>NC_141685.1:1340196479-1341411479 GCF_964263255.1 Lissotriton vulgaris | reverse complement strand
AAATGTCCAGTCGCCAAGTCAACCCAGAAACACCGTGACGGACACCCGCCACCCCGAATCCTGCAGCCGCTCCTCCCTCCCCCCCGGGGCCCTCCGCCTGTCAACTCTGCCACGGCCCCCTGAAAACACCCAAAGAAGTTGGTCTGCCGTAGGCAGCCCCCTTTGCGTATGAAGCCTAAAAACGATCTACAGAAATGAACTCCCACCTCCTTTCATCGAAAACAAACAAACACCCCCAGTCCTATGTCGCCGATCACAAGCAAATAATCTCAGTGCCCGCGGAGATTGCCGCCCCCCCTCCAACCGTAACCCTTAAAACCACCCCAATTCCAGGCACCCAGACAAACCATCCCACAAAGCCTAAAGCACCAAATTGCGTTGCTTGAGAATCAGGCGCCCCTAGCATGTACCCCAAAGCACCTCAGCCACAATGCCGGTCACCCATCCATCCGCTGCCCAACGCTGCCCACTGCAAAAAACCTCCTCCAGGGTGAAACTAATGCACTTCCAAGTCCCCTGCAACTCATGAGAAGAGCACAGTGCCAGAGTCTTCCTCCCACTGCCCTGCGTGCAGGCTCCACATAAAACTGTACTTCAACAAACAGGGGCAGCACCACAGGCAAAAACCCATCTCCGTATAGCGCAAGCCTCACGTCCTACCACTCCTAAGCCGGTCGGCAGTATCTGCCGCAGCTGTATCAGTCATCCACGTAGCCGTCCAATCCCGTCCTCAGTGTCCCCGGATCCAACCCTGCCTCTGCGCCGGACTCCCGGCCTCCTCCTTACGACAGTGAAAATGCCATGGGCCCAAGGCCTCGACCAACGGCTGGCCTCCCCAGCCCCCTCAAACCCCCCCCACCTGTCAGGCCGCTTAATCCACCCATTACTGTGTTGCATCAGTCGGCGCCCCAGGCACCCAGCACCTCCCTCGCTCCGAGAAATGCTTTGTGACCCTTGGCATTGAATTTCAACCATGCCGAACCAACAAAACCCCTGTACTTAACAGTCCAACTAGCACCCGGGTGCCTTGTCAGTCCCCAGTCCAGTCTTAAGCCTACCCGTCACCTGACCGTAAACCATACACCAGCCTCCCTTGTCCCCCACCCCACCCCCCCCATTCACCCCGGCCAACCAGCCGTAGACCCTTGTCCGTGCAGCTCCCTTTGTTGCCCCCATCCATAGATCCGTACCTGAGAGTCCATCCAGGACCTCCTTCTCCTATCCAGTCGCTGGCGTTCCTGCATTTTCCATCCCCGCATACGCCTGTTACCGTACTTGTCTCCTGTAGTAACACAAACAAACAAATTACCTGGAAACCCCCCCCCCCCACCCCTTGGGCAACCCTCCTGTACTGCATCCTGCACTCTCTTAACCCACTCCCTATTCACACAGAATACCCCACACACATGTCCGCATCCTTCACTCCTCAGCAGACCACCATGCCGCACGTCAACTGTCACACACTGGTCATTGTTTAAAATAAATTCAGAACACTGCAATGGTTGAGCTGCGGGATCCCACAATGGAGGGCAGGCCGCCGCGGACCCCCCTACTGCTTCGGGCCAGCGTCTGGAGGCCGTTGTGCGCCCCGCTGGCATCCTCTTCTGCCGGAACAATCCGGTCCTTGTGCCCCCCCCACCCCCCACCAGGTCGCTCCAATCAGGAGGGGGCCGAGCACCACCGGGCCTCACGCCGTGCTGGCGGTCCCTCAACACTACCCCAGCGCCCCAAACCTCGTCTGCGTACCCGACCCCCCCCCCAGACCTCCCACGCAGCACTCCAACAAAGCCCCCTGCAGGAACAAACGTCGCCACACTCCGGAGGTGTCATGCGCCATAACTGGCCTAAATCAACCACTCTAGCTATGCACCCGCTGTATGCAGAAGGGGCTGCATTAAAACTCCACAGGCCCCCTAGCCCCCCCCCACCAGGGGTGCAGGTCCGTGAAAGCCGTAAAGCGAGCCGCAGCCGCGCAGTGCCCCTCCCCCCGCGCGTTCTAGCCGGGCCATGCAATTTGACATAAATATGCACGGGCAGGGCCCTGTTCAGCTATCCCCCACCCCGGGGCAGCCAACTCACATCAACACCGGGCGGAGGAGGGGGCCAGAGCGCACCCGCTGGCGACGCCCCCCCCCCCTGCGGCCAACCTGACCAAAACGCGGCACATCACGGGCCCCCCGGGCCATCTCCCGCCCGGCGCCGGGCCACCTCCCGCCTAGTGCTGGCCCACTCGCGCCTTAAAGTCGCCCCCCGCCCCCCCAAGGAATCGAGCAACTCGCAGGCAGCCAATGATAAAAACCGGGCCTGCCGCCCCCCCGCTCCCCGCCCAAACTCCCGCCGGACGCCAGAAAGGGTGCCCACCCAACATTCACAGCCCTTGTAGCAGCATGCGCCCAGCCCTTCACCCGCCCGATCAACTGGCCTGCAACAGCCCCTCCCCCCGCGCGTTCTAGCCGGGCCATGCAATTTGACATAAATATGCACGGGCAGGGCCCTGTTCAGCTATCCCCCACCCCGGGGCAGCCAACTCACATCAACACCGGGCGGAGGAGGGGGCCAGAGCGCACCCGCTGGCGACGCCCCCCCCCCCCCCTGCGGCCAACCTGACCAAAACGCGGCACATCACGGGCCCCCCGGGCCATCTCCCGCCCGGCGCCGGGCCACCTCCCGCCTAGTGCTGGCCCACTCGCGCCTTAAAGTCGCCCCCCGCCCCCCCAAGGAATCGAGCAACTCGCAGGCAGCCAATGATAAAAACCGGGCCTGCCGCCCCCCCGCTCCCCGCCCAAACTCCCGCCGGACGCCAGAAAGGGTGCCCACCCAACATTCACAGCCCTTGTAGCAGCATGCGCCCAGCCCTTCACCCGCCCGATCAACTGGCCTGCAACAGCCCCTTCCACCACCCGCACCGCAGATCGCAAAACCAAACAGGGTGCCAGCCCAAAACCTCCTGGAGGGTCACAGCATTATGCCCTACACTGAAGCCAGTAAATGGAATCCTCTCCCCGCCGAACGACAATTCGGCCCCAGTCCCAAACACCCCCCCCCCAACCCCCAAGCCCCCCCCACCGACCACAAAGTTTTCCATGACCCTCCCAGTGGTGCTCCGGAGTTAGGAAGAGGCTGTTTCCTTCTCTTCCGACTCCTTATGGCCTCCTAATCCCACCCCTTCCCCTTGACCCTCCTAATCCCACCCCCCACCTTGTCCTTCCGGTCCCGCACGAATTCCCCAGGAAGACTGGTCTGCGACCTTTACTTCCCCTGGGGGCCGCATTGCGAATGTCTGAATGCAGCTGGCAGATCACACTGCAAACTGGAGCTGAGACTTATCCACCTCAAGTGCACATTTTCCACTGAATGAAGCGAGAGGGGTTAATACACAGTGAATGAAGTTTAATTTACAGCACATGGTAAAGCTTTTTCTTGCTTTGTATTAATACAGTCCAATGAATTATAACCCCATGTTTTTTTTACCCGCATGTTTTTTTAAGGCGGAAACTCTGAAGGTTTATCCTCCCCTAAAGTAGTACTTTCAAGTCCTCTATGTAAGAGGAAGATGGGTATCCCTCAAAGTTATTTATCATTCACAGATAGGTTTGCCTTGTTTGCTGTGGCCGTCCTGTTTGGAGAGTACAGAAGCCTCGACGACTTGTGAGAAAGATTAAGGGAAAACAAATTCGATGTTGCGCACCAAATAAATCATATGTGATGGTGACATTCCTAATATTAAATAGTCTAAACTACACGTTCCACGCCCCCACCTTGCGTGAACGAATTACACCCAGATACACGCAAAGTCTCTGCAGTTTTTTTCTTAAAATCTACTTGAGCTAAACTGTGGCTGGTTCCAGTGAGAATCAGCAATGTTTAGTAGGAGTGGATCCAAGCCTGATTGGAAGAATGACTATCCAATGAGTATGTACAAAAAATCTACCTTGGATTTATTTTAAGTAAATCTATAATAGGTGGATATGCTAAAGGTTTAGCATTGGTCCAGCCTTCGTAGAAAAATGTTGAACCACAATGAATTAAGCTAATACATCTTTTTTGTTTCAGTAATAATAAAGTACATATTCTTACAATGCTAGCCAGAGGTGTGCATAATTCTATTTCCAACGGCCAGATTCGGTAAAGACAAAAATACTAGCATTTTTTACCATTTTGAGAATTTTCTGTACATTTTGCTCCTTCACTGCTAGTTCTAGTTGAACGTGGGGGTTGTTACAAATTGTCTCAACGAAAAATGTAAGCTGAAGGTTTTGCTGCAAAGAAAAATTATATAAACAATACCTGTCAAAGAATATCGAACTATTACTTTTACAAAGTAGTAAAGTTATTGACTAGCTGCATTGAATCACTGAAATGAGAGCCTTGCACCACCCTGTGGCAAAATTGTAAACTGCAATTTGGTTTTAAAAGATGCCAGTCAGAGTGGTCCAAGTGTTTGCGTACTTCCAGTTACAAGCAAGTATTCACGACAAAATGAAATGAGCACCATGAGAAATTGGGGACGGTCTGTGAGAAGTTGGCCTGGTATATGATGTCCACTAATTAAACTGGGCACCTTGCACCAGTCCAAACAACCCTTATGGTGATTTAAGAGGTCTAAGATAACCTTAGAAAGCTATCCAAGTGGTAGCTGTGGAGAGTAGCTTTCAGGCTTAGTCTTGAATGAATGTTAAGCAGATTGCTTTACCAGAATGCAACCTTACTGTATTGGTTAAATGAAAGGAGAACCACACAGTAGTTATAAAAATATGTATTTATTATTATAACACATCTTAAATACCTCACAGTATCTGCTACACGCAGGTAAACACAAAGCACATAATACTGTAGCACAGAAACAATCATAAGTAGCACTAATACACAGTGGGCTCAAGGGGGAGACCAAACCGTACACTAAAATAGTGGTATAAGTACCACAACTCGAATTAAGACAGTATCTAGAGGTTGTAGAATCGCTGGGACCCCAAGGAACCACCCAAGGTGAGTAAGGAAGGACCCCACGGAGGACGGATGCAGTGGGAGAACACAACTGCATGCTACGTACATTCAATGGGAGAGTCGCGGTTGCAGTTTTAAAGTTTAAGGACCCTTCACAATGGATCACGAAGTAACTCTTTAGAACATAGAAGGTTGGAGAGCCACCCCACCTGTGGATACCAACGTACCAGAGTTACCTATCCCAGGGAAGCCGGTTGCATAGGGCTAAAGTGGCATCGGAAACTGTTGTCGATCTCAATGGGAGCCTTCAAAGAAATGCCACTGCTGGAAAGAAGAAAAGTGTCCAGTGGAACCCACAGGTGGATTCTTGATGGAGGGAACCTGAAAGCAGAGGGGACAGAGTCAGGGTCACTCAGGAGTGACCAGGAGCTCGGTAGACGAATGCCCACAGATGTCAGGTGCCTCAGGTGTGAAGAAGACCTCGACTCTGCAGCCACGGGGACCAGGACACATTGAGGATGACCATGAGTCGGATACGAGCTGTCCCACGAAGGATGTCCAGTGCTGACTGGTCGGTGTCCGGCTGGAGCACCAAAAAGCCTTGGCAGCAGCAACCCACGAGGAAGGTCGAGTAAGGGTACGATCTGGCCCAGCAAGGACCGGGAGACTCACCACAGCAAGGGGAGCCAGGGCTGGCCTGGAGCAACCAGGGGTGCCCAAGAAAAGCAGTGTTGTCCCTTAAATGGGCCCACAGGCCATAGACACAGGAGTCTCGAGGGGACCTCTAGCAGTTTTACAAAGTAAAAGCTTGCAGGGCACAGAGTATGAGGAGGCCAAAGTCCTTTGTACAAAATGTGCGCAGAGGTTGGGGCTATCGATAGCCCAATGCACTTGTTTGAGAAATGCCAACAAGCATATGCACTTGCAAAAGTATGTGGTGCACAGGGGTTCGGGTTATGCGGTCCCCATAGGGGGATACTGGCCTCAGACTTGGTGAGAGGACAGCTTGACCTCAAGGAATGTAGAAAACCATCTCCTGTTTTGCTGGAACCTTTGGAGTCTGCATGAGCTCAGGGTCAGCAGATCAGTCAGTTGCATTGCAGTGCCTGTGAATGCAGGGAAGTGACTCCTTTACCCCAAGGGAGATAACTTCAGTTGTCCCTAATGCTCCACAGATCCTGCACAGAACCTGTATGGTGCACAGGCACAGACAATGCTTTGGATGGAGAGGGAGACGAAGTCGGGCCTCAGCGAAGTCCAGAGTGTCCAGACGACGGAAGATCAGTTATTTGTTGTTCAGAATATTGTCCATGTCAAATCTAGGGTCCTTCAGCCAGGTAAGCCCTTTTATACCCACGGGAGAAGGTTAGACAGATTCAAGGGACCCTCCCAGGGAAGGGTCAGGACAGTGGGGAGGATACTCCCATGTCCTTTGTCCTGTTTCGTGCCTGAGCAGGAGCCAACGGCGCCCAAGACTGGTCTGAACTGGACTATGCACAGGAACACCAAATGTGCCCTAGATGCAGACTTTTAGGCACTTTGGAAGTGCACTCACCCAGCCCCAATACACTAAATCTTGTCTGGGAGGTGGGCACACCTAACAGTGACGGGATGCCTATTGTTCTGCCTTCCCCTGCTCGAGCTTGGCTCAGCAGCAGGAGGGCAGAAATGTATCTCTGGTTGGACGCAACCATTTTGTGCTACCCAGGTCGAGAAGGCTGGTACCGGGAAGACCAGGGACCCCACGAAGCTCACTTTAGAAGGATGGAATCATATCTGTGTGGAGGTATGATTTCAATGCGTTTGATACCAAAAACAACATGTTTTGTTGCAGCCGTTTTTGGGATACCATTTTATGTGAGCATATAATGCACCTATACCTATATGTCTGGCTGCGTCACCGACAACCCGGGAGAATGGTTTCCGAAGGCCGCAGGGGTGCTCTGCTCATGCAGGGGCACCCTCTCACGTAAAACCCAGCACCCTGCAGTCTGTACTTTTATTACATATCTATGCCGCTGGACCCCCGCCTGAACTACCTTAAACCAATTAGTCAGGTATGTTCCCCACTACGCCGAGCCCCTGCATCTTCCCTGTATATGAGTCATGCAGCACCTATACCCAGCTCTTGCTTGTCTCCACAGGTCCGAGTACCTTGGTATCATAAGGATCGCCAAACATTGATTGCGTTTGCTGAAGTACACACAGGTATCCTTTAACTCTGCCCCTGTCGCCTTTATTCCCAGTTGACCTTCACTGGTCACTCTGGGTCCATTCTTCACACCTTTCTCCCATTTTCCGACCAGTAGTCTCTCGGTGACCCCCCCCCCCCCCCCCCCCCCCCACCTTACCGGATCCTTATGCCCTCCCGTGACGTCTGGATTGTTGCGGTACTAACAATTCAGGTCGTTTTTCATCCTTACTGCTACCCTTCTACTATAAACTATTATCATTTATCTCTACCAGGGTCTTCATTTGCCCTTCTTTCCCTGTTTTTCTGTACAGTACTACTCTGAAATTAGTAACCATTGTCATGATGATGACCTGGAATTGAACAGGTCGAAACGCCGTCAACTACTCAGCGCAACCCGTGCCATTATTGTGTGGTCAATCAATTGAGTCGGAATCAGGATACTTCCTTTGTACATATCTGTATTGTATCATTGACTGCATAATCACCTGTTTTCACAAATTTTTCACCACTCACGCTGTTATCTCACCCCTGTGTCACTGCGCCGTTCACCGTCACTAGCACGCTCAGTGGAGTGCACACTTGTGTGTTATGGTTACTGTGTATAAAATTGAACTGTATTGCTGTTACAAATATTACTCTATACCCTACGAAATCACTTTGTGGTCCCCTTTCTATATTCTCCCCCTACTTGGAGTGATTTATACTATCTCTATAATTGTTCTCCTTAATGATTTAAACTTGAGACACTGTTTTGTTACATACTCCACCCGGTCTCACCTGGGTTAACGGGTTTACTCCTGTACTCTGTTTTTCTGCTCATGCAGAGGCACCCTCTCACGTAAAACCCAGCACCCTGCCTTCAGGATTGTCAAGGCCTGCTATTGGGATGACTGATAGGTTTTAAGTGTAGTGACCTATAGATATAGTAAACCTATATCTAAAGTAAGTGGTGTATGCACCATCTTACACAGGCTGCAATGGCAGGCCCGTAGTTCCATTTTGCATGGCCTCTCATGGGTGGCATAATACGTGCTTCACCCCATGGGAGGCCTCTGGGGTACCCATGCCTTAGGTACATGTGCACCATATACTAGGGACTGACAAGGGTACCCCAGTATCAAATCTGGAGTGTACCTATGTATATGCATTACATTTTAAGGAGAAAGCAGATAGACTGGGGTTCTGATTAGCAGGATCCCAGTCAGACTAGTCAAAAACAGTTTAACATCAAGGAAAAAGTGGGGGTAACCATAAGAAGCAGATCCTACTTTCCTACAGGGTCCCTAAACATTCATCTAATCTGCCTTCCTTACACATATACACAAGTCTTGGGCTGATCGGAGAACACATGTAGGTAACCCAATACGTGTTATCCTCCAGGAAAGGCCTCCACTTTCAAGGATCCGCCTACCCTACCAATTGACACCCTGAGTATAGATGTTCCTGGCATTGCTCCTTTTCCCTTGAAACAGATTTTTTATCCTGCTTTTAGAATGGTTTTCTAAGCTTGCTTTTTCCCATATATTTGATCAGATGTTTTCACTGGTGTACGCCAACTTGAAAATCCCCTTTTTCCAGTACAATTTTTGTTTGGTGTCTTTGTTGAAGGGATTGGCACCGTAGATGAGAAGGAACAGGTCAGTCACAGATTATCAAGATATTCACTTACACAGGAAATCCTGCATGAATGGGTTCTGTTTAGGTTCACTGCATGTAAATATGTTTTATGTGATTAGCTTGAAAATCTGGTCTGAATCTGTCCTTCTTAGATCTACTTCAGGCACTCCTGCTCTATAGCATTGAAATCACCTCATCCATTGCCTAGACCTTCCTTCAGTTCATCTTCAGTCGTTATTGCTATCTCTTCCGGTGTCATACTCTTCTCTGTTATATATCAGATATTTCCTGTTTCTTAATTACCCACAACACTTTGGAATGCCGTCCTCCTCAGATGTAAAAATAAAAAAGAATCTCACCTACTTTCCAAAGTTTAGTCTTGAACTTTAGTTTTGAAGTAAGGTCAGCAATGTTATTCAGAATCATTTCATTTTGTGCATTCTACGATCTATCACAACTGGCTGATGGGTAGGATCAAATGCAAAATATGCAAATAACAGGGGCGGCTGGTAGCCTTTGAAAGTGGTGCGGCAAGTGTAGTGCCCCGCCACTTCACAAAAATCAATATAAAGCACCCCCTCCAAAACCCCAAAGTAAAGCCACCACTCTTTCCAAAAGCTCAAAATAAAAACCCCCTCTCCCCGAAAGCCTAGAATAAAACACCCCTCCCCCTGAAAGAAAAAAAACTTCATCTTTAATAAATAAAACAAATAGCACTTCGTCCTCCTCGGCGTTCCACTTCTGAATCTTCAGTCGAGTTCCCCTAACCAATCCAGACTCTGTTCTCATGCTGTTAACCAGCATGGGAGTGTCGCCTAGATTGGATGGAGCAGGCTGGCTGTATGCTCCTTTAGGCCCTGTAGTCCTGTGCTTGGTCTCCACCCAACTATCTAAGACAGCTGAGTGGAGAGTTTCAAAGTGTGCATGCCACTTTGACCAGTGCAAGGCAGCCGGACAAAGTGAAATGCACACTTTGAGGCATTCAGCCAGCCACTTCTGAGGACAAGTACAGTTTGTCTCTGGGCTCGGGATCAGCTGGCTTCTGCAGTGCTCATATCGGAAACATAAAATGGCAATGAAATCTTTTCATTGCCATTTTACTTTCCTTGCACGGTTGGCAGCGGGCGGCCGGGGTTATGCTCCCCGCCCTCGTGCAGAAATCAGGGGCAGCTGATACCCTTCGAAAGGGGTGGGGTGAGTGAAGTGCCCCACTGCTTCACAAAAAACTAAATTATAAAATACCCCCTCCCTCCAAAACCCCAAAGTAAACCATCCCTCCCTCCAAACATTCTAAATAAAACACCCCTCCCTCCATAAGTAAAAAAAAAGACACAATAACATTTTAACCTCTTCGGTGCTCATGACGAGACCAGCTTGTCATTAGTCATAGCGGAGCTGCGCTCATGAAGAGCTGGTCTCATCATAACGGCTCCGTTCCGCCCACGCGCAATTGATTCCCCGCCTGTGTGGGCGATTTAATCAATGGGCGGGTGTCGTGGCAGCCAATAAAGCACGAATTCGTCAGTGTTGATAAGCCACAAAGCATTTATTTAAGTAGATGCTATAACCTGCGACCTCAGCCACAGCCTACGTTCTCTCAGCTCTCCGCTCTCCCGGCGCTCGCCTTAGAACGCTGGTCGCGGTGACATTCGAAGTGATGTCACCGCGAGCAGCTCCATACGAGCGAAGCCGCCGGGGGGGGCAAAATAGGTGGGAGATACCACACATCCCCCTCCCCTGCGAAATGAAAACATGGGAACAACGCAAGAACAATAGAATAGCAAAGAATGCATCATAGCATGTTGATAGGAATCTCTGGGGGGTCTGGTCGCTCTCCTGCTAGAAAGTATAACACATGAACAGCAAACTAGCAATGATTACATCCTGACATATTGATCGAGATATCTGGGAGGTCTGGACACTCTCCTGCGTGACCTACCACCTGGGTGGGGGAATGACGACAGCTTCTTGGTGTTAGAATCTTTTTCCTTTCTTGCATCACCCTCACCCACCCCTTCACTACTAGAGTCATGCCCTGGTGGGTGAAATCTCACAACTCTTCCCAGGTTCCAGATCTTCCCCTCTTGAGTCTTGACGGCATTCTTGAACAATTTGGTGATTTTGGTTGGATTACTGTATCCTGACCAACTTGCTCTTCCAGTGGGATTCTGATCTTGATGCTATCCCCTACTTTGAAACCGGCCTCCCGTGTGGCCTTGAGCTTGTCGTATCTTTCTTTCCTTTTCTTCATGGCTTCCTCTTGTTTCTCCAGGCTTTCCGTTCCTTTGGAGTGATCTGACCATCCCTTTTGCCACCCCATCCACCCTGGGGATAGCTTGGTGTTAGGTATCCTACACGGAGCAGTTCGAATGGGGTGACTCCCGTTGTCTGGTGCGGTGTGAACCTGTATGCTTCTAGCCGCCTCCATTCTTCTTTCCAGCTTATGCCACTGGCCTTGGCTAGCTGGATACTCTCCTTGAGGGTTTTGTTAAAACGCTCAACCATGCCATTGGTTTCAGGGTGATACAAAGCACAACGTTTGTGTTTGATGCCTCTCTCCCCAAGGAAGTCTTCCATTTCTTTTGAACACAGTTGCACCCCATTATCCGTGAGGATGCTGCTGGGTAGTCCTTCTCTGATGAACACCTCTTCCAGGATCCCGATGACTGTCCTGGTGGTGACTTCATTTACTAACTTCATTTCGGGCCACCTAGAATACAAATCCATGAGCACCAGGATGTAAGGCGTCCGCAGCTCTCCTGACAATGGGCCCACGATGTCTAGTGCTAAATCTTCCCAGGGCCCTGACGGTGGCGGCCTGCAAACCATTGGGGGCGTTAGTTGTTTCAAAACTTTGTCACTGTTGCTGCACGGAATGCAGTCTCTAATTTTCCTTTCAGTGGCAAGGTCCATGTTCGGCCACCAATAGTTCTCCCTAAGTCTTTGTTTAGTCTTGGTGATACCCAGATGCCCTTCGTGGGCTATCTCAACCAGGTTGTTTCTCACCGACGCAGGTGGTACAAGTCTCGTCCCCCTGAACAGGCATTCATCTGCTATGGACAGCTCATCTTTGACAGCCCAGTATGGCCGCAGATTTTCTTCCCATTTATCTTCGTTCTTCCACCTGTCTTTTATTCTTTTACACACCTCCTCCAGGATCTCGTCTTCTTCTAAAGCCTTCCTCCATGTTTCCTCTCCCAACGCTCTCTGGATGGCGCAGACATTCTCCATCTGAAGTTCATCCCCTTCATCATCCTCCTTCCCTTGCTTCTCCTTCGCCTCATTTTCACTGACAAGTCTCGACAGACAGTCAGCTGCGAAGTTTCGCGTTCCCGGGACGTACTCAACACCGAAGGTGTATTCTTGGAGGCCGACCACCCACCGCCTTATCCTGCTGGAGATGGCATCCAAGCCTTTTTTGCTGAACACTTCCACTAGCGGCTAGTGGTCAGTACGAAGAGTGAACTGAGTTCCCCACAGGAAGTCTCTGAATTTCCCCAATGCCCAGGATACTGCTAGGGCCTCTTTTTCAATCACCGAGTAGTTGTTCTCGGACTTCTGGAGTGACCTTGAGGCAAAAGCTATGGTTTCTTCTCCGTCTTTGCCTACTTGGGTGAGGAGGACTGCTCCCAGCCCCTTAGCACTTGCATCGGTGGTGACTACAGTCGCCCGGTTGGGTATGTACGACTTTAAGGTGGGGGCTTCTGCAAGTGCCCTCCTTACATCTTCAAACTCCTTCTGGCACTCCTGACTCCAGTTGAATTCTGTCTCTTTCTTTAGCAGCAGCCTGATAGCATAAGTCCTTCCTGCCAGGTTTCTTATGAATTTCCCGTAGAACTCCAACATTCCCATGAAAGACTTGATTTCGTCTTTGCTTGTGGGAGGTGCCAAATTTACGATGGTGTTTTGTAGTTCAGCTTTTGGACATATTCCTTCAGTTGTCACCTTGTGTCCTAAGAAATCCAACTCTGCACAGCCAAACACACACTTGTCTCTTTTCACTGTTAGTCCTTGTGACTGGAACCTTCCTAGCACGCGTCTCAGCCTCTCTTCATGCTCTTCATGGTTCTTTGCAAATACAAGCACGTTGTCCTGGTAACACATGACACCTGGGATGCCTTTCAAGATGTTGCCCATGAGTCTCTGAAATACAGCGGCCGCCGAGACTAGCCCGAAGGGCATCCTTTTGAACTTGTACGCGCCCATAGGTGTCACAAATGCTGTGAGTTCCTGTGACTCTTCGTGTAGTTTTATCTGGAAGTAAGCCGAGGTGAGATCGAGAGTGGAAAATACCTTTGCTCCCTCTAGCATGCTCATCATTTGGGTGATGTTCGGTAGAGGGTATCGATCGACCACGACCTCCTTGTTCAACACCCTCAGGTCGATGCAGAGCCGGACCGACTCATCCTTTTTCTTTGCGGCCACGATGGGTGCCAACCACTCCGTCGCTTCCACCGGTTCGATGACTCCAGCCTTGCACAATTTCTCTAGTTCGGATTTCACCTCTTCTTGGATGGCAATGGGAAGTTTCCTGACCTTAGCCACGACTGGCTTAGCGTTCTCTTTCAATTTTATCTTGTGACAGTAGTTTTTTAAGCATCCTAGTTCCTCTCTGAACACTTCTTTGAACTCTGCCACTACGTCTGTCTTGTGTTCTTGTATTTCCTGTATCAGGATCTGGGGATTACTGTTGGGATTAAGATAGACCCCTAACTCCTTCTGTGCTTGCCACCCCAAAATGTTGTCACCTACTGTAGACACGTAGACTTTGGACACTGTCGTCCTGTTACTGTATTCAATTTTCCCTAAGAAATAGCCTTTCATAGAGATGGGGCGACCAGCATACCCCCCAGGCCTCAAATCCATTTTTCTCAAAATTAACTTTCCCTTGGACACCTGAGAGAATTCTTTTGCATTAATAATAGTTATCCTAGAACAGGAATCAAACAATGCTTCCAGACCAATTCCCCCTACTTTTATGGTGTCTTTTGGGCTGCTGACCTGACCCTCATCAACCTGTACCACTATTTCTCTGCACATGGAGTCCTTAAGGCTTTGGACCTGCAACTTTGACTTGTACCACTATTTCGTCGCACACTACATTTGTCCTGTCCCTACTCTGTCTACTGGTCCCTTGCCCACTCTTGCAATATTGCTTGAAGTGACCTTTCTTGCCGCACTTGCTGCATGTAAATCTGAGGGTGGCGCACTCTTTGCCGTTAGCTAGATGCCCCTGCTTGCCACACCTATAGCAAATCCCCTTGAACGTTCCTCCCAATTTGCTCTCCTTCTGCTCTCTTCCCGCTACCTTCTGGCCTTTTATAACAGACACCGCCTCACATTCGGTCACCACTTCACTGACATTGGTTTTGTCTTCACTTCTCTTTTCCCCAGTGTCTTGCTTTATTTCTTTGACACACTGTAGCATGTGCTCCACCTGTTTAGCTATAATAAGAACCTCCCTCAACGGTGGGTCATCCTTAAGCCATAACTCTTCACGCACACGCTCCATCCTGCAAGCCAATACAAACTGATCCCTAATTCTTTCCTCACTTGCCCCACCAAACTTGCAAGTCGCTGCCAGTTTCCTCAATTCGGAAACAAAATCTTCAATAGATTCTCCCTCCTTCTGTGCTCTTTTCCCAAAGTGGTACCTCTCCATAATTGTACTAGTCTTGGGGAGGTAGTGTAAATCCAGTTTCTTTAGACTTACTTCTAACTCATTGAGACCCCTTGCTTCCTGCGTCCCTAAGTCTGGGAGGTGATCTAAAACCTCCTCTCCTTCTGCACCTAGGTAATAGGCTAATAATGCTACCTTTCTTTCTAAGCCAAGGTTAGGCCCACATACAGTAGCGTAATTCAAAAACACTTTTTTCCATTTTTTCCATTGTATAGTGGCTGACTGCAGGTAGAACGCTGACTCAAATTGCGCGTAGCCTCCACCTTTCAAAATTGCATGACTTCATTCCCTAAGCGCTCTACATCGCGTTCACTTCTAATTATTGCCAGCACAGTTAACTTGAAACACTTCAGTGGTGACATAATAGTCTCCTCGTGTTTATTCAGTCAGCACACCCTTCTGTCAATCTCTGATCAATTACACTTTCAAATGCCAGCAATGTTCATGGTTTTTTTTCCGTGAGAGTAGATGCGACAAGATCCGATTATTTAAACTATGAATTGCCGGCAATGTTTATTTAGAAATGGCCTTCCATGGTGACAGGAGGGCTTCTTTCTTCGCGCGCACCCCACTGCGTTTCTTTACATCTGCTGTGCCTTTCCTGACAAGCTCCGTTTTTTTTTTTTGAATACCGGCAATGTTCAATTAGGAGTGTCAAAGCTTCCCGCAGGTGTCTTCCTAAAACAGGCGCTGCCTCCACGCTCGGCTACACGCCGAGAGCAACAATAGATTCCTAGCCAGCTGACACATTAGCGCAACTTCCCCTCACGCTCGGTGGCCTAAATGTTCTTATAGATCATAACCAGTTAGTGAAACACTCGCGCTTTATAGTCAGCTGATGGTTATAGCTAGATAATCAGGCTGATTCTTGCTGCATCATTCTATTTCTTTCACTGCGCTGCTGTCCGCTAAAAAGAGTACCTTACATTAGACTTCAGAAATAGCGGGTGTTGTCTTCCGTCCGACCAGCAGTTGCTCACCACTCCTACTCCGCTTTTACTTTCTCCAAAGCGGTGATTCCTTTCCGACGCTGACCGCTAATAACGCATAGGAATTCCTCTTACTACTTCCCGTCAGTAGTCATCTTAAGTTTTCTTCATGCGTGTTGAGGTCGCAGGTGTGTTTTCCCTCCTCGCCAGTGTCGTGGCAGCCAATAAAGCACAAAGTTGTCAGTGTTGATAAGCCACAAAGCATTTATTTAAGTAGATGCTATAACCTGCGACCTCAGCCACAGCCTACGTTCTCTCAGCTCTCCGCTCTCCCGGCGCTCGCCTTAGAACGCTGGTCGCGGTGACATTCGAAGTGATGTCACCGCGAGCAGCTCCATACGAGCGAAGCCGCCGGGGGGGGGCAAACTAGGTGGGAGATACCACAGCGGGGTTATGACGAGACCAGCTCGTCATGAGCACAGCTCCACTCTGACTCATGACCAGCTGGTCTCGTCACGAGCACTGCGCTCATCCCCCCGCCTTCCCCCGCACCGTGGGGAATTGCCCCCGCAGGGAAGGGGTTAAATAAATAATATTTACCCATGGCGGCAAGTCCTCCATCCTCCTCAGTGTTCCAATTCTGAATCTGCAGTCGAGTTCCTCTAACCAATGAAGATGCTGCTCTCATGCTGTTAACCAGTATGAGAGAAGTGCCTGGATTGGATGGAGAGGGCTGGCTGGGTGTTCCTTCACACCTGTAGGCCTGTACTTGGTCTCCACCAAGCTGTCTAAGACAGCTGAGTGGAGAGCTTCAAAGTGAGCATGTCACTTTGAGCAGCTGTTAATAAGTATGATACTTTTTCATACAAAGGAGGCCATAATGGTTTTCAGGATGATCAAATATCATTCTTTTGCCCCGATTATGCTGTGGAGGTTAACTCCGTTCCCAGTGAAAACAAGAGTTTGTACAGGGACCAACATTTCATGTTGTGCAATAATTACAACATCCCTACTTTTTCCCTGCCACCTTTCTGCTAGTCAAATTTGTCAAAGTTTATCAGGAGAAAAGGCAACACTTGCGATGTCATAGTTAGGCTCAGATTTCACTGGTACAAAACCAGTGAAATTCAGCAGTTATAGTAAACTGAGCTAATAATAACTTACGCCCCACAATGAACTGCTTTTGACCTCAATATATATATATATATATAGATATATATATATAGATACATATATATATATATATATATATATAGATATATATATATAGATATATATATGAAGAACTCCGTTCCCCACACGCTGACACTTCCCCAGACGTGGGGCAAGAACAGACACGGACCACCAAATTATAAGATGCAGGTTTATTCAGGTGTTGTCGCCATAACGTTTCTGCTCATTCGAGCCTTGATCACATGAACAATGTGATAATAGTGCAAGTTTGCTTTTAAAGTGCTAGTGCCACATGATAGTTACGTCACATGGGATGGATATAGAAAACAGACTAGTCAATAATTGATACATCATCGTGTTAAAAACATTGTAGAAAACGACGATTGAATAATGGCTTGTTGAGGGGCTAAAAATATATGTTAAAGTCCATTGAAACATACATTGATATCTAAAATATTGATTCCCTGAATATTACATAAATATGTGCAATATAAGGCCAAATAAAAACATAGAGCCCATGTGTAATAATATAATTACCATGGTTTTCTAATACAAATATTTAGTTACTAGTCTCTAGTATATTGAATCACGGGATAAATCCCCTTGTATAGCTACCATCTCAGTGACATGTACCCAAAAGTACTCATATAATAAAGTGCATTAGTGCAAAGTGTATTTAAGAAAAAATGAGACTAAAATAATTCTGGACTGGTTCCTCTGGATCAGACTGAGCCCAGACTTGATCCCAGAGGGACTGACCTCACTGCTGGTTCTCCCGTTAACAGTAAACTACACATTAATTTCATGAAGGGAAGACATATTCGATTAAAAATAAAGGAAATTGGAAAAACAGAGGAAGTACTTATTGGAACTCCCTGAATAATAGCAAAAGGGCAAAATACACAGTACAGTACTATCATGTGCAAAGTGGTGAGCCAAGTTCATAAGTATTGATGCATATAAAACAATAAATAACTATCAAAAGTTAAAAACCGTTTAAAATTTGTATAGTACAACAATACAACATAACAGAGCAGCAAAATTATACATTTGGAGGCCTCAATGTGAACATGTATACATAGCCTCTGTCAGATTTAAACCATTAGGTTGCTTGGTATCAAGCTGAAGAATGTATTTAGTTTCAAGCTTCCTCAGCTGGGCCTCTCTATTGCCACCCCTTCTGCTGGCAAAGATAGAATCAATAACATAGTACTGTAACTGATTATTGTTGCTCTGGTGGAATTCCCTAAAGTGTCTGGCTACGGGATACGTACTGTCCTGGTTTGTGATAGCCCTAAGATGCTGTAATATTCGTTTATGAACCGGGAGTTTAGTACTCCCGACATAACGTAGGGCACATGGGCATTCCAGGATGTAGATGGCAAATTCTGTCTTGCAAGTAAGGACCTTGCTAATTATATGGTCCTTGTTGCCAAATCCATCCCTGAAGGTCTTTTTATTGATGCCATGTGCACAGGCCTTACAAGTTTTACACTTGAAGAACCCTTTGTTGGTCTGCCACCAAGATGTTTTGTCAAGCACTTCAGGACTAAGCATGAGCGAATTTTGCGGATCTCGCGTTCGCGAATTTTGCGGATTTGCGGATTCGCAATCCGCAAAATCCGCGAATTCCCGCGAATTTGCGGATTTTTTTTTTTTTGTGTTCGCCCGTGTTTCTGCCAGTTCGCGAGGGTTTTGTACACTTTCGCAAATTGCGAACTTACCTGTCGGGTCGCAAGTTTCGCGAACTTGTTGTTTCTACGTGTCCAGCCTGTTTGGGACACTCTTCTTCATCACTGCCACTCTCTGTCACCACTGCCACTCTCTGACTACTCATGCCACCCTCTGGCCCACCCATGCCACCCTCTGTTTCATCACCACACCCTCTGGTTGTCCAGTGTACATTATTTTCGGCAAAGCAAAGCACACCTTCCCTGCCTCAAGTGACCTGAATTAATTTGGGGCTGATTCATGTGTCACAGAATATTTTTTTAGCTGGCACCTGCTTCCTTAGTGCGCCCTGATTAGTGATCTTTTGCACTTGCTAAGTGCTTTCATTGTTGCAAAATTAGTTACAACACCTGCCCTGCCCCAACTGACAATAATGAATTAGGGGCTGATTAATGGATTTTAACTTCCAGCCTGGCTCCTGCTTGTCTCCCTTAGCTGTAATTCAGGACCTTTGTGGCATATGTGTAACTATTCTGAGGTTCAGAGCAGGGTCACATAATAGCTTCAACTGGCAAATGAACTCTGGAGGGGCCCCTCAGGAAGCACTCCAGGAAATGGCTACTAATGATGAGCCTGAACTTTTGAACCTGGTAAGTAGTTACTTTCAGTTTTGCTAAGATCGTATTTCTGCAATTTTGCACTTATTCGCGGGGCGCGAACTCACGCGAACAGTGCGAGCAGTGCGAGCAAAATCCGCTGCTCGCGGATTTGCGGATTTTGCGGGAAATTCGCAAATCTCGCGGATTGCGGATTTCCCGAAAATCCGCAAAATCCGCGAGCGGAACGGATTTTCCGCCCACGCCTATTCAGGACTCATATCCACCAATTTATCTTTCATTGAGGGAGCACGACTGTAGGTGATGGATGCCTTATTTGGAAGTAAACTTCCAATTGTGGCATCCTTTAGTACTGTTGGACAATTTCTGTTTATGATTTTACGCAGATCCCTGTGTTGATTGCAAAAGCCTAAGATAATTCTAAAAGGCTCTATTGGTACAGTAGTGGTGATTCCTGTTTCTGATTCTGGGTCAATTGCCTCCTCTACGGTACAGTATTTGCTTAGCAACTGTGCACGTGTGGTCAGCATTGATTTCTGTATAGCCTTCCTTATAGTTTTCTTGGAATAGCCCCTTTCTAAAAATCTGGCCATACTGGATTCTTGTGCCCAATGTAACTCCTGATCATTGCTGCATAGTCGTCTTAACCGGATCATTTCCCCATAGGGTATGCTTGTAATTAAATGCGCCAGATGTGCACTGCCCGCATGTAGCGTGGTATTGCCTGCAGTACTTTTTCTATATAGTCGTGTTTCAAGGCTATTTCCATTCACAAATACTTCTGTGTCTAAAAAAGCTATTTTTTGCTGACTCAAAGTTGCTGTAAAATTCAGATTACACGAATTTACATTGATTTTTGCCACAAAATCTAGTGCATAATTATTATGCATTATTATTCTGTTATGCTTCTGCCAACAGTTTTCTACCATTTGACATCCAAGTAATGACATCCAAGCATAAAGACATCATGGCTAGTAATGTGACAACATGGTACAACATGTACAGGCTGTACATGTACAGGTAATTGTAATAATTGAATAATAATGCATTATAATAATTGAATAATAATGCATCCGCCTTACTGCCCCTCCAGTTATCTCTCCGATTTCTCACTTTTGGTATACCATGTTGTACATGTACATTACCTGTACATTGTTTCAAGCATTATTATAACAGAAGCATAACTGATCTACAAAGTGTAGAAGAAAAAACAAGCTGATAGCACTTCGTCCAACAAGTTTTAAGGTTGAATTCACAATATTGCATCATGTTCTAGAGCATTACATTGGCTATATTTGCTAAATTTAAATGCAATGTTTTCAAACAAAAATATCATCAAAAAGCATTAAAAAACATAAAAGTTAAATTTTCCGTCCTACGTTTTTTAACAAAAGATTTCTTGAGACAGACACAACATGCAAGTCCTTTAAGTTAGTACAGATGCTCTAAAAAGCATACTATTATCCTTAACACCCACAACATCGCTGTTTCCTCGGACATCAGTGGGTGAACAAATGGCTCGAGACCCACGGGTTTCTACACAGGATACTAACCGTAGGGAACACAAGGGCACTAATGGGGTTAATCAACCTAACTTCAACAAATGCGACCACATATCCCGCCAGAATGTACGCCATATGTAATGGTTTTGGTGAATGTTCCGCCGCTGCGGCAGGCACAACATGAGTCCCATGAATCCTTTCTAAACAAAGTTTCATTTTGGCTGTAGAGACATTTCAATTGCCCCAATGATCTTTGTAATGAAGCAATAAAGCAATAAGGATGAATTGAAGT
This sequence comes from Lissotriton vulgaris, assembly GCF_964263255.1. NCBI lineage: Eukaryota > Metazoa > Chordata > Amphibia > Caudata > Salamandridae > Lissotriton > Lissotriton vulgaris. The sequence continues at coordinate 1,341,390,860 of NC_141685.1, read as the reverse complement.
AAATCCTTTTATGTAAAATGAAGAGCTCAACAGCATGCATCCAGCTTAAGCCTGCAACCAAATTAAACTGATTTATAATCCAAATGAAACTGTCTCCTTACAAAAGATGCACAGCACAGTGACCTCATAACATTCTAATAATGACATCAACAAAAACTCAAAGGACAATAAAAGGAATGTTAATGAATACATTTAAAGAATTCAAACACAACACATCCCCCTTTCTTTCAATAATAAAAATAAAAGTAAAAAAAAAAAAAAATGTGAATACTATAATGGTACAGTTCAAGTCTGCAAATATCCTATATAGAGAAAAGGTATTTACCAATTAACCATAACCTAACTTTCAACCAATTATCTATTTTCAAAGATGTAATCTTTCAACCAAGTAGGCACCACCCTTTTTCTTGAAGAGTGACGAAAAGAAACAGGTTCATCACTCTGAGACATAGAAGGAATAGGTTCTTCTGAAACCGTATTTTGTGTATATAAACCATTCTCAACCTGGTTTGCATTAGAAACTACTACCTCCTCATTAACACTCTGGTTTACATTAGACCCTTCCCCATTTTGGTTAATTGAACATTCTTTTGAAGGAAATGTTTCTACATCCAAATCTTCAGGTTTCCATTTACTACTGGACCTTTCCGGACTGCATCTGGCTATTCTATTAAAACTCCATACTTTCCCATTACTAACTCTCGCAGCATTGAGTAAGATTCCAACAACTTGACATGGATCAGAGAATTGGGAATCCCCTTTTTGGACCTTATTAGGTTTTTAACTCGGACCCAATCACCAACACTGATATTAACCACTTTTGTGCCATGTTAAAAATCATAATAAATTTTGCTTTTGTTATGTACCTGTTTCATGCGTGTTTTTACCATATCCCTAGACCACGGCTCAGTCTCATTAGAAAATAACCAAGTAGGAATGGGTTTAGAACGTGGATTTCTACCTTTTAACACCATTACCACTTGGATTATAAAGTGATGTGGTCCTATGATTGATTCCTAGCTTCCTAAAATAAGTTTTAGACTTTAATGACTAAAATTGTACACCATTATCCGTAAAGATACAAGAAGGAATACCTTCCGCAACAAAGGTTTCATCTAGGAAGGAAAGAGCAGAATCCGTGTCCGCTTTACTAACAATCGTAACCACTGGCCATTTAGAAAATAGGTCCATGAGAACAATTAAAAAACAATTGGGTATTTCTCCTCACAAGTGGGAAAGACCTTGAAGCGTAAGCAATAACCTTATCTTGACCATTCCTATCAACCTGTGACAAAACAGCTCCGAGACCCTTGTTACTTGCGTCAGTAGAAATTACACTATCAAGTGAAGGGTCAAAATTGTGAAGAGCAGTGGTCTTGGCAATAGCTTCCTTGATGTTTTTAAAATCCATGTTACAAGCATTTGACCACTCAAATTTAGAATTCTTTTTCAAAAGTTGACGAATATTATAGGTTCTATTAGCAAAATTAGGTACATATTTGGAGCAGAACTCCACCATGCCTAAAAATGATCTGATGTCATCCTTACATGTGGGTACTGGAGCTTCAGATATGGAAGAGACCAAAGAAGGTTTCGGTCTAGCACCTTCTTCGTCAATGACGTGACCAAGGTATGTCACACTTTTTTGCACAAATTTGCACTTTGAATGCTCGACCGTAAGGCCCTTGCTTTCCAGAATACTCAAAACTTTTTTCAATCTCAACAAATGTTCATTTTCATCACTTCCGAATACCAGGATGTCATCTTGAAAAAATCTAACACCTTTCTCATTTTTAAAAAGTTGATACATCAAACGCTGAAAAACAGCGGCCGCCGAAGCTAAGCCAAAAGGCATTCGTTTATATTGGAAACACCCAAAGGGTGTAACAAAATATGTAAATTTCATTGATTTAGGGCACAAGGAATTCTGGTGATATGCGGACATTAGGTCTATCGTAGAAAACCACTTTGCATTGTTTAAACTGGACACCATTTCGTTAATCTTACCAAGTGGAAATTTATCCACAACTATGTTGTTATTAAGATACCTTAAATCCACACACAACCAGATTTTACTGTTGCTCTGTCTTGCTACTACAATCGGAGAAACCCACTCACTTGCTTCAATTGGCTCAGTAATATTATTAGAAACTAACTTGTCTAATTCTTTACTCACTTCATCTCTCACCAAAATGGGAACATTCCTACATTTGTGTACTTTAGGACAAGCATTTTGTTTAATGATAACTTTGTGTTCAAAACTAACTAAATTGCCTAAGTCTTTGCTGAAAACTTTTGGAAATTCTTCTAAAATATTCCTTATGATAACAGTGCTATCGTCAACCACTAAGACTTGATCACGGCTATTAGGGTCTAGGATGATGTGCAATTGTTTTTGATCAAACCAACCAAGAACTGGTGGTCCCTTCCTTGCAATATATAACTTTCCCCTACACTTAAAACAAACCAACGGTAACCGAGAAGATCTATGGGTTCACCTCCATAACCTTCGGGATGAATATCAGGAATTTATAATTTCTCACCTACTTTGTGTACAAAGGAAGATTTCCACATTTCTTCGTTGATAATAGTGTAAGGTGAACCAGCATACATCTTAACCTCTACTCCACCAATATCCATTAAACAAATTGGTTTGTTAATGACATCTTCATCACGAATTTTCAAAACCAGTTTATCATGTAAGTTCATGACCAAACTATTATCCTCATCCTTCTCATTATCATCATCTTCTTCCACATCATTTACAAATTTGACTTTATTTTTCTTCCTATTGCACGCTTTTGCAAAATGGCCTTTAAGACCACAATTGGTGCATTTAAATTTCAAAGCCGGAAACTGTGCCGGAAACTGCTCCAGAAAATATGCCCCACACGCGGGCATGGTCGCAAACTAATGTGTCGCAGGCTGACCCAACTGTATTGGCCAAACTGGACTAAGCCACGCCCACTGCGACGCCACGCCCACCCCAAGGACTACAAAAACGCTAGAAACGAAGCGTTCGCCATTATTTGTATTCATCCTCTGAGGCGGAAGCCGGAGGACTGTGCTGACCAAATTGAATTTTAACAACCTGTACTAGTGCCTAATTTGTGTATTTTAAAACGAGGAGCTCACCTGTTTAAGCGCTCACACCACGCGCTGACACAGCCCTCCTCCCTCTTCCCTGAGACAGCGGTCCGCGCTGAGACAGGGAACGCCCAAGGCCTAAGCCACGCCCACTGCGAGGCCACGCCCACCCCAAGGACTACAAATGTGCCAGCCATACCAGCGCAGCGGACGAGCGCAGCGGGAGCGCCGTTTGCGCGCTGAAGGCACGCATAGGGCAAGCCCGTCTGCGCCCGTCCGCGCACGGCCGGGCCCAGGGCCAGAACCCTGGCCTAAAGCAGCCAACCCAAAGGTAAGCTACTCACGTAGAGAGCTACTAAGCCTTAGACCCCCCACCTCTTCCTGTGATTACATCCATGATCTAAATGGACCTTTCACTAGCTGCTCTCTATGTAAGCCAGCCCAGCTCACTCTCCCTATAAAACCTAACAAACCCGCCTCCCTCAAACTTGCCTCACTGAACTGTCGCTCACTTCCTAAACACGCGACACAGATTAACCATCTCATAGAAGACCTGGAGATAGATATCCTTTTCCTCACGGAAACGTGGCTCGGCCCACATTCCCAATCAGACATTGCACTAGCAACCCCTCCGGGCTACTGTATTCAGTCCCTACCCCGTCCCTTAGGCAGAGGTGGTGGTGTCGCCATTATTCACCGAGAACATCTCCACTGTAAAACCTGCGATGCGCAGATTACCGACTCAGAAAGTCTTCATTTCACCATCAAACTAAACCCAACCAATTCACTAACAGGATTACTTGTGTACCGTCCCCCCGGCCTCCCAGGTCCCTTCGCTAGTTCCCTTCTAGACTCAGTCACAACCCAGGCTCATTCCCTATCAAACTATATGATAGTAGGTGACCTGAACATCCATCTGGAAGACCCGGTAGACTCGGTAGCGAATGACCTGATCTTAGATCTAGCGGCACTCGACATCCGCCTACTTAACTCCGGTGCCACCCACATCAAGGGTCATCTATTGGACCCGGTGTTCACTAGCTCTTCCTCGATGCAAGCGAAGGAGGCCCTTCCCCTTCCCTGGACAGACCACTTCCTAGTCCCCTTCCAACTACCTGGAACTTTCAGGAAACACCAAAAACCTCCCACCTACAGCAAGGACAGGACCTGGTCCAGACTCCCCACGGAAGAATGGGCTAAGACCCTTGAAAGAACCACTCCTGCACACGCAGAAGACCCGGCTACCGCAGACAAAAAATTCAGAGACTGGATCACCTCCTCCCTGGACTTAGTACTCCCACTTAGAACTAGAGAAGACAAAAACGGCAAACCTGGCTCAGCTCCATGGTACACCGCGGACCTCCGAATACTTCGCAAAAATTGCAAACAAGCCGAACGACTCTGGAGGAAAAACTGGCAACATGCCAACAAAGAAGCTTACCAGACCACAGTTAAACTCTATAAAGAGGCCATCAGACAAGCTAAAGCCTCATACTATGATACGCGGATACAAGAATCATCCAACTCAGCCAGAGAATCCTTCTTAATCGTAAAGTAGCTGCTCAAAGTCCCCATCACTCCCCCCTCCACCACCCCTAAAGTTGACAGAAGTAATGAGCTAGCGAATTACTTTAATGACAAAATCACCCGCATCCTGACCTCTCTCCCACCCCCCGGTCCCCCCAGCCACACGGAAAGCCATTTATCCCCCGACCAGGCCGAAAGTAACTTACGCCCCATACTACCGACATTCCGGCCAGTAACCTGCCTAGAGGTCGAACGAACCTTAACGAAAATGAAAAGTGGGTCACCTTTGGATCCAGCACCAATCAGGTTCCTCAACACCGTAGCCTCAGTCATCGTACCCACTGTCACGGATCTTATCAACAGCTCGCTCGCCCACGGATCTGTCCCCGACAGCTGGAAGAGTGCGGTGGTGAAAGCACTTAAAAAAAAACCTCAGCTAGACCCAGCAGACTTGTCTAACTACAGACCAATATCTCTACTTCCTGGTATCAGCAAAGTAACTGAGAAATTGGTAAACACACAATTGTCACAGTTCCTTGAAGCCAACAACTTGCTTAGACAATCCCAAACTGGATTCCGCCCAGGCCATGGAACAGACACCGCACTTCTTGCAGTCATTGAGGAAGCAAGGCGCATACTGGATTCAGGAGGATCAGTGGCAGTGATCCTCCTGGATCTAAGCGCAGCCTTCGACACAGTCAACCACCGTGTCCTTCTGCATAGACTGGCGGATGCAGGACTTACCGGGACAGCAATCAACTGGATTGAATCCTTCCTTACAGGGCGCACTTTCCAAGTGTGGGACGACAATCATCACTCATTCACTCTCCCACTCACAAGCGGCGTCCCTCAGGGCTCCTCCCTGAGTCCGACGCTTTTTAATGTCTACATGGCCCCTCTTGAGGACGTGGTAACACCATTTAACATAAAAATGGTAAGCTATGCTGACGATACTCAGTTGGTTGTCTCCCTGTCCCAGTTGATCGACCATCCAGAAAACCTGACCAACTGCCTTACAGGAATTCACAACTGGATGAATAACTCATCATTAAAACTAAATGGGACAAAGACGGAGGTGATGCTCCTAGGAAAACAATGGACGACCATCCCTCCAGCACTCTGGCCCGATGTGTTCGGGGAAATCCCCCCCCCCGAAACGTGAAATTAAGACACTCGGTGTGTGGCTCGAACCAGAGCTTACTATGAAAACACAAGCAACCAAAACCTCGGGCACCTGCTTCGGGCTCATGCGCACGACCCGCAAGATCCTGCCCTTACTGCCACCTACTTCTAGGAAACTACTCATTCAGGGACTAGTACTGTCCCGCCTGGACTACAGCAATCTGGTTTATCTGGGAGCCCCTGAGGCCACCCTAACGAAACTCCAGCGGACACAAAATGCGGCGGCATGCCTGCTCACTAACATCCCCTCCAGAATGTCCGCCAAGCCGGCCCTCAAAGCTCTGCACTGGCTCCCTGTGCGCCAAAGGGTGCAATTCAAAGCGATGTGTACGACACATAAGCTGATCAACGGATCTGGCCCGGCGATCCTCAGCAAAATGATCACCCCCTACACAGCAACCAGATCCCTACGATCCCAGAATGAGAACCTAGCTAGCATTCCTAGATTCGAAAGAACCCGCACAGGAGGACGACAATTCTCCGTTCAAGCAGCTACGGGATGGAACGCTCTTCCCCGCTCCCTCAGACTTGAACCTAACTACCTAGCATTCCGCAAGAAATTAAAGACTCATCTGTTTCCTAAATGAAGTCCCCTTGACTGTCTCCCCTCCCTCTCCTGCCCCTCAACAGGATCACAAATCTTATAGCGCGGGGATGCCCTTGGGTCACCGGGCGCTTTAGAAATCGTTATTAAATTAAAATTAAATTAAAGCTGGGCAACCTTTGTAATCTGCTAGATGATCCAGACTATTACACCCAAAACATTTGGGTTAGGATGAATTGAAGTAAATCCTTTATTGTAACATGAAGAGCTCAACAGCTTGCATCCAGCCTAATCCTGCATCCAAATGAAACTGTCTCCTTACAAAAGATGCACAGCACAGTGACCTCATAACATTCTAATAATGACATCAACAAAATCTCAACAGTACAATAAAAGGAATGTTAATGAATACATTTAAAGAATGCAAACACAACAATCTTTCAAGGGGAATTATCTGCACAAGATGAGTGGACTGGGTGGGCCCAGCACCGCAATCTTCTGAAGGGGATTGTGTAATAGTCAATTTTAGACGTCCGTGCTTGGTTAAAAATCTCTTTCATAGCTGTGGAAAAAACTCTTTTAATGTTGGAGGTATCAGAATACAACCTATGGGCTTCTTTTAGTTTCCAAACGTTTATCTACCAATAGGTCGCACAAACAATTTTAAGAATTTTGATTTTATATTGAATAAATCGGCTCCTATTAAATTGGTAACTGACTTCCCCCTCTCGAATAGATTTGAAGCTCTGTCAGGCCTGGAAGCACAAGACTGGCAGCCAATGATCTTGGAGGATACTCACACACAAAAAGAGTATTATGTCCCACCACCTGTCACAGCTTACCCTGTAGCTAACACTGACTTTGCTTATATATATGACCTAAGTAATTGTTACATGGAATATTGCGGGCCTCTGCTCTCAGATCGATAACATGGACTGGAAAATATCACTTGAACAATACGGAATTGTTTGTTGTCAAGAGACTTGGTCATTGGACCCTTTGCCTATCGATGGCTTTGTTTGTTACTATGTACCAGCTGTACCATCAAGAGCGGGCCGAGCCAGAGGGGACTTGTTACGTTTTAATTAATTATTATTACAATGCGTTTGATCCAACTGTGACAAGTATTGTAGATTATCTCGACGATGCCATAGCCCGAGCCCAGAGTAATCATGCTAAGGATTTGCAAATATTCTGGGTAGGGGATTTCAATATAAGAAATTGTGACCTTTAGGTACAGGAATCCTGTGGTATCTATGATGAGAGAGATCAATCTCTGAAGCACTTTAAACACACGCAGTATGGTGACTCATTGAATAGAGTAGCCTTTACCAAGAATCTAAAATTCGAGCAAGATATGATAGTGACACGCACCCCCCCAGGTCCCACCATATGAGGCCCCACAACTGTTTCGATTATTGACCACATTTTAATTAGTGAAGAACTTTCACTATCTTTGAAGGGCTGCATAGTTAGGGCAAGTTATGTGAGTGATCATAACCCCATTGTTCTAACTTTAAATCTATCTGTGATTACAAAAAGGGATAAGGAAATAAAAGCCTGGTGTAGAATATAACAGAAATAAGGGGGTTAACATTAAATGGGAAAGGTTGACAAAAGGTCTTTTCTAATAGACCTCATGAAAACCAATAAATCCGATATTGAGATAGTGCTTTCAGACTCCACTTCTCCTGAAAATATTTTAGAGGCTATTACAAATTTAAATAATATTATGTCAGATGAATTAACTAAGGCCAGCAAAAAAGCCCCTGATAACTCAAGATGGTTTAATAAGAACTGCTCTAAAGCCCATAGGATCCTATGGTCTGCCTTAAAAACGACCCAGAGTAACCAAGAGGAAATAGCAAACGCCAGGAAAGATTATAAGAGGGTTATCGGGGAAAGGAAACAGCTTTTGAAGGATCAGGCCTACGGAAGACTTAAAAACTGCCTCAATCCTCAAAGACTCACGCACATTCGGGGGGTGGCAAATTCATACCCCATGACTGGTGACGAAATGACTAAACTAGATACCGTAGTTCCAGCTGAAGCCTGGGTTAAACATTTTTCGTTTATTTTTTCACCAAATTTAAGATTATTTAAGGATCCCTCTGCAACAGAAATCGTTTATAATAGGAGATCTGCCAAAGCTTTAGGTGACTCAATAGAGGTGGGGGAGGTTAAATTGGCAATAGAGAATAGTCGCACAGCGAAGGCCCTGGGTCCAGATAGGATCCCTGTTGATTTATATAAACACTTACCAGATTTCTGGGCCCAGTGATAAAAAAATGTCCTAAGGCAGCAATAACAGGCCCACTAGTTAAGGCCTGGCAGGAAGCTGTCATAGGTCCAGTTTTTAAAAAGGGGGATAAATCCCAGCCTCATTGCTATCGCCCAATCTATTTGCTGGATAGTTCAGTCAAGATCTTGGGCAGGGTGATCCTGGCCAAATTGGAACTATGGGCGCTTGAGCACCACGCACTTTCGATATACCAGTTTGGGTTTCGGCCAGGGCTGAGTACAGTGGAACAAACATTGTATTTGGCACTAATTGTCCAAAAGTATACAAAAGCTCAAAGGGGCAGTATTCATTTAGCATTCACGGATCTAATATGTGCTTTTGACACAGTAAACTGTTGCAAATTATGGTCCATAATGTCAAAAATGGGGATTGATGGTGCAATCATTACTTTGCTAAGTAGGCTCCATAAACGCACCTCATCCTCAGTATGCTAAAGTAGCGGAGGAGATCTAACAGAAGAATTCCCCTTCGATGTAGGGGTAAGGCAAGGGGTGTGTCCTTGCCCCTTTCCTCTTTTTATTATATATAAATGGACTGGAAGAACAACTTTGTGCAGTGGGTAAGGATATTCCAAGACTGAACATGTGCCAAATCCCTGTATTATCATATGCTGTCCTGATAGACAGGACAGAAAATGGCCCACAAACACTGCTTTATTCTTTTAATGCTTTTATGAATAACTTGGGCCTAAAAGTTAATCGTACAAAATCTTTTATAATGACATGCGGACCAAATTATTCTAAAACGAGGACATTTTTATTCGAAAAAAGTTCTGTATTTTACATATCTTTGGGGTACCATTTGACGCTGATTTTAATTGGAAACATATTTTAAACATTAGAATGATGCACTTTCAGAAATCAATTGATGCTATTTTTAGATTTGCCAAAAGAATAGGTCACAAACCAACTAAGGAGATCTTATGTATTTATAAGAGGAAGAACCTCTTAGTGGTAACCTTTGGGGCTGGGGTCAGGGGACATATGAATTGCAATTCATTACAAATAATGGAAAATAAGTTTTTAAGGAGACTTCTATCAGTGCCCTAGAGTTCCCTTGTTTGTCATGATGAAGTAGGAATGAGTTACTTGAAAGACAATATTGCTTTATAACCGCTGTTGCTCTGGTTAAAAATTTGGAAAAATCCTGAGGCCACCTCGTGTAGGACAATATTGACTGATTGTATGGGGCTGGATAAGAGCCTAGATATACCTTGGTTAAGATATGTCAAAATGAAGCTTACTAAAATGGGTGTCTTAGAATACTACACTAATTCTGTCACCCTTAAAAATGTTTCACCTGCCTCTATTAAATCTCTTTTTTACCAAAGGCTCCAGCGGACAGATACTACTTATATTACATCAAATCAACTAGAATCCTTCCCACAGCGACAAAGAGAACCCACACTGTATTTATAAATTGATTTAAATGAAAGGCGGAAATTTCTGCTGACAAGGTTGTGCTTAAAAACAATTAATTACCTAGTCGCTTTCCCTACTTGAGGCACATGGTTTGCATCACTCCCATTATGTCCCTGTGATAGCCGATCATGTCAAAGCAATACGCAGTTTATTTTATTTTGTAGTTTGTATACGTCCACTTCTACTTGCTGCTGGTATCAGAAACCATGATCTGGCAATGGAATACTTACTCTCATTAGAAACAATTGAAATTATATATTGTCTTTTAAACGATCTTTTTACTGCTTTTAAGATCCGTAGTAAATAATAATTACTGTCTGTAATTGTTTAAACACTTTGTATTATGATGACCTGTTGGCTTTTAAAGTTTTAAACTGTAAACATGTATGTGCATTTTTTATGGCTCTTCCAAGAGTCGCATAAAGTATTTTCTGGTCTGATACTCTTTCTTCCAGATTTCTGTTGCGTTACAAAAAGATATATGAGACAGGGCAAATTCAATGAAAAAAACAAAATTGAAAACATTTAGACCGCATTGAGCTCGAGTATCTTAATTCGCACAGTTCACTCTTGCCACTGTTGACAAATAAACAGTGACCACATTTGGCTGTTACAAATATGTAAAATATTTTTTCCAAAGGACCCGCTACTGTAATTCGATTAAAAAAATTGAGAGTACCACAGCCTTTATTGAGAGGATAAAAAGAACTTTTTATTGTGACCCTACCGAGTAGAATTCTTTAGCGGTTGTTGTCTGATAGGCTAAAGAGGGCTGGGCCAGGTTTATTTTGTCATAACATTTTGTTGCCAAAATATGTGTTCATGATAGTGAACAGAGTATGGTCTGGAAGCCAATCCACCATACCACAGCAGCTCCTATTATCTTATGTGAATGCCTCGATACTGCTTAAACTTGAAAAGCGGTCTCTCAGTACTTCTAGAACTCCTCGACCTGGTCTTCAGTAACTTACCTGAACTCACCGTAGACACCCCACAGCCGCTCCTGTGGTCAAATCACTTCCTGGTTCCCCTCACTTGGGCAGTCAGCCTCCCCCCACCTCCCCCAACCCATCCGGGTTCTGGAACATAACTGGCCCAAGCTCCCCACTGTCCACTCGATGTCAGTTCTTGAAGCATCTAGACCAGCCTCTGATCTTAATCCCTCACTCGCAATTGATACGTTCAACCACTGGATTCCCAGCTACCTCAACCTAGTCCGCCCCAAAAAACTCACTCTCAAGAAATGCAGGCAAAAATCTGCCCTGTGGTTCTCCCCTAAGCTCAGAGAATTAAAACAAGAATGCAGAAGACTAGAGCGAAGGTGGAGACAGAATTATTCTGAATCCAGAAAGCTTGACTACAGAAAGTCAATCAGACGTTACGAATCTGAAACTAATGCCGCCCAAGCCTCCTTCTATGAGGAGAAAATCAACGATGCCGCCAATTGCCCTAAAGTAATTTTTCAAATTTCGAAAACTCTCTCCAACATGCCCCAAAAACAACAATCTTCTGAAGGGGCACTCACGCATTGAAACAACCTGGCAGAATTCTTTCAACATAAAATCTAAAATATCTATATGTCTTTCCCAGTTTCCCATTGTGTATACCAAGCCCCTCATACCCCAGCTCCACCTGTCGAATCCCTAACCTTGCTTAGCCGATTCCCCCTGCTGGACTCAGCCTCACTGGACTTACTCATGGCGAAAGGTACCTCAGGCTCTCCATCCGATCTAGCTCCCCCTCAGTCCCTTAAACTAGTCGCCAACATCGTCCGTCCAGTAATTCTTGATCTTCTAAATTCATCTATCCTTTCTGGCATAGTCCCCCTTGCTTGAAAATGTGCCCTGGTCAAAGCCCTTTAAAAAAAAACAACCTTGACCAGGCTATTCTAGTTAACTATCGCCCCATCTCCCTCCTCTCCGAGTTGAGCAAAGTACTAGAAAAGCACATCAATTTCATTCTGGTTGACTACTTGGAATCCAATGTCCTCCTCCACCACTCCCAAACCAGCTTCCGTCCCCAGCTGGGGACCGTGACTGCCCTTCTCGCGGTAACTGAGGATGCCAGAAGTATTCTGGACCAAGGAGGCACTGCTGCAATCATCCTCCTTGACCTCAGTGCCGCTTTTGACACTGTCAATCACAACACCTTGATCCTCCGTATTAAGAGCTTAAGAGTATCCGGCACTGCACTTGCATGGTTCCAGTCCTTCCTTAGTGACCGCTTGTTCCAGGTGTTTGAAGGAGATGTTGTCTCCAATCGGCTGCCGCTTAGTTGTGGGGTTCCCCAGGGCTCCTCCTTAAGCCCCACACTTTGTAACATCTATATGAGACCCCTGGCGGAGATTGTCCATCCATTTGGCATAATGATCATCACCTATGCAGATGACACACAACTCGTGGTAGCACTAAATCATCCCGAACGGTCATCTAGCACCATAGGCCCCTGCCTAGAGGAGGTTGCCAAGTGGATGGAACTCTCCTGTCTCAAACTAAACGGAGATAAAACCGAGCTAATGCTTCTCGGCAATTCCCCCTCCTCTCAACCCTGCACTGCTCTGGCCCCCCTGCCTCGGCCCGTCCCCAGACTCTAAAGACCAGATCAAGAGTCTCGGCATGTGGCTTGACCACTCCTTTAGCTTCATCTATCAGGCTAGTAAGCTCTCAGCTTCTTGTTTTGGCTTGCTGAGGATGCTCCATAAGATTCTCCCCCTTCTCCCATTTCAGGCGAGAAGAATCCTGGTTCAAGCCCTCATCCTCTCTCGCCTGGATTATGGAAATGCTCTTTATTTTGGAGCCCCTCTGTCCACCATCTATAAGGTCCAGATCATTCAAATTGTGCTGCTCGGATGCTTCTTCAGATTCCCCGCAGATATTCTGACAAACCAGCTTTAAGGAACCTTCATTGGCTCCCCATCAGGGCTAGGATCCTGTTTAAATCCATGCGCCTGACACACAAGGCCTTTTGGAAGTATGGCCCCGCCATCTCCCAATCCGTCGTTACACCCTATCACCCTGCCAGGAACCTCTGCTCCAGCCTCACCTTCTCTACCATTACGCAAAGAATACAGAGAGCCAGATGGGGTGGGCGCTCCTTCTCCTTTAATGCCGCAAACTCCTGGAACTCCCTCCCCCTCCATTTGCGGAAGGAGTCCAACCTGATGGCATTTCGCAAACTTCTGAAAACATATCTATTTAACATCCCTTTCTAACACCTGCTCCTGGCTCGCTTGATCCGTCCTCCGCGCTGGGAGGCCTCAGGGTAGCCATGAGCTATCCAAGTCTCATTTCATTTCATTCATTCATAACACCACAGGGTTTTGAATATGGTTTGTTGAGAAAATTGTCAGCTCCCCTATATTTGTGATGTGTGTAGCAGTGTTTTGCATTTACAGGAAGCAAATGCACAAAGATTCAATCAGGAGTATGTTGATCTTTAGAGTTGAGTGCACTCTTAGCATGCGTCAGTATTTGGATCTTCAGAGTTGTATTTGGATATTTAGAGTTGAGTGCACTCTTAGTACGCGTCAGTAGTTGGATCTTTAGAGTTGAGTCCACTCTTAGCATGGGTCTGTATTTGGATCTTTAGAGTTGCATGCACTCTTAGCATGCATCAGTATTTGGATCTTTAGAGTTGAGTGCAACTCTTTGTATGTGTTAGTATCTGGATCTTTAGAGTTGAGTGCACTCTTAGTATGCGTCAGTATCTGGATCTTTAGAGTTGAGTGCACTCATAGGGCCCCATTAGGATGGCGGGCGGATTGCCCCCGCCAGGCCGGCGATAGTCACCGCTGGCCCGGCGGGGGCAATCCGCCCGCCATCCCTGTACAAAAGACCCCCCACCATATTATTATGGCTGGGGGGTCCGCGGCGGACGGAATTCTATATGATGGCGGTGTCTAATAGACACCACCAGCCATGTTAGAATGTGTGTTAACAGATGCAGGCATGCAGAGTCTGCTTGAGGGGCCCGTTGTGGGCCCCCAGGGACTTCGGGGGGTGGGTTTTGCACATGGGGGGTACCTATGGTACCCTCCTGCAGTTCCATGCACAATATGCCTCCCAGGCATTGTGGCAGGGGGTGCTGAGTGCACCGCTCGCCACAATGTTAGGGATGCAGGATGCGCCCGCCAGTGTGGCGGGCGCATCCTAATGGCACATACGGGACCCCCACCCTTATGCCGGCCGGTCCCTTGTTACGACCCACCCGCCATCCTATTGTGCCCCTTAGTATGTGTCAGTATCTGGATCTTTAGAGTTGAGTGCACTCTTAGGATGCATCAGTATTTGGATCTTTAGAGTTGCATGCACTTTTAGCATGCATCAGTATTTGGATCTTTAGAGTTGAGTGCACTCTTTGTATGTGTTAGTATATAGATCTTTAAAGTTGAGTGCACTCTTAGTATGTGTTAGTATCTAGAGCTTTAGAGTTGAGTGCACTCTTAGTATGCATCAGTATGTTGATCTTTAGAGTTTAGTGCACTCATAGTATGCGTCAGCTTCTGGATCTTTAGAGTTGAGTGCACTCTAAGTATGCATCAGTATTTTGATCTTTAGAGTGGAGTGCACTCTCAGTATGTGTCAATATCTGGATCTTTAGAGTTGAGTGCACTCTCAGCATGCAACAGAATTTGGATCTTTAGAGCTGACTGCACTCTTAGCAAGCGTCAGTATTTGGATCTCTAGAGTTGAGTGCACCCTTAGCATGCGTCAGTATTTGGATCTTTAGCTTTGAGTGCACTCAGCATGCATCAGTATCTGGATCTTTAAAGTTGAGTGCGCTCTCAGCACGCGTCTGTATCTGGATCTTTAGCGTTGAGTGCACTCTCAACATGAGTCAGTATCTGGATCTTTAGCGTTGCGTGCACGCTCAGCATGCGTCAGTATCTGGATCTTTAGTATTGAGTGTACTCTCAGCATGCGTAAGTATCTGGATCTTAAGCGTTGAGTACACTCTCAGCATGCGTCAGTATCTGGATCTTTAGCGTCGAGTGCATTCTCAGCATGCGTCAGTATCTGGATCTTTAGCGTTGAGTGCACTCTTAGCATGCAACAGTATTTGGATCTGTAGAGCTGAGTGCACTCTTAGCATGCATCAGTATTTGGATCTTTAGAGTTGAGTGCACTTTTAGCATGCCAAAAATAACAATTCCCTTGGAATCTTACCATCTACAGTCACACTCAGTAGTTCACACTTCATACTACATCCATAATCAGTGCCACAAAGGTGCAAATCTCATAGTTATCAATGCAAACACACCATAATTCTGAAAGACCCCAAAAGAGTTTTTTACAAGAAATATAGATTTATTTGTGATCAGAGAGTTAAAAATGCCCTCGATACAGACGAGAAGCAGATTGCGAGTACGCGACCATCGCCACAAAGGAGTGTTCGCCGTACATGGGGCCCAAATCGCGGTGATTCCATTGATTATTTGTTTGGACGCCCTGAGAATAATTTCATGCTATCATAATCCCTGAGGCATGACGGATTAAAAAAACACAGAGTATTGACTGTATACCGGCGTAATATTACCCAGACCATTTTAGATTCACAATCTTTTGAATTTGGGCGCGCAACTGAATACTGGGTGCTATTAACCATACAAGATACCTAAGAGAAATACAGAGGATTCCATAGAAAGATCTCGACTAATGGGTGACCTGATACACATTTTAATACAGAAGGTCATCATTCCATAAGAATATAATCACGATTGTGAAACACGGGCCTCTGTTGGGAAGCTACATACCTTAGATACATATGAGATTTGTGAGAGACAAATATCAGTTACAGTCCTGATAAAGGTGGTGCATATTGAGTAATACACCAAAACGCGTCGACGCTATGAATATAGTTAAATTCAAGGAACCACTTTGTCAGTACTTGTCATATATGACTCTGACCTAGTTACAAGAGATTTCAATGAATTACCTTTCTTTGATGTATCATATTTTCACGTTTTTTTGTCTCTTTTTGATGTATATTGTGTATGATTTTTAATGCAAATGAATTGGTTTTTGGAATTACTAGATGCGTAATGTGTAATGATAAAAAGTTTTAATGTTTTTAACTCTCTGATCACGAATAAATCTATATTTTCTTGTAAAAACTCTTTAGGGGTCTTTCAGAATTATGGGATTTTTGCATTGATAACTATGGGATCTACACCTTTGTGTCACTGAGTATGGATGTAGTATGAAGTGTGAACTACTGAGTGTGACTGTAGATTGTAAGATTCTAAGGGAATTGTGATTTTTGACATTCAATTTGTTGGTACCCTGTCCCTTGGATAGTTGGGCCATTCTCTTTTCTTTTTGACACTCTTAGCATGCGTCAGTATTTGGATCTTTAGAGTTGAGTACACTCTTAGCATGTGTCAGTATTTGGATCTTCGTGTATCACACGCTTTATGTAGCCGTGTTTGGGGATGTTTTGTGTTTTGTGTAAAAGGAGTTTGTTATGTCAGAAGTAGCATGTTTTCTGAAACATTTGGCTAACTAGCAGTGTTTTGGCTAATCAGTCGTCTAGTGTTTGGTGAATTATGTAAGAGTGTTTTGGAATGTCAGGAGTATCATGTTCATGAATTATCAAGTAGTGAGCCTTGTAGTAGCGTTTTATGTTAGCAGTAGTCCAGAGTTCAACTTTCATATATCACTGCTTTGACTTATCAGGAGTTTAGTGTTCGTGAATCAACTAGCACTGTTTTAGATTGTTGGAAGTGTAGAGTTCATTGATTTATGTATCAGTGTTTTGGATTGTCAGGAATCTCATATTCATTGAATCTTCTAGTAGTGTTTTAGTTAGCTAAGATTCTGGTGCTCAGTGATTAATGCACCATTGTTTAGATCATCAGGAGTCGAGTGCTCGAAGGTTCGTGTAGCATTGCTTTGGATCTTCAGATGTCTAGTGTTCGGTCAGTTATGTAGCAGTGTTTTGGATCCTCAGAAGTTTACAGTTTGCTGAATCATCTAGCAGTGTTTTATATCATTGGTAGTGGAGTGTTAGGTGATTCATGTAGCAGTATTTTGACTCCTCACTGATCTAGTACTCAGTTCATCATTTATTAGTGTTTTTGATTATTAGAAGTCTAGTGTTCACTGAGTCACATGGCAGTGTTTTGGATCATTAAGAGTCTAACATTTGAAAATTTGTATAATCATCTTTTGGATATTAAAAGGTCTTGTTTTTAGTGATTTGTGTTGAAGCGAATTGGGTCATCAGGAGTTTAGTGTTTTCATTGATTTTATGAAGCAGTATTTTGGACTGTCAGGAATCTACTGCTTGTTGATTTGAGTAATAATGCTTTGGACTGTCAGGAGTCTATTGTTCAATAATTTAAGTGGCAGTATTTTGGATCTTTACTCTTGAATGTTTAATGGTTCATTTAGAAGTGTTTTTGAGTATTCAGGAGACAAATAAATATATACCTTTCGATCAACAGAATCTCATATAATTATAAATCCTCCAATGTAAATGATCAAACAGTTGACTCAGAAAATCATAACTGCAGAAATCAGAAAACACTAGATTTCTGAAAACCATAATACTACTACACAGTTAAACAAAAATATATCTATTGAAGAGCCAAACGTACAGCTCCACTAATCACCATATGCTTCCAGAAGCTTCACTTCAGCCCAGAGGCCTATTGAGTCTCGTTTGACCCATCACCCAAGAGTGCATTAATATGCACCTTTTGTAACTTCTCATTATATCCCGAAACTATTCAGGTGCTCTGCGCCACCGGGTGTGCTCCCTCGGGAGACATGCTAGGGAGCAATGTGAAACCACTGATGCATCCCGGCTAACAGCAAGTTTTGTTTTTACAGCCTCAATGTGCTCTACCTACCCAGACATCACCAACATCTCTATGATTTTGTGGTGGACCACAAGCCAGATGCCATGTTTCTTAAAGAAACTTGGCTCCATGAGGCCTCAATGCCGGATGTGATAATGGCTCTTCTTCAAGGTTACTCCATCATGAGGAGAGGTAGACCCAAACAATTAGGTGGAGGGATTGACATTATGTTTAAAAACATATATCAATGCAAAATTCACAAACTGTTTGCCCCAGCCTGCGAAGAAGTCTCCTTCTCACTGAAATTAACTTCCAAATTTACTATCTCCAGTGCCCTAATATATATCGACCCCGAGGGTACACAGGGGATTGGAGTACGATGCTGCCTGACATACTTGACATACTGCCCCCCCTTATTCTTAAATCTGCTAACTCTCTTCTTTTAGGTGACTGAATATTCACCTAGAGGATATTCTCTGTAGTGTTGGACAGACTTTGATTGAGGATCTCAGAGCCCTGAACCTGGAACTTACTAACTCCACCCAACTCATGTAGCAGGCCACCTTTTGGATCCAATATTTTCAAGCGGTACCATTCACTGTCTCGACTGGATGGTCCCTCGTAGAGACAGGGTTAGACCTTTGGTCAGGACAAGAGCCTGGTCATGGCTGAATATCTCAGCTCTCAATCTCCAACTGAGGAACACAATGCCTAATTTAACCCATGTGGCCATTTGTGATCAGCCTAGTATTGACGCCTGGCTGCAGACCTCATTGGGCACTCCTGTCTTTTAAAGTCACACATCCTGCCAGGACTTACCCTCCGGCTCCTTAGTTTACTGAGGTGCTTCATGCTGATAAAACCAGATAAAAAGGTTTATAGAGAGCCCGGAGGCTCAAGTGTGATGAAGAAGCAAAATTGAACTATAAAAGTACATTGAAAAACTACAATGGGCTTTGCAGAACTGCTCGTGCCACCTTTTATTTGAACCAAATTACCTCTGCACAAAACTGCTAAAACACTGTTTAGGGTAGTGCAAGTACTCTCTGACCCCTTTAAGGCTGCTCCCTCCCCCAGACTTTCCCAGACTCAAGCGAAGAAGTGGCCCTTGTCTTTGTTAAAAATGTGGAGGATATTCAGCTCTGATTAAAATCAGGAGTGGAGGGGCTTGGTCTGCCTCAGTTGTGCCCTAATATGATGCCCTTGACTACGGAGGACCCCATCTCTTTAGTTATAGCTCCCACCTCTGCTCCTAATATTTCTTCCATGCAGAAACATAACCCATAGGACATACTAGACCTGCCGTTACTCAGATCACTGATACAGTCTATAAAATAGAGCTCCCCTATAGCCCCTCTTCCTCCAGCTAAACTTCACATTCTGGATCCTGATATTTTGCAGCTACTGTTTGGCCTTCTGAATTCCCTCTTACAGGCAGGGTGCATTCCTCAGCCTTGGAAACATGCCATGGTTTTGCCCCTCCTGAAGAAATCTAACCTGGATCCTCTGAATTGGTCCAATTATAGACCTATCTCCAGTCTTCCCATCATGGCTAAAATCCTAGAAAAGCATGTAAACAGACAACTTTCTGTTTTTGTGAAGACCCATAACCAGCTACAGCCCTCACAAATGGGGTTTAGAGCAGGTCAAAGTATGGAATCTGCCCTTCTGGGAGTCAGAGAACACCTTAGACAGCTCCTGGATAATGGCGAGACGGCTGCGCTGATTTTACTAGATCTCAGCGCTGCTTTCGATACTGTCTCACATGCTATGCCGTTGGAGAGACATGTTACCATAGGTTTATAAGGTACAGCCTTATCCTGGGTTACAGCTTTCCTGAGTAACTGTCCCTTTCAGGTCTCTTTAGCAAATGCCTCCTTCACACAACACACCCTTACATTAGGGATTCCTCAAGAATCAGTCTTAAGTCTGACCTTGTATGTCCAACCTTTGGCTGACCTGGTTGAAAGCTTAGGCCTGACCACATTCTCCTATGCGGATGACACACAAATTATGTTATCTTTGTCTTCCACACAGGATCATACCGCTGAGGCCCTGAATTCCTCCCTGGTTAGTGTTGCCTCTTGGATGAGCTTGAATTCCCTGAAACTGAAAGGGGAAAAGACTGAGAAATTGGTATTGGGAACGAACCCAGCCCTATAGAGACAACATCACTGGCCTCAAAAATAATGCCTCACTTCCTGTGACAGCCCAAAAGGTGAACAACCTTGGGTTCCTGCTGGATGAAAATTTGTCCATAAAGCCTCAGTTTGCAAAGATGGCTGCCACCTGGGTTGGTGTCCTAAAATGGCGGCAGTGAATCCTTTGGATTCTTCCTTTCTCAGTCCAAAGGACAGTCATTCAGGCCCTGATTCTATCTAGACTGGACTATGGCAATGCCTTCTATCTGGGAACATATAAAGAGGGCGGCATGTAGTCCAGAACTTGGTGGCCAGGCCATTCTACAGACTCCCAAAACGTTCTTCTGCTTCTTCTCTCCTGAGGGAGTTGCACTTGCTCAAGGTGGAGAAGTGAATCCAATGTAAAGCCCTGCTCTTTGTGCACTGAGCTAGTTCAGGAGTTGTCCCTTACTATCTGCATGAACTTACGAGATCTTATCTTCTGACTCGCACATTCCAGTCCAGTGATCTTTCCTTATGCGCAGTTCCCAGAGTCAAAGGGACTTACATGGGAGAACGGTCCTTTGCTCACCATGGCTCCAAGATTTGGAACAACGTCTGTAGACTTTGAGATGTTTTACCTCCCTGTCTTTTTTTGGAAACTGTTGAAGACCTGCTTGTTCTGAATTAGCGAGCTCTGACTCTACCCTCTGGTCTCTATGCGCAGGGAAACCCCGTTAGCGGTTAGCTATTGCGCTATATAAGCTCTCCTAAAAAAAAATCTTAAAATACACTACTTCTGTATGAATCACTAAATACTCAATTGTGGAAGAACTAAAATACTGCTATGTGAATCAATAAAACCTAGCCTCCTGAGAAGTGTCATATATGGACAATCTTTTAGCCGCATTTTTGATCTTAAATAGCTGATTGTTTAGGGATTCATTTAGCAGTGTATTTAGAGCCTTCAGGAGTAAAAGTTTAATAGCATGTTGGATCATTGAGAATTCAGTGTTCTGTGGTTTGTGTAATAGCCTTGTGGATCTTTCAGATAGGAATGTTTAGTGATTCATGTAGTACGATTTTGGATCTTCTAGGTTGGAAACTTTGGTGATTTGTGCAACCAATATTTAGATCTTCCGAAGTCAAGTGCTTAGTTATTTGTGTAGCAGTGTTTTGTCTCTTCCAGAGCAGAATGTTTGAGGGCTGGTGTAAAATTGTAACTGCATCTTCAGAAGTCTCTTAATGAGATTATTCAACAAAAAAGGAGATAAAAACTTTGCAATTCAGCCAAGTCTGATATGGACCTTAAGCCTACTTCACCTGGTATTCCCAGAAGGGTTTCCAACCAGGTACAAAGCAGGCCCGACCCTGCTTAACTTCTGAGATCAGATGAGATCAGGTGGTTTGCGGGTGGTACGGCTGTAGAAGCTACTTTAGGTTCAGTTGGGCCACGATTGTCCCTTGCATGGTTTTGCATGTATGCATGCATGCTGTGAGTCACACAACTACAACTCATTATGGCCCATTGGTATTTTTGTCTCCTGTGTATGACAGCCAAATGTGTGCACTTGGACAAGGTTTAGTGCATGGCACTCAAGGCCCACAGCTGGGTTCTGTGATATACAGAAATGCTGAAAGTGTACCTTACATAGACATGGACATATGTCCTTGTGCCCAGTCTTACAAGCTTGTTTTCCTATTTTTTTATGAGACTTGATTTGATAAACGACTTGTAATGCTTTCGATTTTAGGGTCTGATTGCGAGTTTTACAGTCTTGGAGCAGGCCGCCACGCCAGGGCCCCTCTTCAAGACTGCCAAACTCGTAGTCAATCCTCCTGCTGGATTACGAGTTGTAAGCCTGGTGGGCGGTCCCATGGCAGTGCCTTTCTAAGGCTTATAGGAGAGCCATAGAAAGGCAGCGCAGTGGGAGGGCTGAAACACGTTCCTGCAAAGAAAGAAATGCACCATGTTGTGCATTTCTTCCTGTGCAGGAACTGGGGGTGCAGACATGCAGGGTGCACAACATGTGCACTCCTGCATGTACCCCCCTACACAGAGGCAACAGAGGGCCCAGTAAGGGCACCCTCAGGTACCTCTCCATCGCAGTTTCGATGAAAATGAAATGAAAAATTGCATTTGTATAGCGCATAACCGCCCTGGGGCCTCGCAGCGCTTGAAGATAAAATGGTTTTAGCGCAGACTCGGGGCAGATCAGAGAGATTTAGCAAACAAATGCGTTTTTAGGGCCTTTCTGAACGAGAGGAGGTTGCTGTTACCCCGGATGGCAAAGGGGAGGGCATTCCAGAGTCTGGTCGCCGAATGAGAAAAAGAGCGGCCACCCCAACGGGCTTTGTTAATTTTAGAGGAGGTGGCCAGCTGCAGGGTACCAGACCGAAGGGGGCGTGTTGGAACATAAGGCATAACCAGCGGGTGCAGAATCGCTGGGCCTACACGGTGGAAGGATTTGTGCATAATGCACAGAGCTTTGAACTGCACTCTGGCAGCCATTGGGAGCCAATGAAGGTCCTTCAGGGCCTTCCTCGCCGACTGCCGACGGGACAGATTGAACAATAGGCGGGCCGCACTGTTTTGTGTGACCTGGAGCCTCTGAAGGACCGAAGCCGGTGCTCCCAGGTAGAGAGCGTTCCCGTAATCCAGGCGAGAGAGAATGAGGGCCTGGACCATGATCCTCCTCGCCTGGAAAGGGAGCAAAGGGAGCACCCGCCGGAGCATCCTCATTAGTCCGAAGCAAGTGGCAGCAGTCTTAGTAGCCTGGACAGAGAAATCAAGGGCAGTGTCAAGCCAGATCCCGAGGCTCTTTATCTGGGACTTGGGCGCAGGAGGAGCGCCAAGACATGGTGGCCAGACGGGTGCAAGAGCAGACGGGGAGGGATTTCCAAGGAGAATGATGTCTGTCTTCTCCCCGTTAAGCTTGAGACAGGAAGCTTGCATCCAACTGGCAACAGCCTCTAGACAGGGGCCTAAGGTGTTGGATGATCCATCTGCGTGGTCTAACGAGACCACCAGCTGCGTATCATCCGCGTAGGTGACTATACGCACACCAAAGGGATGGACTATCCTGTCCAGAGGTTCCATGTAGGCGTTAAAGAGGGTCGGGCTCAGGGAGGAGCCCTGAGGGACCCCACACCTGAGAGGATGTTTAGGAGAGACTGTCTCACCCTCAAAGACCCGGAAAAAGCGCTCACTCAAAAAGGAGGTGAGCCAGTCCAGAGCTGCGCCCGACACGCCCATGCCCGCCAGTCGGTATACTAGCGTGGCATGGTTCACCGTGTCGAACGCGGCACTAAGGTCTAACAGGATAATGGCCACCTTTCCTCCCCGATCCAAAGTCGTTCTTGCTTCCTCTGTGACCGCCAACATGGCAGTTTCTGTGCCATGTTGAGGGTGAAAACCTGTCTGGGAGGCACGCAACAGACAGTTGGACTCCAGATAGTCTGTTAAGATATTGTTGGTGTGCCTCTCCAGCAGTTTACTCAACCAGGGAAGCAACGAAATGGGGCGGTAGTTGGACAGGTTGTTCTGGTCCAGGGAGGGTTTCTTGAGAAGCGCCTTCACCATGGCACACTTCCAAGCGAGTGGGACAGACCTGGACACAATGGAGGTGTTTAAAGCTTCCAGGATCACAGGACGAATCACGTCCAGTGCCTTGACAAGGATCCGGGGGGGTGCCGGGTCATTGGGGGAGCCAGAAGAAACTTTGGAGATTAATCTATCCAGGCTGGCGGCATCAAGAAGCGGAATTGTGTCCAGTTTGCAGGGAACCGAGGAGTCAGCTGGCCTAGGAGGGACGGAGGGGGTATTGACTGTAGGATTACTAAAAGATGAATATATGGTCGAGATTTTCTTGGAAAAAAAAGCAGCTAGCTCATTACAGCGGTCTTGTGCCCCTTCAACAGAAGGACGCTCAGCCGGAGCTGAAATGAGGGACTTAGCTATCCTAAAGATTTCTCTAGGCGCATTTGCTGCAGCACTAATTGCAGTGGCAGGCTCACCGCCATGGATAGGGTTGCAGTGAGGCTACTCGTAATATGCTCGGTAGTGTTACATCGGCATCTCTAACATATTGCAGCTTCTGACCACTGCAACATGATCCCCGGTGGTTGCAGCAGTCGTGTGGCAGTCCGACTGCCAAACTCGGAATACGACTGTAGGACTGCCAATGTGGTGGTGGCTGCACCGCCACCACAAGGTCAGCGGTCCATCGGACCACCAAACTCGTAATTAGGTCCTTAGTGTCTTAGTAAATATTTTGGCTTGATCTTCATAAAAATTGTAACTGTATTGTACTTCTATGCCATTATTGCCAAATAAAGTTTATGATTGTGATGATCATATAGCACTTTGAAGCTGGCAGTCATGAGCATTGCTAGAAAGGTAACATGCCAAAGTAATTGCACATTCAGTTTATGGAATAAAAAAAGTATGACTTAACAGACAGTGATAAATGTACCAAGGGACACCCCCAACAGAGGCAGATGGGCCGGCCCTCCAAAAGATTTTAAATATTTTCATTTCTCCAGTATTAGGGGTGTCTTTCATAGATTCACATGCTTGAATATTCCCCGTCGTCGAAGTGGGAGTCCCACGGTACATAAAATAGCAGTAATATATGCATGTATATATGAGAAATATTATAAATAAAATATACATACATATAATGCAATAAAAATGTAAACTTAAAAAAGTACCATAGAACAGAATAGGCCCATTGAAAAGCCCAAGGGAGAATTCACTTTAGTAACTTATAGGAGTCATTATGTGTTGGTCCACATTCCAGCCAATCAGGCTGTAGCCTCCTCTAGAACCTTCTCCTCAGAAGCCCAAGTCCTCCAGATTTTCTACCGCACGTCGTGTGAAGGGAGTCTCCCTGAGCTCTGCTCAGTTTCTTCAAGTTTCTTCATATTTTTTCTTCAAAATGTCTTCTTCAAAGAAAACTCTGTTCAAGGCTTGTCCATCCTGTGGGAAACTTCGCCTTTTTCATGAGGATCCACACAGTAAGTGTATTTACTGTCTTTATCCGGACCATGTTGTCTCTACCTGCAGACTCTGTCGCAAATTTCCTCCTAAGACTTTGAGGGACAGAGAGGCTCGTCTCCTTCTGTGGCTACAGAAGTTGAAATCATCTGATAACATTGTGTCCGATGCTGAGAGTATGTCATCTGGTTTTTCGAAAACCTCTCAGAAGCGTGGGTCTGAGACTGAAGTCCCCTCTCCTTTTCTTAAGAAGAGTAAAAAGTTGGGATCTTCCAAGGATGTCTCCTCACAAGACTTGCTTCAGGGCGCGCCTACGGGACCTGGTTCTCTGGCGTCTCGTCCCAAGACCATGCCCTCCGTTTCTAAAACGGGCATTGGCTCGTCGACGGGCTCGTCGACGCGTCCGTCGACGTCTTCAGCGTCTACGAAGTCTGTTTTGGCATTTTCCACGTCGACGACTACTTCTTCCATGTCGACTAGTTCTGCCACGACGATGATCATCTCGTCGACGAGCAGCCAGGAGGTGAGACCCATCTCATCCATTATTATGATCTCGTCAATCAAACCGTCGACGAAGAAACCACCGTCGACGCATCCATCGTCGACGGCTCTCCCGTCGACGAAGACCAAGGCTTCATCGTCGACGACCGGATCCTCGTCGACGACAGCCCCGTCGACGACACCATCGACGCAGACGATGAACCCCCCGTCGACGGCTGCTCCGCCAACGACTTCCTCGTCGACAGCAAAGACTGCGATTCCATCGACGGCCTCGTCGACGGCCTCGTCGACGGCCTCGTCGACGACCAAAAAATCATCGTCTACCAAAATTAAAATTCCTACGCCGGATGCAGCGGCGCCAACAAAAAAACAACTAGAGGGTGTTAAAGCTATACAACTCTCGTCGACGGGCTCGTCGACGACACAGCAACCACTACAATCTGCTACCACCTTCAAAGTGGTTTCTACTTCGTCCCTCAAGTCTGTCCCACTTATACAGTTAAGTCCTATTAGGAGTGGATCGCAACCTCCGGAGAAATTATTTCAATCTGGAGCAGAGGAATCTGGAAATGATTCAGAAGTGGATCAACTTTATCAACCAGCAACCAGTCCGTCGGATTTACACATAAAGTGTCAGGACTACAGCGATGAGGATGAGTATGCGGATAATACCGTCGAAGATGGGAATGTCCTTTTTCCATTGGATAGCACACAACAACCAAATTACGAACGCTTTACACAAATTCCTATGTCTATGGTGAAAAACCTACAACATATGCTGGATGACTACAATCGTAGATTCCCACCATCGCTGCCGCCTTCCCCAGCACCCCAAGTGCAGCGGTCCCAGGCTCCAGCTCCTCGCCCTCCGTCTCCAGTGCTTCAACCACAGTCTCCAGCACCTAGGCCTCGAGCTCAAGCGACTGTTGCACCTACGTCTCCTTTAGGTGCTGCTCCTGATACAGATAATGAGGGTCAAACTCCACAAAACACTGGAGATAATGACACTGATGATGAGGAAATGCAGGATTGGGACAATTATAGGGCACAGACACCCTCTACTCCACCAACATCACCAAGAACTTCGCCACCAGTGGATATCGCAAGTTTCCACAGCCTTATGGTTCGTGCAGCAAAGAGGTTCCACCTAACGTTAGAAACGCAGCAAGCAGAATGTTTTCTGTATGACTTTAAAGACTTGCCTCAACGCCAAACTCATACCATTCCTATTATTGACCACATATGGGAAGAGGGTCTGAAGTTGATGGAACGTCCTAACTCCATTCCAGCCGTTCTACCTAGACTGGACAAAAAATATAAAGCGCCGCCTACTTCCCCGGCCTGCTTAGTTTCACAGCCTAAAGCAGACTCAGTGATCACTCAGGCGGCACAAAAAATGTCTCGAAATCCAGCCATACCCCTGACTTCCCCCCCGGATCAGGATGGCCGCAAATTGGACTCAATTGGTAAGAAATTTACCACAATGGCAGCGACAACGGTAAGAGCTTCCAACGCCTTAGCCATTCTGGGTCGATACGACCGTCAAATGTGGTCCGAGATCGCTGGTCTACTTCCCCAAATGCCCGACTCCATCCGGGAGGAAGCACAGGCCATCATTCTCGAGGGAGAAAAGATTTCAACGGAAATTATCGACTGTGCCGTCGATATAGCCTCTACTGGATTCCGACAATTAGCGGGTGCTGCAGTTTTGCGTCGCCAAGGCTGGCTAAAGTCAACAACCTTCCGTCCGGAAGTTCAATCCAGAGTGCTTGATTTGCCCTACGATGGCGAGTCTCTGTTTGGTAAGCACGTTGATGATGCCTTGGAACTCATCAAAAAGGACACGGACACAGCGAAGTCCTTAACAACTCTTCAATACAGAAAGAGGCCATTTCGTGGGGCACGTGGTAGAGGAGGAGGAACCTCTACTTTTCGAGGCACGGGCCAATATAGAGGATACACTTACGACAACAGACAAAGAGGATCCTATCAGTCCCAAAATCATTCATCCACCTCCAGACCTTACCAGCGGAAGTCCAACTACAGAGGTGGTGCGAACACCAGCAAAAAACAGTGAGAGGATTGTGCATCTTGGAGGTCGAATCTCGAAATTCTTCTGCAATTGGTCGAACATCACCAACGACCGATGGGTCTTGGATGTAGTTTCAAAAGGACACACCCTGGAATTTATGAAATTTCCCCCCGCTCGCCCGCCTTCGGGCCCACCTTCTCCCCATTTCAAGGAACTGTTGGCCCAGGTGCAGCTTCTGATCAGGAAAGGAGCCATAGAATTGGTACCGCAATGTCAACGCGGCAAGGGATTCTACTCCCGTTTCTTTCTAGTGAAGAAAAAATCAGGAGAGTGGCGCCCCATCTTGGATCTGAGGGCTCTAAACAAGTTCATCGCGTCCAAGACTTTTCAGATGCTAACCCTGCTTCAAATCTTGAATTTCCTCATTCCAGGAGAGTTCTTTTAGACAATAGACCTTCAAGATGCATATTTCCATGTGCCTATTCACACCAGGCACAGGAAATACCTTCGTTTTACAGTCGGCCAATTTCATTATCAATTCAAGGTCCTTCCATTCGGCCTTCGATCGGCACCGAGGGTATTTACCAAGATCCTAGCCCCGGTGGCCGCTTACCAGCGCTTACAGAGCATCCAGTTTTATCCGTATCTGGACGATTGCCTCATAAAAGCCAGGACTTTCCAACTGACACAAGAACACACACAAGTCTGCATATCCCTGTTCGAAACTTTAGGTTTCTCCATCAATTGCCTGAAGTCACACTTTCGCCCTTCTCAACAACGAGATTTTCGAGGAGCCTCGCTCGATTCTCGGCTAGGGCAAGTGTTCGTTTCACAGGAACGTCAGAGCAGAATGTTGCAGAAAGTTCAGTTCCTGCAGTCAAGACAGTACGTTTCTGTCCGAATGTACAAGTCATTCCTCGGCATGGCTTCCTCGTGCATTCAACTGATTCCCAACTGCAGACTGCACATGAGAGTCCTTCAGGAAGAACTCGACAGCCAGTGGAAGCAGGTATCAGGGTCGTTCGAGGACAAGATCCATCTAACGTCCCGCATACAAAGAGCTTTGGAGTGGTGGGCTCATCCTCCAAATATAGCAACAGGTCGTTCATTCAAGGACGAACAACCAACACTGACACTGACGACAGACGCCTTCCTAGAAGGTTGGGGTGCTCATCTCGACGGAATGTCCGTGAGAGGCAAGTGGACGGCGTCTCAGCGCACTTGGCACATAAATCGCTTAGAACTACTGGCGATTTTCTTGGCCTTGAAGTCCTTTCAAAGAGTAGTGCAGGGACAGACATTGTTGGTGAAGACAGACAATACCACCAGCATGCACTACATCAACAAACAGGGCGGCACAAGATCTCTCGTGCTATCACAGCTGGCACAGGAAATTTGGGACTGGGCTCTACAACGTCAAATACATCTCCAAGCTATCCATGTACCAGGTGTGGCCAATGTGCTGGCGGACGCGATCAGCAGAGCCCTCTCGGACAACCACGAATGGGAACTCCACCAACCAACGTTGGATTACATCTTCCGACAGTGGGGCCGACCGCAGTTGGATCTCTTTGCAACTGTTCTCAACAGGAAATGTCTAAGGTTTGCGAGCCGGCATCCACACAAGGAGTCGAGTGGGAATGCCTTTTCAATAAATTGGTCGAACGCCTTCTGTTATGCATTCCCTCCTCTGCCGCTCATTCCACGTCTGTTACACAGAATGAGATTCCAACCATGTCGGATGATCCTGATCGCACCCAAATGGCCGAGACGTCCTTGGTTCTCAGATCTCCTCCTATTCTCTCTGACACAACCGATACGGTTGCATCCTCTGCCACATCTTCTCACAATGCATCAAGGTCAAATATGCCATCCGGATCCAGCATACCTTCAACTTCATGCTTGGAACCTGAGTACTATGAATTTGCACACATGAATATCGACAAGGATTGTAGGGCAGTGCTATCAAATGCTCGAGCACAATCTACTGTCAAAACTTACCAGCTGAAATGGAAGCGTTTCTGCGCTTGGTGTTCCACTAGATCACTAGATCCCATGCGTGCTCAGCCAGAACAAATTTTGCCATTCTTTTTGTCGCTAGCAAAATCAGGACTATCTCACTCCACCCTTAAGGTTTTTCTGGCTGCTATCTCTCGTTTCCGTCATGATGGCATAACATCTTTGTACTCTTCCAGGATCATAAGACAGTTCTTCAAAGGCCTTTTTAGGATGTTTCCTCCAATCCGTCGGCCTCCACCTTCATGGCGACTCAACCTAGTTCTGTCTCAGCTGCTTTTGCCTCCATTCGAGCCCATCCATTCTTCCAATCTGAAGTTCCTCACGTGGAAAGTGGCTCTGTTACTTGCTCTGACCTCTTCTAGACGCGTCAGCGACATTCAAGCCTTTACTATACAGCCACCGTTTTTGCAATTTTCCAACGAGGCTGTTACCTTGAGAACAAATCCCAGTTTTATTCCTAAGGTTCCCAGTGACTTTCATCTCAATGAACCTATTGTTCTTAAGACTTTCTTCCCTGCACCTCAATCTGCAGCAGAGCGCTCCTTACACACTCTGGATGTGAAGCGCTGTCTTAAATTTTACATTCAACGCACAGCTGCCTTCAGAAAGTCTGATCAATTGTTTGTTGCATATGGCCCAGTATGCAAAGGACAACCCGTAACTAAACAGACTATCACCAGATGGATATCGTCTGCCATATCCTATTGTCATCAACGGGCTGGCAAGCCCCTTCCTGCTCCTGCTCGAGCTCATTCCACGAGAGCTGTGTCAACTTCTGCTGCCCTCTTTGCGGGGGTACCTCTAAGACAAATCTGCAGAGCTGCTACTTGGTCCAGCAGCCATACTTTCACGAAGCACTACTGCCTGCAATCAACAGATGCCGCGGATGCGGCAGTGGGTCAAGCGGTGCTGCGGAATCTTTTCCGATAAAGGTGAGCCTCTGTTGCTACCCGCCTCCAGTCATAAAGGTATTGTCATGTTTTGGTTTTTTATTGCTTATTAAGTGATAAGTTATGCCTAAACTTAATTTGTATCTTCCTTTATGACTAATGTATGTTTTACTGCATTCTATTCTTATTCAAGCATGTGAATCTATGAAAGACACCCCTAATACTGGAGAAGAACATAAGTTACTTACCTGTAAACTGTGGTTCTCCAGTATTGGTGTCTTTCATAGATTCACATGCGACCCTCCCATCCTCCCCTCAGAGGCTCTCTTCTCCTCAAGCATTTATACTTACTTGTGCTACGAAAATCTGAGGACTTGGGCTTCTGAGGAGAAGGTTCTAGAGGAGGCTACAGCCTGATTGGCTGGAATGTGGACCAACACATAATGACTCCTATAAGTTACTAAAGTGAATTCTCCCTTGGGCTTTTCAATTGGCCTATTCTGTTCTATGGTACTTTTTTAAGTTTACATTTTTATTGCATTATATGTATGTATATTTTATTTATAATATTTCTCATATATACATGCATATATTACTGCTATTTTATGTACCGTGGGACTCCCACTTCGACGACGGGGAATATTCAAGCATGTGAATCTATGAAAGACACCAATACTGGAGAACCACAGTTTACAGGTAAGTAACTTATGTTCTTCCACGTGGCCCTGTGCCTCTTAATAGCTGGTAGGGTAGGAGAAGATGAATATTGAGGTGGGCAAGGATTAACACGCCCAAGCCAAGTGGGATGATTTTCAACCATCTGCACACAGTTGTTTTTCAAGTTGTGTCTAACATCCAAATCAGCACATGGAAAGCAAATTTGTGTTTGTCTATATGGAGACTGTACCTCCCCTTTTCCCTGTTTTATGTGAATATCCTTTGCATCGTTCATTGATTTTTTGTTGTCTCTGTCTTTCAGAGCTTGTCAAGAGGGGTTACTAAGGGTGAGATACATCTAAGACGTGTAGCATCTTGACGGTATGCAGTGTAACAAGCAAAAAGCACACGTAGATATCATCCTAACCCATCAAATATATTGAGATCGCTTTTCAAAGGGCGATGTCCATACATAGGCTCTGCTTGTTTAATATTGTGCATAGTGTCTTAAATGAATGTTGTATGTAAACAACTAAACTGTATTTTTAATTTGCATATGGGTTAGGCAAGATAGTGATACTTAGGAAACCTGCTTAAAGGTTTGCATCTCCGTTAAAGTTAATGTCTTTCATGTCCACTAACACACCTGAAATTCAACGAGTGGTGTTTCTGAGTTGGCTTGCACATTGGTGGATTTACTTTTGTATCTGTCTTTGTTTTTTTGTCACAGGGATGGCATTTGCTCTGTTAACTTCAGTGGCACCCATTTATGGCCTCTATACTTCCTTCTTTCCCGTGGTGCTATACACGATCTTCGGAACTGGACGACACGTGTCCACTGGTAAGTGTAAATTTTCATCCTTTCAGCCTTAAAGAGCACAGGAGAGTTCCTACGACTTGTGAAGTGGATCCCAGAATTCTCAATGACATTTTCCCTGTCTTTTTACCAGCGCCAAGTTCACAGTTTTATGATCCTTAAACAGGGCCACTTGAATTATGCGATTGTGTGGGGCGATTTTTGCATGATTGTAATTTTCCGCATTTGCCGCATTTGCCACATAATCTACCATCTGCCACGTAATCTGCAGTATTTAACGACAACATTTTTGTTTCTAGCTCAAATATTTCAAAAGTTAGCAAAAATTCGATGACAGGTGTTGCTGTGCAGTGGAAATACTTTTTCAGAGGTTGACTGGTCACCTTTCTACATCTTTTTGCTATGTTTGGTGTTAAACTGGTACTAATGAGAAACACAAAATCCTCAGACAGCGTTAACAAGTTAAAAAATGAAAAAATAATGAAGTAATACTATCACAAAATGTGCTGCATAATGCCTCATGATTTGGCTTTTCTTGCCACATAATTTACTCAACCCTGCCGTGTAATTTGACCCTTCCCTGCTGCATTATTCCAGTGGCCCTGTCTTTAAATGAGACCCACTTTCCTTGAGAAGGGTGCTCATCCATGGAGAATAGAACCTCACACCAGCATACTATTTTATCTCTTTTCTTAATAGTCACTCTAATGATGGTTGATGAGTTGAGAATGTAAGTAATGCATGGTTCAATATATAGGAACAGTTGGGTTTGTGAAGCTATATGCAACGGTTTCAGTGCCATTGCGAAGTGAAATGGTGATACAGAAATAGTTGCTCTTGGGGAAAAGATATAATAGAGAGCAAGTGAGTGAAAACGTTGTGAATGCAGACTCAATAAATCAAGGTACTTCTAAAGCGCGCCACATACCTGTGAGGGTCTCAAGGCGCGGGGGCCAGGGGGTGCAGCTACTGATCGAAGAACCAGATCTTGAGGACTCTTCTGAAGGCCAGTAGGTCTTGGGTCTGCCGTAGGTTGGTGGGGAGGGTGTTCCAGGTCGGCAGCGAAGTGGGAGAAGGATCTGCCGCCGCCGGTCGTTCTTCAGTTGCGGGGGACTGTGGCGAGGGCGAGGCCGGTGGAGCGGAGCTGGCGGGTGGGGGTGTAGAAGCTGTTGAGGTATGCTAGGCCGGTGTTGTGGAGAGCTTTGTGTGCGTGGATGAGGAGCTTGAAGGTGATCCTCTTGTTGACGGGGAGCCAGTGCAGGTTTCTCAGGTGGGGTGTGATGTGGCTTAAGTATGGGCGAATTTTGCGAATTCGCGGTTCGCAAATTCGCACGAATTTGCAAAAAAAATCTGCGAAATCGCGGATTTTGTTGCAATTGCACACTATACTCAAATGGAGTACTTTCTACTGGCTAATCAGTAAGTGCTACTTCGTTGGGTAAATGTATTGTGCTTTTCCTGCACTACAGCTGTGTAAAGGCCCAGAAGAGTTGTCTCCAGTGAGCCCGTGTGTCTGTAACTTTGCCACCGTGCCCATAGGCGCCGAGGTCCCTCAAGTGAGCTGTCCATCACAGTGGGGGAAAGGGCGGGAAGAGGTTGCAAAGCCTAGTGTGTGTGGGGCCGGGCTTCTGTACGAGTTCACATGCCTCTTGTTTATAAAGGTCAGAGGCCGATCAGCTCAGCAGATGAGCAGCCTCCTGGTCACTGGAAGTACAGTGGGATTGCGCTCGAAATTCGGGGATGCCTAGACCTCCATCACGGATTACAGCTATTTGGGGAGAAAGCACACCTGCCTAGCATCGACCGTGCTCACTAGATTCTTGGGCTGTTGATTACAATGCGTTACTGAATTTGAGCTTGAACTCGGGCACCTGATTTATATCTGTAAGTGCTTCCTGCTGAGGTTTAATTTTTGTGACAGGAGCCTCGTTGCCTAATTGTAACTATTCTCTGACCCTGCTTCGAGGGTCAGAGCAGGGTCAGAGAATAGTTGCAAGTAGATGAGGCGCCGCTCAGGAAGCACTTACAGGGTTACAGCAGGTGCCCAAGTTGAAGTAAATTTCTTTGTAACCATTTTGTAAGCGGTTACAAAGAAATTAGTTTCAACTTGGGCACCTGCTGTAACCCTGTAAGTGCTTCCTGAGTAAAATTTGTCCCGCTCGCGGATTCGCGGATTTTGCCACGATTTGACGCAATTCACGAAATCACGGAAAATCCGCAAATTCGCGAGCGGAACAAATTTTCCGTCCATACTTAATGTGGCTGCAGCGGGAATTTCGAAGATCAGACGGGCCGAGGCATTCTGGATGCGTTGCAGTCGTCCCAGGAGCTTGGCCGACGTTCCTGCGTAGAGGACGTTTCCGTAGTCCGGCCTGCTGGTGACGAGGGCCAGGGTGACTGTTCTTCTAGTTTCAGTGGGCATCCACTTGAAGATCCTGCGGAGCATTCGGAGGGTGTTGAAGCAGGATGAGGAGACGGCGTTGACCTGTTTAGTCATGGAGAGGGTGGAGTCGAGGTGCATGCATGGTCGGTGGGTGTCGGGGCTGTTCCTAGTGTTGTCGACCACCAGGAGTCATCCCAGGCTGAAGGGGTGGAGCCGAGGATGAGGACCTCCGTCTTGTCCGAGTTCAGCTTCAGTCGGCTGTTCCTCATCCATTCGGCAACGGCCTTCATGCCTTCTTGGAGGTTGGATTTGGCAGTGTGAGGGTCTTTGGTGAGGTAAAGGATCAGCTGGGTGTCGTCTGTGTAGGAAATGATGTTGAGGTCGTGCTGTCAGGCGACATGGGTGAGGAGTGCCATGTAGATGTTGAACAGTGTTGGGCTGAGGGGAGAGCCCTGGGGTTTCCCGCAGATGATCTCGGTGGCACTCGAGCGGAAGGGGGGAGGCGGATGCTCTGGGTTCTGCCGGAGAGGAAAGATGTGGTCCAGTCGAAGGGCCTTCTCTTGGATTCCGGCGTTGTGGAGGCGTGTACGTAGTGTGCGGTGGCAGACCGTGTCGAATGCGGCTGACAGGTCCAGAAGGATGAGGGCCGTGGTTTCTCCTTTGTCAAGCAGGGACCTGATGCCATCAGTGGCGGCAATGAGGGCGGTTTCGGTGCTGTGGTTGCTGCGGAATCCGGATTGGGACGGGTCCAGGATGCTGTTCTCCTCAAGGCAACGGGTCAGTTGTTTGTTGACGATTTTCTCGGTGACCTTCGCCGGGAACGGGAGCAGGGAGATGGGTCGGAAGTTCTTGAAGTCCTTGGGGTCTGCCTTGGGTTTCTTGAGTAAGGCGTTGATCTCGGCGTGCTTCCAGCTTTCCGGGAAGGTTGCTGTCTCGAAGGAGATGTTGATTACTTTCCGGAAATGGGGTGCGATGGCTGTGCAGGCTTTGTTAAAGATATGGTGAGGGCACGGGTCTAGCGGTGATCCGGAGTGGATGTTGTTCATGATCTCATTGGTGTCCTCATCGTTGATGCTGGTCCAGGAGAGCAGGCGGTTGGTTTGGGTGGTGGTCGTGGGGGCGGTGGTTGTCAGGGCGGTCGTGGCGTTGAAGCTGTTGTGGATGTCGATGATCTTGCGGTGGAAGAAGGTGGCCATCGCGCCGCACAGGTCTTGCGAGGGCGGGATGTCATTGTTTTTTGAGCTGGGGTTGGAGAGTTCTTTCACGATGTTGAAGAGCTCTTTGCTGTTGTGTGTGTTGTTATCCAGGTGGTCTTTGAATGAGGCCCTCTTGGCGGTTCTGATGAGTTGATGGTGTCTACGAGTGGCGTTCTTGTGGCTCTGAGTGGCTGTCTGGTGTTCATTCGCAGAGCCAGTTCTTCTCTAGTTTTTGGAATGTTCATTTGGAGGGCTGAAGGTCTTCGGTGAACCAGGTGGATTTCTTGCTGGTGTGGCTGTTGGAGGGTGTCTTGAGTGGGGCTGAGGTTGCGGGCGGCGGTGTTCGGGTTGGTGGAGTCGGCGGGTGGGTTCTGGGCGAGAGTGGTGGTTAGCTGGTCTTCGGTGACTTTGCTCCAGCTGCGTCGAGGCATCTGTTGGGTGCAGTGGTGCGTGGTGGGCTTCCTGAAGGTGAAGTGGATGCATTGGTGGTCGGTCCAGTGGGGTTCAGTGGTGTGGTTGAAGGTGACGTGGGGACTTGCGGTGAACATGGGGTCGAGCTTGTGGCCGGCGACGTGGGTGGGTGTTGTTGCGAGCTGTCTGAGTCTGATGTCGATCAGGGTGTTGGAGTTGGTGTCGTTGTTGTTCTCGAGGTGGAAGTTCAGGTCCCCGAGGAGGATGTAGTCCGTGGAGGCGAGGGTGTGTGTGTTGATGAAGTTCGCGATTGAGTCACTGAACTGTGGTCAGGGTTCGGGGGGTCTGCAGACGAGGGTTCCTCTGAGGGTGGTGTTTGGGTCGGTGTGGATTTGGAAGTGCATGCATTCGGAGGTGCTGAGGGTGTCGTTGGTGTTCGAGACTCTGAGGGTGTTCCTGTGGACGATGGCGATTCCACCTCCAATGCCATTGGTACGGTCCCTGCGGGTGACCTTGTAGCCTTCCGGGTTGGCTATGGCAATGTCAGGAGCTGAGGTGGGGTTCAGCCAGGTATCCATTAAGAAGGCGAGGTTTGGGGAGGTAGAGTCGAGAAGGTCCCAGAGTTTGACGGCATGTTTGCGGGTGGAGCAGGTGTTGAGTAGAATGCATCTGAGGTAGGTGGTTTGGTGGGCCGGATGCTGGTGAAGCTGCAGTTCCGGCAGGTGAAGAGTCCTTGGGTGCACTTCAGGGTGGCCTGGTAACAGGTGTGTTCTCATCCGGGGTTGAGTGCGTGGAGGGTGCTGGCATCGTAGCGGAGTCGGGCGTTGTGGTGTTCGCGATGGCCAGGGGTTCTGGTGCTAGGCGTGGTCCAGGCGCGGATGGGCGAGCAGGGGCGGGGCCGCAGGGGC
Organism: Lissotriton vulgaris; assembly: GCF_964263255.1. Lineage (NCBI taxonomy): Eukaryota > Metazoa > Chordata > Amphibia > Caudata > Salamandridae > Lissotriton > Lissotriton vulgaris. The sequence goes on along the minus strand of NC_141685.1, from coordinate 1,341,354,063 downwards.
AGAAAGGGCGGGGAAAGTGGCAGAGAATGGCAAGGAGGGAGAAAAGGTCACAGAAGCAGATAAATACACTACAATAAAGACGATCACAGAAGCAAATGAGGCACAATACAAAATACAATACAGATGCAAGACTGGAACGACTATAGGGCGAGCGGGGGGTGGGGCCGCAGGGGACACAGCGGCGGGGAGAGTGGCAGACAATAGCACGCGGGAGGGACAGTCACAGAAGCAGATAAATACACTACAATAAATACGGTCACAGAAGCAAATGGGGCTGCGTGGCGTGGGGGGGCGACCTCCCTGCAGACAGAGTCAAGGGTCGTAGTATTGAAGTGTACACAGATGATTCCACAAACATAACCCCTCAGCGATGTGTTCAGGTTTACAGTATCAATAACCAATTTCAAAATTGAAATTCTTGATGAAGGGGAATCATGGAAGAGCCCTTTGTCTACATGGTTCATCTTTAGGGTGGCCTAGCAACAGCATTCTGAGAAGATATCTTTCCTCTCAGGATTTGCCCAATAATGTCCTGTTGAATTAAAGATTAATTTCTACTGGTTTCTACTCAGATGCAACAGTTCCCTCATGCTCCCTGCTTTCTTGTGTGCTCAGGTACGTTTGCCATTTTGAGTTTGATGACAGGTTCGGTGGTTGAGCGCCTGGTCCCTAGACCTGCTGATCTAAACTACACCAGCGGTCTCCTGGAGGCATTAGAGGAGCGGCGCATTGGGGTGGCTGCGGGCATCGCCTTCCTTGTTGGGCTCATCATGGTGAGTATTTTATATCTAATCCAACAATGCCTAAATGAGATACATTTAATTGCCTCAATCTGGGGATCTTTAGCTGAGTCTTCTACCAGGCAGGTTTCAAAACGGTCTGTGGTTGAAAAAAGACACTTGATCCTGAGACGGATTCCAAATCTGTGTCAAACGCCTAAAGGCTGAGAATTCCCCGGAGGTAGCGTAGGTCAGGAATCTCTGCTAGTTCATCTAAATGCATTTCAAAGAAAGTGTTGTGTTGTAAATCATTTCAACAAAATGTATATTTTGCTTTGTCTTGAACTGACATTTGCATTTCACTGAAAACTATTTGCAAGAAAAATTTAAATATTCTTCTCGCCCCATTAAAAAAAATATTATTTGTTTATTTTTCTAAGATATTAAAAGAATACCTGAAAACCTGTGCCTGAATACCTAAGCTAAACTGTGATTCTGTCCTGGAACGCTGACCAAAATCTTAAATCTAACCCAACTGTTAACTCAGCCAAACTTTATTCCTAACCCTATAATTGACTCTAACGCTATTGATAACTAATTTTAGACACTGAATTGTTAACCCCGGTTGTGACCCTAATGTTACCTGAATATCACCATGCCCCCAACATACTGATAGCGTAATATTGACGTTTACTTTTATCCCAATAATAAACATAGCCAGACAGAAACCCAAACCGTGGTCATTACCCTAATACCTAAATCTCACTACCTTGATCCAAATGTAACCCATATAATTACCCCAAGCTTATAATTGACCTAATATTTACCCTAAATCTAACTTAAATCCGAGCACGTCTCTAATCTTATCATTGTCCTAACCATTGTTTCATAATAAAAATGGGTGCCAGAAAGGTGAAGATATATTTTATTGGTCCAACACAAGTAATATTAATTCAATCAATGTATAACCTTTTGAGACTCAAGACTTCACTCATTCTGATACCAAATGAACTTGGAGCAGCAGAACACAAATTCTCCAGTGTTAGGGTGTCTTTCATAGAGTCACATGCTTGAATAATTCCCCGACGTTGAAGTGGGAGTCCCACGGTACATAAAATAGTAGTAATATACATATATATACATATATATATATATATATATATATATATATATATATATATATATATATATAGATATATATATATATATCTATATATATATATATAACATCATAAATATACATATAACTATAATATATATAAATAGACATAAATAAGAAATTTAAAAGTACCATAGAACAACATAGGCCCATAGAGCCCTAAAGGAAGAATTCACTTTAGTAACTTATCCATGTCATTATAATGGGCCACATTCCAGCCAATCAGGCTGCAGCACCCTCTAGAACCTTCTCCTCAGAAGCTCAAGCCCTCAGATTTTCTACCGCACGTCGTGTGAAGATTTTCTCCCTTCACACGGCGTGCGGTAGAAAATCTGAGGGCTGAGCTCTGCTCAGTTTCTTCAATCTTCAAACCTTTCATCTTCTTCTACAATGTCTTCAACAAAGAAATCTTTATTCATGCCTTGTTCTGCTTGTGGAAAACTTCGGCTGTTCCATGAGGACCCTCATAAAAGTGCATCTATTGCCTGTACCCGGACCATGAGGTGAGGAACTGCAAGTTTTGCAGAACTTTTTTTTCAAAGACCCTAAAAGATAGAGAGGCCCGTCTCCTTCTCTGGCTACAGAAGTTGAAGACTTCAGAAAATCCTATGTCTGATGTGGAGAGTGTGTCTTCCTACCATTCCAAGACCTCTCTTAAACGTGGGTCGGAGACTGAGATGCCTTCTCCTTTTCTAAAAAGGAAGAAGTTTGTGGATGCTCCAAAGTCAGTCTCCCCATGGGATCTGTCGGCCTCTACGCCTACGGGTCCTGGTTCTCTGGCGTTGCAGTCCCAATCTGTGCCCTCGTCGTCTAAAACGAGTGCCAGCTCGTCCACGAGCTTGTCGACGCGCCCTTCGACGACGACAAGATCCGTCGACGTTGTGCCTATGATGACGACGACATGCTCTATGTCGACGAAGACGACAATGACGACGACAACGACCGCATCGTCGACGACGAACCAAGAGGTTAGGCCCATAACCTCCATTGTGAAGATCTTGTTGACGGCGAAGAAATCCGTCTCATCGACGACCCTGTCAAAGAAGCATTCGTCGACGAATGCTTCGTCGAATCGCCGCTCGTCGGCGGTACCACCTTCGTCGATGATACCACCTTCGCCGACGGTACCACCTTCGTCGACGGTAGCCTCGTCGACGTCAAGTTCCTCGTCGACGACCACCTCCTCGTCGACAGCTCCGTCAACGATGAAGAAAACCTCGTCGACGACGACCGCACCGTCGACAGGAAAAGTCATGGCTCCGTCGACAGCTTCCACTTCTTCATCGACGCCTTGTTCTACATTGGCGAATCCCTCAACGTCAGATTCGACCATGAGCTCGTCGACGGGACACTATTCTCTGGCAACTGCAACAACCTTTACTGTGGTGACGGCTTCTATTGTAAAACGTCCCGCTCCACTGGTTTTGAATCCTCTTCAAGGTGGTTCTGGCCCCCCTGCTCAACTCTTTGCGTCTGCAGAGGAGGATCCTTCGGATGGGTCTTATGTTGATGACACCTTTCGTCCTGCAGCAAGTCCTTCGGAGCTCAATATAAAATATCAGGACTATGAGGATGAGGACGATGAAGACAGGGGTTCACTCCTCCCAGTTCACAATGACCAGCTGGATGTTGACCACGAGGTTCCTATGGCACAAATACCGGTGTCTTTTATATTGAACCTTCAGCACATGTTAGACGATTATAATTGTCGATTCCCACCTTCTCCGCCGAATTCTCCTACTCCGCCTCCTCCAACACGAGAGCCACTTCCTGTTGCTCAGGCAAAATCACCAGTTTTTCCTGATCCTGGTACTGACGATGATGACGTCCGCAATGATACGGACCAAGACGACGACGCTGTCCTTGCAGATTGAAACAACTATCGGGCCCAGACCCCGTCCCCTCCTCCTGCTTCTCCCCTGGCTTCTCCCCCAGTGGACATCAGGGGGTTTCCACAACTTGATGGTGAGAGCTGCGAAGCGTTTTCATTTGCCCATGGACGTCAAACAACAAGACTGTTTCTTTATGACTTGAAGGATCAACCTTTGAAGCAAGTGCATACCATTCCAATAATTGACTTTATCTGACAGGAGGGACTTAAAGTAATGGAACGGCCTAACTCCATCCCGACCGTGCTTCCGTGCCTTGACAAAAAGTATAAGGCGCCTGCGGATTCACCGGCATGCCTTGTGTCACAACCAAAAGCTGACTCAGTCATTACGCAAGCCACCCAAAAGAGGTCGGGTAACCCAGCAACTCCGTTAACTTAGCCACCGGATCAGGAGGGTCGCCGCCTGGATACCATTGGAAAGAAATTCACCACTATGGCTGCCACGATGGTCAGGGCGGCAAACTCCTTGGCCATCCTCGGGCGATTTGACCGTCAGATGTGGTCAGAGATCGCAGCTTTGGTTGACCTACTTCCGGAATCCTCCAGGGCAGAAGCCCATAAGATCGTGCAAGAGGGAGAGAAAATCTACTCTGAAATTATAGACTGTGCAATTGATATTTCTTCTACGGGTTTCAGACAGCTCGCAGGTGCTGCAGTCTTAAGGAGGCAGGGCTGGCTTAAGGCTACGGCTTTTCAGCCTGAAGTACAGGCAAGAGTTCTCGACTTGCCTTTTGATGGAGAGTCCCTCTTCGGCAAGCATGGGGATGACGCCTTAGAGTCCATCAAGAAAGACACGGACACTGCTCGTGCCCTGGGATCTCTCCAGTACTGGAAGCGGCCCTTTCGTGGAGCATGTGGCAGAGGTACTTCCTCCAATTTTCGTGGCTCCTCCCAGTACCGCTCCTATGGTGAAAACAAGCAGCGCTACTCCTATCAAACTCAGAATAGGCAATCCAATTCCAGGCCTTATCGAAGGAAAAGCACCTACAGAAGAGGGGCCACCTCTAAAAAACAGTGACTTTCCACGGGTCAAGTGTTCTCCTGCTCTGAAAATTGGAGGTCGAATCTCCCAACACTTCTACAATTGGTCAAAAATAACTTCAGATCGTTGGGTCTTGGATGTCATCTTAAAGGGCCCGCTCTCGAAATTCTCAAATTTTCGACCACCCGCCCACCCTCTGGACCTCACCCAGCACATTTGAAGGAACTGTTTGCGCTGGTTGCAGTTATGATAAAGAAAGGGGCTGTCGAAGTGGTTCCTCGATTACAACAAGGCAAGGGCTTTTATTCCCGCTTTTTCCTTATAAGGAAAAAATCAGGAGAGTGGCGCCCTATCTTAGACCTCCGAGCCCTCAACAAGTTCATCAAATCCCAAATATTTCGGATGCTGACCTTGCTGGAAATTTTACAGTTCCTGAATCCCGGAGAGTTCCTCTCCACAATCGACCTCCAAGATGAATACTTTCATGTGCCAATCCATCACAGACATAGGAAGTACCTTCGCTTCACAGTGGGATCGAAACACTTCCAATTCAAAATTTTACCTTTCGACCTTCGTTCCGCTCCGAGAGTCTTCACATAGATCATGGCTCCAGTTGCAGCTTTTCTACGCCTACAGGGCATACAGTTCTACCCTTATTTAGACGACTGCCTGATAAAAGCTCAAACCTTTCTTTCAGCAAGACAACAAATTCAGACTTGCCTATCCATCTTTCACGCCTTGGGTCTTTCCATCAACCACGAGAAATCACATGTCCGTCCAGCACAACAAAGGATCTTTCTAGGGGCATTAATCGACTCTCGTCTGGCGAAGGTGTTTGTTTCGCAGAAGCAACAAGATCGCATTGTCAAGATGGTGGCTCTTCTACGCTCAAGAAGGTCCGCTTCTGTCTGGATGTTAAAATCTTTTCTGGGCATGGCTTATTCCTGCATACAGCTGATCCCCAATTGCAGGCTACACATGCAAGTCCTCCAAGAGGGGTGGACAAACAATGGCGGCAAGTCTCAGGGTCGGTCAACGACAAAGTCTGCCTGACCCACCCCCCCCCCCCCGCATTCAGGGCACATTGGAATGGTGGGCTCACCTTCCAAACATCGCAACTGGGTGGCCGTTCCAGGACACAGACCCCACGCTTACCCTTACGACGGATGCTTCCTTAGAGGGCTGGGGTGCACACCTCGAAGGGTTGTCAGTAAAGGGCAAAAGGACCCCAGATCAATGCACGTGGCACATAAATCGCCTGGAACTCTTGGCTATCTTCCTCGCCCTAAAATCTTTCCGGCTGCTGGTGGAAGGGAAGTCGCTGCTGGTGCGTAAGGGCAACACCACCAGTATGCACTACCTCAACAAGCAAGGAGGTACGAGATATCTTCTGCTATCCAGACAGGCACAACAGATCTGGGAATGGGCGATTCATCATCGAGTCCAGCTAACAGTGGTTCACGTACCGGGTGCCTCCAACGCCCTTGCCGACTCTCTCAGCAGATCGGCTACGGACAATCACGAGTGGGAACTCCATCAACCGACTCTGGAGTATGTGTTGTGCTTGTGGGGCCAGCCGGAGCTGGATCTGTTTGCAACTCCACTTAACCGCAAATGCCTACACTTCGCAAGTCAGCATCCCCATAGCGGATCAAGCGGGAATGCGTTTTCGATCAACTGGTCGAACAAATTTGTTTACACTTTTCCGCTGATCCCTCTGATTCCACGCCTACTGCACAAGATGAGACTTCAGCTGTGTCACGTCCTCTTGATTGCACCCAAGTGGCTGCGTCGCCCGTGGTTCACTGATCTTCTACTGTTTTCCCAGTGCGATACGATTCTTCTTCGTCCCCTGCCTCATCTTCTCACCGTGAGCCAGGGCCAGATTTGCCATTAGGATCCGGCGTCTCTCCAGCTTCACGCTTGGAACCTGAGCACAATGAATTTGCACATCTGAATATTGCTTGAGAGTGCAGAGAAGTGCTTGCTCATGCACGTGCTCCTTCCACAGTCAAGACCTATAAACTGAAATGGAAACAGTTTTGTGTCTGGTGCCACAAGGAGAAGGTCGATCCTCTGCTCGCCACACCTGAGCAAATCCTGCCTTTTTTCCTCCTTTTGGCAAAGTCGGGACTTTTGCATTCCACTCTTAAAGTCTTCCTGGCCGCGATTTCCCGCTTTCGCCACAATGGTTCCATGTCACTGTACTCCTCTTGGATCATTTGTCAGTTCTTTAAGGGCCTGTTCCGGATGTTTCCACCTATCCGGCGTCCACCACCTGCTTGGCATTTGAATCTGGTCTTATCACAGCTCCTCCGACCTCCTTTCGAGCCTATTCATTCAGCAGAATTAAAATTCCTTATTTGGAAAGTTTCCCTCCTTTCCTCACTTACATCCTCCAGGCGAGTAAGCGACATCCAAGCTTTCACCATTCAGCCTCCTTTTCTGCCATTCTCTAGGGACGCTGTTACACTTCGTACGAATCCTAAATTTATTCCTAAGGTTCCTTCAGACTTCTACCTTAATGAATCTGTCATTCTAAGGACTTTTTTCCCAGACCCTCAGTCTCCCGCTGAGCGCTCTCTTCATTCTTTGGACTTGAAGCGCTGCCTCAAATTCTATATTCAATGCACTGCTGCTATTCGTAAATCAGATGTGGCCTATGGACGGATGCGCAAGGGACATCCGGTCACTAAACAACCCATTACTCGATGGATTTCTTCTGGCATCTCCTTCTGCCATCAACGGGCTGGCAAGCCTCTTTCTGCTCTGGTGCGAGCACACTCGACGAGGGCAGTTGCATCCTCTACCGCCCTATTTGCTGGAGTGCCTCTACATCAGATCTGCAGGGTGGCAACGTGGTCCAGCAGGCACACGTTCACGACGCACTACTGTCTGGAGACAGCTGACGCTGCAGACACTGCTGTGGGTCAAGCTGTGCTAAGAAATCTCTTCAGATGAAGGTGAGCCTCTGTTGCTTCCCGCCTCCTGTCATAAAAGGTTTTTTCATAGATATATATCTGCAATGTTCATATGTGCATTTCTTTGCTTGCATTTGTTCTTATTGCTTTTATGACTCATGTGTTGGCGTACTGCTTTCTATTCTTATTCAAGCATGTGAATCTATGATAGACACCCTAATACTGGAGAAGAACAAAAGTTACTTACCTGTAAACTGTGGTTATCCAGTATTGGTGTCTTTCATAGATTCACATGCAACACTTCCTTCCTCCTCTCAGAGGCTCTCTTCTCCTCATGCACTCTTGGTCACTTTGGTGCTTCGAAAATCTGAGGGCTTGAGCTTCTGAGGAGAAGGTTCTAGAGGGTGCTGCAGCCTGATTGGCTGGAATGTGGACCATTATAATGACATGGATATGTTACTAAAGTGAATTCTCCCTTTAGGCCTCTATGGGCCTATGTTGTTCTATGGTACTTTTAAATTTCTTCTTTATGTCTATTTATATATATTATATTTATATGTATATGTATATTTATGATGTTTTATATATATATATATATATATGTATATTACTACTATTTTATGTACCGTGGGACTCCCACTTCGACGACGGGGAATTATTCAAGCATGTGAATCTATGAAAGACACCAATACTGGAGAACCACAGTTTACAGGTAAGTAACTTTTGTTCTTCCTCCTCACCCCCAGCTTTCCTATTCTCAATTTGAAGCCTCTGGGACTCTTGTTTCTGAAGCATTGTAGGACACCATCCTTGCCTGCTGGGTTAGCACTGTGGTCCGCAGCAATGTCAGGCGGGCATTCTCCGCTGCTGCAAATGTATGGATGTTTAGAGAGCTAAACTGACTCTGCTGGTCCCACTTCTCTTCCCAGGTGGCCATGTTCATCCTGCAGCTCGGCTTTCTCTCCACCTACCTGTCAGAGCCCATAGTGAAGGCCTTCACCAACGCCGCCGCTTTCCATGTGATGATATCTCAGATCCAGAACATGCTCGGACTCCCCCTGCCTCGCTTCACTGGCTCGTTCACCATATTTAAGGTACGTCACCAAAACATCAATGCCCGAGTTCCAACAAAAAGACAGAGACACTTTATAGTTTCAAATAAAGAACTGCTTTACTTTCTCTGTTTTAATTATTCATGTTTTTTCCCCTTCACCATCAAATGCAAATGGGTGCAAATCTCACATATTGTGCATGTTACATTATGGTACAGGAATGGCAATCGTATAGTGCCCAGTCTGCCACAGGTAGTAACTTATAGCACTAACAGGCATTCAAGTGTCTGCCAAGCTTGTTGTAAGGAATCCATCACACACTTGAGTCTGAATCCTCTGCGTTGATGTGCCATAATTTATGTGCTTGGGTCTGTTACTATATTAGACAAAGTTGTCATATTCAGAGGGTTGATTCTGAAAGTCGTTGGTGTTTGATAGGTGAGACTGGAGGGCTGCTTGCTTGTGCATCTTCTAGTTTGGTAGGCATGCCCCTCACCCAGCAAATTAATTTTTATGTAAGGCCCCTGGTGAAGGTGAGTGTTGGGTACAGGAGTAGCCAGTTATTGGCATATTTGAGCCGTGTTTAATGTATGTTTTACGAGTTCTGTCTTAATATGGTCTGTTGTCGAATAGGTATGCTGGGGCATATTCTGAAGGTGAGTGCTGCTCAGCTACATTGCATGGTGTCTGCCACGGAGGTATGATGCTACATCGCAAACGTTTAGATCGCATTGGCATGACATCACAGTTTTCCCATTGCATGTTCTTTTATATCGCAAGTATCCACAACGCAAACCATTACATCACATTTCCATTGAAATGCATACAAAATACATTTACAACGCACACAAACACCCTGAATGCTTTGACACCACAATTTTTACCCTTAGGCCCACTCCCCTAAACCCGAAATTCTAAAACCTTTAATTAGTACCTTACAGGAGGACCCCCTGACCCGACCCTAAACCCTGAAGCCAAAAACAGTACCCTACAGTACGACCCCCTAACACTTCCCTAAACCCTAAGCCCTAAACCCTAGTACAGTACCCTACAGTAAGACCTCTTGACACTACCCTCAACCCTAAGCCCTAAGCCTACCCTACACTACGACCCCCTAACACTTCCCTAAACCCTAAGCCCTAGGCCCTAAACCCTAATACAGTACCCTACAGTAAGACCCCCTGACACTACCCTCAACCCTAAGCCCTAAGCCTACCCTACAGTACGACCCCCTAACACTTCCCTAAACCCTAAGCCCTAAACTACACTCTAAGCACAATCCCCTTTACCTCTCTCTCCTCACGTCGTCTCTTCCTCGCCTCTGTCCCCGTGCTCGTTCTTCCCGGTGCTCGCCCACCTCTGTCCCGGTGCTCTGCCTCGCGTCCATTACACCACACTTGATTTAAAAGTGCATGCGTTTTAAAAGTGATTGCGATGTAATGGGACGCGTCACAATGTGTACGCGTCGTAACGTCGCTGGTGTTAAAGCGCATGCGAAGTAAAGCCAGCGTTGTATTGGGTGTTCGCTGTCTGCCACATAGTGCTGTGTTTTACAGGAGGTACCCTAGGTACCCCCTCGATCCTCAACCGTAGACCACGGAGGCAAGAGGGCCCTGCTAGGGGCCCCCAAAGTCGCTTTCCTACAGCCTTTCCTCGTCGGCACGGAAAGGATGTGGAAACCGACATTGTAATCTCGACGGTGGAAACGTCATCCATAGGGGATTATGGTGTGGTTCCGACCTGCTGTAAAACTCCGAGAGATGGTCAGAACAAAGTAGGAATGACCTGCTGGATTACGTTCCGACTGCCAACATCTTAATCGGGCAGTCGGACCACAACCTGACTGTGTTGGTCGGAAAGCTTCCGACATCATAATGTGTAATAATATGTAAACTCAATATCTTTGTTGACGGTATTTTTAAAATAAAATTGTAGTCACTCGCTATTGTTGCTCTCGATATTTGTGCCATACAGCCATAATTGTGTATATCAATTGTCCTGAGGCCAGTTCTAGGCATTTCTGGTCATTTTGCTTATTCCAGGCAAGGGTATTTTTGCAAGGTGCTAGCAGGAAGGGGGGAGGATAGAACTAGGAGCCTTCTGTCCGGGGAGATCTAAAAAATGGTACAGAAGTTAAAAAGACTGTTCCACCTAACTACCTGCAAATCTCTAAGAGATAAATTTTTATCTGAACAATAGACACTATTTGCAGTGACAGCACCAATTGGATTATTCCATAACTATCTCAAATACATTTTAAACTACATGTGGAAATGATGATTCCCTGCATTTGCACAACCACTCCTCTTGCCTAACTTAGCTCCAGCCCGATGTTTGTCTAGTTAAGTATTTTGCACCACTTTGTTGTTTTTTTCTTTCCCGCCAAACCATTCTCTTCTCACCTAGTCACACATATCACTGGACAATTATTGCAGAATTTATTTCACGTTTGCTGTGGTGCTTGTGTAGTCACTAATGAACATGGCAATTATAACAGTTTAGGCAACACTGTAATTAATGCTGAGTACCTCCAATTCTGTTCAGTAACAGCCATGAAAAAGCCCCAGGCATGTGAGCCCACTTAGGGCAAAACACGTGGTGGGTGACCTTTCATTGGTGATGCACAAAAAATGTCTTTAACTTGGAATGAATGTGAAACCTGATTACTAATTATTTGGATGAATGCTTTTCTGGAGTTACCTGCAAACAATGTGCTACCTTCGATCCATTTATGTATTGATGAACTCTTTATATATTAAATCATCGTTCATTTAATAGAGAAGAATTTGTACCACAATCACAACCTTTAATCTTGTTTTTAATGTATTTACATAAATTCAATTGGTTCGCATATGGGATAGTATAGATAATGCAAAAATAACTTACATGACAAAGAGGAGATTTCTAAGTGTTGACACCCTCCTCAATTGTTCTACTACCTGTTGTCTGGGATAGAGAGTACACTCAGTACGGGGAACTACCAAAGACACTACTAAACTTGTTTATAATAATTATCAGGCCACTGGAATTTCCAAGAGCTGTGAGGTCCACTCCACCAATGCATACACTTTTTCTGTCCCAGAGATGTTGTAGAAGAAGGGAGGAAGGGGTCTACCCCACAATGTTTCCCAGTTTCCTTTGTTGTAAGTGTGATGTGTTCTGGGTCAGGAGTAGGCATCTGTGAAATTCACTTGCTTTGGATTTGCGTACTTACTCAAAATTTCTGTAAAAGTACATGAAATTACATGTCTTTGCAGAATCCAAACCCGGCATTTAGTGCTATATTTAGGCATAAAATCTTTCTTCACACCAATCTTTGATGTGAGGATGCATTGTTATGTAAAAAAGACAAGTAGCAAGAAAAGCACAAATGTCACGAGCAACAGCTGTTTGCATTCTTTCTGTTTTTTTTGTGCCCTTCTGGCCTCTGTGCCACTCGTTTTTCCCTCATTTTTGTGCCCCTTTTGCCTTCTGTTCCACTTGGTTTTTGTGCCCTTCTGCCTTCTGTGCCACTCGTTTTCCCCTCGTTTTTGTGCCCATTTTCCCTTCTGTTCCACACTTTTTTGTGCCCTTCTGCCCTCTGTTTCACTCGTTTTTTGTGCCCTCCTGCCTTCTGTGCCACTCGTTTTTCCCTTGTTTTTGTGCCCCTTTTCCCTTCTGTTCCACTCTTTTTTTGTGCCCTTCTGCCCTCTGTTTCATTCGTTTTTTGCGCCCTCCTGCCCTCTGTGCCACTCGTTTTTCCCTCGTTTTTGTGCCCCTTTTGCCTTCTGTTCCACTCGTTTTTGTGCCCTTCTGCCCTCCGTTCCATTTGTTTTTTTGTGCCCTTCTGCCCTCTGTGCCACTAGTTTTCCCTCGTTTCTGTGCCCCTTTTGCCATCTGTTCCACTCGTTTTTTGTGCTTTTTTGCCTTCTGTGCCACTCGTTTTACCCTCGATTTTTGTGCCCCTTTTCCTTCTATTACCTTTGTTGTCCCTCACCGCCCTCGCCTCTGTGTCCCCTGCTGCCCCGCCCCCCTGACTGCCCACTGCCCCTTCGCTGCCCCGCCTCCCGCCTCCCAGCTGCTCCACCCTCCCACCTCCCCATATATTCCAGCCGCTACGCGGTCGCGCCGCTGGTGCGCAGAAGGCGTGTCTAAGGTGAGCCCGTCTGCGCCCGTCCGCACCTGGACCGCGCCCAGCGCCAGATCCCCTGGCCCCCGCACCCACCACGACGACCGCCGCCACTCAACTCCGGATGGAGCCACGCCTGCTGCAAGGCCGCCCCGAAACGTACACACGGCCCCTTCACCTGCTGGAACTGCAGCTACACCAGCCTCGGAGCCGACGAACCACCCGCCAAGAAAGACCCCAACCACCTCCGATGCATAGTACTGAACACCCGCTCCACACGCAAGAATGCCGTAGAGCTCTGAAACCTGCTCGACACAACATCCCCAGACGTCGCCTTCCTGACAGAGACCTGATTTAACTACTCCTCCGCACCCAACGAATCACTGACAAAATATCGACGCTGAAAATATCGACCTACAGGAATATCGATGCAGAAATATCAAAGGCAAGAATATCGACATCCTATCTACAACATGGTAAGTACAAAAATATCGAGAAAAAAATATAGATGTTAAAAATATCGATGTTAAAAATATGGTTTTTTTCTGTAAAAATATAAATGTAAAATAAAGTAAATAACACTAATAAATAAAATAAACACAGGTAAAAATATCTAATGTTTACAATTATTAAACAATACATATATAATAATACACTTAACAATAAGTTGTAATAATTATTTTAATAAATTATAAATGAATAAAAAATATTATAAATTACAAATACATTTACAAACATAAAACATAAACATAAATAAAAAGTAAGGAAGTTAGTTTAATACATTATTAAAATTAAATATACCTTTAATATTTTTAAAATTAATTATATACTACATTATCTAAATTTATACAAAAAAACTAAATAAATAAAAATACTATTCAAAATATATAAGTAAAAAATACATTAATAAAAATGTTGGATAGCATAGAACTTAAAATTACCATTCCCACTCCAGAGAGCACAATAGTAAAGAAATTGTTGTATAAGCGTAGAGGTAAAAATTACTATTCCAACTCCAGAGAGTGCAACAGTAGGGAAAACAATGGATAGCATAGGGGTAAAAATTACTATTCCAACTCCAGAGAGTGCAACAGTAGGGAAAGCGTTGGATAGCGTAGGGGTAAAAATGACTATTCCCACTCCAAAGAGTGCGACAGTAGGGAAAACTTTGGTTAGCGTAGGGGTAAAAATGACTATTCCAACTCCACAGAGCACAACAGTAGAGAAAACTTTGGATAGCGTAGTGGTAAAAATTACTATTCCAACTCCAAACAGTGCAACAGTAGGGAAAACATTGGATAGAGTAGGGGTAAAAATTACTATTCCAACTCCAGAGAGTAGAACAGTAGGGAAAGTGTTGGATAGCGGGTGGGTAAAAAATTACTATTCCCACTCCAGTGAGTGCAACAGTAGGGAAAACATTGGAGAGCGTGGGGGTAAAAATTATTATTCCCACACCAGAGAGTGCAACAGTAGGTAAAATGGAGAGCGTAGGGGTACAAATTACTATTCCAACTCCAGAGAGTGCAACAGTAAGGAAAGCATTGGATAGCGTAGAAGTTAAATGTAACATACTTATAAATAATTGTTGTAAATAAAATAATTAAAAAGTAAATTTTTAAATAACTCTACATCATTTGCAAATACCCATTAATATTTACTAAAAACATAATTACAATTGAATAATTAATTAACAATAAATTAACAATAAATACCAATAAATATTATTTAGGAAATATAAATTGTCAAATAATAAATATTGAACGCTCAAATATTTTTCAAAACAAAAAACATATTCATAATTAAAAATTGATTAACAATTACAAAATGGTAAACAAAATTAAAATATATATATATATATATATATATATATGTTTAATGAAAAATATTTACCAATTAATAAAATGAATTTCCAATTAACAATTAAAAATATCAATTACCAATTTAAAAAAATTAATTACCAACTAAAAATGGTAATTACAAATTAACAAATGTAATTACCAATTACAAACCTTAATTGCCAATTAAAAAAAATAATTACCAATTAAAAAATGTAATTACCAATAACAAATCTTAATTACCAATTAAAAAAATTAATTGCCAATTAAAAAATGTAATTACCAATAACAAACCTTAATTACCAATTACAAAAATTAATTTGCAATTAAAATAATTAATTGCCAATTAATATTTAATTAGAAATAAAATAATTATCAATATCAATTAAAAATAAATATTTACTTAATTGCAATTAAATTACTTCCCACCCAATTCCCCTATAAACCCACAACCCGCTACAGAACTTAAACGCAAAAGTCAATTAAAATTAATTTACTATAATTAAATTACTTCCCACCCTCTTCCCCTAAAAACCCACAACCCGCTCCAGTACTAAAACATAAAATTAAATTAAATATAACATTTTTAATATATAAAAAATAGTACACATATAATTTAAAACAAATAAAAAAACTTAACAAAAAACATATAACACATACATATAAAATGCATAACAACAAACAAATATCGATATTAATAACATCGAAATTAGTAACATCGATATAATTGATATAGATATTACAAACTTCGATATTACTTACATCGATATAAAAAAAAATCGATATTACTTACCTTAGGGTCGACATTCTGTCCAACGATACTCTTGACCTTGATATTCTTCACCTTCGATATTTTTAACTCGATTTTAATGTTAGTCGATAATTTGGAATCAATATTTTGACTGTGCATCGCACCCAACATCGCCATAGCCATCCCAGACAGCTACAAGATCACCCGCAGAGACCGCACCAACGGAGTCGGAGGAGGATCGCCATCGTCCACAAAAACAGTATCAGGGTCTCGACTAGCACCGGCGACGCACTCAGCACCGCCGAACACATGCATTTCCAGATCCACACAGATGCAAGTTCAACCCTCAGAGGCACCCTCATCTACCGACCCTCTGGATCCTGCCCCCAGTTCAGCGACTCCATCGCCAACTTGATCAGCACGCACACCCTGACCTCCACCGACTCCATCCTCCTCGGAGACCTGAACTTTCACCTTGAGATCAATAACCTCACCAACCTCTGACTGAAGCAACTCGTCACAACGCCCACCCACTCTGCTGGCCACACGCTCGACCCAGTCTTCTCCTCAAGCCCGTACGTCTCCATCAGCCAAAACACCGAAATCCTCTGGACCAACCGCCGCTGCAGCCACTTCGCCTTCCAGAAACCCACCACACACCACCCCACCCAATAGATCCCCGGCCGCTGCTGGAGCAAAATCACCGATGACGCTGCCCTCAGCCTCAGACGCTGGATCGAGGACTGTGCCAACACCCTTGCCCCGCTAAAGAAACCCCCCCACAGAGACACCAGTAAGAGGGCCAGCTGGTTCACCGCAAAACTCCTAGCCTCCAAGCAAGCCTGCCTGAAACTAGAGAAGAAATGGCACAGTGAACAAACTCCCGACAGCGACGCAGCACACAAGGACGCCATCCACAACCACCACCGCCTCTTCAGGGTGGCCAAGAGGACCTCCTTCAATGACCGCCTCGACAACAACGCACACAATAGCAAGGAGCTCTTCAACATTGCGAAGGAACTCTCCAACCCCAGCTCCAACATCAACGACATCTTGCCGTCGCAAGCCCTGTTCGACTGCCTCGCCACCTTCTTCCACCTCAAGATAGCAGACATCCACGACAGCTTCGACACCCAGACAGCCCCAACAGACAGCAACACAACAGACCCTCCGTACACCAAAAACCACGACCCCCTGCTAGCCTGGGCCAGCGTGAGCATCGATGACACCATCAAGACCATGCGTTCAATCCACTCCGGCTCTCCGTCTGACCAATTCCCGCACCACGTCTTCAACAGAGCAAGCAGCTCCATCGCACCCCACCTGTGCAACGTCATCAATCTTTCCCTCAAGACCGCGACCTTCCCAGAGATCTGGGAACACGCCGAGAACAACGCCCTACTCAAAAAACCTAAGGCAGACCCAAGAGACCTCAAGAACTTACTGCCCATCTCTCTGCTCCCCTTCCCAGCCAAGGTCATCGAGAAAACCGTCAACAGACAGCTAACCCGATACCTCAAAGAAAACAGAATCCTGGACCCTTCCCAGTCAGGGTTCCACAGCAACCACAGCAACATGGCTGCCCTCATCGCCGCCACGACGACATCAGGACCCTGCTGTACAACCGCGAGACCACAGCACTCATCCTCTTAGACCTCACTGCCGCCTTCGACACGTCTGCCACCGCACACTACGCGCACGCCTCCACGCCGCAGGGATCCGAGACAAGCCTCTGGATTGGACCACCTCCTTCCTCTCCGGCAGAACCCAGAGCATCTGCCTCCCACCATTCTGTTCCAAAGTCTCTAAGATCATCTGTTGCGTACCCCAGGGATCCTCCCTCAGCCTGACGCTTTTCAACATTTACATGGCCCCGCTCGCACACGTAGCCCGACAGCATGACCTCAACATAATCTTCTATGACGCTGATCCTCTCCCTCACCAAGGACCCCATCACAGCCAAAGCCAACCTCCACGAAGGAATGAAGGCCGTCGCTGACTGGATGAAGACCAGCCGTCTGAAGCTGAACTTGGACAAGATGGAGGTCCTCATCCTCGGTTCCAACCCTTCAGCCTGGGACGACTCCTGGTGGCTGACGGCACTAGGGCAGCCCAGACATCCACCGACCACTTACGCAACCTGGGAATCATCCTTGAATCAATACTCTCAATGACCAAGCAAGTCAACGCCATCTTCTCCTCCTGCTTCAACACCCTCCGCATGCTCCACAAGATCTACAGATGGATCCCGACAGATACAAGAAAGAGTCACCCAGGCCCTCGTCAGCAGCAGACGGGGCTATGGAAACGCCCTCTACGTGGGAGCCCAGACCAAGCTCATCAAACGACTACAACGCATCCAAAACGCCTTGGCGCGACTGATCCTCGACGTACCACGCCACGGCCACATCACCCCCACCTGAGAAACCTGAACTGGCTCCCCGTCAACTAGCGCCCCCCCCCCCCCGGCCTCGCCTTGAGACCCTCGCGGGTATGTAGTGCACTTTACAAATGATTGATTGATTGATCGATTTGAGTTATTCTCATGAACTTGATGGTACAATTTTGCTGCGAAAGTTACATACATATGCAATGTTGCATAATTTGGTGCAACAAGCGTAAAACGAAATTCTCAAAATTAGCAAAAGCTGCCATCGTTTATAATTCGCTCAAGCGTATTTTAGAAATGGTGTAGCCAGAAAAATGTCAGAGCATACCTGAATAGTGCATACAATAAACAAGTAAATTAAAATAGCCATCAGTTGTATAGGTGATCGTGGATACTTAGAAAGTAGGGAGAGCAGCCACTGCCTTACTCTCCAAGTTAGAAAATATTTTCCAATAAGTCATAAAAATATCTGCCTGCATACCACTCTTCAAACTACAGATTATCAACAGTCCGTCATTCTAGTCTTCTTTTATTCAGTGTTTCTTAAAAAAAAAAATCTTTTTATTTGTTTTCACGTTACATAGTGTTTGAAAGTAGGATCTGCTTTTATGGTTATCCCCACTTTTTGCCTGATGTAATGCTGTTTCTGACTAGTCTGACTGGGATCCTGCTGATCAGGACCCCAGTCTCTGCTTTCTCCCCTAAATTGGTATGGTAAGTACTCAGGTACATCCCAGATTGGACACTAGTATATGGTACTAAGGTATCCAGAGCAAAGCTACACCAGGGGTACCGCATGGGCTGAAGCATGTATTATGCCACCCATGAAAGACCACTCAATTTGTAACTACAGGGCTGTCAGTGCAGCCTGTGTAAGCTGGTGCTAGCACCACTTACAAAAGATATAGGTTTCCCTCAATCTAAGGTCACTGCTCTTAAAACCTATAAGTCACCCCTAAGGCAGGCCTTTCAATCCTGAAGGCAAAGTGCTTGGTTCCAAGTACAGCCTACAGAGTCCATTCTCCCGGGTTGTGACACAGCCACATAACATATAGAGGAGCACCTCATCATTACGCAATGACCATCTTAAACTGGCTGTAACAAATCCTATCATGTTTGGTATCAAACATTTTGGAATCATACATCCCACACAAGTATGATTCCATGCACTGTAAAACTCCTCCAGGAGGCCCTCAGTGCTCCCGATACCAGTCTTCTAGACCCGGACTGCACAAAATTGATGCTGCCGACCAGAGGCACGATTCTGCCCTCCTGCTGCTGAGTCAAGCTGGAGCAGGGGAAGGCAGAACAATAGGTATCCTGTCACTGGGAGGTGTGACCACCACCACCTCCCAGGGTTTACTGTATTTGGGCCGGGTGGGAGCGCCTGCTAGCACTAGTCAGCCCACTTGAAGGGCACACTTGGTGCCCTACTTGCATAGTCCAGTTCAAACCAGCTCAGGGAGCCATTGGCTCCAGCTCTGGTGCGAAATTGGACAAAAGACATGGGAGTATCCTCCGTACTGTCAGACCCCTCCTCTGGGAAGGAACCCTGATTCTCCAGTATTAGGGGTGTCTTTCATAGATTCACATGCCTGAATCATTCCCCGTCGTCGGAGTGGGAGCCCACGGTACATAAAAAAGCAGTAAAATATACCATTTGTACATAGCAAATAACAGTATACCCAACCAGGAAGTAAAGTAGCCCCAGCTACAGTAAATAAAACTTCCACATTAGAGACTATCCAGGTCATTATGTATAGACCAAACTGCAGCCAATCAGGCCACAGCTCCCACCAGAATGCTCTCCCCAGAGACCCAGGCTCTCAGATTTTTTACCGCACGTCGTGTGATAGGGAGTCCCTCTGAGCTCTGCTCAGTTCTTTCTCTACTTGTCAAGTTTTCTTTTCTTTTACAATGTCTACTTCAAAGTCCCTGTTCAGGGCCTGTGACTCTTGTGGAAAAGCGAGGCTGTTTAAGGAAGATCCACACACTCGCTGCATCTACTGTTTGTACCCTGACCATCAGGCTAAGGAGTGTAAGATCTGTCGCAAATTTCCTCCTAAGACCCCCAGGGACAGAGAGGGTCGCCTGCTGCTGTGGCTTCAGCGGATAAAGGATAAAGATGCGCCACTTTCTGAGGTAGGAAGTTTTGCCTCAGAGTCTTCTAAAGGGTCAAAGAAGAGGAGGGCTGAGAGTGCTGTGCCTACTCCTAAGGCTAAAGTGGCGAAGCAGACCCAGATCGCTTCAGATGCTGGTGAGCCTTCTACTTCTAAAAGTAAGAAATCCTCTGAGAAGTCTGTGAAGCTTCCAGACTCAAAAAGGACAGAGTCTTTAGTGTCTCCTCAGAGACCTGTGACTAAGGCACCAACAGCTCTGCCGAATTCCAGTCAGGCTGCCTCTGCTATGACTTCTACTATGACTTTCTCCTCACCTAAAACGTCTATGGTGATGTCCTCAGCCTCCTCTCCAACTTATGTTCATGTCCAAATTCGTCCCATCTCGTCGACGAAGATTGTCACACCTCTCGTCGACGATCAGACGTCGACGAAAATGAAACAATCGTCGAAGAAACCCTCGTCGTCGTCGACGGCTTTTCCGTCGACGAAGAAGACCTTGCCGACGTCGACGTCATCGTCGACGAAGATACCCTCGACGGACCCTTCAACGGCTAAAAAGACCCCGTCGACGGACGCGTCGACGAAAGCGTCGTCGACGAAGATGAAGATTGTCTCGTCGACGGCCCCGTCGACGATGAAGATAGCTCCGTCGACGGTTCCCTCGTCGACGACGAAATCCGCCACGTCGACGAAAATAACACCGCCTCTGAAGTCGAAGGAACCGTTGTCTTCAACGACGAAGACGACGTCACAAGGCTCGGATTTACCACTATTACAAGACAATCCACCCACACCAAAGCTGTCGTCTTGTACAGACCTGCAAGTATGGTCAGCAAAAAGCACTGCCATACCTCTACCATCTCCAGCCACAACTGCAGCTCTGTTGCAGAAACGGTCATCTCAATCCACATCTTTGTCGCCACTCCAAATGCCTGACAGGCTCTTAGATTCTGAGGAAGAATCTGGTGATGACATGTTCCAAGCGGCTGAAAGTCCTTCTGACTTACTTATACAGGTTAAGGATCAGGAGGAGGAGGAACAGCAAATTCAGGCACCTACATTAGTGAACACACCAGCGCCAGGGATGCAGATGCCAATGGCACTTTTTGAAAATTTGCAATATATGCTAAGCGATTATTATCGCCGCTTCCCGCCCTCGGAGTCGGGCGATTCTCGTATTACCTCCCCACAGCCTCAAGTGACTCAAAATGCAAGGGCTGGTATGTCGGAAGAGACACAGCATGCCCGGCCTACCACACCACTCCCCTACCACCAACAGGAGGATGACAATTCTGATGAGGACACCCATGAGGAAGGGGAATTGAATAAATCTGACTCATCGGAGTATGAAGATTATCAAGCAGATACGCCATCCCCTGATGAACAACCGAAGGCTGAGTCACCACCGGTGGATATAGCTAACTTCCATAGGATTATGGACAAGGCTACTAAAAGATTTCTTATTTCAATGGAGGCTAAACAAGATGAATGTTTTCTGTACGATTTTAAGACTTTATCTCAAAAGCAGAGTTGGTCTATTCCCATTATAGACTTTATCTGGAAGGAAGGGCTTAAGATCATGGCCACGCCAAACTCTTCTCCTGCGGTATTGCCGCGAGTAGACAAAAAATATATAGGGCGCCCGCCTCTTCACCTGCTTGTCTCATCGGTCAGGCAAAAACGGACTCAGTTATTGCGCAGGCAGCTCAAAAGAGGGCAAGGAACCCTTCAACTCAGATCTCGATTGCTACGGACAGGGACGGAAGACGCCTCGATACCATTGGAAAAAAGGTATCTACTATTGCGGCCACCACAGTTAGAGCTGCAAATTCGTTAGCAATTCTCGGTAGATATGACAGACAAATGTGGTCTGACATATCCCCATACATCCAGACACTGCCTGAGCCAGACCGCTCTGAGGCCACAAAAATTTTGCAAGAAGGCGAATGTGCTTCGTCTGAAATTATCGACGCGGCAGTGGACGTGGCGGCCACAGGATTCAGACAATTAGCAGGAGCTGCAGTGCTTAGAAGAGAGGGATGGTTAAAATCTACGTCATTTAGACAAGAAGTACAAGCCAAGGTTTTAAATATGGCTTATGACGGCGAGTTCCTTTTTGGCGCACATGTGGACGAAGCCTTACAATCCATTAAGAAGGATACGGAAACCGCACGATCATTAGGTACTCTGCAGTACCGTAAATCTTCCTTTCGTGGTGCTAAAGGAAGGGGTAACTTCTCCAGTAGAGGAGGATATTACCAGCAACGCCCATATTCTAACAACCAAAGCAACCAAAGGTACCAGCCTTATAAACAACAACCTTATGGCCAAAGACGGAGTAATTATACACAGTCCCGAGGTAAAACAACCTATCGGGGCAGGGACAACGCCAACAAGAAGTGAGAAGAGCGTCCTGCCACCACTTTGCCCCAGCCAGAAACAAATTGGAGGAAGAATATCCCTGCATTACTCACAATGGTCAAATATTACAACAGACAGATGGGTCTTGGATGTAATCTCAAAAGGTCACATATTGGAATTTGTAAAGACCCCTCCAAATTCACCCCCAAGAGGACCGCCCCCAGCACATCTCAGGGAGCTTTTCATCCAAATCAATGCAATGATTCGGAAAGGGGCAATCGAGAAAGTGCCTCAACATCAGAGAGCAAAAGGATTTTACTCTCGTTTTTTCTTGATACGCAAGAAATCGGGGGAATGGCGCCCCATCCTCGATTTGCGTGCCCTCAACAAATATATCAAGAAGTTAACGTTCAGAATGTTGTCACTCCAAGGGATCCTCCAGTTTCTGACGGAAGGCGACCACATGGCAACACTGGACCTTCAGGATGCTTACTTCCACGTACCCATCTTCTCCAGGCACAGAAAGTTCCTAAGGTTCAGAGTGGCTGGCAGGGACTTCCAGTTCAAGGTCCTTCCCTTCGGGCTACGTTCGGCCCCGAGGGTATTCACAAAAATGTTGGCACCGGTGGCGGCCCACTTACGGTTGCAGGGTGTTCAGATTTACCCATATCTGGACGACTGCCTTATCAAGGCCAATTCCTATGCCACCGCAAGCAAACATATCCAGACATGCCTTTGCCTGTTTCAAAGTCTAGGTTTCTCAATAAACTTCAAAAAATCGGACCTGATACCATCTCAAAGGACGTCTTTCCTGGGAGCAACTCTGGATTCCAAACACGCTCAAGTCTTCATTTCAAGCGAAAGACAAGCAAAGATCCAGGAAATGATGATTGCGCTCCTCAGAAAAAAGTGCGTTTCAGTTTGGAGATTCAAGTCTTTCCTAGGGATGTTATCATCGTGCATCCTCCTATCCCCAAACTGTCGCCTGAGGATGAGGCCACTACAAGAGGAACTCAGCCACCAATGGGTGCAAATATCCGGTTCCTTCGAAGATATCATCGTCTTAACACCTCGGATGAAAAATGCAATCCTGTGGTGGACTCAAGAACGCAACCTGCAAGTAGGCTACGCCTTTCTCGCAGAAGTCCCCAGTTTCATTGTAACCACGGATGCCTCGCTAGAAGGTTGGGGCGCTCACCTTCAAGGGATGACAATCAGTGGCAAATGGAACACACAGCAAAAGACATGGCACATCAATTTATTGGAATTGAGGGCCATTTTCCTCGCCCTCAAATCCTTTCAAGCAACTCTGTCAACCTCGTCCGTGTTGATCCGAACAGACAACACGACGAGCATGCATTACCTGAACAAACAGGGGGGCACAAGATCAGCCCGGTTGTCCCAGCAAGCTCAGGAAATCTGGAATTGGGCCCTGGCACACAACATCAACTTGACAGCAGTGCATGTCCCAGGGGTAGCCAATGTACTAGCAGATTCCCTGAGCAGATCCAAATGCAGCACTCACGAGTGGGAGCTGCATCAACCAGCACTAGATCGAATTTTCCAGAGATGGGGTCGCCCCGATCTAGATCTGTTCGCGACCTACCACAACAAGAAATGTATTCATTTTGCGAGCTGGATTCCCCACAAGGAATCTTGCGGGGATGCTCTCTCAATGAACTGGGAACGGCTCTTTGCCTACGCCTTCCCTCCGATTCCTTTAATTCCCAAGGTCATCAAGAAAATGAGGAGGCAACCGTGTCGTATGATTCTAATCGCTCCACGGTGGCCCCGGCAATATTGGTTCACACAGCTTCTTCTCCTCTCAGAGTGCGAACCAGTTTAGCTGCCTCAAATTCCGGATCTTCTGACACTTCAGGACGGCAAAATATATCATCCAGACCCTCATTCTGTAAAATTATCAGCTTGGCTCCTCAACACCATGAGTTTGCACACTTGAACATTCCACAGGACTGTCAAGAAGTTCTGAACAATGCTAGAGCACCTTCTACGAACAGAACTTACAGGCTTAAATGGAAGCGTTTTTGTGCTTGGTGCAAAACTATGGATTTACATCCTATGCATGCTGAACCAGACAAGCTTTTACCTTTCTTTTTACATCTGTCTAAATCAGGCTTGGCACACTCAACACTTAAAGTGTTTTTAGCGGCTATATCCAGATACCGCCAAGACGGTACGAATTCACTATACTCCTCAAGAATAATCCAGCAATTCTTTAAAGGTTTATTTCGTATGTTTCCACCAGTACGTCGGCCACCTCCATCCTGGCACTTTAATATTGTATTAGCTCAACTCATGCGCCATCCTTTTGAGCCGATTCATAAAGTTGATCTGAAGTTCATCACTTGGAAAGTAGCATTACTACTGGCCTTAACATCAGCCAGAAGGGTCAGTGACATGCAGGCGTTTACATCTAAACCACCTTTCTTGCAATTCACGAATGACTCGGTGATGCTGCGCACCAACCCGAAGTACATGCCCAAAGTACCATCGGATTTCCATCTGAATGAGCCAGTCATACTTAAGACGATTTTTCCAAATCCGCAGACACCAGCTGAATGAACTTTACACTCGCTAGATATCAAACGATGTCTTAAGTTCTATCTTTCCAGGACAGCTGCCATCAGGAAGACGGATCAGCTATTTGTTGCGCATGGCAGACCAAGACAAGGCTGTGCAGTGACAAAACAGACTATCGCTAGGTGGGTCTCTTCAGCGATAGGGCTCTGCCATCAACAGGCAGGTAAACCCTTACAGACCTTACCCAGAGCTCATTCTACGAGAGCAGTCTCTTCTTCAACTGCTTTGTTTGCTGGTGTGCCTCTCCTGCAAATCTGCAGAGCTGCAACTTGGTCCAGCAGGCACACATTCACGAGGTATTACTGTCTGGATTCTTCAAGCGATACCGATGCCTCGGTGGGAAGAGCAGTCCTGCGTAATCTTTTTCAATAAGGTGAGCCTCTGCTATTTCTCTCCCACCTCCTCTTGCTCTTTTGACGCCTATTATGTTATTGCTTTTCATTATGTTCTTGCATTACTGCTATGTGCCTTGGCGTCCAAGAGCTATGTATGATATTATTGCTACTATTACTGCTCACTACTCTGATTCAGGCATGTGAATCTATGAAAGACACCCCTAATACTGGAGAAGAACAATAGTTACTTACCTGTAATCTGTGGTTCTCCAGTATTGGTGTCTTTCATAGATTCACATGCACCCACCCACCTCCCCTCAGAGTCTCACTCAGGCTGTTTTATCTATACGTTACTCCGGTACACTCCGGTGCTTCAAAATCTGAGAGCCTGGGTCTCTGGGGAGAGCATTCTGGTGGGAGCTGTGGCCTGATTGGCTGCAGTTTGGTCTATACATAATGACCTGGATAGTCTCTAATGTGGAAGTTTTATTTACTGTAGCTGGGGCTACTTTACTTCCTGGTTGGGTATACTGTTATTTGCTATGTACAAATGGTATATTTTACTGCTTTTTTATGTACCGTGGGCTCCCACTCCGACGACGGGGAATGATTCAGGCATGTGAATCTATGAAAGACACCAATACTGGAGAACCACAGATTACAGGTAAGTAACTATTGTTCATCATCTTAACCCTTTCCTTAGGGTACTTAAGGACTTACCTGAGGGTGGGTCCCTACATTCATTGTGGGACAAAATTAATTTCAGAAACCACTTCTTTGTCAACCATCGGGGCACGCTGGACTTCGCTGAACTTCGCTCTGGGCATCAAAGCTGCAACTGGGAAGACTCCTGCTGCTCCTGATTTTGTCGCCCTGCTCGTCTGCTGCAACGTCCATGCCGGTGCACCATACAGTAACCTTCCAAGGCCTATGGGCATCCAAGACACCTGAAGGAATCTCCCTTGAAGTGAAGGAGTCAATTCCCTGCATCTGCAGGCACCGCAACTAAGCTGACCGGATTGATCATCTTGAGCTCCCCCAGACTCTGAAAGGCTCAGCAACACAGTGGTGGTTTTTCACATCCCTTGAGGCCTGCCCTCTCCTCTCACCAAGTTGAAGGTCAGTATCCCTCATCGGAGCCGCAGGAACCGAAGTCCTGTGTACTGAGTTGACTTGCAGTTGCAAAGGCTTGTTGGCTTCCTTCCACCAAGATTTTCAGGCTCCGAGTAGCCTCAACCTCAAGCATCTCCAGTGGCCATGGTCTATGTCCTCACCGCAGCACTTGCACTGTAGGCCTTCATCTTTGGTGAGTGCTCGAGGACCACTTGCAACTCCATTGCCCCCGGCCTGTGGGCCCTCTTGAGGGTCATCTTGAATTCTTTGGGCTCCCCTGATTGCTCAGGGCCTGCCCTGACTCTCCTGCTTGTGGTGAGCCACCTAGACCTTGCTGGACCCGACACCGCACCTTCTTCGCTTCCCATGTTGTTTGCAGTTACCAAGGCTTGTTGGGGCTCCCAACGGACACCGACCCCTCAAATCTTGACATCTGAGGTGGGATAGCTCATGAACAGCTCCTGGTCTTCCACAGCATCCTCTGGTTCTCACAGCTGCAGCTCCAAGGTCACCGACATCTCTCCTGCAGCACTTGACATCAGTGGGCATTTGTCTTTCGTGAATCCTAGTCACTCCTGAGTGGCATACGCTCTGCCCCCCACTGCCTGCAGGTACTTCTCAACTTAAATCCACCTT
Source organism: Lissotriton vulgaris (assembly GCF_964263255.1). Taxonomy (NCBI): domain Eukaryota; kingdom Metazoa; phylum Chordata; class Amphibia; order Caudata; family Salamandridae; genus Lissotriton; species Lissotriton vulgaris. The sequence goes on along the minus strand of NC_141685.1, from coordinate 1,341,327,087 downwards.
TGGGTTCCACCCGACACTTTCACCTTCCCCAGCAGCGGCATCTTCCTGAAGTCCTCCATTGGGTTCGACTGCGGTTTCCGGCGCCACTTCAGACCTATGCACCTGGCTTCACTGGTGTGGGTATCCTGGTTCCTAGGTTATCCATGGGTGGGGTGGCTCTCCAACCTTCTGTCTCCCACGGGGTTTCTTCAGGGTCTACTGGGAAGGGTCCTTCTTCTTTAAAATTGCAACCACGATTTACCCTTTGACTTGAATTGATCCTGCTGTGGTGTTCCCACTCTGCACATGGCCTCCGTGGGGCTCCTGGTTGGAGGCCCACGGAGGCCTCCAACCAGGTCCCTTGGGTCCCCAGCACTTCTACGTCTTGTGGGTATAGCCTTGATTCAAGTTGTGGTTTTCATACCACTATTTTAGTATATGGTTTGGTCTCCCTCTGGTGACTTCCCTGATTCTGTTAAAAAGTATTGTGTGTATTGTGTATATCTCCGGCTAGAAGACAACTGTATGTGTTAGTGAGTGTCTTATAACTAGGCTTTACTGTTTTCAGTTTCTATTTTTGGTACATTCTGGTGGGTTTTTTTCAGGGTTTTCCAGTGATTTCAATAACTTTTTTAAACTGTGGTTATCAGTAGTTAAACATTTTCTCGCCATTAAAAACAACAGAAATATGGTCCAGAATGCCCCTGAATATATATGGTCGACTGGCAATATTCAATATGGTGGCTCTCCCGCGTCTCCTATATCAGCTGCAAAATCACCCGTATCCCATAGCGCCACAATGGTTTAGACAGGTGAATTCGGCGTTGAGCCAGTTTCTTTGGGCCGGAGGAGTGGCGAGGGTGGCACTCCGCACCTGTTTCCTCTCCACGTATTGTGGGGGCCTAGCAACATCAGACATCTTATCCTATTACCAAGCGTCTCACCTGTTGGTACTGAATGAATGGTGGTATGGGGACCGGGCGACCCGGCCTATGCCCTTGAGAGATACATGATGGATCCGGATACGCTGCACACCATTTTATATTCGGCGGCCGTAAGGAAGAGGCTCCCAATGGTTACCCAGGTAATTTTCCGGGTGTGGCGTGGAGCTCTACGCCGCATGGGGTGGTGGAATAAATTAACAAGAGAAACCCCACTGTGGCAGAATTAGCGGCTGCCGGCTCTGGCGTCCTTGCAGGGATTCCGGGGCTGGGATGCCATCGGCTTATCGGCGTTGGGACACGTCATGAAAGGCACGACCCTCAAGTTGTTCCAAACATTGAGAGAAGAATATGATATGCCTCAAACCGAATTTTTTAAATACCTGCAACTGTGGCACACCTTGTTCCCCTCCTTGGTAGGCCTGGACTCGTTGCCCGAATTTAGTCCCCTTGAGGCCAAGGTGTTTATGGGGGAACTGGAAGAGAAGAAAATATCTAATATGTATCAGACTTTAGTTACGCATTGCTCTTCTCCACTAGATAAACTACGATCTGTGTGGGAGGGAGACATAGGTGCCTTGGAGGAAGAAGACTGGAGGGAAGCCCTGGAAGCTCTGAGAGGAGCGGCAATAGCAGTGCGCCTCCGTTTCATTCAATTCAAATATCTACATAGAGCCTACTATACTAGAGACCGATTGTGGAGAGCTGGTTTGATTGCCTCACCTGAGTGCTTGCTGTGTGGGCGTGCGGTGGGCACATTCATACACACGGTATGGTCGTGTGAGAAGCTGTCAAGGTTCTGGATGGATGTATGGAATTGCTTGTCTGAGGTGTTGGGCTGGGACCTTCCCCGCTCACCGCAGCTGGGCCTTCTTCATGTTATGGAACAGGTTGGAGGAAATATATGTAAACACCATCTGCTGGTCCTGGGCCTTACAGTGGCCAAAAGAGATGTAGTTCGAGCCTGGAAGGACCCCAGAGCTCCTTTGATAGAGGTGTGGAAGAAGGGTTTGGACTTTTGTATGGGACTGGAGCGCCCGATCTTCGAGGCCAGGGGCTGCCCCCGGAAACATTTTAAAATATGGAAGCGGTGGGCGGAATATAGAGGGCTATGGCTGGAACCACCAGCGCAACAGGAGGCTGATGTAGAACAAGTGCTCGTTGATCCTGGGTGAAAAGGGGTACACACTGATTGTGATTTGATAAGTTTTACTTTTGGACCATGTAGACACTGTGCGGGGATGGGGGTGGGATCCGGGAAGGAGGGCAAGGGGAGGGAGTTCGGGATTGTTCTTTTATATCAAAATGTTGATTGAACTAACTGTATGTGATGGCTCATTATTTGCTCACTGGTCCTCCGGTTTAATGGGGGGCAGTGTCCTCTATGTAATTCATCAACAACATAATAAAAACTTGTTCTGAAAAAAACCAAAAACAACAGAAACAGTATTTTTCTGATGTTTATGGAACGCTTTACTTTTACTCCTTGCTTTCTGCACTGATAGTGCGTGGTATATAGACAGCGTACCTACTGTGTATATGAGGTTCAAATACATTTCTACAAATCAAACTTATTGTAGTACACCATGCAATACTTCTTTAGTGAGTTTTGGGCCATGCGTTCTCACTCTTTACTTCCCTTGTAAACTTTTATCTGTGAAAAGGCCCTCTCAACATTGGCACTTGAGACGGGCAATGCCAAAACAGCCAGTACACAATTTGCTAAATCTGGCCACTGACACAGCTTTTCATGCCAATACTGGTGTACCTGAAGATTGCGATTCTCTGGGACAGGTTCTGCAACATATGCGTTGAACTGGGCGCATAAGCCCTCAAAGTTATTGAAGAGGTAGGAAATGAAGCTATACGTTTCAAAGTCCGAAGAAAATTCCCCTGTACTGAGGGGATCCAGAACTTGTGCAGAGTCCCAAAGGGAGGCTTTATTGACTTCAAATGCCATGGTTGGTGAAGGGACATTTATATGCAAGCCATTTCTCATTCATTGTAAAATAAAATTTCCAGAATTGTTCCTCAACATTTTTGTGCTTACCAAGTAGCAAGCATTCGAACATGGAACCCACATGGTATCACTCTTCTAGACCGTCCTTGCATACTAACTAATAACTTGTATTAGAGTGCATTTTTATGTAAATTCTTAGGAGTCAGTCTTTGGGTGGGTATCTAATCTTATCTTGGGACCTGGAAATGCCTGATACTTGCAGTGGTAACTATGAAATTTGATTTTGACAATGCTTTCATGCTAAAATTATTCTTTGACTGTAATGCTAAATACTATTCTAATAACACATTTTGGACAAATCATTAATTCTCTTTATTGTCTTACACAGTCTCTAGTGTTGGATCTTCTATTATAGTGGGTTATGAAGGTAATGATGTGTATTTCTGTAAACACTGTAGGCATGTTACATTTAGAAATTTGGGAAGGGGAGGGTTTTGGGAACTGGAAAACAGCAATTCAATGCCTCGTCAGGGGTCCTAGATGCTATATAGAATCAATTTAAATATATATATATATATTCCGCATATCTGCCTTCCTCCCATCTGTGCTGCTGTCAGAGAACAACAAACCACTCAAATTATCTATGTATTTAATGGGGGACACGCTCTCTGACCTTTTGTATTCCTGCCGTTTTTGCTGTGCCTCTCATCTTTGCTGCCGGGCTGCCCAGGAACTTCCGGACCTCGGGGCAGAATCCCGCATTGTTTCTGTGTTTACTGCCATCCTCGGGGACCGCAGACTGCCGGGGAACTACAGCCCCCAGAAGGCAGTGCGGTCTCGCGAGTCTAGCCGCGTGAGGACCAGCGCCACCCTTGAAAAACAGCTGAGAGCCCCCGCGACGCGGGACGCGCCCGGGCAAAGCCCGGGCTAAGGGCAGGCCCATCCTTGCCCGACTGTGCCCGGTTGTGGCTGGGCTGGGCCGACCCTCTTGGCTCCACGGTGGACTGAGGAACAGTGAGACTCAAAATTACTAGTAAGGAGTTGCTTGGTTGACTACTAAATTGTATGCAACATATTTAATTCTGAGGCGGTGATGTTTATTTGACCTGGCCAGGTGGTTGGAGGGTAATTTCATACCACTATTGGCATTCTGCACCTCCCCGATTCGGTTTCTGGTACTAGGGATTTTTCATCTCACCTCTGTGAACAATGGGTAAAAGAAAACTCCCCAGTAAGAAACATTCCCCCCAAAAAAACCCTGGTGATGCTACACAACAAACCCGTTTGAGCTATCTAACAGGGGCAATGGGGGCGTTAGACAAACAGATATTATCTGTTGAAGAATCACTTGAGTCTGGTTCATCTTGTGTTACTACTGACTCGGAGAAACGGGATTCCTTATGTTCCTTAAAAGCAAAAACATCTGTAAATGGTTGTATACTACACAACGATGACGAAATACTAATTGACCCAGACTCCCCAGTGCAGCCCCCCCCAGAAAAAAAGAAAAAATCCAATCTCCACGACTATGGAAGAGGGTGAGAGTAGTACAAAAAAGAGTTTTAAGATCTTGCCTAGTGGTGGTACAAAAACGGGAAACCAGAAAAAAAGGTGCACTTAGGAGCAAAACGGAAGTACATAATAGTTCTAGTACATCTGGCAATGATTTTAAGAGCCCAACAGCATTAGTGGAAAGGCTCGACCTTTATGTGAGAGTTACAGTAGACAAGATGAGTGATAGGCTAACTACCATAGAAACCACATTAGCTAAGCACATAGACCAGGGAAAAAATGTCAAAAGCCACCCCTTGCTCACAACAGCAACTATGGAATAATCCTTAACTCAATAAGAGGAGACCCTGACCCTGATTGTAGACCTAGGGACGGGGTGTTCTATTCAGCTCCGACTAGATCCCCTAGGAGACAACATCCTCATCAAAGTTTGCATCGCAACCTTCATTCCATAACTGAGGTGGGGGTCGGGAGGGGGAGAAATTTGGGGATTCCTACTCTCTTTGGGCTTAACCAATTGCCCGAAAAGCCCCAGCACCTGACACATGCAGAAACGCTCCGAGCCCATAGAAACCCAAATTCAAGAATGAAGACTGATCAACAGCTAGATTTACCTCCTGAGACAACACCTTACATAATTATCCTGGCCAATGTCCCAAAATTAGAGACCACAGAAAACGAATCATGGGAAACATTAAGAAATAAAACATTACACTGGTTAGGAAGGAAAACTGGGCTGATTGAACAACTATTTGCTGAATTTAAGATGGCTAGGAGGGTACAGTGGGTGACCAGGAAGACCAGGAAATCATTTCCAGGGGACTGTATCGTTCTGACCCTTAAAACACCACTCCTAGTAGAAAAGATTCTCCGAATGGTCGGTACACTCTTTGTCACAGCTAAAGACATAAATGTACTTCCATTAAGCTTCTTCTATCCCCTGACACATGTTAGAGAAAGAGAGAGAGAGAGAGAGAGAGAGAGAGAGAGAGAGAGAGAGAGAGAGAGAGAGGCCATATAAACAACAAGGCCACTGAAGGATATAGGTATATATATACCCTACATTCAACAGATTCTCTACCCTATCAGGGCTTGAGGATACAGATTGACTGCACAAACAGCACTGCTAAACTTCGACTCTTAGGGTAGAACCAATTACATCTGAGCTTGTATATGTTGATATATTGATGTTAGACGTGGAAATCAACAGTGGCGCCGACCGACAACTCTACCAATTAGATAAAGATCTTGAGCATAGTAATCCTGAACCATACATAATTTCAGAGGAAAAACGGAATATCGGGGGCTTGGAAGAACATTGAAATCAATGTAAGGCTGATTGCACACGATAAGAGCAAGGTAGACAGTATTAAGAAAACAACTCTGAATGTTCCTGATGGGACTCAGACAGGTAGGAGTAGCGAGAAAATCGTAAACATTACATTTTGGAATATAGCAGGCCTCAGTTCTAAAATAGGAAATGATCTATGGTAAAACTTAATTGGGAAATTTGACGTGCTTTGTTTTCAGGAAACCTGGGCTACAGCGGAAACACACTGTGAGGGATGTAAAACTTATTTTACTCCTGCCATCCCTTCAAATTGTGGAAGGGCAAAGGGAGGCTTGATTACGTATATCTCAAATCTCCTGGGGATAAATCAGAATCAAATTATTAAGTTATAATTTTGGACATGAGCAATAAAGAACGGCTCCTTGTGGTAAATTTTTATAACAATCTCCATAAAGATAACTTGATTAAAACCCTAAGAGATGCAACAGCGGACCCTAGAGTTGCCGCACCTTAGTCCCAATTCCTAAAAGTGTCAATGGACGTGCAGCCAGCCCCGGCGTCAGCTGCTGAATGACACCGCTGTGTATCCAGATCAAAAAGTACTTTTTAACTTTAGTGGGGGGCGCACAAATACAAAGTCCAAGGCGAGCAGAGTATGTGTAAAAATTCCTTTCTTTATTCATACAAAAGAAGTGTCGAGAAGTTCATTAATTCAATCACAAAAAATGATCAGCCAACGCGTTTCTCTCCCTCACTGGGAGCTTCCTCAGTGCTCTTAAGTAATATGAAGTTCAATTAAGGATGGATAGTGTCTCAGTATTTTCGAAATTTGAGAAGATTCAGAGTTCACCGTCCACTCTCCATCGCAACACCGAACTGAACCAGTCCTTCCATACTGGGAAGAGGCGTTGCGATGTATACAGCTATGGGGTAACTTTGCCACCTCTATTAAAAGGACCTGCAATTGACTATTTGTACACTACGTCCTGAGGCGAGTTTTTCATTTAGGACTCGCTTAAGATACCTGGAGCTGCCAACAGATATGCAACTCTAGAAACCTCGAGGAGAGTGGACGGTGAACTCTGATTGATCCTTCTCAAATTTCCGCACGGGTGGCGGGTGGGCCCTTACTTTGCTTGAATTGAGTTTTGCAAAAAAATTGACGTCCCCCCGCCCTCTCTTTTTAAACAGACTTTAACGGAAGAGGAGCCAATACAATAATTGATTTTATTTTCGTATCCAGTAGGTTTGCTTCCTGCATGAAGAATTTTAGTACTCATGACATTGTGATTAGTGATCACTACCCAAACAGTATACTAATACTCTGTCCATCCGGATGAGGCTCCAATAATTTAGAGAGAAAATATGGGCAAAGTAATTTAAAAATTGATAAAGTAAATGGGTATTCAATCAAATGGGATAGAGCTGACCCACAAGTAATTACCAATAAGGTAATATTGGAATCCCTTGATCACATATTAAAATGTCTGGATCCTCGAACTTTATCAAATGAGGTCCTAACTAGTTTTAAAGCAATAATGAAAATAATAAATACATCTCTGCATGCTGACCATAAACAAGGTAAGGGTAAAACCAAAGGCTGGTTTAATAAGGCTTGCACAAAAGCACATTCGAACCTAAAAACCGCCTTAACTAAGGCTGCAAGGGATAGAAATTAAATAAGCATTGAGAAAGGAATACAACCAGGCTATTAAGCATAGAAAAGCAGAAATTTGAAAACAGACTTGGGAGAAGTTGCATAAAAGCTGTAAGGACAAAGATAACATTGCCTTCTGGAGGGCTGTTAAAGCCCCGTTTCTCTTAGAAACGAGTGTTGTACCAACAATAGAAATTGCTGTTGAAGAGAAAAGCTGGCTTAAACACTTCTCCAGTATTTTCGGCCTTCACACAGATGAGCCACATTATGTAAACATCAGCAATTCTATGATAAAAGATAATTCCTATACCCAAAGCAGTCCTTTTTCTCTGGAGATTACCCTAACTGATGTTGAGCAGGCGCTAAAGGGGAATAAAGGTGGCAAGGCCCCAGGCCCTGACGGTGTCCCTGTGGACCCTTTTAAATACAACATGGATCTATGGATCCCTCTATTGACAAGAGTCTTAATAGCTACTTGTTCAGTAGGCCCAATTAAATCATGGTCAGAATCCATCTTGGTGCCAATCTTTAAGAAAGGTGACCGAGAGGATCTGGTCTGCTACTGCCCCAAACCATTATTAGATTCTTTGGGAAAGGTAGCAGTCCGCATCATTTTAAATCAGCTACAGCTCTGGGCAGAGGATACCAAAGTAGTGTCAGACCTACAATTTGGGTTCAAGGAGGGATTGGGCACCCTGGAGCAAGGCCTTAATTTAGCGCTTATTATGGGAAATACATCAAAGCCAATAGAGGGAAGCTTTACATGGCGTATGCGGATCTAAGCGCCGCATTCGACTGTGTGAGCCACGACAAACTGTGGCGGATCTTAGAAAAGATGGGAGTGGACACACCAATAGTAAATTATCTAAGAGATCTTTATTCGAATGCTATGGCAAGGGTTAGGTTTGGTAAGGCAGGGGAACGTACGGCACCCCTCAATGTGGAGAAAGGGGTCAGGCAGGGTTGTGTCCTGGCCCCCTTCTTATTTACACTCTCCACCAACGGTTTGAAACAAGCTATGTTGGAGGGCTGCCAGGACTTACCACTGCTTTTTAACGTCCAATACCCGCCTTGCTTTACGCGGACGATGCCGTGATCCTGGCTCGTACTTCCCTCGAGTTACAACGTGCCCTCAAGAGATACTATAACTGAATGGCCAGCCTAGACTTAAAAATCAATATCAAAAAGACATTTATTATGAATTGTGTGACCAGATCAAAAAAACAAAAAGCTATTTTTATAGACAAAGTTCAGTTAGACACCACTAAGACATATCCATATTTAGGGATAATAATTGATGAGATGGGAACATGAAAACAAGCAATACGTGCCAGGAAAATCTTCTTTATGAGGCCTACCACATCATTGGTTAATTTTTCACAGAGGTTGGGAAAGAGATCACCAGCGGAGTTGCTCCAGATATACAAAGCTAAATGCATTAGCACAGCGACATATGGGGCAGGTATTTGGGGATATGGAAGGGTAGAGGCACTACAGAAAGTGGAAAATGCCTTTTTAAGATATCTATTGGCAGTTCCACGTGGTACCGCTACATACAACTCCCACACAGAACTAGGTATTAGTTGTATCACTGACCTAATCAAATCACAACCGGCTCTGTTATGGCATTGTATCTGGTCAAACCCTAAAACAACGCTAAATCAGGATTTTCTGAAAGATTGCCTCAGCCTAGATAATTCACATCAGCTCGAGTGGCTCATGTATGTAAAAAACTTTCTTTCCGACCTGGGGCTTGAGAAGTACTATCAGAATCCAACTTTGATAGCACAGATTCCCAGGAGAGTGTTTAAGAAACAATGCATGAGCCACCTGGAAGGGCTCCGGCTATTGGGGGAAGTAAATAAATGCTCAGTCCAACAGAACTTAATGATTCAGACGACCTTAACCATTCAACCATATCTAACATATAATTTAAGCAGCTATGATAGGTTTGTCTTGACCCGCTTCAGACTGAACATCTTCCACCATTTAATATCCTTCCCAAAAATGAACGAATGGGTGAAAACAGGGTTAACCTGCCCCTGCGACGATAATTCTGTGCAGTCATCTATACATGCTGTACTGTTTTGTAAATTCTATAAAGAATTTAGGAGTCGCTGGATCAAACCTATTTTAAAGATCCAAGGTCTCAGATATTGCCGACCGGCTTTTCTTGCCTTACAATTTTTGGGTGCAGAGCGCATGACTAAAAATATTGCACATTTTTTGAAACTCTGCATCAGGCATAGGAAAAACTTGGAGTAGTACTGTTGTGGAATAAAGGACACAATTGTTTAGGTTAAGATCTATTTCCTATGCTGCTTTGAAAGATTACCACCTTCATATCCCATTTCCCAATCGCAGTATTGAATTCCACATGTATTTATAGGTGTTCCTTTTTAGAGTGACTTTGTTCATGTATTTTGATAAAATTTATGCTGCTGTTTTAATATTTGAAGATAATGACATTTTTAAATGTTCTCTTTTTCAATCAATATGTATTTTTATATATGTACTTTTATGGTTTTTGTAAATTAAAAAAAAAAACGAATAAAGTTAATGAATTGATTTGTAAAGACAGTGGGACAGGAGTAATTGCCTGGGCTAATTCGTTAGTGCAAGGGGACTTCTCTCAGGGGTTGGAGGAGGAGGGAGCAGGCCGCCTGGTTCAAGTTTGGGGTTTTAGCGCCGTTGGGGCAGCATGGGTTACAGTATGTACTCTGTACTGTGAGTCAGCTGTTTTTACTATTGATTTCCCTGAAAATGCCACACACATTGAATGCAGTAATCACGCCCTGCCTGGTAAAACACTTGGGAATCCAGGCGCCCACACGTATAGGAGGGGATGTTTGCTAGCAAATACATTTGGAGCGCAGCGTGCGATCCTGACCAGACAGTATCCACACACATGGTCAAGGCGGCCTGCCCTTTGCAGACAGTAAGGGGAAAAGGGCACCAAAGAAGATTGTAATATGGCAGTGGTGGTGAGTATTTAAGTCAGGGGTACATTGTGTATTGTAACTGGTGCTCATGTAAAGCTCTCCGATACCTTCAAGTCGAGTTTGCGTCATATGAAATGTTGGTTGGATCGTGGTGAGATATTAACCACACCCGGTAAATACGGACACCCTACGGTTGTACAAGTTTTCAATTGGAAAATGGGGGGCAAATTTGTGTGTTACACAAGAATTTATTTTTTGAGGAGGATCCTAGGGAAAAGTTTAAAGACCTGCACAGGATTACATCCCCAATTTATGACTTATCTACAACATAGAAAATCCTGGGGTCTCTCGTGAAATAAATAAGTGAACGAAGCCACTGACAAAAATCCCACATACCTAACTGTGGGATAATCCCTTTAAGGGTGTAATCCCTCACCCACCAGATGTGGCATGCGTCATCATATGGGATTCTCTTCTTTGTGAAAACACCTACAGCCACATGCATCAAGCGATTTTGGAGTCGCAAATGGTGCGAATCGCAAAATTCGGCCGTTTGCGATTCCAAAATCACTATTTGGAATGCATCAATGCAAAAGTACAAGGAATCGCATTTTTGCAATTCCTTAAATGCAATGCACGAATGTTTAAAAAATTGCGAATTCTCAAATAGGGGGAGCAAATTAACACGAGGTTGAACCTCGTGTTAATTTGCGAAATCTTTCAAAAATGCATTTTTGAAAGTGTCATGTTACACACACACATGTCCTTTGGACATGTGTGTGTGTAACTTGCACTTACAATAACATTTCGAGGGTGCAGGGGGGGGGGTCCTTTGGACCCACCTCAGCACCCTTGAAATGCATTAACAAATTGCGATTCGCAAAATGAAAATCGCAAAATGTTAATGCCTTCCCATTGATTTCTATGGGCCTTTTGGCCCATAGGAATCAATGGGAAGGTTTTCCTTAATCGCGATTTGCAAAATGTGAATCGCAATTAAGGAAAAATAAGGAATTGCTAAATAATTCGAGATTTTTTGATGCATTGCCGTTTGCGATTCCTTAATTGCGATTCCCTAATTTTCGCAATTAAGGAATCACAAACGGCACCAATGATGCATGTACCTGCTAGTTCCTCCAAGGGCTACAACCCCCTCTCTGAGAGGGAGGAGCTCAGGGAGGTTTTAGAGCCTACTCTAACCGGATATTCTAATTCCCAGAGATGAGAGAAAAAATTGTTTGTGGTGAGGGCGCAGCACAACAAAAATGTTTTACTAAATGTGTAGGGAGTGATTAAAACTAACTAGAGAGAACAATAATGCACTTTATTCCTGTGTTCTCGCTGTCAGGTTTAAAAGCAATGCACTTGCGGTATGGATTTAAACTGCATGTGGCAGACGAAATGTGAGGTCAACATGTTTCAGCCGTGATGACCCGCAAGGTATCAGGGCTTTCGTCAGGACCTAGAAGATGCTGCTGCTAATGGTGTACAAGTGATCAGTGAATACAAAAGATTACTGAAATACGGAACCAATGTTGCATCCGATTCCAGTTCAAAGGAAGATGACCGTACCTGGTGAAAAATTGATATAAAAGGAGATATACAGAGGTCAGTGACTTTGAACATAACACAAATATGGGACCGAAGGCTCCCCACATTTTTTAAACACCTGACAAGTGTGTATAAAAGAGTCCGAGAAATGGCTTACCCGATGCTTCAGGGTAGACTACCTCACCTCAACCTGGCAACAGCTCAGGGAAGGGGGGCACCGCTCTATAGATAAATATGAGAGGTACAAATGTTTATTTTCATTTGTGTGCTAGTATCAAGATACTCTACTGCCACTGGTGATATTAACCAACTGACATTAGTGAATTCAGGTCAAAATGAAAACCCATAGAGACATACACTGTGATATGAATGGTCTAAATACTTGCTATACTTATTCCTAAGACTGACTTAAAACATGACACAACAAAAGGTATTGCATGAAAATGTGTTGCATGAAAAGGTATCGCATGAAAAGAGTACTCTGAATACAAAAACTGTTTGTGTACACCCTGCATGTCACACCCACTCACAAATCGATAACTACTCGGTGTGGGTGGTACTGTGCAGAGCAAGACCCCTGCTAAGCTTTTAAAGCTGTTCACTTTAGACCGATTAGAGGTAAGTAAAGATATAAATAAATAAAATGAATGCGATGCAGCGCACACAACGAAATTCGTTTTATTTATTTATTTGTTTGCTTACCTCTAATCGGCCAAAATCCGTAGTTTATTACCCCCCCATCCTGCCCCTCCCCCACCCCACGTCAGCGCCCATCAGCACTCCCACCACGGGCTGCTACTGGTCATTTATTAATGAACAATAGAGGCAAGAGATGCCCTTTCTTACTAGTCGTGATTCCAGCAGGGGGTTATATTGGGGAAGAGGTTCTGAGGAGTCGAAAGAGAGTGGTAAAACAGTGTCGTATGCATGGTGTATGTGTCTACATGCTGGTGAAAAGTGAACATGACGTGCCTGTCCAGATGTCCCCCGCAGTTGATATGCCTATGGAGTCCCATGCCCAGAAGCCCTCCAAGGTGGCGGTTTGACTATGTCAGGACCCGACCCAAAGCGGCGTTATTGCAGTTGGAACCCAATCCATCGCAGCGACTGAAACCACCCAAGCAGAGTTGCCTGGTTAGCGGGTGGTAGGTTTGCGGGTTGGTGCGTCCGTAAAGAAGGCTGAGTGTGCCATGACGCTCCACCTCGCGCCGCGTCAGAATGTAGTTTGCAGAAGAAGGTGGGTGGAATGGGGTAAGCATAGTTCTACAAGGTGTAAAAAAAACTCAGCAGCGCTACCCTTTTAAACAGAGCTTCCCCTGCATGCCATGTTAAGCAGGATTGTTGCCCAGAGTGCCAAGTCCCCCTTGACCACAGAAACAAAAGATGTTACATTGAAGTCACAGGCCTGCTGGTGGGAGAAGGCGACATGCATCCCTAAGTATCTAAAGTGGCTGGAGAACCATTGGAATGGGGTTGTGGCCCTGATGTCCTTGTGAAAGCCTCGGAGGGGAATGTAGATGGGTTTGGGCCAGTTCATTGTGAGGACTGTGAGCCCGGCGTAGATCTGTAACGCACAAGAGGCGTGGGACAGAAGTCTCGAATTACCTTATATTGATCAAGACCAGTAGGTCATCTGTGTAGAGCGAGACTTGATCCTCACGTCCATCTGGCCAGCAGAATCTGCAGAGTTGCACATCTCATCAGATCCATTCCTCCAGATGCTCAATAGCAAACGCAAATAAAATGAGTGACAGGGGACAGCCATGCCTTGTGCCTCCTGCCCCTGTGATGATCTGGGAGGTTATGCCATTTACGCACACCTTTGCCTAGGGCTCGGATTAAAGCACTCAGACTCAGCGGCAGAAGTGAGGGCCAATGTTCATGCAGTCCAACAAATGGAATTGGAACTGCCAGCAAACAGAGTCAAAGGCCTTCTCGAAGTCAATCGAGGTGAGGGCTAGACAGTCTGTGCTGTCCTCAGACAGGGCAATCGCATTATGCACCCGTCGGAGGTAATGGTGTGTGCTGTGTCCGAGCATGAATCCGTTGTGATCCGGGTGAATTAGGGAGTTAAGGACTTTCACCAGCCGGCTTGCAAATACTTTGGGTAGAATTTTGGATTCCATGTTTAGGATGGAAATATATATATTTCACCCACAGTCTCTCTGGGGTTTTTGCGGTTTAAGAATAACAGACATATTGCCCGCCTCAGAGGCTATGGGGTCTGGAGCTCACCCACCTTCAGCGAATCCTCATACATTGTGAGCAGAGGAGCAGTTAAAAGACGTGTACTTTTTATAGACTTCCAGTGGGAAGCCATTCAGTCCTGGTGACTTCCGTTTGGGGGGGGCCCCGATGTACTCCGAAATCTCGGCCACCATAATGGGTTCCTCTGTAGTGTAGTTCCTAGTTTCCCACTAGGCCCTGCGCATTGGAATAACATAAACAGTAGTATCGACGTGGAACTGCGTATATTCCAGGCCTCCACTGACTATGCTAAACTTAATTGGGTGTGTTACCAACTAGCTCAGAGGTCACTGGAAACTTTCTTCTCTGCATGGGAAGTGATCAGCTTCCCTGGCACAGACAAGAAGGGATTCAGCTTTCCAACAACCGTGCAACATGACAACTTTGCTCCTCAGATCAAGAGTCAATCTCTAGGGTCGTGTGAAACAATAGACAGTATTTCACTCAGTCAGATTAGTGCAGTTTACTTTCACGAGATGTAGAGAATAGAGAGACGGGCGTTTGTCAATAAAGGGTTAACATTTATTGAACAGTCTTTCTTCTCGTACAAGAGAAATGTATTGCCACAATTGCAAGACTTGTTATTATAAAAAGTACGTACAGTAAGATAAGTATTGCGAAATAGAACTGTAAAAGCATTGATATGGTTTCTTAGCCATACAATGGTTAAAAGTAGTAAAACATATATACAGTCATATATACATTAGGCTAAAATACTCAACTGGTGCTTCTAACTAAGCCTACCCCAGTGTGCCTGACCTAAGCCTAACATGTGGAAGGGGAGTAAGTAAGTAGCTTTAAGTTAAGTTGGTTTTGCCAAGGTTTGCTTCAAGAATTCTCATCTAAGGGTTTAGTCAACACCATACCTCTGAATAGAATGATGGAAGTCTGGTATTTCCTTCAGCGGGCACTCAATATCCCAGTCACCCGCGAGGGCAGACCGGAAACGCTGGAGCTGGATTTCTCTGCAGGAGAAAGGCAGCGGCTCTCTTCTCAGCACGTCGGGAGGAGGAGGCGGGGGACAGCGTCCGCGGCAGCTGGAATCTGCTGGGCTCTTCGCAGAGGGACGGCTGTTCAGCTCCTAAGCTTACCACACCATCGTTCGCGCTTTAGCAGCGATAATGGTATCAGTAGCTTCACCACCAAGGGGACAGCAGCAGTAGCGTACTGCATGCAGCATACAACAGCAATGGGAGGCACAACAGGGTGCACGACAGCAATTGCTTAAGGCAACGTTGGTAATATTTATACCTGACAGGTGCCGGGTTTGACGCAAGTTTGTTGGACATAAGACGTCAATTAAAGATGTCACTAGGAAGTGATAGCTATCAGTTGCTCATTAGAGTTCCATTACTAGTCAAAACACAGCAAGCGGGGATTTCCAGGTTTGCTGAGTTTTTATCTTGTTGAAGAACTCGGAGTGTTAATCTAGGAATATCAGATAGTGACTTCTGCTCTGTCATTGCACTAATTGGTTGCAAAGGAAGTGGCAGAGAACTATTTTGGAATGTGGCTCTGTTCGTGTGAGGCCAGAGATGGCTTTTTGAATATCGCACTTGAACGGTTATGCCAATATAGGGAATAAATGGATTTATAGCCGAATAGGGGCATAAGGTCACTGTATCGATCAGGAACCTAGATAAACACGCAACACCCACTCCACGTTTTCATGTCCATCAAATTACTAAAACTAGAGCAATTAGATGCATGTGTAATATTGCCCACCCCAAAATACATAAATGCATTCGAAATAGGCGTATATTGTAATACGTGAAATTTAGGTACTGTACGTTTTTGAAGCATAGACATCATTCAAAAATTATTGCATATGAAATCAATGAACGATTATACAAAAAGAATTACACATGAAGTATCTCTGACAGAAGAAGGGCGAGATAAATCATCACATATAAATGCATTGCAATAAATGTGCTAGAGGCTGATGTGAGTTTGTTATGTCTCTAGATGCGTTTAGAAATAGAAGTGTGAAGCTTCTGTTCTCTAAGAATAGTTTTTACGTTAAGCAAAGAATTGTTCGTGCCAAAAAAAAAAGGTCAATATTAAAAAATGTTCAATTCAAAAGAATTATTGCTTGAACGTGGAAATAGAGTTCCAACGCTTTTAGCAGTTTTTGTTGATCAAAACTGAAGGCCGAATTTAGAGTTCATGGGAACGCTGTGTGTCGGAAAGCTTCTCCAAAGTTATTGTTTCTGTATGGGTGAGAACATCGTATCAGACAGGCTCTCAAAAAATTGGTCTACAAAATCAGGTGACAGTTCAACCAAATTAGATAGCGCTGTAACTTGGCAGGTGTGAGAATGATTGCTGTCATCGTAGTCAGGAGCAGCAATGCTCACAGAAGGTCGTACCTGGGTGATGTTGCTTTTGTCACTCGCTCCACTGTTACCACCTAGTCGTAGTACAGGTGTCTCCACGAATGCCGTCATCAGGATTGGTAGCCGCTGTGGACAACACAATGCGTGAGCCGTTATCGGACTGAGCAAAGTATCGACGTCCATTGGTACTGATGATGGAAGTGAAAGACAGATGTCCAACACGCATTCATCGCCGCAAAGCATACATCTTAGTACCGGTAAGATACAGTTCTGCCATATAGGTCTGAATGAAAGGAACCAGGTCATGTTTAGATCTCTCAGCCTGGCCAATCCGAGGACGTTAGTTATCCTGTCCCGGTAGCGCATTGCTAGGATTGTTTCTTCCATTCCCATGGGAGCTATGTCTGAGTTTCGGCTTGCCATAACGAAGCAGGAGGGTCAAAAATAAAATCCCTGCGACGAGTCCCAAAAATAATGGTATGCCGCCAAAAACAGAGTGTACAAAATTAGGAACGATTCCCAAAATTGCCTGAAAAGGTGTTAGCAGTCCCGTAAAGACTGTCTTAAATATGCCTGGGATGCTTGTGGCACTAGACATGTTAAGGAGTTGGCTGAGCATTTCTACGAAATGCACGGGGCAATTTGTTGATAAAAGTTCATGAACTTCAGTAGCTGTCCTTGCAACTAGAAGATCATACGTCTCTTTTGATGACGTTATAGGCACTGTTGTCTGTAAAAGTACAGATTTCATTTTGCTTAAAGTATCAATTCGTATAGAATAGAGATTCAGACGAGGCCAGATGGGAGTCACTGTGTCTGCAGGCCCACTTGGGAACAATGCTTGCATACAGCATTTGACCATGGATGTTACTCTTACTAGATAACTTTTCCCTGGCACAAGGCCACAACATCTGTGATCCGTTCTAAGAATGTAACTCCCGTTTGCGAGTTGCATAAAGAAGGGCTCTATCTGAGTCGCAGGTGTGACTAGCTGGTGGCATGAAAGGTTGTTAGAATTTCCATCACATGCTCCGTGTAAATTAATACCCTGACACAAAAGTATACCGCTTAGTGAATGTTTACAATTTTCACCACTAAGAAATACATTTTTGTCGCTGTCACTATAGCAAGAATGTGTGTATGGTAATTTCCATTCAGATTTTACATATCCTTTACCCAATTGTTCATACTGGCCAGTAGGTATGTATTCAAGGCACTTTTTAAATCGGAAAGTTGTTATCGGAATTGTGATAATTCCGTGTATTATCCATTCAATGACAGGACTTTCTGACATTGTCAATGGTAATCTCTCAAGTTTTTCGATGCTCAGGATTGTATAGTCTGCTCCTTTCTGTGCCAAACTGATCTGTTTATCAGTAAGGTTAAAAATGGAAAATAATGACGTTGTGTTGATTAAACGCCAAGGCACATAGCCTGAACGAAGATTTTGCAGCGTCCAGCCTAATTCTATAATAGAACGTAATTGAGGTTGGCCATGTTGTAACATTAGCAAGTCTCTGTCTATCACATCAAAGGCAGAGGATACAATATTGTCCAACGAATATATTCTGGAAGACAGAGTCATTAACCCATTGTCTACTACAGAAAGTGATTTCTCCAAATTAATACGATCAATTTCTCATATTTTTTCAGCTGTTTCAATTTGTTTGACTTTCCAAGCCTCGTTGTACGCAGCATAGATACTGGTCGCTATGAAACGCTTTTGACGCTGTTTGCGTGGTCCAAGAATGAAATCGCGCAAATCAGCACCATCTTTTAGTAAAGACAAGTGTTGCTTAATTTCAGCCAGTGTGGATGATGTTAGCCATTCAAGGCAGAGTTTCCCTACACTGTATGTTGTTATTATCCCTGGATGTTGTCTCTGGGAATATCTCGGGTCTAGTCTGGTCATTTTTAACCCCTGTGTTTTATTCAGGAATCTATCTTGACAGCTGTTTGTGTCAGTAGGCCAGATTAACCACTTTTTCCAATCAGGATGTGATCTGTTAAAATGTAAAATTTGTGACACGTCTAACTCAATATCTGTAGTTCTATTCTCAGGTATTGGCTTTGGAATAGACTGTGTTTTAAGGTCTTTGATCTTAGCTAAGCCAAGACAGGATGTTTGGTGTATTGTGTCATTTAAAAACAACATTTGTTCTGGTGACCGCCGACCTCCATGTAGACTCCGAGACCACGTTTGCGCAGATGGATGCAGTATAAAGAACGGGGTTATCTATCAAATTGAAATAAGTAATATCTTTACTCCCGGTCCGGAGAATGGCGGCACATCTCTAACTAAACAAAGGAATGGTCTCCTCATCTGTGCTACTATCAAGACACCTTAACTGTTGAGACCACATCGTATCGATTGGTTTTGTACCACAGAGGACATCATCAGCCACTAAAAGTTTTTAATTGACTCCCTGGAGAACAGATAACCGTCTCTGAACAGGTTGGAGTAATTGAACCCTGTCTATCAATGCGAATTGGTGTCTCTTAACAAGTATCCGGTCCTAATAAATCTAGCAACTGAACACACAAGGAACTCATATCGGCCTACATTTTCTTGTCCCCTGATATCTTTGACCCACAAGAGAAAAAAAGGTCCTGAGGAAGGTGGTTCATCCACCGAAACGCGCGTCGACCGACCATGTGCGGGGGTCTCAAGTTCTTCTGGGACCCTAGAATTTGACAACTTAAGAACTTGTCAATCAATACGTAGTTTCTCCCTTTTTTCCCCTTTTGGTAGTGTGGTTGTGGTATGCATGTGTATGTTTGTAAATTGAGTAGAGTACTGTAATATCAGGTGGCCTTCTTAAAAATTAATTATTTATTATAAATTGTGTATAAAAAATCTTTTTCTACTACTGGTGTGTTATTAATAATGTGTGTTCTAAAAAGTAAAAAATTCGAGTTTGAAAAATGTATTTATGATGAATCATGTATTTTGTATATGACAAACTGAAATGGGAAAAAAAATTCATTAAATGAAAATAAAAACTATGATAAAGTAAACACGGTTATATAATTCTGTCACCTTTCTTAAATTATTTGATGTATACTG
The DNA here is from genome assembly GCF_964263255.1 of Lissotriton vulgaris. Classification (NCBI taxonomy): domain Eukaryota; kingdom Metazoa; phylum Chordata; class Amphibia; order Caudata; family Salamandridae; genus Lissotriton; species Lissotriton vulgaris. The sequence goes on along the minus strand of NC_141685.1, from coordinate 1,341,307,604 downwards.
CTTATAGATACATATGACCACTGAAGGAACAACTTCCTAGAACAAACGTAATTGGGGTTGGCCATGTTCTAACATTAGCAAGTCTCTGTCTATCACATCAAAGGCAGAGGATACAATATTGTCCAACGAATATATTCTGGAAGACAGAGTCATTAACCCATTGTCTACTACAGAAAGTGATTTCTCCAAATTAATACGATCAATTTCTCGTATTTTTTCAGCTGTTTCAATTTGTTTGACTTTCCAAGCCTCGTTGTACGCAGCATAGATACTGGTCGCTATGAAACGCTTTTGACGCTGTTTGCGTGGTCCAAGAATGAAATCGCGCAAATCAGCACCATCTTTTAGTAAAGACAAGTGTTGCTTAATTTCAGCCAGTGTGGATGATGTTAGCCATTCAAGGCAGAGTTTCCCTACACTGTATGTTGTTATTATCCCTGGATGTTGTCTCTGGGAATATCTCGGGTCTAGTCTGGTCATTTTTAACCCCTGTGTTTTATTCAGGAATCTATCTTGACAGCTGTTTGTGTCAGTAGGCCAGATTAACCACTTTTTCCAATCAGGATGTGATCTGTTAAAATGTAAAATTTGTGACACGTCTAACTCAATATCTGTAGTTCTATTCTCAGGTATTGGCTTTGGAATAGACTGTGTTTTAAGGTCTTTGATCTTAGCTAAGCCAAGACAGGGTGTTTGGTGTATTGTGTCATTTAAAAACAACATTTGTTCTGGTATCATGCAGGTTCTGAATAGTGCTTCAATGCCTTGCACCTGCCAATCTTTTGTACCCCAAATTGTTTTCGTTTCAATGTTATTTTTCCAATAATCAAAACCAAATGTCATCATTTTGTCATAAAATGCTTCTGAATATATCAATTTAGAATTTGTCAGCATTGTTTTCAATCCTGTTTTATCTAACAGTTTGTAATAAAACGTTTCTGCATCACTGGTGTTAAACCCTGAGAAGTATTTGAATTTCTCAAAAAATGCTTTAGAACTGCTTTTAGGTGGTGTAGCACAATGTTCCCATTGATTATACATAAAAACATTTCTAGGCTGTGCAGATTTATGCAAGTAATGATCACCATAGTGTGTGTAACAGAATAACTGCTCATAACTAGATGAACCTTGTAAATAATCATGATCTGTGAATCTAGCTGACATTACTAAATCAGACATCATGTCATTAATACTGTTAAAGTCCCAATCATCAGAGAATGTACTGTGTTTTACAAAGTCACTTAAGGAAACCTTCAGTTGATGAGGATACTTCAGGATTTCGACCGGACCATATATCTCATAGTCTGTTTTCTCCCATACTACCCCACCATGTATTGGAATTGCTGTGACATTTACTGTTGACAGTTCTCTTTTCTTCACATGGGATGATCTGTGTGGTTTCAGGACTAGGTTGATGTTCTGACTTGCTGTGTCCATTGTAATATATTTTCCCTCAATGAATTTTCCCAAACAAAGTACCATGATGAGCCAAAGCAGGAGGAAAAATACACCTAGACCGAACCAGAACTCTAACCAAGGGGAAATAAGGTAGATTTCCTTCAGTTGATGAAAGAGTTCCGTTGCTTTTTCTTTAAAAGTCTTTTTTGTTTCCGGCATCACTTCGGGGTTGTTTTGATCTTCAGAGAAGTTGTCGAAGTTGATGAAATAACCAGAGGCAGTTCTGTCAATTGATGGGATTGTTCTTTCAATCTGTCTCTCGGTAGCACTTTCTGATGCCACATCATTGTAGACTGGTGTTTCTTGACAAACTGTTTCAATCTGTGTTCCAAGAGGCACGAGTTCCATGGCATTATTGCATAGTCCTTCATTGTGCACTGCAGGCTGATCGAATGTGATTAGTCTTTCAGTTTGAACCTCTTGGATTGTTGCAAGTTTGTGTATTCTGTTGTTTCTTGGGAGTCCACTGGGCCTACTGTTGATTATAGGCCACATGCTTGTGGTTTTACCAGATCGATAGACACGACTCTGTTCTCCTTTTTACCAGCAAGGGGCGGTAGCACAACTGATCTTGTTCCGGTGACTGCCAAGACAGGTACTGCTTTTCTGTAAGAAGGCCCAAATTCCTTCTTAACCGCGATCTTTTCTCTGACTAGATCCCCAATCTTTGGAATCCAGACAGGCCTTGCTGGGGCTGTTGCTGGTGATGCCTCGTCAGTGGTACCTGACTGTTGCTTTAACTTTATGTTGCTTAAGGATTTTCTTGTTTCATTCAGTTCCTGTAAAACAGCCAAACGATCCTTTACATCAAAGTGCGTTGTTTCTTCTTGTACCACTGACATCTGACTATCGAGGTCCTGAATACGCATTCTAATTCCGAACAATAGTTCGTATGGGCTGAAACCTTTTAGAGAATTTCTTGGCATGTTGTTAAGACTAGTCTGGACACTTATTAAATGTTTGACCCACCCAGCACCTGAACCTAATACCTTCGCTGTTATAGATTGCTTTATGTCACATTTTTTTCTTTCTACCACACTGTTCCCTTCGGGGTGCGACGGACAAGAATACCGCAACCCAATTCCCATGCTGGCCATGGCCTCCTTATAGGCTCGAGAGCTGAAAGCAGGACCCTGATCAGAATGGAACGTGGTAATTGCGTATGTGCCGATAAAGACTCGCAAACCTTTTATAACCGTTCTAGCGTCAGCCGAGCGCTGGAGGCCTCATTATTTAAGTGTGTTTAGCCTTAACTGTGTACAATGGGACGCGCTTCTCTTCTTTGATTGCGAAGATAGACCGCCTTATGCTGTCTAGCAGGGATCCTGAAACTACACTGGCCTGTTCATTACTGCGATCTCTGTTGCAGTTTTCACAATTTTGAGCAAAACATTGAATATCTATACTCATTCCTGGCCACCAGTACTCTGATTGTAATTCTTTCAGAGAAACCTTAATTGTTTGGTGTCTCAGACCCAACCCCATGTGTGCTTCCAGTAAGAGGAAGCCCCTCCTGCTCCTGTTTGGAATTACTCTGTCCCCCACTCCAGGGATTCGAGCAAAAGGAACGGAGTTTGCATCGATTACGTATGCATAATTGAGTGGATAGTTTACGGGTAGTGCTGCACAGTCGCCTTTTACGGTCGTTTTTACTGCCAGCATGGTTTCCCGTCTATGTATTTTTCTGTACGCTTTTTTGTGGCTACGGAAGCCGGTTTAGTTGCTTCCGCTGTGGCTGTATTAGCCAATGAATTTCCTGCAACGTGAACGCCATCACGTCGAAGACTCTGTGCGTGAATCACGTGAGTCTTTTGTAGTTCTTTGTGTAAAAGAGCTACCTGTTTCCAGAGCAATTTATGCTTTATTGTGGCACCTGTGTCGTCTTTGTAGTCGTTTTCAATCCAACTCTGCAGTTTATTGTTGTAAGAGTTGACGCAAAAATGAGAATCGCACACGATAAGTGTCGGGAATTCACGTTCTGCATTTTCGAGCGCCATCTTTAAAGATCTGATTTCAGTTCTCTGAACCGAACAGTTTCTTACAGATTCAGTTTTTGTTACTTTCGGTCTGAATTTACCGCACAGCCAACGACCTTTAATGATCGCACATGCTGCATCGTAGGATTTTCTCTCTACGTTGAAATGCTGTACAAAGCTATCTGTATAGATTATACAGGCGTATTGTGGGAGAGGCAGAATTTCGATTGGCAGAGGATATTCTTCTTCATACTCTAAATCATTCAGTTCTTCAAATTGCGGGGCGAAATAGTATTTCACGTCTTCCGCTCCTAGAGAATCTATACACTGTATCCATTTCGGATCCAGTGACACTGTAGGCAGGTTTACTGGGCTGAATAGCGCCTCGAAGGCGGATTCCGCTGTGAGGATATTAATCCGTTTGCCGTGTGCTAGTTCTCGTTCATTTGCTAATGCGATTTGCACTGCTTTCACAGTTCTTTCTGTGGGACTGAATGTTTTTTCTGCTTGTGTGTACAAGTGAGATTTAATTGAAATTGGTACCTTTTCTCCCTCATTAGAGGTTAGGTACGTGAATCCGCATCTTCCTGGGATGACTCGGATTACAAGATCGATCGTGTTGTCACGTGTATCTAATTTTGTTTTTGCTAACATGTCTGTTTGCAGTGATCTCAAAATTCCTGTGTGTTTTTGAGTCCAATTGATTTGTTTAAAATCAGGTTTAATTAGTTCGTAGAGAGGTTTAACCCTCTCTGCGTAATTTAGAATGTAAGTTCTTCCGAAATTCAGAAAACCTAGAATGGATTGTAAATTCTTCAGCGTTTTTGGAGCTTGGAGTACAGCGCACTTCTCTAAGAAGTTGTCCGCTAGGCTTTTCCCTTCACTTGATAATTCGTACCCTAAAAATAGTACTGTCAGATGGGCAATTCGAGACTTTTTAAAGTTGAATTTGTAACCCTCTGCTGCGAACCCAAGTATAATGGTGTTCACTCTTTTCAAGTGAGTATCCAAGTCGTCGTCTGTGAGATAGATATCATCTACGTAAGATAATGCCTCATCATCATATATTTGTAGTAACTCTGTTACTCTAGCTGAGAATAGTCCTGGGCTGTTCTTGAACCCCTGTGGGAGTCGACAGAATTTTTTCTGTGACCCAAATGCAGAGAAAGCGGTCAAATATCTGCTTTCCGGTGCAATGTTTTGACAAAAGAAACCATTAGATATGTCTAATGTCGCTTTATATTTTTTCCTAACTATGTTATTCATTAGGGCAGCACTATGCGAGTTTTGTACTGCAAAAGTTTTGCAACATGTATTAAGGTGTCTGTAGTCCAAAACTAGACGATATGAATTGTCTGGCTTGGAGACAGGAAACAAAGGATTGTTCATTTGAGAGGTGCATGTTTCAATCACCCCCTGGTATTCAAGTTGATCTAAAATCTCCCTGACTTGTTTTTTAGCTTCTTGCTTAATGGGATACTGCCGTTGGGCAGCTGGTTCACTTTTTAATTGGATTTTGTGAGGAGTTGAGTCCTCATCCCATCCTACATGATTTTTATATAATGCAGGTGCCTGGGCCACTGCCCATTTCCTTGCATATGTATATTTTTTGTGAATCGGAATGTGATTCGAGAAGGCAGGCATAATCACTTCTTCGCCACGAGGGCACTCCCTGACAAACTCTGGGGGCCAATCTTTTCAGCTAACAGAATATCATAGCCTTTTGAGAGCTTATCCCAAAATAGACCCTTTATTTTCCTAGTCTTATCACCCTCTATACGCAATGTTATTTCGTATATTTTATGGGGCTCGCTAAGTCTGGTGTCGGCAGTTTCAGCCTGAATGAATTCATTTGTGTCCACTGTCTCCAGATGACTCATCAAGATCTTGCGCGCTATACTGATTTCTGCTGCACTGTCCAACATTGTCAATGCCCACTCCCCGTTTTTCAACTGTGTCCTCAGTATTCTCGGCATGGTTGATTACTCTAATACTGGCTACCTTCTTTTTCTGAAATTGAGATTTCTTATTTTGAGCAGGTTCCTTGTCTTTGGACTTGGTGTGCTCTCCTGGGTCTGACCGTCCTCTTCTTTCCGAATTCTGTGGAAAAGATCGAGAGGGACGTGTATCAATACTTTGATATCTATCAGGTTTTTTCAGATTATCCCTATTTCTAAGGTTATATCTTTTCTCAGAGGGCTCTCGCTGGGGAGACTGGCGGTCTCGAGTCGGAGTTCTTTCCCTCCGTCGAGGAGACCTTCCTCTGGACTGGAAAACTTTTTCCTTGGGAGTGGATTGTTTATTTCCATCCCAGCTCTTTTTAGGAGTGTTTAAATTATTTTTAATAAATAATTTTTCAGGATTTTCGAGCAGTTGGGGCTTTACCGGTTTCCCACCCAAGCTGTCTCTACCTAATTCTTCATAGCATTTTTCTATGATTTTTGCAAGCTCAACAGGATCTTCTATAACTGTTTCCTTCAACTTCTGGCGGATCGCCACAGATGCTGCTTCTCCTTTTATGTTGGCTAATAATATAGCCGAGACCTGCTTGAAGTCTTTCAGTAATTTCATACCTAGATTTAAAGCGGGCTCTGGACCGTATTCATTTTGAATCTGTTTTAGCACTTCTGGTATTACCGCCATAGACGGAACACTGTGTGTTTTTGTGTAAATGGAAGCAAAGACTGTACCCCAAGTGTCGCAGTCCTCTACGTGTGGTGCGATTCCCATAGGAAGGCAGATTGTCAAGATTCTGTGTTTCTCTGTAGGGGTAGTATCAGGAAATACTGCCTCTATTTGAGTGATTTTCTGTGCTAACCAGAAAGGAATTTGTTCCCGTTTTACGGGTGTTTTACCAAGACATGACTGTATGTTCTGTGGTGTAATTTTATTAGTGTTCCCCTGATGAGGGGTCAGCTGTGGTACATTAACAGCTGGTTGGACTGTTGCAGTCCGCATTACATATTGGACTAATTGCCTATGTATTTTTATTAATGTTTTTAGCTGTACTAACAGCTCTTCTTTAGACATTTTTACAATGTCCGGATGTGGTGTGTAGCTGGCTAGAACCGGCCACGTTGCTCCTGGTCTACCTAGTGGACCGAGCCTAGTAATGTGATCATTATGTTTTAGGGCGCCATTAAACCAGAGCAGGTGCTCTTGAAATTTAAGTGGAATTTCAATCTCCTCGAAAGGAGCGTACTCTTCCGGAGGTTCCTCTATTTTGTAATAGTGAAACTCTTTTGTTGTAGCGTTTGCCGCTGGAAAGTTTATCCATGAATAGAATACCTCTGTCTGCTCATATTCGTGAGCCTCTATCACGAAAATTACTGTACCACCTTGAGGTGTCAGTCCGTTTTCTATAAGTTTTAAAGTTATAGATTTTCTTAAGTGGACCGGGATGATAATTGCATCCGAGTCTGTCTGTAGGAGACTCGTGTCTTCCTCTATTAGTAGGGTTGTCAGTCTAACTGCTTCCCTTTCTTCTTCACTGTCTGACATTTTATAAATGCAGGCTTTGCAGAGTTGGTCTCCAAGGAGACAAAGATTAGGTGCACAATATTTTGGAACACTGTATCCTTCAACGTTGAATAAACCAGAGCTTTACATAGGAATCTCTTCCTACTAAGGTCGGGCGGATTTTAACCTTTCACCCACTCCAGACGTCTATTGGAGTATTTACGGGAGAAAGGGGTCTGTGTGAAATATGCACGACTGAGTTACTCTAACGTCTTGCGTTAGTTTATCGCCTTACCAAACGTTTGGGCGCCATGTAGTGTAGTTCCTAGTTTCCCACTAGGCCCTGCGCATTGGAATAACATAAACAGTAGTATCGACGTGGAACTGCGTATATTCCAGGCCTCCACTGACTATGCTAAACTTAATTGGGTGTGTTACCAACTAGCTCAGAGGTCACTGGAAACTTTCTTCTCTGCATGGGAAGTGATCAGCTTCCCTGGCACAGACAAGAAGGGATTCAGCTTTCCAACAACCGTGCAACATGACAACTTTGCTCCTCAGATCAAGAGTCAATCTCTAGGGTCGTGTGAAACAATAGACAGTATTTCACCCAGTCAGATTAGTGCAGTTTACTTTCACGAGATGTAGAGAATAGAGAGGCGGGCGTTTGTCAATAAAGGGTTAACATTTATTGAACAGTCTTTCTTCTCGTACAAGAGAAATGTATTGCCACAATTGCAAGACTTGTTATTATAAAAAGTACGTACAGTAAGATAAGTATTGCGAAATAGAACTGTAAAAGCATTGATATGGTTTCTTAGCCATACAATGGTTAAAAGTAGTAAAACATATATACAGTCATATATACATTAGGCTAAAATACTCAACTGGTGCTCCTAACTAAGCCTACCCCATTGTGCCTGACCTAAGCCTAACACGTGGAAGGGGAGTAAGTAAGTAGCTTTAAGTTAAGTTGGTTTTGCCAAGGTTTGCTTCAAGAATTCTCATCTAAGGGTTTAGTCAACACCATACCTCTGAATAGAATGATGGAAGTCTGGTATTTCCTTCAGGGGGCACTCAATATCCCAGTCACCCGCGAGGGCAGACCGGAAACGCTGGAGCTGGATTTCTCTGCAGGAGAAAGCCAGCGGCTCTCTTCTCAGCGCGTCGGGAGGAGGAGGCGGGGGACAGCGTCCGCGGCAGCTGGAATCTGCTGGGCTCTTCGCAGAGGGACGGCTGTTCAGCTCCTAAGCTTACCACACCATCGTTCGCGCTTTAGCAGCGATAATGGTATTAGTAGCTTCACCACCAAGGGGACAGCAGCAGTAGCATACTGCATGCAGCATACAACAGCAATGGGAGGCACAACAGGGTGCACGACAGCAATTGCTTAAGGCAACGTTGGTAATATTTATACCTGACAGGTGCCGGGTTTGACGCAAGTTTGTTGGACATAAGACGTCAATTAAAGATGTCACTAGGAATGATAGCTATCAGTTGCTCATTAGAGTTCCATTACTAATCAAAACACAGCAAGCGGGGATTTCCAGGTTTGCTGAGTTTTTATCTTGTTGAAGAACTCGGAGTGTTAATCTAGGAATATCAGATAGTGACTTCTGCTCTGTCATTGCACTAATTGGTTGCAAAGGAAGTGGCAGAGAACTATGCTGGAATGTGGCTCTGTTCCTGTGAGGCCAGAGATGGCTTTTTGAATATCGCACTTGAACGGTTATGCCAATATAGGGAATAAATGGATTTATAGCCGAATAGGGGCATAAGGTCACAGTATCGATCAGGAACCTAGATAAACACGCAACACCTCCAGTTCCTGTTTGTTGGGGTCAGACAGGCTGGGGAGGAGCACTATGGCACTGAGATGCTTGTCCTTGGGCACTGGGCAGCTGGATTAGAGGTGTGAGAAGTAGCGTGCAAATTCCTGGGCAAGCAGTTGAGATTCTGACACCTCTCAGCTTGCCTCTATCCCCAGGGCAGGAATCAGGTGGAGGGCCAAGTCCCTACTTGCTAGCCAGTGTAGGAGCTTTCCAGCCTCATTCCCCATCTCCTAGTTCCTACCTGATGAGCCAAGGTGTGGGAAGGTTGCAATGTCTTGCTGCTTCTGGCAAAGCACCAGCCTCTTCAGGTCCATGGCATGTCTCAGCTGGGCGCTAGGATTTGCAGCATGGGCCTTCGGCACCGAGCGCAGTTTGTGTGTGAGGAACACAGCCTCCTTGAATCTGCAGGTCCGGGCAGCTGAATAGTATGGTATTACCTGGCCACAGAGGGTTGCCGTCAGATTCTCCCATAGCTTGGTAGTAGAATCAACTGAGTTTGAGTTGGCTATCAGCCACCATGCGCTACGGCACCAATGGCATATTTGCTGATGTCTAGAGGACCGGAGGACCAGTGGTATTGGAGCATGGTCTGTCAGCATGAGTCGGAGGATCCATGGACGGTATAAAAATATAATCAAGCTGGGCAGAGGAGTTGTGAGAGTGGGTGTATAAAGCAAACTCTTTAGCCTGGGGTGCAACAGGCCATGGGTCGGACAGAGCCAAAGAGAAGGCCCATGCTGTCAAGTCATATGTGTGACGTGCAAAGGGGTAACTGCAGTCCATCTGAGGGGTCTAGCATAGAGCCCAGGAGGCTGAGACCAGGGACGGATTGAAGAAGTAAGGGTGAAAACACCTGCATTACATGGGACACAATCATTGGGGGATGTTGACAGACTCAATCATTCAGTGGATGCCCTCCACACCCCCTCCAGGAGGACAACGCTGCCCAGGAATCACAATGGGATCTTATGACAAGCAGGAAGAGCTGTTCGTGCAGGAGGATGGCCGTGCCCCCTGAGAGGTGGCAGCATAGCTGGCAAGGTAAACCAGGGTGTATCCCCCTCACTGTAGGATGGGGCAGGCATTGTAAAGCAGGTGGGTCTCCTGCAGGAGCACAACGAGAGGGGTGTGGTGTTTAAGGGTACTGGAACACACTCCCATGTTTTATTTTGTTATTGATGAGGCCATTAAAGTTCCAGGAGAGGGTAGTGAGGAACTCAACAGAATTTATCATAGGGGATGAGTTCTAAAGGAGCGGGCAAGTGGGATTGGGTAGGATGGTCAGCAAGCAACTGAAAGAAAAAGCAGAACAGAATGCATAACCATTGGAGCAGTAGAACACCCCAACATAACTCTCCCCACCCCACACTACCACCCCAGAAACATCTGTTGCTTCGTTACACAACACAACAACCAACTACTATGCAGAAACAAGTCAAAAGAAACCCAACTGAACAAGAGATGATAAAAGGATACAGTGGTACTGGTGATAGCAATGTGGAAAGGAGACAGTCAAAGTGACAAGGTTAGGTCAGGCAACAGCTGGAGGGCCTCAGTCGTTCAGAGAGCCACTAGTCGAGGAGGGCGACATGGACCTTTACATACCCCCCTTTAGGGGACTGAAGAGGGATGTCTTTGGGAGTTCTGGCGGCCTGCTGTGTCGATCGCATGCACTTCCTGGGGGTGGGGGCTTCTTTCCCCCTGCATAAGTAGAACCCATTGGGGGCGATGGAGCTTTGCATTTAAGTGGAGGTTGTTCCATAGCCCAGGTGAGGACCTCCACTGGGGTCAAGAAGAACCAAGATTTTGAGTCATAGAGCACCTTGAGCCATAGAGCACCGTTGTTGCACTGCACAGGTCTAGTCCAGGAAGATCATCACAGGACTTCCCTGAAAGTGGAGTTCCCCCATCCCTCAGACCCCTCGAAGTATAGTGTCTCAGTCAGTGCAGTTCAGGAATTTGGCTATCATGACCGGACCCCCCCCCCCCCACTCTTTTGGAGAATATCACAAAGCACAAGTTTCATCGGCGGGCCTGACCCCTTGGCATCCTCAGCTCAGGCGCCCAGCGCCTCCAACTTCATTGAAAGGCGATGGATGGTCAACTTGAGCTCCCTGACGTGTCCTCCAATTTAGTGATTCGGGCCCCGTTTCCATGACCCACCACTACCTTACTCGCTAATATTGGTTTTTAGGGCAGAACACAAGGCTTGGATGGTCTGTAAGATAACGCCGGTGTTTTCAGGGTTTGGAGGCAAGGCAGGTCAGTTCAGCAAGTTTAAGGATCCCTGGGCGGCCGTGGAGGGGCTGTGTAGCGGTCAATCCTGGTCTGTGACTAAGGGTCTAGGGTTTATTATGGCCCATGGTGGCCATGTGAACTAGAGGAGGTGAACCCAACCAACTGGTAAGTTTCAGGTGCATCCATGGGTAAGTGGGGGAGGGAGAAGGCAGTCCTGAAGGTGGTATTACAGGGTGACGGATCGTGTTCTCCTCAAATCAAGGGTAGGCAACCAGGAGACTCTGGGTCCTCCGGTATTGACCCAATCACCAGGCTTATGCAGCACCAAGAACAAGAAGGGATGGGCTTTCAAGATAACATGTGCAGGCCTTGAAGAATCTTGCTTGCCCCATCCCAGCCTGCTTGACCCCCACAAATCCAAATGGGGGCAGCAAGAGCAGCCAGGCTACAGTTCCCAGGGTGGTGAACGTAAGAGAAGGGCTGAGGAATGGGGAGGCATAGTGTGGCAATGTCCCTCAGGGGGTCCGTGTCCTTGCTCCGAAGATAAAGGGCAGCAGGCAGGGCCCTCTCCCCAAGCCCATACAGTGGGGGACCAGTCAAAGTAGAAGACCAGGGCCATGGCTGGGGTGTCATCAATTGAGCCTCGGGGGGGGGGGGGAGGGGGTTGCAAGCCCAGTCTCAGCCATCCGGTCAACCCAAAGGTGGAGGAAGGAGCCCGGTTAATGGAGAGTCCACCGGGAAGGCAAGGGCACCTGCTTTCCCCCTCACAGGCTGCTGTTCCTTTGTGTGCCCCCTTCTCCCGTATTCCTCTGCGGTTAGGTCCCTTGTTAAGCTCTCCCCCACTGCTAGTCCCCAGGCCTTAGAGAGTTGGATGGGGAGGTCGCCACCACCGCAGCCAGCGTTGGTGATGAGTGTAGAGGCATGGGTCATCGTGCAGCTCTGAGGCCCACCTTCTGCATGGCCTGAGCTAGGCCGCGCGCCCGTGGCCTGATAGAGGCCTCTGTTGCAGTTTGCTGTTGGGTGCCTGGTTGTGCCGAGAATCAGTCTGGATACTCCTCCTGGCGTGGGTGGAGTAACGAAAGGAAGGGTGAAGCCCGAAATCTCCACCAGCACCGAGGATTCCTGCCGATTCGGCGATGTGGTTGTGAGCTCAGCAAAGCGTGTCCACCATCGTGACCCGATTGACCACGCCCCCTATCCTGTGCTTCTTAACAGTATATGTTCCAGCTAGTCAACACGTGTATCGTCAAGTGGGATTAACTTACTCAATGACATCATCAGGTCTAGGGGAGGAAAATACAAGTGATATAAGTCTATACAGAAAAAACAACAAGCATAATCTAAAAATAATTACGTGAACATATTCACTGAATGAAGCCGACTAAAGTATTATTCAATCTGCTTTCAGATAACAAGAATAGCTTTTCTTTGATTTGTGCTGCAAAGAATATCATATAAATGTATTATTTAAGTAGATATTTCAGAAAGAGCCCATTTCTACCACGCAATATCTTAAGGGTAAATTCTGTAACCTACTAATGTGATTGAAGTGGGCTCAAAAATAGAAGAACAATGCCATAATGTTGGCAAGATGACTCAGTGAGTTAAAAATTGGCCACACACTACTTTTATGAACTATAGGCAGATGCATCAAAGAAAATACCGGGAGCAAACGGGCAGATTCTTTTAAGGAATCTCTAAATAGAGAATCCTTAAATTGCTCTTGCATTTAAGGAATCCCAAAATGAGATTCCTTAAATGCAATGCATGAAACCCCAAAAAAAGCGATTTCGCTAATAGGGGGAGCAAATTACCATGAAGTTGAACTTCGTGGTAATTTGCTAAAACTTTGAAAAATGCACTTTTGTGCATTTTTCAAAGTTACATGTTGCGCACACACATGCCCTTAGGGCATGTGTGTGTGTAACATTTGTGCACAGGTCCATTTCAGGGGTGCTAAAGGCTGTCCTTTGGACACCCTGGCACCCTTGAAATAGCGGAACATTAGCGATTTGGTAATAGCTAATCGCTAATAAGGAATGGCTTTCCCATTCATTCCTATGGGCCTTTAGGCCCATAAGAATGAATGGGAAAGCCATTCCTTATTAGCGATTAGCTATTACCGAATCGCAAATAAGGAATCTGTAGTAATCGCTAATAACATTGCGATCCCTACATGCATCCCGTTTTGCGAGTCTTTAAAAGCGATTCCTTAAAATTCGCTATTAAGGACTCGCAAACATAACTTTGATGCATCTGCCTGATAGTTCCTGCATGTGAATCTTGACAAGGCTAGCTCATCCTTTCAATTTTTATACAATAGGTAATAGTGAAACTAGTTATTTGGAATGCCAAGAAATGCCAGAAGTGTGGTGTGAAGTACTTCACTTCACTTCCACAGTGTCTCGAAAGGTTGATACTGACCAAGGTCTTTCATCACACATATTTCTATATTAAACTCATAATTCTAGTTGAACACATCTATGAGATGGCACATCATTTATTTTTTGGCTGCAGACATCTAATACATTTGGCACTATTAGAATGTATGATGCTTAAGATACATTCCTAAGGTCAATATCAGACCATTGTAAGTTGTAACGAACAATTAAGGCTTGTCTGATTTGTAAACAATTAATGTAGCTCTCATGCGGTTGTTAGTTGTGGAGTTTTAGCATCTAATGACGATTTCAATGAGGATTGTGCTCAATCCTGAAGTGAGTAAACCAGTGCTTGTCACCTGACACAGCTTTCAAAGACCACATAAAATGTAAACCTGAAAGAGACTATTAGTTATGGATTACTTACCTTAGAATTACCCCCAGGCGTCAGACTGGATCCAGAGAATTTTTCTTTAGCAGTACCCGTGCGCGTCGGTGGGTGGCTTCGGTCGACTCTGCGTTCATCGTTGGCTCGTAGTCGCTGAAATGACGTGCCTGTACCTACTTAGACGCAGCCCCTGCGCGGTGATGTCAGTTCTTTCTTTTTTTCTGCACCAGCCAGTGCAGATCCAAAGATAGCGGTACCCTTAGTCTTTTTCCACTTCTTTTTTCTAGTTGTTCGACTCCTGGTGTAAGGGATGTCACATCGTTGGACCGGCTTCCAACCTTGTGACTCCTGTCACAAGTTGATGTCGGTCACAGACCCACATCTCGTGTGCCTGGAGCGCGACCACAACCTGAAGTTGTGCTCCAACTGACGGGCGATGAACCCAAAGTCTTTGCGGGAGTGCTCCTGAAAGTTTCTGGATGCCCAGCAGTCAGCTCCGTGCCGTTCGAGGTTCCGGTCAAGAGGGAGGTCACCACCGTCACTCCTCTTCGAAGTCTTCATTTCGGGTAAGTTGAAGCACAAGAAGAAGGCAAAGAAGCACTGTTGCTCTTCGCCATCTCCCTGTTCGTCGGCCAACGCGACGCGAGATGCGGAAGGTAGTCGTCCGGCTCGGCCCACGGAGCCAGTTGGGTCGACCCCTCCCTTTTCTCCTTTCCCGGGATCCGGAGCGAACCCTGCCCAACTTCATAGCTTTTCCAAAGCCCTCCACTCCATTTTTGGGCAGCCAGACTCCGCCGGCGCGCCTTTGGGCCCCGCGCACTTGGCTGGGGGTTCTAGGCCTTTGATGCCAGCGGCCTTGGCACCTGTACCGCAGGGGCCCCAGGGATCCAGGCCTGCATCCGAATCAGCTCCTTTCGACCTTACGTCACCTCCTCCGGCACAAATCCATTGCCCACACCTCTGTCCCCTCCGGCACTGGATGTGCCCCAAGCCGGCATCGATCCCGGCCTCCACCTCGACATGCAAACAGAGCCGGACCGGCGTCGACCGACGCTGGTACCCGCGCCGACCAGTACTTTTGTGCCTCAGTTCTATCCTGCATTCCTTATCACCCTGAGTGGCAGCCAGTGGAGGGTGAGGAGGACAAGGAGGGGTCTATTTACCCTCTGGCAGACCAGCTGGAAGAGCCGCACTGGAGAGAGGAATTGGGTGAGGCCAGTGGTCTGGATAGATCCCCAACCTTTGGCCCGCTTTTTCCCCCTACCATGGCTATGGAGGAGGGAGGTCCTATGCTGTAGTGTTGCGTAGGGCAGCTGGGGCCTTGGGCCTTGAGCTATCTATGGTGGCAGTCAGGACTAACCTCCTGACTGAGGTGCTTCAACTAGCAGCAGCCTCTTTGGAGCCCCTGCTGCCCTTCAATGAGGCCTTCAAAGACATCCTTCTGGGCACCTGGTCCAAGCCCAGCACAGGGGCTCCTGTGGATAGACTAATTGCCCAATGCCATCGCCTGGCCCCGGGTGACCCCACTTTCCTCTCCCAGCACCCTACCCCTGAGAGCTTGGTGGTCCAAGCCTCAACGTCCAAAGGCGCTTTCCCTACTACTCCCCCAGATAGGGAATCCAGGAAGCTGGATCATTTTGGGAAGAAGATGTTTTTTCCGCCAGCTTTGGACTGCGGTCAGTAAACACCATATGTCTCTTGGGCTGTTACCCTCACTCTGTGTGGGACACTGTTGCGCAGGTGCTGCAACAGTGCCCGGAGGAGGCGCAGGCTGTACTCTTCCGAGCGGTCGCTGGTGGAAGGGATACGGCAAAGTTCGCCATTCGCTGTGGGCTGGACACTGCAGATTCGCTAGGCAGGATGATTTCAACGCCGGTAGCCCTGAGATGCTAGGCCTGGCTGAGGTCCACTGGCTTCTCGGGCGATGTCCAATTGACTCTTTTGGACATGCCCTTTGATGGCCGTCGCTTGTTTGATGACAAGGCGGACAATGCGCTTGAGCGCTTCAAAGACCCTAGAGCTATGGCCAGATCCTTGGGCCTCGCTACCACCTCTCCCCCAGAGCAGTCTGCTTTTTGCCCCTTTTTTGTTATGGAAGGGGTGCCCCACCACGTTCTGACCAGAGCCACAGGCCTGTGCAGGCTGTCCAGCCTCTGTAAGGCCGAGGACGTGGGACCCACAGGCTTGGGTCTGGGGCCAGTGGGCAGGCCTGTCCACCAGTGCCCCCTCTGCAGCAGCCTCCAAACCTTCCTAGTCCAACCTTTCAGGGCCACCAGTTGCCAGAGGGTGGCAGGATCGGCCATCACCTCTCCTACTGGCACAACATCACGTCAGACAGGTGGATTTTGCAGATAGTTCATAGGGGCTACTCCCTCTCCTTCGAGACTACCCTTCCCTCCATGCCACCTACATTCCATCGCATGTCGGAGGATCCCCTGGCCCTTCACAGTCAAGAAGTTGCGGCTCTCTTGGCCAAGGGAGCCATCGAGCGAGTCCCTGTGCCAGAAGTAGGTTGTGACTGCTACTCCCACTACTTGCTGGTGCCCAAGAAGGACAAAGGCCTGCATCCTTTTTGGACTTCAGGGACATCAACCTCTTCCTCCGGAAGGAGAAGTTCAAAATGTTGATGTTGACTCAGGTGCCCTCAAGACTGGATGGTAGCGTTGAACTTGCAGGATGCTTATTTTCAAATCCCCGTCCTGCTGGCACACAGACATTACCTAAGGTTCACGGTAGGCCACAAGCATTTTCTGTTTACTGTGCTCCCCTTTGGCCTTACCAGCGCCCCTCAGGTGTTTACGAAAGTGATGTCGGTGGTCGCAGCTCATCTGGCAAGATGAAGGGTTTCAGTCTTCCCCTATCTTGACGACTGGTTGTTGAAGGCGAGCTTGCCCCAAGCTGTCGTCACCCACCTCCAGACTACCGTGGACCTCTTGCATTCGCAGTCAACATGCCAAAGTCGCACCTGAACCCTTCTCAGAAGCTCCTTTTCATCGGAGCAGTTCTGGACACAGTGCAGTGTCTGGCCTGTCCTCCCGAACATCAAGTCAGGGTATTCAGGCTATGATACCAATGTTCCAGCCTCTATCCCGGATTTCGGTGTGAATGACCCTGAAGCTTCTGGGCCTCATGGCCTTCTGCATCCTGTTTGTGGATCATGCCAGGTGGCATATGCGGGCTCTGCAGTGGGACCTGACGTTCCAGTGGGCACAGCATCAGGGGAATCTGTCCGATGTCGTCCAGATCTTGGCGTGGACTGCACATCAGTTGCAGTAGTGGCTCACGAACCAGTATTGGGTCAACAGCAGATCCTCTCCCTTCCCCACCCAGATTTCACAGTGGTGACAGATGCGTCACTCATGGGATGGGGGGGCCACATGGGAGAGGCGGAGATCAGAGGCCTCTGGTCTCCGGCGGAATCTAGGCTCCACATCAACCTTCTGGAGTGATTTGTCTTGCACTGAAGGCATTCCTTCCCTCTGTCAGACAACACTTCCGCCATGTGGTATTACAACAGACAGGGCAGAGAGGTCGATGACCCTCTGTCAGGAGGCCCTTTGTCTCTAGAAGTGGCTGGAACATCAGAGCATATCCCCGGTGGTTCAACAGCTGGCAGCTTCCCTGAACGCCAGGGCGGACAAACTCAGCCGCCGGTGCTTGATGGATCACAAATGGCGTCTTCACTCAGAGGTGGTGCAAGGTCTTTTTCAGCAGTGGGGAGAACCTTGGTTAGATCTCTTTGTCACCTAAAGAGAACGCGCAATGTCAGCAGTTCTGCATGTTGGAAGTTCCAAGGGGCACTCGCTAGGCGACGCTTTTCATCGCAAGTGGAGTTGCGGTTTTCTACACTCCTTTCCACCTCTACCACTTCTGCCTAGAGTTCTGAAGAGGATCAAGCGTGACTGGGCCCAAGTAATTCTTGTGGCTCCGGACTGGGCACGAAGAGTCTGATATACCGAGCTCTTGAACATGGCCATCGATCCCCCGATCAGACTGCCCCTTCGGGAGGATCTTCTGTTACAGCAGCAGGGGACAGTCCTCCACCCGAACCTGTCCTGCCTCCATCTTCTTGAGCGGAGATTGAGCGGTGACTGTTGACAGCTTTTGACCTTCCTCCTGAAGACTGTAATGTTATCTTGGCAGCCAGTAGTCCCTCTACTAAAACAGTATCCACCTGTAGATCGAACCCATTTGTGGCATGGTGTGCAGCAAAAGGCTGTGGATCCCTTTTCTGCCCCCCTTTCTGAGGTTCCCCTCTTCCTGCTTTCTTTGGCCCAGCAGGGCTCTGCTCTGGGCACCTTCAAGGCTATCTTTCGGTCATTTCGGCCTTTCTTTGCCTTCCTGATCGGTAAACATCGTTTACAACGATGTTTTCACAACGCGGTACCTTTACACCGCGGCTGTGACAACGCAAGTCGTTACCACGACTTGCGCTAGAGGGCGCTCAAGGTCTAAAAATAGTTAATTTACTATCCTAACACCTTCCCTAGGGTCCACGGGGACTGGTGTTAGAATAGTAAATTAAACTATTCGAAATCCGCGCCCCCCCAACGCAAGTCGTGGTAACGACTTGCGTTGTCACGGCCGCGTTGTAAAGGTATGCGTTGTGACGGTACGCGTTGTACCGTCATATATCCTTCCTGATCAGCCTTCTATTTTCAAATCCCCTATTGTAAATCATATCCTTAGGGGGATTACTCACCAGTTTCCTCACATTCCTTTCGTAATGCCCCAGTGGGACTTGAACCGTGTTCTGACTTACCTTATGTGCATTCCCTTCGAGCCGCTACATAATTGTCCTCTCAGACTCTTGACCTTAAAGACTGCTTCTCCGGTTTCCATCACCTCTGTTTGAAGGGTGAGTGAACTTCAGGCCCTTTCTTCTAAGCCTCCTTTCCTTGCTGTTCATCCATACAAGGTGGTCCTTCGAACTCAACCTTCTTTTCTTCCCAAAGTGGTTTCCTCTTTCCACATAGAACAGTCCATCACTTTGCCCAACGTCTTCCGGCCCGCATCCTTCTAAAGAGGAGGTGAGGCTCCACTGTCTGGATCCAAAACGTGCGCTTTCATTTTATCTGGATCGCACAAAACAATTTCGGGTGGATGATCAGCTCTTTGTTGGCTACGTGGGCACCAAGAAAGGTAGGGCCGTGCAAAAACGAGCCATCTCTTGAGTCGTTCTTTGCATTAAAATTTGTTATTCCTTGGCGAAAAAGGAACCTCCAGTAGGGTTGCGCTCCATTCCACGAGGGCGACGGCAGCCACTACTGCTTTGGGACGTAGAGTCCCCCTTCATGACATCTGCCAGGCAGCCACGTGGGCTTCATTGCACACGTTCACTAAACATTATTGCCTGGACAACCAAGTCCGGAGAGACGGCTTCTTTGACCGCTCCATTCTTCAGGACTTCCTG
The DNA here is from genome assembly GCF_964263255.1 of Lissotriton vulgaris. Taxonomy (NCBI): domain Eukaryota; kingdom Metazoa; phylum Chordata; class Amphibia; order Caudata; family Salamandridae; genus Lissotriton; species Lissotriton vulgaris. The sequence goes on along the minus strand of NC_141685.1, from coordinate 1,341,288,459 downwards.
GTATGAACTTGGTTCCCAGACTCACCTCCGGGGTTGGTATTGCTGGGGTATCTATTCCTAGGTAAGGAATCCATAACTAATAGTCTCTTTTAGATGAACAAGTTACTTACCTTCCGTAACTATATATCTATAAGAAACATATATTAGTTATAGCTATAGATTCCTCTCCCCGTTCTGCGAACTGACTTTTAGAGTAAGGAACTCCCTTTCAGGGCCCTAGTTTTATGCACCAGTGGTCAGTGTCTTGCATGGCTCTGCGCTTCTGGAGTGGAATGTCCTGTAAAGAACTGACGTCAGCACACAGAGGTGGTGTCTAAGTAGATACTGCAACTTTATTCCTGCGACCACTACTCCAATGACAAACGCAGAGTCGAGCAACGCTACCTACCGACGTGCAGGGGTACTGCTAAAGAAAAATTCTACACCATCTTAACTGCCAGCAGCAAAGCTGCACGGCAGAGGCGGCCCTCGCCTCTTCTTGATGACAAGCTGATCTGGACTGACCAAGCAAGTACTGGAGAATGAGCGCAGCCCCAACACTGGCTTCCAGTATTTGCATTTCCCCAAAAGCCTGTCTCCATCTGCTTTTCCTCATCGACAAGTAGGTCTCCCCCTCACGCACTGGATGCAGATTAGACTTTTTTAGTTCCTGAATGTACAGTAGGAACCCCAGAGTGACGCTGCTACATGACGTGGTGCTAGCTAAGACTTACATGATGAAGACCTTTGAAGGTTTTGTACAAGATTTATTCTGATTACATCCGGTCTCATCTCCCACCACCATGTGTAGTGGTGTCTCACAGGGCTCCCCTGCTTCCTCAGGTGAAAAGGTTGTAAATTTCGGAATCAAGGAACTAGATTGCCTACAACCATAGTAATTAACTCTGTCTTTCTCTTTTTCCAGACCTTGGCCTCAGTCTTCAAAGCGCTATCCATGACAAACATAGCAGAGCTCCTCATTTCCTGCCTCTGCCTGGCGGTGTTGTTACCGATCAAGGAAATCAACACAAGGTTCCGGAGCAAGCTGCGGACACCCATCCCAGGGGAGATTGCAATGGTGGGTATCACAGCCGTGCTTAAAGCTGCACTTCTATCTAGGATCTCAGAAACAACAGGAACCTGTAGATCCTATACTACACACAGCACTGCAGATAAGATAATACTGGTAATCTTATACACTCTAATCCCAGACCTATGCTTATAAACAAAAGATTATGTATTACCAATAAATCCAGTGTTTAACCATTCTCCTGGGAGTAATGAAGAAGCTGCTTGTTTGGCTCCTTGCTTCAAGCTGTATACATCCACTAATTTGTTCATTGTAGTAGCATCAGCAGTGTTGTGGAAAAGAAAAAGAAAAATGTATGGTTGGGACACTTGAATCATTCTCAGTCACTGGGGATTTACCTGGGCCGCATTCCAGTCTTTTGTTTTTTGGTCACTGCCATCACTAAGACTACCCTTATGAAAGTTACACTTAGTCGAAACCCAAAAGTGCCCATCCAGCCTGAGTGGCTGGACCATGCTCCCTTTGAACAGGATAACATACCAGTGAGTTGGAGCTTGTAAGCTACCTGCTGCCCGTACCTGTTTACAAACATTGGTAGACAAGAATTTTTGCCGAAATATTATGTTTCTTTGAGGTAGTCGTAACAAGGAAAACATTTTCATTTCTCCTTGTTTTCCCAACTTTGCATCTACACTGCATTGTACAGCACACATGCAAAGTGAGAAAAGCCTTAAAGCATTGTTTTGTGCTGGAAGGGGCCCCTTCCAGTGCAAAACATATGCTTCAGAGAATGCACATACCCTTGCACTTTAGGCCAAGGGTGTGAGCGTTGGTGCATGGCTGCCGAAAGTGCGCCAGCACATGGGGAGAGAAAAAAGGCACAACATCTTTTTAGAAAAGTGCTCTCTATCTCTTCCTTTGACACAACTTTGGTGCAGGATTGCCTTGTATCAAAGAATACAAAACCTGTGCCTCGGTCTCACACAATCTCACTCACTACATGTCATGTGATTTTCACTCGCGTTAACTCACGCACACATGCTTCCACATAAAGACACACTTACACACACATACGTACGCTCTCTCTCACTTAAGCGCACTTTCACTGACAAGCATGCATACAACATACACTAAAAATGGGGTTTGCTTACCACATGTGCCACTAAAGGCTCTAAGTTTGCATCATTTTTTATTACACTGAGAGTCAATAATAGAATATTATTCACTATTAGTATAATGAAAATCAGGCAGGTGATCATGAATGCGAATCCACCCCTGTATTCATGACACTGATTTTGCCCCCTCTAAGGCCAGGGATCGCAAAGACAGTACCAGAGGTTGCAACGGGGAAGACAAGGGTCGCAGCTGCAACCCCATGGGAACAACTAAATGATGTCCATTAGGGTGAGTGACAATCAAAGTAACACATACACTGGTTTAATTTGGAGCGAGTCAAACTCACAACGTGAGACTAACAGGCGGAAAGAGAATCATGAGGACCACTCAAAATATGTTTTCTCTGATAGAGTTGTCAATGTGAGGGAAAAGAAGGGGCGTAGCTATCAGTGGTGCAACTGGTGCAGTGGTACTACAGCTAGGAAATGGGATGGAGTCCAGCCTGCCTTGCACCAGGCTGCAGTTATATTAAAGCAAACACAACAGGTGATGGACCGAATGTGGAGCAATGTCACACACTCAACCCAGTCCAAAGATCTGGGCCCAAATCCATTGTTATTTTGCACTCCACACCACCCTGGGTTAGACAATGGCGATATGCAAATCAGCTCTGACCCTGTGCCCCATGGGAACAGTCCAGTCCGAACTACAAAAGCCATGTCCTTCCCAGAATGGAATCAAGCATCCGAGGACCGGACCGGTTTCGAGTTAACACCTCTCATCAGCCCGGCTAGCTTGACTCCAGTGGTGTGGAGTGCCTGGGACCCACGTCTGGGCATCCCCAGCGCACTTAGGGCGGAATATACAAACACAACAGGTGATGGACCGAATGTGGAGCAATGCCACACACTCAACCCAGTCCAAAGATCTGGGCCCAAATCCATCGTTATTTTGCACTCCACACCACCCTGGGTTAGACAATGGCGATATGCAAATCAGCTCTGACCCTGTGCCCCATGGGAACAGTCCAGTCCCAACTACAAAAGCCATGTCCTTCCCAGAACGGAATCAAGCATCCGAGGACCGGACCGGTTTCGAGGTAACACCTCTCATCAGCCCGGCTAGCTTGACTCCAGTGGTGTGGAGTGCCTGGGACCCACGTCTGGGCATCCCCAGCGCACTTAGGGCGGAATATGCAAACACAACAGGTGATGGACCGAATGCGGAGCAATGTCACACACTCAACCCAGTCCAAAGATCTGGGCCCAAATCCATCGTTATTTTGCACTCCACACCACCCTGGGTTAGACAATGGCGATATGCAAATCAGCTCTGACCCTGTGCCCCATGGGAACAGTCCAGTCCGAACTACAAAAGCCATGTCCTTCCCAGAACGGAATCAAGCATCCGAGGACCGGACCGGTTTCGAGGTAACACCTCTCATCAGCCCGGCTAGCTTGACTCCAGTGGTGTGGAGTGCCTGTTACCCACGTCTGGGCATCCCCAGCGCACTTAGGGCGGAATATGCAAACACAACAGGTGATGGACCGAATGTGGAGCAATGTCACACACTCAACCCAGTCCAAAGATCTGGGTCCAAATCCATCGTTATTTTGCACTCCACACCACCCTGGGTTAGACAATGGCGATATGCAAATCAGCTCTGACCCTGTGCCCCATGGGAACAGTCCAGTCCGAACTACAAAAACCATGTCCTTCCCAGAACGGAATCAAGCATCCGAGGACCGGACCGGTTTCGAGGTAACACCTCTCATCAGCCCGGCTAGCTTGACTCCAGTGGTGTGGAGTGCCTGGGACCCACGTCTGGGCATCCCCAGCGCACTTAGGGCGGAATATGCAAACACAACAGGTGATGGACCGAATGTGGAGCAATGTCACACACTCAACCCAGTCCAAAGATCTGGGCCCAAATCCATCGTTATTTTGCACTCCACACCACCCTGGGTTAGACAATGGCGATATGCAAATCAGCTCTGACCCTGTGCCCCATGGGAACAGTCCAGTCCGAACTACAAAAGCCATGTCCTTCCCAGAACGGAATCAAGCATCCGAGGACCGGACCGGTTTCGAGGTAACACCTCTCATCAGCCCGGCTAGCTTGACTCCAGTGGTGTGGAGTGCCTGGGACCCACGTCTGGGCATCCCCAGCGCACTTAGGGCGGAATATGCAAACATCACAGGTGATGGACCGAATGTGGAGCAATGTCACACACTCAACCCAGTCCAAAGATCTGGGCCCAAATCCATTGTTATTTTGCACTCCACACCACCCTGGGTTAGACAATGGCGATATGCAAATCAGCTCTGACCCTGTGCCCCATGGGAACAGTCTAGTCCGAACTACAAAAGCCATGTCCTTCCCAGAATGGAATCAAGCATCCGAGGACCGGACCGGTTTCGAGTTAACACCTCTCATCAGCCCGGCTAGCTTGACTCCAGTGGTGTGGAGTGCCTGGGACCCACGTCTGGGCATCCCCAGCGCACTTAGGGCGGAATATACAAACACAACAGGTGATGGACCGAATGTGGAGCAATGCCACACACTCAACCCAGTCCAAAGATCTGGGCCCAAATCCATCGTTATTTTGCACTCCACACCACCCTGGGTTAGACAATGGCGATATGCAAATCAGCTCTGACCCTGTGCCCCATGGGAACAGTCCAGTCCCAACTACAAAAGCCATGTCCTTCCCAGAACGGAATCAAGCATCCGAGGACCGGACCGGTTTCGAGGTAACACCTCTCATCAGCCCGGCTAGCTTGACTCCAGTGGTGTGGAGTGCCTGGGACCCACGTCTGGGCATCCCCAGCGCACTTAGGGCGGAATATGCAAACACAACAGGTGATGGACCGAATGCGGAGCAATGTCACACACTCAACCCAGTCCAAAGATCTGGGCCCAAATCCATCGTTATTTTGCACTCCACACCACCCTGGGTTAGACAATGGCGATATGCAAATCAGCTCTGACCCTGTGCCCCATGGGAACAGTCCAGTCCCAACTACAAAAGCCATGTCCTTCCCAGAACGGAATCAAGCATCCGAGGACCGGACCGGTTTCGAGGTAACACCTCTCATCAGCCTGGCTAGCTTGACTCCAGTGGTGTGGAGTGCCTGGTACCCACGTCTGGGCATCCCCAGCGCACTTAGGGCGGAATATGCAAACACAACAGGTGATGGACCGAATGTGGAGCAATGTCACACACTCAACCCAGTCCAAAGATCTGGGTCCAAATCCATCGTTATTTTGCACTCCACACCACCCTGGGTTAGACAATGGCGATATGCAAATCAGCTCTGACCCTGTGCCCCATGGGAACAGTCCAGTCCGAACTACAAAAACCATGTCCTTCCCAGAACGGAATCAAGCATCCAAGGACCGGACCGGTTTCGAGGTAACACCTCTCATCAGCCCGGCTAGCTTGACTCCAGTGGTGTGGAGTGCCTGGGACCCACGTCTGGGCATCCCCAGCGCACTTAGGGCGGAATATGCAAACACAACAGGTGATGGACCGAATGTGGAGCAATGTCACACACTCAACCCAGTCCAAAGATCTGGGCCCAAATCCATCGTTATTTTGCACTCCACACCACCCTGGGTTAGACAATGGCGATATGCAAATCAGCTCTGACCCTGTGCCCCATGGGAACAGTCCAGTCCGAACTACAAAAGCCATGTCCTTCCCAGAACGGAATCAAGCATCCGAGGACCGGACCGGTTTCGAGGTAACACCTCTCATCAGCCCGGCTAGCTTGACTCCAGTGGTGTGGAGTGCCTGGGACCCACGTCTGGGCATCCCCAGCACACTTAGGGCGGAATATGCAAACATCACAGGTGATGGACCGAATGTGGAGCAATGTCGCACACTCAACACAGTCCAAAGATCTGGGCCCAAATCCATCGTTATTTTTTACTCCACACCACCCTGGGTTAGAAAATGGCGATATGCAAATCAGCTCTGACCCTGTGCCCCATGGGAACAGTCCAGTCCGAACTACAAAAGCCATGTCCTTCCCAGAACGGAATCAAGCATCCGAGGACCGGACCGGTTTCGAGGTAACACCTCTCATCAGCCCGGCTAGCTTGACTCCAGTGGTGTGGAGTGCCTGGGACCCACGTCTGGGCATCCCCAGCGCACTTAGGGCGGAATATGCAAACACAACAGGTGATGGACCGAATGTGGAGCAATGTCACACACTCAACCCAGTCCAAAGATCTGGGCCCAAATCCATCGTTATTTTGCACTCCACACCACCCTGGGTTAGACAATGGCAATATGCAAATCAGCTCTGACCCTGTGCCCCATGGGAACAGTCCAGCCCGAACTACAAAAGCCATGTCCTTCCCAGAACGGAATCAAGCATCCGAGGACCGGACCGGTTTCGAGGTAACACCTCTCATCAGCCCGGCTAGCTTGACTCCAGTGGTGTGGAGTGCCTGGGACCCACGTCTGGGCATCCCCAGCGCACTTAGGGCGGAATATGCAAACACAACAGGTGATGGACCGAATGTGGAGCAATGTCACACACTCAACCCAGTCCAAAGATCTGGGCCCAAATCCATCGTTATTTTGCACTCCACACCACCCTGGGTTAGACAATGGCGATATGCAAATCAGCTCTGACCCTGTGCCCCATGGGAACAGTCCAGTCCGAACTACAAAAGCCATGTCCTTCCCAGAACGGAATCAAGCATCCGAGGACCGGACCGGTTTCGAGGTAACACCTCTCATCAGCCCGGCTAGCTTGACTCCAGTGGTGTGGAGTGCCTGGGACCCACGTCTGGGCATCCCCAGTGCACTTAGGGCGGAATATGCAACCACAACAGGTGATGGACCGAATGTGGAGCAATGTCACACACTCAACCCAGTCCAAAGATCTGGGCCCAAATCCATCGTTATTTTGCACTCCACACCCCCCTGGGTTAGACAATGGCGATATGCAAATCAGCTCTGACCTGTGCCCCATGGGAACAGTCCAGTCCGAACTACAAAAGCCATGTCCTTCCCAGAACGGAATCAAGCATCAGAGGACCGGACCGGTTTCGAGGTAACACCTCTCATCAGCCCGGCTAGCTTGACTCCAGTGGTGTGGAGTGCCTGGGACCCACGTCTGGGCATCCCCAGCGCACTTGGGCGGAATATGCAAACACAACAGGTGATGGACCGAATGTGGAGCAATGTCACACACTCAACCCAGTCCAAAGATCTGGGCCCAAATCCATCGTTATTTTGCACTCCACACCACCCTGGGTTAGACAATGGCGATATGCAAATCAGCTCTGACCCTGTGCCCCATGGGAACAGTCCAGTCCGAACTACAAAAGCCATGTCCTTCCCAGAACGGAATCAAGCATCCGAGGACCGGACCGGTTTCGAGGTAACACCTCTCATCAGCCCGGCTAGCTTGACTCCAGTGGTGTGGAGTGCCTGGGACCCACGTCTGGGCATCCCCAGCGCACTTAGGGCGGAATATGCAAACACAACAGGTGATGGACCGAATGTGGAGCAATGTCACACACTCAACCCAGTCCAAAAATCTGGGCCCAAATCCATCGTTATTTTGCACTCCACACCACCCTGGGTTAGACAATGGCGATATGCAAATCAGCTCTGACCCTGTGCCCCATGGGAACAGTCCAGTCCGAACTACAAAAGCCATGTCCTTCCCAGAACGGAATCAAGCATCCGAGGACCGGACCGGTTTCGAGAAAACACCTCTCATCAGCCCGGCTAGCTTGACTCCAGTGGTGTGGAGTGCCTGGGACCCACGTCTGGGCATCCCCAGCGACAATGATCCACATTCGGTCCATCACCTGTTGTGTTTGCATATTCCGCCCTAAGTGCGCTGGGGATGCCCAGACGTGGGTCCCAGGCACTCCACACCACTGGAGTCAAGCTAGCCGGGCTGATGAGAGGTGTTACCTCGAAACCGGTCCGGTCCTCGGATGCTTGATTCCGTTCTGGGAAGGACATGGCTTTTGTAGTTCGGACTGGACTGTTCCCATGGGGCACAGGGTCAGAGCTGATTTGCATATCGCCATTGTCTAACCCAGGGTGGTGTGGAGTGCAAAATAACGATGGATTTGGGCCCAGATCTTTGGACTGGGTTGAGTGTGTGACATTGATCCACATTCGGTCCATCACCTGTTGTGTTTGCAGTTATATTAAAGGCCACCACTCAAAATGTATAAACCACAGCCGACCTGGGGCCTCGCTGTATGTTTACTTTTCAGGGAGGTTGACTGGGATACAAGGGGCGAAGAGGAAAAGGGAGAAATGGAGTAGAGAAAAGGATGAAAGCAGTGAATTTAAGATAGGGGAGACGAAGAGGAAAAACATTCAGAATGGGGTAGGGAATACCGCAGAACGAGGAGAGAAAAAAACAAAGGAAATGAGGAGCAAACGGCGCAAAGAAGGAGAAAGGGCCACAATTAAGTATCCTGGAAGAAGGAGATATTAACGAGTAAGGGACAGAAAAAGGGAAGCAAGACACAGGGTAAGAGGGAAGGAGGGTAGGAAAGAGGATAGGAAAGTCCCACTTCATTTCAATCTCTGTTCTCTCTTCTACTAAACATAGTGTTGGATCTTCTTTATTCTTTACATGACTCTCATGCATCTTCTCCTATTATCATTGGTCTACCTCAACTCCTAACCTGTCCTCCCAAATCCTCTCTTATTCATAAATGTATTTTACTTCAAAATATATTAAAACCCAAATCTAACATTGAATTGGTCTGGGAGAAGGACTTTGGTCTTAATTAGCCAGTCTCTTTTTGGGATAAACTCTGGCTAAAAATTAATAAAAGCCTCAAGGACAGCCACTACTATGCATACATTGTTTTATAAAAGGCTTCATATCACTCCCTCTGTGTCTGCTAAATTTTCTCGAGTAACCACTAATGATTGTTAGTCAAGTGATGAACCTAATAGGAATTTATTGCATATGTTATTTTGGTATCCACCTACTTTTCAGTAGTGGCCCGTGGTGGGAGTGCTGCCGGGCACTGACGTGGGGCGGGGGAGGGGCAGGGTGGGGGGTAGTACAATCCAGAATACGGCCGAACAGAGGTAAAAAACCAAATAAATAAATAAAATGAATTTTGTTGCTCATGCTGCATCGCACTTGGCGATGCAGTGCGCATATGGAAATTCAGCTCATTCCTTGGTCCCTGGGGCGGCTCTGTCTGGCCCTTATAATGTTTTGGTAGTTTTTTCTGGTGTACTGGTTGTAAGCCCCATTTCCAAACCTCTTGTGTTGACTAAAGGTCCTTTCACAGTGGATTCGCCATTCTTGCTGACGTCCAATTGTGGAGAGAATTTGATGGTTTTGAATCTATTGAAGAAATTGCATGCCACAATTTATTGCTCCCCAGTGGGTGTATACATGACAATGGGTCCGAATGTTGTGTGCGCTATGCAGTGTCTGTCTAAGGATGCACCTATCCCTGCTGAATATAAAGATGTGCCACCCACACTGGGGGCAACAGGCGACACAGATGTGGGTTTGTTGCAGATATAGCCTGTTTCGATTTGTGTCAAGGACGGTGCTATTTTACCCCGCATTCCTCAATATAATATACCACAGGCAGGTGAGCGAGCTTTGATTCAAATTGTGCAAGACTTGATTGAGAAAGGAGTGGTTGAGGAGACAAATGCTAATATTTGTAATAGCCTTATTCTTACGATCCTCAAACGGACGCCTTCGGGTCCCTCTGAGTATCACGAAGATGTTTACCATTTTGTGATTAATTTGCGTGAAATAAATTAACAAAATAGTGATTCCTCAGTTTCCAGTGGTTCCTGACATTACAACTCTGTTGACGATGATTTCTTCTTCTGCTAAATTCTTTTCTGTCATTGACTTGAAAAATGCATTCTTCAGTATTCCCATTCATCCCGATAGCAGATATCTGTTCGGGTTCACCCTAGCTGGTAGAAGTTTCAGATTCTGTCGCGCTTCTCAAGGCTATACAGAAAGTCTGAGTATTTCTAGTCAGACATTGAAAAGCCAGCTGGATTCCTTGGAAATGCCTATTCCGCAGACTCAGAAGGATGTGCTTGCTTTCATTGGTATCACTTCCTATTGCAGGCAGTGGATACCTGGCTATTCGCTGCTTACTAAGCCCCTGCTTGCCCTGACACTAAAATATGTGCATGAACTCCTGCCTTAAATGCCAAAGTGTCAGTAGTCTTTTGAACAATAAAAAACTGCGCTTTGCTTGGCTCCAGTGCTTGGTACCCCTAATTATGCAAAATGCTTTGTGTTGTATGTCCATGAGCTGGGTGGTTGTGCGCTTTATGTTTTAATACAAATATTCAGGGATAAGCAATGACTGTGTGCTTATTTCTCTGCCGTACTTGACCCTGTCACCCGAGCCCTCCCGAGCTGTCTAAGAGCCGTCGTGGCCGTGGCGTATTAATAAGACAATCGGCTGGACTCGTATTTGATACTGACCTCACTGTTATGGTACCCCATGCTGTGGATACACTTTTGAATAAGACAAGGACAGAGCACCTCACCAGTGTGCGTCTGACCGGTTATGAGCTAACGCTCTTTCAAAAGCATATTATGATCAAATGCTGTGTCACTTTGAATCCAGCCATGTTACTACCCGCCCCTCTGAGAATGGTGAATTTGACATACATTCATGCATTTTTCGTTCGCAGGCAGAGACAAAGGGACGGGTAGACCTGACTGATGTTCCCTTATCTGAACCCCAATGAAAAATATATGTTGATGGCTCTTGTTTCAAATTACTGGATGGCACCACCACTGCAGCATACGCAATTACTATGCTACATACGGTAGTTGAGACCTCTCAGTCCGTCCAGGCAGCTGAGTTAGTCGCCCTTATTCTAGCCTGTGAGTTGAGCGAGGGACTGGTTGTTAATATTTATACTGACAGCCAGTATGCCTTCCGTCGCCCATAATTTTGGGCGGCTCTGGGCAAAGAGTAGGTTTCTTACTTTACAGCATACGCAATTACTATGCTACATACGGTAGTTGAGACCTATCAGTCCGTCCAGGCAGCTGAGTTAGTCGCCCTTATTCTAGCCTGTGAGTTGAGCGAGGGACTGGTTGTTAATATTTATACTGACAGCCAGTATGCCTTCCGTCGCCCATAATTTTGGGCGGCTCTGGGCAAAGAGTAGGTTTCTTACTTTACACGGGGCACGCATCCAGCATGGTCCCCTGATACATAGGCTTCTGTCCGCTTTGACAATCCCTAAGAAAGTGGCCATAGTGAAGTGTAGCACCCTTAAGAAAATTACGGGAAACATCCTTTACAACGCAACTTTTACCACGCAGTGCCTTTACGACGCAACTTTTACAACGCAAACCATTACAACGCATTGCGCTGGGGGGGCGCTCTAGGATAGGGAATACATTTAATTTACTATCCAACACCTTCCCTAGTGTCCACAGGGACTGGAGTTGGAATAGCAAATTCAACTATTCACTATCCAGCACCCCAAAGCGCTATGCGTTGTAAAGGTTTTCGTTGTAAAAACCGCGTTGTAAAGGCATGCGTGGTAAAAGCATGCATTGTAATGTCATACATCCGAAAATTACTGATGTTGTGGGTAGGGGAAACACTTTCGCAGATCAGATGCTAAGGAAACATCCCGAACGAAGATGAAAAGAATGTTTGTAGCAGGTTACGCTAGGTGGGTGCCCAAGGCTTCCATGTTTGAGGATACACTCTAGATTGTCAAAGAAATACAGAGTGAGTCCACAATGGAGTAATTAGCATTGTGGTAAGAGAGTACAGCAAATTTGAATGATGAGGGATGTTGGATAAATAAGTCAGGGAATCAGAGAAGGATGTTGCCAGATGCATATGTTCTTCCACGTAGTGACAATGGCCCATAGCCCAGCTAATATCAGTGCTAAGCGTATTTGCAGGTTGTTAGAGCCCGTTTGGCAAAATAATAACATCTCCAAGACAGGTAAGCACTTAGTAAAATAGTGCATGGTGTGCATGATGCACAATCCCGGCAAGGGTACCCCTAAACCACCCTGTAATTTTCCTCTCACACTTTCCCTTTTGAGGTCCTTCAAAGGGATTCAATTGAAATGGACAGGGTCAATATTTTGAAGTATTGGAGGCGCTAGGGGGCGCACAGCGTAATGGCTGCCTGAGCTGCAGCTCCGCCGGGCGATCGACAAATATGTGATCTTTCGCCGTTATCGCCCCAGCTACCCGCTCCCCGAGCACATCAGCAGGTGGGGGAAGTTGTGCTGCATCGTATGCGGAGCGTCGAGCGCCCCAACGAACGAGGATTGAGGGCTTTTTCACCGGGACAAGCTTTGGCGCGTCCGAGTGCCTGACAAGATGGCCGTCGCTGTGGGACAGACGCGCGGCTAGAGTAGAGCCGACAACATAAAATCGTCCTCCTGCACCAGCTATAGCACTTCAGGGGTAAGAACCTGCTCCCTGGGCCTTCCGATGTCGGTATCTCGCCCCTTGATGCTGCAGATAACCGGGAACTTCTGCCATGCCCCCGGTCTAAATGCCTGACAATATGGCGGCGGCCGGCACGGGAGTGCAGGGATTGTCACCCCCTCTCCAGACAACGCGCATTCGCCCCAACTTTGCTGGACTACCGGAGTAGACACTACGATCGCTGCTGCCTGGAGCGCTGCTGTGCTGGCGCGATCGGCGTACATGCTGCGCAGGCCGTGTTGAGACGACTGGACATCGTGAGAAGGTGAGGGGCCCACAGCAACTGCACGCAACCCCAGGGGACAGCGAGGCCCAGGCACTAAATTGCACATTGCCCTAACACGGTTTGTCGCGTAACCAGAACTGCTGCGTGACTGGTCGCTGACCACACTGCGCCGCGCTGCTGCGTGGCAGGGCTAATTGCGATCCTCCCCATAGCCACGCGACCGGGCGGCTGTCGGTTTTGCCCCCTTCCCAAATCTGTGGGGCAGTATCGCGCACGGCTGCTATACACCCTGTGTGGTTCACCACGGCGACTGCGGCTAGAGTCACGAGGGCATCTGGGCCCGCAAGCAAGAAGACAGCGTCCCTGACCGCCGCCATGGGTAAACCAGATAAGCAACAACAAACTATCGTTTGAGAACAGAAAGGCGCAGAAACCCACGGAAGACGTGGTGGACGATAGCGATAACGCAGGGCCTGTATCCAACAACAACATAGAGAAGATTCTATTGGCGATCCAGTCTAATCTGCAGGACATAAATGGCAAGCTGGATAATCTGGCTTGTAGAATGGACAACATAGCCGCTCGGCAGGAGAAGCATGGCGAGCGTCTGGATGAGGCCGAAACAAGAATCTCCGCGGTCGAGGATGAGGCGCGGGCCTCCACCTCAAAGTGCGCAGGTATGGAACGTCTCCTGGAGGTGATCAAAGCGAAGGAGGAGGATTTGGAAGCGCGCTAACGTACGTATCACGGGCCTGCCGGAGACTACCAACACAGGGCGGATGGAGAACTACGTTGAAACTCTGTGCAAAGACCTATTCGGAGCGGAGGCCTTATCGCCACTTTTTATCGTGGAGCGTGCACATAGGTCGCTGGCCCCGAAACCACCACCTGGCGCCACACCGAGGCCAATTGTGGCGCGGATCCTCAATTACCGCGACAGGGACACGATCCTTCGACTGGCGAGGGAAAAGGGGAAAATTCAACATCAAGGTAACTCCTTGGAGTTTTATCCAGACCACACGGTTGCAGTCCAGCAGGCCCGGAAGGAATACACCACCGTGAAGGCCAAACTACGGGACCTGAACATTGTGTACTCAATGCTGTATCCAGCACGCCTCCGGGTGGTATGGAAGGAGAAAGCGATTGTACTGGCGACACCGAAGGCAGCACAAGACTTTGTCAAGAAGGTGCAGCGCGAGATGAGAGACAACTCGCAAAATGAACAACATCGAGACTCGGACTGAAGTCATTGGCTCGATTCCTAGTCGACCAGCGGTGAGTTTCTTGTACTGTTCACTTGCATGCGTTATAGCATGCCCGCTGGTGTCTGCACTGGTAGGACCAACATGGCACCGATCTCCTAAGTAAAGATAAAGAGTCGAGGTGGCGGTGCCGCACTGACTGCATAACTGGGAGGTAGGAGACTGCTGGGGCAGCCGAGACTGCTGTTCAGTTGTGTGGTGTTCATATTAACTATGGATTATGGCTGCCCCAAGCTACCGTGCCCCCCCCTCGTGCTGTACTGGCTAATAGTGGCGGGTTGAACTGGCGCCATTTGGCAGTTTGAAACGGGCGGGCCGGGTCCCACCATCCGCATTGACTGTTGTGCCTTCTCAACGTGTACATTAACGCGGGGTGGCCGTGTGAACTTAATGCACTATGGGCTAATCGACCGTGTGAAATGTAGGCTGGCTGCTATGCACCCGCTCTTACACGCCTCGATCAATGCTAATGTTGACGTTTCCAAATATACTATATGGGGCGATCACCACGCTGGGAGTGCTGAGGGATATGCTGTTTGCTGCTGAACGGTGGAGTTAGGGTGTGATAGTACTGCCCCAAGCATGTTATTATTATTGCAACGCTGTTGATGTGTTATTGGGGAGTGGTGGGGGTGGCGGTGGATGATCACTTAAATTGCGTACTGTACTGTTTATATAGCATCGCCTGCACCCATCTATCGGGTGAAGAGTTGTGCTCCTGGCGGACCTCCGTGAGGGTAAAACCCACTAAGAGTTCCAATCTGGGCACTGTAGTTATGGTTATGAGTTCAAGGGAATGGTGCACTGAAAGGGTAAGGCTTCGGCAGGTTGGGGTTGCTGGAGTGGGTGGGATAAGGGGTGGAGGGCTATTTACATGTATGCATAGACCGACAGAGTGCAATGTGTCTCTCCTTTTTGGTTCCCCGTTGGTACTGACTGCCATTTTAATGCTTGGGCTTGATGCTAAGGATAAGCTGACAATTCTTAAACAGTTGACATGGGTGACACTGTCATGTATTGTATTAATCAATGTTGATGGGTTCGAGGGATACGGGTAGGAGAAGCTTGAACATTCTTACTTGGAACATTAGAGGGTTCTCACAACCTCGTAAAATCAGACAGATTTTCGCCAGCCTGGCAAGGTGGAATGTAGACATAGCGTTCCTACAGGAATCACACCTAGCACCACACACACATGTTCAATTGGGGTCGAGGTGGGCGGAGGCAGTCTACAGGGCCTCATACTCTTCCTACTCTAGAGGGGTGATCATATTGATAAAGCGAGGGGTTGGCTTCGAAACTCACCACGTTACACAGGATCCCTCTGGTAGGTTTGTGTTGGTATCGGGTACACTGAGAGGCCAGCGAGTGACGTTGTTTAATATATATGGTCCCAACACTGACGCTCCGGACTTCTTTCGGGAAGTCTGGGACCACTTGCAAAAACATAATAGCACACACATATTATGCGGAGGTGACTGGAACATGACCCTACAAGACGGCTTGGACCGCTCATCTAATTCCTTGGAACAACACAAGCAATCGCTCCTAATGGTGGGTCACATGATGAAAGACCTGGCTTTGGCGGATCTCTGGAGGCTGAAAAACACTGACGCATCCGGAGCCACGCACATAACAGCTTCACACAACAGCTGGTCCAGGTTGGATTACTGGCTAGGCACTAAGGACCTGGCACTATGGGTTCGTCAACTACAGGTGCTGCCCCGCACACTATCAGACCACAACCCAGTCCTGCTGCAATTGGAAATTCCACAATATACGCCCCCTCCTTTTCGATGGTGCTTTAATTCACGTGCCCTCACTGACACGGTGTATGCAGACACCATTAAAAAAAGCGATAAGGGACTACTTTGACATTAATGCACAGACAACTGACGACTCGTGTCTCCTTTGGGAGGCATTTAAAGCCACGATCAGAGGGGTCTGCATTAGCACCACCATAGGGGTCCTTAAGGATATTAGGGGCCAAATCCGCCGATGCGAGCAGCAGATGAGGGACTTGGAGTCCCTGTATGAGGCCACTCAGGATGTTTCCCTTCTGTCTAAGCTGCGCAAAGTACATACTGAACACGCGGACTTTCTCGAATCCGAAATGAAGTACCTGGATCGCAAACATGTGGCTAGAGCCTTTGGAGAGGGGGGCAGGCCAGGGGCTGTACTGGCTCGGAAAATCTGTGAAGGCCGGGGTCCGACAGCAATACTCAGAGTGAAGTCTAGGGAGGGTATACCGCAAACACACGCTACGGACATATTAAAATGCTTTGTTGATTCCTTTGGGTCACTATACCTGTCACAACCCACAGCTCCAGCAGCTGAAACGTATGACTACTTACACAATGTGGCGATTGGCTGGCTGTCGGATGCGCACAGGGAGTACTTGGCTAGGCCCATCACGGTGGAAGAGGTGACCGAGGTAATAGGTTCACTACCGAATGGTAAGGCGCCAGGCCCTGACGGGTACACCTCGGAATTTTATAAACAGTATGCGGACATTGTCGCGCCGCATTTGGTAGACATGTACGGCACCTCATTTGAAAAAGCGCTACTCCCCCCCACGCTACGCAAAGCCATGATCATCGCTCTCCTTAAACCGTCCAAAGACCCAGAGGAATGTGACTCGTACCGACCACTGTCTCTGATCAATGTAGACTCAAAAATCCTTGCGAAACTTATGTTATGTTATGTTATGTTATGCTGGTTTTTTGTATAGCGCACGGCTACTCAGAGGGTGTCCCGGCGCTTTGGTTGCACACCTATCTCATAACAAAACAAGAGAGAAGAGAAATAAAAAACGGAAGATCCAGAAAAGAAAGAAAAAAACAGAACCCAGGACGCAGCTAAGAGGTGAAAAGCCAAGTTTTGAGCCCTTTCCTAAAAGCCAGTAGGTTAGACGTGCTGCGTAGCGCCACTGGCAACATGTTCCAGAGCTGGGGGGCTACCAATCTGAAGGAACGGCCTCCAATACGTGCCCTTTTGACACGAGGAACATTGGCAAGGTACAAAGACCCTGACCTCAAGGACCTGGCTGGATGATAAAAAGCCAGCCTTTTTTGAAGGTATTTCGCTCCAGTGGTATGCAAAGCCTTATGCGCCAACGTCAAGGCCTTAAAGATTATCCGCTTCCGGAGGGGAAGCCAGTGCAGTACCTGCAGGAGGCCCGAGGCTCTAGCACGGCGACTTATAGCGAGGCAACTATCCCCCCTGATGACCAGTCTGGTCCTGCCGGATCAATCAGGCTTTGTGCCAACCAGATCGACCACGCATAACACTAGATCCCTGTTTGCACTCTCACACTACCTTCAACCCTCCGTTAAAGCGGTGGCAGTCATGCTCGACGCTGCAAAAGCGTTCGACTCCATTGAATGGCGATACATGATCACCGTCCTGAATAGAATGGGGTTTCCTAAACGGTTTGTACAATGGGTTTCCTTGCTCTATACACAGCCTTGTGCCAGGATCAAAATCAATGGCTATGTTTCGGATCAATTTGCAATTGAACGAGGGACAAGGCAGGGCTGCCCGCTCTCGCCTCTCTTATTTGCACTAGCACTGGAGCCACTGGCCTGTCTAGTACGACAGAACTACAAAGAATCTGCTTTGCAATTTATAGCCAGGCCGCTTCACATATCGTTGTATGCGGACAATATGTTACTCTATGTCCGTGACCCTGAGACTCACCTAAACTCATTACTCAGGGAATACATCAGATTCGGAGGACACTCAGGGCTGGCAATTAATTGGGCCAAATCCTCTATTATACCCCTCACTGACACCACATCCCCCTTTGCTGTGGATTTCCCTTTGGAGTGGCAACAAGACCCGATTAGATACCTGGGGGTCATGTATCACAGAGATCCAGAGGAGGTACTACGAGCGAACTACGGAGTGGTACTCTCGAAGCTGGAGGACAGCATCCAGCGCTGGATACATTTGCCACTATCGTTGGCCGACAGGATAGCTATTGTTAAAATGAACGTGTTGCTCAAATTGTTATACATGTTTAACAACATACCGATCACGCCGCCACAGGCAATATTCCGTCGTATTAACTCCCTGGTGAGGACCCTGATATGGGCTGGCAAGCAGGCCCGTGTTGACTTGCAGACTCTTACACTCCCATTTGCACAGGGGGTTTTCAGTATACCTGATTTCCTTCTATACTATCTTTGCGCGCAGGCGCAATATGCGGCATATTGGTACCATGCGGTCCCATACCTCACACATGCGGCTATAGAGGAGAGTGATGCGCATCCTGTTCCCCTCTCGGCAATAGTCTCGCATACACGACCCCCACT
Source organism: Lissotriton vulgaris (assembly GCF_964263255.1). Lineage (NCBI taxonomy): Eukaryota > Metazoa > Chordata > Amphibia > Caudata > Salamandridae > Lissotriton > Lissotriton vulgaris. The sequence goes on along the minus strand of NC_141685.1, from coordinate 1,341,270,059 downwards.
ACATGCCAGGGATATTAACACGGTGGACACCACGGTCAAAGCTTGGCACAGGCTTGGGCAGCTGGCTCATAAAACCCCACTGTACGCGCCGGCCATGCCATTACACCATCATCAGGCACTGTAAGTCACCGGGGAGAGTGTCGGAATGTCATTGCTGAGTAGAGCCGGTATTGACAAGATGGGGGATGTATTTCAAGGGGGCACATTCGTAGGCCTAGACCAGTTGGGTTATATCCAGAACCAAACTCCCATGTTTCGCTTTACATATTATAGACTGACCAGAGCATTGGGGGAACATTACCCGACGTTTCCATCAGAACCAGAATGCCTTGCACCACTACAATTATTGATCACAACTAAGGATTTATCCCACCTGGTATCTAGGCTTTATTCAGCTGCACAATCGGAATTAGCGGGTCACGCACTGATCAGACCCCCCAGGATATAGCGGCATGGATTGGCAAATTTAGCGGCACTAAAATGAAAGTTTAGCGGCACAAAAATGGAAATTTAGCGGCATTTAGCGGCATTTTATTTTGGGTTTTTTGCAACACCAAACACAGATATCTTACTGTTTGAGTTATTTGACAACATGGAGCTATGCACATTTTGTTTATTTACAATTCAACCCATTTGTTTTAGGTAAAAGGCATGTTAATCTTGGGCATGTACGTTCAGTTCTTCAGAGCACTCCAAGTCTAGACCAGTATTGTGTTGCTGGTTATAATGTAAAAACAATAATGCCCGGATCGATTGTTCTGAAAGGGACCGTCGTCTGGAAGAGAGAATAATTTTGTATATGCTGTTGCTCCTTTCAGCATCTGCAGAGCTTGTTACACAGTCTTTGCACACAGCTGCAAGTTGGGAAAGAGCTGGAATGCGGTCAGCCAGCCCACGCCAAAAGAGGTCGGTGTCAATAAGTCCAGAAACAGACGCCTGCACTGCTTCTGGCCCTACATTTTCAAAGTACAGGCGAAGCTCCTGATCGGGAACTTCGCTGAAACCAGGGATGGCTGAATAGGCAGTCTTGTCATTAGGCAGGATGCAGAGCCGCGCAGGGTTAAAAATGCGCACTTGTTTTAAGAATTGTATGCCTGGCTGGGCCTCCCCCATGTATTTGGCCACCTTTTCTAATGAATGTTCAAAAGCTTCATTAAGCTGGGCTGTTATTTTTTTTTTCTGTGCCAGACTTAATTTTGCCCCTGCAGTGGTCCGTAGAAATGGCTCTAGTGACTCCACAGTGAGGACTGAATTGTTGGTTAGGTTCATGTGGAGGTCCTCCAAATAATCGTATACCTTCATGGTCACTGGTGTCTGGCTCTGGAATAACTCCATCAGGTTCAAAATGCTTTGGCATTTTTCTGCCACAATGTCCAATTGGACTTTTATGCACTCCCTTTGGTCGGTGTTAAAAATCTTCTGTAGGTTTTCAAGGGAGTCTGGGGGAGACTTGCTGAGTTGCATCTCTGACTCCACAAACCCAGCATAGGCCTCAAAGTGCTTGCAGTGGTACTGGACAGCGGCAAACCAGGAATTCCAGCGGGTACTGCAAGGATCAGGTGCCACCCGTGCCTTCATCCCATGGTTCTCTGCAAGATGGTGCAAGTACCTTCTCTTTCTGCTGCCGGCCATGTAAAAGATGCGGGAGAAGTACAGCAGGAAAGCATTTAGCTCCACAAAAGGCTTCCTAAATGACTCTCCAACAAGATTCATTATGTGTGCCAAGCAGGTGATGTGGATGGAGTTAGGGTACAGATTCCTCAACACTGTGTTGAATGCCTTGAGCATGTATGCCGCGTTGTCAGTGTTGAAGGAAACAACGTTCTGCAAGTCTATGCTGTACTCTGTGAGCACCTTTACAACCGCTTGCGCTACAGTCCCATGGTTGCACTGGGATAGGAAGACTGTGTCCACCAGGTAGGTATGGATCTGACGAGCACCCTGCGGAGAGACTGCTGCAACTAGCACATTCAAAACACACCGCCCTTCGACATCTGGTGTTTCGTCAAAGATAACGCTGATCTTCTGATCTTTCAAGAGCTCTTTCAGCTCGTTCTTGGCACTTGTATATCTCTCTGGGAGATACCGTTCTTGCAGCTGATGACTCCCAGGTATCGCTCCACCATTCCGTACTCGCTCGTGCAGGAACTTGCGCAACACAGGGTGGTCGGTTTTGCTGAGCGGAATGTTCAACGCGGTGCAGACGTTAACCCACTCAGTTATCATTTCGTGGTTTGCGACACCTGCAGCTGTACTCTTGGTGAATAGCGCGTTCACTGTCATCTGCCGTGCACGTTTCGGCGAAGATTGAAGGTCAGGATCATCTGAACAGCGCTTCAAATGTTTTTGGGACCGCACATGCATATCCACAGTGTGTTTCCGGATGTGGTCCACCGCCACATTGCACACACTGCAAAATAGCACCCCACCATCAGCGTGCATCACATTGCTGTAGTCTCTGGCCCGGTCTGCTGCGGTTATCTGGGTGGGCAGATGTGATCTGTGCTTCACACCCTTTGCAAGCTGCACAAACTTATCCATTCTGCTTTTCTTGTGGTGGCTTGTGGCTCCCTTGTAAAAAAGAAGATCTCCCGGTTGTGGCGCAGTCAGTTAAGTCACCTACAAAGATAGTTGGTATTACTAAAGGCACCTCAAAGGGGGGAAAGGCAATTGTTGAAAGGAAAGTTCAGAAAGCGCCGGTGCTCAACGATAAGAAATGCATGCAACCCTGGAGCACAAGTAAAGTGACAAACGTGATGGGCCATAACTGCAATGGTAAATGCCAGTCCCCGAACGGTGTTGAGCAAACAGACAGAGAAAACAGCAATTGCCCCAAACCAAAATAAACAAATAAGAAATTCTCCTGAGGTGCCCACAACCCCAAACTTACCAGTGCGCTGCAGCAGCTGACCCAATTCTGGCTCTTTCAACAGCAGATCCTTCCCAGTGATGCTCTGTAAAAGAAACCAAGTAAAGAGTTAGGAAACTCACCAGGTGCCCACAACTCCAAACTTACCAGTGCGCAGCGGCACCTGGCCCAATGGCAAGTAAAAATTAATGCCAAAGGGTCAAGATTCAGGACATAAAAATTCAGTACAGTGCAGAGAACACAACAATTCCCCAGAACCAAAACAAACAATTATGAAATTCCCCACAGGTGCCCACAACCCCAAACTTATGGGCACCTCCAAACTTACCAGTGCGCTGCGGCAGCTGACCCAATTCTGGCTCTTTCAACAGCAGATCCTTCCCAGTGATGCTCTGTAAAAGAAACCAAGTAAAGAGTTAGGAAACTCACCAGGTGCCCACAACCCCAAACTTACCAGTGCGCAGCGGCACCTGGCCCAATGGCAAGTAAAAATTAATGCCAAAGGGTCAAGATTCAGGACATAAAAATTCAGTACAGTGCAGAGAACACAACAATTCCCCAGAACCAAAACAAACAATTATGAAATTCCCCACAGGTGCCCACAACCCCAAACTTATGGACACCCCCAAACTTACCAGTGCGCTGCGGCAGCTGACCCAATTCGGGCTCTTTCAACAGCAGATCCTTCCCAGTGATGCTCTGTAAAAGAAACCAAGTAAAGAGTTAGGAAACTCACCAGGTGCCCACAACCCCAAACTTACCAGTGCGCATCGGTACCTGGCCCAATGGCAAGTAAAAATTAATGCCAAAGGGTCAAGATTCAGGACATAAAAATTCAGTACAGTGCAGAGAACACAACAATTCCCCAGAACCAAAACAAACAATTATGAAATTCCCCACAGGTGCCCACAACCCCAAACTTATGGGCACCCCCAAACTTACCAGTGCGCTGCGGCAGCTGACCCAATTCTGGCTCTTTCAACAGCAGATCCTTCTCAGTGATGCTCTGTAAAAGAAACCAAGTAAAGAGTTAGGAAACTCACCAGGTGCCCACAACCCCAAACTTACCAGTGCGCAGCGGCACCTGGCCCAATGGCAAGTAAAAATTAATGCCAAAGGGTCAAGATTCAGGACATAAAAATTCAGTACAGTGCAGAGAACACAACAATTCCCCAGAACCAAAACAAACAATTATGAAATTCCCCACAGGTGCCCACAACCCCAAACTTATGGACACCCCCAAACTTACCAGTGCGCTGCGGCAGCTGACCCAATTCGGGCTCTTTCAACAGCAGATCCTTCCCAGTGATGCTCTGTAAAAGAAACCAAGTAAAGAGTTAGGAAACTCACCAGGTGCCCACAACCCCAAACTGACCAGTGCGCAGCGGCACCTGGCCCAATGGCAAGTAAAAATTAATGCCAAAGGGTCAAGATTCAGGACATAAAAATTCAGTACAGTGCAGAGAACACAACAATTCCCCAGAACCAAAACAAACAATTATGAAATTCCCCACAGGTGCCCACAACCCCAAACTTATGGGCACCCCCAAACTTACCAGTGCGCTGCGGCAGCTGACCCAATTCGGGCTCTTTCAACAGCAGATCCTTCCCAGTGATGCTCTGTAAAAGAAACCAAGAGTTAGGAAACTCACCAGGTGCCCACAACCCCAAACTTACCAGTGCGCAGCGGCACCTGGCCCAATGGCAAGTAAAAATTAATGCCAAAGGGTCAAGATTCAGGACAAAACTAGTACAGTGACAGTAAAAAAAAATCAGGCCAAAGGGTCAAGATTCAGGACATAAATTCAGTACAGTGCAGAGAACACAACAATTCCCCAGAACCAAAACAAACAATTATGAACTTCCCCACAGATGCCCAGCCCAAAATTTAGCCCGGCCGGGGGCCCGCCGCGTGCGGCGGGCCCCCACAACAAAGGCCAAGAAAAGAATTATGGCCCCCGGGGGCCCGCCGCGTGCCCCCCGCGTGCCCCATGTGCGGCGGGCCCCCACAACAGATCAAATAAATACATTTAGCCCGCCCGGGGGCCCGCCGCGTGCCCCATGTGCGGCGGGCCCCCACAACAAAGGCCAAGTAAAGAATTATGGCCCCCGGGGGCCCGCCGCGTGCCCCTTGTGCGGCGGGCCCCCACAACAGATCAAATAAATACATTTAGGCCGCCCGGGGGCCCGCCGCGTGCCCCATGTGCGGCGGGCCCCCACAACAAAGGCCAAGTAAAGAATTATGGCCCCCGGGGGCCCGCCGCGTGCCCCTTGTGCGGCGGGCCCCCACAACAGAGCACAAGAAAAGAATTATGGCCCCCGGGGGCCCGCCGCGTGCCCCTTGTGCGGCGGGCCCCCACAACAAAGACCAAGTAAAGAATTATGGCCCCCGGGGGCCCGCCGCGTGCCCCATGTGCGGCGGGCCCCCACAACAAAGACCAAGTAAAGAATTATGGCCCCCGGGGGCCCGCCGCGTGCCCCATGTGCGGCAGGCCCCCACAACAAAGACCAAGTAAAGAATTATGGCCCCGGGGGCCCGCCGCGTGCCCCATGTGCGGCGGGCCCCCACAACAGATCAAATAAATACATTTAGGCCGCCCGGGGGCCCGCCGCGTGCCCCATGTGCGGCGGGCCCCCACAACAAAGGCCAAGTAAAGAATTATGGCCCCCGGGGGCCCGCCGCGTGCCCCTTGTGCGGCGGGCCCCCACAACAGATCAAATAAATACATTTAGGCCGCCCGGGGGCCCGCCGCGTGCCCCATGTGCGGCGGGCCCCCACAACAAAGGCCAAGAAAAGAATTATGGCCCCCGGGGGCCCGCCGCGTGCCCCTTGTGCGGCGGGCCCCCACAACAGAGCACAAGAAAAGAATTATGGCCCCCGGGGGCCCGCCGCGTGCCCCTTGTGCGGCGGGCCCCCACAACAAAGACCAAGTAAAGAATTATGGCCCCCGGGGGCCCGCCGCGTGCCCCATGTGCGGCGGGCCCCCACAACAAAGACCAAGTAAAGAATTATGGCCCCCGGGGGCCCGCCGCGTGCCCCATGTGCGGCGGGCCCCCACAACAAAGACCAAGTAAAGAATTATGGCCCCGGGGGCCCGCCGCGTGCCCCATGTGCGGCGGGCCCCCACAACAAAGACCAAGTAAAGAATTATGGCCCCGGGGGCCCGCCGCGTGCCCCTTGTGCGGCGGGCCCCCACAACAGATCCAAGAATCCACGGGGGCCCGCCGCGTGCCCCTTGTGCGGCAGGCCCCCACAACAGATCCGAAGCCGGTACCTAGCCTAGCTTACCTGACTCTCCTGCTCTCCTGCTGCTGGCTTGGGTCTCCCGTCGTCGTCCGTGGCGTGGTCCGCCGTCGCCGTGGTGGTGTCTCTCGTCTTCTCGTCTCTCCTCTCTCTCCTCCCTCGGGCGCGAAATCCTGGAGCAGGCACCTGGCAACCTGGGAAGTGGAAGAATGGAAGAGCAGCGCAGAGCGCAGGCGGCAATAAGAGAAGAAACACACGATTGAGATTGGCTCCTGTGGGCGTCCAATGGAAACGGCGGATTTCGCGGTCGGTTTGCCAAAAATCGCGGCATTTGCACAAAGATGCAAATTTCGCGATTTTTTTGCAAATCGCGAAATCGCGATAAGCTGGAGGGTCTGACTGAAGGCCAAGGGGCGATGGGATACACTATTAGACACACCATTGACAGATGAAGAGTGGACTAGCACTTGCGCCCTGACACAAATACTGACACCCAACGGAAATTTGAGAATTATTCATTTTAAATTCATTCACCAAATTTACTACACGCCGACAAAACTGCTTAGATTCGGGTTACAAGAGGAAGACAGGTGTAAAAGGTGTAGCAGGGAGGGAGCGGGCTTTGCACATCTGGCCTGGGACTGCGCCAAGATAGCGAGGTACTGGGTGGAGGTCACTGCCACCTTATCTGTCATTTTGGAGGAAGAGGTGCAATGCACACCCAAGGTCTGCTTGCTGGGAATAGTGCCACAATTCAGGGCATTGAAGCGCAGGTTCTGTGCAATAGCCTTATTATTAGCGAAAAGGCAGGTGGCGCAATGCTGGCACAGTCGGAAGGTGCCGACAATGAAAACATGGCTGCATGACATGTCCACCTGCCGTGACAAACTACAAACTTATGAGGAGCAGTTGCCGGCAAAGTCCAGGCCAAAAAATATTTGGTGTTATTTAGAGGAATACCTCGCCTCAATACAGGACGATGAGGAGGACCAACACCTAGATTGAATCGGTTGGGAACGTGTGTGGGTAAGCGCACGAGGACAAGCCCAGTGGCAGCAGAAACTTGGGGGGAACTGGAACTATCGTTGCAGCTGAAGTTTAGCAAGTGAGGGGTATTACTGTACGGTCTTAGTTGGGGTATGTTGTTTTCTGTTCTTAGTTATAAAATGTGAAAATGAAAGACTCACCTCTTTTTGTCAGCTAGTAGCCATACGTGAGGTACGCGGGGGGCTCCACCTCACAGTGAAGAGATGTTTATGTGCAACGAACATATCCACTGATGGATGCTGATACTAACGTAGCGAGCCGGCCCCAGGGTTGTAGGCTCATGCTGTGTAAACTGCTTTGTGTTAATAAAGGTCTTACACAAAAAAAATATATATATATATATATATATTTTGAAGTATTTGTTGGTGGTTGTTTGTGCATTCAGTAAATGGGTTGAGGCTTACCCCACTAAAGAGAATATGGCCATTGCGACTGCAAAGCTACTCCTGAAGGAGTTCTTTCCTCGCTTTGGCTTGCCCCGTTTGATCTGGAGTGATAGCGGAAGTCATTTCATTTTTTTTTCATTATTATTATTCTTTTTTTTTATTGATCAGCTTGAAGACATAGTAAAAAACCAAAGATAACAGATAGTTTGATCATGGCTATTAACACAGAAAAAAAGAAAATACATAACCAATTTACACTGAAAATCAAAAATGAATCTAAAAACAGATATAGGTCAGGCTTACATGAATCTAATTGCCCAACCAATATCTAAATGGCGCCCATATTTTCAAACCCCTCTCACGCCTCCTCCTACTGCTTCTTAGAAACACAGCTGATTCCAAATTATGGAGAGCTAGAATCCTTGCTCTCCAATTCACAAAAGTGGGAGGGAACGGATTAATCCATTCAGAAGTTATGCATAATCGAATTAAAGACATTGCAATACAAAGAAAGGCGGATTCATGGAATGATCTATCAATTTCCGTTTCAGAGCCCATTTACTAACTCGGAGGAAAGTGAGAGTGAAATCTTGAGAGAGCTATTAATAGATGATTGGACATCTTGAAGGAATACTTCCAATGTAATACAAGAGAAAAACATGTGAACATCGTTAGCTGCGGGTAGGCCACATCTTGAACAGCCCTGAACCCCACTACCTCCCCATTTGGATATTTTAGCAGGAGTATAGTACAGATCAAACAGAGCCATATAGCTTTGGGAGCGTGAGGTCCCGGAAATTAAAACTGAGTTAGAAAGGTCCAGAGCCGCTACAATGTCTATACCGACTTTACCTAGTTTACTACCTAATTTTGTATTTTGGGAAGAAAGATTATCAGGAAGGCCTAATAGTAGGTTTTGATAAAGGGCCCCAATCCTGGCCTTCCACAGGATCAAATCCATAAGTGTGTTTCGGGCAAGCGTGGTAGGGCAATTATGAAGAAGTTTATCTATGTAACTACATATCTGTAGGTATTTAAAAAATTTGTGTGAGTCCAGACCGAACTTATCTTTTAAAAATAGAAAGGAAGCCATATTGCCCTCATGAAATAGGTCCCCCAAAATAAGAATGCCGTGGGATATCCACCTGATTGTAATCAGATCCTGAAAAATAGGGGGTAGTAGCCTAGCGGCAGCCAAGGGTGTATAGAAATTAATATTGGGAATTAGCCATTTTCGGCGCACCTTCCTCCAGACTGATTACATTGCTAATACAACCTTAAACTTAGTTTTTTTGTAATAACTGGGCTCTAAGACTGACAAAAGAATCCCCTTAGCCTCCTCCCCTAAACCAATCTCGAATATGGAAGGACTAAGAGATGGTGGAAGTGAGGCGCGTAGAACAAAAAGTGGCTGAGCTAAATGTTGGAGTAGGGACCCCCAATTATACAACAACAAATTAGGGACTGAACACCCCCCTATCCAATGGCAGGTGCATCCATTTAGCAGCCCGCGTGGAAGATGATAACTCCACAAGAACCTATTACAACACCTTTCTGCACTACTAAGACTAGACTGGGCAAATTCCAAGGGGATGGTCATAAAAATGTACAAAAAGTTTGGCAAAATCAACATTTTTAATATGTTCCTCGTACCAAATAAAGACAAATGTAAATTATCCAACCGCGCAGAGTGGAATTAGCAGTATCTATTATAGGTAGAATGTTCATTTCAGGTAACTGCTCTACCGCCGCCGTGATTTTGACGCCCAAATAGGTCGCACTTTGGACGACTAGAGCATCCGATGGACCCATAGTAGACGATTGGATAACCTGAGTTTTCTGAGCATTAAGTTAATACCCTGAGAGTCGGCCAAAACGTTCGGCCAAGTTCTTAATGGCCGAAAAAGAAGATGACACATTACTGGTTAAACAATAATATCGTCGGCATAAGCCAGAACTTTAAGGTCGAATGAATTGACCCTAACAAGTAGAATATTATGAGAAAGCTCTATTTTATTTATAAATAGATCGGTATAAAGAGCAAATAACAGTGGCGAACAGGAGCATCCCTGTCGGGTGCCCCTGTTGATATCAAACGGACATGACAGCAACCCTGAAATGGACAGAATTGCTTGAGGGACTATATAAAGGGACTTTAAAGCATTTATAAAGTTTGGGCAAAACCCCTTCCAATGGAGAACTTTCCAGAGAAATCCCCAAGCAACCCTGTCAAACGCCTTTTCAGCGTCCAACAGGATTGCACCAAAGGGGGATCGTGTAGCTTGGGCCCCGTCCAAAAGAGCTATGACACGGCGGACATGATCCGCCATGTGCCTTCGAGGAATGAACCCATGTTGCCGAATGGAAACTAAGTGGGATATCACCGTTGCCAGTCTAACTGCTAAAATCTTTGAAAATATCTTACTGTCCGTATTTATAAGTGAAATTAGATGAAATGAAGCGGGGTCGAGCTCCGGCTTATCTTTTTTTTAACAGAATGATTGTTGTAAAGCGCCAGCAGTCGGGAATCCTGCCTAACTGGGCATCTCTGAGAATAGTTAACAGATCGTCTCTAATCTCCGATCGGAATGTACTATAAAATTTCAAGGGAATAGAGTCAGGACCGGCTGCCTTGCCGCTAGCCAAAGTGTTTAACGCTGAATCTACTTCCTCCCACCCTATGGGTGCGGCGAGAACCGCGTTTTGATGATCCGAAATTCTTAAGGTATTAAGCTCTTCAATGAAAGGGCCGAACTCAGACTCAGTGGAATAAGCACTAACTTCCTCCCTATAAAGGGAATGATAAAATTCGGGAAAAACTGACAACACTCCCTCGGGGGTGTCGTGAAGACCCCTGAGAGTCCTGAATCCTGGTAATGGAGTTAGCTAGACCTCGCTGATGAAGTCGCTTGGCAAGGACCCTGCCAGATCTTTCACCATACTCAAACATCGTCGGGCGATACTGCAAATATTTGGCAGCAAGATCCTGGCCAAGGAACTCAAGCAGAAAGGCTTTAATGCGTGCGACCTGTAGCTGCATATGGAATATATCGGAACCATCAGTAATCACGGTTGTAAGCTGGACCTCAGCACTGCGTAATTCATCAATGCATAATTTGGTTGTTTCTTTGATTCGCTTCTGACGAAAACATGAAAAGCTTTTGGCCTCACCCCGGACTGCGGCCTTAAGCGAGTCTCAAACTATGTTAGTAGGGGCTGAGCCTCTATTAATGTTCAGAAATTCGGTTACCCAAGGTCTCATATGATCTAGATATGATGGTTCTAATAACAATTTCCTCTCGAAGGTCCAAGGTCTGAGGATTCTTGGAGTACCATTTAAAATACAATCAATTGTTAAAAGATTATTATCTGAAATGATTCTGGGGGAAATAGCAATTGAGGTAGAGTCTGCCAATTGATCTGAAATTAAAAAATATTCAACCCGGACCATTTTTTTGTGGGGGGCAGAAAAATATGTAGAACCATCTATGTTCTTGCAGTGGTGAAACCAAAGGTCAGTCATAAGATGTTCTTGAAACAAAGCTAGGTTTCTGGCCCGCATAATTCTGCCCGCCAGCTACATTAAAGTTAGCAGGTACATTGATGTTAAAATCCCCATAGAAACAGATAGGCTGCGGCCATAAGGCCAGTTCTACCTTTAAGTAATCTAGCGCTGCAGGGTCATCAAAATTTGCACTATACACTGTAAAAATTGTGAGGGGTGCACCATTAATCAAAAAGCTCTGCGATTGCCCATCTCCCCCCAATGTCTTGACTAGCTCTTACACAAGAACGTAGCCCACGTTTCATTATTATGGCCACCCCTCTTATCGTAGAGGTCGGATGAGAGCATACTATTAGGTCAAACCCTGGAATTTTAAGACGCTCCCTCTTATTCCATGGAGCATGGGTTTCCTGCAAACACAGTATTTCTAAATGAAAACTGTGCATAACATGTGCAAACAAATCTCGCTTTTTCCCATTGTTCAAGCCACAGACATTCCATGAAGCAATACGTACCCTACCTGACGCCATTAACAATCTCAAAGAAAAAGATCAAACCTAGGATTATTCTCTGATTTAATCCATATTTGCCTTGATAAGAAAGATTCTTCAAGCTTCTTTTTGAATGCTCCCCAACCCAACCCACCCAAACCTCCCCCCACCCCAGCAAACCACCCACCCCCGTCCCAAACGTCTACCACCCTCCATATAAAGCAACAGGATCGGAGTCCCGGTGATGGAGGAGCTGGTATGAGCAGAGAACCCCCCCCCGAGGGTCACTGCTAACTTAGCCCAAAAAAACACAGCAAAAAGGGAATATGCCCACCAGATATGCACAAGGAGAAATAAAATAATAGCTGCAAAAAGAGGAAAAAAGGAGAAGGTACATCCCTTAGGAGAGCATAGACCCAGCTAATAAAAAGAAAGGATTTAACATTATACACATTTAGTTACAAACTATTGAATCTATTACAGTGAGTCCAAAAAGGTCTTTGCCTGAATTTCGGACTCAAACAATCTAGTATGGCCTGTATAAATAACTTTGAGTTTAGATGGAAAAAGCAGAAAAACCTGCGCCCGCTTAGATTGAAAAGGGGCAATCAGCTGACGGAGCTGCCACCTCCGTTCGACCGTGGCTTGACAAAAGTCCGGCCTAACAAAAAACTTACAGCCTTTTCCAGACCTTTGCCTGTCAGGCCTGGCTAGATCATAAATCCTTTCTCTGGCTAAGAAGTTATGTAAACAGATTAGAATGGTACGGGTCTGTTCTCTGTTTGACCCGAGCGATGTTTTGGCTTAAAGGGAAAACGGCGGGCACGTTGGATTTCTAACCGCCAGTCCCATTCTTTAACCTCAGGAAATTCTTCTGTGAAGAGATCAACCACAAACTGACTAGTATCTGACCCTTCCGTGCCCTCGGGAACCCCCAGAATTCTTAAGTTATTTCGCTGTGCCCGGTGTTCCAAATCAACAAGTTTTCCTTGAATATCGACCCTTTGGGATTGAATTTCCTCCACAGTAGACTTTTGGGTGAGTAAGTCATCTTCAAGCGTAGAAATACGGGTTTCTGCCTCCGGAACCCGGGATGCAATATCAGTACAGGTCTTAATTACTCTGCGCAAACAGTTTTGGACCCTGCGGCATGCCCCCTGCGCGCGGGCACTTTCCTGGCGTGTCTCTTCGCGATGAGCCAATATTGTTTGATATATTATGGCGAGCGTCATTTCACCGGGAAATGAACTAGTATTAGGTTCTTAAGTATTGGCTGCTGTATTTGGAAGAGTCCCCGAGGCTTGGGGCTGAGCGGAAAAAGAATAATCTCAGTCCAAAGAACCAACATTTGAACCAGGCTCTTGGGATGCTTTTCGTACTGTAGGGAGGTCACTAGAAATGCCAGTAGAGTTCAAAACATCATTGGTGCGCCAATCCCCCATATCGCTGCCATCATCATCAGTCCAGTCCTTATTCAGTCCGTTGTCGGCCATAGGTACTAAAGTCTGGAGTGGTTCAATGTGAGAAATTTGGGATACTCCAATTTGTGAACTAAGGGCTGAGTCTGAAAGGACTACGTCTCCCAGCAGCCCCCTTGATGGTAAGACCAGATCAGGAGAAGACTTGGTGCCTGGAACATTACTCGTCAGATTAACAGCAGACTGCTCCACCTCAGATTGCGCAGAAGTATTCAAAGAAACGTCCCCATCATTTTTAAGCACAGCTACGGAAGAGTATGATAAGGAAACAGCATTCGTCTTACCAGTTGGAGGCTCTGCGATGGGGGTGAGAGGAGCAGGAGGAAGACGAGAGGATTTCCCAGCAGTGGGGCTCTGTGCAGTTTTACCAGTTGTGCTCACCCGTGGTTTAAACATCGCTGGTATCGGGACCGGGACCTGAGCCGGTTTTGAATTTTTGCCAACCGCTACAAGTGGCTGGGCATTTTTAGCTGTATGCGGTAATGGCGGTGTGGACTGGGCTGCCGAGGGACCCAAAACAACAGCTGTGGTCTTTGCCGGCGCCGCCCGGGGGAGAGACTTCGTTTGATTTTTGGGAAGCATCCCAATGTTGATGCGAGCCTGATTAGACTGAGCAGGGTGCCAGCGCTGATTAAAGCGGAGCACAAACAGGCTATTGCTTCAGAAACGCCGTACCGCAGAAGCCCGGAACTGCAGATCCCGGTGTAAGAAACAAAGCCGCCAGAGCATCTCCCGACAGCGGTAAGGTGTCTTCTCTGACGACGGGGACCCCGCGCTCTAATTCAGCTTAGCAGCGTCTTCGGGGGGAGAGCGCAGGTACCAGCTCACTCGGCCAGGAGCGTGGCCGCCATCTTGCCTCCAGAGAAACCCAACGAAGTCATTTCAAAGCCAAGGTTATTCAAATAGTTTGCGAGGGCCTATACATCAGATAGAAGTTCTATGGTGCAAATCACCCCCAGTCAGCAGGTTTGCTTGAGAAGTACAACGGTACTCTCAAACTGAAATTGGCAAAGATTCAGGAGACCACAGCGTTGCAGTGGCCAGATGCTTTACCATTAGCCCTTTTGTCCACAGGAACAACAGCACATTCTAGGACAGGATTGTCACCTTACGAGGATGTGTTCGGGCCCCCTGAATGTCTGGGGTGTCCGCCACCACGTAAGTTCTCGGAAATTGAGTATCCTTTGCTGACAGATTACCTACGTGAGTTAACTAAAAGTATGCGTTCTATTCACCAGCAGATATATGACTCCATGCCACCTGTAAACAAGGGGCATAATATTAGGCCAGGTGACTTTGTCTTGGTGAAGAATTTCCAGCGGAAAAAGAGTTTGGAGCCCTGCTGGAAGGGACATGTCAGGTCCTCCTTGCCACCCGCACAGCCGTAAAAGTCGCCGGCTGAAGGAACTGAATCCATACGCACCACTGCCGCAGAGTACCCCTGACCTTGCCCTATGATCAGTGGGTAAGGGAGGGCATTGGGGACTCAGAACATGAGAAGGTGTCCCTGTTCATCGCATTCAGTGATGCGGTTTTAACATGGGCCCAAACGGATGCTGAAAATAATGAGGTGCTGAATGCGGTTGTGCCCCCGGAGATAAGGGCTATTCAGTAGCCCCTTTCCACCGACCCCTCTGTGCCTGAGCGCCTTGTCATTGACCCCTCTGTGCCTGGAGTCACAAGGTACAATTTTCTCCCTCGAGCGAAGGACAGTTCACCAAAGGATAAGTTAGATTAGTTAGGGATGGACTGCGTAAGTCAGGGTGTACTTTGCCTACAGTACCAACAGTGTTAGTTTAGGGAGAGGTGAGATTGGTGCATTGTTCGGACATTGGACAGAATAGATCGAACGTGCTCCCTTGGAGAGGGGTACATTATCCTGGACAACGTGGGATTCATCTAGCGCTAGGACTGAGCAGCTCCACTGCCGGTGCTCAAGACCGTCAATGATGATGAACAATAGGAGTCTACCAGTGAGGCTCTGATGGACACTGGGAACACTTGTCCAGGCCATCAGTTTTATTGCACTTCTTTTTCCTTGTTTCATAATGTATCCGTTTGGTCGGCCCATTGAGGAAGAGGAGCAACCATTTGCAACACCGCGACTAGTGCAACAGGGCTGGTTGCACTAATTGTTGGGTGTGTGGATTACTTCCCTCAGTGACTCATAAAAGTGATAACTTGTTGTACATGCCACTGTCATACATCAGTAGTTTCGAGGGTTGGTTTGCATTGCTTAGTATGGTGTGCCCCCATCCCCAATTCGATACTCTGGATAGGACACTTGCTGATTCTCCCACTGGGACACAGAATGTACATTTCCATCACATGGCTCTAACTGGCAGTTTGACAGGCCAAGAGCAGTTTAGTAGGTTGTTTTAAGGTTGTATATGAACGCACATAAGAGTGTAAAAAACAGGACATGGTCTCAAATGGAAATAGCTGATTTCCTAGGGATTAACACGTCAGAGTATTTCCAGTCTTTCCAGGCTTGTAATGTTACTGAGGACAAGCCAATACCAGTGTCAGTGGTCAACACAACAGCTAGTTTCAAGTCAAGTCAATTTCGCTTTATTTGAGATGGACTCGAGGGCCCCGGTAGGATAAAAGTGGGGTAGAGCAGATGCAATTCGACATATAGGTTGAGAACGACTGATAGTCCGCCTTTAATACCACCCCCTAATGTCTATTTTGTCTGTGCATACCAAGCTTATGTCTGGCTCCTGGAGGGATGGTCGGTCAGGTGTTATCTCTTTTTTCTCCTTCCCCCGTGTATATAGCTCCAACCAATTACCAGAAAGACCATCATCTGCAGCGTAGGATTGTACACTTGCCCAGAGTTAGAAGGGTTATTGATACAGAAAATATAGATCAGACAGATACCACTTTTCAACAGTTTGAAGATGCCATGAAGGGTATCGTACCATTTGGGGCCCCATGTCCAATAACCTTAACCCCTTAACTGCTGCCGTCGGCCAACGGTCGTCACAAGCACTACCTCCCCAGTGCTGCGCACGACCGTTGGCCGACGGGCCAGTATTTGTTATCCGAACGTCAGCACTGGGCGCTGAACGTTCGACCCTCTGATGAGGTTAACATTCGTCGGCTCACAAGAGTTGTGGAAGGGGTTATTAATACAACAGCAGGGATGCTGACCAATATCACTGCTGAGCTCCAGGCTATTCACCTTAGAAAACAGGATGGTGTTAGATGTCATCCTTGCTGATCAGGTAGGGGGCCTGTTGCGTTATTGTGATTGGCGGTTTTATCTTCACATGTTGTCTTTGCATACATTGTCTCCCTACCTGCTGCGCTTACTGCATAGGCGTTGTCACTCCTAAATCTAAAAAGGCAGCTCCTGACACTAGCATTGCCATCATGTTGCAAAAGGATATTGCTGACATGATGCAGATTGACGAGGGCATTTTTGGTTCCACATTATCCCTTGCAATGTCAATTTCTGATACTGAATATATGAATAACAATAAGTGTTGATGTCTTTTGTTTCTCCGCATATTACATCTTTTCTGTTCCTAATTCTGCAATGGTTTAGCAAATGCTAAAAGGAGGGTCCGTTGGAATAAAAATGTTTTAGCTGTACTGTTTATGCATTGTACGTGTTAAGATAGCATTTGCGGCACCATTTTAGGTGCAGCTGCCATTTTGAATCATGTCGCTAGCTATGTATTCCCTGACTTGAGAGGCATGCTGTGGAAATGTTAATTTCGCCAAAGTTAGGCCTTGCTCTGCTAACGAATACACTGTTCCAATTAGTGCATTCCTTTGTACATAGATAGAAGCTTTCTTGCATTAACCTGGCTCTAGACATGAACAGAATAACCTTGGCAAGTAGATAATGTGTGCCCGGTCCCAGAGTCGAAACATGTCCTACTGTACTCCTTTGTTTTAGTGGCACCTGCTAGTAGATTTCCATTAGGGGCGGACGTTCTTTTTTCAGAAAGCGTACATATTGTATCTCTGTGTTTGCTGAAGTCAGTCCCTCTGCAGTAATCCAAGGAGGCTGGTCAGACTGGACTCCACTCGAGTGTACCTGAATAAAATATACTTGCTTTGTATTCTCTACTGTCTGACCGACTCTTCATTTGTGTGGAAGGCTGAGAGGTGGTCGCGAGTGACCCGGGTCACCCTAATCGGTTCACTTCCTTCATATTGCCCTACAGTGTCCATGTTGGGGCACAGGCAAATGCATTAAACGGATTTCACTGTCCTCTACTGACATCAAAAATATGTGTTTGGGGGGGGCAATACATTGGGGGGGGGGGCAGCAGCGTTCTTCGAATTGCCATTTAAGCTAAGGGTAATGAGCCAGCTATTAATTAGCACTAAAAGTTATTGGAGGGTGCTTTGCTGATGGGGGAAGTGCATGTGTTTGCAAATAGAATCAACATAAAGTGCATATATAGGGTTGTACTTTGGTCCCTACACCATACAGACAGAGAAATTATAAAACATCCGCGCTGGCTGTACGGCATAGCACCTGGTAAATAAAATGCGAAAACAGAGCTGGCAGCTTCTGTTCCAAGGCCCTGTCAATATACTGAGCGCTTAAGCGGACCTAGGATTCGCCAACTAGGACTCAAACATGAAGTACAGTATCTAGAAGGGGGTGTTCTTAGTGCAGCACTGATTGGTTGACCTTATCAGATCAGAGGTCATCCAACATTTAGAGTTCTGTTTGGCGCCAAGAAGTAATCTGTATTCTATGAGGCACCGTGTAAGTAAATGCAGGCCCAACCATACTATCTCTTTCTTGTGCCCCCCTGACAGGTCCTGCTGGCGACTGGGATCACCTTTGCCTCCAATCTCGAAAGCCGTTTCGATATTCAGATCGTGGGGCAGCTGCCGGCCGGGTAAGCGGTGCTGGACAGAGGATGTCAGGGACCTGGGTCTTTGGTGTCAGCAGTGGTCTTTATGTATATACGGTTTGTGCAGAATGGGGCCTGGTGTCTGCAGTTCCAGTCAGGTCCATAGCGACCAATGTCTTTAATGACACATCTGGAGGTAGTGACTCAAGGCCCTAGTGTTGACAGTTCTGCTTATGAAGGTGTGGCCTGCAGGGTCCTGGAGACTGGTCATTGGTGCAAAGTATGGTGGGAAGGTATATGAAACCCTGGTGCTTGTCAGTAATGCCATGTGTACAGCTGTGTAGTCTAGCACCAGCAATAACAAACATGTAGCTAGGTCTGTATGAGTGTGAGCGTGTGTGAGGAAACACCACCCTTGGTTTTAACCTCTGGGACAGAGCTTTGAGTTGCGATGCCTTTTTGGCGTTTATGCATTTGACTGTCTCGTTGAGGGGTGCATTCAGCCATCTCCCCTCTTTTTTATCCAGATTCGCCCGCCCAACACTCCCCTCCATGGAGGCCCTGCCAGACGTCCTGGGTGACACAGTGGCTATCACATTCGTGGGCTACGCGGTTTCTGTCTCACTGGCGATGATCTATGCAGAGAAGCACAGGTACACCATTGACCCCAATCAGGTAGGAATCTAGTGCAAGTTTGTGACAAAGGCCTGCTGAGATAAAATGCGGGTTCAGATGCCGTGGGGAACTTTCAGCCGAGATCCCTTGCCAGGACTCACTGCTGTGCCTCGGGTGCGACTCATAGTTGCGATAAGACTATATTGGCAGCTGAGATGGGGCAGTGGGTGGAGGGTCAGACCCAAAGCAGTGGTCCTGGACATGCGAAGGAGAGGAGCAGGTTCGCTGCCCTCATACAGGTCAGTTATAGAGTCTCATTTATTTATATTGCTTTATTGTTCCCCCACATGCATTTGTAACCCCTTTTTTATTTTAGAATGGGTTACTTCATATATGTATGTTTTATTTTATTATTTACTACTTTTAAAAAATAGAGAAAATGTGCTGCCTTTTCTAGGCCTCAGCTTTAATAATCAGAGAGATGTATTTATCTTTGCTAAAGAAGTGTTCCGCGATTCTTCACTAGAGGCAAAGACAATCAGTGCTTTTTGAATTTAATAATGATACCTGTAATGGTGAACTGGTGTCACAGGAAACTAACTTTTCCATTTGCAACATTAATAGTTCATAGCATGTTTGAAGCTAGACGAGCTATTACCATTTGAATGGATAGGCAAATGGCATTTTTAGGGTGACAGATGCATTTCGCGAGTATGCTCAACTGTATCTATTTAGTCATAGGATTTATGAACAGCAGCATTTTTTGCTGAAATCGGAATGTGCAGCTGTTGACCGATTACGTGGCAACTGTTTAAAATCCCAAAGTATGTTCTTTTTTCATTGCTGTAAGATTCTAGTTGCCTCCCTATTGCTATTTTTAAAAAGACGAAAATATGGAATTTTGGAGCAACAAAGGAGAACTCTGTCTACAAATGGGCAGAATGGGGTTTCAAGAGGGCTAAAAAGGAAAAATTATTGTAGATTAACGGACATTCATTGAGCTATCAAATTTGGACTATCAATCCAGTTGAGAAACATTTCTATAAATATTATGCTGTTGCTTCTTCAACACTGCAGTATTCTTTTTTTGTTAAAGTACTTTATTAGGTTTTACAGAACATTCAAGAGATTTAGTTCTTTCCATATGGCAATTACAATGACATTTGGTAATAAGTCAACATACATCACAGTTCAACAGATTAGCAGGCTGTTGATGTCCAATGACATCATGTTATTGCTTCATCCCTACTGCGGCCCCACATCCAACTCACCCGTCTTGCACTCACTTGCAATAAGATCCCGTAGTTGTCAACCATAGTCACTCCCCCACCATATCAGCTCACTACACCATAAGATTTTGAGAACACCAGGCCAGCCCCTATGCTACTGTTCAGCAGGACTGCTCGCCCTCCCCTCTCGGTCAGCAGTGTCAACTGATGAGGTATCCCCATCTCTAGTTGCCACATATGTTTTGTACATCTCCCAGAAGTTCTTAGGTCTACTATTTGGTGGGAGAAGGTCACTGAAGGTCTCAGTTTGTGTGCTACAGTACATCATGTGTCTCGACCACTGAGCTATCGTGGGGATTGGGACTCGCGACCAACCCATCGCTGCCCTGCGCTTAGCTAGTAGCAAGCCCATGTCAACCAACGTGCGGACCCCTTTTGGTACTGACTGGGAATAACCTAACAGGGCCAACGCAGTCTCTGGGGAAAGTGTCACCTGTCCCAACTCCTTAAAGACTAAATCACAAAATTTGGATATCCCCGAACAGAGCCAGGCCAAGTGACAAATATCAGCCGTCTGAGCACTGCAGTGTTTGGAATCCACCCCATCCCTCAGTCAGTATCTACATAATCTCTCTGGAGTGTAAAGGACCCTATTTAGATACTTAAAGTCAATCACTCTATTGCTACCATTTAAAGAAATGTGCTTCATGCTGTCGCAGTCGTACCCAGGATATACAGCAATGCTTGCCTTGTTCTGTGGAACTGAAACTTAGTGAGGAGGGTTACTTCGGAATTTCCGGCCCACATTTCCGCCCAGCTCTTTGCTGTGCTTCCCTCAAACAGGTTCCCTATTGTCTGCGCTCCTATTGAATTAAGAGCTCGCATAACTCCCTTCTCTCTGCATGGAGGTAGCCAGTGGCACCAATCCAGCAGTGCTGACGGGGAGTACAAGATAGCACCCACCTGCAGCTTTAGCAGGTGATGCCAGGCATATTTGGTAGCATTCACTGAGTCGAAGATCCCCCGTCCTACGATACACAGGTGTGAACAGCAGAGCTGGCAATGAGAGAGGGGATGCCACTACCGTCCATATGCGTAGATGAGGCGTATCTGCGGAGCCGTGCATCCAATGGTAAGTGTGTGCGCTCTGTGCTGCTCTGTAATATAGGTCCAGGTCTGGCGCTTATCCCTCCCATGTGGCATGGTAATGTAAGTACGTTTCATCTAACCCGCGCTTGGTTGCCGGCCCAAGCTAATTTAATCATCAACGATGTAAGCTGACGAAAAAAGGAGCTAGGGAGTACCAAAGGTATGTTAGTAAAGAGAAATAGAAAACAGTGCAATATTACCATTTTCATAAAGGAAACTCTACCCAGTAAGGACAGTAGCAGTCGAATCCAGCTACGTAATTTTCCCTGAATACCACTTCAGAGTCAGTGTGGATTTTGATACCTAGGTACCACACCGGTTCCGTCGACCATCGCAACAGGTAGTCAGGCTCGAATGGGGTCGTGGCCGGTGTGAGGGGGAATATTATAGACTTTGGCCAATTAACATGGAGTCCAGACACCACTCCAAATCTCACTACTTCTCGCAATACTGGGGAGAGATTACATTCTGGGTCACGCACATACAGCAGCGTATCGTCCGCGTAGGTGGATACAATCAACTCGTAACCAGTAAATCTTATACCCCTATAGCTGTGGTATTTGCGTAGCGCACAAGCTAAAGGCTCGACCACCAATGCATATAATATTGGTGACATTGGGCAACCTTGCTGCTTGCCTCTAGTCACATATATAGTATCCGTCACCAGATTGCAAATTTTGACTCTAGCTGTGGGAGCGTTATATAACACCCCTATCAGCTGTAAAAGGACACTTCCCAGCCCTATCCTCGTCAGGACCTGCAGCATGAAGGGCCATTCGACAGAGTTGAAGGCCTCCTCCATGTCGAGGAAAATTGCCACCGCTTTTACCTCCGGTCGAGGGTGTTGTATCGTACCAAACACAGTTCTCAAATTGTATGTTAAATTTCTACTTGTAACGAAGCCCGCCTGCTCTTGAGCAACCAGCAGCGGAACCAGAGGGACTAACTGATTCACCAGTATTTTCGCAAAAATGTTAGTGTCCACATTGATCAACGAGAGTGGGCGATAGGTTGTGTACTCGTCCGAAGGTTTGTCTGGCTTCAAAATCACGACAATAATCGCCTCCCTCATTGAGGGGGGCATCACACCTGTCACACACATTTCTTCAAAGAGTGTGACTAACTGTGGGGCTAACAAGTCCTTGAGTGCTTTGTAGAAAGTTACAGTGAGGCCATCCACTCCAGGCGCGCTACCTGATTTCATATCTGACAGAGCATTGGTGATTTCATCTACCTCCAGAGGCCGCATAAGATATTCACAGTGTTTTTTGTTAGCCAGGGCAGGTTTATATGTGTTAGGTAGTCCAAGATTTCTGCTTCAGTGCCACCGCTGCAAGAGGTATACAGTTCAGAATAATATTGCTGAAACCTGTGTGCTATGTCAGTTTCTTCTGTCAGCGTTTCTCCCTCAGCTGTTTTGACCTCAGCTACTATTGATTTGTCCCGCCGCCTCTTTAGAAGTTGAGCCAAGATTGAGCCTGGCCGTTCACCCTCACCATACGTGTGCTGTGGCATATTTACCGAGGTGCTTTATTTTGGCTTCAGCCGCATCATGATATTCTCCTAATTGTGTTTTAAACTCCTGTGCGATATTATCGTCAGCCCTTACCAGGAGTTGTTCCTCTAGTTTAGCACGCAAACGTTTCAGATCTGAGAGTCGCTTGCGTAGCGCTCTGAGTACCCCAGAGTGCTTGGTCATGGTGATACAGTGGATATACTCTTTGAACGCCTCCCAGACCATGTGAAAACTGTGCACCAATCCTATGTTACAGGCAAAGAACGTTTCAATCGACTCCACCTGTTCCTCCTTGAAGGCAGTGTCTAGTAGAGAGTAGGGTGGGAATCTCCACGTAAACGTGGGGATACATTTACGTGGGGTTTCTAGTACTAGCAATATTGGGGAATGATCCGAAAGGATGCAAGGAAGTACCTCGCAGACTCTGGTCTCCTCTCTCAACTGCCTGGCTGCTAGCCAGTAGTCTATACAGGTATGTAAGTCCTAATAAGCTGAGTAACGGATATCCCCACCTTTTTCCGGGTATCTCTGACGCCACACATTACACAAGTCAAACTGAACCATTGCATCTTCTACTGCTCGTGTTGACGCCGTGACCTGCCTCACCGCCCCCCCCGGGTATGTCCTGCAGTGGATTCATTACTATATTGAGGTCGCCTCCCCATAGTTGCTGCCCTTCCCCGCGTGTGCGAACTTTGTCAGACAGTGATGTGTAAAAATTGGGATTGTCAAAGTGCGGGCTATATATATTAACTATAAGTAGGTCCATTCCTTTACCCCTACATCTGGAAATCACATAGCGCCCTTCCTGGTCTGTGTCTAACGGTTTGAGCTTAAGGGATGCCTTAGGGTTCACCCATGTAAGCACGCCCCGCGCATGGTTGGTGAAGCCTGCTGCATGTATATTTCTTTGCAATCCTCTGCTGCACAGCATATGGCTACTTAGGGGGAGATGTGTCTCCTGCAGGAGTGCCACATCAATGGTGTGTCTTACAAAGTAAGCCAATACCTTTCTAAGTTTCCTTTGGTCATTGAGGCCTCGCACGTTCCAAGTTAGCGTGTGAACCGTGCTACATGCTGCTATAGCACTGTGTTTACTAATGTCCTTCAAGGGGGTATGTAGATTCTGCACAATGTTACCTGTCACATGTACACATAAACCATGTGATTACCTTGAATATGTGTGAATACAGTGAGAAAGTTGCCATACAACCGCAGTCTCAATGCCCTCCCTCCCCACTACCCACGCCAGGCATGCCCCAACTGTGCCGTAGCGAAATTACCCCAAACATTCCCCATTCGCCATCCAATGTTCAGCTAATCAAAACAGAAAAACACTGAACTGAACCCCTCCCCCCTCAATATCTCTCCCAAAGTGTGTAGTACACTCTTGGGTGGATGTTGTTTGTCCAGCAGTGTAACTAGACTTAACAGGACAGGGTTCCCCCCCCCCTCTCCAACAGTCAAAGTTAGTGCATCTGCTATAGGATACCACCGCTCCTCCTCACCGCTATGTTGTTCCTTGCAAAAAGTAACTTATTGTGACTTTAACTAGATATTGGATACTCTATTCATAATACTGTTGCACAACTGACTTTTTGGGGACTCTCTAAATGTCCTTCCCACATCTAATCAAGCCCTTGTTATGGATTTCCCATGGCAAACCCTGCTTGTCTTCCCAGACACCCCGAGTAGTAGTTCTCTTATCTGTAATACATGTAGACCAATGTTCAGTCCTGATCGTCCATTTCACCGCCGGTTGCTTCCTCTAAGGAGTTCCGCTACGGGCTGCACGCTTTTCTTTGGACCACTTCTTTAGGGCTTTCTGCAGTGCTTTAGGGTCTGTAAAGATGCGTGACTGGCCCTGCCGATTGACTCGGAGTCTCGCCGGATACAGCATGGCATAGTCCCAATTTTGATCTCATAGTTGACGCTTCAGTGGCGGAAACTGTCTGCGCGCTTCCTGCACTCGGGTCGTGAAGTCTGGGTATAAAGAGATACTGGAGCACTTGTACTGCAGTGTTTGTTTCTCCCTGGCTACTTTCAGTGCCAAGTCCCTGTCCCGGTAATTCAACAGCAAAACGCACTTCAAAGAAGATACATTTTCTGCCACTATTGGTTTTTATTGTGTTTTTTTTACAAAAATGTCATTCATATATTGAATATTACTGTCGATCTAAGATTGCATTTGATGTTTTTTATGAATGAAACTCGTTTTTATTATAATTGAATTCAATCAATTTGAAATTAAAAAATACCTTTTTATTGATTTTTTTCTCTCCTTTGGCTTTACACTGAGTCTTGTTTTAATGATTACCCATTTTGCCATAGTATCATAGTATAATGTTTGACAAGCGTATTATTGCATAGGAATTTATTTTCAATTGTAGTGGCTTTTCCAACCTTGCCACGGCTCTTCACACAACACCGCAGCAGGTCTGAGCTGCCTCCGCGTTTTCGCCCAAAGAGAAAGCCTTCATCAGGCCCAGCGCCAGATTACATGCTGCTCGTCCGTCAAGCTGCTTGCGCGCTTACTCCTTGCTGCCAGCGCAGCACTCAGCAGGGTCACCGCTGTCCCCGCAGCAGGGCGCCCCGCAACTGGTACCTGCTCCGTTGGCACACTGTGTTGTCAACCCTCCACCAGCAACGCCCTGTAACACAACCGCTGCTAGATGTCGGAGCTCCGCCCACCACCTATGGCAGTCCAAGGATCGCGGCCCAGGTCAGAGGTACAACAGGCTGAGGCAGCCAGCTCACTCACTTGCAAAGTGTGAGGTTTCAAATTCGCTCACAATGCTCCTGTTACATTCCGGAGCTGGCGGCAGCTAATAACAGGTTTAATTGGCCGTGCAGATGCAGGATTCCTGTAGGATTGTGTGATGGCTATACGGAGCGTACAGATCAAGCAGCAATCTTTGTTGCGAGCAAGCTACGCCCCCCAACACTGCAGTATTTTTAGTAACCTCAACGAGAAGCACACACATTTCACAGTGTTGCTTGTTCCCCATTCCACCTATTCTTGTAAAATTCTCACTAAGGTTTAGTAGACTTTTAAATCAGAATCAGAAAATGTTATTGTTTACTTCCTGTTGACACTTTTGGTGCTCAGCTGCATGTCAAATGTGCATTGTGAAATCTCTCAGTTCTTCCAATTTCTCCTGATTGGTTTTCTCAATATTTCACATTTTTCATGTTAGTTTATGGAGACTCCTAATATGCCACTGGAGGTTTTCTAAATAATGTCATTAGTAATGTAAAATCTAAAGATTGATCATTGGACCAAGCCACACCCTTAAAGAAAATGCACCAAACCCTCCTCTTTTCTGGCAAAGCCCCTGTCAGCCTCTGTCTTGCTGAAGCCTTATCATTTACTGTGTAACACATCTTAGTTTTTGTGAATTTGTCTCTTGGCAGGAGCTGCTAGCTCATGGGATTTCCAACTTTATTTCTTCTCTGTTCAAGTGTTTTCCCAATTCGGCAACACTGGCTACCACCAATATCCTGGAAAGCGCTGGTGCCAACACCCAGGTGAGCAGACAGAAAGCCAGAAAATATTTTCTGCAGTCTTGTCCACACTATTGTTCTGAAAAAGAGACAGATCTGTCTAAATGAAAGTTGAGACCATTTTCATTTTTAGAAATGGTACTGAATATTAAAGGTCATTTTCATGGATTCAGACCCTCTGGCAGCGCTTTTAAATGATCCTGATGACCAACATTCCAGTTTTACTCTTATGTCTGACTTTGCCAATGCTGAGCTCTGTTTACTTTATCAGCATTAATGTATTTCCTTATTTCCTCAGCTTTCAGGGTTCTTCACTGCTAGTGTGGTCCTTGTTGTGCTCCTATGGGTCGGCCCTCTCTTTTACTATCTTCCCAAGGTAAGACACACTCCTCCACTCCATCTCCTCACTCAGTTAGGTTTGGGTTGCTACACAGTAACATGAACAAGACATAAATGGCACCTCATGAATTTAGGTGGAAGGTTAATTTAGTAAGTAAAGAGATGCAAAATACCCAACCACTCCTTCCTGACCTTAAGATGGTATCTGCTTTAATTCAGCAAAATGCTAGCTACCAATAACCCTGAAATCACCCTGTATCACCTAGTTGACTGCTGCCAAACAGTAAGAAATACATATTTCTGTTTGTCTGAATAGTCATCATTTTTGCTTTCAGAGAACAGAAATACTTCCTCTACAGACCCACTCATGTCAGGTCACAGTAAAAAACCATCACATTTATAATACCATTTGTCCAGTGAAAAGGAAGAGCAGTATGTAAAGGTGAATATTTCACTTGTTCTTTTGTGGGCAAAATGTTTCGCCCACTAATCCATTCTTACGGCTGTATGTATAAGTATTCCTATAGCACAACCCTAGTTATGAAGTAACAGAGTATAGTATGTGGATTATCCAGTATTATGGGTGTCTTTCATAGATTCACATGCCTGAATCATTCCCCGTCGTCAAGACGGAAGTCTCCGGTACATAGAAAAGTAATGTCCTATAGACATACATAGAGAATAGTAGGCCTAAAGGCCTCACCTTAGTAACATCTCCATGTCCTTTTGTAAAAAGGACTAAACTCTAGACAAGAGCCAATCAGCTGTCACCTCCCTCTAGAACCTTCCTGGCAGGAGCCTCAGTCCCTCAGATTTTCTACCGCACGTTGTGCTAAGGGAGTCTCCACCTGAGTTCTGCTCAGGTTTGCTTCTAAAGCTTTATTTCTTTAAAAATTGGATTATTTCTAGGTAAAAGCGAATTATTATGGCTGATAATCATAAGAAGGGTCTTTTTAGAGCCTGCAGTTCTTGTGGTAAAAAAAGGCTCCACATCGATGACCAACACAAGAAATGCTTATATTGCCTATACCCGGATCATTCATCTGAGGACTGCAAAATATGTAGAACATTTTCCACAAAAACTCTCAAGGACCGAGAAGGACGCCTTCTGATATGGCTCCAAAGGCTCAAGAACAGAGACAATCTGGAATCCTCTGAAGAAGGTGAGAGCTCTTCAGTCTCCTCTAAACTGTCTCTCAAAAGGCCAAGGGTAGCTTCCCCTAGCCCTCAAGACGCTCCTCCAAAAAAGACTCCTAAAAAGTCTTCAGAGGTCCAGTCAGCATCAGCGTCTGACAAGGAGGTTCACACCTTCAGAAAACCTGCGCCGTTGTCGATGACGACCTCATCGACATCATCATCGGCGCTCAGTAAGGCTGTGTCTCCTGTCTACGTCTCGACGTCAACGACAACAGTCTCGACGACGACGCCATCGTCGACGTTATCTTCTTCAACGACGATTACCCCATCATCGACGGCGGGTAAGCCCTTGTTGTCGACCATTGTTATTAAAAGGTCATCGTCGACGCCCAAAACGCCATCGACGACTGCAGCGCCGATGACAGTATCGACGACAAAGTCAACTCCGTCGAC
Source organism: Lissotriton vulgaris (assembly GCF_964263255.1). NCBI lineage: Eukaryota > Metazoa > Chordata > Amphibia > Caudata > Salamandridae > Lissotriton > Lissotriton vulgaris. The sequence continues at coordinate 1,341,242,271 of NC_141685.1, read as the reverse complement.
CAAAGCCACGCCGACGAAGACATCGTCGATGAAAACATCATGTGCCCGGTGTGCCCGTCGACGAAGGGGTCGACGACGATGAAGACGCCGTCGGTAGCGGCACCGTCGACGAAGGCGTCGGCGACGATGAAGATACTGTCCACAGCAACACCGTTGACGAAGGCGTCGACGACTATAAAGACGCCGTTAACAGTGGCACCGTCGATGACCCTGTTGGAGCAGTCGACGACGATAATTCCGTCGACGGCAAAGGTCCAGAATGAACAGACTGTTAGCAATACATCGTCGACGATCTCTCCGTCGACGAGCCAGGTGTTGATGACTGATTCTGGGTTCCATTCCACTGCGCAGGTCAAAATCTCAAGGAGGGCAATCACACCGGACTTAACGTCTCCAAGCCGGGTGCAAAGTCTACCGCCAGCTCATCTCCTACAAGATGAAGATTCTGATGAGGAGGATATGCTCCAGGCAAACAGCCCTTCGGAGCTAGTAGTGAAATGTCAAAGCTCGGACGAGGAAGTAGTCCAGCAGCATACAGTACAGACGCACATTACACCCATGGTGTGTCTGCCAGCATCTCTAGTGACTGGCTTAAGATTTCTTATTGAGGACTATAAACAAAGATTCCCGGAATCACCAGCTCCTCAACCAGCGGCGACAGTGCCATTGCCACGACCTCGACCGCCGCCCTTGGTTATCCAGCAGGAGAGGGTGCACGTGTCTTGTCCTCCATCATCTGATGAAGAAGGAGAGGAAGATCAACCAGAGGAGGGTGAAGTGCAGGATGACCAATCCGTTCAAGAAGACTATGACAAATATGTCATTGATTCTCTAGCGTCTCCTGTGCCCGCTACTTCAGACTCGCCACCGGTGGACATCGGTGGTTTCCACAATTTGGTTGAGAGAGCGGCAAAACGCTTTCACATGACAATGGAATCTCAGGAACATGACTGTTTCCTATACGATTGAAAGAACCGCTTAAAAAAGCAGCGAGATCAATTCCAATATTTGATTATGTATGGGAACAGGGTCTGCAGTTGATGCAAACTCCAGCCTCAGTCTCGCCAGTAGTTCCAAGGCTGGATAAGAAATACATTGCCCCACCGTCAGCAGCGGCCTGTCTCACAGGACACCCTAAACCTGATTCGGTAGTCACTCAGGCGGCACAATATAATTCTAGAAATCCCGCATCTCCTTTGACAGAGCCACTGGACAAGGAGGGGAGGAAGCTAGACAATATAGGAAAACGTTTTTCTATAATGTCAGCAATGACGGTGAAGGCAGCAAATACACTGGCGCTTTTAGGACGATACAATAGACAGCTATGTGCGGATATTGCACCGTATTTATCTGAGTTTCCAGACGCCTCAAAAGAGGAAGTACAATCTATCCTTTTGGAGGGTCAGACGTCAGCGTCTGAAATAATAGACTGTGCTATGGACGTAGCGATGGCGGGGTTCCGGCAGCTGGCCGGGGCAGCCATTTTACGGAGGCAAGGATGGCTCAAGGCAACTTCATTTAGACAGGAGGTACAGTCTAAAGTCCTAGATATGCCTTATGATGGCCAACATCTGTTTGGAGCTAAGATCGACGAAGCTCTACAAACTATTAAAAAAGACACGGACACGGCAAGAGCGCTGGGTACACTCCAATATAAGAACCAGTCCTTTCGAGGGAACAGAGGACGAGGACAACCCTCATACAGAGGTGATTTTTTAGAACAGATCATCATATTCTTCCAACCAGGGTAGAACCCAATATCAGAATCGCCAACAACAGGGCCGACAATCCTCATACGGAAAGTCAACCTTTAGAGGCAAAAATCAAAGTAGGAACAATGGCGGACGCCAATCACCTATTCATCCAGCAAGTCCAAGCCCCATCTACTTTTTTAAAGATTGGAGGAAAATGTACACATTTTCTCAGGAATTGGAAAAGAATAACCACGGACCGGTGGGTCCTTCAATTGATTCAATTTGGCCATTCCATGGAATTCTAAAGTATCCCTCCGACAACTCCTCCCCGCCCAATGCAACACAAAAACCTATGATTGCTTCTGCAAGAACTCTCAATTATGCTCAGGAAAGGAGCAATAGAGAGAGTACCATCGTCTCAGAAGGGGAAGGGATTTTACTCCTGCTTCTTTCTCAAAGGCAAGCCCGTCTGCGCCCGTCCGTGCCGGATACGGGCCTAGGGCCACCACCCCTGGCTCTGTCAAATTCACCCGCCTCCCACCCTATACTCACTCTATGCTAACTGATTTGCGTCCACAACTTATGGAAGGATGTACCAGATACAGTCTGGACTCTACATCTCCCACTACTATTCTAAAATGCAAGCACTGTCAGGCTGCCATCCCCCTTCTAAACAAACCGGCGGGAAGCGACAATCAAAATCAGATAACACAAAATTCTACAATTGCCCTCATTAATGTTTACTCCTTGGCTAAACACAGGCAAGAAATTGCTGACCTATTTTTAGACAGGAACATTGATATAATGTTCCTGACAGAGACCTGGATGGATAAAACATCGGATCCAGACCTTGTGATAGCCGTCCCCAATGGATTTAAAGCCTATAGACAGGACAGAACAGGCAAAAGAGGAGGTGGGATAGCAATAATTGCCCGGGATACCTTCAAAATTCGTACCGCGGCAATACCTACCACGACATGTGAGGCGCTCCAGTTTGATATTTACCTGTCTCCTTCTTATAACTTTAAAGGCATATTATTATACAGACGACCTGAGATTCAGTCGGGATTTCTCACAGAAATTGCCACTATCTTAGAATCCCTTGCAACTGAGAAGTCCATAACACTGCTAGGAGATTTTAATTTCCATCTGGACTGTAATGAAGGGATGTATGACGTTACTCCGCATACCGTTACAACTACCTACCATTACAACGCGACCATTACAACGCATACCATTACAACGCATAGCGCTTTGGGGTGCTGGATAGTGGTAAGTATAATTTACTATTCTAACTCCAGTCCCCGTGGACCCTAGGGAAGGTGTTGGATAGTAAATTATACTTATTCCCTATCCTAGAGCGCCCCCCAGCGCAATGCGTTGTAATGGTATGCGTTGTAAAAGTCGCGTTGTAATGGTAGTGCGGAGTAAAAAATGCGTTGTAACAGGTGCATACCGTAATGAAGATAAAGACACCATGACCCTGCAGTCAGAAATGGAGGTCTTCGGCCTATCACAGTTGGTGACGGGACCTACCCATACTGCAGGGCATACTTTAGACGGAATATTTACCAATCTAGAAGACTTGCTAATTACTGACGTCCTTCCAATGACTTGGACTGACCATCATTTGGTATTAGGTACTATAAAAACTAGCGAAGCACCCATTCTTAAAGCACCCCCCCCCAGACAGGAACCTTTTAAGGTATGGAAAGATATTAACATTCCTAACCTTAAGATATCACTAGACAACTCTAAGCCTACCCTGTCCACTGATCCAGAAATAGCTACAAAGCAATACCAAGCCTGGCTGGATCAGGCTACTAACAAATTAGTACCAGTTAAACGAATGTCCAAGAATAGAAGTTCTCCTTCAGCACCCTGTTATACAGAGGAACTCAGAAAACATAAACAGCTTTGTAGAAATAAAGAAAAGCACTGTAGGAAAAACTATGACGATGAAAGCAAATATAAGTATAAGGAGCTTCTAACCCAGTACAAATTCTTGATCATGGAGGCCAAAAAAAAGTACTACAGGGAGCAAATTGAAAACGCAAAAAATTCTAATAAAAAGCTCTATGAGATAACCAAACAGCTTGCAGGAGGTGCTCCTGACTTGAATCCCCCATTTTCACAAAGTTTCTGTGACTCATTAGCATCCTTCTTTTTCACTAAAGTGAATGATATCTTCTCAGCATTTACCTCCTCTGATAATCATAGCACCAATGATATAATAACGCCACATACTGATAATATCTTCCCGCAGTTTGTGGAAATTTCAGAAAATCAAATCCAGGATATCATCAAATCCATTAAGTCAGGCTCAGCATTGGATACTTGCCCCTTGAAAACTCTCCGCCCATTAATGGACACCTTGGTCCCAGTTATAACCCAAATTTGCAATTCAATGTTCCGCACAGGAATTTACCCAACCCCTTTAAAAAAAACCTTACTGAAGCCACTTCTGAAAAAATCCGGCCTAGATAAAACAGAGTTAAAAAATTACAGGCCTATAGCCAACCTCTCGTTTCTAGCCAAAGTAGCAGAAAAAGCCATGAACATTCAACTTGCGGAATTTATCAAGCAACACCACCTGCTCGATAAAACCCAATTTGGATTTCGCAAGTTTCATGGAACAGAAACGGCGCTTATCAAAGCGGCGGATGACATCAGATTAATCCGAGATCAAGGAGGCTCAGCACTGTTGGTGCTTCTAGACCTATCGGCCGCCTTCGACACGGTCGACCACAAGATCTTGGTCGACCGTGTTGAAAACATGGGCGTGCTAGGCCTAGCTAAGAATCTACTGGCATCTTTTTTGACGGATAGATCCCAGGCAGTCACCCTAGGACAATTCGAGTCAGCAGAGTTGTCCTTGCCATGTGGGGTACCTCAAGGTTCATCCCTTAGTCCGACACTATTTAACAACTATGTGTCGGACCTCGCTAAAACCATCAAAGCGCACGGGATGAACCTTACCTCATATGCGGATGACACCCAGTTGATTCTGACCGTCAGAAATGATGGGGAAACTGTAGCGGAGAGTTTTAAAGCAGGTATGCTGGCCATCGGACAGTGGATGTCAGCAAACTGTTTAAAACTGAACTCCGAAAAAAACAAGGTGGTAACATTTGGTCATCTTAGCCCTAAGTGGTCCTCTGTATGGTGGCCTTCATCCTTTGGAGCCTTGCCTAAACCAACCCCGAAGGTGAGAAACCTATGCGTCATTTTCGACAACAACCTGAACTTTATGGCTCATGCCAACCAGACGGCCTCTACGGCGTTTTACAAACTACGCCTGGTAAAAAAGATCCTTCCATTTCTCCCTTAAAGTATAGGCAAGACATTAGTTAGCGCCCTAGTCCTGTCTGCACTTGATTACTGCAATGGCTTGTTTGCCAATGCCCAAATCAGGGTCATCAAGAAAATGCAGACAGTACAGAACGCAGCGGCCAGACTTCTCTCGGGCATCCCTAGATTTAAACCTATAACTGACACCTTGAGAAGCTATCATTGGCTGCCTATCAGGAATAGAATTAAATTCAAGACCTTGTGTATTGTTTATAAATCATTTCACCAACAAGCCCCTCAATTCCTGAGAGACCACCTTACCCCATATAATCCTCCCCGGCCACTCCGTTCAGCCAAGCTGAACGATCTGGTAGTACCCCGGACTAAATTAGTCAACTGGGGAGACAGACGTTTCCTGGTTGCTGCCCCGAAATTATGGAACACGCTCCCTCAATCCATTAGATCTAGCCCAAATCTACTGTCATTCAGAAAGCAGCTGAAAACTTGGTTGTTTATCCTCTAAGAGCAAGAAGCCAAGCATAGGAGAGTCTACAATAGTACAGCGCCGAGACGCCTGCGGGCATTTGTTCGCGCTCTATTAAATGTTAAAAATAAATAAATTCAGAAGAAGGAAAAGAAATGGAGACCCATTCTAGACCTCAGAGCGTTGAACAACTTCTTAAAGAAGCAGTCGTTCCGAATGGTCACCATACAGGAGATCTTGAACCTCCTCCAGGAAGGGGATTTCATGACGTCACTGGACTTACAGGACGCATATTTTCATGTTCCAGTCTACAAAAATCACAAAAAACACCTGAGATTTGCAGTTGCGGGCAGGCACTTCCAGTTCCGTGTCCTACCTTTTGGCCTCAAGTCTGCGCCCCGGATCTTCACCAAGTGTCTCTCCCCGGTGGCAGCTTTCCTCAGGCAGCATGGTCACCAAGTCTTCCCATATTTGGACGACTGGCTGGTGAAGGCACCATCCTTTGCAGGTGCCTCCATATCCTCCAACGCCTGTCTCAATCTCTTCAGTCACTTGGGTCTTACAATAAACCAAGAAAAGTCCACTTTTCAACCTTCTCGCACCATCACCTTTCTTGGAGCAACTCTGAACACAGGTTCTGCAAAGGCGTTTCCATCCCAGGAACGAAAACGCAGGCTCCTTTCTCTAGCCTCAACAGTAACTTCGAAGAAAACATTGACAGTTCGTATCTTCAAATCCCTTTTGGGGATGATGTCATCGTGCATCCTACTCATATCACATTGCCGTCTACGGATGTGTCCCCTAAAAGAGGCTTTGTCCAGGCAATGGACACAATGCACAGGGTCGTTCGACGACCGCATAACTATTACAGTGCGAATCATCAAGACATTGTAATGGGGGATGTCATCAAAAAACCTCTCGCAGGGACTAACATTCCTACTTCCCGCAACTCCTCATGTCATCAAAACGGACGCTTCCTTGGAGGGTTGGGGAGCTGTCCTTCAAGAACTGCAGATAAGTGGCAAATGGTCAGAGCTGGAAAAACATCTCCACATCAACCTACTTGAGCTGAGGGCAGTGTTCCTGGCCCTACAGTCATTCTTGCCAAGGATCAAGAACTCCCTAGTGCTCGTCAGGACCGACAACACTACGACAATGCACTATCTAAACAAACAGGAAGGGACGCGTTCGCAGACACTCTCGCGAATCGCAAAAGTTCTGGAATTGGCTCATTCTCCACAATGTAACACTAATGACGGAGTATGTCCCAGGCAAGGACAATGTAATTGCAGACACGTTAAGCAGGCAGAGGACATTGTCGCACGAATGGGAACTGGACCAGGCAATCATCGACCAGATCTTTTCCAAGTGGGGATCGCCGCAAATCGATCTATTTGCGACCAGAAAGAACTCAAAATGCCCAAACATCGCAAGCAGGCATCCCCAGTCAGAGTCCCTAGGGAATGCATTTTCCATCACATGGAGCAACGTCTTTGCGTATGCATTTCCGCCATTCCCGATGCTTCCCAGGGTCCTCAGAAAGATGAAAGCGGGGCCTTGCACTCTAATTCTGATAGCCCCATTCTGGCCAAGACAACACAGGTTCACGTAGCTCCATCATCTCTCTCTAGAGACACTGATTCATCTGTGCCAGTATCCATCCCTGCTCACCATGAACAACAAGCAGGTTCAACATCTGGATCTGAAGTCTGTCAGGTTAGCCTCTTGGCTCCTGAGTCCTGAGTACCGAGAATTCAGCAGTCTAAACATTCCACAGGACTGTCTGGATATTCTAGCCAAGGCAAGAGCGGATAGCACTAACAAGACGTATTCCCTGAAGTGGAAGCGCTTTTGTGTATGGTGTGCGGACAGAGGAATTCGACCTTTTTCCTCTCCAGAACAAATCTTGCCCTATTTACTACATCCGGCACAGTCGGGCCTAGCCTACTCCTCCATTAAGGTACACTTGGCAGCAATATCACGTTTTAAAAGGACTTCAAAGGGTCCCTCTCTATGGTCTAGCAGACTAATTAAACAGTTCCTGAAAGGACTATACTGTTCTTTCCCGCCTGTACGGATGGCTCCACCAACATGGCATCTAAATGTGGTTCTTAACCAACTTATGATAGATCCGTTCGAACCCATACACAAGGCTGACCTAAAGTACATCTCCTGGAAAACAGCTCTCCTCCTAGCGCTTACATCTGCAAGGAGGGTCAGTGAAATACAGGCATTTTCCATCCAGGATCCGTTTCTACAGTTTACAGACAACAGGGTGATTTTAAGGACCAATCCTAAATTTATCCCTAAAGTCCCCTCGGACTTCCACTTGAACGAGCCTGTAATCCTAAGGTCATTCTTTCCAAACCCCAGCACTGCAGCTGAGAGGTCGCTGCATTCGTTAGACCTTAAAAGATGCTTGAAATTTTACATTGATAAGACCAAAACATTCAGGAAGTCTAATCAACTCTTCATAGCTTTCAGTAGACCTAGGAAAGGTCTACCGCTTACCAAACAGAGTATCTCCAGATGGATCTCTTCAGCGATTACTTTCTGTCATGAGCGAGCTGGACAGCCATTACAGTCTAAAGTCAGAGCTCATTCTACAAGAGCTATGTCTACATCTATGGCACTCTTTGCTGGGGTGCCAGTCGTGGACATTTGCATGGCGGGAACATGGAAGTCGCCGCATACCTTCACTAGGCATTACTGCCTGGACACAGAGCTGATGAGGGATGCGGCAGTGGGACAAGCAGTGTTACGCCATCTATTTCAGTAAGGTGAGCCTTCTTCCGTCCCTCCATTCTTCTCTGATATGCACATTTCTATGTTGATGCTTATTGTTGACATTTATTGGTGGTTTATAGTCGCATGATATGTATTATCTAATGACTTGCATATGCTGTACCATCAGAAATGTGCACTCTTCATTGCTTGCTACTCTGATTTAGGCATGTGAATCTATTAAAGACACCCATAATACTGGATAAGAAATGCGTTACTTACCTGTAACTGCAGTTATCCAGTATTGGTTTCTTTCATAGATTCACATGCAACCCTCCTGCCTTCCCGGGAAGGACTCACCTAACTCTCTCAGTGTCACGCCTACTTAGCTTAGTGCGTATGAAAATCTGAGGGACTGAGGCTCCTACCAGGAAGGTTCTAGAGGGAGGTGACAGCTGATTGGCTCTTGTCTAGAGTTTAGTCCTTTTTACAAAAGGACATGGATATCTTACTAAGGTGAGGCCTTTAGGCCTACTTTTCACTATGTATGTCTATAGGACATTACTTTTCTATGTACCGGAGACTCCTGTCTCGACGACGGGGAATGAATCGGGCATGTGAATCTATGAAAGACACCAATACTGGATAACTGCAGTTACAGGTAAGTAACGTATTTCATGTGGAAAGTTTACAACATGATGCATGTAAGCCCTGCTTAACAAATGGATACTGCTATTTGGTGTCAATGTGGGGTAAGCAGTCAAAGTAGTTGCTCCTGGATGCTCAGTGTTCCATCAAGGGGGTAGCGAAAAAGTCTTCCAAGTATCCATTTCTTTCCACACCGTCATGCTTGATCATTTGAGTTACCGCTCCTTCTCTTGAGTCTCATGGGACCCGAACCCCAACAGTCCCCTGAACCCCAATGTTTTGAACACCCCAATTTTCACTTATTCATTTTGGCTCCAAAACTTTCAGTTGATCTAGTGATTAGAGCCAACACTCCTCATCAAAAAGGTCAATTTACCAGAGTAAAACAGAATAAATATGGACGAATAATAACTAAGTTTTAGAACAAAAATATGGCAAAAATACATTTATTACAGAATTATCAATAAATGCGGTACAAAGAAAAATTCACGAATCGCCATGAAGGCCCAAATACAGAAATATAAAGCTATGAAACTTAGTAAAAAACCCTAATTAGGCAAGTCTAGGCAAACACCTGAGAGTCAAACTCATAAAGAGCACTGACATCATCCCAATAAATAATCTAGGAACAAAGGGACAGAGTCTCAGGAGGAAAATGGAAAGTCGCCCCCAAAAGAGGGGAACAGAGGAGCAGATCCGAAGACCCAGATATAGACAATGCACACAAGCTATTAATAGATTGTGCAAATTTAGCATGGTATGATCATTGCTGGGGTCAAATTGGCAAATCAGAAACAGATACGTAATGCTTTAAATCTTTAGTACTAACCAATCTCTTAAGGTAAGAAAAATCTTCCCCAGCTTCGTCAGCAACTGCACTGCGGAGATGTGTTACTAAAAAGGAAACATTTCGACTATGGCTCACAGAATTAGCACACCTACAACGGAACTTCCAGCAGAAGTCCTTGAAAATGATACTTTAGGTACACGATGGAAGCTTCATTCACAATACACACTTCCTGACACAGTTGTCCATTTTTGACATCATTCACTTGGCGCTCTGCGGAATAAGAGGAGAGATGCTTGCAGCGAGACACTGTTTGGGATGGGGGATGAGCAGGCTCAAAATGAGCATGTGGAATAACTACTTCACAGTATTAATTACACATCCAAGTGACATAGTAAATTTGTTTCAAGTGCAGCATAATTCATTCATTGATTATGACTCTATACATCATTAAAACCAATAATTCGAAAATAATTTTTACATTGAAAAAAAGATACCACAAATCATACCTCATCTTGTAACCTAGTGATGACCCTATGTTCTCGAAAGTACCTTCCATGAAAAGAAAGAATGGATTCGCTAGGAGCATTTACTTGATATTCAATCAACAAATTTGAAAGCCTGCCCATTTGGGAGTCCTCAATTTGTTTTGAAAATTCTAGACATTTTAACCCCTTGCGTGCGTTCGTCGGCCAATGGCCATCCCGAGCACTACCTCGCTAGTGCTGCGCACGTCCGTTGGCCTACGCGGCCCCGCCTGCGCATTGGAACGCCCGCATTGCAGCGGAATTGCCGCCGCGGTAAACGGGTTAATACTTAAGCACTAAACCTAGTTGATTTCTATGACGAAAACATGAAAATTAATAAGTTTGAAGTTTAGTAGAATTGTTTTTACAGTTTTATATAGAGTGAACTTGGCCCAAGAGCAATAGAGCACTTTAAATGAGAACCAGATTGTATTATAAAACTTTTAGGCACGGGAGATTATGGTCCTGATTACGACTTAGGCAGTCTTACCGCCAACCCGCTGCGGAGGTAGTTCAGAAAACACCGCCAAGCCGGCAGTATCCCGCCTGCTTATTATGAGGGTCCAGCAGGGCTAGCGATGTTTACGTGGCGGGTCATGGCGGGGGAACACTTTGGCTTTGGAAATGAGCCAGAAATCAATGCCAGCCACACTGCGGTGCCTCCAGCCATTCGGGGTTTCCTTTCATTCTGTTGTGCAAGTGAAACATTGTGTGCACCCAACCTGAAGGCATTGGAAGGCACTACATTAGCACCCTTCAACTGAAATAGACAAGCCAACCTTGGTGTGTGCTTTAATTTTGAACACGGTTACATTTTGGTAATTAATAATGTGGCAGATCCTTACTAAGAAGCTAAAGATTCAAATCCCCCCTCCCCCAACTGTAGTATGGCCATTACTTAGACTTAAAGGATATCTGACACAAATGTCGAGATTTCATACCATTTGTATTTGTGTTCCCAGAATTCATCTCTTAAGTATGTGTAATAAACAATTGAGGCTATTAGGGCGCTATCGTGTTTCCCCATCCTATAAGGTCACCCAGTGGCATAGTGAGGCCAGCATACTAGTGTTTTCCTGCTTTGGTAGCGTGAAGTGGTGTCTCAAGTTACACAGTTTATTATTGCACCACCTAAAAACTATGACCACATTTGTTTACATTGCTGCTCTGAAAAGTCATTTCAATAAAGGAGGATTTACAAAAATGCACTGCATTAGCACTTGCTACATTACACATGGGCACATTTGCCCTCGAGCCATTCATTCAGCTTATTTCCTGCTTTTCTGTTGACTCTCACATGGTGGTGTCCTTGCCAGGAACAGGTATGTAAAAAGGCAAGCCCTGATTGGGCTGGCGGTGAGCTGCAAGGGAATCCCCTTCATGGGCCGCCTCTGCCGCAGTGGGAGGAGAAATGTGAGCAGAGGTGGCCGTCCTGGGGCGGAGTTCCCACTCCCTTTCATGATAGGGTGATCCGACGGCAAAGGAAGCAGGCGGGAGGACCACCAATGACGGGACTGTTTCCACCATCATCGTAATCAGGTCTTAAGTGATTTGACCAGAATCACTGCATGTGAAGCAAAGGTCCAGATTAAAACCTGGCTCCCAGTTCCAAAGTCAGTATCTCTAGCCATTATTACATATCTCCTCCCCAGGATTCTCTCTATGGTGATCAAGAAGTCTGAGAATTAAAAAAAATGTAGACCAGCCAATCACATTTGTAAGAGCTAAACTATGAGAAAACACAGAGAACCTCAGAGATGTTCTTGAGAAAAAATGGTTGTCAGACAGTTTACAGTTCTTTGTGTGACTTCACCCTTACAGTGATACTTTAAACACACTCTAAGAATTTTCTAGAGGTTTCTGAAATTTTGGCTCCTGCGATTAGACATTTTCTGGATTTTTCAAGGTATTTACATCGGACAAAAATACACTGCCGAAGCAATAACACCTCACTTCACACTGCATATCATGTAATGTTACCCCTGTTCTTCTTTGCAGGCAGTTCTAGCATGCATCAATGTGGTGAGTCTGCGGCAAATGTTTCTGCAGTTCCAGGATCTGCCACAGCTCTGGAGGATCAGCAGAATTGACTTTGTGAGTTCTTGTTTTATCTGACACACCTATCTGCTTCATCATTGACACATATTATAAAGAGCATCCACACTTGAGCGTAATGTTTACAGGTGATCCAAAAGATCCCAGTAAAAGTGTGGAATAGCCTTTTGGCAGGGGAGGTGGGTTTAAAATCAGTAAAGGTTAAAAGGGATTGGAACAAGCGGAGAGGAATAAATATAGAGGAAAGTAAGCTAATGGTGTAGGAAAATGTCCCAATTACGAGTGGTGATATTCCACCTGGAGAAGTAACTCCAGATGTAATTTCGTCACTCGCCATTATGAGTATCCCAGTGTCTTAGGATCCAGAATCACCAGGTTCACAAATTTCACATGCAGTAATCCCCAGTCCACAAACTCCTTATCCAATCATTCCAGACTCTAGTGTTACGAAGCTCAGTTTCATCTTGTGTGGGTGCGTATCCAGTGAATCCTGTGCAGAAACAGGGGCAATGGGTTAGGGCCATAGCACAACCTGGTTGCTGCCTAATCTCTGCAGCACCATAGAAGGTTCATAGAATGATCCCCGTAGTTTGGCCCATGCCCTCCCTGGATCTCCACTCCCACACCCCTCCAAAGCAGCATGGCCAGGTAAAAGTGCGCATTCAGCCACATTTAGAGCCCTGGGCCAGATGCGGTGGTCTGGGATCCCACTCTTCCCAAAACCTTAACCCAGAGAAATCAGATGACATGTTACCAAGCCCCTCCAAAGTCTCATTCTAGGAACATAACTTGTAATTAGCAGTCACAAGTTGTAATTACCTGTTTTAGGTGTTGATATACAGTCTGGAATAAGAGTTTCTGCCACTCTGTTCTCCTCTAACCATTCATCAAAATCTACAGTAGTCCTATTCAGGCCCTTAGTAGAGCCTGTGGATTTACAGCAGGACAGGAAAATGGAAAACTGTCCTTTTACCATGCAGGTAAGCACCATGCAGGTTAGTATGTCTACCTGTACTAAGTATTACTTTACCATGAAGGTATTTCTTATTTTTTTATGTTATGTAAAAAGTTGTGTAGATATGGGTAAATGTAAAGGAAAGTAAGAGTGATTTTGCGTTTCTGAGGTGGGTAGTGGTAAAGGGAGGTAAAAGGGAAAGTAAGGGTCATTTTAGGGTTTAGGAATGGGTAGAGGTAAAAGGAGGTAACAGTGATGTTATGGCTAAGGGCAGGGTAGAGGTAAAGAGAGGTAAAAAGGAAGTGTCATTTTCAGGTTTGATGGTGGGTAAAGGTAAAGAGATGTAAGGGCAATTATATTTTTCAAGAAGGGATGTGGCAAAGGGAGGTAAATAGTTAAAAAAGGACCCCCCTCCACAACAAGTATATATATATATATATACATATATATATATATATATATATATATATATATATATATATATATATATATATATATATATATATATATATATATATATATATATATATATATATATATATATATATATATATATATATAGTGATGACTGGGAGCACCATTGCTGAATAAATCACCTCCTTTTTGCACCTAAACTTTGGGTTCGTGTCCGTATTTGCAGCCTTCCAAAATCTGCGCCGTACTGGAATATATATATATATATATATATATATATATATATATATATATATATATATATATATATATATATATATATATATATATATATATATATATATATATATATATATATAAAATATATAGGCAACTCAATGCTTAAATCAGTTTTAAAAAGCAATGCAACAAGTACCCAGAACTGTGGCGACCCTTCTTAACGCTTCTAGCAACTGAGTTTAGGGAGGTGACTTGCCCTAGATATCTGCGCCTGCTGCGACTGTCACAGTCTGATGCCGGAGGACCTACGGATTGACCAATCACTACTATGCGGAGGACAGTTGGACCTGGAACAGGGGTGGGGGGTGGGTAGGCATGGGGGTGGCGGGAATGGGGATGTAAAGTTTGGATGTTGTTCTATTTTATTTTGGACATTACTATGAAGCTTTGCTGCAGACTCAGTCAACGTGGCCATTACCTTGTCATGGTGTTCAGATACTCCGAGCCATCACCAATGGTATTTAAGAGATCTTCTACCCGCACTTGAACTAATTGACGGAGTCAGCGAAACACGATTGACTAAGCATTTTGTCCTTCCTTGTTACTGTCTTGAGCTATTGTTAAAAGCTGCATCAACGCTGGCTAGGCCGAATGTTGACACCGAACCAGCTCGTAAAGCATGTTGGAATATCGGATTGAGTGTGCAGCGCAATAAACAAAATTTAAACATAAAAAGCAATGCAAAGCCACCATGGGTGGCCCTACATTGATTAATAAATCTGAAGAAATGTAAGGCACCGCAATTCTGTTTTGCGTCACTCAGTACACCATAATCTACATTGCTACTAAATTTCACATACATCTATGTTCCACTCCATGGCATGTCACTACATTATACACCACTTCACTCTATGGTATTCCAGTATAATATACAGCTCCAGTGTATACAATTCCATTCTACATCACTCCACTCCACTCAATGCCACGCCACTGTACTCCACTCCAACATACTATATTCCTCTCTACACCACTCCACTCTACCCTATTACACTGTACAGAACTCCACTGTATGCCACTACACTTTACACTTTTACACTATACGCACCTACACTCTATGCCACTCCAGTCTACGCTATTCCACTGTGTGCCATTCCAATAGACGCTACTCTACGATATGGTATTCCACTGTATGCTACTCCACTCTACACTACTTCACTGTATTCCACTCCACTCCACTCTACCATGCTCCACTCTGTAATATTCCACTGTATACCACTCCACTGTACACTACTGCACTGTACGCCACTCCAGTGTATGGCACTTTGCTCTACGCCACTTCATTCTATGCTATTCCATTGGACACCAATCCAATGTATGTCACGCCACTGTATTCTATTACACTTTACCCCGCTCCACTGTATGTCACTTCAATCTACACCACTCCACTGTATGCTACTCCAATATCCGCTATTACACTCTACGCCACTCCACTATACAACACTCCACTCTACAATATTACATTGTACCCAACTCCACTCTATGCAGTCCATTCTACACTATTACACTGTATGCAACTCTACCTACGCTGCTTCAGTGTATGCTACTCCACTATATGGTATTCCACTGTCCACCATTCCACTGTATGCCCCTCCACTCTAAGCTATTACACTGTATGCCAATCCACTGTACATCACTACACTGTATGCTATTTCCCTGTATGCCACTACACTGTACGTTATTGGACTCTACACCACTCCAATATTTGCCACTCGGAAGCAAGCAGCCTTTCAGAAAGCAACTCAAGAGACTTGGCTCTTCACCCTCGAATCTGACTTCCTGTGCCTTTCTTACATTCTACTCAGCGCCAAGACACTCCTCAGAGTAGCTGTGCATGTTAGAAATCCCTGCATTTATTCATTTGTTCACTCCACTCTATGCCACTCAATTCTACACTATTCCATTGGACACAACTGCACTGCACACAACTCCATTGTATGCTATTACACTGTACACTACTTCAGTATAGGCCACTCCAGTCTACACCACTTCACTATACACCACTGTACTGTACGTTACTCCTATATATGCTTTTCCACTCTACGCCACTCCACTCTGCTATTCCACTGTATGTCACTCAGTTATACTCTGCTGCACTTTATGCCACTCCAGTGTATGCCAGTACACTCTATACCACGCCATTCTATGCTAGCCCATTGGATTCTGCTCCACTTAATGTCATACCACTGTCTGATATTCCACTCCTCTACACTCCTCTGTATGCCACCCTAGTCTACACCACTCTAAGCCACTCCACTCCACTGTAGACTATTACATTGTATACTATAACACTCTAAGCCGCTCCTCTGTACTACCCTCTACGTCATTCGACTGTACGGCACTCCACTCTATGCTATTACACTGTGTATGCATCTTCAGTCTTCACCACTCTACTGTATGGTATTGCACTCTACGCCCTCCACTATATGCCGCTCCATTCTGCAATATTCCACTCTATGCCACCCGACTGTACGATATGACACTGTATGCTATAACACTCTACACTGTGTGCTATATGTATGTTAGAACAATATACACTATGCTTTAAAACTGTAAACTGCATGCTATAGCACTCGCCACTGTACGACTGTACTACCCTCTACGTCATTCCACTGTACGGCACTCCACTGATGCTATTACACTGTATGCATCTACAGTCTTCGCCACTCAACTGTATGGTATTGCACTCTACCCAACTCCACTATATGCCACTCCATTCTATGCTATTCCACTGGACATCACTTCACTGTATGCTATTACACTCTACCCCACTCCACTGTACAACACTCCACTCCACTCTATGCCACTCCACTGTAGTGTTTGGACAAAATAGCCGATTAAAAATATTGAGATACGGAAATATTGTATCAAGAATATTGGGATATATATATATATATATATATATAGTAGACAGGACTATCAAAGGTACAAATATAGTTTTTACAGTTGTTTTTAATATTGTTGTGAAAAATATCGATGTAGGAAATACTGTTGTATATTATTGTTTATTAGTCTTAATTAGTATGTAATGTGTTGTCTTTATTTTTAGGTCTCGCCTGCGATTACAGCGCGAAAAGTGCTGTCTCGCTGCGAGACCAATAGTCACGCGCTCAGCTTCCCAGGAGACAGGAGATGTACACGTGCATCTTCAAGAATCGGATCGGAGCGGGCTGCGTTCGCGTGTGCACATCTCCTGTCTCACGCAGAGTCGTTTCCGATTTCAGCGTGTGTACGTGCTTTGCGCTGCAGGGAAAGCGCTGTACCTGATAAGATCACCGCTGCTGGCCCGAGGTTCTTACAGTGTGTGAACTTGCCCCCAACTTTCACCGCCGTGCGAGAGTGCATCAAGGTCGCCATTAGAAGCACCGCTAGCGGCCCAGGAACCTCAGGAGACCGTTGCCTGCTCCACCTACGTCGCTGCTGTGCCGCGCTGTGCTTGGCTCAAAGTTTCAGCGATTCCCGCCGCGTCATCGGAGGGCTGCGCCGGGATTAGCTGCAGCTCTCCAGGACTACAGTGACATCATCTGTGTGCTGCGCTCCCATTGGCATTACCAGGACAGCTTCCCCGGCTTTGGCCGGGACAGGGAGAGTTGCACCGAAGGCCGGAGCGTGACCGGAGGGGAAGGAGCCTCGGCCAGCACTGCCGCCGCTTCCCAGGTAAGGCTTACTGATTATGCACAATGGGAGGCTGTAACATGCATGCCTTGTTAATGCGCTAGTTGTAGGATTGGGTCTCTGGATTTGAAGGGACAGTGGTAGTGTTTGCTTGCTGCGGAGATGTTCCTGATGCTGTTGTGAAGCAGTGAGTTTGCGTTTCTTCTTCTTAAGTGTGCAGTGGCAGAGAAGAGGACCTGTGCTTTAGTGGAGCTGAGCGGGAGGCAAAGACCCCCCAGGAGATGAGAGCAGCTACAGGCGGGCAGGACACGTACCCTGCTGTGTATAAGAGGACGTTAGTGGCTGCGCTGGAGCGGCAAACATGGATACTCCTGGTAGTATGTACAAGTGAATCTGGCCCTACAATGTCCTCTTATGCCATTTCCCCCACCCCCTGCTTTAACTGCAAGCACCCCATATCTCTTGAGCTGCCCTACTCACATTTATTATACTGCGATAGCCCTTAAAAGTCTGTCGTGGGAGCCGCAGAAGGCTAAAAGGACAGAACATTTCATAAAATAAAATTCTCCTTAGAAAAAAATCAGACTTGTGGCAGCCAGGTGAGCGAGAGAGCAGCAAATGGGACAGAAGGAGAGAGACAGAGAGAGTGGAGGGGAGGGGACATAAAGCTTCTCAGCGCTGGATGAGGACGCTGAAGCTAGAACCTTTGAAATACTTCCTTCAAACTACACTGCAGGGACGGATGCAATTTCGTAGCTGAATGGGTTTGAATCTGCGTGTGATCCTCAGCAGAACAGTGATGCTGACGAGGCATGTACTGAGCAGACCGCCACTAACGGGTGACAAAACTTGTATCGACTTGACTGACAGCCACAGAACTAAGCATGACTGTGGGGGAGATACTGTTAGGAAGTTCAGATTGACATATGTCAAACTTACCAGAATGCAGAGAAAGTGCCGAATGTGATGTGGGAGCTGTTTATGATTGGCAATTATAGAGCTTTCGAGGGGACAATTATATCATCCGTGGATGTGTTTAATCTGCTTCTAATTGAGCAAG
Organism: Lissotriton vulgaris; assembly: GCF_964263255.1. Taxonomy (NCBI): domain Eukaryota; kingdom Metazoa; phylum Chordata; class Amphibia; order Caudata; family Salamandridae; genus Lissotriton; species Lissotriton vulgaris. The sequence continues at coordinate 1,341,223,741 of NC_141685.1, read as the reverse complement.
GTCGGTGAGTTTGCACAGGAGAGGTGTTACAGTATGACCACAGACCAGTAAACCTGGGGAACGTGCAGCACATGTTGACAAGCGGGAAGCAAACCAAGGGGTCGGAAGGGACAGGATAGTAGAGAGGCCGCTGTGCCAGGAGCTCTTCACAGGTGGTCCAAGCATTGGAGATTAGTCCAATGAAGCCCCAGGCATCTGGGCAGGCAAGGAAACCAAAGTGGGATGTTCATTCCATAAGGGTTGGAAGCCAGTGAATGAGGATATTTGTTGCAACCATGTGCCCAAGGGCCACTTGGATTCTTACAGCACATACAATACACCAATATTATTGTTATTTAATTTAGTTTTCAGTTTGGATGAGAATTTCCAGAGTGGTTCTTTGGAAGTAGTTTCAGGATCCGTGGATGGATGGATGGATGGAAGGGCAAAAGAAGAATCCAGGCTAAAAATACATCCCAGCAGCCCAGATTACCTAAGACTTGTCTGGGCAAACAGCACAACGTTGAATGGCATGCTCTATACTGGCAATAGTGAGACTATTGTTGATGCTTGTGCTGTATATCTGCCCAAGGTTTTTTCTGGATTCTACAACCATACCCAGCTGCTTATTAGAGCTAAAGATAGGTGAAGACACCAGTGAGATCCCATTTGGGCTAACAGAAAGACCTCAGCATGGATTGTTTGCCAGGGAATGACCTTGGGGCTTGAGGTCCATATGAGGCTGTGATTACAAGAGCACAGGCCACCCGGTAGGCAGACTTGAGGAGATTCCCCAGTTTGTTGCCACCTAGAGACATTAATGGGCCAGTCTAGGCAGGGCAGATACACCTGTATTGCCATCGGAGCTGCCTAGTGTAGTGTCCGGATCCAGAATTAAGTAGTCAGGAACATAGTTGGTTTAAGAGTAAGCTTTAATCACAACCCCAGCCACAGGTCTAATTCGCAACTGACCAAAGGAACCTCCATGTATTCCAGAATCTCACACGAGATCGGAATTAAGTATGGGCGGAAAATCTGTTCCGCTCGCGGATTTTGCGGATTTTCGGTAAATTCGCAATCCGCGAGATTCGTGAATTTCCCGCAAAATCCGCAAATCCGCGAGCAGCGGATTTTATGGCTTGCTCGCACTGTTCGCGTGAGTTCGCGGCTTCCCAGTTCAACTTCACACCCCGCGAATAAGCGCTAAATTGCAGAAATACGATCTTAGCAAAACTGAAACTACTTACCAGGTTCAAAAGTTCAAGCTCATCATTAGTAGCCATTTCCTGTAGTGCTTCCTGAGGGGCCCCTCCAGAGTTCAGTTGCCTACTTGCAACTATTATGTGACCCTGCTCTGACCCTCAGAATAGTTACACATATGCCACAAAGGTCCTGAATTACAGCTAAGGGAGACAAGCAGGAGCCAGGCTGGAAGTTCAAATCCAACAGTGACACATTAATCAGCCCCTAATTCATTATTGTCAGTTGGGGCAGGGCAGCTGTTGTAACTAATTTTGCAACAATGAAAGCACTTACCAAGTGCAAAAGATCACTAATCAGGAAGCACTAAGGAAGCAGGTGCCAGCTAAAAAAATATTCTGTGACACATTAATCAGCCCCAAATAATTCAGGTCACTTGAGGCAGGGAAGGTGTGCTTTGCTTTGCCACAATAATGTACACTGGACAACCAGAGGGTGCTGTGATGAAACAGAGGGTGGCATGGGTGGGCCAGAGGGTGGCATGAGTAGTCAGAGAGTGGCAGTGGTGACAGAGGGTGGCAGTGATGAAGAAGAGTGTCCCAAACAGGCTGGACACGTAGAAACAACAAGTTCGCAAAACTTGCGACCCGACAGGTAAGTTAGTGTTTGCGAAATTGTATAAAACCCTCGCGAACTGGCAGAAACCCGCGCGAACACAAAAAAAAAAAATCCGCAAATTCGTGAGAATTCGCGGATTTTTGCGGATTGCGAGTTCGCAAATCCGCAAAATTCGCGAACGCGAGATTCGCAAAATTCGCCCATGCTTAATCGGAATACACAGAGAAGGATGTTCCAACACATTAAAGGTACAGTTATAGAAATAGATGTACACCATCACACATCTCCCTTCTAAACAAAAGCATATAATGATAAACTTAACAAAAAAGAAACATACGGGAGAAAAGACTCACAATAAATAATCCCTCAAATAAACAGGAGGTCTACGTACCCTTTGACTTCTGAGGGAAGATGGAGATAAATTAGAACCATTAACAAAACTGAAAGATGGATGATGTAATTCTTCTCTTCCGCACGTCAAATCTTGTGCAGGAATTCTTGACCTAACCACAACTACTCTACTCCTATTCCATATCCTCCCATCCTCCGTTTTAATAGCATTCCTAAAAACCTTCACCACAGCTCTTACATCAGTATACTTCAACCAGGATCTACAACCAACCGGAGCTTTTATTCTCACAAGATCACCCACTAAAATCTTCTGTACATCCACGCATTTTCTTTTATCATAATACCGCTTCCTTTCATCCAGTTTCCTTTCTTCCTTACAACGCCACTCACCAATCCCATTATCCACCAAACCCTTGTTAACTTTCATCCACCCAGGACACAACCAAGTGTTGGGAGCCCTCCCTTTAAACAACTAAAACGGAGATCTCCCAGTTGTTGAATGTGGTGCCAAGCGATAAGCATTAATTCTCTCTTGAGGAATAGACTTCCAGTTCAACCCTGATGATCTAGCTAACTGTATTGCCTCTTTCAGCGTTTTATTGACTCTCTCAACTGCCCCATTCGACTCAGGATGATACAACAAACATCTCTTATGTATTTCATTCTGACTTGTAAGATTAGATCCTGTATTTTCCTTCTCAAAACTACTTGAAGTCTCATTTTTCTTTACTTGACAAACCACATCTTCTACTTTTGTTTCTTCTTTTTTCTCATTTAAAGATCATTTTTCCTTCTCCTTCTTCAACTCACCAACACACTTAGTCATATGTTCTACTTGTTTTGCTATCACCAACACTTCCTCAAGAGGCGGTTCATCCTTCAACCATAGTTCCTTTCTGATGTCATCATGTGGGCACCTCAGTACAAATTGATCCCTAATCCGTTCATCTAGAGTTGACCATAATTACATGAAGAGGCCAGCTTTCTCAATGAGGAAACATATTCTTCAACAGTCTCATCCTTTTTCTGCTCTCTCAATCCAAAGTGATAGCGTTCCATAATGGTACTGACCCTTGCCAGATAATGTTTATCAAGTTGTGCAATTGCAATTTCATATTCATTAAAATGTCGTTGTTCTCCAGCCGACAAGTCAGGTAGATGTTCCAAAACATCTTGACCTTCCCCCCCAAACAATGAAGGAGAAGAGCAAGTTTCCTCAAATTAGTTCCGCACACCCTCGCATAGTTAGCAAATATTTTCTTCCATTTTTTCCATTTAATATTGGGTTCTCCTGGACTCGTTAAAAAGAAAGCAGGCTGAGTTACATTCTGCATTTTTTTTATATATACATATATATGTTCCCTTTTTTTTAAAATATATATATATATATTTAAATATCTTAAAATTAAATGTTTCTCTCCTTTTCCTTTTTTTTTAAATAGAATACTTTTTTTATACAAACATTCCTTTTGACCTTTCTCCTCTCTTTTCTTCTTCAATTCTTTTTTTTGCTAGTCCCACAAGATTCCTATTGCATCACAATGTCTCTTGTCTTCTTTTCTTTCCTTTTTTTTTATTCTGACGTCACAATGCTGCTCTTTACACTTCCCAAAGCTTCCCTTCTTAATTCGACATTCCACACTTGAACAGTAGCGCTTACAACCTTTGTGATGTAATTTCACGGTTTTTTTTCCTGTCACACGCTTGGAGCTCAGCGCACAATGTTTAAGTTCGCTTTCTTAACTCTACATTCCACTCCTGAAACGCAGCGCTTGCGACCTTTGAAACGCAGGCGTTGTTTCTTCTTACCCAAGACGTCTGGAACGCAGCGCTTCCGACGCGCAGCTCAACGTCAGATGTTTACAAGTCTCCTTCCTTTCAAGTTCTACTTTCAGCGCACGAGACCCTGCACGAGAATCTAACGTTCTCCAATCCTTAATTCCCTTTTTATTTCAATTATCTCCTGACCGGCACACTTCCGATTTACGCCCCCCACCAAACTCCTCACCGCATTTTCTTTCCTTTTCCTATTTCTGCCGCTGGGAAGACTCAGCTTCCTTTTTTTTAAAAACAGCCGCTGGAGGAGCGGGAGCGTCGTTCTTCTTTCCCGTCTGTGTTGTGGTAAGGTTCACCTGATCGTCGCCAAATAATGTAGTGTCCGGATCCAGAATTAAGTAGTCAGGAACATAGTTGGTTTAAGAGTAAGCTTTAATCACAACCCCAGCCACAGGTCTAATTCGCAACTGACCAAAGGAACCTCCATGTATTTCAAAATCTCACACGAGATCGGAATACACAGAGAAGGATGTTCCAACACATTAAAGGTACAGTTATAGAAATAGATGTACACCATCACACCTAGCTCTACGGAGAGGGAGTCAGTCCTGCCAGCAGCAGACCATGTACAATACCTGGGGAAAATATGTTCTCTCAATGTTTCAAGCTTCATTAGAAATGTCACAAAAAGATGCTAATATTTCACTTCTGTTCTTGGATTTTCGTCACAATAAAATACACTGAACATAATCTTTACAAAAGTTATTTACAAAAGTTTAAGCTATTGCCATTATAAATTACAAGAACTTTTATTTAAGTAATAATTATTAGAAAAAATTAAAAGCCATTGTTATTTATAATATCAATAGATCTAAGTCACGCAAATACAACACATATTGCATTACAAATGCTATAGGTGTCACATTTACCAAAGTTATAACTATTGGCATTGTAAATGACAGCTATTAATTTAGCTATTTTGAAAGCCAACACATAAATAAAAAGGTGTCATTTGCAATACCAATAGCTCAAACGTTCCTATTGCGAGACCTATTGCATTGCAAATGCTTGTTATTATATGCATTCATGTTTTTAATTTGTTTTTACTTTAGTTACGTTTTTAAATATTTAAAAGTAAAAACAACTATTTTTATATTTATCAACGTTTTTGATAAAGAAATGTAATATATTTTTTAGTAGCAGGATGGGGTTGTAAGGCAATAAGGGTTGGGACTTTTAAAAATTTAATGTAAATAATTTTTAAGATGTATTGTTTTTAATAAAAAATGTTATTATAATATTATGTTTTTTATTAATATTTTATATTAAATAATTTGTAAAATATTAGGGATGTATATATATATATATATATATATATATATATATATATATATGTGTATATATATATATATATATATATATATATATATATAATCACTGAAAAAACCATAGGTTATAGACCATATATAGGGGCTAATTATGATTGCGGAGTTCCCGCATCCTCCGGGCCGGCGGAAGCCACCGCCGGCCCGGAGGATGCGGGAAATCCGCTGCGGAGCCTCCACAGACCCACCGCCAAATTAGGATGGCTGCGGCGGAAAAGCACTAACATGTGGCGGTCACATCCTAATTGTCATGGAGGGACCGCCGCTGCCCATGCGGACGGTCCCTCACACTCAGTGGTGGCAGACGGACGCAAGTCCGTCCGCCATCATAATCGGCCACATAGTTAGGGATTAGCATTTACAAAACCTTATTTTACTCGCACAAAACCATTGAAATTCGCATATATAGTTAGTTGCACTAACTATATATCGCGCACCCCCAATCCACTGCTGATGATGTCACATATTACATCATTCATGACATGGTCAGTGACATCACTGATGACATCACTGAAGACATCTCAAATGACATCACTGATGACATCTCATTTGACATTACTGATCACATCACTGATGACATCATTCATGTGATAATACGATGAACCTCTTCAGACTCTAATATAACCTTAGATACACTCAGTGTAAACAGACACTCACAGACTGTCACTCATCCATGGAGTTACTCACACACCTAGTCAGTCATGCAAAGAATCAATCACACCTCCATTTCCTCAACTATACAGTTATACACACCTTACTTATTCAAACATATACTAACACATATTTACTCTCTCATACAATCCCTGATACAAGTTCACAATGATCCATACAGCCACTCACACATTCACTGGCTCTTATGCACAGTTATTTATATATGTCAACTCTCACATGTACTGTGTTTTACATATGTACTTACTTTGACATGTAGCACTGAGATATCCATTCACTCACCCATACACTCATGCACACAGTCAATCGCCCATACAGCTGTTTCCACATGCACTTTTGAACCCATACATCTAGTGAATCAACTGCTCACACATCTATGCACAGAGTCATACACCTCCCAGCCAACCACACACACACTCAGTCTCCCATACAAATACTTGGGCAACCAATCAATAACCCATATAGTTACTCATATAGCTACTGATCAACACATGCAGCAGTTTACAGAACAACAGACATAATGATGCACAAATTAAGACAGTTTAGTCACTAACCCATGCACTCAGTGAGACACATCTAATCACTCACTCATACAGTCAGTCATGCACCTACTAAATCCTTCATCCAGACACTTATACATCCACTCATTCTTCAATATGTAAGACATATTTTAACTTTACAGAAACACACAGTCACTGGATGTTGTCATCAGTGATGTCATCAGTGATGTCATTTGAGATGTCATCAGTGATGTCATCAGTGATGTCACTGACCATGTCATGAATGATGTAATATGTGACATCATCAGCAGTGGATTGCGGGTGCGCGATATATAGTTAGTGCAACTAACTATATATGCGAATTTCAATGGTTTTGTGCGAGTAAAATAAGGTTTTGTAAATGCTAATCCCTAACTATATATGGTCTATAACCTATGGTTTTTTCAGTGAATTTTCAAGGTTTTGTAAATGCTAATTCCTAACTATATATGGTCTATAACCTATGGTTTTTTCAGTGAATTTCAATGGTTTTTTAATAGCAAATATCAAAAGCTTTAAAAAGTCAAGTACGTGGTAGGTAAAAACATTTTCGTGTTTATGCACGCTGATGTGCTTTGAACGCTGCCCCGCCCCCCTCCTCTTTTCTTTTAGGAGTATTCTCTCTTTGCAGATAGTGAAGGGTAGGTAACACAGGCCTTTGCCCCCGTTGTAACCAGTCGTGCCTGCTTCCCTCTCCATTTGATTGATTGTTATCCTAGCATTTATTGTTTTGGAATTGGTTCTCTTTTGTTCATTCTCTATTTGCAAACAAGCACAAAGTCACAATACTCTGTTTAGTCTTTGCAGATAGTGAAAAATCGTTAAAACAAAAGGAATCAAGCAAAATCAGTAGGCCACTAATGGGATCTCTTTTTGACCTCGCTAAAATAGAAACATTATGAACAACCCCTTTTGAGAAATACGAAACTAGTGAGAGGAACTGAGCTCGACACCATGATAGCTGCAAGACAGCTCGGCTCCGCCGCACACCCCACCCCACCCAAATATTATAAATATATACAACACACCAGCAAAGTAACAGGGTAAAACGTTTTATTAAATAACTATTTACATGGCAGCCTGCTGCAACATCGATCCAAACAAGCCTTTGTATTTGGGGCTCAAAATCAACCATCAATAGTAAGATTTTCATAGGTGAGTGTAGGTTCATGATTTTCCATCCTCAGACTAAAAGCCTGGAGTGGGAGTGAAAGAACAATAACTAGGTAAGAAGGAAGGCAGAGGCTGTGGGAAGGACTCTGGATATGGTATGTTGCTTGGTCCCTGAGATGCTTCGATGTCACTGCCTTGCACAAATGGCATAAGTCCTGGATGTTGGGTGCCATAGTTGAGGGTTCCGAGCAGCGCTTGTAACACTGTCTGAAGCTTATTTGCACCTGCTGCAGCTTCACTATTCTCAAAGTAAGTGGGGGCTGTTTGTGGACCTGACTGCATTGGAAAACAATGTGATGCGGTGCATCCCTGAACCGCTTGACGGAGGCCCCGGAGATAATTGCGCCTGCTCCACACCTTGTCCCGCAATCCGTTTGACCTGAAGACACGTCCTGCGGTGCCCTGGTCCGACCATCACATATACCTGCGCCAGGAAACGGCGTGGGGTGCACTCGAAGGGAGAGGCGGCGCGAACGAGCCTCCCCCACCTCCCCAGGTGGAGGTTTCTCAGCTACACCCCAGCGCTTCACTCGACCAGCTGACTTGCGCCCGCTTTTGCGACACAGTGCCTCGCTTAGCCAGCTGAATTGCGCCTGCTCTTGCTATTACAACGTATCACCCGCCATCCAACGGAATTGCACCCAATCTTGCGGTACAACAACAGGCGGCTGCTACGGAGCTCACAAAATGGCGGTCGGCTCCACAGACTTGGGCCTGGCCACCAAAGATGGCTCTGGGCAACCGTGGAACTCAGACGCTTGGCTGCTAGGGCATGGGCCCCATTCCCAAAAGAGCCCTCAGCCTTGAAGATTCTACAACAGTCACCGGGACCCCCGACTCCCGCAGGCTTCCGGTGGGGAGCTGCTGCCATGATTGCTCGCGGAATGGCAACGACGGAGCCACGAGATGGTGGTGTTCTCATGCTGACGCCAGCGTCAGTCTGAAACATCCAGAAACACTGTAGACTACCAATTCGATCACTTCCGGTGGAGCCCCAACTTGACCCGGTAGAGAAGAACTTGCCCTCCCCTCTTTGACTGATGATTCTTGTTGCCTGTCCCTTCTGTTGTCATTTAACAGAACTTTTTGGACTACTGAAAGGGGTTGTGTTCCGACCGCTGGTTGGTGGAGACATTTTGACTATATTCTGGACCTGCGTTGTCGCGTAATGCGTCATATGACGCGCCAGGTTAGCGCACCCGGAAGTGCTCCGGTGCGCGAGGCGCAGCTTCCCGGAAGCGATCCAGAGCGCGTAACGTAAGCATAACAGGTCATGTGACTTGTTAATAAAACTTTTCATTGGTTCATTTTACTTTTGTTATTCTAATGATGGAAGGCTTGGTCATATGACCTAAAAATAACACTTTTCATTGCTTTTGAAAAAAAAATTTTCCCAAATGATGAAAGCCCCACCTTTTTTTTTCTCACTCTGACTTGTAAAGCAAAGGACCCAGATGCATTTACAGTTTACCACTAACAATGTTCCAGGCTAATGTATTTTCCCGGGAAATTTACAACTGTCCTGCAAGTAAAATATTCCTATTTCGAGAAAAAGGGCGTTTCTTCGTCCCATGAGGGAGCCGTTGAAGACAAGAGGCTCGGCCTGCTGTCTTAGTCGCTGATAGGCATGAATATCGGATTCTTATCGATCACTTTATGTTGCAGGAGTGGAAAACACAACAGCCCTTGACCATTTATCTTTACTGCGTTCCTGCGTATTATACCTTTTAACCGTCATGTAATCGGGCTGCTTTATTTCACTTGCCTTTTACTGATTCGAAAACAGTGGCTATTATTCAAAACTTTACCAATCTAGGTACTACTACCATGTTTTGTTTTAAAAACGTTTATTGTGAAAATGTCAGTATACAAATACGGGCCTATAACCACGTGGGCCGGCCACGGAACAAACTGGAATCGTATATGATGAGGGGACATTTACACTGTAAAAGAACGTAACGGGCGGGCCATTAGGTTGCAAGAACTAAGGTATCTAACAGTTGCGGAATCGGTGGACGTACATTTTATAATTAAAGTACGACAGGGCCAGTTACAATAAAATTATCTAGATATACATTTGCGGGCAAGTACCATGAGTGACGTTAATTCGAACTTTCAATAGTACAGTAATCAATAACACATCAGAACTTAATATCAATAGGGATGTCCAAATGTTCAATCAGTACTCGTCCCCGCCCGCCATGTGCTTCAAAACTGCATACGTATCTCGTGATATCAAGGTTGGGCAACCAGTACACAACAAGGAGTTACGAGTCCCATTTATACCGGCGTCATTTTGGGCGAGACCCGACAGGTCCAGGATATAATCAAAATGTCTCCACCAACCAGCGGTCGAACCAGAACACCTTTCGGCAGTCCAAAAAGGTTCCGTTAAATGACAACAGAAGAGATAGGCAACAAGAACAATCAGTCAAAAGAGGGGACGCTTTCGGGAATGGGGCCTATGCCCTAGCAGGCAAGCGTCCAAGTTCCAAGGTGTCCCAGGGCCATTTTAGTGGACCAGGCCCAAATCCAAAGAACCGGCCGCCATTTTGAGAGTCCTGTTGCAGCCGCCTATCGCTGTAGCCGCAAGAGCGGGCGAAACTCAGCTGGACGGCGAGTGAAATGCTAAGAGGCGCCCTACTGCAGATGAGGTGCCTCCACCTGGGGAGGCAGGAGAGGCTCGTTTGCGCCGCCTCCCCCCCCCCCCTTCGGGCACCCCACGCCGACTTTCGGCGCAGCATTGTAGGATGGCCACACCAGTACAACAACTTGCTGGACACCACCTCGGTGCCATCCGGATCTCGGATTGTTGTGCTGCCTTCGGCCTACTGTAGCAGCAAGTGCGGGCGCAACTCAGCTGGACGGCGAGTAAAATGCTAAGGGGCGCCCCACTGCAGATGAGGTGCCTCCACCTGGGGAGGTGGGAGAGGCCCGTTTGCGCCGCCTCCCCCCCCCCCCGGGCACCCCACGCCGACTTTCGGCGCAGCATTGTAGGATGGCCACACCAGAACAACAACTTGCTGGACACCACCTCGGTGCCATCCGGATCTCGGCGCGTTATGCTGCCTTCGGCCTACTGTAGAGTAAACAGAAAAAAGTGGCTAAATAGGGAAAATTTGTGACATAAGTATTAGTGACGCAGTCAATATGTACCACGTAACTACGGTCAAGAGTACCAAAAACAAATTTATTTTCTTTTTTGTTTTTTCAAAGTTTCAACAACACAAGGGCAAACTAAGGACTGTCACGACAGTGATTCCATGAATACCATATCTACACATATATACAGAAAATGCAAATGTACAATATTTACAATAGAAATAAAGCAAGACTAATGAAGGCAAATAGCCAGAAAATTAAACAAATGACACACAAATAACAATGCATCAATACAATATTCACAACTTGATTGCATTAATAAACAGTGAAACAGTTCGTGCAAAAAGCAAGGGACAACCAGTCCATGGGGGTGTAAAACCATGGGACAGGCGGGAATGGATGGAATGGGACGCCTGCCTGCCTGACAACACGGCGGTGCAAGGTTTATATTGGGTTGCACTGCTAGGAACTCCGCTGTTAGACAATTTCTTTTCCTAGATGCACCCTTATGCGTGACCGCAGGGTGGTGGAGTCGACGCGTTTCGAACCCGGGAATTTAGGGTTCTCTTCAGGACGGGGACTGGGAGCAGGGAGTCTGTAACAGATTACAGAAGGGGTGTCAGACTCAAATATCATAATTTTGTAACAAACATGGTTTTTGTGAAAAAGTACACATAGACTCCACATGTAGAGATAGGCTTGTTACCTGCACGTGGCAAGAGATGTGCCTCGGTGTCGGTATTTCGCCAAAGGTAAGAGAATTCTGGAAAGATATTTAGAAAAAAAAGCGATGGGCTGTCCCTTCGCCCCCGAAATGGCCATTCTGTTTATGGGTCAGTTTGAAGAGAAATTTGTCATGAATAACAACCCCTACAGAGACTCAATTGGACAATGGTTCCGATATATAGATGACGTGTGGTGCGTGTGGAATGGTACATCTTTACAATTGGAAGAATTTCACGTCTGGCTGAACAACAGAAGTCCAGACATTAAATTCAGCCTCAGTTACCATGAAAAAACCCTCCCATTTCTGGATGTAGAAATTTCGGTGAAAGACAATGTGCTGTCATGTTCCCTGTACCAGAAAAAGACGGACAAGAACAACGCTCTTCATTACAAGAGCTACCATCCGCGCAGCCTAAGGGATAATCTCCCTTATGGCCAATATCTCCGTGTGAGACGTAACTGCACCACCATCGAACAGTTTGAACTCCATGGACAAGGCCTGACCGCCAAGCTACAGGAACGCGGTTACCCCCAGAAACTTTTGAAACACTCTATGAAGAGAGCAAGATGGACACCCAGGGATCATCTCCTTGAGAAAAGAACTAAACCAGCGACGGACAGGATGGTGTGCGTCTCCACCTATGGACCACACACCAACCAACTACAGAAAATCATCAGGAGAAGCTGGCATCTGGTCAAGGAAATCCTCCCTGACGTCGGTGCACCCCTATTTGCCCTTAAAAAGAACAGGAGCATTGGCCAAATGATAACATCAACTAGACCTCAACCAAAAAAGGATCTCCAAAACACCATCTTTGGAGCCAACCCAGTCACGGGCCACCGAAAATGTGGGACTTGCTCCGTCTGTGAACTGACAATAGAGGGATCCCTCTTCACTAATGGTAAAAAGTTCTGGCGTCATAACGAACACACAAACTGCAAAACCAAATACACTGTGTATGCCATCCAATGCCCATGCAACATGTTGTATATCGGCAAAACCACGCAGGAGGTCCGCCAGCGCATCATTCAACACCGTTCAAGAATAAACAACAAAACAATGACAGCACCACTTGTGTCCCACTTTGCAAAAAGGAACCATTCCAGTCAAGACATCAGATGGACAGTCCTGGCAGTGATCAGGGGTGGGAATGGTGACCCTGATGTACGCTTGTCCCAAAAAGAAGCGTACTTAATTTTGAAGTTCGACACATCTAATACAGGTCTGAATGAAATGTCCGAGACTTCGAGTCTATGAATAACACTGCTAGTGTCTGGCTGAGCTTGGCTTCTCTGCTGTTCTATATTTCCTCTTTCTTTCAAAAATTTTAAATTTTCCCTTTCCTCTGAACCAATCTCCTTAGTTCATCTAACCACGTGTTCGCACACTGGTCCAAGAGAGAGGGTACATTGTATCACCTACGTTATATTCCATGTATGCAGCATGTTGTGATTCTAGGAATAGTAATTGTGTTGTACATATGGTTGTATGCCTTCAGATTCTCGCAGTATGCAGTTTGCCTTCTGATTCACGCAGTATCGAATATGTGGGACAGCGATATCTGCCACACCTGCACAAATGCCCCCCATGTCCAATTTGAAATTCCCCGTTCTGTGGCCGTGACTCACTCCAACAAAAAACTACATAGACCAGGATCCCTCCGTAACCCCGCCCCCAGCCAGCGTGACTGGCGGATTGACCAGGTAGCTTTCAAATATCCGAGCCGAGCAGCGTTCCACACTCATTAACTGAATGCTGACTCGACTGATAAGAGATCCTCTGGCGTGGAACAAGTAAGTTAACTGCAGGTTCCTTCCAACCCGCGCTTACTGCAATCCCGCGGCACCTCCCGCCTAACGGGGACGCGCTTCCCTTATCTAACACGTACCCGCTTTGTTCACAAACAGGTCCCGGGCTACGGAGACACCGCCTTCTGGTTGCATATTGGTGCACCAGACTAGACACCCTTATTAAGAAGGTAGGAGCAATCGCATTATGGTTACAATCATTGTTTAGAATGAGTGCCCGCGTCATTCCGCATTCTAAATGTTATGTGTTTTCGACAGCTGTTAAAATACGATGACAATGTGAGCCGTTGTCCCCCCCGAGTGTTGCACCGTGGGTCAAACTTCTACACGAACCGTTGGTGAACAAAAGGTACGAGTGACAACTTTGTACAGGGTGCAGTGTAATGCACAAACCCAGAATCCCTATGGCCCAGTGTGCTAAGCAACTTTTTTCTAAATATCTTTCCAGAATTCTCTTACCTTTGGCGAAATACCGACACCGAGGCACATCTCTTGCCACGTGCAGGTAACAAGCCTATCTCTACATGTGGAGTCTATGTGTACTTTTTCACAAAAACCATGTTTGTTACAAAATTATGATATTTGAGTCTGACACCCCTTCTGTAATCTGTTACAGACTCCCTGCTCCCAGTCCCCGTCCTGAAGAGAACCCTAAATTCCCGGGTTCGAAACGCGTCGACTCCACCACCCTGCGGTCACGCATAAGGGTGCATCTAGGAAAAGAAATTGTCTAACAGCGGAGTTCCTAGCAGTGCAACCCAATATAAACCTTGCACCGCAGTGTTGTCAGGCAGGCAGGCGTCCCATTCCATCCATTCCCGCCTGTCCCATGGTTTTACACCCCCATGGACTGGTTGTCCCTTGCTTTTTGCACGAACTGTTTCACTGTTTATTAATGCAATCAAGTTGTGAATATTGTATTGATGCATTGTTATTTGTGTGTCATTTGTTTAATTTTCTGGCTATTTGCCTTCATTAGTCTTGCTTTATTTCTATTGTAAATATTGTACATTTGCATTTTCTGTATATATGTGTAGATATGGTATTCATGGAATCACTGTCGTGACAGTCCTTAGTTTGCCCTTGTGTTGTTGAAACTTTGAAAAAACAAAAAAGAAAATAAATTTGTTTTTGGTACTCTTGACCGTAGTTACGTGGTACATATTGACTGCGTCACTAATACTTATGTCACAAATTTTCCCTATTTAGCCACTTTTTTCTGTTTACTCTATTGTTGAGATCCGGGCTAGGTAGACGTAGGATCCAAAACCTTATTTGTTTCTCAGTTTGGTTGAGCGGGCATTTGCTCGCAAGGTTTCTTGATTTTTCGACATAAAAATTATTGTCGATCTTTTCCATTAATTGTGTTTGGGAAGGCCTCCCTTCCCACAAAGCTCTACATGGCTGAACAGGACACGTTATCGTTTAGTGAGGACCATGTCAAAAAGTTACTCTCTGACTCCACTCTTTTCTCTTCTGTAAAACTTAGCAGCACAGCCAAACAGCTCAATTATGCCGACAAATTGATGAGACTCCGTAAAAAACATGTCCGTACGGAATTACACGGCCATTTCCTACTGGCAAATTTGAGAGCCGGAACAATCCCCTGGGGTCTCCAGATAAAGAACGTCCCTGTCATCTTTACCGACGATCCTGTTTACCGTAAAGGGTTCAGCTTCATCAGCACTAAATGCAGTAGGGACTTAATGGTGCATACGGTCGAAACTGCCCAACGAATCCTTAAAAAAGAAGAAGAAGAGATTGAGGAACAACTTAAAGCCATCCGAGATAACCACACGGAAACGGAGGCTAAAGCTCTTCTAGAAAAAATCGAAAAGGAACTGGTCACGTTTAGAGACAACACCATAAACTTCAAGACAACAAAGTTTGAAAAAGATCAAAAAAACTTTAATATTGACAACGTGTACCCCTACTTAAAAGATGAATTCTACACTAGATCTGACTCAATTAGGTACTTGAATTCCAACCAAGGGAGATCCAAGAGAAGATTCACCACCTTTTCTGAAACATCCTCTTCGGAATCGATGGAGGACTCGGATGCAGGGGAAGGTACATCGAATAGAAACCAGCAGAACAGGAATACCCCTAAAAGGCCTTTTTTAGGCCAAGGCCAACAGCCAAAGCGGACACGATTCAAGCCCCAGTGGGAGATGACCACACGCAAGAAGCACTACAACTCGTAAAACCATCTACTATCATCAATATATCTGGGAAGACATTGTCCAAAGCTGAACAAGAGGTTCTCGAAATGGGCCTTTCTTTTGTGCCTGGCGTTGCCATGGATTTCACCAAGATAAAATTGGAAGTGATGGAGTTTTTCCGGAAGATTCGACTGAGATGGTTTTTCAAGGATACCACGGAACAAGCGACCACTGAAGCCTCCGGCTTGAAGAACAAATCCTCCTTCTGTCCGCCCAATCACAATGTTTCCAAAAATATTCTAGCTTTTGAACGCTCAGTCATGTCATCACTCAATGCGTTAGAGAATCAACGCCCTTTCGTCCCACAAAACATAACCAAAAAACATAGAGAAGCTATTCAAGAACTCAAGACGCAGAAGGAAGCAGTAATCAGACAAGCTGACAAAGGGGGAGCAGTCGTCCTTTGGTCGAAAGAGCTGTATAAGACAGAGGGACGCAATCATGTATACAACCAAGAGTGGTATCGCAAGATCAACCATGACCCAACTGCCCAAATACAGGACCAAATAAGAGGATTGGTTAATGCGGCAAAGGAAGCAGGGATCCTTGGACCCAAAGAATCGCAATACCTGACAAAACAACATCCCCGGACTCCACACCTGTACTTCCTGCCTAAGGTGCACAAAGACCCTGAAACACCACCGGGTCGTCCAATTGTATCCGGGTGCGACTCTGTCCTCGAGCCCATCTCCAAATTTGTGGATGTATTCCTGAAACCCCTCGTTGTCCAGGTGCCATCCTATCTGAGGGACACCATGGACTTCATCAACAAGATCGAGGGCCTACCGTTCGATTCCACCTGCCAATTGCTAGCCACTATGGATGTATCCTCCCTATATACACAGATACCCCAACAAGATGGTTTGGATGTGATGGAATTATATCTGGAGGGTCGACCACGTCCCCATAGGGTGCCTACAGACTTCATCATCTCCCTAGCGACTGTGGCTCTTAAGAAAAACTTCTTCACCTTCGAGGACGAAATGTTCTTACAGATCAAAGGCTCAGCGATGGGCTGTCCCTTCGCCCCCGAAATGGCCATTCTGTTTATGGGTCAGTTTGAAGAGAAATTTGTCATGAATAACAACCCCTACAGAGACTCAATTGGACAATGGTTCCGATATATAGATGACGTGTGGTGCGTGTGGAATGGTACATCTTTACAATTGGAAGAATTTCACGTCTGGCTGAACAACAGAAGTCCAGACATTAAATTCAGCCTCAGTTACCATGAAAAAACCCTCCCATTTCTGGATGTAGAAATTTCGGTGAAAGACAATGTGCTGTCATGTTCCCTGTACCAGAAAAAGACGGACAAGAACAACGCTCTTCATTACAAGAGCTACCATCCGCGCAGCCTAAGGGATAATCTCCCTTATGGCCAATATCTCCGTGTGAGACGTAACTGCACCACCATCGAACAGTTTGAACTCCATGGACAAGGCCTGACCGCCAAGCTACAGGAACGCGGTTACCCCCAGAAACTTTTGAAACACTCTATGAAGAGAGCAAGATGGACACCCAGGGATCATCTCCTTGAGAAAAGAACTAAACCCGCGACGGACAGGATGGTGTGCGTCTCCACCTATGGACCACACACCAACCAACTACAGAAAATCATCAGGAGAAGCTGGCATCTGGTCAAGGAAATCCTCCCTGACGTCGGTGCACCCCTATTTGCCCTTAAAAAGAACAGGAGCATTGGCCAAATGATAACATCAACTAGACCTCCACCAAAAAAGGATCTCCAAAACACCATCTTTGGAGCCAACCCAGTCACGGGCCACCGAAAATGTGGGACTTGCTCCGTCTGTGAACTGACAATAGAGGGATCCCTCTTCACTAATGGTAAAAAGTTCTGGCGTCATAACGAACACACAAACTGCAAAACCAAATACACTGTGTATGCCATCCAATGCCCATGCAACATGTTGTATATCGGCAAAACCACGCAGGAGGTCCGCCAGCGCATCATTCAACACCGTTCAAGAATAAACAACAAAACAATGACAGCACCACTTGTGTCCCACTTTGCAAAAAGGAACCATTCCAGTCAAGACATCAGATGGACAGTCCTGGCAGTGATCAGGGGTGGGAATGGTGACCGTGATGTACGCTTGTCCCAAAAAGAAGCGTACTTAATTTTGAAGTTCGACACATCTAATACAGGTCTGAATGAAATGTCCGAGACTTCGAGTCTATGAATAACACTGCTAGTGTCTGGCTGAGCTTGGCTTCTCTGCTGTTCTATATTTCCTCTTTCTTTCAAAAATTTTAAATTTTCCCTTTCCTCTGAACCAATCTCCTTAGTTCATCTAACCACGTGTTCGCACACTGGTCCAAGAGAGAGGGTACATTGTATCACCTACGTTATATTCCATGTATGCAGCATGTTGTGATTCTAGGAATAGTAATTGTGTTGTACATATGGTTGTATGCCTTCAGATTCTCGCAGTATGCAGTTTGCCTTCTGATTCACGCAGTATCGAATATGTGGGACAGCGATATCTGCCACACCTGCACAAATGCCCCCCATGTCCAATTTGAAATTCCCCGTTCTGTGGCCGTGACTCACTCCAACAAAAAACTACATAGACCAGGATCCCTCCGTAACCCCGCCCCCAGCCAGCGTGACTGGCGGATTGACCAGGTAGCTTTCAAATATCCGAGCCGAGCAGCGTTCCACACTCATTAACTGAATGCTGACTCGACTGATAAGAGATCCTCTGGCGTGGAACAAGTAAGTTAACTGCAGGTTCCTTCCAACCCGCGCTTACTGCAATCCCGCGGCACCTCCCGCCTAACGGGGACGCGCTTCCCTTATCTAACACGTACCCGCTTTGTTCACAAACAGGTCCCGGGCTACGGAGACACCGCCTTCTGGTTGCATATTGGTGCACCAGACTAGACACCCTTATTAAGAAGGTAGGAGCAATCGCATTATGGTTACAATCATTGTTTAGAATGAGTGCCCGCGTCATTCCGCATTCTAAATGTTATGTGTTTTCGACAGCTGTTAAAATACGATGACAATGTGAGCCGTTGTCCCCCCCGAGTGTTGCACCGTGGGTCAAACTTCTACACGAACCGTTGGTGAACAAAAGGTACGAGTGACAACTTTGTACAGGGTGCAGTGTAATGCACAAACCCAGAATCCCTATGGCCCAGTGTGCTAAGCACCTTTTTTCTAAATATCTTTCCAGAATTCTCTTACCTTTGGCGAAATACCGACACCGAGGCACATCTCTTGCCACGTGCAGGTAACAAGCCTATCTCTACATGTGGAGTCTATGTGTACTTTTTCACAAAAACCATGTTTGTTACAAAATTATGATATTTGAGTCTGACACCCCTTCTGTAATCTGTTACAGACTCCCTGCTCCCAGTCCCCGTCCTGAAGAGAACCCTAAATTCCCGGGTTCGAAACGCGTCGACTCCACCACCCTGCGGTCACGCATAAGGGTGCATCTAGGAAAAGAAATTGTCTAACAGCGGAGTTCCTAGCAGTGCAACCCAATATAAACCTTGCACCGCAGTGTTGTCAGGCAGGCAGGCGTCCCATTCCATCCATTCCCGCCTGTCCCATGGTTTTACACCCCCATGGACTGGTTGTCCCTTGCTTTTTGCACGAACTGTTTCACTGTTTATTAATGCAATCAAGTTGTGAATATTGTATTGATGCATTGTTATTTGTGTGTCATTTGTTTAATTTTCTGGCTATTTGCCTTCATTAGTCTTGCTTTATTTCTATTGTAAATATTGTACATTTGCATTTTCTGTATATATGTGTAGATATGGTATTCATGGAATCACTGTCGTGACAGTCCTTAGTTTGCCCTTGTGTTGTTGAAACTTTGAAAAAACAAAAAAGAAAATAAATTTGTTTTTGGTACTCTTGACCGTAGTTACGTGGTACATATTGACTGCGTCACTAATACTTATGTCACAAATTTTCCCTATTTAGCCACTTTTTTCTGTTTACTCTATTGTTGAGATCCGGGCTAGGTAGACGTAGGATCCAAAACCTTATTTGTTTCTCAGTTCGGCCTACTGTAGCAGCAAGTGCGGGCGCAACTCAACTGGACGGCGAGTGAAACGGTAAGGGGCGCCGCACTGCAGATGAGGTGCCTCCACCTGGGGAGGCAAAGAGGCCCGTTCGCGCCGCCTCCCCCCGGGCACCCCACGCCGTCTTTCGGCACAGCATTGTAGGATGGCCACACCAGTGCAACTTGCTGGACACCACCTCGGTGCCATCCGGATCTCGGCGCGTTGTGCTGCCTTCGGCCTATTCGCACATCGGTCCGCTACTGACGCCGCCTCACAGGCCAACGGATTTTGTAGGCTTTTTATAGCCCAAAGCCGCATAACAGGTCATGTGACTTGTTTATAAAACTTTTCATTGGTTCCTTTTACTTTTGGTTTCCTAATGATGGAAGGCTTGATCATATGACCTAAAAATAACACTTTTCATTGGATTGAAACATTTTTTTTTCCCAAATGATGAAAGCCCCACCTTTTTTTTTCTCACTCGGCAATCCAAAAAGGTTCCGTTAGATAACAACAGAGGGGACAGGCAACAAGAACCATCAGTCAAAAGAGGGGAGGGCAAGTTCTTCCCTACCGGGTCACGTTGGGGCTCCACCGGAAGTCATCGAATTGGTAGTCTACAGTGTTTCTGGATGTTTCAGACTGAAGCTGGCGTCAGCATGAGAGCACCACCATCTCGTGGCTCCGTCGTGGCCATTCCGCAAGCAATCATGGCAGCCGCTCCCCACCGGAAGCCTGCGGGAGTTGAGGGCCCGATGACTTTTGTAGAATCTTCAAGGCTGAGGGGACGCTTTCGAGAATGGGGCCCAAGCCGTAGCAGGCAAATGTCCGAGTTCAAATGTGTCCCAGGGCCATTTTAGTGGACCAGGCCCAAATCCGAAGAGCGGGCCGCCATTTTAAGAGTCCTGTGGCAGCCGCCTATCGCTGCACCGCAAGAGTGGGCGCAACTCAGCTGAATGGCGGATGAGGCACAGTGCCGCAAAAGCGGGCGCTAAACAACTGGATGGCGAGTGAAACGCCAAGGGGCGCCCCACTGCAGCAGAGGAGCCTCCACCTGGGGAGGCGGGGAGGCCCGTTCGTTCCGCCTCCCCCCCCCCCCCCGGGGTGCCCCACGCCGTTTTTCGGCGCAGCATTGTAGGATGGCCAGACCAGTGTGACAACTTACTGGACACCACCTGGGTGCCATCCAACTGGATGGTGACTGAAACGCTAAAGGGCGCCCCATTGCAGCAGAGGAGCCTCCTCCTGGGGAGGCCCGTTCGTTCCGCCTCCCCCTATCCCCCCCCCCCCCCGGGCGCCCCACGCCGTTTTTCGGCGCAGCATTGTAGGATGGCCAGACCAGTGCGACAACTTACTGGACACCACCTGGATGCCGTCCGGATCTCGGCGCGTTGTGCTGCCTTCGGCCTATTCGCACAACGGACCGCTACTGACTAAAAGACAAACCAAAGCAGCTCATTGTTGCTTTGAGATGGATGTTGCAGCAGGCTGCCATGTAAATAGTTGTTTCAATTTTTTTTTTAACGTGTTTACTTTGTTGGAGCATTGTATATATTTATAAGTTATTAAAGTGTTATAATCCTAGTACTTTGTTGGAGTGCTATATATTTTTAATGTGACACATAATTGTGAAGACTTTGATGTACAAAAAGGCATCCCTGGAATCTTCTGCTTCAGGCTCGGTCCCACACACCCTTACAGTGAGAATCCCCTCCCCAATCACAATACAGGATCGTTATCAGATAGTAGGAATGCGTGTGGTGTGACGGATCTCATGAGATGGGGGCCTTGATCTACTGTAACTCCTTTGAAGAGGGGTGATTCTTTAAAGTTGGGGCCATAAGCTACATCCGCACGGCTAGGTGATAGCCTGGACAATCAGACACAGAGGAAGAGGAGTGTCAGAGGGTGCTGTAGTGAATAGGGTGAAAGGGAGGTGTCGGGCGGGCACAGGGTGTGATTCTCATGGAAAAGCAGCGCAGATGGGGGAGGTTTATGGCCCGTGCATGAGAGAGAGAGCGGGGGTGACCAGTGCGAGGGGGAAATGCTTGCGAGGGTGGGGAGCCATGCTGAGGATCGGCGGCGTACAGAGAGTGGGTCTGGTCAAGGCATCTAAAATGGCTGCCGTGCACGACAAAAGTGTGGCATTGGAAAAAAGGCAAGATGGCGCAGACAATGTTTATCAATACGGATTAATTAATAACAATTATTTTTAACAAAATATTTACTCGCAGTGACAAAATGGCGGTCAGCACTTCCTGATTTCCTTCGAATCGAACGTTAACAGACGTCACGCAGCAAAAAAAAAAACGCTCACGCGCAGCCGCTGGAAGACATGTATCAACATATATGAGCATCCTCAGCCACCCTCAGAAAACATAGGGGGTCAGGATACGTCTCCCGTACCCCCTTATACCCATTTCTCACATTGTTTTTCCTCCATCTTGTAATTTAATTAAAACGAAACACAAAATGGCGAATTCCCGTTTCGCGACCCGGTTCGCGAACCGGGAAGTGCTTCTACAGCGAAAAATCTAATTTTTTTTATTTGCCTCACGGGACCCTTTAATAACCCCAAAATCATTCCTAGGGGGTCAAGAGGGGTCTACCTTGCCCCCTTTCATTAAATTCCCCCTTCGTTTTTCTCCTCCGCTTGTCTCTCGATCCTACCGAGAGACAATATGGCGGCCATTCCGGACTGTTTAGAATGTTGACAGACACCGGAGAGCCAATCAGCTTCTCTTCGCAAAGTTCCGTAACGCGAAAAGTACGCGAACCGGAGCCCTACCCGGGACGCTGTCACAGATATATCTGTTTTTAAAACGTTAATTTCTCAAAATCCACTGGAGCACATATATTGAGACCCAGCAAAGGCACATCGGGCTAACAGTCCCTACAATTTTGCCAAGTTTTGTGCAAATCCATTCAGCTGTTCGAGCTAAAAGTGAGGCCAAAGGCCCTATGGAAAAAGGAATGGGAAAAATGCGTTTTGGGGCCCCCCTTTTTTCTCGGCCCCCCCTTGACGAAACCCCCCCAAATTTTCAGGGGCTGCTCAGAAACAAAATGTGCCATTTTCCTGAACATTTCAGCCGATTCCGTCCACAAACGCCAAAGTTATTAGACATAGAATTTTCGAAAGTCCCATAGAGAAACAATCCTAACTATATATACCTACTGGCGACCGCCAGTAGGTAATATGTATATATAAATGTTTTAAGTATTATATTTGTTTTTCTTTGGATATTTTATTAGAAATATATACTTTATTAATTTTCAGTAATTGAAAAAATACAAACTATTTTGATAATTTCTAAAAGTTATATTTATACATTTTAAAAATACAAAAATATTAACATATTTATAAAATTTGTATTGATAGTTTTGCTGCTTGAAAATACTGTAATTATATTTTAAATAAAATATTGAGATTTTACATCAGTGTTATAATATACAGATTAAATTTTATGGTAAAATGTTTTATGTAAAGATTAGTAGGTTAAATTAGTGTGTTTGTATATATATATGTATATATATATATATATATATATATATATATATATATATATATATATATATATATATATATATATATATATATATATATATATATATATATATATATTATGAAATGTTGGAGCTGCAGGACCTCGCCACACACGAGACTACGTGTCCAAAGACTCTCTTGGACCTGGAGGCAGCCAAAACAATCTATTGCACCTCTTTGACTGCTTAGAGCGCTATATAGCGCATTGTGGTGACCAGCTGCACGGAAGCAGTGGGACCTCACCACACACGGAAGGACATTTCCCAAGACTCTCTTGGGATTTGAGGCAGACCCAACAATCTGTTGCATCATTGAGGCTGCTTAAAGCGCTATATAGCCTATTTTGGTAAACTGCACGGGCCACACCTGGGCCAAGTCAGGCCAAGAGCAGGCCCATCCTGCACCCATCAGCGGCTGGAAGAGGCAGTGTTGTGCCATCCCTCTTGGCCCCTCAGTATCTCATTTTGCAACTTGAACGTCGATTTCTCACAGCAGTTTGGTTTTAAGGATCTTGCTTTTTACCTTAATTCTGGTTCGTGGGGACTCTTTTATGACTTTATAGCTACAGGCGCAAGTCACTCTGTTTGCTTGCTTGCATACATTTGCGTGGAGTATTTGCAGTATTTTGTGGGCACACTAAATTGAATTGTGAAGTCTGCTGGGAAAGTATTTAAAATTACTTCCATCAACTTTTTGGTGGCTGCTCTGCTAACAATGTGAGGAGGAGTATTATATTTCCTTCCACGGGTAATTAGTCATTAGTCCCTAAACCTCAACAGGTGAAATCAGGCATCTTGTCTTTTTTATCCTCCGTGGTGGGTGGCTTAGAGAAGGAAATCACAAATGTGGAGGATGAGCTTGTTCAACGCGGGAGGAAGACTCTTTGGACGTAGTCCCTGTGGGCCCCCCAAAGAGGGACATGCCTCCTAATATGAACACACTTTCTATCGAGGCCCAGGTTTATTGCTCAACCACATCAACTTGTCTAGGAATGCCAACCACGAAGACAGTGGATTGGAGAAAGCAAACACTTTGATACACCGTCACGCAAATGGAAGAAGTGGGAAGGGATAGACTTAATAGGCAGCCAAGGTCCATCCTTACAAAGAAAGGATGTAACTTGTAGAGGACTTTATTAGTACTAAACTTCAGAATTGTATAGCTACATTAACGCAAAGCTAGAACTCCTGACTCCCTCTTGAGCTACTTTGTGCAATATCGAGCAAGATATGTATTCTCATTGCAGGCTGTCATTACTATTATTTTTGACTGCTGATGGTCCACTGAAAGGCACGACCAACAGGGAAATGTCTTGTGCAGCTGTGACTCACCCGAAGGCTAATTTTAAGAGTACTGAAGGATCGTCAGCTAGTCAAGAGCCATTGTTGGTTGGATGGTTCTTTCTCACAGTGGTGAGATTTGTAGAGAGTTGTCTGTGGTAGGCCAAATGGGTCCTGTGACCAAGTACGCCATGGACATTTGAGTCCGGCAGCCTGTCTCATCCACTGGTCGCACAGGTTTGCCAGATAAAACGGAGTTGGGAGGCGTTGCGTTGGAGAAATCAAACCTCGTCTTCACCCTGGAAGAGACATTAAAGGTTTTTCTAGGCAAAAGGCCCAGGGTCCAATGGCATTCTGCCTGACTTATACACGTGTAAAACAGATTTATGTGCCCCGAAGCTGACTTTGAATGCTGCTGTAAGGATGGCCCCTCCACCTTATTTGTCGTTATCTGTTATATGTTATATGTTGTGGAAGAGGTATGTCGCAGCAGCCTGAGCGGCAGACTCCAGAACACCGGGGAAAACGGTTCGTTCCGTGGTGGCATTGGCAGGTTAGCCCAGCACCATGTGACTCTGGGCAATAGCTCTTTTAATCTTCCCAATGGCCCCCAGTGTCTTGACAACCTTAGAGGTAATTGTTCGCTCTTTACAAATACTGGTATTTCATTTAATTTATAGTGCCCATCTTTAAAAAGGTGAATAAAGATAATCTGCAGTGCTATAGGCCTATATTGTTTATAGACTTGGCCGTTAAGGTTCAAGGGTGGGTGATACTAGATAGACTTAGAAGTTGGGCAGAAGAAAACAATATCATTTCAGACTCTCAATATGATTTTCAGTCGGGAAAATCCACCATTGATTAATGCATGACACTCTAAATAGTGATTACAAAATACACTATTGCCTGATCTGAAACAGTCCACCAGGCCTTTATTTACCTTACATCCGCGTTTGACCCGGTCATTTGCGATAAGTCGTGGAGGTGGGAGTGGACCCCAATATAGTTTATTTCTTGCAAGACCTTCATGCAGATACCATCACAACCATCAGATATTCAAATGGCTTCAAAAACGAGTCCTTGGGTCAGACAAGGGTATATCCTCACACCTTCCTATTTTCCCTTTATATTAATGGGCTGGAACAGGCTGTTATTGCCACCGATGCAGATTGTCCAATCATTGGTCTATGCTCCCTTCTAGTGCTTTTATATGCAGATGATGCAGTACTCATGCCGCAGACGACTTATGGTCTGTAAAGTCTCTTGAACTACTTTGACTCCTTTGTGAGGGATTTAGTCCTGTCTGTCAATCTTACTAAATCATATATGATGGTGGCGGGCCTAGGTCAACTAAAACAAAGACCTTTACCATGAATCACCAATGTATTGGCAAAAGTCAGGAGTTTCAATTACTTGGGGGATTTTGGGGTTAAGTATTTAAATGATCATATAGTCCTCTGTCCATTATTGAGCTGGATCAGGATTTGGTCCAACTGAGGAGCTGAGCCTCAACTGCTTAATAATGAGGGACTGTCTTTCACTTGACTATGCCCTACAAATACCATGGTTTAGATACATAAGGGACTTTGTCTTTAAACTTGGGAGGAGGGTATTTTCCAACCGAGATGGCATTTGCAGAGGGGATTACCAATGGGTTAAGGATTATTTTATGTAAAGGGAGATGTTAGCAGGGAAGAGGCAGAGTTGATGAAACCTACTGTTAGGATATGTATCTTGGTAACTACTACGCAGGATATAGAGCCCTATTTAACTTTTCAAAAAAAATAGGAACAGACACCTGCTTGCAAGATTCAGATTCAAACTGTTACACCTGATTTTAGCTTCCCTAAGAGGTTGTTAAGACTTTAAATCCCTGGCCCCCTGCAGCTGTAACAACAGGTCCCCCAGAACACATTGCACTTTATAATGATTTGCGAATCTTATAAGGAACCCAGAACATCTTTTATTGTCCGTCTGCTTAAAGAGAGAGGCTTTCAACAAGTTCGTCCTGCTCTTTTATATTTACAGATTTTACCAGACAAGTTTGTTCTTGCAAATGTTGTATCTTTCTTAAGAGCTATAGTTTCCATACGGAGTTCACAGGATGAATAATCATGTTTTAACAGACTCTAAGGGGGTCATTAGTATGGCGGGCAGACTTTGTCCGCCAGCCATACCCCCTGGAATCGGGACTGCCCGCAGTGCTAGCAGCAGTCCCACACCCTCAATTAGGATGCGCCCGCCACAATGGCGGGCGCATGGCGCATTCGTAATATTGCGGCGGGTGCTGCTGAAAGCACCGACCGCCGCAATGCCACAAAGGCAAGTTTTGCCTTTCAATGCACCACGTGACAGGCACCGCGCGGTGCCTGCCACGTTGTACATTGAAATGCAGGGGGGTACCATAGGTACCCCCATGTTCACCCCCCACCCCTCAGAGTCCTTGGGGGTCCGTAACGGTCCCCGGAAGCAAACTCTGCATGCCTTTCCGTGGCGGCACCAAAAGGCATGTTTCCGCCCCCATTGTAATATGGATGCCTGTGTCTAACAGACACCACCACCATATTGAACCCTTTTCCGCCCATTCGACTAGGAAACCTCCCAGCCATCGTAATATGGCGGGGGGTCTTTGCTGCATGGATGGTGGGCGGATTGCCCCCTGCCGGCCCAGTGGTGACTACCGCCGGCCTGGGGGTGGGGGGAGAGGCGATCCGCCCACCATCCTAATGGGGCCCATAGTTTTTACCCGGTATTGAATGCAGTGATTTTAAGCAATGCTTTTGTGTATTTTTTAACCTTATGCACGGTTTTTATGTATTGTATGAAAGATTTTATGGTTTTTAACAAAAACTAAATAAAGAATTAACAAATTAAATATTACTGAAATGTTAGAATGTTAAGTAGTAATTTTGTATTTTTTAATTTATAATATTTTGGGAACATAAGTATTAATGTGAATTGGATTCATAATTTTGGAAGATTACAGTGTCCAACTTCAAATTAGTCCAACATTTTCCCCAAGTTGGTTTAGATTGAAGTGGGAATCGTAAATATCACCCCTTTAGTGTCCAAAACTTTCCCCAAATGTATTTATTTTGGAGTGGGAATAGTTAATGTTACCCTTTTAGTATCCAACACTTTCTCCAAGTTGGTTCAGATTGGAGTGGGAATAGTAAATGTCACCCCTTTAGTGTCCAACACATTTTTCAAGTTGATTTAGGTTGGAGGGGGACTACAAAATGTTACCCCTGTAGTAACCCAAGCTTAGCATTTTAAAAAATGTATTACATTTTTTATATATTTACAAACAGTTTAAAATATATTTTTTAAATATTATTTTTATTACATTATTTTATTACATGTTATACTATTATTTAAATTATGCATTACAAATTGTATAGCAATGTGTACAACATTGTTTGAGAAGTTTCACATTTAAAAAATTTATTACCATTTTTTAAACATGTATTAAACATTTTTACTATATTTCCCATTAATTTCTATGGGAAGATAGTCTTTTTTTAGTTTCTTTGGCAGCTATTTTAGGTGGTCTATGTAAAAAGATAAAAGTTAGAGAATTTATTTTTAAAATTATATTTTTATTTTAATAACAGTTCATTTTTAGTTTAAATATATGTATTACTTACTTGAAATTGTAATTATTGAGATGATTTATTTCTATATTAATCATTTCTTGTGAGAATTTGAAAGAGTTTCCTCCTCTCGCAGCGTTTATCATTTTTGGAATATTTAGTTGTTTTAATTAGTGTGCCTTTTATATTGTTGGCTTGTTTGTTTGATTTTATTTGGTAAAGTTGCTTATAATGTTATTTTGTGGGTTGGTTTAGTAAAGTTAGATTTTATTTAATCATTTGAGTCCTTGTTTGGTAAACGCTAATTTATGCTTTATTGTTGTAGTATAATGTATAGTTAGTTTTATTTATTCCTCCCAAAGTGCCCCAGCTTTTCAAGAGGTCACACGCATTGCTCAGCCCTCCGGCTCTGTTAAAAGCAGCCCGCTTTCCAGCTCCACAAATTGTTTATTTTGCCAACGCGTTTCACGGCATCCTCGCCGCTTCTTCATGGGCTCGCAGCGACAAAGCATTCAACTCGCCCCTGATTGGTTCACACTTTTATAATTCACATGCTCGCACTTGATTGGCGGAATACTTTACAAACATTATTCTGGTGCATGTTGGAAGGCAGGCTGCTTTGAATAGCCACAAAAGCTGGAAGGCAGGCTGCTTTGAATAGCCCGATGGTGGAGCAGTGCGTGTGACCTCTCAAAGCTGGGGCATTTGTGAGAAAATGTTTACAACGCGGCCGTCCTGCCGTGGAGAGGAGCACCATCCCTTGCAGGTAATGAAATGAGGTCCTGCAGGGGAAAGCTTGTTTTGCGAACTGTTCGTGAATGCTCAAGTGCACTGCTTAAGGAGCGATAATTGGCCTGCTGAAAAGCCTTGAACCTTACTATAAGGAATTAACATTTTGCTAAAAACTTTCTTCTAGACGCTGAACTCACAACTACAGGACTATAAAGTCCATCATGCACCAGAAACGGAACTTGTAAGCAAACGCCCATCTATGCGAGCATGTCAATAAAAAGGAAAATTCTATGCAGGTGTGCGTTCAGCGTTATGATGTTGCAAGCCCAGGAAGAAGCGGCGTGTAGCCGCGAAACGCGTTGGCACACACAATAAAACAAAAGCTGGAAGGCAGGCTGCTTTGAATAGCCGGATGGTGGAGCAGTGCGTGTGACCTCTCAAAGGTGGGGCATTTGTGAGAAAATGTTTACAACGAGGCCGTCCTGCCGTGGAGAGGAGCACCGTCCCTTGCAGGTAATGAAATGAGGTCCTGCAGGGGAAAGCTTGTTTTGCGAACTGTTCATGAATGCTCAAGTGCACTGCTCAAGGAGCGATAATTGGCCTGCTGAAAAGCCTTGAACCTTACTATAAGGAATTAACATTTTGCTAAAAACTTTCTTCTAGACGCTGAACTCACAACTACAGGACTATAAAGTCCATCATGCACCAGAAACGGAACTTGTAAGCAAACGCCCATCTATGCGAGCATGTCAATAAAAAGGAAAATTCTATGCAGGTGTGCGTTCAGCGTTCTGATGTTGCAAGCCCAGGAAGAAGCGGCGTGTAGCCGCGAAACGCGTTGGCACATACAATAAAACAAAAGCTGGAAGGCAGGCTGCTTTGAATAGTCGGATGGTGGAGCAGTGCGTGTGAGAAAATTAGTTTTATTTATATAGGAAATATATTGTGTATATATATATATATATATATATATATATATATATATATATATATATATATATATATATATATATATATATATATATATATATATATATATATATATATATATGTAAAATAATTTGTATTAATAACGGTATATCTTTATAATGAATAATAATTGTTGTGGTAATTTTAAATATATGTGTTTTAGGTTTAGGATTTTTTGGAGTGTTTGTTTAATTTTTGGTTAATGTAAAATATTGATTTTTCTATAATAGTTGTTTATTATAAGTTTTGGGTTCATTTGAAGTAATTATTTTAAGATAAATTTGTCTTTATGGTTTTTTTTCGAGAATTTGTTAGTTTTGTTGGTGATAATATTGTGTTAATCAATATTTTTTTGATATGTTATATGTAGGGGTGGACAGAACTCGCTGAGTTTTACTCTGTGGAATTCTGCGGGGTACCATAAAAACTCTGCAAAATTCCATTGAGTTCCGCCCACCCATGAGGTTAAGCTGCGTATGAGTACAGGGTGTGCATATGGCACAGAGAGCAGAGCACTGCTGCTGGGCATAAAGTGTGTTCAAAGCTGGTGTTCACACCACATGAGCCATCGCACTGATAGAGAGGATATGAATATGGACCCCTTGAACCTGCCAGTCCTCAGAAGTGAAGCACGCATCAAACCTTTTGATATGGTTCCTAATGTTGAGTGTCCTTAGCACACAATTTCACGAACATGTTTGGGGTGTGGTAGGCTCACTAAAATTGAAATGGTCCCCTTCAACCCAGAGAAGATTTGATATTACTTACAGGCATCCGTGATATATTTGTAAAAACAATGTACTGAATATGTGAGTATCACACTCTGCGGAAAGCATTTGTATGGCTCCACTGTTACACAGCAGTCCTCTAGCTGGGGCCCGGGCCTACACTCAGACACCCGACTCCAGCAGAACACCTTGGAGCTACAATCAGACACCTGGGCACCCGGCTCCAGCAGAACACCTTGTACCTGCACTCAGATACCCTGCTCCAGCAGAACATCTCTAGCGCCCTAAGAGTACAACACAGAGAGCATTCAGAGAGCGGAAACGGTATAATAACCCAAAGAGTATTCGGCTGTCAGTCTCCTGACAGGTAACAAGAGCATCTTTAACCCGCAGAAAACGGCAGCTCTGGCGCAGCCCGAGCACACACTCTGAGGCACTACAGGCTGAAGAACGACCCTGCTTGAAGGAGTGTGCCTGCTACGACCTGTGCCAGAGACAAGGCAACTGGCCTGTTGAATGGGGCTACTCACAGTAAGGGCATCTGTCAGCCAGGGGGTGTGGCCACTGTAAAAGCAGTCGTAAACGGGTTTGTACCCACAGTAAGTGGAGATCTAAACAGAAAACTGTGCCCACTGACTGCAAGGCCAGCTCTAAATGGTAGACTGTGCTCACTGTAACCTCAGCTCCAACTGGGAGTCTGTGTGTCCACAGTTAGCACAGTCCTATATATGAGCCGGCGCCACTCTAAAGGAAGATCTAAATGGGAGACTGTACAAAGTGAACCCATCTATGAAAACACCACTGACTGCCCACGCAGACAAAAAGATTAGACTGGCCTCTACAAAGGCACTGCCAAGGACAAGATTGCTGTCGGTAGGCACAGTAAAGCGCAGCAGAGCTTTGCACATATGTAACTTACCAGAATATAAGGCTACAGAGACTTGCAAGTGCATTTATGAATGAGAATATAGGCCCTCCAGCCGCCTCCTTCAAGCAAACTTTTATCACTCACTAGGTAAAATCTCGGTAAGCCAGCAGTTAGTCCACAAAAAAATATCCAGAACTGAAAGGCACACTTTATCATGGTGAACTTCATGGCGAGGGGGTCGCTAAGATCACTGCAGTCACCACTGGACCATTGACTACCCGGTGCAGCGGCGTCACCTGGAAGGTAGCTTTAAAAACTCAATGTAGTGTCCAGGGCGCAATCCAAGCACAGCAAACACACACAGAGTCTGGAGAATAATGAATCCAGTGGGTAGGGGCACGGAAAGCCAGCCGAGGAAGTGGGAGAGCTGTCGCTGCAAGGGGGACTCGGCCTCCTCCACTGCTGTAACCCTTAAACACTGGAAAGGTGCCCTGGCTGCCCGTGGGGACATCACAGCAAGGCAGCTCTGGCCTTCCTTTCAGACAGCAAGGCGTTCCTAACCAATGGTGGCGGAATTGGTGCTTTGGAGAAATATGACAAGAGGGTCTGGAAAGCACCTGGTCCCCTGGCGGCTAATAAAAGCAGGCAGCACAGCGCTGACAGGTGGCTGCTACTAGAGCAGTGTTGCAAGGTATGGAGCATAAAACAAGCTCCTTTCCTCTGAAAATAAACCCAAACCCACACAAAGAAATCAGCAGCAACACAATTGATTAGACTTGACATTAGGTGGGCGCCGGAAAACTCCACCATTCAGCGTTTGTGGGAGTGTTTGCCAAACTCCATACTCCAAGTGGAGTGCGGAATGGCAAAACTCCATAAACTTTGCTGGTGGAGCAGAGTTTACTGCCCACCCCTAATTATATGTTTATTTAGAGGCAACGATATTAGTATTTTCAATATTTTTGTTATCGATATATCTAAAAATTGGTCACTCCCTTTTTTAGTGTCCGTCTTGCATACCCATTGACAACCTGGAGCCTGGTTTTCTACACCAATGCTCCGATCCCTATCCTAAGAATCCAAGAACCTTCGACATACCATATTTGCGATACAACGTTGTCCTATTAGGTAATTATTAAGCTGTTAATTCTATCTCATCTTGGTGATGGATCTCACAACTTAAAAATACACCTCTTTAAAAGTGTACCAGAAAGTGGTCTGTCTTTTGGTGATTGGGTCTTTCCTGACTTTATATTTCTTATATATTTTCCACATAGTGTTTGAATAATGCACTAAGGTGGTTTTCTTTTAATGATACTGGGTTACTCTTACAGTAATCTTAATTTTGTTAAACCAAATACAAACATTTTCACCCTTTTTTCTAAATTTCTTCTAAAATGTTTTTAACTGTTTATAAAGGGAAATAATAAACTAAAATGCAATTATATTATCTTGCTAAACAGCCTTGAAAAAGTTGGTTTAAGACGAAACACGTGTCAGCTGTTCTTTTGTTGTCTCTATGTGTCCAAATTGGTGAAGATATGAGAATACAATTCTTGCTGCTTACATCACTGGAGTTGTGCCACTGTTGACTAACGAATTGTTGACTCACTTGAGCCATTAGTGTAACTTTATTGTGTTGTGCTCTGTCAACCAGTTTAATATATGTAAAACTTGGTTTAATAATAAATAGGGCTCCTGGTTTTATGGTATTTCTTTTTTCAACATTTCTGTCTGTATTTATCTATATTTATTTTTTATCCTTTCTTCTGTGTTTATTCATTTTTATTTTGTGCCTCATTACGATGTCGGTTGGACTTGCGCCCGACTGACACTGGGGCGGGGAAGGAACTGCCCGACCATAAGTCGGCAGTTCCGACAACCAAATTAGGATGCGACCGCACATACTGCACCACATTATCCCCATACACTCCACTGTCCAACTCTATACTCCACTTTATGCCCATAGACTGCATTGTACAAAACTTTATTTCACTATACAGCTGTATTCTATACACCACTACACCCCACCCCATTCCGCTCTGCTTCCCGACTCTCCAGTGCACTCTATTATACTTTACTCCACACTGCGTTACACCACTCCACTCGACCTTACTCAACTAAGACTTTATCTCACTCTACACCACTCAACAACAATCCACTCTGAGCAGCTCCACTGTTTGACGCACTATTATACTCAATGCAACTCCATTCTACAGCACTCTACTACACTTTATTCCACTCTCTAACACTTTACTCCTATCTATACTGCCAACACTCCACTATACGACAGTGTACTAAACTGTATGTCTCCGTACAACACTCTAATCCACTTGATGCCGCTGTATGATACTCTTGTCCACTTTGCAACACCATACGCATTTCTTTGTAGGCCACTGCACACCACTATACTTCACTCTACTCTATGGAACAGTACCCCACTGTACTACTACACTATTCCATTGTACGCCACTCCACTTTGCGCCACTGTATGTCATTTTACTCTATAACACTGCATGCCAATGCACTATAACACAATGTACACTGCGGTACTGTACACCCCTTCACTCTACGAAACTTAACTAGACTGTATGCCAACCCACTCTACTCTGGTCTACTTAACTGTACAACACTTTACTCCAGTTAATGACACTTTACTAGACTGCATGCAATGCCACTCCATTCTACTGCTCTCCACACCACTATAGTCAAAGACACACCACTCCACTCTATGAGACTTTACTTCACTCTATGCTACCCCATTCCAGTGTAGTCCACTCCACTATACTCCACTCTGCTGCACTTTATTGCACTCTACGCCACTGTACCATACTCCAATCTACACCGCTCCACTGACCTACACTCTACTCCATTGCATGCAACTTCACCCTACAATACTGTACCACACTCTATGCCTCTCTAATCCACTCTATGCCCATCCACTCTAGGCCACTTTACTACACTGTATGACATGCAATGATATGCCATTCCACTTTATGGCACAGCACTCCACTCTACAACACTCTTCTCCACTGTACTCTCCACATAATGATACTACACTCTATGACACTCTGTTTCACCCTACTCCACTCTAAAACATTCTGCTTCACTCTGACAGTTTATGACACCCTACTCTACTGTACGACACACCAGTCCACTGTACAACTTGTTGCTCCCGTCTACAATACTTGACACCACTATATGAGACACCATGCCATTACACTGTACAATAAGCCACTCCACTCTACTCTACTCTACTCTATTCCACTCAACAATACACTCTACAACAATAGACTTTACAACACTCTCTTCCACTCTATTGTACGACACACCACAAAACAATACTCCACTCGATGACACTGATCTCTACGATTTGAAACACATTATTTATTCAAAATATTTACTAAACATTGAAATGCAATGAAAAAACCCAAAGGTCAAATGCCCGTGAACAAGGAACAGCAGCTCCGAAACGCATAGGGCAGAAAGTAAACATCCGATGCATATGCCGGTTCCTAATTTGAATAAAGGATCCTGTTGGAATCTGCAGGACCCGCCTTTCTTCGACTGTGTCTCAAATTGTTGGACAACTTTTGGATGAAAATATATATACATATATATATGTATATATTATATCTATGTATGTGTGTGTGCGTGTGTGTGTGTATAAATTAGGGGTGGGCACAAATTGTGGAGTTACTTAAAAAGTTAGCAATATTTTGTGAAATTCAGCAAGCTGGCGGAATTCGGTACATTGTGCTGGTTTTTAGCACCGGGAGCTTGTTCTGTGCAGTAAAATCAGTCCAAATGGCACACATGCCAGGGGCCACTGCTTCTTTCTGCTACTTGAGTAGATATTCTACTGGAGCAGCAGCTTTGTCAAATCGAATGGTAGCGGCCTGCCGCAACCACCCGTGTTGAGAAATCTCATTTGGAGGCGTTCTAATGTTAAAAAATTTCACTAGAGGGCAGAAATTATCGCTTGTGCTTGCCAACTTAGCTTTGGTGAGATGCGTGTGAGAAAAAACAGAGCAGAGTGGCATGGAGTGGGTAAATCTCTGCTACCTCTGCCATTGAAGTGGCATTTTTCCCCACCCCTCTTATATAGTATACAAATATGTAATAAAGCTTCACCATGAAATGCCATTGTTGTAAAGGTCAACACATTGTATTACATGTGTGGTAATAGCAAGCACGGTGATGACATACAACCATCTGGAATCATTCCATCCCTCCCACACAGAGCTTGAGCTTGGTCTTTAGACAGGTTCATTCTATATGAGGCTGGTACAAAGCACAGGCCGTCTCAGCCTGCAAACACCCCATGTCAGGGTTTCTGCAGCAAGATACCCTCAGGCACTTGTGTTAGTGAGTTCTACTCTAGCTCTACAGGAAAACCTTGGATAGCTGTCAATTTTCCCTCCAACTCCTGTAACTTCATGACATGTTGACATTCCTGAGAACATGGGCTTCCACCAGTGTTAAAGTGCATTAGGTGTGGATCCACTCCTTCCTCACCGGCAGAACACAATGGGTTAGCCTCCCACCATACCTCTTGAAACCAACAGAGATCAGCTACAGAGTTTTCCCAGGGCTCCTTCCTCAACCCCACCCTCTTCAACGTCTACATGGCCCCCCTCACAACCATCGTCAGGAACCGCAAGCACAACATCGTCTCCTACGCCGGCGACACCCAGTTTATCTTCTCCCACACCAAAGAACCCACTGTCGCCAGGAGGAACTTCCACAAAGGAATGAAAGCCATCATTGTCTGGATGAAGGACAGCTGCCTAAAGTTCAATTTGGACAAGACAGAATTCCTCATCCTTGGAGCCTCCCCCTTTGCTTAGAGTGACTCCTGATGGCCCTCTGCTCTAGGAAGTCCCCCGAATCCCACAAACCATGCACAAAACCTCAGCATTATCCTGGAATCCTCTCTCACAATGGACCACCACAATTGACGCAATTCAGGAAGGCCCTCAAGACCTGGCTCTTCGGATGAACTCAGCACTTGGTCTGATTCGATCTCCCCCACAGCACCTTGAGACCCTCACGGGTGAGTAGCCACGCTTTAAAAACCCTGATTGATTAATTGATTGATGCTCCTCACCCATTCCCTGATCCTAAATGTCCAGGGCAGTATGCTGCCTTATAGAAATGTATTTATGTACTTATGTATGTATGTGGAATTTCTTTAGCAACAACCTAGCCAAAAAGCAGTAGATGGTCAAAGACAAGCAGAACGTCAACAGTTAACAGGACAGAAAGCTGGGTTATGGACGATTAATGCCCCTACCTTCTGCCCTGGAGGTTTCTTGTCATAGTTTACCCCAATGTTTGTGAGCAGCTAATGTCCAGCCTACAAGCTGCACAAGTAAGAGCTTGAAGACTCACTCACCCTTGACCTGAAAATCATGAGAATCTCTCCAGAGAGAGCTCTACTTTGAAATGGGAACTCATCAAATCAAATCAAGATTAACATTTATCACCAAGAACTTATTCCCTCACCAACCTCTCTCCATTGGCTAAATCATAAAGACACCACCTTTTCACTAGAACTTGAAACTGAGAGTTTCCCAATGGCACAAACATAGACTGGGCGGAAAATGACTGTCAACACAATAGCTGCTTTGTGGAATGACCTACCCTAGTCCTGTAGAAATGCTTCTAAGCTAATGTGCTTCAAAACAACAAAAGAAAATTTGCTTATTTAATAACCAACTTAGGCAACTCACAAGCCCTCAAATTCTAACTTGTTTCTTTCAAATATGAACAGCTTTACCCCTCCCTCTACTCATGGTATGTTGGTATTTGGACAAACTATTGGAAAAAGAATATATTTTATATCAAATATATCAATGACTGGAATATCGAAGGTAAACCTATTGAGCCTAATTTATGAGAAGTGACGCATCGCTGCCTGAAAGTAACGGCACGTCACTCCTCAGTGCGCCCTCCTTGCAGCATGATTGATGCGTCATATTTACTGTATGATGCATCATGTCGCAAGGACTTATAGATACGTCAGTATTTCTGACATATCTGTATGGTGCAAAAGTGACGCATGGCTGAAGTGTGTGACAAAAGTGGCGCAACTCCAGCAATGTGTCCTTTCAGGGCCTGCGTCAGTCTTATGCCTGCTGTGAGGCAGGCGTAAGATATTGACACATTTGTGTCCTAGAAGTGGCGCAGTGAAATCTTATAGATTTCACGGCGTCACTTCTATGACCCTTTCTTGCGTCAGAACTCCCCCCCCTGCATACATTATATCTGGCGTAGTTATAATGTAGCGCAGGGGTTTTCAAAGTGACGCATCTACCTAGATGCTTCAATTTGTAAATATGGTGCAACCTGGAAAACTTTTTACGCCACTGGTGTCATAAAAGTGACGCACAGCCTCCTAAATAAGGCCAATTGTTTTTAGTGTTGTTTTTAATAATGTTGGAATAAATATCAATGTAGAAAATATCCTTGTATGTAATATTGTTTGTAAGTGCTAATTAGTATATATTTTTTTGTAGTGTATTTGATTTACATGTTTATTATATTTTATTTATATGTGTTTTTAGTAATATAATTTTTTAGGTATTAAATTGTTAAAGTTTGTATTTTTAGTTGTTTGAATGTATATAAAGAATTAGTTAATGCAATTTTTTAGTAGCATAATATTGGGTTTTTAGGGGATAAGGGTAGGTAGATTTTATAAAAATGTAATATTTTAAAATACATTTTAAGATAATAAATGTAACCGTAAGCTGATTATTAGTTAGATATTTTCAAATTAATTTTGTTATATTAATACTTTAATACATTTAACTTCATATTCATGAAGATATAGATCAATGGTATTAAATATTTAGAAATATTGGTAAGTAACATCGTAAACACATTTTTAAAAATTATTGAAATATTTTAATTTTTTTTTTCAAATTGTAATTTTGCTTCTAAAATATTTGTTTTATTTTTTGAGAGATAGAATGTATTAAAAAAAATTGTAGTATGATTTAATTTGTAATTTTATGGCTAACCTTTAAGAATGGCAGTAAATATGTCGAGAAATATATTAATTCTTAGTAGGAATTAATTTGTTTTATATTTCAATATTATATTATATATATATATATATATATATATATATATATATATATATATATATATTCCAACACACAAAAGGTTACCCTTACGGATGAGCCGCACACAGGTAGGTAAAGTTCATCGTTTATTTCAGAAGCTGCAACTTGGGAAAATGTTCTTCTTGCATGAATAAAAGTGCCGACGCGTTTCGTGAATAGTTTCACTTCTTCAAAGGCATCCTACTGGAAACACACGCATAGCCTGCTTATTACGTTAACAAGGTACGCGCCCAGTGGCTACAGGAAAAGCCTTATGGTACCTGTAGTGACGATGTTCCCTCATTGGGGTGCTGTGCGCTGTCCTTATTTCAAAATTACACCACAGTGGGTTTGCAACTGAAGTCCTTTAAACACCAGGCTGCTGCGTAGAACTTCTGATACGGCCTCCTGTCCTCTTGTATGCTGATTAGTACAAACTCCGGACTGCTGCTAGGCGGCGGGGCTCAATCCACGACTGGGTCAGTCGTATTTATTCCAACACACAAAAGGTTACCCTTACGGATGAGCCACACACAGGTAGGTAAAGTTCATCGTTTATTTTAGAAGCTGCAACTTGGGAAAATATTCTTCTTGCATGAATAAAAGTGCTGACGCGTTTCGTGAATAGTTTCACTTCTTCAAAGGCATCCTACTGGAAACACACGCATAGCCTGCTTATTACGTTAACAAGGTACCCGCCCAGTGGCTACGGGCAAAGCCTTATGGTACCTGTAGTGACGATGTTCCCTCATTGGGGTGCTGTGCGCTGTCCTTATTTCAAAATTACACCACAGTGGGTTTGCAACTGTGTTTCCAGTAGGATGCCTTTGAAGAAGTGAAACTATTCATGAAACGCGTTGGCACTTTTATTCATGCAAGAAGAAAATTTTCCCAAGTTGCAGCCTCTGAAATAAACGATGAACTTTACCTACCTGTGTGCGGCTCATCCGTAAGGGTAACCTTTAGTGTGTTGGAATATATATATATATATATATATATATATATATATATATATATATATATATATATATAGGTTTGTAGTTTTAGTTAGTGTGTTCTTAGATGAAATTAGATTTAATTTATAGTAAATAAAACTGTATAAATATGGAGTATTAATTTTCTATTTTAAATGATTAATTTTAAATGTCGTGTGACAAAATTTTATATTTTGAAGTGGATATTGTATATTTCACCCCTTTAGTGTCCAACACCTTCCTCCAAATTGGTTTAGATTGGATTGGGAATACTAAATGTCACCCCTTTAGTGTCCAATGCCTTCCCCAAATTGGTTTAGATTTGAGTGGGAATAGTAAATGTCACCCCTTTAGTTTCCAATACCTACACCAAATTGGTCTAGATTGGAGTGGCGATTGTAAATGGCACCCCTTTAGAGTCCCAACACATTCTCCCAATATGGTTAGATTAGAGTGGGGATAGTAAATGTCACCCCTTTAGTGTCTACATTTTTTTTAATGATTTATGTTCAAGTGGGATTATTTAAATTCAGATTTATATTCTGAAATATTTGATTTGTATGTAGTAGAAATAGTTTGTGTTAGTTTAGTAGCATCGTTGGTGATTAGAAATATAATTTAAAACTAATTTGTTGTATGTTTGTAATCAATAATATTATTAATTACATTTTGTTTACAATAAAGACATGACATGTATAATTTTAATTATGTTTGCAAAGTTTATTTATTCTATATTTTTACATTTCTAATCATATATTCTTTGAGTTAAAAAGAAACATTTATATAAAGTTAAGCAAATACAACTTTGTATTATGTTTTATTAATAACAAACCATGTAAGTTATATTGTAATGCTATTGTATGTTGACAATTTGCAAGATTTATTCTCCATTGTTTAACAGATTTTTAACATGTCTTAACTTTTCATTATACATTTTGCCAACATTATCTTAACATGATTTTTCTTTATATATTAAATCATTTTTTATATTTCATACTATTATTCAATGTATACCTTAGAATTCTTTTAATAATTGTTTGCATAATTTGTGCATTTATTCAACATTTTTACAATATTCTCTATTCATTTCTATGGGGAGATAGTCTTTTTCTTAGGTTCATTTAGTTGCCATTTCTTTATTGCAACCTTCTATTTCGTAATATTTTTGTGTTATTTTTACTCTATTTTCCCAGAACCAGGTCACTGTAAGGTGTTGCTGTTTGACAGAACAGGTAAGTCCTTTTTAAGGGTTGTTAAGGGATTTGTGGGTGGGGGGTTTTGGGGGAAGGTCTCCAAGATAGTTATGATGTTATTTGTGTTTTTTTTTATATTTAGTTTTGGTAGTGTTACTATTTTTCACTAATTTGTCACTCAGGGGCCCATTAGAATGTAGGGCGGATCGTCACTACCCCCCGCCATATTGGTATGGCAGGAGGTACCTCCTCGGACGGGAAGACCGTCCGTCGCTTTTCCGACCGGTCCACTGGGCGGAAAAGGGTTTAATATGGTGGCGGTGTCTGCTAGACACCGCCATCCATATTAGCATGGGGCGGAAACGTGCCTTTCCGTGGCGGCAAGCATGCAGAATTCTCTTTCGGGGGCCTGTTGCGGGCCCCCAGGGTATTGGGGGAGTGGGGGGTGCACATGGGGA
This sequence comes from Lissotriton vulgaris, assembly GCF_964263255.1. Classification (NCBI taxonomy): domain Eukaryota; kingdom Metazoa; phylum Chordata; class Amphibia; order Caudata; family Salamandridae; genus Lissotriton; species Lissotriton vulgaris. The sequence continues at coordinate 1,341,182,694 of NC_141685.1, read as the reverse complement.
TTATCTATGGTACCCCCCTGCATTTTCATGGACATGGTGCAGGCACCTCGCGGTGCCTGTCACTTTGTGCATGACAATGCACGCAGTGCATTCCCAGAATTGTGGCAGGCGGTGCTGTGAGCACCGTCCACGACAATGCTGGGAATGGAGGATGCCTTGGTGGCAGTGGCATCCTAATTTCCGGTGCTGGGACCGCTGCACCACTGGTGGCCGGTCCCAGCACCGCTAGGATGGCCCCCTTAGACTTTTCGTGCACTATTTTAGTAATGTATCACTATGTTATGTTACATTGTGTTATGTTAGTTATATTTTGTTGATTAACTGTTATGTTTATGTATTTTGGAAATGGAATGTGTTTTACAAGTGTTTTTTTCAATTTACTTTACAGGTTTTTGTTTGCGAGCGTGTTCTCGAGGCATTGGGATTTTACTTTTTTATTTAGGGAAATCATTTTTGGTTTATATTGAACCATGCTTTTGATTTTGATTTCCTTTTTTCTTTTTGTTTCCGGGAGTGTTTCTTTTCTTTTTTTTAAAACATTTTTCATGGTTGATATGGTTCCTAGATACTTTTGATTGCTTCAAGGGATTTCTATTGAATCTGTTTTATTTTTGCATTTTTTTGTGGGTGCTTTGGGCAATATTTTTCCAATTTTTGGTGGATTTCTAATTTTTATTACATGTATACAAAGAAAGATCTGCAGCTACAAAACAGTAAATTTTCTTTCGTTCTTTTCTTTTGGGTGGGAAATGTGATATATTGTTTGCGTTAATATTAGGTGATTGTTGTGTGAAATTGTTTGGTTTATGTGTAGTAAATATTTTATGTGATAGACTGAATTTGTTTTTAACTTTCTTTGAAACTGATGACTACATTAAAAAATAGATATATACTTTTATTATATTAGTCTTCATTAAAATTGAAATTGAAAGTTTTTTTGATTGTGGTAATAAAACAATATATATATATATGTATGTATGTATATATTTTTTTTAATGTGGATGTGATACTTTAGAATGTATCTAAAACAACAGAAGGATAACCTGCACACCTGATAAAGTACTCAAAAATAATTGTATCTTTTTTACATAATTTGTAAAAAGTTTTTTTCAATGTTTCAAAAAAATGGTGCATACCCTAGAACAACCTAACTAGCCCCATCAGGTGAAAATATGTCCAATGGTCAAACAGAACCTGCTTGATGGCTAGGGTGCACTGTTCACAAGCCCAATTAGGTGCTAAATGTATTGTATTTATCAAACCACTGTGACGTCTTAATGTCAGACAAAATCACTGATTCTGTTGTCAGAGATAAATTTAGTTTAAAATGACTTCCTCACTTCAAAATTCTCCATGACAAGAGGTTAAACATGTTTCAGTCAACAGAACAAAATTGAAATCTATGCAAATTAGGTATTACAAAAAAATGTTTTAAACAAAATGATCAATAATCAATAGTCAGCATAATTGTTGCTGTTTTATTTGCAGTTTCCAATATTCAATTCTGAATTCGTCAATACAGCGTCCGACAATTCCCAATGCATTTCGGTGCTGGCACCTTCCTCAGGGGAACACTGTGAAAACATATGTATATACAGTCCATGTATTCCATGACAAATAAAGTTTTTCAAAATCATAAACAATTCTTGTTTATCCAACTTGTGTATTAACAAAATTATGTAAAACCACCACTAGCCAAAGTGGAAAAACATGAGATTTGCTGTGACATTTCTGACAACTCTGAGTATCCAAAAGTGTCCATGTAACCAAAACAATAAAGTTTTTATTTACAAAAAGGCAATACATGATTTATCAAAAGGAGCATCTGTTTTTCCAAAAAGACACGCCAAGTGGAATGAAATGGTGAAAAGGTTTCCCATGTTATACTATGTCTAAAGGTGCACACATGAAATACCAGACCACGTAAAGTGCTGTGCTTAATGTGCTGAAAAATGTGTGAGGACTAGAATGTCCGATGTCACTCACCTACAGTGTGTGTGAACACAGCCCAATATGTGATAGCCTTATGCTGCCAACACAATATCCGCGTGTTCTGTATCAAAATAATAAGCTGAGCAAACAATATCCAAGTTAACCAAAATCGTATATGAGCAATGTTTTAAAACAGAAAAACTCCAAGTAAAGTAATCCGTGTCTCTAACATACATGTGCCTGCGTTCGTATTTACTAAATGCCAATACTTTTCTTCTGTCTCTCTAACTCGTGATTCTGATAATGTGGTTCATGCTGCCAAAAAATAGACATTTCGGTCAATGACCGGACCTGAAGCATAACAATCTAATCCTTATGGAATATGGACTACTAGGCTCACATTCTTACCAATAGTCTGAAAAGTGTCCATGCCTCCGTGGTTGAACATGCCGTATTGGTAGTAAACACCAAGGCGTCCTACACGCTCATCTTTCTACTTCCGCATTGACGCGATGCTCACAAAATCATATATACAAACAACAGACTCCCGCCGTACATACACTAAACTCCAACAAAAAACAGACTCCATACTCCACCCGAATTCTAGGTTGAGAATGTTCATCCAGGACGCTACACTATTGCACAAAACGTCTGCAGAATACCCCATAAAACATTTTTTAAACAAAAATAGGTGATATAAAAGAGTGATGAAAACACAAGACCACTATTGAAAATATTGAAATGTTTGTCCCAAACATCATAAGCTCACATTTTTCAATTGAATCAAATACCAAACTCCATGGGTTGAAAGCCACATCATGTATATTGAGACATCACATAATTCTCATACTCAAAAAGCATGAAATAATGAACTTAAATTGAGAAAATAGTACTAACAGTTCACCCTTATGCCTCCATGTGTGAGAGACAATGCTATGTAATTCGAGTTTTGCATGTCTTTTTGAAAAAACTATATATTGCGGTCACATGTGAAAAGAACCATATGTTGATTGTCAGAAACATCCATCTGAATTGAACATAAAACATATTAAAAAGGTCATTATACGAAAAAACCATCTCCAGTGTTATACATGCATATTTACAAAAAACACGTAAATTCAATTTTATCATTCAACCCACAAGGACTCATGGTTTTTAAAAATCTAATCCAAAATGTTTCTCTTAGCACCAGATGTCTATTTTTATCCACATGTGGCTGAACTGACACCTTCTCTAGTATGGTGAACTGAAATTGGGGTATGGTATGTTTCTGCTCCCCCCAGTGTAGTGCTAAACATGATTTCACATTAGCAGTTCTGATCATACTTTTGTGTTCTGTCATTCTAATTTTAACTTTTCTGGTTGTTCTTCCGAAATATACAAGACTTCAAGGACACTTAATGGCATATATAACCATGCTGGAGTTACAGTCGGATGTGTGTTTTATTTTAATTTGCTTTCTTTTGTGAGGATGTGCAAAGATGTCACCCACCATCACGTTGCCACAGTGACCGCAGTTGTGACATTTTCGCATCCTGTGTGTGATATTCGACACATCATCTGTGTTTGTTTTGTTAATTATCTCCCTTAAAAACTTTATTGTTTTGGTCACATGGACACTTTTGGATACTCAGGGTCGTCAGAAATGTCACAGCAAATCTCATGTTTTTCCACTTTGGCTAGTGGTGGTTTACATAATTTTGTTAATACACCAGTTGCATGAACAAGAATTGTTTATGATTTTGAAAAACTTTATTTGTCATGGAATACATGGACTGTATATACATATGTTTTCAAAGGGTTCCCCTGATGAAGGTGCCAGCACCGAAATGCATTGGAAATTGTCGAACGCTGTATTGAAGAATTGAGAATTGAATATTGAAAACTGCAAATAAAACAACAACAATTATGCTGACTATTCATTGTTGATCATTTTGTTTAAAAAACATTTTTGTATTACCTATTTTGTTATTACCTATTCTGCATGGATTGCAATGTTGTTCTGTTGACTGAAACATGTTTAACCTCTTGTCATGGAGAATGTTGAAGTGAGTAAGTCATTTTAAACTAAATTTATCTCTGACACAAGAATCAGTGATTTTGTCTGACATTAAGACGTCACAGTGGTTTGATAAATACAATACATATAGCATCTAATTGGGCTTGTGAACAGTGCACCCTAGCCATCAAGCAGGTTCTGTTTGACCATTGGACATAGTTTGTTAATTTGGCTCGTTTTGCAATGCTTCTATAAATTTGAAGAGCATAGGTTGGGTTCTACCTAGTGTGGATTGGAAGGCTTTATGTCCTCCTTCCACTGTCTCCGTTGTTTTGTCTTCCTGTGCCAAAGTACTGTCATAGACATTCCATCTTGGTATTTGGAAACTAGGTTGGCGTCTCTTACCAGAGCAATTCAGTCTGCCACCCCACGTGTCTTCGAAATAGACCATTAGAGGACTACTTTTGTCTTCATTTTGTTGGTAGGAAGGGCTTTCTGTTAGTAAACTGTAGTGGTTGGATACCTCTGTGATGAGGACATAGGCTAGTGCTTTAATTTTTTAAGGCAAATTAGCTGTTGGTACAATATTCCACATGTCCAGATGTTAGGAGGTGTCTCCATGGACTTTGAGTGAAATGATAGTAACAGCCTTTTACGGTTGTATGGAGGCACATTTTTAGAATAATTTAAATAATGGTTTGCTCAAAGTCAATGAATATTTTATTGGGGTAGTAGTTATTTGTTTTATGTTTTATATAGTTTAAGGTTGTAGTAAGTGCTGCGTTGTTTATTTGGTAGTCAGACATATATATATAGTATATATATGTTTTTATATTTACCATGCATGGTGTATATCTGAGTGAATAGTTTGGAAAGCATTTTGAAGGTCCCATCCATCATACAAGGTTGACAGGGGCTATGTTTTACTAATTTGTCTGCTGTAGGGTACATTGAGTTTTGTTTCTGATTATTTAGGTTCTCATGTAAGGGGAAAGGTTCCTCATTATGTGCAATTGTTAAAGTTTCAGGTATGAGTATATTTTGATATCTTCTAGGCACAGGTGGAGTATCACTGGTGGCTTTTTTAGTTCGTGCAAATAAACATTTTAAAGTGGGGATAGGTGGAAGTTGCCCTGTTATGTGTGTGGGGACTCTAAGTAATATGGTCCTAATTAGGAATTTTGGGTGTGGCCCATGCCATTGCCCTGCTGCCATACCGCCAAAGACATGTGAACACTGCTTGCCAGATTACGAGGTTGCTCGTGTCTGGTGGGCGGTGCATTGGCGGCCCCACAGCGGTGCCTATTAAAAAGGCACTGCAGTGGGAGCCCCAAAGGCTGTTTGTGCTTGGATCGGACGCTGAAGTCCATGACATGCACGAAAGGGGGTGCATACACACAGGGGGACACAACATGTGTCCCCTTGCATGCATTCCATGGCCCTATAGGGCCCCCATTGTTTCCTCAATGCCAGAGGTTCACCACCAATAAAACTGTGGCGGTGAGGAAACTCAGAATGCAGGTACTGCCTTTGACGTTCCCATTGTGGTGCCTATTTTAGAGGCACTGCCCTAGGAACGCCAAAGAACCACCCTCCAGATAAGAGAAAACTCCTGACCTGGTGGGCAGTGCATAAAGGGTTTGACGGTGCGGGCGGGGCGGTCCCTCTCCTGCACCGCCAAACTCTTAATAAAGACCTTAGTGAGTAAATCTCCTCAAACTTTGGTATGGCTGTGGCCCCTGTGGATGATATGTGGACACCTCTGTGATGTGAACAGAGACAGGTGTAGTCCTCTAGACATGTGCTGTTATCTTTCTCTCCAGGATCCATCCTTCAGTTCTGACGTTTGTAATGTCTTTCTTCTTTCAGGCAGTGTGGATCATCACATGGCTGGCAGTGATTGTTCTGAATGTGGAGCTCGGGTTGGCAGTAGGTGTGCTGTTTTCTATGATGACCGTCATCTGCCGGACGCAGAGGTACAGAGCTGACAACCTGACTATATTTCAATAATTGTTTTGCTCTAGGGACTGGTTCCAGGTCTAAGCTACTTTTGCAACGTTGTTCAATTTTAATATCAAATATCCTTGACATAAAAATATGGCAAAATAACAAATTGCCAAAATCTCAAAGAAATGAACATCCCTATCAAAATCTCTTGAAATTATCCAATTTTGCTTGGCTGGGCTAACATTATTCAGAACTCTGAAACACTGTCATGAAACCATGATCTCCAAATACATCGCCAGTGAAATAGTGCCCCAAACAGTGTGCCATGCCAGTGTAACATTATTAAAAAATGTACCAAGTGAAAATAGAGTTCACTATTTTCGAAATATGTAAGCAACAACAGGTGTCAATACGAAGGTAGGCATCATAAAGGCGTATGAATGCGAGATATTTTGCATTATTTACACATGTGCAACCAGGATTAGTGCGCAAAACACAGAAAGAAGCAAACCGGAATAAGGTACTCATTCAAAATACACAGCTTTGTGTAGTGTGCACCAAATAGATAAGTGCTATCCTTAATGGCATGCTGAACTACTAATATGTAATCATTTATTGTAAGCCAGTAAAGTACAATGTTATCATGAACAGTGTGTTAATATGAATGTACATAATGAGTTATGATGTACATATATATATATATATATATATATATATATATATATATATATATATATATATATATATATATATATATATATATATATATACATATATATATATATATATTAAAGCAAATTGCGCAAGCGCTTCGGGAGGGCTCACCGCTTCATCCGACACTCCGGTCTGTATTTGGCTCCTCTGTAATGTTCACAGGTTCCCTTGAATTAAAATTGGGTCTGACGCGTTTCAGGGCCACAAACGCACCTTCCTCATGGACTGTGCGCAGTTCAACACCATGTTCTCTTCACGCTAGTCAAACGCGTTTTAGTTTGAACAGCTGGCGTCGTCCTCTCTGAGTGGGTGGAGTTTGGCAACACCGGGACTCATGGTTGACGTAGTCCCGTGAAGTGAAATAACATAATAACCTTAAATAGGTTGGCGTGTCTGCACTTTCATTACTGTCATTAAAATCCTTAAGTAGGATGGGAGGGAAGCTGCGGGAATCACGTTTTATTCAAATGGATGTTGCGCTGACAGGCTAGCGTGTTTGATCTCTCCTCAGTCTCTTAGGACAGGATACATGTTCCGCCATCAGAGTGGAGCTCCTTCCGCAACCGAGGCTGGCCGCCTGAATATAGTAAAGCAAATTGCGCAAGCGCTTCGGGAGGGCTCACCGCTTCATCCGACCCTCCGGTCTGTATTTGGCTCCTCTGTAATGTTCACAGGTTCCCTTGAATTAAAATTGGGTCCGACGCATTTCGGGGCCACAAATGCCCCTTCCTCATGGACTGTGCGCAGTTCAACACCATGTTCTCTTCACGCTAGTCAAACGCGTTTTAGTTTGAACAGCTGGCGTCGTCCTCCCTGAGTGGGTGGAGTTTGGCAACACCGGGACTCATGGTTGATGTAGTCCCGTGAAGTGAAATAACATAATGACCTTAAGTAGGTTGGCGTGTCTGCACTCATTCAAAATAAACAGCTTGGTGTAGTGTGCACCAAATAGATAAGTGCTATCCTTAATGGCATGCTGAACTACAAATATGTAATCATTTATTGTACGTTAGTCAAGTACAATGTTATCATGAACAGTGTGTTAATATGAATGTACATAATGAGATATGATGTACATATATATATATATATATATATATATATATATATACATCCATCCATCCAAGAAGTTCCAATACGTGCTCCCAATCCACGAGGTGGCGCGAGACCGGCAGAGAAACCGATAATCAATATCCATAAAAAACGAGGTTCCACTCGCGCTCTCAGAGTAGTCCTGACGCAGTAATCACAAGTTTGGTACAATCAGATTGGGGGTTTATTTTCAGTCATAAACCCGCCCTGACGCGTTTCGCCACTGAAGTGGCTTGTTCACACAGTGTTTGCACAAGCAGAATTGTCATTACATACACATTTCCATGGACTTAGTAAAGGGACTTCAAAAGATGCACATCCTGTCCGGATTGTGAGCGCCATCTTGTAACGTCAGTTCCACCCACACTGTGTTCTGTGTTGTGTATTGAGAGGTGGTTTTCCCTCTGTCCGTACGCTTAGTGTTGTTTCTAAGTGGGTATCCTATTGTTTAAAAGTGGATTTCATGAGTGGTCGCTGTGCCTCAATCCAGTGTGCTGCTACGCTAAGTGACGAGACGCGCTAGGGATTATGGTAATTGTAGTCTCGCTACCAGTGGGCTCATGCGTATTACCCGTGTGTGCATAGTGTGACCCCCTGATATCAATAGTAGTCCAAACACGGTAAAAACAAATGTATTTACACGTTATATTGAATTTGGACCGACCCTCCAGCAAAAAAAGGCTTATACTGCTCTATGACCTTGTTAGTGGGTTATAGCCACGTCACCACACAGATTAGGTATCCGAGGTGACTAATCGCATAAGACCCTTGTTAGTGGGTGATGTTTTGCCAACTGGTTTTAGGATTGATGACCATAACAGATATCTGTTCCTAGAGGACCCTTATTAGTGGGTGATGCGGATTGGTTCCAGGTATGGTAGGGTGAGGGTATCATGTCAGTAATGCCCATGTCGTATGTTAGTGTCTGCTGTTGTGCTCACCCCCATGTGTCATACCCCTAGTGTCCTCATAAACGATCAAAAGGTGCAAATTAAAATCTTATCTTATGCTCGGAGTTTGACAGGAGGATGAGCTGAAGAAAAGGGTAATGATCCCATTGCCACCGGCTTGAGACGTATTCCCTTCCTTTCCTCATGTGGAGAAGAGATACATGTATACACATAAGACAGACTGCAATTTAAGTTAAAATTGTAAACAAAGTGCAATAGAATAAAACATCATTCAATTTGCAAGTGTATCGCCATCTCATCATCCAAATTATGTCCATTTGGGAAACGGGTACACATGCCAACAATATGTCTGGATTCTAGCTGTCTAATTCTCAGCACTTGATTGCCTCCCCTGGCTTTTGATAGAACCTGTTCTATGGCATAGTACGACAGTTTGGTGTAGTCTGAGAAGTGGTGGCTGGCGAAGTGGCGGGCAATAGGATACTGATTGTCTTTGTTGGTGATTAACCTCATGTGTTCAAGGACGCGCTTTTTTGCCATGTGTGTCATGCTCCCCACATACCTCAGTTTGCACGGGCACTCTAGTACATAGATTACAAATGTTTTGGTGTAAGTTAAAAACTGTACTCTGCTCACCATTGTGTTAGTACTGGTATTCCAATATTCTTTGACCATTTAGCTGTTTTCACAGGCTTAACAATGGCCACACGGAAAAAGCCCTGTAGGTCAATTCCTTTCCTGTCCTTGTTAGGTGACAGGTCACTGTGAAACACACGGAAAAAAGTCCTGTAGGTCAATTCCTTTCCTGTCCTTGTTAGGTGACAGGTCACTGTGAAACAGTAGGTCTTTAAATTATGGCCCCTTTTATGAGTTTTGCTAGGTCTATCAGGTAGATTTCCACATACGATAGAGTCGTTTTTCAAGATACCCCAGTGTCGATTGACTACCTTGCGGATCTGTTCAGAATTGCCATTGTATGTCAGGATCATACGTGTTGTTTTCTTTCTCTATGTCCGTGTCACCCTTTCCTGTTGTGTTCAGAATGTTGGTCCTGTCTACCTTCTTAATCCTTTCTACTGCTTTCTTAAGGACCCAGGTGGGGTAGCCTCTTGCCTTGAACCTCTCGATCATAACTTTTTCTTCCTTTATGTCATCAGGTGTGGAACTGCAGTTCCTCTTTGCTCTGAACAGCTCCCCATTAGATATACTCCATTTGAGATTGTCTGGGTGGCTGCTCAGAGCATGGAGTAGTGTGTTCCCTGACATGCTTTTGCGTTATAGGTCTGTCTGTATGGTGTTGTTTTTTATCATCACCCGTGTGTACTGTCATCACTGGTTAGGTCTTTCATGGCGTTACTCTTACATTTTAGACAAAATAACTGGCCCAAGAGAATGAGAAATTTTCAACATAACCTGACAGCCACACAGAAAAAAGCCACTGAAGACCTAGCCAGTGATGACAGTATAGTGGTAAAACCAGCCGATAAGGGTGGAAACATTGTTGTCTTGCCTAGAGAAATGTACATTGAGGAGGCATTACATCAGCTCAATGATGACAATACATACACTGACTCCACCCGGGCGGAATATAACAATATCATCACAACCATCTGGGAGAGACTGCATGAATAGAAGGATAAGGGACTTCTTGAGTGGGAGGAATTCTGTTTTCTAAAGAAAGACTACCCCATTTTACCAGTATTGTACCTCCTCCCAAAAATCCACAAAGACAGGAACAACCCTCCGGGCAGGCCCATTGTTTCATCCAAGGGCATCGCCCTGGAAAATGTCTCAAGATATGTGGACCATTTCCTAGGAGAGTTTGTGTCCATTCTACCCTACTACATATGGGGTACCAAAGACTTTTTGGGTAAAATTGGCAGTCTAGTATTGAAAGAGGATTACATCCTCATAACTTGGATGTCAACTCACACTATACGGTAATAGACCACACACAGGGAGTTGCAGCATGTGCGAGATACCTCAAGCACAGGGACGTCAGATACCTAGAACACACCAACATGATTTTAGAAATGATCAGATTTTGCCTCATAAATAATTTTTTTATGTTCAATGGGGGAATCTACAAGCAGAAGCTTGGTACAGCGATGGGTACATGGTTTGTGCCAAGCTTTCCGAACCTGTTCATGGGGGCTTGAGAGGAAGACAACAGAACCAGCACCAGGTATCAGGATGCCTTCACCAGGGTGAAATTTTGGCTTAGCTACATAGACGATATCTTCATGGTATGGCAAGGAGAGAAGAGTGAGGCTTTTCTTTTCATTGAGGAATTCAATCATAACTATAGAAATCTCACTCTGACCAGCTCCATAAGTACTGAGGAGGTTCAGTATCTGGACACATGGGTGATAATCACAAACAACACCATACAGATAGTCCTATACAGCAAAAGCACGGCAGGGAATACACTACTCCATGCTCTAAGCAGCCACCCAGACAATCTCAAATGGAGTATACCTTATGAGGAGCTGCTCAGAGCAAAAAGGAACTGCAGTTCCACACCTGATTACATAAAGGAAGAAAAAGGTATAATTGAGCGGTTCAAGGCAAGAGGCTACCCCACCTGGGTCCTTAAGAAAGCAGTAGAAAGAATTAAGGAGGTAGATTGGACCAACATTCTGAACACAACAGGAAAGGGTGACATGGACATAGAGAAAGAAAACACAACACGTATGATCATGACATACAATGGCAATTCCAAACAGATCCGCAAGGTAGTCGATCGACACTGGGGTATCTTGAAAAACGACCCTATCGTAGGTGGAAATCTGCCTGAAAGACCTAGCATAACTTACAAAAGGGGCCGTAATCTTAACCCCTTCGCTGCTCATAACGAGCTCAGCTCGTCATGAGGCACGGTTGAGCTGTGCTTATGACGAGCTGAGCTCGTCATGAATAAAGGCAACTCTGTGAGTCCAGCACTGGGGGGGAAAACCCCTAGCAGCCAAGGTGTTAAAGACCTACTGGCTCACAATGAACTGTCCTCTAACACGGACAGGAAAGGAATTGACCTACAGGTTTTTTTTCGGTGTGGCCATTGTAAAGCCTGTGAAAGTAGCAAAATGGTCAAAGAATATTGGAATACCAGTACTAACACAATGGTGAGCATAGTACAGTTTTTAACTTGCACCAAAACATTTGTAATCTATGTACTAGAGTGCCTGTGCAAACTGAGGTATGTGGGGAAACGACACACATGGCAAAAAACTGCATCCTTGAGCACAGGAGGGCAATCACCAACAAAGACAAACAGTATCCTATTGCCCGCCACTTCGCCAGTCACCACTTCTCAGACTACACCAAACTATTGTACTATGCCATTGAACAGGTTCTACCAAAAGCTAGGGGAGGCAATCGAGTGCTGAGACTTAGACAGCAAGAATCCAGACATATTGTTGGCTTGTGTACCCGTTTCCCAAATGGACATAATTTGGATGATGAGATGGCAATACATTTGCAAATTGAATGATGTTTTATTCTATTGCATTTTGTTTACAATTTTAACTTAAATTGCAGTCTGTCTAATATGTATACATGTATCTCTTCTCCACAGGAGGAAAGGTAGGGAATACATCTCAAGCCGGTGGCAACAGGATCCCTACCCTTTTCTTCAGATCATCCTCCTGTCACACTCCGAGCATCAGATAAGATTTTAATTTGCACCTTTTGATCGTTTATGAGGACACTAGGGGTATGACACATGGGGGTGAACCCAACAGCAGGCACTAACATACAACATGGGCATAACTGACATGATACCCTCACGGCTACCATACCTGGAACCAATCCGCATCACACACTAATAAAGGTCCTCTAGGAACAGATATCTGTTATGGTCATCAATCCTGAAACCAGTTGGCAAAACATCACCCACTAACAAGGGTCTTATGTGATTAGTCACCTCGGATACCCAATCCATGTAGTGACATGGCTATAACCCACTAAGAAGGGTCATAGAGCAGTATAAGCCTTTTTTCGCTGGATGGTCGGTCCAAATTCAATATAACGTGTAAATACATTCGTTTTTACAGTGTTTGGACTAGTATTGATATCAGGGAGTCACACTATGCACACGCGGGTAATACGCATGAGCCCACCGGTAGTGAGACTACAACTACCATAATCCCTAGCGTGCCTCGTCACTTAGCGTAGCAGCGCACTGGATTTAGGCACAGCGGCCGCTCATGAAATCCACATTTAAACAATAAGATATAAATTTAGAAATTACACTAAACGTACGGACAGAGGGAAAAAACCACCTCTCAAGACACAACACCGAACACAGTGTGGGTGGAACTGACGTTACAAGATGGCGCTCACAATCCGGACAGGATGTGCATCTTTTGAAAACCCTTTACTATGTCCATGGAAATGTGTATGTAATGAAAATTCTGCTTGTGCAAACGCTGTGTGAACAAGCCACTTCGGTGGCTAAACGCGTCACGGCGGGTTTATGACTGAAAATAAACCCCCAATCTCTTGTTCACACACCGTTAGAACAGTCAACCTGTTTTTTATATGCTTTTCCCTGACCCTTCCTAAGGGCCACACCTCCTGTTGTGCATCACATGACCAACGACATAAACATAGAAAAAGGTGCAAAATTCTCAGATGGAAAAACAGACGACTTTTCTTGGCGTAATTATTGAATTACAACTTTCCTCAAGAAATAATACAATATAAATAACAATTCAATTTTGTTCATGTAAATTGTATTGCGTCCACAATTTTAAAAATGGAATATAAGACATTTATAAAATTATCATTTCCTGCCCTAAGGCATTGCACACATCTTATAACTGGCTTAAACACATATCATGACTGCTTGAGTGCAGATACCCAAATTAGGGGTTGTTAAAGTGACTAGTGCCTGGTTCTTACTGCTTAAATGCAGTTGTCTCGAGAGATGTAAAGTGCCTAGTGCAAATTCATATGAACTGATCACCAGAATAGTATGTCACAATAAAGCCTTGATTTCCTTGGTCATGTAATGTAAATATACTAATGGCAACTCACATTGTGATACCCACGAGCTAATATCTAAAATATTTATTTAAAATTCACAATTCATGAATTTACACATATCATAAATATCCAGACCTATGTGCTTCTACGTACAAAACAATCCAGTGTAAAATAACCACCACTGATTTGTGCTCCTATTTATAAGTGTAAAAAAAAAATGTGAGTGAGACTAATTAAACAATTGATTTTATAGGAATAAAGCGATATGTACAATCCTAAAAGAGCGAGAAGTTTCAAACTCTATGTGAGACTTGGCCCTTTCCCCAGAAATTTTTCGCTTTTTATCCCCTGTTAATTTAGAATGCCCCTATGGAAACAACAGTGTGTAGGCCTTGGGTGGTGGAGAATGCCCTGTTTAGTTTAAAACTAGTGTTGAAATGCAGGTACCTTCTACACCTAACATGGCCGCCACAGACCACTGCTGCAGCAGCGTGATTTAGTGGGCGCATTCTAGTAGCCAGGGGCAGGCTGGAACCCTCAGGCAATGTATCCATCTTAGCCTGCCAGCCTGTCCACAGGTAGAATGGTGGAACCTCCGGAAGCCTCTGGAACCTTCTGGAAGAGGTGAGGTAACACCAACTGACACCAACTGACACTATCAACTGTCAACTGGCACTATAAAAGGAAAGGGAGGGAACTTTCCTGGGGGAGAAGAAGGGGAGAAGCTGAGGAGAAGACCTGGGGAAGTACCTACGCAGGAGGATAGGCAGTGGGGGTCAGGGCAGGGTCTTATGATGCTGGAATGACAGGGCCTAGTGTGCTGCTTTGCAAGTGTTGAGGTATCCTGTTCCCCCCCCACTGACCTAGCCCCGCGGCAGGGAACCCCCAGGGACCCCTTGAAGGGATTGGCTGAGAAGAACTTGGGACACCAGCCACCAATTTACCCCCCCCCCTTCAAGGAACAAGAAACCAAGCAACTAAATCAAGAAACAAGTAACCAAGCAACTAAACTAAGGGCACAAGAAACATCACGCCAAGAAGAAAACTAAATCACCACAGGACTTTTGAGGAACTACCCAGGTATTGGCGCTGTGTTGCTCCCTGTGCCCCTCCTGACGCCACCTGGGGTTCCTGCGCTAACCTGCCACTGCTGTGTGGCTTGACCTGTGAACTGCCTTTATTTAAAGTCAGCTACTGCTGAAAGCGCTTTAGTCTATTGGTGTAATGGCTATTGACTGCCTATATTAAGCGGTGTCTTTTTCCCTCATCTGGAGAAGCGCTGTGCTAGTACCTCAAGTGCTTTCTTGTGTGCCCCCAGAGGAGCGCTGTGAGGAAGAGCGCTGTATTATGCCTCCAAGCGCGTGACTGGCTGGGAAATGCCGTGCCCTGTGGTAGCGCTGTGAGACCTGCTGTAATTGACCAAGCGCTAGGCCTCTGCGCTAACTCTGTTCCAGGCTATGGTGCCAATGGATGGCTTTCCCCCGCACCTGAAGCGATACAGTGCCTGTACACAGCGCTGTGTTCTGTTCCTCTTATCAGCGCTAGAGTCTGTGTGCCCTGAAAAGCGCCGTATCCTGTGCCCCTGCGGAGCGCTATGAAGAAATTGACCCTTTGGAAGCGCTACTGGTGATTGCTGCCTGGAAGCGCTATACTGCCTGGGAACTGCTGGGCTGACCGAGCGCTGCATGCCCCCCTAAGAAGCGCTGGCATCATGTGCCATTCAAGCGCTGTGAGGCTTCTCCGCGCTGAAAGCGCTGCTGCCCTACTCACCGCCGCAGCCGAGGCTGCCCTGAGGAGAACTGGAGTTGCCCCGGCAGCCCTCGGTGCCAGGAGAGGGCCGCCATAAAAATTCATGTCAGGCCGCGTTAGGCCCTGAGGCAAGAATCCCTGGTGTGAGGAGAGGACGCCGGTATGTTTAGGAAGGCCCGCGGCGGTCCCTGAAGCTGCAAGGGAGTCGGCGCCTTTGTCACGTGACGGGGGTGCCGCGTCTAGAGCCGCGCCCCCACCTTGCCTGCTCCTGATCGTCTTTCTGCCCTGAGCCCTCCGTGAGAGGACTCGTGCCCAGGAAGGAGGGGGAACTTGGAATCACCACGGAGGAGTGGAGCCTCCTCCGACTTGCCCCCACGGGTTTTCCTGCTGCCTCGCGACCGGCGCTGGTGCTAACAGCTCCTTTCTGCACCGCGCCCGGTCGAGCGAGGCCCCCAAGGAATGCGCAAGGGCCCGGAAGGGCCGAACAATAAGGTAACTCCCTAGGGGAGGCGGGCGGAAGGCCGGAAGAGGCCCCGAGATCCCCCTCCCCTGGGAAAGCTGTGACTGGGTCCGGTTGGCCCCCCTCCCAAGAGCCTCGAGTGTGGTGAGGCCTTACCGGAGCCTAGACCACTGGGGGGCCCGGATTTATAAAAGTGAACCCCTAACTAAGGGAGGAGATATTAATCAAAAGACCAGTTAGAATGAAATGTTGGTCATTGCCACAGAAGGTGTTGGTTACATATGTTAGGGAATGCTTGTGCTAGCCTAAAGGAAGGTTCTGTTCTGGCATACTAAGATGGGGCCTGGGTTCTAATAACCTGTACATATCTAATTGAATGCTGGTTACTGTAGCCTTATACATGGCTTGTTTTTGACTAAATGAAATGACCAGTCTAGCCTGGTGCATGGGTTATCCCATCTAACTGAAGTGCTCACCGGTCCTAGTGGCCCCATTCAATGTTAGAAGCCCCAGAATATGTGTGAAGTGCTCAGACCAAGTGCATGCATCCAATGTAGTACAGATTTTCTACAAATGTATGGTCTCCTTGCCTGTTGAGTACTGGAATGGGAGTAATCCTCTAATGAGAGATGGATTCCTAATTAAGGAACTGGTTATTGTTATCTAAAGGAAATGGGTGGGCCCTACATGGTGAATTGGGATCCAAGTTCTAATGGGATGTTTACCCAGTGAGGTGGTTACCTAAAAGGATACCCGTTCTTGCTATAAAAAAAGGCCTATGTTTGAGTTCTAGGGTAATGTTGATTCCTGATTAGGGAGGGGCTGCTACCCTTCCCCTGAAGTGTTTACTCCTGATTAAGGAGAGGTTTTACCTTGGTTAACTAACTGTTCTACACAAGGAAATGTTTGACCTACACTTAAGGAACCGTTTATTCCACCATAGGGCAACTGTTAATTAATTGCCTAGTTATTTCATGTCTACTGAAATGTAGCCTGAGTTTAAAAGGACAGGAACTGCCTATGGTTGACTCCTGAAATGTTTATTCCTTAGTAAGAAACGGTTTACCCTTACCTACTGAAATACATTGCTCCAATCTAGGAAAATGTTCATTCCTACTAGGAATAACTCATAGAATGGTTTAACCTACACAAGAGGTCATTTATTTATAATGGAATGTTCTGCCTCTTGAGGGTTACTGGCCTGTTGGTCAGGGGGGGTGGTGAGATGTTTGCTCATTGACCCTGGAATGTTCCACCTTGGCTGGATGTTCTGATGTAATAAGGCCCAATGG
Source organism: Lissotriton vulgaris (assembly GCF_964263255.1). Lineage (NCBI taxonomy): Eukaryota > Metazoa > Chordata > Amphibia > Caudata > Salamandridae > Lissotriton > Lissotriton vulgaris. The sequence goes on along the minus strand of NC_141685.1, from coordinate 1,341,165,612 downwards.
CAAGTTAAGCTCTAAATAAGGAACTGTTTATATTTACCTAATGTGATGTGGCTTGATCTGTTAGGAAGTGTTCTACATTCCTGCCTAATGCCATGTTTAGTTAGAACTAATGGGATGTCTACATAAGGAGGTGTTTACTTAAGGGGATGCCATCCTTGTTGCATGAAATGCATATTCCTGATTGCTAAAATGTTTTCTTCCACGTAGTACTAAATTTACTAGAAAAGCTTACTGTTATTTATTGACAGGCTTCCTGTTATAATTCCTTAATGTACTACTTTCAGGTGCTGGCTCAGAACAAGACTGAGGTCAGGCCTGTGCTCTTCAAATATTTATTTATCTAATAATTAATATTTATTGCATATTCAAGGTTCATTCATCTAGAATTTATTCCAGAGAAATACAACATATGTATTTGTAGAGGTAAATTGAAAAGCTAATGTTATAATGAATTTCTTCTACCCTGATCCTGCTCCATCTACTTGATTATCTATTTGAATAAAGTTAACTTGAGTTTTTACACAAACTCACTGGAGTGGTGTCACTAATTGCGTGCCTAGGTTTCTGACTCAGTGGTTGCGTGTGCTGCATGGTTGCTTAACACATAAGCTTTCTGATGCCTACCCGCTCGTGCCATGCTACCCTAGGGGACTGGTGACCCCAGTTCCAACATATTGGTGTCGAGCGGTGGGATCCAGGACTTGTGGCCATGCAGCACCCTCCATTGGGACAGGGTGCACAGCAATTGGGCTGCACAATTATTGTGTGTGTAAGCCAAAGTAATTGACCCCTCCATTGTCTAGCCTGTAGAGTGTATCAAGATCTGTTAGACCTAATCCTGTCACCCACGTCCTGGTATCTTTTCCTAGATTCATCTGAGTCCCCACCTGGCATAATGGAGTTTTGTCAGGGGATGGGGGTGCCTGTTGGGCGGAGAACCGGGAAGAAGGAACTCCGTACCGCTTTGAGGGCATGGGTAGGAGCCCACCCAGAGGGGAGAGGGGATGGGGGACAGGAGGGGCAGGTCACACCCAGGGAGGCGGGCACACCAGAGAACCTTGGAAGGGGGTGTGTTTGTCGTCAGAGAGGTTAGAGCATGAGAGGGAGAGTGAGAGCCTTGCAATGGATGAGAGGAAGCTGGTGCACAGGCTTCAGCTCGAAGAGTTAGAGCTGAAGGCCGTGAAATCATGTGTGCCAGGTACTTCCATGGTGGCAGCGTACCCGAGGTTCGGGGCTTGGACCAGTCACAGGGGGAAGGACCTGGATTGGGGTTTCAGGATCAGGAATTGCCTGACCTGGAGGGTGGGGTACCAGTAACTATGGACCCTACCGGTGTGACTCCCAGGGGTACCTCTCCGGGTGGGAGGGTGTGCGGAACCCTGGGAGGGGGTGCAGAGGGAGGAAGGACTCTCCTCTGGCACCGGTCCAGCCACGGGGTTAAGATCCTGGGTTGGGTGGCTAGGTTCAGGGGTTGCCTGACCTGGCGGGAGGAATCTCTGTATTCAGAGTTCCTCCGGTTGTGACTTCCAGGGGTACCTATCCGGGGAGGAGGGTGCGGAACCCTGGAAGGGGGTGCAGAGGGAGGAAAGACTCTCCTCTGGCACCGGTCCAGCCACGGGGTTAAGATCCTGGGTTGGGTGGCCAGGTTCAGGGGTTGCCTGACCTGGCGGGAGGAATCTCTGTATTCAGAGTTCCTCCGGTTGTGACTCCCAGGGGTGTCCCGAGGTGCCCCAGCTGTGGTCACTGGGCCTGGCATGTGCTTTAAGAGGACACCAGGTTGGGAGACTAGGCTGTCCCGATGTGTCATCTAGGAGGGAGGGTGCGGAACCCTGGGAGGGGGTGCAGGGAGAGGTAAGTCTCGCCCCTGTCACCAATTCAACTTAAGGGTTTAGACCCTAGGTTGAGGAGGAGAGTGGAAAAAGGTACCACGGGCCTGGGGCGACTGCCCCCCACTCTGGGAGAGAGTAAGGGCCAGAGACCTCTGGATTGGAGGTCTGTCCTGGCGCATCCCACTAGGAACACCAGTGGGGTGGTTGGATTAGCGAGGATGTCATGGTGGTATTGGGCCTGCGTCCACCTTTTTCCGCCCCAAGCAGGGAAGCCCGTCAAGGGAATGATCAGTCTACCCTGGCTTTTGGCTGGGGGGGAGACCTGTGAGACTTGGCCCTTTCCCCAGAAATTTTTCGCTTTTTATCCCCTGTTAATTTAGAATGCCCCTATGGAAACAACAGTGTGTAGGCCTTGGGTGGTGGAGAATGCCCTGTTTAGTTTAAAACTAGTGTTGAAATGCAGGTACCTTCTACACCTAACATGGCCGCCACAGACCACTGCTGCAGCAGCGTGATTTAGTGGGCGCATTCTAGTAGCCAGGGGCAGGCTGGAACCCTCAGGCAATGTATCCATCTTAGCCTGCCAGCCTGTCCACAGGTAGAATGGTGGAACCTCCGGAAGCTTCTGGAACCTTCTGGAAGAGGTGAGGTGACACCAACTGACACCAACTGACACTATCAACTGTCAACTGGCACTATAAAAGGAAAGGGAGGGAACTTTCCTGGGGGAGAAGAAGGGGAGAAGCTGAGGAGAAGACCTGGGGAAGTACCTACGCAGGAGGATAGGCAGTGGGGGTCAGGGCAGGGTCTTATGATGCTGGAATGACAGGGCCTAGTGTGCTGCTTTGCAAGTGTTGAGGTATCCTGTTCCCCCCCCACTGACCTAGCCCCGCGGCAGGGAACCCCCAGGGACCCCTTGAAGGGATTGGCTGAGAAGAACTTGGGACACCAGCCACCAATTTACCCCCCCCTTCAAGGAACAAGAAACCAAGCAACTAAATCAAGAAACAAGTAACCAAGCAACTAAACTAAGGGCATAAGAAACATCACGCCAAGAAGAAAACTAAATCACCACAGGACTTTTGAGGAACTACCCAGGTATTGGCGCTGTGTCGCTCCCTGTGCCCCTCCTGACGCCACCTGGGGTTCCTGCGCTAACCTGCCACTGCTGTGTGGCTTGACCTGTGAACTGCCTTTATTTAAAGTCAGCTACTGCTGAAAGCGCTTTAGTCTATTGGTGTAAGCGCTATTGACTGCCTATATTAAGCGCTGTCTTTTTCCCTCATCTGGAGAAGCGCTGTGCTAGTACCTCAAGTGCTTTCTTGTGTGCCCCCAGAGGAGCGCTGTGAGGAAGAGCGCTGTATTATGCCTCCAAGCGCGTGACTGGCTGGGAAATGCCGTGCCCTGTGGTAGCGCTGTGAGACCTGCTGTAATTGACCAAGCGCTAGGCCTCTGCGCTAACTCTGTTCCAGGCTATGGTGCCAATGGATGGCTTTCCCCCGCACCTGAAGTGATACAGTGCCTGTACACAGCGCTGTGTTCTGTTCCTCTTATCAGCGCTAGAGTCTGTGTGCCCTGAAAAGCGCCGTATCCTGTGCCCCTGCGGAGCGCTATGAAGAAATTGACCCTTTGGAAGCGCTACTGGTGATTGCTGCCTGGAAGCGCTATACTGCCTGGGAACTGCTGGGCTGACCGAGCGCTGCATGCCCCCCTAAGAAGCGCTGGCATCGTGTGCCATTCAAGCGCTGTGAGGCTTCTCCGCGCTGAAAGCGCTGCTGCCCTACTCACCGCCGCAGCCGAGGCTACCCTGAGGAGAACTGGAGTTGCCCCGGCAGCCCTCGGTGCCAGGAGAGGGCCGCCATAAAAATTCATGTCAGGCCGCGTTAGGCCCTGAGGCAAGAATCCCTGGTGTGAGGAGAGGATGCCGGTATGTTTAGGAAGGCCCGCGGCGGTCCCTGAAGCTGCAAGGGAGTCTGCGCCTTTGTCACGTGACGGGGGTGCCGCGTCTAGAGCCGCGCCCCCACCTTGCCTGCTCCTGATCGTCTTTCTGCCCTGAGCCCTCCGTGAGAGGACTCGTGCCCAGGAAGGAGGGGGAACTTGGAATCACCACGGAGGAGTGGAGCCTCCTCCGACTTGCCCCCACGGGTTTTCCTGCTGCCTCGCGACCGGCGCTGGTGCTAACAGCTCCTTTCTGCACCGCGCCCGGTCGAGCGAGGCCCCCAAGGAATGCGCAAGGGCCCGGAAGGGCCGAACAATAAGGTAACTCCCTAGGGGAGGCGGGCGGAAGGCCGGAAGAGGCCCCGAGATCCCCCTCCCCTGGGAAAGCTGTGACTGGGTCCGGTTGGCCCCCCTCCCAAGAGCCTCGAGTGTGGTGAGGCCTTACCGGAGCCTAGACCACTGGGGGGCCCGGATTTATAAAAGTGAACCCCTAACTAAGGGAGGAGATATTAATCAAAAGACCAGTTAGAATGAAATGTTGGTCATTGCCACAGAAGGTGTTGGTTACATATGTTAGGGAATGCTTGTGCTAGCCTAAAGGAAGGTTCTGTTCTGGCATACTAAGATGGGGCCTGGGTTCTAATAACCTGTACATATCTAATTGAATGCCGGTTACTGTAGCCTTATACATGGTTTGTTTTTGACTAAATGAAATGACCAGTCTAGCCTGGTGCATGGGTTATCCCATCTAACTGAAGTGCTCACCTGTCCTAGTGGCCCCATTCAATGTTAGAAGCCTCAGAATATGTGTGAAGTGCTCAGACCAAGTGCATGCATCCAATGTAGTACATATTTTCTACAAATGTATGGGTCTCCTTGCCTGTTGAGTACTGGAATGGGAGTAATCCTCTAATGAGAGATGGATTCCTAATTAAGGAACTGGTTATTGTTATCTAAAGGAAATGGGTGGGCCCTACATGGTGAATTGGGATCCAAGTTCTAATGGGATGTTTACCCAGTGAGGTGGTTACCTAAAAGGATACCCGTTCTTGCTATAAAAAAAGGCCTATGTTTGAGTTCTAGGGTAATGTTGATTCCTGATTAGGGAGGGGCTGCTACCCTTCCCCTGAAGTGTTTACTCCTGATTAAGGAGAGGTTTTACCTTGGTTAACTAACTGTTCTACACAAGGAAATGTTTGACCTACACTTAAGGAACCGTTTATTCCACCATAGGGCAACTGTTAATTAATTGCCTAGTTATTTCATGTCTACTGAAATGTAGCCTGAGTTTAAAAGGACAGGAACTGCCTATGGTTGACTCCTGAAATGTTTATTCCTTAGTAAGAAACGGTTTACCCTTACCTACTGAAATACATTGCTCCAATCTAGGAAAATGTTCATTCCTACTAGGAATAACTCATAGAATGGTTTAACCTACACAAGAGGTCATTTATTTATAATGGAATGTTCTGCCTCTTGAGGGTTACTGGCCTGTTGGTCAGGGGGGGTGGTGAGATGTTTGCTCATTGACCCTGGAATGTTCCACCTTGGCTGGATGTTCTGATGTAATAAGGCCCAATGGCAAGTTAAGCTCTAAATAAGGAACTGTTTATATTTACCTAATGTGATGTGGCTTGATCTGTTAGGAAGTGTTCTACATTCCTGCCTAATGCCATGTTTATTTAGAACTAATGGGATGTCTACATAAGGAGGTGTTTACTTAAGGGGATGCCATCCTTGTTGCATGAAATGCATATTCCTGATTGCTAAAATGTTTTCTTCCACGTAGTACTAAATTTACTAGAAAAGCTTACTGTTATTTATTGACAGGCTTCCTGTTATAATTCCTTAATGTACTACTTTCAGGTGCTGGCTCAGAACAAGACTGAGGTCAGGCCTGTGCTCTTCAAATATTTATTTATCTAATAATTAATATTTATTGCATATTCAAGGTTCATTCATCTAGAATTTATTCCAGAGAAATACAACATATGTATTTGTAGAGGTAAATTGAAAAGCTAATGTTATAATGAATTTCTTCTACCCTGATCCTGCTCCATCTACTTGATTATCTATTTGAATAAAGTTAACTTGAGTTTTTACACAAACTCACTGGAGTGGTGTCACTAATTGCGTGCCTAGGTTTCTGACTCAGTGGTTGCGTGTGCTGCATGGTTGCTTAACACATAAGCTTTCTGATGCCTACCCGCTCGTGCCATGCTACCCTAGGGGACTGGTGACCCCAGTTCCAACACTCTATAAACACACTTGTAGTCTGAATGACACCAAAAGGTGTTCGAACTGATATATATTAATCGTGTGGAATAGAGTTTTTAACTCAGTGGGTTATTTCATGTTGGAATAGGAATACAACCTGTATCCAAAACCCAATACCAAGGTAATCAAGACTTACAAAATCCAACACCCGCAACAGCCACACCCGCTAAAACGAAACTGGGGGAGATATTTATATGAAATTATGTAAATCCTCTGTGGCGTTTAGCCCGTACGGCTGTTTGCTGTCCAGTGCCACAATATACTGGGTTTCCAATTGTCTAAGGATTTTGTTCCTGTCGCCTCCCCGTCTCAACGGGGGCACAGCATCGATAACAAAATAACTCAAACACACCAGATCCCTGGCGTGTACTGCGTCAAAATGCCGTGCCACGGGGTATGCTGAATCATGATTCACAATGGCACGGAGATGCTGCAATATCCTCACGTGCACCTGCGACCTGGTGCTACCCACATAGCTCAGGTCGCAGGTGCAGGTCAGGACATATACAGCAAACTCCGTGCGGCAATTGAAATTGCCCCTTATTGCTGTTTTAGTGCCAGAGAATGGATCATCATAATGTGTGGTGTTTTGCCCAAACTTGCATGCGCGGCATGAAGTACATTTGAAAAAACCTTTCCTGACGAGCCAGTCACTGCCACTGACTAGCTCCGGGCTTGATTTAACTATCTTGCTGTGCATGCTGTAGGCTTTTTTGAAGGTGACAATAGGTCTGTCTGATACTCTTGAATGTAGTACACCATCTGTTTTTAAAATGGGCCAATGCCTGTTAATCGTGGACTTAATTTTTCTTTGCTGACGGCTATAGGTGATAATGAGCCTAGGTGACTGATCAAGATCTACCACCTCTGGAGATTTTGGAGTCAAGAGTGATGATCTGGATCTTTCCTGAGTTTTTGTTAATGCCCTAGAAAGGGTAGTTTCACTGTAGCCCCTGGCCCTTAAACGTTCCATCATAGCTTTTGCCCCCTCATTGAATTTCTCCTCACTGTTGCAGATACGTTTTAACCTCAAAAGTTCCCCCAACGGAATACTCGCAATCACATGTCGGGGGTGTCCACTGCTAGCGTGTAGTATGCTGTTTCCAGCAGTGGGTTTGCGATATAAAGAGGTTATGATGTTATTCCCAATATTGTCAATTTGAACATCTAAAAACTGGGCCGATTGTCTGCTTATGTTGGAAGTGAAAAACAGATTGCTGTTATTTGTGTTAAGAGCTTCGACAAATCTTTGTGCACTTGTAATGTCACCTTGATAGATACAAAAGACATCATCAATAAATCTCATCCAGTATAGGACATTGTTGTAGCCTGGTGTCGCCATAAGATCCCGCTCCTCCCACCAGCCCACGTGTAAACACGCGTAGCTGGGGGAGAAGCAGGAACCCATGGCGACACCTCTGATCTGCTTCCAAACGTCTTTGCCGTACATAAAGAAATTGTTGTTGAGACACCAATTTACCAGATCACACAACATTTGATTATGACCGTAGTATTCACAGGATCTCTGTCCTAAATAATGTTTGATGGCTTCAATGCCCTTGCAATGTTCAATGCACGTGTACAACGATTCAATGTCCAATGTAATCATGCACCAATTGTTTTGCCATTGTATTTTGTTGAGCTTGGACAGAAAATCGCCGGTGTCTTTAATGTAACTGGCTAGACTACGGACATGACTCTGCAAAAAATAATCAATATAACAAGAAACATTCTCACCCATACTTTTGATTGCAGAGATGATTGGTCTGCCTGGAGTTGGGTGGCGCATTTTATGTATATATCTAATTACCTACTGGCAGTCGCCAGTAGGTAGTTATAGATAGGACCAAGTTTCCAGAAGAGCATTTTTTGTTTTGCTTAAAACTTTGGCGTCGTTTGATGAATCTTCATGAAATTTTCGAAACTAATTCTTTGTTCATATCAGCTGCTATGTTGAAAGTTTGGGGGTGATTCTTCAAGGGGGGCATGATAAAAGGGGGGTCCCAAAACATGTTTTCTCCATGTTAATTTGCATAGGAAACTTTTGACAAGGCTACAGGTCGAACGGGTGAACGGAATTACCCCAAATTTGGCAGGGAGAAGGGTCTTGGTCTAGAAAGCACTCTTTTGATTATTTGGTGACAATCCGTTCAGTAGCTTTGGAGAAATATCGAAATTTACAGATATTGATATTTGGGAATTCTGCCATCTGATTGGCTGAGGCGTTACGAGCACGAGCTTGCTGCTGATTGGCTGTGAGCGGTTGCAACTAGGAAGTGTTGGCTGCCGTTTTGTGTTTCTGTTGAAGCACGTAAGGGGAAAGAAAAGGGCGAAAAAAGTAGAAAAGCGGAGGTTAGGAGCACTATAACGTCTGTGGGATGTTTAGGGTGTGCTATACAGTGAGTGTGAAGTGAAGTATTTTCCCCTACCAGTGTGAAAGTGCTGTTTTGCCTACAGTGAGATGGTGCTGAGGTGAGGTGCTGGTACATTCGGGGATGAAAGCGTGCGCGCAAACCATGAGTTGAGTGCTGTAAACTGATGTGCTCTGGGCGCTGTACCACACTGGCCGAAGCGAAGTATTTATCCGTACCGATGTGAAAGTGCTGTTTTGCCCACTGTGAGATGGTGCTGAGGTGAGGGGCTGGTACACTCGGGGATGAAAGCGTGCGCCTAAATCGTGAGCTGAGTGCTGTAAACTGATGTGCTTTGGGCGCTGTAGCATACTGGGTGCTGTAGAATAGGTGTGCAGGTGGTGTTAGTATGCGTTTAGAGTATAGTGGGAAGTAAATTACTCACTGGTACCGGTCTGAAGACTGAGGGATGAAACCGTGAGCGTAAGCCGTGAGCTGATTGCTGTAAAGTGATGTCCTGTGACCGCTGTAGGATACTGGCCGCTGTAGCATACCTGTGTAAGTAGTGTTAGTATGCGTTTATAGGTTATAGTGAGTGGGAAGCAAACTACACACCTCTACCGGTCTGAAGACTTGAATGCAGTCTTTTAGCAAGCAGGAATAAAGAAATAACAGTGAAGAATATAATGCAGAATGTTGCAATGCCACAGAAGACAAATGGTGAAATCAGGTGTGTCTAAAAAAGTGGCTGTGTGTAATAAAGCGATGGAGTTTGAAAGTTATATGAAAAGTGTCTCTATTTAAGTGACATAAATGGACCCACTGGTGCAAGAGTTAAGGCATCCAGCTGAGGCAAACTCCAACCTGTTCTGCTGTATTCAAACGTAAGCTCCTGTATCAGTGAATTCCACATTACATGTTACAGTTCCATGTGACATAAACATTACCTATTAGACTTTAATGACTTTAAATTCTATAAGGAAAATAAAGGTAGGATACCATTACCACATGTATCCTTTAAGAAAACAAAGGAAAAAAAATAAATTGCAATATGTAATCATCAAACTTTCTAGGTACCCTGGTACTGCTTTTTTGTAACACAAAATTATCAACAGTAGAACAGTCAGCAATCTGTTGTACAGTAGATTCAATCTGGTGCATGTCAGAATTGGTAATAGTTCTACTAACATTGGAACTTTGAGGAGGAATACAAACATTGCACTTCTGAGAAGCACATTCTGTACCTGTCTGATCAATGTCCCTTGTACCATTTACATAAGGACCATTGTTCTAAAAAATCACAAACCAAAAATGGCATTGCACCTCTGTTACACAATGCAGAAGGTGGGGGAGATGGGAGCACAGAACTCCCTCTGTTGAGGTGCATCAGACTCTGTGCTTCCATAGCTAACTGCTGTACAGGATCATTGGGCTTGGTTGACGGTAGGCGCTTGATCACACCGCGATACAGCAAGATTGAACTGTGAAACGGGGATCTTGATTCTATGATTGAGAGTGTCAGAAGTTAAAGTCTGTGATGATTTATATGTACCCCATTCCAACCAGGTGACTCTAGGTCCCAACAGTGGAACGGTGTCTTGATCCCACATTGGACAATGTTAGAACTGCATCTGAGAGTGGAGATGCAGGTACTCCCTTCGACCAGGTGCAACCAACTCTTAAGTCCCAACAGTGGAATGGTGTCTTGATCCCACAATGGACAATGTCCGATATTACCTGCTGCTTGCATTTCACAGAACTCCCTCCGTTGAGGTGCATCACACTCTGTGCTTCCGTAGCTAACTGCTGTACAGGATTAATGGGCTTGGTTGACTGTTGTCGCTGGACTACGCCGGGGTACAGCAGTTCGGAACAGTGAAACACGGTCTTGATTCTATGATTGCGGATGTCAGAAATTAAAGTCTGTGTTTATTTCTGTGTACCCCCTCCGATCTAGTTCAACCAACTCCATGCTTTCGAATTTAACGGTACGTGGCTGTGAGGCGTTAATGAATACTGCCTCTGGCCTACACTGCGGTCAGCAGGGCTCACAATTCAGATCGAGTGGTGATTGTTTAATTACAGAATCCAGTAGTCAAGTAACTAGAATGTCTATTGAAATATACACAATATCGTTTTAGCATACTTGGTTGAAGATTTTTTTAGATAACTTATAGGTTTACTACAATGACCAAATTTATCTTGCAAGTCCAAAGGAACACTGAATAGTGGACAGCAGAAATCGCAATCCCAATTGGTTTGATTTATTTATTGCAGACTTTTCTGTAATTTATGTTGTTGTAGTTTGTGAAGAGGAAGTGAGAAAAAGTATTAATGGTTGTCTGTGTGAGTACTACCTTCAATTAACACTGCAGACAGCAATGTTCACAATTCAGATCGAGTCGCTATTGTAGATGACGCAGTCCTGTAGGAAAAGACATTTCTCCAGTGCTCACTGTCTGCACCATGCATACATGTCATTTCACGCTGCGCACACACTTTTTTTTGCTTCACTTATGACAAACTGGGAAGCTCAAGTCCATGTTACGTAGCTGTGGACTCTTGCTGACCGCTCTCTCTGACCTACACTGCAGACAGAAGTGTTCGCAATTCAGATCGAGTGGTGATTATTTAATTACAGAATCCAGTATTCAACTAAGTAGAACGTCTATTGAAATATACACAATATCCTTTTAGTATACTTGCTTGAAGAATTTTTTTTAGATGACTGATAGGTTTACCACAATGACCAAATGTATCTTGCAAGTGCAAAGGAACACTGAATATCTAAATTGTGGACACCTGAAATCGTAATTCGAATTGTTTTGATTTATTTATTGCAGAGTTTTCTGTAATTTATGTTGTATTTTGTGAAGAGGAAGTGAGAAAAGGTATTCATGGATGTCTGTGTGAGTACTGCCTTCAATTAACACTGCAGACAGCAGTGTTCACAATTCAGATCTAGTCGGTATTGTAGATGAGGTAGTCCTGTAGGAAAAGACATTGGTGCAGTGTGCTCTGTCCGCACCATGCATACGCAGCATCGCAGGCTCCGCATACGCTTTTTGTTGCTTCGTGAATGACAAACTGTGCAGCTCAAGTCCACGTTACGTAGCTGTGAGCCCTTGCTGATCACTCTCTCTAGCCTACATTGCAGACACCAGTGTTCACAATTCAGATTGAGTCCCTATTGCAGATGATGCTTTGTTGATGGCAACAGATATTACTCCTAGTACGGCCCGTCCGCAGCACGCATCATCGCTGGTTGTGCACATGTTGAATGCTTTTGATGTGACTTTGTGAGTGCACTAGAACTGATGGACCCTTTATGATACAATCGTTTTGTGTATTATTTCAGATCCATTGATTGTGTCCCAGTATACCACAAGTTGTGGTTCTTTTACGATATAATTTTATTCTGTATTATTTCGCATCTACTGTCCCAACCTTACTGCAGCACAAACTATTGATTCTTTTATTATTGAATGTCTGTGTGTGATCCAATGATTACTGTTGTATTGGATGATGGCAGCAACCATTCCCTGAGGGCTGGTTTACACTCACTCCAAACACATCCACCACAGACGTCACTGGATATGTGACCCTGGTAATAAAAAGGTGTCGAGTGCACTTGCCCGTACCCACTTCCACTATCTATCTGCGTCCGTGTGTTCATTATCTGTGCATGATACTGCCCCTGGGCCATACTTCATTACATTGTGCTACGGACAGTGTATGCAACCATGTTACCTCTGGTAGTGGGGAAAACTTTGGTTATGTAACTTTTAGGTGTATAGCTTTCACAGGTGGAAGGCTACTTTACAGACGATGATGAAGATTGTGGTTGCATGTTGTGTGTAGTGTAAGATACGTGTACATAGCAAAAAGTTTCGAAAAAGCTCTCTAAGCAGAAGATGTGTGTCTTATCAATTGCTGTAGAGAGAATGACTAAAATGGGTGGCGTTCTCCAACTGCTACAATGGGAAATGTTCTGAACTAATCAAATGTTTTTTTAAGGTGACATGGCAATCGCGCACCCAGCGCGCAAGGAGACCGCATCTGATGCGATTTTGAGACAATATATTTACTATAATATACGTTTATTACAGTTAGAAATATATAAATGTTTAAAATATTTTAGATTATCGCTTGCTCTCATATACACTTTAAAGTTATTTACATATACTTTTGAGACATAAACAAACATTGAGGGAATGGCGTACCCGATGCGACTCCAAACCAAAAAGAGGAGCGTAGAGGTACTGATAGAATCACCCTCCAAAACAAGACTTATATAACCAAAAAGATTCTATCAAAAAAAGTGAATAGGTGATGGTTTTTTAATTTTTAACTATTTTAGAAGTGGTACTAGGCTCTCTCTTAGAAGTGGAAAGATGAGAGCACAATGTGCTTGTTAAAATACCCCTCACACACTAAAAAACCGTTAGTGTCATGCTTCATCATAGGGGTCTTCCCGCCCCTATAACGGGACCAGACGAACTACGCGGGAGGACTTAAGTTGTGACAGAGGCTATGTGTGGGTGCATGGGTATCAGTTAAAGTGTAGGGACCTAACACAAGTGGGTGTGAAAAAAGGTAAAAAAGTTAAAAAATTCCCTGGCTTAGTAGAAAAAAAAACAAATTTATTAGCTTCTCTAGCTGGGAACATTAAGAAGGGGTTGTGAGGTAGAGCATTAGCTGGCTACCTAGTCGACATGTTTCGTAAGCAGTCCCCTACTGCTTACTCATCAGGACCAAATAGCGATCCCTACTTGTTAGTACTCAGTTCTATGAAGTTATGCCTACTGTCCTACAAACAAATCAGCAAGAATCAGCTGGCTGTTTGGGCTTCGGGGCATGAGTTGGCCCAGGTGAAGCAAAAAAGCGATACAATGGGTATAAAAATTGACCTGATGTGGTCTCTGTAAGGGAAAAAAAGAAAGAGAGAAACCAACATAAATGCGTAAATTAGCATCATAATCTGAATGAGAATACAAACAGATAATTGTATACCACACTGGTGGAGAAACCGCCTTGTATATCTGAAAGCGATTGTGTTCCTGTATCAAATTCAACAGGTAAGTGCGTTACGTCTATCGAGATCAGCTGTCTGTCGCCAAAGTATCTCGCTAGAGACGTATAGTGACCTCAAACTATGGGTTCCACTATCATCTCATCACACACACCAACAATCATGACTCCATGCATTTCCAACGAACCAGCAATTAAAAGGGGAAAAGGGGGGACCCTCTGTCGCAATATTTACACGTTTGAGAAATAGTGGAAAACGATAAGCGTTTCAATCGACTCAAAACCTTGTCAATGAAATCAATACATACTTATCTCAGTAATTGTCAGAGCCCCATGAGTTTGCAGGCGAGGGGTATTCTGCGCGGTTTACTGTAAAGAACAAAACCGCACCTCGTGTTATTTACTTAGACATTTACGAGATTTTTTGATTGCTTGTCATGCCCCCGTGACCCGTTTTTTAAAGACTCGAGGTCAGAGTCTTTTACTCACATGTCCGGCAGCAAAAGAAATCATTGTTCCTACCCCTGTGCTCCTCCGAGGATTGCCGGGCTCAAGTGTCCGTTGTTGTTAAGAGCCCTGCATATCCGCAGTGTCATCTGTGTGGGTGCCGCCTACTGCGGAACGACTGGAGCGTTAACTTTCCAAAATGGCCGCCCCTTGTTGGCACGGTCAGAGTGCAAAAGCGGAAGTACCCGATGCAACACCATACGTCTATGACGTAAGACAGGGCCTGGCAGCATGCACTCGCCGCATACGCAACGCACAGCGGGCGCGACCCTATACGTACATGACGTAATGCGCGGCTTAGTACTGCGTACCCGTCGCATACCAAACTAGCAGCTGGCGCGACCTTGTACGTATATGTTGTTATGCGGGACGCAATGCCACGAACCCGTCGGATATGAAATGCGCATCATTTCAATATGTTGGATAGGATTCGTGTGCTGATGGAGCTTGGTAGACTACCGGTATGGGACTTTAGTTTTCTCCAAAAAAAGAAAAAATGATATACATGTTTTTTGGTGAAGATATAAAATATTACATAATTTTAAAAGTTAAAAAAAGGATAATAGAGTTCTAAAATATTGTAAAAAAAGTTAGAAAAATATAGGTTTTATAAATATTAAAATATGAAATTAACATTTAAAAAAACATTGAAGGGGGGGTGCGTGGCCAAGATGGCGGCGGAGTAGGACATGTGGTGCAGTCCCTCCGGCGCCGAATTTACACTAGCTTTGTATTTACCCCTGCAGGGAGATCTTTTACTGCCCAGAAGAGGTCTTGGGGGCCCCGGGGCTGCTCCGATCGTCCGCGCGCTATGATTGCACGGAGGACTGCGCCGCAGCTGAGACGGGCCAGGGTGCGGCCTGTGCGAGACGCGAGACCAGGGAGTCACGTTCCCAACAGCCGGACCCCACAGCACTTCCGGTGGGGAGCGCAGAGAGGCAGTGGCGGTCGGAGCCAGAGTCAACGCGGCCTACACAGACAGGAGTCTGGGAGAGGAACGCAGCTGCGGGAGAGGTCGGGAGGAGCCCTACGGGGACCCGCGTCACTCGGCCAGCCGGACAGTCCTGGGAGTAAGAACACCCCCCAAGTGTTAGGCGCCTTGATGCCTTTGGGCTTAGTTGCGCGATACAAGATTCTCTTCATTTCATCATTTCAAGTGCGCGGCGACGGCCTGCGGCCTCTGGTCGCACTGCCCCGGACCTGCCGGGCCCTTAGTTGGCGTGAAGTAGAGTGTGGAGCTTGTGCAGGCCTACGCATCGGCGGCTGCGCGATAGGCGGAGTAGCAGTCTGTGGAGTACCCGCGCAGAGGACAAACAACCCGCCTGGGACAGCACAGAGAGTCCCGGTCGCCCATTGCCTCAGTGACGAACCCGGGTGGTGCCTAGCATCGACGGGCCAGGGAAACACCCAGGGTGGTGCTGAAACTCGGTGCCCACCACAATCCGCAGCGTTTGGCGCCCGGAGAGTGCTGCTGGAGCTGACACAGACACCGGCGCCCCGAGGTCGGCGAGGCAGTGAGGAGCTTAGCGCTGAGCGGTTGCGGGACGCGGCGCAGTGCAGGTGTGGCCTATCGGCGCAACTGGGGAGAAGACCATTGAAAAGTGCAGGTGGCATTGGAGGCCCTTCTGTCGACGTTCGACTCTCCCCCCGTCTTCCTTGTTCCCAGTATTGGACCAGCTAAGGAGGCCCTAGCGACCCATGTGTGGTGTACGGCGTTCTATCGCCTGTGACGAGAGGCCTGCGGAGCGCTGAGACCTTTCCTGGGTGTGGTTCAACAGGTTTAACAGGGCAGAGGCGCGAACAGCGAGGCCTACGCAGTGGACTCCGCACCTGTGTTGCAGTGAGTGGGTGGCAATATGGCGGTGACCAGGCTGAAAAAGTACAAGCTGCCGAAGGAAAGCGCACTGAAAGGTTCGCCGCAACAGACTTCACCGGCAGCCGACAAGTCCCAGCGGCTCGAGGACAGCCCGGTTAAATGTGCTGCCATTTTATCAATGCTGGAGGGTGCTGAGGGTGATGTATGTTTGTTGCAAGAAACGCACCTTCTCTCCAGGGACACTAAGAGGATGAGAGATAGGCGTTTTCCAACACAGGTGTGGTCCTCTTGCGCTGCGAAGAAACAGGGGGTGGTTATACTGCTCAGTGCCAAGGCCCACTGTAAGGTTCTGTCCCACGTAGTTGACATCAAGGGGCGCTTCTTGTCGGTCAGGATATAGTGGGGGGCTATGCTACTTACAGTGGGCTCCATCTATGCCCCTAATGCCCACCAGGAACCCTTCGTGACATCAGCGCTTGCGGAGGTTTTAGCTTCCCCGGATCCCTGTGTGTTAGTGGGGGAAGATTTGAATTTAGTCATGGACTCCAAGCTGGACAGGTCAGAGGCGCGCTCACATCAGACTGGGGCCATCTCCCGGGGAGGGAAGCAATGGCTACAAGAGGGGGCTCCACGATGTATGGCACGTCCACCATCCCTTAGAGCGCGACTACACTTATTATTCCGCTGCACACAAAACCTATGCACGCTTAGACCATTTCCTGGCCAACATCTCGCTTATGCCACGTCTTTCTGCTGCGGAGATCGCCCCGCGCTCTTTATCCGACCATGCCCTTATCTCCGTGTGGGTTGCCGGTAACGAGCAAAAGCAATCTTCGGCAGGGGGGGGGGGGGGGGCGCCTTAGAGACTCCCTCCTCAATTCCGATTCGGTGGTTGACCGCCTGAGGTCCACGATTATTCAATACTTCACGGACAATGACAAAGATGGTATGCCGCTGAGCTCAGTGTGGGAGGTGCTCAAATTAGTGGTTAGGGGGAACTTTATAGCGGTTTTGGCATCCCTGGCTAAACTACGCATGGAAAAGCGCGAAGAACTGGAGAGGGAGGTGGAAGGTCTGCAGGCGATCCATAAACGGACAGGGGCCCCACGTGTCTGGCGGGAATTGGAATCGAAAAGGCGCATGCTTAAACACCTAGACCGCGTCGACTGGTCATACCTGTTCGCGATCCTGAGATCCTTCATGCTTGGAGACACCTTCATAAACTGGGTGCGCTACTCTACGCCTCCCCGCGGGCGGCGATACCGGTCAATGGCTGCAAGTCCGCCTCCTTCCCCATCACACGAGGGACACGACAGGGGTGCCCCCTGTCACCAATGCTCTTCGCGCTCTATATGGAGCACTTTGCTCATCGTATTCGAAACAACCCAGCCATCCACAGGATTCGTTTTGGTGTCGAAGAGCACAAGGTAAGCCTATATGCTGATGACGTGATCATCTTGCTTCCTTGCCCCCACACCTCCTTACGGCACCTGGCAAGCGAACTGCGCGACTTTGGTGCGGTCGCCAGCTTCAAGTTCAACTTTAGCAAATCCCAGGTTCTTAACATCTCGGTGCCAGCTGCGGACATGCAGGACCTCCAGAGGGGCTTTGATTTCCAGTGGGTTCATTCCGATATCCCATACTTGGGGATCCACTTAGCCCCCACCATAGCGCAGACTGTCTCCCTCAACTACAAGATCTTGGTTGACCAGACGATCAAGTGGTTGTCAGACTGGTCCCGTTTGCAGCTCGCCTGGTTTGGTCGCCTGGCAGCAGTGAAAATGACGGTCCTCCCGCGCATTCTTTACCTCTTCCAGATGTTGCCCTTGAGTCCCCTGCCGGGTACTCTCAAGAAACTACAGGGGCTGCTCACTATGTTTCTATGGAATCACAAGTGTCCTCGACTTGCATTCTCGTGGATCATGACCCCACGGGCCGGTGGCGGCTTGGGCTTTCCCTCCGTTGTTGCGTACTATCAAGCGGCTTGTCTGTGCTATATTCTTGAATGGAATAGACCGCTCTCCAGCAAACACTGGCTATTTATGGACCAGGCAGTGACGGGCTGCAATATTTGGCGCGAGCTGTGGCTCCCTCGTAAGCACAGAGCTTGGGGCTTATATTAGTCGCCGGTGAATTCGCCGACGATGAAGGCATGGGACCTACTGGCACGACGAAGGGGTTGGACCACCTTCCCGTCACCCCTGACGCCCATTGTAGATAACCCGGATTTCCCCCCGGGCTGCGCGTCGCCAGTCTTCCAACGCTGGAGGGAGCACGGCTGTAAGAGGGTGGGCCACCTCTTTGATCTAGATGGTCTGATCCCGTTTTCATCATTGCGCCGGGATCACTTTGCCCACCCAGAAGCTGACGCCTTCCAATACTCGCAGGTAGCCCACTGGGTTACGCAACCTCACAATGTGGCCGAAATGTCTCCCCCTATGTCGGCTCTGGAACGATGGATGATCTGTAAAAAAGATGATCGCAAACTTATTTCTGAGCTATATGCGCTGATTGTCACTCGCCCTAAGGCGCCGCGTACAAAGGCACAGGTTAGGTGGGAGATTGAATTGGGCCGCCCGCTGTCTAGTAAAGAGTGGGGAAAGGTATTCTATCGTGCGCAACATACGGCGGCCAATGTGACGGGTGCGGAGTCGGCCTATAAAATGGCGTCCTACTGGTGCCATTCCCCGGCGAGGATTCATGCGTGGGACCCTAAGTGCTCAGGTCTTTGCTGGTGGGGCTGTGGTGCACCGGGCACTTTGACGCGTCTTCTCTGGCACTGCCCGAAACTGGAGCGGTACTGGAAGGCGCTCCTGGACGAGGTAGATGAGGCCTTCCACATCACGTTCCCCAGGGCTCCAGAACATGTGTTGCTGGGGCTCCCGCACCCCAAAGCGTTCGCCTCGCGGTCTACACAGGGTAGGCAGATAGCTTTAGCTTTGCTTGCGGCGCACCTGGTCATACTTGCACAATGGCGATCCCCTGCTTCCCCGGACCCGAGGGATTGGATTCGATGGCTTTGGCACTTATTGGCCATGGAAAAGCTGTTGCTCTGTATGGATGGCAAGGGTACGTTGTATGCGGAGCTGTGGGAACCGTTCCTACACATTCTATCTCGCGACTTGCGCGAGGTCACATGGCCCAAGTATGCAAATCTTACGGCTAATCCCGCTGGCCACACGGGGTACTGTCGACTAAGGTGGAGTGGCCTGATGTGCGCTGGCAGTGCGAAGGATTTTGCGTGCATGGAGGGGTATGCAGGGCTGACGCGGAGAAGGGAGGTGGGAGGGAGGTGGGGGTGGGGGAGGGGTTGGGAAGGGGGGGCAGGATGGGTTGTGTTTTTGTTGCACTGTTTGGTTTCTTCTTCTCTATAAAATGCAGTACTATTGAAATTCCTGGCTGCTCTTCCTGGCTTTTCGTAAATCCTCGTCGGGTCGCCCCCCGGGGTGTAGGCCCAAAGGCTGTGTTTAACTATTGCTAGCTCGTGCTCTGCCGGCCGATGGATGTAGGCAGCCAAGCTGTGCTACGGGATGATATGCTGCTTAATAAAAACGATTAATTCTAAACAAACATTGAAATTCACTGAAAAAAACATAGGTTTTACAGACGTTATAGTTAGGAATTAGCATTTAGAAAACCATAGAAATTCACTGAAAAAACCATAGGTTTCAGGGACGTTATAGTTAGTTAGACATTTCACTCATACAAAATGATAGAAATTCCCCAGTTATAGTTAGTTCTGCGAACTATAACTCGTGCCCCCGCAATGCACTGCTGATGACGTCAAATATTACATCATTCATGACATGATCAGTGACATCACTGATGACATCACTGATGACATCATCCACGTGACAATCTGATGCACCTCATCAAACTCTTAATATAGCACTTGATACACCCACTGTAAAATAGACTATAATTTTCGAAACCATGAACATACCAATACCAGTTAGTACATATCCACTAACTAAGTCCTATGTCTATACACACATCAATTCATTCACCCATACAGTCACTCTTACATACAGTCAGCTATCAATACAACATTATCATATCCACTCACACATCTGTACAGACACTCAGACACCGCCTCTCATTCATAGAGTTATTCACACACCTAGTCAGTAATGGAAATAATGAATCACACTTTTATTTACTCACCTGTACAGTTATACACATACCACCTCACTTATTTAAATATATACTAACACATAGTTTCACTCTAAAACAATAACTAATACAAGCACATACTGGTCCATACAGGCACTCTCACAATCACTCACTCTCACATATAGTCATTTATACAGTCCAACACTCACATGTACTGCCTTTGACATATGCAGTTACTCACACATGTACCACTGAGGCATCCATTCACTCACTAAGACATCCATACACAAACTCACCCAGCCATACAGCCTTTCACAGATATAGACTTGAACACATATACACAGTGAATTATCCACTTACACATTTATGCACAGAGTCACACCCCCCACCCACGCACACAGACACTCAGGCACCCATACAGATACTCAGACAAGCAATAAATAGCCCATATAGATCCTCATTTAGCTGCTAACCTAACCATGCAACCACTTACACACCATCTGACAACCTAAACTGTGTCAATTTCTGTATCAATCGCTAACACATGCTTTAAGCAAGACACAATTAATCACTCACTTATACAGTCAGTCACACACCTCCTTAATCATCCTTCCTGACTCTTATACACCCATTCATTCTTCAATACACCTTGGCATATATCTATAAAACATATTTACATTTTATAGAAACACATAATCACTGGATGATGCCATCAGTGATGTCATCAGTGATATCATTTGAGATGTCATCAGTGATGTCAATGAACATGTCATGAATGATGTAATATGTGACGTCATCAGCAGTGCATTGCGGGGGCGCAAGTTAAAGTTAGATGTACTAACTATAACAGGGGAATTTCTATCGTTTTGTATGAGTGAAATGTCCAACTAACTATAACGTCCCTGAAACCTATGGGTTTTTCAGTGACTATATATATATATATATATTCATTGAAAAAACCATAGGTTTCACACCAGTTATAGTTAGCTGGAAATTTTACTGGCATAAAACCATTGAAATTCCCACGTTATAGTTAGTTGGACTCACTATAACTTGCGCGCCTGCAATGCACTGCTGATGACGTCACATATTACATCACTCATGACATGGTCAGTGACATCACTTATGACATCACTGATGACACCATCCAGTGAATATGTGTCTTTCTGAAAAATAAATATGTTTTATATATGTATATGTAAAGATCGATGGAAGAATAAATGTTTAAATAAGTGTCTAAATGGATGGTTTTTGTAAAAAAAATTGATTGGTTAACTGGCTTATTAAGTGTATCTTAGTGAATACATATATTAGCGAGTAATGTTTAAATATTTAAATATATGTATCAGTGTTTCACTTTGTGTATAAGTGGCTGCATGGGCTGGTGAGTACCTACATGTGTGTGTATATTGGTTATTAGATTTTTTTTAGTATCAGTATGAGTGTCTGTATGGCTTGGTGGGGGTATTACTTAGCACATAGATGCATCAATGACTGACTCACTGTTTGTATGTGTTTTGAAGACAGGATATGTGTAGGATTGTAAGGGTGGATGAGTGTGTATATGTGTGTGTGTTAGTGAGTGAATGACTGTCTCACTAGTGTATTTATCAGTAACGACATATGTTTTAATCTAGTATATGTGAGTATTGATGTATATAAGTGAGTATATGTGAGAGTGAGAGATTGTAAGAGTTCCTGTTTAAATAAGTATGTGTTTCTATAAGTGTTTGTTTAAGAGAGTAAGTATGTGTAAGTTTCCTTAGAAGTAAGGTGGTAGTGTGTGTATAGTTGTATATGCAAATAAATGGATGTTCAATAGTTTATTTGCATGTGTGAGTATGTGTGTGAGTAAGTTTTGAATGACTGTCGGTGTGTAACAGGATGTATAGGTGTATCAATACATATGAGGAGTGAGTATATGTATGAGTGACTATATAGAACTGTTGGTGAATGAGTGGAAGTGTACATAGATCGTGGAACATTACACTGAAAGGAGGTCTGTCACTCTGTCACAAGGATGGTGTCCTCAGTGATGTCATGAGTGATGTCACTGACCATGCCGTGAGTGATGTAATATGTGACGTCATCAGCAGTGCATTGCAGGCGCGCAAGTTATAGTGAGTCCAACTAACTATAACGTGGGAATTTCAATGGTTTTATGTCAGTAAAATTTCCAGCTAACTATAACTGGTGTGAAACCTATGGTTTTTTCAGTGAATTTCATAGGTTTTTTAAAAGCTAATTCCTAACTATAACTAGTGTGAAACCTATGGTATTTTCAGTGAATTTCATAGGTTTTTTAAATGCTAATTCCTAACTATATATAGGGCCTCAAACCTATGTTTTTTTCAGTGAATTTCGAAGGTTTTTTAATAGCAAATTTCAACAGCTATGAAATGTAATATTTTTCAAAATAAATCCTATATTGTATATTTATGTAATACTATTTTTTTATGTATATTAATTTTATTTTTATTTTTTTGCCTTGGAGCGCTCCCGGTGCGCGTACCGGTGAGCGCACCGGTAAGTGCAGTTTTGTGCGCGTACCGGTGAGCGTCCCGTTAACGCTATTGCCGCGAACGAAAACACCATCTTGACGTATCACGTAGCCGCGTCCGCGTGATACGCACGGCGTAAGCGCACCCGAGCGCATTCGACGCACAGCGTAAGCGCACCTGGAAGCACCCGAGCGCATACGATCGCGGTACGTAAGAGCCCCGGGGCGCGTAGCGTAAGCGCGTCGGGTCATGTGACCTAAAAATAACACTTTTTATTGGTTCAGGACAGTTTTGGTTTCCAAATGATGAAAGCCCTGATCATGTGACCTGAAAATAACAATTTTCATTGGTTCAGGACAGTTTTGTTTTCCTAATGAAGAAAGCCCCCACCTTTTTTCCTCATTCTCACTTTGTACTTTGAGTGAGGAAGACCTGTTTCCAGAGCTATTATTACCTATTTGTACTCAGAAATGGCTACAGTAGCAGCAGCAGCAGGAGCATCTCAGCCACCACCACCACCACCACCAAGAGGACCACCACAACACCACAGTGGTGGAGATGAAGAAGAAGAGGAGGAGGAGGAGGAGAGGCAGCGCTACCTGCCAGAAGATACTACCCCATACAAGCCAAAGGAGCACATTGTGTGGGAATTTTTTAAATCCCAAAGGGCCTCAAGAAAGTAAATGGGCCTAAGGTTACTTGTTTGATCTGTGGCACTGTACTTTCAAGGGAGAACCCTGCCAAAAAATATTCTTTTGGCAACAACACCATGATTCGCCACATGCAACGCCGGCACCCTAACAACTATAGTGCGGCAGAGGTCAGAAAACTGACCAGAAACCCTCCCCAATCTTCTCCCAGCACCTCCCAAAGTACCCAACCCACTCCATCGGGACCAGAGACAAGGGAGATGGTCCCAAACATCCAAACCTAGTTTGGAAATTTCAAAATTGTTTGCATATTTTGTGGCCGTACAATTTGCTATGGTGAGCAAAGTGTTAAACTCATCAACCGTGCTGGTGACAACCACAAGCGCCCAAAGAAACCTTAATTTTTTCCTGGTTTTTTTTGCTCCAGTTGAGCCATTTACAATTCCCTGTTTTTTGTTTGTCCCCATAAAAATTCCCCAAAAAATATAAAATTGTTCATAAAAGCCAAAAAAAGTACAAAATGTTCAAAAAAACAATAAAAAAATATAAAACAACAAAAAACATAAAAAATCAGTTCTTTTTAGAACTACCTCCAATTTATAAAAAAATGCTACATTCTTTTTTCCCCATGGTATGCTCCCCGGTATGCTGTATTTTGGGAATTGCCGAACCTGCACCCTTTTACCTTGCCTCTGAGGAAGAAATAGAAATTTGGAAACACGTCAGGCTTGAAGGTAACTGCTCTCAATGAACGATGTTTGCTGCTGCCCGTACCAATAAAAGGCTGTCAAGCAACGCATGAGTCTGTGTGCGTCTTGTTGCAAAGGGCAACTTTGAGCTTCAATTAATACGTGGCCGCCCGGCTGAGAAGACTGTACCATCTTTTAATGAGGGCCGCAACCGGCAGAAAATGTTGAACCGGGAATGTGGGGCTTTTGTGTGAATTGAGGACGGCATCAACCTCTAAGCTCATGTGAGCCTGGACATTGCAGAAATTGGGGTGCAGCCATTCAGGTGAAGAATTGGCAACTACATGTCCCAGCAGGCCTAGTAACATTCGGAGTACCTATTTAGGGCGTGCCATAACGTATGCTGTATTTTGGGAATTGCCGAACCTGCACCCTTTTACCTTGCCTCTGCGGAAGAAATACAAATTTCGAAACACGTCAGGCTTGAAGGTAACTGCTTTCAATGAACGATGTTTGCTGTTGCCCGTACCAATATAAGGCTGTCAAGCAACGCATGAGTCTGTGTGCGTCTTGTTGCAAAGGGCAACTTTGAGCTTCAATTAATACGCGGCCGCGCAGCTGCGAATACTGCGCCTCCTTTTAATGAGGGCCGCAACCGGCAGAAAATGTTAAACAGGGAATGCGGGGCTTTTGTGTGGATCGAGGACGGCATCAACCTTGAGGCACATTTGAGCCCATGGGAGTCCGCAGAAATTTTTCCAGGGGGGGCACATTTTCAACTTCATCACCATCCCCCTTGCACCCTTCTCCCCTCTGCCTTACATCCTTCTTGCCCTCCCCCTTGCACCCTTCTCCACCTTGAACCCATATCCCCCTTTGCGTTGCACCCTTCTCTGCCTTGCACCCTTCTCCCCCTTCTCCCCTCTGCCTTACACCCGTCTCGCCCTCCCTCTTGCACCCTTCTCCCCCTCCCCCTCCCCCTTGTACCCTTCTACCCCTTGTACCCTACTTCACCTCTGCCTTGCACCCTTTTCTACCTTGCACCATCATCCCCTCTGCCTTGCACCATTCTCCCCTCTGTCTTGCACCATTCTCCCCTCTGCCTTGCACCCTTCTCCCCTCTGCCTTGCACCCTTCTCCTCTCTGCCTTGAACCCTTCTCCTCTCTGCCTTGAACCCTTCTCCTCTCTACCTTGCACCCTTCTCCCCTCTGCCTTGCACCCTCCTCGCCCTCCTCCTTGCACTCTTCTCCCCCACCCCCTTGCACCCTTCTCCCCCTCCCCCTTGTACCCTACTCCACCTCTGCCTTGCACCCTTTTCTACCTTGCACCACTCTCCCCTCTGCCTTGCACCATTCTCCCCTCTGCCTTGCACCCTTCTCCCCGCTGCCTTCCACCCTTCTCCCCTCTGCCTTGCACCCTTCTCCCCTCTGCCCCCTCTGCCTTGCACCCTTCTCCCTCTCTGCCTTGCACCCTTCTCCCCCTCCGCCTTGCACCCTTCTACCCCTCCGCCCTGCACCCTTCTCCCCCTCAGCCTTGCACCCTTCTCACATTCTACCTAGCACCCTTCTCCGCCTTGCACCCTTCTCCCCCTCTGCCTTGCACCCTTCTCCCTCTCCCCCTGTACCCTTCTCCACCTCCGCATTGCACCCTTTTCTACCTTGCACCATTCTCCCCTCTGCCTTGCACCATTCTCCCCTCTACATTGCACCCTTCTCCCCTCTACCTTGCATCCTTCTCCCCTCTGCCTTGCACCCTTCTCACCCTCCGCCTTGCACCCTTCTCACCCTCCGCCTTGCACCCTTCTCCCCCTCCCCATTGCCCCCTTCTCCCCCTCCGCCTTGCATCCTTCTCCCCTCTGACTTGCACTCTTCTCGGCCACCCCCCTTGCACCCTTCCCAGCCAATGGAGGGGGCTGCCACCTGGAACAATGGAAGCATTTCAAAAGCATGATGGACTAGGGCCGGCCCTGACTGGACCCACACCAGACGCACTGGCGATCCAGGGGAGGGCAAGTTCCCCTCCCTGCGGACCCCCATGTGTGAGCCTGGACATTGCAGAAATTGGGGTGCAGCCATTCAGGTGAAATATTGGCTACTACATGTCCCATCAGGCACAGTAACATTCGGACTACCTATTTAGGGCATGCCATAACGTATGCTATATTTTGGGAATTGCCGATCCTGCACCCTTTTACCTTGCCTCTGAGGAAGAAATAGAAATTTCGAAACACGTCAGGCTTGAAGGTTACTGCTTCCAATGAACGATCTTTGCTGCTGCCCGTACCAATAAAAGGCTGTCAAGCAACGCGTGAGTCGGTGTGCGTCTTGTTGCAAAGGGCAACTTTGAGCTTCTAAATATATATATATATGTATATATATATATATATAATCCATGCCGAAATGCATCCGCCTGAATTTGGTTTTTAAACTTGCAATAAAGAACCCTCCACAGACTCCCCTGCGTGGCCTCTTCTTCTAGCCCATGGAGAGGATACTTTTCACATATTCAGCGCGAGGGCCAGTAATGCGCTGCAAGAGGCTCCTGCACCACAAAGCGGCTCCTGACAAGCTGGTATCTGCCTTGGTGGAATTTTTGTTTGCCCAGGAATCTGGGATGTCGGGGGCACACCCTTGGAACCGGCAAGAGAAATTGCAGTGTTGGAGTAATTTTACCCCACGCTGGGCAACGCGGACCATTGGTCCTGCCCCTGCTATATGGACTGCCGGGACTGTGCGGTTGGTGCAGTATGGGGAGCACAGGAGGTTTCTGCTTGGCAATATCCAGGTGAGTTCTATCCGCATATTTCCTTCACCCCCGGTGCAGTGCCAGACCAGCTCACAGCATTCTGGGACTCGTAGTATTGATGCACTGGGCGTCCTACCATGTTGGTTTACCAGCCAATGACTATCTGTGCTGTGCGGGGACGGATCTGACTTTCACCTGGCCGGAGGGGACTAGGTATTTATACCAGTTATTTTGTCCTCATTCTGCTTGAACCATTTTGCGCTGAGGAAGGCTTAATCCAAGCCGAAATGCATCCGCCTGAATTTGGTTTTTAAACTTGTATTAAAGAACCCTCCACAGACTCCCCTGCGTGGCCTCGTCTTCTTGCCCATGGAGAGGATACTTTTCACATATTCAGCGCGAGTGCCAGTAACGCGATGCAAGAGGCTCCTGCACCACACAGCGGCTCCCGACAAGCTGGTATCTGCCTTGGTGGAATTTTTGTTTGCCCAGAAATCTGGGATGTCGGGGGTACACCCTTGGAACCGGCAAGAAAAATTGCAGTGTTGGAGTAATTTTACCTCACGCTGGGCAACGCGGATCATTTGTCCTGCCCCTGCTATATGGACTGCCGGGACTGTGCGGTTGGTGCAGTATGGGGAGCACAGGAGGTTTCTGCTTGGCAATATCCAGGTGATTTCTATCCGCATATTTCCTTCACCCCCGGTGCAGTGCCAGACCAGCTCAGAGCATTCTGGGACTCGTAGTATTGATGCACTGGGCGTCCTACGATGTTTGTTTACCAGCCAATGACTATCTGTGCTGTGCGGGGGCGGAGCTGGCTTTCACCTGGCAGGAGGGGACTAGGTATTTATACCAGTTCTTTTGTCCTCATTCTGCTTGAACCATTTTGCGCTGAGGAAGGCTTAATCCAAGCCAAAATGCATCCGCTTGAATTTGGTTTTTAAACTTGCAATAAAGAACCCTCCACAGACTCCCCTGCGTGGCCTCTTCTTCTAGCCCATGGAGAGGATACTGTTCACATATTCAGCGCGAGGGCCAGTAACGCGCTGCAAGAGGCTCCTGCACCACAAAGCGGCTCCTGACAAGCTGGTATCTGCCTTGGTGGAATTTTTGTTTGCCCAGGAATCTGGGATGTTGGGGGCACACCCTTGGAACCGGCAAGAAAAATTGCAGTGTTGGAGCAATTTTACCCCACGCTGGGCAACGCGGATCATTGGTCCTGCCCCTGCCATATGGACTGCCGGGACTGTGCGGTTGGTGCAGTATGGGGAGCAGAGGAGGTTTCTGCTTGGCAATATTCAGGTGATTTCTATCCGCATATTTCCTTCACCCCCGGTGCAGTGCCAGACCAGCTCACAGCATTCTGGGACACGTAGTATTGATGCACTGGGAGTCCTACGATGTTTGTTTACCAGCCAATGACTACCTGTGCTGTTTGGGGGCAGGGCTGGCTTTCACCTGGCAGGAGGGGACTAGGTATTTATACCGGTTATTTTGTCCTCATTCTGCTTGAACCATTTTGCGCTGAGGAAGGCTTAATCCAAGCCGAAATGCCTCCGCCTGAATTTGGTTTTTAAACTTGCAATAAAGAACCCTCCACAGACTCCCCTGCGTGTCCTCTTCTTCTTGCCCATGGAGAGGATACTTTTCACATATTCAGCGCGAGTGCCAGTAACGCGATGCAAGAGGCTACTGCACCACAAAGCGGCTCCTGACAAGCTGGTATCTGCCTTGGTGGAATTTTTGTTTGCCCAGGAATCTGGGATGTCGGGGGCACACCCTTGGAACCGGCATGAAAAATTGCAGTGTTGGAGTAATTTTACCCCACGCTGGGCAACGCGGATCATTGGTTCTGCCCCAGCTATATGGACTGCCGGGACTGTGCGGTTGGTGCAGTATGGGGAGCAGAGGAGGTTTTTGCTTGGCAATATTCAGGTGACTTCTATCCGCATATTTCCTTTACCCCGGTGCAGTGCCAGACCAGCTCACAGCATTCTGGGACTCGTAGTATTGATGCACTGGGCGTCCTACGATGTTTGTTTACCAGCCAATGACTACCGGTGCTGTTTCGGGGGCGGAGCTGGCTTTCACCTGGCAGGAGGGGACTAGGTATTTTGTACCGGGTATTTTGTCCTCATTCTGCTTGAACCATTTTGCGCTGAGGAAGGCTTAATCCAAGCCGAAATGCATCCGCCTGAATTTGGTTTTTAAACTTGCAATAAAGAACCCTCCACAGACTCTCCTGCGTGACCTCTTCTTCTTGCCCATGGAGAGGATACTTTTCGGATATTCAGCGCGAGTGCCAGTAATGCGCTGCAAGAGGCTCCTGCACCACAAAGCGGCCCCTGACAAGCTGGTATCTGCCTTGGCGGAATTTTTGTTTGCCCAGGAATCTGGGATGTCGGGGGCACACCCTTGGAACCGGCAAGAAAAATTGCAGTGTTGGAGTAATTTTACCTCACTCTGGGCATCGCGGATCATTGGTCCTGCCCCTGCCATATGGACTGCCGGGACTGTGTGGTTGGTTCAGTATGGGGAGCAGAGGCGGTTTCTGCTTGGCAATATCCAGGTGATTTCTATCCGCATATTTCCTTCACCCCCGGTGCAGTGCCAGACCAGCTCACAGCATTCTGGGACTCGTAGTATTGACGCACTGGGCGTCCTACCATGTTTGTTCAACAGCCAATGACTACCTGTGCTGTTCGGGGGCGGAGCTGGCTTTCACCTGGCAGGAGGGGACTAGGTATTGATACCGGTTATTTTGTCCTCATTCTGCTTGAACCATTTTGCACTGAGGAAGGCTTAATCCAAGCCGAAATGCATCCGCTTGAATTTGGTTTTTAAACTTGCAATAAAGAACCCTCCACAGACTCCCCTGCGTGGCCTCTTCTTCTAGCCCATGGAGAGGATACTTTTCACATATTCAGCGCGAGGGCCAGTAACGCGCTGCAAGAGGCTCCTGCACCACAAAGCGGCTCCTGACAAGCTGGTATCTGCCTTGGTGGAATTTTTGTTTGCCCAGAAATCCGGGATGTTGGGGGCACACCCTTGGAACCGGCAAGAAAAATTGCAGTGTTGGAGTAATTTTACCTCACGCAGGGCGACACGGATCATTGGTCCTGCCCCTACTATATGGACTGCCTGGACTGTGTGGTTGGTTCAGTATGGGGAGCAGATGAGGTTTCTGCTTGGCAATATCCAGGTGATTTCTATCCGCATATTTCCTTCACCCCCGGTGCAGTGCCAGACCTGCTCACAGCATTCTGGGACTCGTAGTATTGACGCACTGGGCGTCCTACCATGTTTGTTAACCAGCCAATGACTACCTGTGCTGTTCGGGGGCGGAGCTGGCTTTCATCTGGCAGGAGGGGACTAGGTATTTATACCGGTTATTTTGTCCTCATTCTGCTTGAACCATTTTGCGCTGAGGAAGGCTTAATCCATGCCAAAATGCATCCGCCTGAATTTGGTTTTTAAACTTGCAATAAAGAACCCTCCACAGACTCCCCTGCGAGGCCTCTTCTTCTTGCCCATGGAGAGGATACGTTCACATATTCAGCGGGAGGGCCAGTAACGCGCTGCAAGAGGCTACTGCACCACAAAGCGGCTCCTGACAAGCTGGTATCTGCCTTGGTGGAATTTTTGTTTGCCCAGGAATCTGGGATGTCGGGGGCACACCCTTGGAACCGGCAAGAAAAATTGCAGTGTTGGAGTAATTTTAACTCACGCTGGGCATCGCGGATCATTGGTCCTGCCCCTGCCATATGGACTGCCGGGACTGTGTGGTTGGTTCAGTATGGGGAGCAGAGGCGGTTTCTGCTTGGCAATATCCAGGTGATTTCTATCCGCATATTTCCTTCACCCCCGGTGCAGTGCCAGACCAGCTCACAGCATTCTGGGACTCGTAGTATTGACGCACTGGGCGTCCTACCATGTTTGTTCAACAGCCAATGACTACCTGTGCTGTTCGGGGGCGGAGCTGGCTTTCACCTGGCAGGAGGGGACTAGGTATTGATACCGGTTATTTTGTCCTCATTCTGCTTGAACCATTTTGCACTGAGGAAGGCTTAATCCAAGCCGAAATGCATCCGCTTGAATTTGGTTTTTAAACTTGCAATAAAGAACCCTCCACAGACTCCCCTGCGTGGCCTCTTCTTCTAGCCCATGGAGAGGATACTTTTCACATATTCAGCGCGAGGGCCAGTAACGCGCTGCAAGAGGCTCCTGCACCACAAAGCGGCTCCTGACAAGCTGGTATCTGCCTTGGTGGAATTTTTGTTTGCCCAGAAATCCGGGATGTTGGGGGCACACCCTTGGAACCGGCAAGAAAAATTGCAGTGTTGGAGTAATTTTACCTCACGCAGGGCGACACGGATCATTGGTCCTGCCCCTACTATATGGACTGCCTGGACTGTGTGGT
The DNA here is from genome assembly GCF_964263255.1 of Lissotriton vulgaris. Classification (NCBI taxonomy): domain Eukaryota; kingdom Metazoa; phylum Chordata; class Amphibia; order Caudata; family Salamandridae; genus Lissotriton; species Lissotriton vulgaris. Next base: position 1,341,134,741 of record NC_141685.1, on the reverse strand, counting down.
TGGTTCAGTATGGGGAGCAGATGAGGTTTCTGCTTGGCAATATCCAGGTGATTTCTATCCGCATATTTCCTTCACCCCCGGTGCAGTGCCAGACCTGCTCACAGCATTCTGGGACTCGTAGTATTGACGCACTGGGCGTCCTACCATGTTTGTTAACCAGCCAATGACTACCTGTGCTGTTCGGGGGCGGAGCTGGCTTTCATCTGGCAGGAGGGGACTAGGTATTTATACCGGTTTTTTTGTCCTCATTCTGCTTGAACCATTTTGCGCTGAGGAAGGCTTAATCCATGCCAAAATGCATCCGCCTGAATTTGGTTTTTAAACTTGCAATAAAGAACCCTCCACAGACTCCCCTGCGAGGCCTCTTCTTCTTGCCCATGGAGAGGATACGTTCACATATTCAGCGGGAGGGCCAGTAACGCGCTGCAAGAGGCTACTGCACCACAAAGCGGCTCCTGACAAGCTGGTATCTGCCTTGGTGGAATTTTTGTTTGCCCAGGAATCTGGGATGTCGGGGGCACACCCTTGGAACCGGCAAGAGAAATTGCAGTGTTGGAGTAATTTTACCCCACGCTGGGCAACGCGGATCATTGGTTCTGCCCCAGCTATATGGACTGCCGGGACTGTGCGGTTGGTGCAGTATGGGGAGCAGAGGAGGTTTCTGCTTGGCAATATTCAGGTGATTTCTATCCGCATATTTCCTTTACCCCGGTGCAGTGCCAGACCAGCTCACAGCATTCTGGGACTCGTAGTATTGATGCACTGGGCGTCCTACGATGTTTGTTTACCAGCCAATGACTACCTGTGCTGTTTCGGGGGCGGAGCTGGCTTTCACCTGGCAGGAGGGGGCTAGGTATTTTGTACCGGGTATTTTGTCCTCATTCTGCTTGAACCATTTTGCGCTGAGGAAGGCTTAATCCAAGCCAAAATGCATCCGCCTGAATTTGGTTTTTAAACTTGCAATAAAGAACCCTCCACAGACTCTCCTGCGTGGCCTCTTCTTCTTGCCCATGGAGAGGATACTTTTCGGATATTCAGCGCGAGTGCCAGTAATGCGCTGCAAGAGGCTCCTGCACCACAAAGCGGCCCCTGACAAGCTGGTATCTGCCTTGGCGGAATTTTTGTTTGCCCAGGAATCTGGGATGTCGGGTGCACACCCTTGGAACCGGCAAGAAAAATTGCAGTGTTGGAGTAATTTTACCTCACGCTGGGCATCGCGGATCATTGGTCCTGCCCCTGCTATATGGACTGCCGGGACTGTGTGGTTGGTTCAGTATGGGGAGCAGAGGCGGTTTCTGCTTGGCAATATCCAGGTGATTTCTATCCGCATATTTCCTTCACCCCCGATGCAGTGCCAGACCAGCTCAGAGCATTCTGGGACTCGTAGTATTGACGCACTGGGCGTCCTACCATGTTTTTTTACCAGCCAATGACTACCTGTGCTGTTCGGGGGCGGAGCTGGCTTTCACCTGGCAGGAGGGGCCTAGGTATTTATACCGGTTATTTTGTCCTCATTCTACTTGAACCATTTCGCGCTGAGGAAGGCTTAATCCAAGCCAAAATGCATCCGCCTGAATTTGGTTTTTAAACTTGCAATAAAGAACCCTCCACAGACTCTCCTGCGTAGCCTCTTCTTCTTGCCCATGGAGAGGATACGTTCACATATTCAGCGCGAGTGCCAGTAATGCGCTGCAAGAGGCTCCTGCACTACAAAGCGGCTCCTGACAAGCTGGTATCTGCCTTGGTGGAATTTTTGTTTGCCCAGGAATCTGGGATGTCGGGGGCACACCCTTGGAACCGGCAAGAAAAATTGCAGTGTTGGAGTAATTTTACCCCACGCAGGGCGACACGGATCATTGGTCCTGCCCCTGCCATATGGACTGCCGGACTGTGTGGTTGGTGCAGTATGGGGAGCACAGGAGGTTTCTGCTTGGCAATATCCAGGTGATTTCTATCCGCATAAAGAACCCTCCACAGACTCCCCTGCGTGGCCTCTACTTCTTGCCCATGGAGAGGATACTGTTCATATATATATATACTGTGGCAGTAAAGTGCACTTGCTATTGATGCAGCTATTCACAGCAACAACATGAACAAGCATTGGAAATGCAATAGGTCTCGCAGCATTAGAGTTAGTGCTTTTAGAATTGTTTATGGGTTTTTTTGTAAATCTTTAGCATTTTTGTTTCCTGTAGCCAATGCTAAAGAATTACAAAAAAAAAGCCATAAACATTTCTAAAAGCTCTAACTCAAATGCTCCAAGACCTATTGCACTGTGTGAGGGTGAGGGGTTGAGGGTGAGTGAGGGTGAGTGAGGGTGAGGGTGGGTGAGGGTGGGTGAGGGTGAGTGAGGGTGAGTGAGGGGTTGAGGGTGAGTGAGGGTGAGGGGTTGAGGGTGAGTGAGAGTGAGGGTGAGTGAGGGTGAGGGTGAGTGAGGGTGAGGGTGAGGGTGAGTGAGGGTGAGGGGTTGATGTTGAGGGTGAGTGAGGGTGAGGGGTTGAGGGGTTGAGGGTGAGTGAGAGTGAGGGTGAGTGAGGGTGAGGGTGAGTGAGGGTGAGGGTGAGTGAGGGTGAGGGGTTGATGTTGAGGGTGAGGGGTTGAGGGTGAGTGAGGGTGAGTGAGGGGTTGAGGGTGAGTGAGGGTGAGGGTGAGTTAGGGTGAGGGGTTGAGGGTGAGTTAGGGTGAGGGGTTGAGGGTGAGTGAGGGTGAGGGTGTGGGGTTGAGGGTGAGTGAGGATGAGTGAGAGTGCAAGAAAGTTGCAGTTTGGCTTTGAAACGGATCTGAGAGGTGTCTGCGTGATAAATGAATGATGCATAGGAATGGACAGAATGGAAATGTGTTTCGAGGACGTGCTCGGGGTGTGCATACTGGAAGCAGGGTGATGGATTCGAGGCTATGAGCGAGGGTGATGCCGAGCTCACCTCAAGGAGAGGGGGAGGGGCCAGGGCAGAAAGTAGGGATGGGAGGTGTAAGTCGGCGAAGTCACACGGATCGAACAAACAATGAGTAAGGGAAGAATTGTTAAATAGGTTTAAAATGGAACAGGAAAAAAGAAACAAACTGGGGAAGGAAAGAAACGGAATCCGAAAGGAAAGAGAAAAAGAATAAAGGAAAGAGCAGAGGGAAAATAAAGAGCGAGGAAGAGAAATGGACGGAAAGGAAAGAAGGCTGAAACAGGCAGAGAAGGGGAGGGGGGAGGAGAAATGCAGAATAAAGGAAAGAGCAGAGGGAAAATAAAGAGCGAGGAAGCGAAATGGACGGAAAGGAAAGAAGGCTGAAACAGGCAGAGAAGGGGAGGGGGGAGGAGAAATGCGACACGGCGGGCAGGGGAGGGGGCGGAGCGGGGAGAGGGTGTGAAAGCAGCAGGGTCCCAACAGCTGCTGCTTCTCCTGACCCTGGGCAAACCGCTGACTGCACTTGGTCGAAAAGCATGTCGGCATCAGCAGTTTCTATGGAAGTGGCGAGTGCTCAAGCCTGTTAAGCAGGTGCGACCGGGCTTTTACAGTCCCAGATAAGACACCTTTCTGAAGGCCAAGAAACTCGTTTTTTGGGGAGATTCTCAAATCAAATAAATAAGTCAAGGCAGGGACTGACCTCCTGAACACAGGCTATTTGTAAGCGCGTATTGTCTTCGCCTGAGGTGTGCAAACAATGATGTATATCAGTGTTTTGAACCTCCCCTTTTCTAATGCTTTCATATCTCGTACTGATTGGTATATAACTGTGGTGGATTTAAATAGGCTTACTACAGAAGATGGAAGCCGAAGCATAAACTTGTAAAAGTGTCCGATTGAAGAACATTGTGGACTCTGAGGAGGGTCTGAACTGGCAATGGGTCCACAGTGCTCTGGTTATAACCTCTTGAGGGGCACGTGCCAGAGGTCCCTAAAGAGGCGAGACCCTCGGCCCAGCTAAGGCATGTGATTGGCTGGAGTACATGGGACTTGTCACTCTGCCGTTTATTGAAGTTAAAAAGGGTTCAGCTGCATTCAAGATTCTTTTTGGCCACGTAAGTCTCCTTCGTTGTGACATGTACACGAGAGCTGCGAGGCTCTATAACACCTGTCACAACGGAGCATAGCTCTTTCCTCCTAGGCATTGGGACACGTTTACACCTACAAATCCAAGGCCGAGCGTGAAACCGCTTCAGCAGGTACTACAGGATCCGTGGCACCCGCTAAGAGGAAGCAAAGGGTGAAAGCTACAGAAACAGCAGCATGTGGGTCAGTCATTCCCTCGGTGGCCTCCCAAAACCGCTTATTAGTGGGGTTTCCTTTCATCAGACACGGCCGTCGCCACAATCAGTGACGAATGGGTGCTTGGTAACTTGGGGAGCACATACGTGGACTGCTAAGCAGACAAAGCAGAGATCCTCTCCCATGTTGAGCCCAAACCATGTCCACGCTCTCCATCCCCGACGCCAGTAAGAAACACACTCAGACACAATTTCAACTGGCGACTTTCACCCTGGTCATCGGGAACCTCAGAACGAGGGGAGGAGAGTAGGAGGAGGAGAGTAGGGGAGCTGTGGGGAGGGGGGAGGAGAAATGCGACGCGACATGGCAGGCAGGGGAGGGGGCGGAGCGGGGGGTGTGGGAGGAGTGCGGGAACAGACGTCGAGGGGAGGAGAGTAGGAGGAGGAGAGAAGGGGAGCTGTGGGGAGGGGGGAGGAGAAATGCGACGCGACATGGCAGGCAGGGGAGGGGGCGGAGCGGGGGTGTGGGAGGAGTGCGGGAACAGACGGCGACGGGAGGAGAGTAGGAGGAGGAGAGTAGGGGAGGCACGGCCTAGCGGCCGTGCAATCAAGAAGTGAGGGGGCGGGAGAGTAGGCAAGGCAGGCGGCTGGGGGCATGTGCACGCGCTTTTAAGCTCAATGCGCATGCGCATTGAGCTTAAAAGTCACGGGCACTGCAAGGAATCGCCACGATTCCTTGCAAGTTGGATAAAGAGTGGATAAGCCCCCATAGTCTCGCTTGCTCGATGCGCATGCGCATCGACAGGCGAGACCTAAAAACGAGCCATGATGCCAAATTTGAATAATAGTGCATTCTGGGTAAGGTGGTCCGCAACTGGGACCATGTGACTACTTGGACTTTTTTAATCACTACATCAACTCACCTGTGAACAAGGCGCATGGCGCCGAAACGCGTAGGGAGATATGAGTTGTTATAAAGCTGCCACATGACTAGACCTAACTTAGTGTCAGTGTGCAAGGATGCCGAAGCTGGGGGCTCTTTTTTGCTTTCTGTTGGAAATATTTCAGGATCTCCATTCCTGTTTGCGAGCCCGCCCCTGCAGCGTTGGAGGCCCCGGTAAATGGAACAATGTCAGGAATGATTATGGAGGGGGCATGACGCGCTCGTATCACGCCAGTCACAGGACTTCCATGAGTATTTGGCGTGCATACAGAGAAAGGGAGATGAAGGAGGGATTTCTCCCTTCTGGCAGACTTCGGGTTTTCACTTGCATACACGGATTTTTGAGACTGTGGCAGTAAAGTGCACTTGCTATTGATGCAGCTATTCACAGCAACAACATGAAAAACGAGCCATGATGCCAAATTTGAATAATAGTGCATTCTGGGTAAGGTGGTCCGCAACTGGGACCATGTGACCACTTGGACTTTATTTTATTTATTTTTTTTTAATTTTTGAAAACCTTTATTGTGCATCAAATCAGAACAAATACGGGCCTACAACCTGCCGGCCGGCCACGAAAACAGTTAAGCACCTATGCAACTTTACGGCGGCACAGTAATATCTCTCATTATAAGCAAGCATTAGTAAGGTCACACTGTAGTTACCATATTACCATGTCCCAGAATCAGCAAAGGTTAGTTTTTAAAAGTTTTCAGCGCAACAATTAAGGTCAGGTCTACTGTTCCGTACTTATACAAGTAAGAAGGAGAAATTAGGTCCATGTAGGTGGGACTCGACAATAGATATCCTTACCAGTCAGTGCAGTTCGCAACATGCAAGTTCCAGCCAAAGGATGGCCACAAATTATGCTCATTCCTAAAGAAGATGCAACATCCCAGCTAACACCACGCTACCACCCATCCCCCAGTATGCCTAACACGGGCCTAGAAAGAAGAAGTTAAGTGATAACAAGAAGGCACCATAGAAAAAAACATGAACTAAAACTTACCCCCCCACCCTACACACATGCAGAGGCTACGGCCTACCCCCCCCTAGCAGAGTGTTTGTCTCCCCAGAACCCGAAATATAGTATAAGAAGAGAAAATTGAGAAGGAGAAAAAGAAAGGAGGAAAAAGGAGAAAGAAGAAAGAGTGCAATTCACATAAGACCGGAGGAGGGCCAATGAAATATATCCAACGCAAGTAAAACAGTTCCCTGGCCGCCCTTACCCCGACCCCAAGACCAGTACAATACCAATACTCAATATCCCCGGCAGTCCGTCAGCAACCCAGCAGTTCAAAAAAGGAGACGGTCCTGATGCAGGAGGGGGCTGCCTCAACCCTGTCCCCTACGATGCGGTGTTACTGTACAATCCAGCTGCGCGGTAGACCTCTTGGAAGATGGGAACAGACAAAGGGACCACAGCTGAATGAGGGGACGATCACCAAAGTCCATCCAAGACGTAGTCATGTGGTCCACAATCATAGCAGAGGATCCATAGCACCACAATGGTTCACAAAGGGCAGCTGGTCCACCCGGTAGTGGCCGTTCCAGGATGGGAAACGGAGGTCCGCCATGAGTCCCCAAGAAAGCCCCCAAGCGTGGTGTCTCGCGGCGTCTCCCAGGCCAGTTCGTCACCCCAGAGAGTTTGCGTTCCTTGGGGGGTGCTTCCGCCAGCACCCCAGCAATGACCGGGTCTCGCGACCGCAGTGATTCAGTGGCGACGTTGGCGAGGGAGCCATGGATTGCAGCTGTAGGATGTGGCGCGGTGTCTCGCATGCGGACAGACTGGGGGGCAGCAAGCAGAGTGGCATCCATCCGAGCCCCCAATTCACAGGCAACAGTGCGCATGGCGGACCTGAGGTCGTCTAGGGCGCTCAGTATGTCTCCAAGTTGCAAAGACGCCTCAAAGGGCAGGGACGCAACCCCCTCCAGAACTCGAGTATGGCAGACGAGAGGCAGTCCCACTGGTCGTACATCCTCACCCTCAGCGAGCCTTCGAGCCCCCTGCCGGGTCGAGGTACGATGGAAACAGTCTGGGGTTGCAGGGGCTGCCTTCTCCATTCCGGCACAGTCGTGAAATGGTGCTGGCCGATGTCCGCGTCTCACCGGCAGCCTGGGCTTGCAGCTGTAGGAGCCGAGAGCAGGCAAAAAGATGGCGCTCACTGCGGCGTCAGAAGAAACAATGTTGCGGAGGAGCCGTCCCGGGGCTGGAGAACAGATACTTTGTTGCTCCAGGTAGCGGCGGTGCCCAGGATCAGAAGCAGCGGGGCCAGGTGGAAGAATCAAGCGCCACCGACGAGATACTGCAACCAGCTCCGTCCGTCCCACAATGGCCGGCGTCTTCGCGTCCAGGGCCGGCCGCCTCCGCAAGACAAAGACCCAGGCTGCACTGATCGGCGTCCGGAGGGGGAAGGCGTCCCGGGGCTTCTGCTGCCGGGATCGAAGAAAGAGACACACCGGCGTGACCAGGTTTGCCTCCCGGTTCCGCTGCTGTAGCGTAGTGTGCAATTTGGAGGCAGGATGGTGCGGAAACCGGGAGGATAGCTACAGGGTCAGCGGAGCCGAGGAGTCAGGCGGTCATCGCGGTCGCGAGCTAGGCTCCTCCCCCACTTGGACTTTTTTAATCACTACATCAACTCACCTGTGAACAAGGCGCATGGCGCCGAAACGCGTAGGGAGATATGAGTTGTTATAAAGCTGCCACATGACTAGACCTAACTCAGTGTCAGTGTGCAAGGATGCCGAAGCTGGGGGCTCTACTTTGCTTTCTGTTGGAAATATTTCAGGATCTCCATTCCTGTTTGCGAGCCCGCCCCTGCAGTGTTCGAGGCCCCGGTAAATGGAACAATGTCAGGAATATATATATATAATATATGAAGTGCAAAAGTTCACCTTCGTACAACCACACACCCTGGGTGCCTCCTTTTGCAGTGGTGAACCGCGCTTCCCAGCACAAACAGTTAACAGAACTGTGTCAGCCGGCCCAAAACAGGAGCACACTCGAGTGCGTGAGTAATTTTCTTTTATTCGTGTAGAGCGCCCTGCAGCGCTGACAGACGTGTTTTTCCACTCTGGCTTTGTTAATGTCAGTTTGTTTTACAAAGGTACCACAATTTTAAAGTGAAAAAGTGCAGTAAAAATTGGTAAACATAAAAGACAGCTTAATAAATGCATAATGCTTTGTTGTGTGTCGGCCATCTTAACCTTCTCTGCGGCATTATTTTAAAGAATGATAATCATTCTACTCTGCCTCTATGTGTGTGGAACATGGTGTATGAATTCCAAAATCTTAATAATGTTCACTTATTTCATAAATGAAAATATCGTAAATCATATAAGAAAGATTGTATGTAAACAATTTTTGAAGAAAAAAAACAGGTATTTTTTCTCTCTAAAAAATATATTATCATGTATGAAGCCCTATGAATATTTTTCGTGCTTCAAGGTTTTTGGAATTATAACCATTACTCCAAACAATTCAGCCCTGAATGGACATTGATTATCCAAGACAAGAGGATCTCTAGTTAAAAAGTAAGAAAGCACACGGAGGCCATATATCCACTAGTTCATAATTTACCATCCAGTTCTTCCTATTAGTCCCATGGCTCACCCAAAAGGGGGAGGCACACAAGAAACAGCATTTCCTCATCAAAACTACGACCTAGATTTTGTAACAATACTGTATACAAAGCTTTGCAAGAAAGAAACATTCAAGTCACAATACGTAAAATATTATGTGTAAATAAGGGATGTAAAGAATGACAGCAGACAGAGAATAAGAGACAATACTCAAAATACCAATAACTTCAGACACTGTCTATCTATATTTTTCCCCATCTCAAAACCGATCTGTCTGAATTGTCGTAAATCCCTCAGCTCTGTAGATCAAAACCCAAATGTAGCCATGTATATATGCAACTCAGTGTGACTCATCACCTAATAGCCTGTGAATCATGGACTCATTCTAAGTGGGCCTATAGCTCCTCGTCCTTGTTCAAACCCTAGAGGGGGGGACATGGTACCAAGTTTAATGATATACTTAGACTCTAAGGAACGCAATCTCTTGACCCTGTCTCCCCCTCTTTCATTTTTGGGGATCTGATCTAAACAATAAAAGGTTAAAAGATCACGATTGCTTTTATGAGTGTCTTCAAAATGGCGAGCCACAGGATAACTACTATCTTTTTAGGCAATCGCCCACATGTGTTCCAACACGCGCTTCTTGGCAGGATGCATAGTACTGCCGATATATCTTTTCTTACTGGGGCATTCCATTTTTTTTTTATTGTTTTCTTTTTTATTGCAAGCAGGTCAGGTTATATACATATTCAAAACAAAAACCAAAGAAATAAATAGAGCAGAGAGAATTAGTACATTACATCATAAAAGTTCCGAATAAATTATACATAGAGAAGAGAGAACAACCCTAAACAAGTATACAAAATATAACAGATAAACCACTAACCCAATTCCCCCTCCATCCACCGCTCGACAGGCGCCCACATTTTTAAACCTAATGCCCCTCTTTTGCGCCCTTTCGTTCTTTAAATAGCACGTTCTAAGGTACACATAGCCAACAGGCGCGCCCTCCAAGAAAAAAAAGATGGCGGGTCTGGGTTGATCCATTCTTGAGTGACACATGAGCGCAGAATTCCCATGGAGATAAATATCAACATTTTATTATCATCAACAATAGCTGCCGAGGAAACTCCAAACAATACGAGATCCGGAGTAAGTATTACTGAGATGCCAAGTATCATAGAAAGAAAGGTTTGAATTTCAGATAATATTGAGAGTAGATGCGTACATGAAAAAAACATGTGCGCTGCATCTGCAGCATGCAGACCGCATCTACTGCATGAGGTACCGACCGATGATCCCATTTAGAGATTTTTGCTGGAGTGTAATATAGGTGGAACAACGCCATATAATGCTGTGTCCGACTTCTACCCGAAAGTAGTATAGAGTTGGCCAGATAAATGGACTCCTCAATCTTAATACAATCCACTCCCAATTTCTCGGCCCACCTCTGCTGTCTAAACAATAAATCATCTGAGAAAAAAAACAACAATAAATTATAGAAAAAACAATCTTTCTTTTGTGATACATAGAATCAATCAGAGGAATCCGCTGTAGTGCTACGCGTTCCTGATCAGTTAATGAATTAAGAAAACTATGCCACTGAAATTATTTAAAATAGTCAACATTCGTAAGCTTAAATTTAGTTTGGAGCTCAGCAAAAGATATCATATGATTGTTCTGCCAGAGGTCACCAAGATATATAATACCGAGATTACGCCATCTTTTCGTGATATAATCTCTACCAGCAAATGAAAAAATATGTTGGGACATCAGGGGAGTATATCTCGTAATTTTAGGAATATCAGCAATATGCCTAATAGATTTACAAGCCCAAAATGCTGCTTTTAAGATCTTAAATTTAGTTTTTTTATAATAGCTGGGCTCAACAATTTTTAGCAGACACCCCCTAGCCTCTACCCCTAGCACCAACTTGTAAATAGACGGGGAGTGCGCAGCCAAAATCGGTGCCTTATCTCCAATTATTAAAGGAATGATAAATTGCCACACAGAGGCAAGATAATAATAGAAAAAATGTGGGATACCCCATCCCCCCTGGCCTTTGGAAGTATCATTTTTTGATAGGCTCTACGATGGCGTTTATATCCCCATAGAAATCTCCCTGTCATTCTCTCCAGTTGTTTGAAAATTGGGAGAGGAGACTCTAGAGGTATAGATCTGAATAAATATAAAAATTTCGGCAATATCAACAATTTCATAACATTATTTCTACCATATAATGACAAATGTAAATGATTAATATGCTCGAGTATAGCATCAGACTTTTTAATAATAGGAGTGACATTTAGCTCTGGGATCTGTGACACAGGGGATGTAATCTTGATACCCAAGTAGGTCGCTATAGGTACTATATTAGGCAGTGCCGGGGGGTTCTGGCCGGTGAATAATATTTGTGTCTTTGACAAGTTCAACTTGTAGCCAGAGAAAGCACCAAACTGAGCAGCCAATTTTTCTATCTTCGAACCACTTTTACAATATCCGTGGTGAGAACCACCACGTCATCCACGTATGCCAGTGCCCTGTACGATGTGCCCGCCACCACAACTGGTGATATATCCTCCTCTTGATTTAATTCATAAAGAAATACCTCAATATATATTGCGAACAGTAGCGGGGAGGACGGGCACCCTTGCCTTGTTCCTCGGTGAATGGAGAACGGGATAGATGTATTTAGCCCAATTTTAATACAGGATGATGGTGTTCTATACAAAGCTTTCAAAGCCCTAATCATGCCTGGTCCAAACCCCTTAAAAGACAGAATGTCCCAGAGGTACTGCCAAGCCACCCGGTCAAATGCCTTCTCGGCATCTAACAGGGTGACCCCTACCGATGTATTTGTGCCCTCTGCCCAGTCCAGCAAAGCAATTACTCTCCGGACATGATCTGTAGTGTCATGATTGGGGATGAACCCATGTTGCCATCAAGAGACTATGCTGGAGATTACCTATAGCCGTACAGCTAAAATTATAGAGAACACTTTGCTATCGGCATCTTACAGGGGCATTCCAAACAGTATATGGTGAAGTCAGAGTTACAGTTGAGTACTCTATTGATGTTACTAATGGATTTTGAATCTTTTCCTGGTATCTCATAGGTGTTTTTCTTATGACTATATTTGCAACCCTTGCAGTTCATACAAGGATAGAACCCAATAGAAATAGATAGATGGAAATCAATCTGTTGATTGATTGATTGACAGGGTTCTTTCGGTCTAGTACTAGATTGGAAATGACTAGAGACTAGGAGATCCTTGATGAATTTGGATCTTCTATACGTTATCAAAGGCTAAATGGGAATGTGGTTCTTGAGAATATTGTCTGTTTTAAGGATGTGCCAGTTTTTTCAGAACATCTGGACTATTTTCGAAGACTGCGTGTTAAAACGTGTAATCATAAGTGTTGGTTCAGTTTGTTGAGGTGTGTTACTTCCTCTGATAGTTTTTGGAGCTAAAAGTTCTTCTCTCGATATCCTTTCAACTTTTTTTGCTGCGGTACAGAGGGAATTATTTGAATAACAATTAGCTTTAAATCGACTACCTGCTTCATTCTTCGCTATAGTATAGTCCTCCTCCGTGGAACAGTTGTGCTTCATGCGCAGATCATAATTTTTGGATGGAAGCTTTTGGCGTGGAGCAAAGCATTACCAGGTTTCCTGTACAATCAGGTTAAAATCACAGCATTATTGACATAGACTTCTAGGTCCTGATAGAAGACCAGAGTGCTGCTTATATGACCGCTAAATACCAGATTGAGGTTGTTGGAATTAAAAAATGATATAAACTCCTCAGCCGAGGAGTGTGAACCCTTCCATACGATGAAAAGATCATCAATGTAATGGGTCCAAAATGTGACCTTATCCAAACACCTTTCCGGCACTTCCTGACAGGCCACATGCTCCTCCCACCAGCCAACGAAAAGGTTTGCATAGCTTGGGATGAAGCACGTGGCCATTGCGGTACCGCGTTATTGCCTGTATAGCTGCCCTGCAAAAATAAATATATTATTTTCTACACAAAATGCTAGCATTTTAAGAAGCATCTCATTATGTTTTTTTAACTTAAGTGGGCGCTTGTCTAAAAACCATTCAACAGAAGCAATCCTTTGGTAATGATTTATACAGGTGTATAAACTGGTAATATCCAGAGTAATGAGCAGCATGTCAGGTTCCCACTTAACACCTTCAATTAACCTCAAAATGTCTTGCATATCTCCGATATAGGAGCCAAGATTTATTACCCAAGGTGTCAAAAACAAACTCAAATAAATAGAACAATTTTCAAGAAGGCTATTTATGGAGGCAACTATAGGTCTTCCAGGGGGCCAATGAATGTATTTATGGACCTTGGGAAGATGGTAAAAAGTAGGCAACATAGGATATTCACATAAGAAAAAATATGTATATAAAATTATCATTATTTTTAAACTCCGCCTTCACACCGGAAGTTAATCTGGATGCCCCACATAGAGAAAAGAAAAAGGTAAAGCAATTATAGTGAAAAATAAATGCCAATAGAATAGAAATATAAAATTGAAAGGATACAAATTCAAAAACCGAATACAAGAGTTCTCATAAAGTTACTCATTTAAAAATAAAAGAATTACTCATGTAAATAAGTGTGTTTATGAAGCTTAAAAAAATAATAGAGGAAACAAAAGTGTTCCAGAGTTAAGGTTCTGCTGTCAGAGAAAACTAAGTGGAAGCACATGTACATACAAAAAATGCAATGCTATCTAGGTGAAGCATGTACCTTGCTTTTATTATTCCTATTCTCCAGTAGTTTTACTTCCAAATGCACAGAATAACATGAGAATATATAAATTTACATTTATTATTAGTGTGCCAATACAGTATGTAATATATAACCAAGACAAGAACAAGAATAATGTGCAAATGCAGGCATGCTATATGTAATAGTTTTCGATTTAAGAATTTGCAACCATGTATAGGTATAGATGTATTAATAGTTCACATAGCAAAGCAAGAAACGTTGCTGCACTGTGGTGCATGAACTGGAGGGAGCAGAAGTGTGCCATAGCTACAAAGAAATGGTGCAGTTCTGTTCAATCCCAGCGCCAGCACGGTTTGAGCTGTCTAGTCCAAACGCAGGCCACCTTACATCATAGTCCAAAGGTGGGGGCACTATGCTCAGGATAGTTTGAGTGCTGGAAGGGGTACTTTTGTGCACAACACTCTCCTTGCAAGCATTTTCTTATTTGTATGTATGCTTGCAGGATAAATATATTTTCCCTTGTTACGCCAGCCTCAGGTAGGTGCACCATTTTGGCACCCACGAATGTCTACAACTCTTTAATAATTTGGCTCTGCATCAAATTCCAACTGTGGATTAATGGAAATCCCTCCCAGATGCAAAATAATGTAAGCCAGTTCAATGCGATCCACTGTTTTCCTCACTCCTTTTTTTGCAAAGCAACGCAATCACCATTTGCTTTGCTTTGTTAATACCAAATTGGATTTTTTATCAGCCTTGCCTTTTGACGTGATGTCATCTATAACTTAGCAAAACCAAAAGGGGTGATGGACGGAGTGTGGAACATTGCAAGCACTCACCCCCAGTCAACTGATCTGGGTTTTATCCATCATCATTCTTTAGCTCACTCCGCCACCCCAGAGATATGGCCATTTGCAAATCAGTCGGACCATGTGCCTCATGGGAACAGTCCAGCCTGAACTGCCAAGCCATGTCTTCCCTGGACCAGAAACAAGCATCCTAGAACCAGTTTCTGGCTAATCAGCTGTCATAATCCAGGCTAGCTTGAATCCGGTGGCAAAGTGAGCAAGGGACCCACGTATGAGCATACCCTGGCAACTTAGGGCGAACAAAGCAAAACCAAAGGGGATGATGGACGGAGTGTTGAACATTGCAAGCACTCACCCCGAGTCAACTGATCTGGATTTAATCCATCATCATTCTTTAGCTCACTCCGCCACCCCAGTTCAGACATGGCCATTTGCAAATCAGTCTGACCCTGTGCCTCATGGGAATAGTCCAGCCCAAACTGCCAAGCCATGTCTTCCCTGGACCAGAGCCGGTCCAAGTATAATTGTTTCCTTTGTGCCCCCTTTGAGCTGCCTTCCATTTAACTCCAGCTGTAGGTTGGGAAGTAGCCTTAAGTGGGTCCCAGCCTTTCCTTTTCTTCAGGGGAGGCTCTCCTTTGTCAGCCAGCATTGCTTTCTTAGCCCTTGTTATAACCGTTGGAAGGCCTGAGTTAGTAACAGGGGAAGAAAGAGAGTCAGATGGGGTATTTGAACCCGAAGTGAGGTGGCTTAGCATCGTTAGAGATGGGGTGGAAGGTATATCTAAATGTGTTAGATCAGGGTGAGGAATCACACTACCATTGGGGGGTGGCAACAAGAGTTCTAAGGATAATCTGCGTTCAGTTATTTGGATCTCATGGATCAGTGCAGATTCCGCCCTTGACAAAAAAACATCAAGCGTTTCACAGCCCCCCTCCCACCCCTGTCTTGCGCTTGCAAAAGGGACCTTTCCCAACAGGAAGCATAGCCAAGGATCAATTAGAGCTAGGAAACCTTACTAAAGGTAATAAAATAACTGTACATAAGGTAGCACAGCACAACTTCTGCCAGTCTCGGACGGGCTCAGATGGCCCGCCCTTAGTCTGGGTTTTGTCTGGGGTTGTCCCACGCGCCCCGTGCTACGGGGGAGAGGCGGTGCTTAAATGCGCAAGATAAATACAGCGCCTCCCCCTTGTTAGCGGCAGCCATGTGGAGCGCTATGCACTCTGGGTGGTGTAGTCCTTGGCAGTGACACCAGCGGCAGTATCTAACCCTGGGACCACGATCTCACCAGGGTAAGCCCGGGTAGCAGTGAGGCAGAAGCAACACCAGGACACCGGGCAAAAGAAACCATACACACAAAGTTTATCCCGTCTGGTCCTGGCTTGCTCTTGGGCTTGGTCTTGGCTAAGTCCCAGCTTTTCCAACGCCCGTACCATAAGCGGACTAGCAGCTGGGCGCACATGACAAGATATAGCAGGATGTAAAAATGTGATGTGTGGCATACGCTTCGTTGGTCTCTCTCCTTTGGGTCCTGTGGGTCCTAATCGCACTTCTAACTGCGCCTTAACGCTACCGCAGCAGCAATGCTACAGCAGTAGTCTCCTCCGCGTCCCAGTGCCACCGCTGCACTACTGTAGCACTCCTTTACCTTCTTTAACTTGACTTGGTCTTGGTTTATACCCACTGTGTTTGGACTGCTTACACTGCACGAGCACTCACTCCCGCTGCCAAACGTGCCATAGCCCTCGTTGCAGGGCTCACCCCACACGTCGCTAGGCAGTTCAAAGTGGTTCCCACTCTGCGGCGCGGTGACAGTCAGTAGGTGCGGGTGCTCTTGGCGGGCGCTCGAAGGGACACCGGCCCCCGCGCTCTGCTCTGGCTGGTTAAATATAAATAGGATCGGGATAATGTCTGTCGGGAGCCCCCCCCCACTGTGTGAAAGTCCGCCAGGAGTCAACCGACTGCCTGGCGGTTTGGCAGGCACAGCGTCTTCTTTCCCACGTCCCCCTCACGATCCATATGCAAATCAGTCTTAATCCTACTCCAATAAGAACAGTGCATCCCCAGATCCTTTTAAGACGAGACCACAAGCAACCCCAGTCCATTTTTAGCCTTCATAGTGAGGTATAGCTCTACACGCCATCACACTCTATAATTAAATATCACGTTCTACATACACCCGGGACCGAGATCCATTTTTATCACTCAAAGCTTTACAGGATCCACCAGGCACCTGTGCATTGCAGTAGTTCAGTTGCCAAATTAATTATTGCTGAAGATTCCTTCAATTCCCTCATCAGCAGTTTCAACACATGTAGTTCAAAATAATGAGTGCAAATGCCTACCGCCAGCAACCACCTGCACAAATGAAGCATTGCCACTACCACCCATATGTGATAGGACTGACCAAATGTGGATTTTACTTTTGAGAGTGGGGAATAACCACAAGATTCTTTTTGCATACTGATTCCCTCATAATTTCCTTACATTCAGGACCCTTTCGCCTGCACATATTTCATCTGGGGTTTCCTTTACAGCTGAATCGAGATTATCACCATTCTTATAAAGAGGGTTCAAGTAATAATGGATGGTTTGTCTGTGGTATCTATATGTAAGCAATAGGTAACATTTCTTCCTCTAGCACTACTAATAGTATAAGGTCCATGTCCATTTGCACTTCACAATATCCTCACAAGAATATCATAAGGGGGCAAGCCTGAAATATTTGTGTCCATTTGTCCGTTGTCATGGCTTCCTTCCAGGAAAAGTTTTATTCTCTGCACAAAACCACATACATATTGAACAGATTACCTATTTGAAAACATTCACTGCAACATAACCTGAAGATACATTAAGATACCTTAAGTAAAAACTTGAATGATAGATAGGATGCTTGCAAAAGTCTCAGCAGATGGCAGTTGCCCAGGGCCACATTCCAGTCCACCGTTTTTTGCTTTTCATACAATTTTCAGACAGAGGTTGGTCATATGCAAGTCATACTTGATCCTACTACAATAGGAACAGCCCAAGCTGAATTGCCAGACCAGGTCCCCTCTAAATTACAGGTAACCTCAGACCAGTGTTGGTCTATTTTGGCCTTGTCAATGAGGTATAGCTTGAGTTCTGTGCACATCAAGCAAAGGTTGCAGGTCTGGAAATACCCATCACATTTACGGCATCTCACTGAGGAAAACACAAAGGTAATGGATGGAATGCTGGCACTACAATCGGGCCACACTCCAGTCAATCATGCCATTTTTGGACAGGCCATCCATAGGCAAATCATCCTTGGTCGAGCGTCCAATACGAATAGTCCAGTCCAAACTACCTCAACAGATCCACTCTGAAACAGAGCACAAACAACCACAGAACAGTGGATGATTTTGATTCAAGCATTCCACTCATCAACGTTTTGTTTTCATCAGGGTGACTCCCTAAGTTCAATGGGTGCATGAGGGGGGATCTTGTCTGGAGTAGCAGTGTTGGCAAAACCAATGGACTAGAGCACAGCTTTCCAAACTTTTCATGTTGGTGACACACTTTTTGGAGATGCATGATTTTGGGACACAGTAAGGACAGTTTAGCGAGCTAGCGTAGCGAACGAGACCGAACCACTTAAGGGGGGTTCGGGGGTGTTCTTTCCCCAGACGAAAATTTTGAAATATAAGTGGGCAAATGGTGCATTTTCAAGCAAATATGAGACCATGAGGTTGAACACAGGCCCCTGCAGCGGATGCCTTCGTCCACTAAGCCACCAGACCCGGCATACACACATCTTTCTCTCTCTCTCTGTCTCTCTCTCTCTCTCTCTCTCCCTCTCTCTCTCTCTCTCTCTCTGTCTCCCTCCCTCTCTCTATCTCTCCCTCCCTTTCGATGTCTCCCTCTCTCTCTCTCCCTCTCTCTCTCTCTCTCTTCCTCCCTCTCTCCCTCTCTCTGTCTCCCTCTGTCTCACTCACTCTGTCTCCCTCTCTCGCTCTGTCTCCCTCTCTCTGTCTCCCTCCCTCTCCCTTCCTCGGTCTCCCTTTCCCTTCCTCTGTCTCCCTCTCCCTCCCTCCATCCCTCTGTCTCTCTCCCTCGCTCTCCCTCCCTCTCTCTCCCTCTGTCTCCCTCCCTCTGTCTCCCTCTATCTGTATTGCTCCCTCTGTCGCCCTCCTCCCTCTGTCTCCCTCTCTCTATCTCCCTCTCTCTGTCTCCCTCCCTCTGTCTTTCTCCCTCTTTCTGTCTCCCTCTGTTTCCGTCCCTCTGTTTCTCTCCCTCTGTCTCCGTCCTTCTGTCTCCCTCCCTCTCTCTGTCTCCCTCTGTCTGTCTCCCTCTGTCTCCCTTCTCTGTCTCCCTTCCTCTGTCACCCTTCCTCTGTCTCCCTCTCTCTCTGTCTCCCTCTATCTCCCTTCCTCTGGCTCTCTCCCTCTGTCTCCCCCCCTCTGTCTCCCTTTCCTTCCCTCTGTCTCCCCCTGACTCCCTCCCTCTGTCTCCTTCTCTCTCTCTCTCCCTCTGTCTCCCTCTCTCTATGTCTCCCTCCCTCTCCCTATCACCCTCTGTCTCTCTCTCTCTCTCTGTCTCCCTCTCTGTCTGTCTCAGTCTCCGCCTCTATCTGCATGTCCCTGTCTCCTTCCCTCTGTCTCCCTCTCCGTCTCTCTGTCTCTGTTTGTCCCTGTCTCTGTCTGTCTCTGTCTCCCTCCCTCTCTCTGTATCTCTCTCTCTGTCTCCCTACCCCTCTCTATCTGTCTCCCTCCCTTCCTCTGTCTCCCTCTCTCTCTGTCTCCCTCTATCTCCCTTCCTCTGGCTCTCTCCCTCTGTCTCCCCCCCTCTGTCTCCCTTTCCTTCCCTCTGTCTCCCCCTGACTCCCTCCCTCTGTCTCATTCTCTCTCTCTCTCTGTCTCCCTCTCTCTATGTCTCCCTCCCTCTCCCTATCACCCTCTGTCTCTCTCTCTCTCTCTCTCTCTCTCTGTCTCCCTCTCTGTCTGTCTCAGTCTCCGCCTCTATCTGCATGTCCCTGTCTCCTTCCCTCTGTCTCCCTCTCCGTCTCTCTATCTCTGTTTGTCCCTGTCTCTATCTGTCTCTGTCTCCCTCCCTCTCTATCTCTCTCTCTGTCTCCCTACCCCTCTCTATCTGTCTCCCTCCCTCTTTCTATCTCTCTCGCGCTCCCTCTCTCTCGCTCTGTCTCCCTCTGTCTCCCTCACTCTGTCTGTCTCCATCTCTCTCTGTCTCCCTCCCCTCTCTCTCTCTCTGTCTCCCTCTGTCTACCTCCCTGTTTCCATCCCTCTGTCACCCTCCCCGTCTGTCTGTCTCCCTCTGTCTGTCTCCCTCTGTCTGTGTCCCTCCCTCTGTCTGTCTCCCTCTGTCTGTCCCCCTCTGTCTCCCTCTCTCTGTCTCCCTCTTTCTGTCACCATCCCTCTGTCTCAGTCCCTCTGTCTCCCTCCCTCTCCCTTTCTGTCTCCCTCTGTCTGTTTCCCTTTGTCTGTCTCCCTCTGTCTGTCTCCCTCTCTCTGCCCCCTCTCTCTCTGTCTCCCTCTCCCGCCCTTTGTCTGTGTCCCTCTGTCCCCCTCTCTCTGTCTGCCTCTCCCTCCCTTTGTCTACCCCAGACTCCCTCCCTCTCAGTCTCCCTCTCTCTCTGTCTCCCTCTCTCTCTGTCTCCCTCCCTCTCTCTGCCTCTGTCTCACTCTGTCTCCCTCTGTTTCCCTCTCTGTCTCTCTGCTTCTCTGTCTGTCGCATCTCTGCCTCTATCTGTCTATCCCTGTCCCTGTCTCTGCCTCTATCTGTCTGTTTGTCTGTCCCTGTCTCTGTCTATCCCTGTATGTCCCTGTCTCCCTCCGTCTCCCTCTCCGTCTCTCTGTCCCTGTCTCTGTCTATATCTCTGTCTGTCTCCCTCCCTCTCTGTCACTCTCTCTGTCTCCCTCCCTCTCTCTATCTCTCTATCCCGCTCTCTCTCTCTCTGTCTCCCTCTGTCTCCCTCACTCGCTGTCTCCCTCTCTCTCTGTCTCCCTCTCTGTCTCCCTCTGTCTCCCCCTCTGTCTCCATCCCTCAGTCACCCTCCTCCCTCTGTCTGTCTCTCTCCCTCTGTCTCCATCTGTCTGTCACCCTCTGTCTCCCTCTCTCTGTCTCCTTTCCTCCGTCTCCATCCCTCCCTCTCCCTCTGTCCCCAGCTGTCTTCCTCTCTCTTCCTCCCTCTCTCTCTCTGCCTCCCTCTCTCTCTGTCTCCCTCTCCCCGTCTCCCTGTCTCCCTCTCTCTGTCTCCCTCTTTCCCGGACTCCCTTCCTCTGTCTCCCTCTCTCTCTCGGTCTCCCACGGTTTCCCTCTCTCTATGTCTCCCTCCCTCTGTCTCCCTCCTCCCCTCTGTCTCCCTCCCCCTCCTCCCTCTGTCTGTCTCCCTCTGTCTCCCTCCCTTTCTGTCTCCCTCCCTTTCTGTCTCCCTCTCGCTCTGTCTCCCTCTCGCTCTGTCTCCCTCTCGCTCTGTCTCCCTCTCTCTCTGTCTCCCTCTGTCTGTCACCCTCTGTCACCTCACCCTCTGTCACCTCACCCTCTGTCACCTCACCCCAGCTTCGCAGGCGCACACACAGCTGCACCCAAGTACTTTGCAGGTCTTTAAAAGACCATTTAATGGGAGACGTTATATTGTAATTGTAATTGTAACTTATATTTATATAGTGCATTATCACCAACGGTCTCTAAGCGCTTGCTTTGGGAACCCGTCCTGGTTTTTTCCCTGTGAGATAACCCGTACTGGGCACCCCCAAGGTGAAAGCCAGGCATCCCGCCGCGGGGGGCCATAGTGGAGATTAAGCAAGCTATTGCCCAGAGTTGCAGAGTGTGAACCTGTGATTCGAGCAGGCACCGAAGCGAGAATTATCGAGTCCGTGGACATTTTTGGGCTCAAGACCCTGCCGCTTCGGGAATTGAACCCTGGTCCCTGGTCTGACCTCTGCTTCATGGTCTGCCTCTTCTAACCATTGAGCCACACTTCTCCTGTTATGCAATAGATGAGGCATAGTGAGAACAAAGCTTTCAAAGGAATGTCTCTTAATTAGCAGCATTCTAAGTGCCCGTTAATACCAGTGTCATCCCGCGACACACCCACCATTTGCAGGCGACACAGTACTGTGTCGGGACACACAGTTTGGAAAGCTCTGGACTAGAGAGTGACATATTGTAAATACCAGTGACTAAAATTAATTCAAGCATTCCAGCCTTGGTATATCTTAACTAGCTTACTAGGAATCACTTTAGAACAGTAACACAGCTTGTATGCACCTTAGTATATCTTAACTAGCTTACTAGGAGTTACTTAAGAGCAGTAACGTATCTTGTATGTCTTTGTATACAGTATGATGTTTTCTCTTGTCTGTGAGATATGCTGCACCATTAATCTAGCAGCTCCACAAATGTCCTGTTTTTGTTGTTTTCCAGGGTTGAATGTGCTGTTCTGGGAAGGGCAAACAACACTGAAATCTACAGGCCAGTGCAGCAGAACGGAAAGGTGACTTGTACTGATTATAACTGGGGGATCTGCTATGGTCTCAGGTTGTACTGCATGCAAATACTCTCTTTTGTTTATGACTCAGACATTTGCAGATTCTCTCACAGAACTGATGGATTAGTAAAACAAATGTTAGCAAAAGCTTGCACCTTCAAAGAGCTCTCATGTCACTATCTGCCAGTAGACCCAAAGCATTCTTTGTAGTCCTACAGGACACAGGCTCTAACGTTCATATACGTCTATTTTCTCTAATTCTCCTAAATCACGTTAGCATCTAGTACATCTTATTTTGATGTCACAACAATTGATGTATAAGTGCGTCTATGAGTGATTGATCCTTTCTTTACCATCTGCCTGCAGTGCTCTGAGATCCCAGGCCTGAAGATTCTGTCTTACAATGCCCCCGTATACTACGGCAACAGGAACTTCTTCAAAGAAGCTGTGAGCAGGCTGTTGGGTTTAACCCAGGAGAAGATCAGAAAGAGGGAGAAGGCCCAGAAAGCCCTTGAGGAGGGGAGAGCTGCAGACATCAGCATAATTGTAAGACTCGGAACCCCTGAGAAGGTTCTTTGATCGCACTGGTGTTGCTGTAATTCAGATTATCCGTGGTCAATCACTGATGATGCCAGCGCTGCAATTTATTGAATGTGAAGCGTGCCAGGTACTCTAAAGCTGAATGATCTGAAGTGAAATCACACATGTCTGATATGTGTCTCAGCCCAATCAACAGTAATTAATCCCAAATGGAAAGGCAAATAAGACACGTAGAGCTCATCCCAATCTTCCACAACATATATGGATGATGAAGCCTGTTGTCTCTTTCGGCTTCTTGTCCCTGTTCACACTGTTACTGAACCTAGAATGTTGACAAACAGCAGTAGTGCACACATACATGCTAAGAATTCTCATTGGCTGAGAGATTCTCAGCATTCTTTATCAAATACTAATTTGAATGGTTCTATGTGAAGGTAAAGCAGGCCAAAGCCAAGAAAACTTTTAACAGGACCCCAAAATCAAGGCAACCATATTACAAAATCATGGCCTGATTTAGAAGTTGCTCCATCAAAACCGTGAAGGATAACCCATCCGCGTTTTTACAAGTGGATTATATCCTATGAAACTTGCACTACGGTAGATGGGATATCCGTCACCTTGTGACAAGAAAGCCACAAACCAAACACTAAATCAGGCCCTTAGTTTCTTTCTATTGGAAGTGTTCAAAATATGAACTCTTAATAACAAACACAATAGCCATGAAGACAATAAAATTACAAAAGTTATAATTAGAATTTTTCAATACTTTTTTGTCATCATTTCTTTTGTTTTTTGGGGTGGAGGAACCGTTCAGTGCTTTTCTCTCCACAGCAACACCACCATTTCAAGCTTCACTTATTTGCCCTGTTTTCTCAGGCTCTTTTTCAGCAAGTAGACCTAAACATCATCTCAACCCTCTTCTTCCCTGCCCCCACTCCCAAAAAGTCTTTGTATTGTCTCATTTTACCCCAACCAGATGGAAACTATCTTTGAATATTTTAATAGGGCCATACAATGTAACGAAAAATAATTCTCTTTACACAGGTCTGCATCACTAATGATTACTAACAACCGGCATTCTAGAATGTTGCTTTGTTTGATGATGTCAACTGAGGTTTTGATACATATTGTGACATAATTCACTGAATGGCTGTTTTAAATAACATGTTGTTTGCTCTTTTCCTTTTTACTATTGTGTTAATTAATTTTGTTACTATATCTTTTTTTAGCAAAAGAGTTTGTTAAATTTTTCAATCACAATATATTGCAGATTATACGGCAATATAGCAGCAATGATTTATGTAGTCCCCCCCTTATTGAACTATGAAGAGGAAAATAAATGTTATTCAATTTGTCACAAGACCATTAACTAAATTCTCCACATATTCACCGACTATTATCACTTTACCTACTTTATTTGTTTATTTATTTTGGCTCGACAGTTCACAGTACAAATTTGCAACTTTCTGGACTCACCCCCCCCCCCCCTCCTCCCTGGGTCCAAGATTACTAAAACCAACAAAAAAAAAAGACAAATATTTACATATGGTTACAGGCTCTACACCAATTATATTTTCAAGATGCATAGGCAAATATCCCGTTTTATACATCCTTATACGTCAACCAAAATCAGCCAATGTAGCTCAAAAAAAGAGAAAGCCTAAGAGCGGGTCAAATCTAATACACTAAGCAATACTGAGCGGGAGAAATTCAGGATAGTTTGTGGGGGAGGGTTTTAGGAAAAGAAGAAGGAGAAAGGAGAAGAGGGAAAAGGGGAGAGATTAGATGTTCATAGCCTCCAGCCAGTTGGCCAAAGGGCTCCAAACTACTAAGCCCCTTTGCTTTACCCTTTGTTCTTTCTTGGCGTAAATAGCCCATTCCAACCTAAATGTAGCCAGAAGTCTTGCTTGCCATTGCCCAAAAGATGGGGGATGCAGATCTTTCCAATAAGAAGTGATACATATCCGAAGAATAGTCATTGCTACAAAAATTAACGCACCTCCAGTCTTTGGATCTAGATGGTCGTATAGCCTTAGCAAGATAGTACATGGAGTAAGTTGAATATTTAAAGATAATATTTCACTCAGAAATTTTTGTACATCTTGTATTAGTTGTTGAAGATTAGGTGAGGTGGCAAACATATGTACTGCATCCGCATTGTATGCTGTACATCACGGGCAATTTGCCCCAGGGCCTGACGTCCATTTGGCAACTCTGGAGGGTGTAATATACAGGAAAAAAGCAGTCTTGAAAAACTGAAGCTTGTAATTTGGAAGATAAGGGATAGATTTGAGCTTGGCCTAAGGCATAGCAAAAGGCATTTGGTGGAATATTTAGCTTAACCTGCCATTTAGCGTCTATTTTATTCAGGTCATCTGGCCGCTGTTCATTCAAGATGGAGTAAATGCTTCCTATCCTTGGGAGATTAGGATTCACCAGTTTGTCAATCAATCCAACGGCATTGAAGACAGCAAACCCCCCTGTTTGGTGCCTTAAGTACCATGCAATGGCCTGCCATTGGAAAATCTGGTTATTCCCCACTTTGTAGCAAATTTGTAGTACTTGAAAAGAGCGAAGTTCACCGGAGCTAAAGAAGTCCCCTAATTTGCCGATCCCTGTAGTATACCATTGTCGTATGTAAGTATTTTGAATAATCAAAGGCAAGTTATCGTTACACTTGATAGGGGTATAGTAGTTTAGTTTAGATGTACCGAACATCTTACGGACGTTATTGAAAACGTGAAAGGCACCTAGCATAGTCTTAAATCGGACTCGCTTAAAGTAGCATAGTTCGAGTTGACGCCATAGGCATCCCTTTACCTTCTCTCCCAGAAGTAGAAGATATGGGGAAGTCAACCCTAAGGGGGTTAAGGCACAATCTTCAAACAACAGTTTGCTGGAGTGTTGTAATGCTGCAGCCCAGTTATATAATTTTAAATTAGGGAGAGCCCAGCCTCCCCTCTCCCGGGGCAGGCAGAGAAGATTAAACGCTCTCCTTGGCTGTGTAAATGCCCATATGAACGGTGAGAAGATTCGCTCAAATATGGCTACTGAGTGATTATTAAATATGAGCGGGATTGTCCGGAAGAAATAAAGAAGCTTAGGAAAGTACGTCAACTTTAAAACATTACATCTTCCTACTATGGTTAAATGGAGGTTGTCGATTTTCCGAAGTGACTTCTCCATTGTGATGGCAAGATGGATCACATTTTCTGTGACTAAGGTATCTAAATCAGAAACTATATTGACTCCTAGATATTTTGCCTTTTGCACTATCCTGTTATCTACCCAGTTTATCTGCCGATTTACAATTACCTGTGTCTTTGATTTGTTCAGGGCATAACCTGAGATTAAGCCAAATTCCTGTGATTCAGATTTTAGGGCCCTAATAGCAGTCTCGGGCTCTGGAGTAATTATAGCTAAATCATCGGCGTAGGCCATGATTTTTGAATCCATTGCAAACCTGGTAACTGGCAAAATAAGAGGATTTAGTTCCATTCTTTTTATCGAAGGGTCAATATATAGGGCTAATAACAGGGGGGAAAAGGGGCACCCCTGTCTCGTCACTTTTGTAATCTCTATCTGCTCTGTCAAATGGCCATTGATGAGAATTTTAGCAGTGGGATCTTGATACAGTGCCTGAATTGCCTGCAGTATTTTCGGGCCAAAACTGATCCTCCGCATTACTGCCCGTACGAATTGCCATAAGAATTACCTACTTTATTTTAATGTCAAGCTTATGCCTCAAAAATTGCCCAGTTCAAAATGGCTGTTGTAATATTGCACGAATGATGTTTAAGATACATGGTCCAACAACTACCTCTCATAGGAATTTATTGTTTCTCTCTCTGTAGGAAAATGGAATAGCCAATCCAGTGTACCTTCCAGATAGAGACGTCTTGGACTCAGATTCAGGTACACATTATGCATCCATTTTTCTATTTTCTTACGCAAGATCATTCCTCCAGCTAGGAGAAACAACGAAAAGACTTTCCACCAACAGACCTCAGTAGCAAACCAGAATTGACTTTAAAGAAGAAATTAGTATTCAAAAGCTTACGCCTTTTGATCTGCATTTATCCAAGCAGATCTTATCACATGCTTATTCAAGACGGCATACATGATGCTCATTTGCATAATGCAAAGCTGGCTAGGATATAACAGTCACTGAGGTGGCCCGGGGCTTTATGGCCTTAGTGCAAGCAGTGAATCTAGACAGCTTAGCTGGTATTAATATATTGCTATAAATGAGGTGCAGCCTCACCTCATCCCACACCTGGGCCTCGGTGTCACTGCACCTGCTACACTAACGTAATTTACTGGTCTCCAAGTTGCTAAGCTACTCGTCTTTCCTTCTTGCCTCCCTATCTCCACCCCAGCCTCTAATTTCCTTCATCCATTTAAGTTTTTTGGGGGGAAATCTCTTAATTAGATTTTCATGAGAACAAATATTGCATCACTGCCCAGCAAGGCAGTACAAACATCAAACATGGTGTGATTGACCAACCCCTGATCATATCTTGTTGAGTGCAACTTGTATTGTACAGTGACATCATCATGCTATAAAATATACAAATACATGCATATCACTCTTTATCAAACATTGAACTTTCCTGAGCTTGCGATTGGAGGTATTGAGCCAAATGTTCCAAAATGCCCTTGGGCTTAGAAGACAAGGGAAGCTCTTCTGCATAAAGTTCGAGGTTTTCTTTACAATACACCATAGCCCTAACCTAGTGGTCTGGACGGGGGGCTAGAGTACTGTCCCACAACAGTGCCACCCGAAGCCTTGCCATCAGAGTTGCTATTCTGACAAATCTGCCCATTGTCCCTTTCAGTTGCAGTATATGGCATAGCAAACAAATCTGTGGCATACTTTGGGACCCCAGACATAACTTGTATGCGCAGCACTACATCCTCCCAGTACATTGACACCAGCTTACATTACCAGGCCAAGTGCCAGAATACTGCACGTAACTGGCAGCAGCGCTTGCATTTGCTTGAGTTTTGAAGGCCTAACCTGTGCAGTTTAAGTGGTGTGTGGTACACTTGGTGAATATATTTGAAATGGATAATCCTCAGATTGCCATAAGAAGAGAGGGTGCTGGTGAGATTGCAGATGAGCTCCCATTCTAATTGTGTCAGCGGAGGGGTAAGCCTGTCATTCCAGTTCATAAGTTATGGGACGTGGATCTTTCTGGTATGAAACCAGATTGGTCCCATAAGACCAGACTTGGCATTAATGGCTGGAGTTTAGAAGCAAGGATTTTAGACAATATTTTTGCGTCCAAGTTAATCAGGGATAAGGGGTGGTATGACTCAGATGAAGAGGGCAACTTATCTTTTTGTAATAAAGTGATGATCAAAGCTTGTCTAAGCGATGGTGGAAGTCGCCCGTTTTGTGTGCCTCACCATATACCTCCAGCCAATAGTGAGTCAGGAGCTCAGCATATTCCTTATAGAATTCTGCAGTGATTCCATCAGGCCCGGAGCTTTTTTGTTTGGCAAAGCACGTATTGCTGGCCGAATATCAGAAGCTTCGATTGGCTGACTTAAGTATTTACGATGTCCATTCGCCAGCCATGCGCATGCAATGTCAGAGAGATACTCTGCCAGAGCCAAAGAATCAGCGCTCCCCCGCGATTTGTACATGTACAGTCCCAGGATTGATCCACTATGACCTGTGGTGGTAATGTTTCCCACCCTGCGGATCTATGATATTAGTGATGTGTTGGTGCTCTGCATGGAATTTAAGCTTATCAGCTAAGTTACGGCCTGGCCTGCGGCCCTCGTCATAGGCTCAAGCTATGTGTCTCCTATATAGGTATCGTATTTCAGTTATTGCCATTTCGGCATACTCTAAAATCAGCTTGTGTATGCGAGAGAGTGGTTGCATATGGCCTTGTTTCATATTCTCTTTCAAGCTCCAATAGTGCCTTCTCTATCCTCATGATCTGTCCCCTGATATCTTGCTGATGCAGACTCCCCTAATAGTGACCTTGAAGGCCTCCCAGAGGGTTTCCGCTTTGTCTACAGTGCCTACATTTAGGTCAAAATTTTACCCTATTGCTTTTCTGATAGTGTCGGAATAGGTAGGGTCTAAGAGGGCCTCCAAGCAGCTTCTCCATGTGAATGGGAAATGGATATTGGTGGGAATAGTGAGTAGGAGCCAGTGGTCCAGGTGAGATCAGCTGCCGTGTGCCGGAGAGGCGTGTGTACCCTCCAATGTAGCCGGATTGTGAAGTCGCCAGACATCAAGCAGCCCAAACTCCATCATGCCATCTTTGATGCACTGGGCAGCCCTCGGATTGCGTCCGCCCTGTTGGCTAGATTTATCCCCACTTGGATCTAAGTCCCTGTTGAAATCACCCCCCCACACAAACACAATCCCAGCATCTAGCCAATCTCGTAGGACACTAAATATTTAAGCAGACACCTCAGGTTTGTCCGGAATGGGACTGTAGATATTAACAATAGTCAGTAACGAGGCCCCTAGCTTGCCAAGCACCATGGCATATTGACCGTCTTCATCTGTACACGTTTTTATTGGTGTAAATAAAAGACACATTTTTAGCAGGATAAGAACCCCTCTGGCATAGGACGAGTAAGACAAGGCGAGTTATACCCAACCCACTTCAGTGCAATCCTAGCCTCAGTCAACTTGGTCACTTCACTTGTGCCTCCTGGAGGAGAGCTATCTGAACCCCATGCCTATCTAGATAGGCGAAGACCTGCCGGATTTTCTTGGGGAAATTTATCCCTCGGACTTTCCACGTTAAACATGTGAACTTATCATCCTTTGACATAATTGAAAGTGATGAACATAAGCATAGTAGGCACCCAGCTGCCTGATGACAAACCTTAACACATATACCATGGCCAGAGCATCGGAACAATCACAGTTAACATACCTCACATTGCAGAATTCAGTTCCGCCCACCCACTTTAGCATACCCAACTCGCCAAAGCCATCCCTTGAGTAAAAAACATAGCCCAACAAAGTTAAACATGTGCTAAATGTGATATGGGGTCCACCCATTGGGGAGCGCTGTGGCACATCCTACTCCCTAGCTGACAAGGGAGGTGGCCGACTAGTATAAATGGACTCCCTAGACCATCCATCAGCAAGAGTAGTTATGCATAAGACCAGAATGACAAATATGACACTATATCACCCGCACTGACGCTGGGGGGGCACCAAAATGCAAAAGGGATACAGGTATTTGAATACGGGACAGCAGAAACTTGTGCTGGAGAGCACTTCTAACAATACTGTGAAGAACAGCAGGTACTACTAGGAGAGACAGTTAGTTGAAGCACAGCGCATTACACTTGAAACCTTAGCCTACATCGTCCGAGGCAGAGAATCATGGGCATTTGCCGCAGGATGGGACAACCGTTCAACCACAGTACCTTAGGCGATGCTTGATGAGGCATAGAAATGACAGTATGTCTAGAGGTCAGACTTGCAAGCCCTAAAACACAAAAGGATACAGTTATAATAGTGCAACGCGGCAGAGGCACTGCGGTTCAGAGTCCAGCACACCAGTGTAAATTGTTATCATTGCAATGGAGGTACTGCAAGAGAACCAGTGAAACGGAACGCAAAGCATTGTTCAGTACCCCTTAGCCTTCATCGTCTGATGCTTCGGGAGCAGCCTTTTTCCTGTGCCAGAGAGATTTTGCGAAATCCATGGCCTGCTTCGGTTTGGTGAAAATCCTGGCTTTGTCATCTGAGCAAATACGCAGCTGAGCCTAACATGGCATACTGTACATTCTCGGGAATCAGGAGCTTCTTCACTTGCTGAAATTCCTTTCTAGCTGCCTGGACCACAGTGAAGTCAGGGTAAAATGCCACTGTGTTACCCTGATACGTGATGGTGCCTTTCTGTCGGGTGACGTGGAGCACTGAGTCGCTGTCCATGTATTTGAAGAGAAGCACAATAATCGGTCTGGGTGGAGCACCGGGTGGCAGGCAAACTGACAGCGAGCAATGGGTTCTTTCTACAATGAGCAAATTCCGCGCCACAGATGTCCCGGAGCATGTTCTCCATAAATATCTCCAGCCTACCCACATTTGTGGACTCTGGCAGCCCCATTATACGCAGATTATTGCGCCGGGATCTGGCCTCTTGGATGTCATAAGGCATCCAATAGGAGTAAGATTCCCAAGAGAACCATCACAACGTTACAAGCACGTAATTTAAAATATTTACGACCATCTTTCGGTTCTTTCCTTCTACAGGTCTCACTTTTTTATCATTAGCCCGCCCATTTTGGCAGGAGCTCACGCCACAAGCAGAACCTTTTTTTGCTTTTTTTGTTACAAGAATCTAGGATCGGGTACGCCTTTTAGGGGGTGTAGACCGTCCATTTTCTTGCATTTTGGTCCTGAAGAATACTAGGTTGAAACATGTAGACCAGACCACCTACTGAGATACCCTTGGTCATAACTACCCTCAAAGTATCTCCACATTTCTTTTAACATTGTCCAGTTACTTATGAATAAAATTTATTTTTTGAGTCTAACCAGGACAATTTTTAACATTCTTTTTGCACTCAAACACTCACAAACCAGCTACACTGCATTTCAGGTGTTGTTAAGAGTAAGGGGGTCCCAGTGAAGGAAAGAACATGTTATTTAAGAATCATTAGAATAATTCTAGTCAACAAAAAGGTACCTCTATAATGTTTTAATCACATTATAGGAAAAGAGCAATATTACGCATTCACAAAGCATACACAATTGTAATGGTACAGGTGCCCCTGGGGATGGAAGGGACGTGATATAGTGAAGGTAAGGTGGGGGGGGTTTTGTGACAGTAAAAACACGATATTGATCAAATAATAATATGATTCCAATGTTCAATAGTAAGCAAAATAAACGGTTAATCAATGCCAAAGTTTCAAAAAACATGCCCCAATGTCCATCTTATACAAGAATGGTGGGTTGGACGGGGCTGTTGAAGGGCAGGGACGTATGTCGACGTTTCGACCCTAAGAAAGCAGGATTGGTAGGATTCCTTGCACGTGGGTCTTCTTCAGGACGGGCGGAATAATAGGGGCAGCCAACCTAGTATTAAAAAGGATTAGTTAAATAATTATATAATGGACAAGTCTTTAGTCTGGTCTAGGTGGGTAGGGTAAACAAGAGACGTACCTGAGTACATCAGTTTGGGGAGGAGATTATTCCAGAAAAGGGTCCATGACATTTGTTCGAAACCTTAAGAAAAATCATAATTATACCCAATTAGAAATATAGTTGTCCGATTAAATCTACCAAATTAATAAAGGAAAACACCCTGATGGCACTCGGTCATCAGGGTGGACCCCAATGATGAAGCATGTCACCACTAATCTGGTGAGTGAGGGTTTTTTTATAAAAGGAAGAATTCTTTCCTTTTTCAAACACACATTCCATTTAGAGTCTACGATTCTCTATGGCGATATTCCTTCTTTGTTAACTACATACCTACCCTGGGGAACAGGAGTAATCTCCATTCACACTTGGTGAAAAAAATCCCTTACTCTCCTCTTTGTTGTTACACACCTCCGCAGTGATCACCAGCAGCCTGGCCCAGCTACTGTCGAAGAGCTGAGATCACCGTCGTGGAGGCTCCAGGGGGGCAGCGACCGCAGGAGTTTGATGTGCTGAACAAGAGCCCCCGGCAGTGCAGAAAGAATCAGCCTCACCACACTGGGACACTGTAGCGCCTTACTTGATTTCACATCGGGAGGCAGTGTGATGTGCCTGGGGTGGGACTGCAGGGGGGCGATCCGCCGCTTTTCAAAAAACACCGGGCCCGCAAGTGCCAAGAAGGGGAGCGCCGTCAAAGTGGAAGCCACACGCTCCACCCAATCCCCAGCGTCTCACAGCTGGTTCACAGAAGGCCCACTGCAGGCCTCACAGGCACCCTCCAGTCAAAGCATGGCTGAGATTATGGCCCTGCCGCCCGCCACACCATGAGCCCTCAATGTTGATGCACTCTCCCCAGGATGATGAAGTAGCAGGAGTCAGTAGGTAGGCAGAGCGGTGCGTTTGAGCAGCAGAGCCGCAGCTAGTCCAGGCCTCACAACAGGCCCAGGCGCTTGTTCACCATGCCCCCCGCAATGCTCCACCAGCCGGCACCCAAAACTCAGCAGCTCTGTTGCTCTGGGCCAAGCTACTCACAGCCCCCAGTCGAGGCACTGCAGCACGATAGGGATCGCCAGAAGTTCACGCAATGAACGGCCACAGTTGGCTGCCAGTGCCGCTGTGTCTGCACGGCACCCCTTATCAGGCCGCCTTGTTGGTCACCTCCGTCGGTCCGCGCTGGGGGGTTTATTCGCACAGACACTCGGAGACACTATGAGCGACTACACTGTTGACCAGCCTCGGGTCCCACAGGCGTGCCGATAATCACTGGGGTACACCAGGCGCCAGATCTCTTGCGGCCTCCATTCATGCGGTCACCATGTTGCTTCCAGTGCGGTCTCTCTGCCAATAAACTTTCGCACCTTCCATGGGCCAGCGACTGCACCCAAACGCACAAAATTGATTCCTGGCAGGTAGCAGTCTGTCGCCACTGATTTTTATGGTGGGATGATATCTAGAGAGCAGGGTAGATGCAGGATGAAGCTGTCTGCTGGCGAAGCTGCACTACGGTGCAGCCATCTTGCCATGCACCTTCTAGCGCCCCCTTCCTTCATCCATTTAATGATCTACCTCCTTCCTCAGTCTCTCTCTTCCCCCACTTCTGTCTCTCACTCATCCTCATCTTTTTTCTCCCGTCCCTCCTTATTTCTGGTTCTTTTCTCTTCCTTGCCCACTTTTCCCATCCTTTTCTCCTTTCTCTTTCTCACTCAAAGCTCCTTCTCCTGAAAAGTGAATACAGCCATGGTCCTGGCATGCACTGAGTCTAATCAAAAATCAGACTGGGCAACTGCCGACCTCACATCAGCTGGTGCTGGGTAGACTGGGCCTGCTCCCACCTCTGGCCCCCAGTGCATTGCTCTGGCTGCACCAATAGTAGCTACCCCCGAGAAACAGTCACAATGGCTTTCTAAGTTGCTTCTGATTATTGGACCTGCTGAAAATAAAACTATAAACTGTATGTTCTACATCACCACTTTTTGAGAAAGATCTTTCCCATTCCTTGATAAATACAATCATGAGAGCATAAAGGTGTCTTAAACAATTGGAAGTCTCCTGGTGTATGACCTATGATATCAGCACTCACATATTTCCACCTACGACCATCGGTTTCCACATTTGATTTTAAAGGTAGTATGACAGCCAGTTTCTTTTCTGAGAAACACAATTCAAGATTTCTAAGAATGTGTTAAGAAAAACAAGACAGTGGTTGAGTATCTGTGCAACAGATCTATAACTCTGACAGTCGTGGTCGCTGCTGGTGGGAGCGGTGGGATGGGTAGCCAGGTAGGGGAGGATTTCGAGAGACGACCATGAGGGAAAATTTATTAATACATTTTTCCTCGTGGCCGTCTCTCGAAATCCCCCCTCACCTGGCCCCACCACCTACCACTCTCACCTGCAGTGGCTGCGGCTGTATTCTGAGCATCCTACTTAAGCTGCTGATGAGTATAAGGACAATCATTGAGAAGTCCACAGATCAGGTCTTAGATCCACATTCCTTTTTCCCACCCTCCCCCTCGACCCCTCGCATGCACACATACATTTGGGGCTAGAAAGCTTCAGAATGTTATGACAAACTAAATTTCATAGGGGCAATTAACAGGGTTTGCATTATTTTGGGGAATAACATCTGAGAATTGGTGTTTCTGCGCCAATTCCCATAGGTTTTTCTCTGGTTGCTGTCAATTCTTGAACTGTCCACTGGACCAGTGGAGGTTTTATAATTTGGTGGGCAGCAACTCTGTTCGAGCAACAGAGTAATTTACTATGTCAATATGGTGGAGCACGGGCCAGCTGCCAAATTACAAATCTGACCATTACTAAGGAACCTCTGGATCCCCATTACAGAAATGAGCCAAACCACTTTCTTTTCAGGAGACTTCTTGAAACCAAACCTTTCAATACATCACTTGCCTAAATTCACCATGCTGAAAACTTGAGTATTACAATAAAAAACAAGTTTTTGCAATGCAATAGGTCTCGCATTTATACAAGTTTGAGCTATTGGCATTGTAAATGACAATGCCTTTTATTTAAGTTTTATTTTTTTAAACCTAAATAAAAGATGTTGGGCCCGATTCACAGAACTAACTTAAGACAAAATCCTAAACTTACTACTTTTGGTATTCACAGAAGTTAGGATTTTGTCTTAAGACAGACTTAAGTTAGGATTCTGTCTTAAGTCTGTCTTAAGACAAAATCCTAACTTCTGTGAATACCAAAAGTAGTAAGTTTAGGATTTTGTCTTAAGTTAGTTCTGTGAATCGGGCCCACTGTCATTTACAATGCTAACAGATCAAACTCTCGCAAATGCGAGACCTATTGCATTGCAAATGCTTGTTTTTCTATTTATTAATTTACCATTCCAAGACGGGCGTCTGCCATTCTACAGCAGTACATTTTTATAAGCCTAAATGGCTCCTACATCATCAAGACACATATATGCACCTATGTCACCATGCTGCGGCAAGCATTATGGCTTTTTTTTTTTTCGCTGACACTGGCAACAGGCTTTTGTCTTCTCATTGCAGTTGCTGCTTACCCTTGGCAAAAAAAAACATTCCCAAAGACAAAAGGTCAGCTAGCACATTTGAAAGGCGAGACCTTCTGGCTTAGCCAACTCTTGCTAAATCTCATATCTCCGGTGGCTGGACTTTTGTACATTTTGCCTCATTTTGCAATTGTTCCATATTTGACTCAATATGCACTACTGGGGAGGTGAAACACATTTGAAACCTGTACAATCTTAGGGCACTTTCCTATCATCTGTGACAGCCTTCTGCTCTATAATAACTTGGTGAGCACCTCCCTCTCCTATTGCACTCTATGTCTGCCACTTGCTTTCATCCAACGTGGACATCTTGTCTTCTATGTATTGTGTGGTACCTGGAAGCTCTTATAGTGTTCAGCAACTGAATAGGTGAAAAACACCCCAGCTTCCCCATTGGTCACCTGTCCTTCCTCCTGTGAGCCTCTGGTGATCAGAAACCCCTGTAAGGGAAAAGACTGCTTTTCTTTCTATTGAGGATTTTTTTCTCAGTGTGGCATTTTCTCTTTGAGTCTTAGCAAGCCCAGGCCTCCTAACAATCTAGTGCAAGTAGTTGCCCGTCACACAAACAAGACCCAGAAAAACAGTAAAGTATGCCTAGCAAGCCTGCTTCACCTCAGTCTCAGCAGCAGACTTCACCCTTGCTTCACCAAGACACTGCTGTCTATCAAAGCATTTTCTGGCATCAGGTTCCACTTAGAGAGCCTAAAAGTTGCATCCATGTCCCTAGTCTCTCTCCCTGAAATGTTGGTTCTGATGCTGGTCTGAGCCACAAAGACTCTGGTGGATCAGGCTGGGCATCACCATCAGCTTAGGGCCAGCAGCTTGGCGGATGGAGACACACAAGGACTCCAGAGAATCACAGCCATGTGGCATGGCTTTAGTGATATCAGAGTGCATTGACTAGGGCAAGGAGCAAGTGCTGAGAGATGGTATAATAAATACTCCAATGATGTTTGGAAAATGTAACTTGACTACTGATTCTATTTCGTAAAACAAGAATGTTATGATTAATTGGTGCTGGCCCTAAAAGAGATTGAATGTTTAATCTATCTTTATAAAGTATATACCGTTTTTTGTTAAATAACACAACCAAAAAGTAGATGCCAGGATACAATTTACGAATTGTCATGGTTGAATAGACAACTCATCAGTCAAAAGACAGAATTGTGCATACAGTTCATTTGGAGCAACTGGAGGTAGAGGAGGTACTAAGAAGACATTATTTCCTGAAAGTCTGGAGTGAGGATCCGTCTCAAATAAAAAGGAAGTCATTCAAACGGGGTTGTGCTTGCTGAAACTCCAATTTCATTGAGCGTTTTGCTGCAGGTGGTATGGAAGCAACCCAGAGAGAAAGACATTTTCAGGGAAATAGTCCATTTTTTATATGGGAAGCTCTGTAAATAGTAAAATGAGTTTAACTTTACACGTGCATTAGAGGAACCTCAACATTTCTTGAAGAGCAAGGAGATAAGCTTATACGTGCACGGGACACTGATCAGGTATTTGGCTGAACAGATGTTAGGGAAGGAGGAAGCAGTCAGAAAGGTCAGGGAGCACCGCCCCATCAATTTTGGAAGAGGGTGTTGCCTAACAGCAAGAGCTGCTGACTTTGGAACTGGGGGACCAGGTTTGAGTCTGGGCATTGGCTCAACATCCTGTGCTTCTGAGCAAATCACCTAATCTCCCCACGCCTAAAAAAAAGTGTCCTTATGTTATGTAACTGTTGCTCATGTAAACCACTCCAGTACTATCAGGTCAAGCTTGCGCTATATAAAAAAAACTAAGCAAAACTACAAAGGTGATTGGGCAAGGGCTTAAAGAGTAAAAAACAGCTCAATTTCAGTTACTGAGTTACAATTGTTTCTGCCGGATCCGATTGGTATATAGACAGTGAATGAACTACTATTCAGATTATTCACAGTGAGTCTCAAAACTGGTATTTGTTGTCTGTTTACTTTCATTTAGAATGCCAAATTAACGCAATACAGTAACTGGAGCCAAAAGTAGCCATCTGCATTTCTTTTTACCCTAGAACGCATTCAGAGAGTAGAAATGTTTTAGTTAACTAGGCAATACCGTGCATTTCTATAAAATACCACTGATTACTTAATCAACCCCTCCTAGTCCCAGGAACAGTAATGGACCAGAGTTGCCTGGTTACAGACCTTTTTGCTCACCTCCCTTATTCACTGAAATGCACCCGCTAAATCTACAAAATATTTGTAGCCCCAATCAGGGCACCCTCACACTGACACACACCCTCCCCGAGGATTTCAGCTTTGAACCAGTGGAGATTAAACAGAGCCTCAGCCTTTGTTCCACATCTTCAACAGCAGCCTTCCAAAAGGCACCAGGAAAGTGTCCGTCATTTTAGAAAGAGAACCTTGATCCGACCCGGTGAGAGACTCATACGCACTTTCAATGGCTCATTAAAAAGGCGGCAAAATGAAAGAATACGTCCTCAGATAAAATGTACGTATGTTGTAACCTACAAGGCTTATTTTCCTTTTCAATATTCGCCGCATTAATGGAAAAATCTTAGAGTATACTGGAAGATGTGCTGTGCCACCTGAACCCCACTCCAGGAAGGCAAAGCAGCAATGCAGCATTTAAAATAACGGCAGGTGTCAAGCACGGAGTAGAACCCTCCATGTGCTGACAGAACTCTACTTCAGTTTTTTCCTGCAGTAGGTTTATTTACTCGAGGGTAAGTTAGAATTCTGTTCCTAAGCGGAAGATTGTAAATTGTTACCTTTGCCCACATCCTGAAAACGAGGTGTACCGTGGCACGCTGAACCCACCTTCGAGAGCCCCGCGCTACTCTGGGTTCAGCAAGAGCCGCTGCATATTTGATCTCCCTATTTCCGTTGCTGCGCCCTCCAGCCCCTCCATTTCTCAACAGCAGGCAGTGAAAATGTCAAAGCGGTGCAGCCTGTAGGCTGGTACTGCTCATTTTGATAGCCCGGCTTTAATCACGTAGATTTAGCTGGTCAGCTTGCGTGATAAAGTGCAGGAGCCCTCGGGAGAGAAAACAAGCAATGTCTGCCAGTGACGTCAGACGGTTCGCGCAGTGACGCTTGGCCATGCACGCTGCCGCTAGTTCCAGCTAATAGGGACTGTGCACGGGCGGAGGCCCTGTCTCGGCAGCTGTAGAACCGGAGAGGCAGTCAGAATCACTGCGCAGGTGAGGGGTGAAGTGGGGGGGAGCGTCAGCCATCACGGAGGGATTTTGTATGTGGGGGGAGCGTCAGCCATCACGAAGGGATTTTGTATGTGGGGGGGGTGTCAGCCATCACAGAGGGATTGACAGGGGAGAGTTACTTGTTCGGCCTGGTGCTGGTGTGCTGTGACTTCGGTGCATGCGCGTTGACGGGCCATGGTTTGCAAGAGAGACAGGAGATGTGCACACGCGCGCGGCCTGCGCCGATCCGATTCCTGAGGCTGCGCGTGCCCATCTCTTGTCTCCTGGGAAGCAGAGCCGGTGACTATAGGTCTCTGGCGAGACAGCGCTTTCGCGCTGTAATCGCCCTGAGACCTAAAATTCATGGGAATCTAGCTGCTGGTGACTGTAAATGGTTCATAGTCCTGTGATGTCTGCACCAAAAACACAAACGTGATGCAAAGTTATCAGAAAAGTGCAGGCTTTCTTCCAGGTCCTAGTTTTCCTTGATTATAGTCGTTCTTACTCTCATCTCTCATCAACCAGTAGTGTGCCAGAAGGCCCCTGTACAGAGTGGTTGAGCAAGGGGGTGGGGCCTCGGATTACATCTCAGCAGGCCCACTGTGGGGGACTTACTTGTGGCAACAATAGGGGTTCTTGGCCCCCAATGACCATCAGCAGCCAAGGAGGAGTCATTAGGCATGACCGAGCAATACTCTGCCCGCTCACAGAACTCCGCAAACTTTGGCAAAGTTTTTTGGCAACTCCATTGAATTTCCGGGAGGGAAACTCAGCGCGCTACACCCAGGCCTACACTCATCCTCCTTTGTCTAGTCCTCATGGTTCTCTTATGTGTTCTGGCCCTGTTCTTGGTCCTCCAGGGCTGATCCCACTGATCTTTGTCCTCCTGGTACTTCTCCTGCTCACCCAGACCCTCCTCCTGATCCTCCTCATTCTGGTCCTTCTTTTCCTTTTATTTATCAAAAAGAGAGGGGGGGACCAAGGAGCTTATTAAGGTCCAGTGTCCGTCCCTATTATTTTCAATTTCCTAGGCTTCATTCAGGAGTGGCTTCCACCTATTAGCTGTGACCATGATAAGGGTATACAGGTTCTACTCCGCCCTGATTGAGATAAGAGGGTAATTTTTACACTCACTAAACCACGTGCACTTTACATTTTTTACTTGATGGTCCTGACGAAGCACTAACGACCTATGGGCAACGGAAGCACGAAACATTTTGACCTTGACAATTGACACCTAGGCAAAATAGGCCTCTTGGGTCAATAATTTTCAGCAGTATTGACTGCCAAGGGTATACTTTTAAACTTATAGCTGCATGTTTACCCTTGCTTTTTATTTTATTTTTAATCTATCACACTGGCACGAATTTTCTTTACCCTCCTCTTGACTCACAACCCGCATGCACCATCCGGCATTCCTCTAAAAGATCTCCGATAAAGTGACCCTTCGGGGGACCCGTAGGGAATTGCAGCGCCGGCCCTACGAGGAGCAAACGCCCGATGATGAAGCATGACACTCTTCGGGGTGTGTGAGGGCAACAGAGGAAACACAGTGTCTTTCCCTCTCATAATTTTGGGTCCTTTATACCTAGGAATCTCCTTTTCTCTTTTTCCTTTCTTTTTCTTCCAATTTTTTAAGTATTGGTGACTTTTTGCACCACGATGCATGGGTGACTTTTTTCACCCTGGCACAGGAACTTTGTCCTCTTTGTTGGTTAAGCCTTCTTTTACTTTTCCCAGACCTACTCCGCATCCTTTTTGCTTGTCTACTGGTCTTTCTCTTCATCCTTTGTCTTTTCCTCCTCCTGGTCCTCCTCATTTTTTTAACCCATCTTTCTTGAATCTTCATTGTATTTACTACAGCAGAGATGGCAAGTATCATCAATAAACCAATAACTTATTGTTAGTATGCTGCGTTCCAGGCATAACAGTTGTTCCCGGATTTAACAACGGCATGAATATGCACAGCTAATATAACACAAACCCAACTGTGAGCCTATAAACCCATATTGAATACAAATATACTTGAGTGCTGCCACCCTAATTGTGGACCGCTTACAGCGGGGGCAGTGATAGGACCACTTTGTGACTTTCGCATGGGTTCTGTTCTGCATCAACACCACAACTGTATTATTTGCACTTGCGCAATACGGGGGTGGTGAGTGAGAGGAGGTATACTTATGTGGGGAGGTGCTATCGGGAATGCACTCACTGTGTCAAGTCATTCAGAGCTCTAGTCTCCACCAGGAGTTTCCTGGAGGGCAAAGAGCAGTTCCTCCAACGCAGCTGTAATGGGACACTTTTTTGATCCCCATATTTCTTTGCTTTGTAGCGCAGCGACCTTCACCATATCCCACTGGACAGTCAGTCTCTGCCAGTGTGCCACAATGAGCTATGTCAGGGCCTTCTAATGCATAGTAACTGCCCTCCTGATGAGCAGCAGTGCCAGGTCAGTGAATCGATTGGATGCTCCTCCTGCTTTACAGAGCTTATAGAGGCCCAGTAATCAGCCAGACATGCAGTCCAAAGCTTTACCTCCTGTGACAAGTGAGAGAGCGTTTCAGACCTCCGCCCACAGCTTGCAAGCCAACAGACAGCTCAAAAATGTATGCATGATGTCTGCCTCAGGGACTTGGCAGTTAGGGCATTTCAGAAATACAGTAGTGTACATCAAATGTATCTTGGCCAGCATTAAGGAGGCTCTGTGTAATATGGTATATTGTATGTATTAAAAACGGGCACTGCACAAGACCTTTCTCTGGTATATCAGCACACTGTCTTATTCCTTTTGGGCTAATACATGGCCTATGTCTTGTTCCGAGGTTTTCTGAAAGTCTCCCAGTGGATCTTGAGTTTTATATGAGATGGCTTAAGTGAGCCAAGTAATATGTTTCTGCCCATTGCCCATTGTGTAGTGTATCTGTGTCAGTGGGTGTGTCGCCTGCACGTGTCGGTAATGCCCCACAGTCACTCCATCTCCCCCATGAGTTGATTATGTGCCAAAAGCTGACCACCCGGAATAATTTTTTGTTCAGTCGGAAGGTCAAAGGGGATGAGGTACACATCATGGAGCAAGTCATCCTGTGTAACCACTCCCACTGATTCTGAGAGTGCCACCCCCTCGCGACCTACAGCTGTTCTGAAAGAACTAATTCAACATAGGGGGATCTCCGAGGCATACAATTGCCACCCTAGCGAGATTCTCAGCGCTGTACGATGGCACTCATGTGCCACCTGAAGGAAGATATTCAAGGGTATGAGCAGTGCTGATCTGGGGAGAAACAGTTCCTGCACAGCCTCATTGCTCTTGTCTCCAGTCCCAGGCACACCTCTATTGAATGGCGCCCAGCCTGCCAATGAGATGGCCATTGGAGCGGTGCAGCCACATAATAGTGTTCGCGCTGTGCTGCCACATAATAGTGTTCGAACACCAGAGTTGTACAGTATTGAATTTTTCATAGATTCACATGCTTGAATTTTCTCGTTGCCGAGGTGGGGGTCCTGTGCTAATTATAACTAGTAGTAAAAAAATTCAATTTAGATAGACTATAATTACATTTTTTCATAAAATTAAGTAGCAATCCAAATCGGATTTTTCCCAACCAAAGTTCAACCAATCAGAGCAGAGCTTGCACCCTTTTCCTCCTGTGCAGTGACTTCACACGTAAGATTTCTTAGCGCACCTCGTGGAAGGGGAGTCTCCTTGTGCTCTGCTCAGTTTTTTTCTTCAGGACCTGACTTTGTACATTGTTGTTCTCCAGGTGCAGTTAGATGTTTAGTTGGCCTTTGCTACATACTGTAACAGATTCTACCATCATGTCAGAGGGCTCAAAAAAGGGTTTATTTTGGCCATGTAAGACTTGTGGGGGGATAAGGCTCTTATAATAAGATACTCGCGAGGAGTCCTTGTACTGCCTGCACCCACACCTTAAATCAAGGACTGCAAATATTGTAGAACATTTTCAGCTAAAATTCTCAAAGATCGAAAAGCAAGGCTTTTGTTATAGCTGCAGAAGAGAAAAGCTACTAGTCAGTCAAGATATCTTTATTCGACTTTTTCCAAGTCATACAAAGAAACATAAACAGTAAAACGTGGCATAAAATACATATATGTTGTTGAATGTTAAAAACGACACACTTCATACACGTTAAGAAAAATACTATGTACAATGATTTAAGAAGGCGAAATTTGACCGTCAGCTTTCACCCTTGCTGCGGCCACTAAAAAGTTTGCAATACAAAATGTTGTACGTGGATTTGACGCAAGCTGTAAATAAAGCAGCGCCGGGCGTACCTGAGTAAAACCTGCTTCTCTCAAGATGGGGAGCAAATATTTTTTCCTCTGCTCATGATATTGGCTACAGAACATGACGCAATGCATTGTGTCCTGTACCGAAAAGTCATCACACCTGCAAGGTGGGGCTAACTCTGGCTTCTGCCATTGCTTAAAAGAACCCAGGTAAAAATGTATCAGGTTGAACCTGAACTTTGTCAGTAAAAGCCTGTGATAGGGATGTGTAACGAAACTGAGATAAGGGGCAAGTAAGGGAGCGCTAACCAGGAGGTTGTGTGCCCTAACTGAGGGCTTCAATAATTCAACATCCTCTCGACGAGCTGCCTTCTTTTCCATAAATGCCTTTTTTATGTGGGCGATGTCTGATGCCTTGATTTTTTCTGGGCTTTGGAAAAGTTCTGGTCGGCCTAAATCAGTAAATGATTTGTTTAAATAGGTCAGCCATGGAATGCTCTTAAATTTTTCTAGGGAGAGTACATCTTTCAAAATGGTATGGTTCAATGGGAGATCGTCATTCAACCATATTTTCAGCCATAGGATCAGCGGCGCTAGGCTTAATAGATCCGACAGGTAGGGTAAACCCACCTCCTGATGTATCGAGTAAGTTGGGGCTGACTGGGGTAAGGAGAGGAGAGATCTAATAAATTTATTTTCTGCTCTCTGGATAGGCTCAAGATTTACATAGCCCCATAGCGGAGATCCATAAAGTGCTATGGCCACGGATTTGCACCTATAGATCTTTAAAAGGGCTTCCATTGGCCTTGCCCCCAACTTACCCGCAAAGCCAAGGATCGCTAAAGAAGACCTAGTTACTGCCAATCTTTTTGCTGTTACCTGGGGCCCCCATGTTCCCTTATGATCGAACAAGACTCCCAAATAGGGGAACGTGGTGACCTTCGACACAGGAACCCCACTACAGAAGAATGATTTATGACATTTTTTAGTGCACTCACGCCCCATGACCATCGTGTGAGATTTTGACGCGTTCACCTTCAGGTCCAAATTGTCCATAAAGGAGCCGAAGGCGTCCAGTAGGTGCTGCAGACCGACACCAGTGCGAGCGATCAGCACCGCGTCGTCCGCATACAGGAGTGCCGGTATTTGCACATCTCCTGCACGCGGAACGTCCGCGTCCTGACCGCGCAGGTGTTCCCCTAGGCCGTTAATATACAAGAAAAGCTACTAAAACTCCAGACTCTGGAGAGGAAGGTCCTTGTCCTAAAGTGAAACAGTCTCTAAAGAGAGAGAAAGACCTGAAAAAGACCTAAGTGGACCACCAAAAAAGACTCTGAAAAAGGTGGACAAGAGAAAGCCAACCTTTGAAAAAGTGAACCCTCCAAGACCCCAGGAAAAACATCAAAAGATATCAGCCTCTGAACCAACTACACCCTTTGACAAGGCATAAGCCTCCACCAACATCAGGAAACCGGCAACTGAGAAATCAGGCAAATCGCAGATCAAACCGTCGACGAGACTGCCGACTGCCCGTCGATCAATCAATCAATCAAAACATTTGTATAGCACGCTACTCACCCTGAAGGGTCTCAAGGCACTGGGGGAGAGGGGTCCGTTACTGCTCGAAAAGCCAGGTCGATGGCGAAGATGGCTAAGTCAACGACACCTACGATCATTGTGTCTTCCCCTTCATCGACAGTAATTGTAGTATCGATGACGATGTCTTCGTTCACGGCAAGACTTTTGACAATGACACTCTCATTGACACAGACAATGCAAATGCCGTCGTCACACCA
This sequence comes from Lissotriton vulgaris, assembly GCF_964263255.1. Classification (NCBI taxonomy): domain Eukaryota; kingdom Metazoa; phylum Chordata; class Amphibia; order Caudata; family Salamandridae; genus Lissotriton; species Lissotriton vulgaris. The sequence goes on along the minus strand of NC_141685.1, from coordinate 1,341,090,542 downwards.
TTGACAGAAGGACCGATGGCCCCTTCGACAACGATGCTTCCTCGGCCAGCGAAGATGGCACCTCTGAAGCAGAGACCTTTTTCATCATCTATGACACCATCGACTGGCCCGTCAATAGCCATCAATGAACCAGTTTTGAGACCAGAGTTAACCTCACCCAGCAGGGTTTCAACATTGTGTTTTCTTTAATTGGGGACATAGGAGAACATGAGTATGACAATAATAATGTTTTTCTTGCGGATGCCACAAGCCCGTTTCATTTCCATGTTAAATGTTCACAAGCCCGTTTCATTTCCATGTTAAATGTTCAGACTCGGATGATGATGAACAACAGAAATCGCAACACATGCAGGGTGAATTTTCATTTCAGGACAGAGAAGGTAAGAAAACCTATGACGAATTCCTGCAATATGAGCCTTATGATGACGCCTTTGAGGCGCAACAATTTCAGGAACCTACAATGCAAATCCCCATAGCTGTGATTACAGATGATGTTGCAGGACTATCGTAAGAGGTTTCCCTCTAAGGGAACAACACCTTCAAAAACAGGTGCACTACAAAGAGAACCTTCACTGCAGCAACCAACATCACAGCATACAGAGAACCCACTGCCAAGCCAATTAGAAACCATTACCAACATAATGATTATGTGGAGGGAGACGATGATGAAGAACTCGAAGAGGGAGAAATACTGCAGGACAAGACCACTACTGTGGGTAGTGAATGGGACAATCATGTAACCCCCATATCAGCCAAACCGACACTTCCAGGTGCTAGTTCACTTCCTGATGACTTTGGAGGGTTCTTTCGGGACTTCAAAGAGCCATGAAGCGCTTTGATCTACCAATTGCAGTACAGCAGACAGAGTGCTTCTTGTACTATTTCAAAGAATAAAGCAAGCAATCAATACGATCCATACCAATTGTAGATAACATTTAAACCAATGGCCTCAAGGTCATGAAGAACCCAGTCACAGTGGCCGCAGTGATTCCAAGATTGCACAATAAGTATAATTCTCTAGATAGCTCGCCGGCCTGCTTGATAGGCCATCCTAAGCCAGACTTGTGGTGAAAGTGGCATGAAGGAGATCAAAGAATCCAGCAGCACTATCTTCAGCTCCTCTATACAAAGAATGCAGGTGACTGGACAATATAGGGAAACATGTCTTAGCCATGGCAGTGATTACTATAAGAGTGTCAAATGCGGTCCGACCTCGCGCAGGTCCTAGAGTTTCTGCCTGAAGATAAAAAACATGAAGCTAGTACCATCCGACAAGAAGGAGAACATACATCTTCAGAGATTATAGATACTGCGGTGGATGTGGCATGTACAGGCTTCAGACAGATGGTTGTGCAGCAGTCTTGAGAAGCCAGGGCTGGCTCAAGGAAACCTATTTTCGGACAGAGGTCCAGTAAAAAATCTTAGCCATGCCATACAATGGAGAGTCCTTGTTTGGAAAACACATTGATGATGCCCAGCAATCCAACAAGGCTGACACTGGGACTACGCAATGCTTGGGAGACTTCCAACTGAGAAAATTCCATCTTCTCGAAGTAGCCAAGGCAGAGAACAATACTCCTTTTGTGGAGGATAGCAACCTCATTGATACCAACCGTATCATCAACAAGCACAGGGTTACCGTCAACAATTCTCGAAACAATATAGACCAGCTCAGACCTCAACCTACTCCAAACAGGGAGGTAGAAGACGAACTGTAGCAGTAGCAATGGGTCAAGAATCCTCCAGTAGACAGTGACAAATCAATTACACTAGTCGCCTCAGTGCCTTCACCTCCTTTGCATTTCGGAGACACTCTTCTCAGCTGCTACAAAAACTGGACTTCTATTTCCTCAGACATGTGGGTCCTGAACATAATAAAATTTGATCACACCCTGGAGTTTGTCCAGAAACCTCTTTATCATCTGCTTGTCAGAAGATCACATCAGCATCTTCAGCTTTCAAGAGAGGAAATCAACTCTCTGGTTTCCAAGGGAGGGTACACAGTCAAAATATTGAATCTTTAATTTCGACTTACATCGAGTTGCTAATATCGAAGGGACAGAATATCGATGTCCAGAATATCGATGGCCAGAATATCGACCCTAAGGTAAGTAATATCGAAATTACTTATATCGATAGCATATATATCGATGTAAGTAATATCGACATTACTTATATCTATAGCATATATATTGATGTAAGTAATTTCGATTTACTAATATGTGTTAGAAATTTTAGTTAAGTATTTAAATTAATTGTTATAATATGTGTTTAATATGTTTTTATAAATAGAAAATATATAAAAGTAAATTAAATGTTTTACTACCAGAGCGGGTTGTGGGTTTTTAGGGGAATAGGGTGGGAAGTAATTTATTTGTAATTAAATAATTATTTTTTAATGATTAATTTATTTTGCAATTAAATATTAATTGGCAATGAATTATTTTAATTGATTAATTGATTAATTAATTGATAATGTATGTATATTTTTAAGTAAATTATATGTTTTACTACTGGAGCGGGTTGTGGGTTTATAGGGGAATAGGGTGGGAAGTAATTTATTTGTAATTAAAGAATTATTTTTTAATGATTAATTTATTTTGCAATTAAATATTAATTGGCAATGAATATTTTAATTGATTAATTGAATAATTAATTGATAATTTATGTATATTTTTAACTAAATTATATGTTTTACTACTGGAGCGGGTTGTGGGTTTATAGGGGAATAGGGTGGGAAGTAATTTAATTGTAATATTAATTAATTTTTGGTAAAGGAGTATTTTTAGGGTTCAGGGTCAGTTTTGGGTTTTTGGGTAAAGGGGTATTTTTATGGTTCAGGGTCAGTTTTGTTTTTTGGGGTAAAGGGGTATTTTTAGGGTTCAGGGTCAGTTTTCAGTTTTTGGGAAAAGGGGTATTTTTAGGGTTCAGGGTCAGTTTTCAGTTTTTGGGTAAAGGTGTATTTTTAGGGTTCAGGGTCAGTTTTGGTTTTTTGGGTAAAGGGGTATTTTTAGGGTTCAGGGTCAGTTTTCAGTTTTTTGGGTAAAGGGGTATTTTTAGGGTTCAGGGTCAGTTTTCAGTTTTTGGGTAAAGGGGTATTTTTAGGGTTCAGGGTCAGTTTTCAGTTTTTGGGTAAAGGGGTATTTTTAGGGTTCAGGGTCAGTTTTCAGTTTTTGGGTAAAGGGGTATTTTTAGGGTTCAGGGTCAGTTTTCAGTTCTTGGGTAAAGGGATATTTTTTGGCTTCAGGGTCAGTTTTCCCTACTGTTGCACCCACTGGAGTGGGAATAGTAATTTTAACCCCTACGCTATCCAACACTTTCCCTACTGTTGCACCCTCTGGAGTGGGAATAGTAATTTTTACCCCTACGCTATCCAACACTTTCTCTACTGTTGCACCCTCTGTAGTGGGAATAGTAATTATTGTTAAGTAAGTATATATTATATATGATTTGTTAATATTATTATTTTTTATTAAATATGTATTATTATTTTTTTTTACCATTATTAAATATATTTAAATATGTTTAAGTAATTTATAAGTATTTACAGTATTTTTCATGTTATTTTAAACCCAAAAAAAACGATATATTTGACAACGATATTTTTAACATCAATATTATTTTTTCGATATTTTGGTACTTACCATGTTGTACATAGGGCGTCGATATTCTTGCAATCGATATAATTACGTCGATATTTGTGTAGGTCGAAATTCTGTCTGTCGAAATTCTGTCATAGATCCCCAAGGGAGCAATGGAAGAAGTCCCACAAAACTGCAGACACACAGGTTTCTACTCCAGCTTCTTTCTCCTAAAGATGAAGAAAGGCAAAGGGAGACAAGGGTTGGTTCTCCTGAGAAAGAAAAATGGCAAATGGAGACAGGTGTTAGATCTCAGACAGCTCAAAAAATATCTCAAAAACAATTGTTCAGAATGATTACGCTACAGGATATCATTTGTTTCTTAAACAAGGGAGATCACAAGACAATGTTGGATCATCTAAACTCTTATTTTCCTTTTCCCATACACGTGCAGCAAAGAAGATATCTTAGAATTGAGGTTGCTGGAAGTCACTACTAATTCTACAGTTTAGACTAAAATCAGCCTGAACATGTTCACCAAGTGCAAAGCAACAGTAGCAGGTTATCTCAGATGACATACCTGGACGATTGACTGCTGAAGGCAAATTCATGCAAGCCTGCAAAGGAATCTTCAGGGCATGCCCGCATCTCTTCCAGAACCTGGGCCTCCATCTGAACATGGAAAAATCCTTTATAACTCCTCAAAATACAATCAATTTTTGGGAGATGTCATGGACAAACAAATTTGCAATGTATACCCAATAGAAGAGAGAATCATAAAGATTATGACACTGGGATCTTCCCTGTCAAGAAAAGGGTTCACTTCAGTAAGGCAATTCAAATCGCTCCTGTGACTGATTTCGTCATGCATTCCTCTCATCCCTAACTGTCAGTTGTACATGAGACCACTGCAAGAATAATTGGACAAGCAATGGATGCAGGACAACTGCTCATTCTACGACATATTCCTGATAACACCAGAAATGGTGCTCACGATACAGAAAGAAAACATTGCAGTGAGGATAAAATTCTTTATAAGGACTCCAAGTCTTATCATGACAACTGACGCCTCAATGGAAGGATGGGGCGCATGTACAAGAGCTGTAAGTCAGTAGAAAGTGGTCATACGGAGAGAAGAAGCACAACAATCTATTGGAACTGAAGGCAGTAGAGTTAGGGCTCAAAGCCTTGCTGAGACTGCAAGGGTTAGAAGTATTGACAACAAGACCACAATGTTTTACTTAAACAAACTGGGTGGTGAAAGATCACATCCTTTATCCCAGGAAGCGCAGGGCATTTGGAACTGGCATCTAAGAAACAAAATTTCATGAAGGTGGAACATGTTCAAGGCATAGACAACCAGTGGGAGGATGATTTAAGCAGGTCCCTGAAAAATGGTCACAAGTGGGATTTGACAGACAAGCAGCTCAGAAAGATACTCCGTAAATGTCAAATTCCTTCCCTAGATCAATTTGCAAGCTCAACAAACAAGAACTTTTGACACTATGCAATCAGATTCCTACACAAGGGATCACAGGGGAATACACTTCAGATGTCTTGGGCAGACATGCTCGCATAATAATTTCTGACAATACCTTTAATACCACGCATCCTGAACAATATGCAATGGGAACCGTGCAGGATCATCCTGATAGCTCCTGGGTGGCTTAGACAATTCTGGTACATGGAGCTTCTCCTATTGTCAGAACAGCCACACACTCAACTTAAACCAGTCCTGGGTTTGCTATACAGAGACGGTGGACAGGTGATACATCCGAACCAGGAATCTCTCAATTTAGCCGCTTGGATCCTGAATACAGTGAAGTCCATCAGCTAGATATTTGCCAGAATATCAGAGAAATTCTAGCAAAAGCTAGGGGAGACTCCACAAACAAGGCATGCAAAGCTAAATGACTAAGCTCTTCAGAAAGTCTGTCGCACTTTGTCATGATAACGTCGAAAGACTACTTACATCCAAGGTACGCTCCCACTCTACCTGGAGTGCAGCAACCTCAGCTGCTTTGTTTGCCAAAGTACTTCTGTCATACATATGCCAAACAGCCACATGGTCTAACAGGCATATATTTACAAGACATTTCTGTCTGAATGCTGCTAACAATACATATGCAGCAGTGGGCCAAGCAGTGCTTCGAAAACTGTTTCAATGAGGTGAGCTCATTTGTATTTATTGATAAGTTAGTACTTTATACTTTATACGCTATATGATGGAAAACCAGTCAATTATCACACCAGTAGCTGGTAGGGCTTCAGGGGGCAACTCTAAGCTGCCCTCTGTATGTATGTATCTATAAATCCAACACTGGCATCAGTGTGCGTTTATTAATATGAGATGTTTAATACCCAAAATCCCTATTTCCAGTGAAACCATCATCCGCATACAGAGAGAGGATTTATGTTTTGCCACGATGAGTGTGCCCCAGGCTTGTCAAAATTGACAAAGCCACTGTGCAAGAGGCTCCACCGTCAGGGTGAAAAGCAGAGGAGAAAGATGACTATCTGACGTGTGCCTCTAACAACTGGCATAGGGGTGGAAATGAGCCGCCCTACTTTGAGTCACTCCGAGGGCACAGTATAGAGAAGTATGATAATCCGCAACAACCAGCCTTCAATGCCCAGTTTTTTGTAAGACAGTGAACATGCAGCCCCGTCTAGTGTGTCAAATGCTTTCTCGAGGTCTAAGACAAGGCAGACTGAGTGAGGCCATTGCTGCAGAGTCTCCGCCAGCCATCTGTGCAGTCTACAGATATTAAGAGTTGTGGATCTGCCTGGTATGAATCCATTTTGGCCAGGGTGGATCAGCACCCTGGCCAAAATGCCAGGTCCCATCAGTTATGCCACAATACCCTGCTTAAGATCTTGTAATTGCTGCCCATCAGAGACAGTGGCTGTAGGAGGAGTCCTTCAGCAGGTCTCGTCCCGGCTTCGGAAGCGGGACCAGAAGTGCCTTTCGCATGGACTGGGGTAAGTGAACCACAGGGAGGGCAATAGCATAGACTTCAAGAAGTTTGGGGCCAGTAGAGCTTTATACGTCTTATAAAAGTCATTTGGTAGGCCGTCGAGTCTCAGAGCGTTATAAGTGGGAAAGTGTTAAGGCACATCAGATTTCCTGCTGTGCAAGATGGTTGTTCAGGGCTTCTCTCTCCCTGGGGGAATCACTAGCAATGTGATGACAATGAAGAAATCTTGTATACTGGACAGTCAAACAGTACAGGGTTGTATAGGGCCTGATAATTCGCACAAAAAGCATCATGTATTGCACACTGGGTAGTGGCAACTGATGACTGGTAGAGGGGGATAGCAGTCACCGACTCCACATCGAGCTCCACATCGGTCACGTTTTAAGAGCCACTCCAAGAGTTTACCTGGTTTTTCACCCTCTTCGTGTCACATCGCTTGATATGCCCTGTTTATCTGAGCGAGCTCCTGGCTGAGGTCACCTCTTGCCCCAATCCCTGCATGTATGCAGTGGTGTTGCGACCTGTTTTTAGAGCCTCCCACTGTACTTGTCTCCTGGTGGCTGGCTGACTTTTTTCAGCTATATAATTGCCTAGTGTTTCTCGAGTTGTTTTGCAGAACACAGGGTCCTCTGCCGTGGGCTGTAAGCGCCAGATGGGTACTGGCAGAGTAGGCTCTCCACTCAATGTGTAAAAAAAATGTCTTATGGTCTAAGAGGGTTCTCCCTGGTATTCCGCCCTATGACTTTGAGCTGTATGGTGCAGTGACAGAGGAAACGGACAAAGCGGAAATGGAGATCGTGTGGTGTGGAGTAATAGGATTTTTCTTTGGCAGACGGGGTTAGTGCCCACCAGCTATCAATTAAAGCAATGAGTGAGCCACATTGACAAATAGGATGCATTGTGCATGGGTGTAGAGCAGGGGGGTGTAGTGTATGATCTATCCAACGCAGGGTCCATAATCCAATTAAAACCCTCTCCTATTATCCAGGGTAAATAGGACCATTTGGTCAGTAGTGACAACACAGGGGCCTGAAACTGTGGTTGTACAACATGTGGCAAGTATTCACTATCCAGAAATACAGCTGTTGCTTCCAGTTAGCCCTTCACAAACACATAACGACGCTCCGGGTCCATCTCAACAACCGCACTCCTGAAGGTGACTGATGCCTTACCCATATCAGCAACACCTTCGCATTTCCTGAATAGATTGTGCACAAGCATCTGCCCCTACAACGCCTTTAAAGCTTAAGTTACTCCCCCCTTTCTTATAGGAATGCAGCATGGACCCCCTGCCTTTTAATATATTGATGAATGGAGTGACGCTTCTTGGCCGTATCCATACCGACATTCCAGGTTAAAAACAGCAACTTAGACATGCAGCAGCTACTGACATGGAAATATCAGGGTGAAAGCGTCAGGGGATAGGCCCCAGCCATGAAGAGGCAAGGCTAATGGACAGGTCCTACTAAAAATGCAATGAATAGTGCATACATGATGTAATACTCCCTTTCCCAGGGTGGCAGGGTACCTCTTGGCTGCCCAAACAGTGACCTGTAAATTCTATGAATGTGTAAATGTAAATGTACAGGAATTTATATAGCGCAAATCACCGAGCGGTTTCTAAGCGCTTGCTTAGGGAATCCTGTGAGATAACCCCGGCAGGGTATCCGCAAGGTGAAAGCCAGGCATCCCGCCGCGAGGGGCTGTTGTGGAGATTAAGCAAGCTATTGCCCAGAGTCGCAGAGTGTGAACCTGTGAATCGAGTAGGCACCGGAGCGAGAATTGTCGAGTCCATGGACATTTTAGGACTCAAGACCCCGCCGAGCCGGGAATTGAACCCTAGTCCCAGGCTGACCTCTGCTTCCAGGTCTGCCTATTCTAACCAGTGAGCCACACTTCTCCTGTGTCTCTCGGTGCACTCTACAAGAGCCCCAGAGTGCCCCTCGTGAACAGTGGGGGTCGTGGCTCAGAAGGCCGACTGTGCAGTAAAAGCACACTACCTGAATGAGGAGAGGGGAGACGTCTAGCTGTGCAAATTTTAGGAAGCATATTAGAATCCAGGCATGCAAAGGGGCACCAAGTCGCCGGAGTACTCAGTGTTGCTGTGCAACAGTCCAGGGAAGGCCCCCCCGGAAGGTCGCTGGGAGGGTGGTAACCCCATCCATAATTAAACATTACCATCTGCAGTTTGTGGTGCAAATCTAGGCAACAAAATCGAGACGGCGCTACACCGCGATGTTACTGAATCCTTCTCTGACGACTCGCCCTCTGAGCGAGTCATCTGTTGCAGGAAACATCCCCCAGGCGCGGACTCCAGCCACAGCAGCCAGGGTCTGTATTTGTTCCGGGCACTAGTTTTGCTTGTCTCCACAGTTGTTGCGTCTTGCGTTTGGGCCGGTGCAGTGAGCACTGTCCAGCAGCACTGGGCTCTGGTTCTGACGGTTCATAACGTCTTTGTTCCACCCAATCCCAGATGTCCTCCGGCTCTGAAAAAAAAATATTTTTTGATGCGCAGTACCTCAAAGAAAGCAGTGGGGTTCGCCCCCTGCGGGAAGCCAATTGTGCAGAGGTTATTGTTCTTGATATCCCGTCTCCATCTGTTACTCTACTCTCCAGGAAGCAGACTGTGTCAGTAATCTCCGTTATTCAGCTAGCAAGTTCCTCAGTTGCAGGATGGAAGGCTTGTATAGTCGATTCAGCCTGTGTCTGAGTGAGAGCTTTGCTGGTCATCTCTCTTGAGGCCTAGTTCCACCTCCACCGCGTCCACTATGACACCAAGATCCAGCTGTCTGTAATCGCAGCAAGGATTTTATTCTGCTTCACCTCCATATGGTCAGATGGTGTACAGGCAGTGGTCGAAGTGGGGAATAAAAAGTAGGAGAACTGTGGGTGGAGAATCAGGGGCGGGAATAACCGAAGATTGAATCAGTGGGCGGAGTCAGGGGTGTGGCTAGAAATCGCAAAACATACCAATTTTTTGTACGTTTAGCATTTCACTGACCAGTTACAGCTTATAATGTTATTTAATTCAAACAATGGATAAACATGTTTATTTGAGGTTTAATTCAGGAAAAAGCAAATACTGATAGGGAATACAGGTTTATATAAAGCATGCAAAATATAAGCAGGAACAATGGCATGGGTGCAAATTCAGGATGGTGAGTGTAAAAATTCAGGACAAGGGGTCAAAATTCAGGACAAAAATTCAGGACAGGAGGTAAAAAAATCAGCACACAAATTCGGGGCAACAGGTATGCTTTGCAGAAACATCAGTGAATGTCATGCAATAGTATATAAATAAGTAGGCAAGGAACATAAGAACAAGTCACTTCTCCTACCCCGTTACCGCTCCTTCTCTGTCATTTCCCCTGCCCCGTCACCGCTCCTGCCCATTCACTGCTCCTGCCCATTCACCGCTCCTGCCTGTCACTTTTCCTGCCACGTCAGCACTCCGCCCCGTTCACCGCTCCTGCCCCGTTCACTGCTCCTGCCCCGTTCAACGCTCCTGCCCAGTTCATCGCTCCTGTCCTTTCATTGCTCCCGCCCGGTTACCGTTCCTGCCTAATCACCACTCCTGCCCGGTCACCGCTCCTGCCCGGTCACCACTCCTGCCCGGTCACCGCTCCTGCCCGGTCACTGCTCCTGCCCGGTCTCTGCTCCTGCCCGGTCTCTGCTCCTGTCCAGTCAGCACTCCTGTCCCATCACTTCTCCTGCCGTGTTCACTGCCCCTTTCTGTTCACTGCCCCTTTCTGTTCACTGCCCCTATCCGTTCACTGCCCCTATCCGTTCACTGCCCCTATCCGGTTACCGCTCCTGCACATGCCTAATCACCGTTCCTTCCCCGTCACTTCCTAACCCATCACTTCTCCTGCCCCGTCGTCTCTCCTGTCCCGTCACTGCTCTTGACCCGTCACCTCTCTGCTCCGTTATCCAGTATTATGGGTATCTTTCATAGATTCACATGCCTGAATCATTCCCCATCGTCGGGGTAGGAGTCCCCGGTAAATAACAATAGTAATGTCACATGGACATTTACTTAGTACTAGGCCAGAGGCCTCACATTAGTAGCCTATCTAGGTCCTTATGTAAAAAGGACCAAACTTTGGCCAGGAGCCAATCAGCTACCATCACCCTTCTCACCTTCCTGGAAGGAGCCCTAGTCCCTCAGATTTTCTACCGCACGTCGTGCAAAGGAGTCTCCACTGAGCTCTGCTCAGGTTTTTTCCTATATCTTTGGATTTTTGCCTACTAATTGTTCAGGTTCAGTTGGAAAAGGAGTATTGATATTTAATATGTCTACTACTCCTAAAAAAGGACTTTTTAGACCATGTGCCTCATGTAGTAAAATGAGGCTACACATAGAGGACAAGCATGAAGAATGTTTGTACTGCCTCTATCCTCAGCATTCTGCCAAGGAATGTAAGATTTGTCGCACTCTCCCGGTCAAGACATTGAAAGACAGGGAAGGGCGACTGCTTCTGTGGCTCCAGAGACTGAAGGACAAAGACCAAGTCTCCTCAGGTGAGAGCGAGTGTTCCTTCAGAAGTTTCCACTCCTCTCCTAAAAGGCCTCGACAGACATCCCCAGGTCAGTCTGCTGTGCCTCCTCACAAGAAGCCAAAGTCCATGGAGGGTCATCCTAAGGTCAAGCCTTCTCTTCAGATGACAGCCTTCAAAAAGCCTGCTGTGGTATCTTCTGGCCTGCCTGTGACGATGTCGACAGTATCCATTTTGACATCCATGGCGTCTACTTTCTCCATGGCTTCAACTGCTACAACATCGTCGACGATGGGTAGGTCAATACCTTCTGTTATTCCTCTCACAAAACCGTCGACGACGCTCCCGTCGACGTCTGCTTCATCGTCGACGAAGGCAAGGCTTCCAGCGTCGACGAAAATCCCATCGTCGACGTCGAGTTCATCGTCGACGAAGACTTCATCGTCATCAAAGGCACCGTCGACGAGGACACCGTCGACGTCGACACCTTCGTCTACAAACCCGTCGACGTCGAGACCGTCGACGAAGACTTCCTCGTCGACGAAGACTACATCGTCGACGAAGGCACCGTCGACGAGGACACCGTCGACACCGTCGACGAGGACACCGTCGACGTCGACACCATCGTCGACGAGCCCGTCGACGAAGCCATCGTCGTCGACTTCTACAGTGTCGACGCCGCCGTCGACGAGGACATTGTCGTCGTCGTCGACGAGGACATCATCGACGTCGATGCAGTCGACGATGAAAATGCATGATAAAATGTCAACAATCGTAGACGCTCCACAGTCGGACACCATGTTAATGAATCTACAATCGAAGGGATCTCCATCAGTTAAGTATTCCTATACCCATTTTAAAATGTCATCATGCATGGTGACACCAGGGATGACTTCACCTAGCAAAGTCCAGCAACTGCTGCTAACGCAGTTTCTAGAAGCAGAAGATCCTGACGTAGAGAACATGTTTCCCATAGCATCCAATCCCTCTCATCTTAACATCAAGGTTCATGAGAGTTCAGACTGTGAAGATCTTGAAGAGATTACAATTCAAGAAGAAGTTCGACAGCATACCACTGTTCAGCCTATGGTATGCCTTCCAGCGTCAATTGTCTCTGACCTACAGTTTCTAATTTCAGACTATAAGCAAAGATTTCCATCTTCTGCTCCTGCTTCAGGAGTGCCAGCACAGCAGGAAGCTCCAACTCCTCAACATCGCCAGCGACCACCTCCGCTGGTTGTGCATCAGGAACAAGAGAAGTTGCCTCCTCAAATTTCTTCGGATGAGGATGAATATGAGGAAGAAATGAGACATGATGAGGTCCAAGATGAGGAAGGTGAAATACATGATGAGGATTCTGATGATAACGCCAACCTGGATCCGGCATCCCCAGAACAAGTACAGGATGATTCACCCCCTGAAGATTTAGGGGGATTCCATAATATAGTAGGGAGAGCGGCTGCAAGATTCAACATACAAATAGCTTCGGAAACGCAGGACTGTTTCCTCCATGATTTTAAGGAATCCTTCAAAAGATCTGTTTGATCCATCCCAGTAATCGATTATATATGGGAGCAAGGACTTAAAATTATGAAAAATCCTTCCTCTCTCATTCCAGTGCCGGCTAGACTTGAAAGGAAGTACAAAGCCCCAGACACTGCGCCCGCATGTTTAACTGGCCAGACTAAACCGGACTCAGTTATATCACAGGCCGCTCAGCAGAAGTCTAGCAACCCGTCAGCGGCAATAACAGCGCCTCCTGATAAAGAGGGGAGAAAACTTGATGCCATTGGCAAAAGATTTTCATCCATGTCCGCCCTATCAGTCAGGGCTGCAAATTCTCTCGCATTACTAGGTCGCTACAATCGACAGATATGGGCAGATATAGCCCCATATCTAGGGGCAATCCCAGAAGACCAGAAAGAAGAGGTTAGGAAAATTTTGCTGGAGGGCGAACGCTCTGCCTCAGAAATGATCGATGTGGCCTTGGATATCGCTTCCACAGGATTTCGTCAACTGGCAGGAGCAGCGGTTTTGAGACGCCAGGGCTGGCTTAAAGCCACAGCATTCCGGCCTGATGTGCAAGCTAAAGTTCTAGACATGCCATTTGATGGAGAACTGCTCTTCGGTGAACATATCGATGATATGCTGCAAGGTATTAAGAAGGATACCGACACGGCGAAAGCCCTAGGCACCCTACAATACAAAACTAATTCCTTTCGAGGATCCAGAGGTAGAGGGCAACAGAATCGAGGCAGCTATCAAGGTTACAAGCCCGCTTATAACTCTTCTCAGCAGTACAAGCCTCAATATCAGCAGAGGCAGCAACAAGGACGAGCTTCCTACAACAAGTCGTCCTTCCGAGGGAAAGGAGGAAAGAAAGATAATTACAGACGCCAATGACTGCTTTCTCCAGCATGCCTCCACCTCTTCTCCACAATTCGTAGTTGGAGGAAAAATTACCAACTTCCTTCACAATTGGAAGCAAATTACAACAGATCGTTGGGTGTTGCAGTTAGTTCGCTTCGGACACACTTTGGAGTTTGTGGAGCATCCTCCTCCGAACCCACCATGTCCTATGCAGCACAAGAATCTAAACCTACTTCAACAGGAGCTCTCTCTAATGCTCCAGAAAAGAACAGTGGAGAGAGTTCCTCGAGGTCAGAAGGGGAGAGGATTCTATTCCCGATTCTTCCTGGTCAGAAAAAAGGAGAAGAAGCAGTGGAGACCAATACTGGATCTGAGAAACCTAAATATATACCTCAAGAAGCAGTCCTTCCGTATGGTTACCCTCCAGGAGGTATTACACCTACGCAATCCAGGATGCCTATTTTCATATCCTCATTCACAAGAGTCATCGACAATTTCTGAGGTTTGCAGTGGCAGGCAGACACTACCAGTTCAGAGTTTTACCATTCAGCCTGAAGTCAGCTCCACGCATCTTGACGAAGTGTCTGTCTCCGGTAGCGGCATACCTTCGCCAGCATCATCACCAAGTCTTTCCCTACCTAGACGACTGGCTCATCAAAGCTCCGACTCGGACAGGCGTAGCCAAGTCCTCTTCGGCCTGCCTTCATCTATTCGAAAATCTGGGCCTAACACTCAACCAGGAAAAGTCAACTCTCCAACCGTCACAACGTCTCAATTTCCTGGGAGCAACGTTGGATACACAACAAGAGAAAGCCTTCCCTTCCAGAGAACGTCAGGTCAAGCTGAAGACCCTGGCCGTCCACATTCAGACCAAAAAGAGAGTCAAAGTTCGACTATTCAAGTCGTTGCTAGGAATGATGTCTTCCAACATTTTTCTCATTCCTCACTGTCGCCTACCCATGCGGCCTCTACAGGAAGCCTTAACAAATCAGTGGATCCAAAGTACAGGGTCATTCGACGACTGGATCAGGATCACTCAGGTCATGAAGAAAGCTCTGAGATGGTGGCTTCTGGGCGACACCTTAAACAAGGGTCTCCCTTTTCTTCTCCCAGTCTCTCCTCATGTGATAACCACAGACGCTTCACTGGAAGGATGGGGGGCGTTCCTGCAGGAACTGCAAGTACACGGTCAATGGTCAGTGGCAGAAAAACAACTCCACATCAATCTGCTAGAGTTGAGAGCAGTGCGCTTGGCACTTCGAGCATTTCTGCCCCGAATCCGGAACTCCCCAGTGCTTGTGAGGACGGACAACACCACCACAATGCACTACCTGAACAAGCAGGGGGGTACTCGATCCAGGACGTTGTCTCGAGAATCTCAGCAAATTTGGATCTGGCTGGTACAACACGACATTTCTCTGCGGGCAGAGTATGTCCCAGGAGTAGACAACACCCTGGCAGACTCGCTAAGCAGGCAGCGTTCACTTTGTCACGAGTGGGAGCTCGACCAGCAGACTCTCGACTCGGTGTTCTCCCGTTGGGGCAAACCTCACCTGGATCTCTTTGCGACGGAAGTGAACGCGAAATGCCAACATTACGCAAGCTGGCTTCCCCAGAAAAGGTCCCTAGGGAATGCCTTTTCGATGACATGGTGCAACGTCTTTGCTTAGGCTTTTTCACTGTTTCCCCTGATCCCCAGGGTTCTCCGAAAACTGAAAGCAGAGAGTTGTACCATAATCCTGATAGCCCCAGCGTGGCCGCGCCAACACTGGTATACAGAACTACACCTTCTATCGCTGGAACCTCCAATTCTATTCAGGACATGCCCACATCTCCTCACAATGAACCAGGGACAAGTCCAGCATCCGGATCCAACATCTCTAAAATTATCAGCTTGGCTCCTGAGTTCAGAGAGTTCCAGGATTTAGATATTCCACAAGAATGCAGGGTCGTCTTAGCCCGGGCTCGGGCTGAAAGTACAAATAAGACGTATTCCCTCAAGTGGAAAAGGTTCTGTTTGTGGTGTAGAGCTCAGAATTTGCATCCGTTCACTTCTACTCCAGCACAAATTCTGCCCTACTTGCTCCACTTAGCCAATTCAGGACTGGCACACGCTTCAATAAAGGTCCACCTGGCGGCCATATCCAGGTTCAGACGATCTTCGTGTGGAGCTTCACTATGGACCAACAGACTAATCAAACAGTTTCTGAAGGGATTATTCAGATCTTTCCCTCCAGTTAGAGCACCTCCACCTACATGGCAACTAAATGTGGTACTAGCTCAACTAATGAAACACCCGTTTGAGCCAATCCACAGAGCAGATCTAAAATATTTGTCATGGAAAACAGCTCTATTGCTGGCGCTCACGTCAGCAAGGAGAGTGAGTGAACTGCAGGCTTTTTCTGTGCAAGACCCCTTCATCCAGTTCAAGAACGACAGGGTCATTCTACCGACTAACCCTAAGTTTATACCGAAGGTTCCGTCCTCTTTCCATCTCAACGAACCTATTGTCCTACGATCTTTCTTCCCGAATCCATCATCTGCGGCTGAAAGATCTCTTCACTCATTGGACCTCAAACGATGTCTCAAATTCTACCTTCACAGGACGGAGCAATTTAGAAAGTCCAACCAATTGTTTGTTGCATTTAGCAGACCCAGAAAAGGCTTAGCTTTAACAAAGAGCATTTCCAGATGGATTTCAGCGGCCATCGCCTTCTGTCACCAACAGGCGGGCCATCCTCTGCCTTCAAAAGTTCGAGCACACTCCACTAGAGCGGTATCCACCTCCATGGCGCTCTTTGCTGGGGTATCCATTGTCGACATTTGCAGAGCGGCGACATGGAAGACACCACATACGTTCACCAAGCACTACTGCTTGGACTCTGAACTTATGAAGGATGCAGCAGTGGGGCAGGCTGTCCTACGTCATCCATTTCATTAGTGGTGAGCCTTCTTCCTATCATCCCACCTTCCAGGTAATTTATCGCACATTTCTTATCAGGTTGTGAGTATCATGTAAACTGTGTAACAACTTATGATAAGATTATTATGTCTTTACGAATGTATTATGCGAAATGTGCTCATTATCGCTTGCTATTCTGATTCAGGCATGTGAATCTATGAAAGATACCCATAATACTGGATAAGAAATGCGTTACTTACCTGTAACAGCAGCTATCCAGTATTGGTGTCTTTCATAGATTCACATGCAACCCACCCGCCTCCCCTGGAAGGGCTCACCTTTTCCCTCTCAGTAGGTACTACTTAGCACTGTGCTTACGAAAATCTGAGGGACTAGGGCTCCTTCCAGGAAGGTGAGAAGGGTGATGGTAGCTGATTGGCTCCTGGCCAAAGTTTGGTCCTTTTTACATAAGGACCTAGATAGGCTACTGATGTGAGGCCTCTGGCCTAGTACTAAGTATATGTCTATGTGACATTACTATTGTTATTTACCGGGGACTCCTACCCCGACGACGGGGAATGATTCAGGCATGTGAATCTATGAAAGACACCAATACTGGATAACTGCTGTTACAGGTAAGTAACGCATTTCTTACTTTTCCTGCCCATCACTTTTCCTGCCCTGTCACCTTCCCTGCCCCGTCACCTCTCCTGCCCCGTCACCTCTCCATCCCTGTTGCCTCTCCTTCCCTGTCACTTCTACCTGCCCCTTCACTTCTACCTGCCCCTTCACTTCTACCTGCCCCTTCACTTCTGCACTGTCACTTCTCCTGTCCGGTCACCTCTCCCGCCCCATCACCTCTCCTTTCCTAACTCCTCTTCGGTCCCTTCATTGCTCCTGCCCTGTGTATAACATTGACAAATTTCACATGTTTTTTTAAAAAATGTTATTTAGTGCATTTTTATAAAGCGCGTACATTACCCGAAGGTGTCAGAGCGCTGTACAATAGAGCCAGTTACGTTACAAGGGAACAGTGGAAAAACAATACAACATCACAAACTAAAAATTAAGGTTACATAAACACAAAATCCAACAAAGTAGTAAGGGAGCTACTAGCTCTCAAGCCACCTGTAGCTCTCCTGTGTGCAGCCCAGCCAACCAAATTAAAGTTGAGCCTGCTAGAATAAAATATATGTATACCAAAATTGAAGTGTACGAGACGAACATTTTCAGGACTCAAATTGTGGTGTACAAAAATGGTTGAATTTCCAAAATATTCAAAGCATGTGAGAAGGTGCATCTTACGGCATTGAGTTCAGTTACTATTACTGTGGCGTCTGCGAGGAGTGCAGCAGCAGTAACTTAGCAGCAAGAGGCATTTCAACTGGAAACCTTAGACTTTACAATTGGCAACCCTGCCTGAAGCACCAATGCAATCTTGTCATGTGCGGTCACTGAGAAACCTGACTAAGGGCACAGATGTTGCTGTATTTCAAAGGAGAAATGTGGTATAGTGCCACCTTCTTACTCCCTGGTGGCCACAGCTGTAAAGATCGCCTAAGATTGGCTTCCACCAGCATGTTTTTTTAGCTGGGGCTGCTTAATGACCCCGTTTACGATTGTTCCAATGTTTCATCAGTGGATACATTCAGGGCGCATTTAAGCACTTGCAAAGATCATAAAACAGACCATATCGTGTCCAAGTTAAAAACTCACCTGAAACAGTGCATCGTCCTAACCTACACTATCGTAATCAGAGATGTGCATACCAGGGACTGGCTATTGACCTTTGTGTTAATTTGACGATTCCAGTTCTCGGCGTGTGGTGGCAGACAAATCATGAGGCTTTGGGATTAGTCTAAACAGCCAGACACATAACTAGGAGTGGAAAGTTGAATCCACTAAAAGATCCGCATTTCACGGACTTTAGGTTGGACATAAGTAAATAGTTATTTCTCCTTAACTGGCAAACTCTTGTGATCTAGTAGGGATACATAAGCATACAGCGGTTTTACAGTAAGATACTAAGCTGAATCTAGCCCATAGAAGCAGCCCAAGGGGCCTTTAAGTAAAACTACAAACCTGTGCCAGCTCAAAGGGCCTCCCTTAAAAAATGTGCAGCTGTGCAGATTGCGCAAGTTCATATAAATAGTATAGACGTATTTAAACGTTGGAAACTTTTAGATATAGAAGCACTAAACCCAAAACAAGTGTGGCACCGTGATGGAAGTCAATTGGCAAACCCGCTTAAACTCTACAAGTATTTTTAAATTTGCACGGTGACATGGCATCATTTAAGGTGCATTTATTTGCAAGGCATACAGATTAATTCTCAGAAAATACCAGTGCTGTGGTAGGCAACCTGGCAGGATAACATTTGAACCTGAAGGATCTAAATTGCAAGGCACAAATGTGTAAGATACATTTTTCACCACAGGCACAATTCATTAACGGCCAGATTCATCATGCCGAAAACGGCTCGCAAAGGGCCAGATTCTGAGAATCTGGCCCTTTGCGAGCGCTATTTTTGCATTTGGGAGTCATCATCCCAAATGCAAAAATCGCAATTCTAGAAATCGCATATTTGCGAATAATTGCATTTAAGGAATCTCAATTAGAGATTCCTTAAATGCAATTCAAGAAGCATTTAAAAATTGCAAAATCGCTATTTTTGGCCGCTATTTACCGCGAAGTCTGACTTCGTGGTAAATAGCGAAAACTGAGAAAATTGCACTTTTGTGCATTTTTCTCAGTTGTATGTTACAAGATTTCACTCAGTCACTTTTGGCCCCATGCTGAGTCAAAACCCGGCGCCTGCTTGAAGCAGGAGTAAGGATTGACGCAGCATTGGAAGAATAGGCCCCCCCAGAGCATTGCTGGAGCTGCGTTGCGCTTGCGACGCAACTCCAGCAATGCGCCGACTTTAGGGCACAGATGCATCAGACATCTGTACCGTTTTTGTCCCATGGTGCGACGCATTTACAATACGGCGCATCCATGGTGGCGGAGGCATGGCGCGCAATAACTGGCGCATCCCTGCTGATATACAGGGATGCGCCCAATAATTGTAAATCTGCCCCCAAGAGACTTACATCACATTACAGAACAGGCCAGGAATGTAACATTAGCCGCTGTGCAGGAAAACCCCGAATTATTGTCCGGAAAAAAACTGTAGAGTATGCTGAAGTCACGGTGTGGCTGTGGAACTACAGTTTCTGGCCCTGGTTGCTTCATGACATTCGCAGGAATGGACATCTTCAAGGAGCTGGACAAAGGAGTATCACTTTAAACTAGATCAGTTGGCACGGACATTAAGGCTTACAAATACAAGTCACAATTTTTCATGCGTTTGTTTTCCTCACAAACTTCTTACAAAGACATCTTACCACCTTAACCAAAAAATAAGCATGCTGGTTTCGCAGAGTTGGTGGAAAGTTCCCAACAGTTCTCTGTCTGTGGAAAACTCCTCTGTAATCACTAACTCAGCATGATATGCTAAAGGCAGAAGGCAGCACATTGTCATTCGAAAGGATTAATCATCCTCAATCGGAATGACAATGGGCCTGCCCTCAGTCTGTGAGCGCTCAGACAGGGGCTGCTGCAGCCTCTGGAATCCAAAAGAGAAGTGCGAGCCGCCCTTGGAAGCTGAAAGAATAAGTTATCGTTTTGTAAGTTGGACTATTCTTGCCGTCCTGGGATGCTTTTTTGAATGAAAGAAGTAGGGGAACGGACTGAAATAATTTTTAAAAGTAGGGGCACGCTGTGTCCTTCCGATCCCGCCCACTTCTACACTGTGTATAGGACGTTGTTGTAGCTGTTTTCTGAACAGGGTGTGGCGCTTGACTCACAATATGAAGTTTGATCAGTAGTTCTGAAGGGGGCCCCACTCACCCCGTGGGGCCCCTGGCCCCTCACAGCCTAGCAGTCCACAACAGTATTATCACCAAGTTGGGGAGTCCAAGGACATGACCCACCATTTCCCAATGCCGGTAGGCCAGGTAGAGAGGTGCAGTCCTGCAAAATATTCCTTCTCTAAGGATGGTGTGATTTGCAGTGTTCTGTGTACTAGCAGGGGTGCCTCCAGAGTCTGGGAATCAGTCGTAGGCATGTAGCCCCTTAGTTGAGTCAGCCCCTCACGGGGCCCGACTTTGAGCAAAGTAAAAAAATGCGCTGAGCAGTATGGCGTGTGGGTCCACCTTACCCCCAATGCCGTAGCAAGAGTTAAGGCCTTTGGGAAGGCACGAGCAGCCCCCGCTGTGTACTCTGTGAGAGATTCCAACTCCGCTCCACAACCAGCAACAGTCTTGTAGTGCCCCTTCACAGGCCCTGGGCCGATCATGCAGTCACCATCTGCCGCGGCAGCATCCCCTCTTGCTGTTTAGACCTCAGGTATGAATTCGAAGGGGGCGCGGAGATTCTGTAACGTGCCAATCTCGGTGTACTCACCCCCACCAGGAAGAGTTGCTAAGAGGTGCTGCTGCAGCCGTAGGTGGTGCAAGCCCAGCCTAGGTATCACTGGTGCTCATCATCCACCACCAGCGCCCCCGATGAAGCCTGCTGCACTCCTCAGCACCATGGGGAGGGGCAGAAACAAGGGCCACTTTGCCCCCGATCCTCGCAGCACGCATATCACCAGTCCCAGGAGGACGGAGTCCCAACGATCGGCCCCCTAGTCAGCTGCAGCACCCGGGATCAGCCTCTTTGGCAAACTCCCCCAGTTGGGCCTCGTTCTTTAGTCCCCCCCCCATTGCTGCCGGCGGCAGTCGTCCCTGCAGCTCGGATGGTGTTGGACATTGTGTCCACTACAGGAGCAGTGTTAAAAGGCATCCATTAACTTGCAGCTCCAAGCCATGCCCTCCTTGTCCTCCTCATACTCCTACTGTGATCCTCCACCTGCTCCTAATCCTCCTGGTTCTCCTCCTGCTCCTGGTCTAACTGATCATGGTCCATCCTACTGCTTCTTCCCTCCGGATCTTGGTTTATTCCTCCTGTTGTTGTTCTTATTCCTACTAGTGGATCTCATCTTCCTCTCTCTCGCTTAGATGTGCCTGAATGAGCCAACACTGGTAGGACGGGATGGTGTAGCTAGGCAAGCCTCCACACAAACAGCTGTTTAACACTTGTAGTTAGACTTGAGCCATAGCAGAGGAGTGCAGGAAACCTGTGCACTTCAAAGGAAAACCTCTAGAAGCTTTTCCCACTTAAAAGGCGGCATCTGGTATAAATATTGGAACTCAGACACCAACACTTCTGCACACTTCTGGACCTGTGGAGACTCTGCCAAGAAGAAGGAATGCTGTGCTGCTGAAAGTGCTGCCACTCAGATGGACTAGTGCCTTGCTGGACTGCTGACTTGCTGGACGGCTGCCCTGCTGCCCTACTGCCTGAATTAGAAGGATTTGACCTGCACCTGAACCCAGGACTACCAGAGTGACTCCAAGGGCTAGTCTGCTGACCTGCTCGGAGTCACATGGACATAACAAGCTCCCAACCACCCGAACCAGCACCTAGATCCAGCTGAAGTAGGCCCCTGACCCCAAGTGCTGCCCACAGGTCCTGGATCCTTGGTGTGGCCTCACTGGAACTGAATTAAAGTTTTTGCTACTGTGAATGGGCCCATTGGCTCTAAAACCTTGTCGTTCAAACAGCCTGCCAATGCAAATTTCCACCAACGGGACCCTTCACATTCACAGCATCGACTGCTTGCAGGGAATGCCATCGTGAAGCATTGGCCTGACTGCCTGCAATGACAACAGAATCTTCGCATTGCATTGATGGCCATCCGCTACGCCAGGTCAGCGCTCCGTGCTAAATCGACAACTGTCCGCAACGTTTCCTTGCTCCTCGAGGTCCCCTCCACCACAAATTGCACTCTTTGAGCTGGCCTGAGGAGGTAACATTTCAGCAGTACTAACCTGGTCCCTGTATCCAGCCCGCACACCATTGCAGTCAGACTGAACTTGTGACTGTCTCCCGGTCTTGCACAACCAGATAGCCACGAGTGACAATTTGGTCTTTTAGGAATTATTTTCACTTAAGTCTTTAAAATGTCTTAGCTCTAGTTCTACTGATTAGATTTTTGATGTTTTTTTATCTTGATGTATTTATTACATTTTGCTCAATTTTTCTAAACTATTGTCGGATGCTTCTTGTGTTGTGTTCTCACTTTATTACTGTTTGAAGTGCTGCATAAATACTTCATGCATTGCCACTAAGTTAAGCCCGACTGCTCTCTGCCAAGGTACCAGAGGACACAGCACAGGTTAATTTGGGGCTTTCTTGTGCCGTCAACCTGAATAAGGATTGTGGATTCTGTTTGAGGAGGGTTTCACCCCCTCAACCAGTAACTCCATTTCTCAAATTTATTGTGCATTCTTTTTCCTGGTATGATTCATTATGACAGAGAGAGGCAGCATATTCTGCATTGTCAATGAGGTTTGTGTGAGGTTGCAATTAGAGGAAAATGCATTTTGTATTTTTTCTCCAATTCTGAGCCTGTCGGGGCAGAATCCCAGAGTGAGTTTGTGCTATTGTTTCACCCACCTGCGTAATCACAAAACAGCTTGCAGAAGTCACAGCAAAGAAAAATAAAAACTCAATAGGTCTGGCAGAAAGCCTTTTGGCCTTGTCGTCAATGCTCATTTTGTCATGGTTTAAAAAATGTTTTATTGTCGGGAGAAATGCTGAGCCCACACCAATATAAACAAGCACTGGCATAGCCAATAGGTCTCGTCTTTGGGACCATGTAAGTGGTTAGCTATGCCGCACAGACGCTGTGTGTTTACAAACATTAGAAAGAAGACAGAGCAACTAGTCACATTTTGTTTAACAGTGGTAGTAGCTCTGGACAATTTTCTACTGTATGTGCTTGAAGCTTCGCGCTTATAAATTGATCTTAATTTTAATTACAACATATTCAGCTATTTTTAAGGGAATTTATCTGTACTAGGGCATTGGTAACCTGTAAAGATGGTGCCTGTAAAAAGCAGTGGTGCACTATATTTATGACCTTAATGCAAAAGTATAGTCTTATGGAAGTAGGTCGCCCCTTTAATTTTTTTGCAGACATATGAAGTAGAAGAGCTATGATTATAAATAGTTGATAGTAGGCCTTAGAAGTTACTGCTTAGTCCACATATGTCTCACTTTGAATGGATTGAGAGTTCCACTAGACTATAGAGTTTTAAGACGAATTAGTGGCTTTTAGCATAAACACAGTTTTCAACAGCAGGTATTATTTATGTGTATTACGTTTCCTTATGTAGTTTTAAAAAGGCAAATAAATGAAGCCTGTAACTTTTACTTTTAGTCTGATAAGCATGGTGATGCAGAGTTGTGTCCATGCTTAAGATAGTGCAACACCTGTGGAATTATAGCAGAGGAAGCAGCAAACGTGTAAACAAACATTGGCCAGTGAAATTATAGCAGAGCAGCAGCATAGGAGGGTGAAGGTTAGTCTGTTAGTCAGTGTGAGTGTGAGAGTTATTTTGTTATTGAGAGAGAGTGAGAGTAACTTAGTTGGTGGGAGATTTAGTTAGTGAGTGATAGAGTTAGTGCGAGAGAGTGAGAGAGTTAGTTTGTTAGTGAGAGAGTTAGTAATTTAGTTAGTGACTGAGTTAGTTAGTGAGAGAATTAGTTAGTGAGCCAAAATACAGGATGCAAATGTGTTAACTGGGCCCTCTACTGTGGGTCACCTTCAACCCGCTGAAGTTTGAAGTACTGTTGGTGAAAAAGGCAGAACATGCAGCTACGGGGAAGCTAGTAAGTCCTAAAATGGGACAGAAAAGTTCCACCTTTGCTATGAATAGTGTAAATGGCCAATTGTGAACCAGCAAACATTCAGCACAGGAGGCATAATACAAAATGTTTAAATGCATTAATCATCATCTCTAAGCACCTTGGACAAAATCTGGAAATACCATCCTATAATACACGAATGGCGGCCTGTTACATTTAGAAGCACACAGCAAAGTAAAATACCTTGCGCGGCCGCGAACGAAAGTGAAATAATGCCAGCAAGGCGACTGCGAGCAAGCTAACAAGGGAAACAGTCAAATTACTGTGTAAGAGAATAGCGCCCAAATACATTTATTTAACTATTTATTTTCAATTTTTAGGTAAAGTTATTGCCCACAATAGGGGCATCCTGGCTTTAGGAGAATAAATGAAGTACGAAGGTCAAAGGGAATGCCGCGAGTGAAAGTAAAAACGCGCCGGCAAGTCGACCGCGAGCAGGCTAACATGCACTCACGTGTCTCTAATTACAAACATATGGCCAAATGAAAACAGCTCTTTTCAAGCACCTATGCTTGTGCTGGCATTGCAGGAGTGAGCAGCGGCACGCAGGCCATCTGTTTTCAATTAGCTTGTGCGCCGCTGCTCGCTCCCGCAAGGTGGATGCCAACACAACCACGAGTGCTTAAAAAGAGCTGACCAATTTCTAAAGGTCAGTTCCTAGAGCAGCGCGCATTAGCTGCCTAGGCGAGACCTAAAAATGACTAAAACTAAAAATATTTTAGGGTCTTGAAAAGCACACATTTACATACTAGTCCCTAGCACTGATGTGTTGATGATCTTCTTGTTAATTATAGCATTTACAACAACGCTTATGACGCCACAAATCAAATTTTTTGAGAGAACACAACGTATGTTGGAGTGGCAAGTTATAGTTAATGTAGTGTGTATTCACCAAGTTCAATACACAGGAATAAATAAAGTTGTAGTAATGCAAAGGTGGGGAGTGAATTATAGGTTTACTGTATAAGTATAACTTTAGAATTTGTAATGTATGTGTAGTTTAAATTTGGTCTTTATAGAAAGAATAAATACAGATTTCCGAATTAAAACTACAATTTAACCTTTGTTTTTTGTATTGAATTTTAATAAAAATGTGTTTGAAATTGAATAGACCAGTACCATCGAGTTGTGTGTCATTAAGTGGACTATCATGCAGTAGAGTGGAAGAGAGTGTCATGCAGTGTAGTGTCGTAGAGTGTAGTGCCGTAGAGTGTAGGAGCGTAGAGTGGAATAGCGCACAGTATAGTAGCATAGATTGAAGTTGCAGAGTGAAATAGTGTAGATTAGAGTGGTGTAGAGTGTAGTTGCATACATGGAACAGCTTAGTGTAGAGTGGCTTAGTGTAGAGATGCTTAGAGGGGCGTGACCAAGATGGCCAAAGAGTCCGCTGTGCAGTGAGCGAGCTTTATAGAAGGCAGCCTGCACCATCATGGAAACCCCCAATCCCCCTTGCTGGATTGTTGATTGGGAAGGGCCTTTGTTGCCTCCCTTCTGCCGCAATTGTGCCTCGGGGCTCCGCTGCAGCGCGGCATGAACTGGATGGTAGGGATCGGCTGCAGCGGGCCCGTACCAGCTCTCCTCCCTAGATTTGGTTGCAGCTGTGGAGGAGAGTGGTGTGGAGGAGGGCTCCTGGAGTGCCTGGTGCTGCCCAGGTGGGTGCAGTGAGGGGGCCTCAGCTGGGCAGGCCTCTATGCTTCCTACTGGGGAGCAATTGCAGCTGTTGCAGGCCACATGGGATGTGTGGACCTGCGGATGACTCCGGAGTGGTGGAGAAGGCATTCTGGAAGGGTGATTCCTTCCTCACCCCCTCCCGAATATTGGCACTTTGGGCCACCCTGCTTGGGCCTTGTGACTTTTGTTTTGGCGGCAGCGCTGAAGAGGACCTGTCCAACTAAATGTGACTGCTGCCAGTGATGGGTGCAGGGTCTGCAGGCCATTTTTACTTTTGAGTGGATCTCCCTAGGCGCATAGGTCTTTGGGGCCTTGAGGCTGTCATGTCAGAGTGAAGGGGTGAGCTGTTCCTCAGTTGGAGCCATACTGAGGGGGTTCATTCATTGAGGCCAACACCATTTTTCCTTCTCCTCTCTCCTTATCACCAGTTGTTCAGATGCAGTGGCGATCTCGGCCGGGCTGGAGTGGGCTCACATTTTTTGCACGATGGACATATTCCTCCCCAGATGTCGCCAGGGGCCATGTGCCTATGGAGCAGCAGGCTCCATTAGAAGACTATTGAATACCTCATACTGATTGGGATTGAGACCTGTGGGTTACTGCAGAGACCACTGTAGAAACTGTCCACTCTTCCCCAGGGTGCAGTTGGTGCATGGCGGTGAAGCGCACTGGCACCTAACCACAAGTACTTGGGACCCTGACTTTGGCCTTACTGGGGATGCTCTAATTGCATTTATCAGCTGGGATGGGGTGATGTGAAGGTCAGAGGGAACTGCCCTCTGACTGTTGGATTCCTGCAAGTGCATCCACTGGGGAGTGTATTTGAACAGTGCTCCCTCTGCCATCAGGGCTGGGCTGGTGCCCTGCCTCTGCCCATTTAGCACTTTCTTGGCACTGAACTGTATCACTGGGGCAACAGACCCTCCTCGCTTTGTCTCTTGCCTGGTGTTGGGTCCTCTCCTCTTGGTGAGACTCCACCAAGAGGGATCATGGATGAGGGCTGTGTGCTTAACCATGCACTGGGGAACGGCTTAGAGTACACAGCAGGGGAACCCCCTCTGATCAGGTTGAGGTGAGCATGGTTAAGCAGTGGGGGTCCCAAGGGAGGCCTCAAACAGAGTGTGGGGATGTCTCAGCCTCCACAGAGTTTGGACCCATCAAGGTGGGATGGTGCCCAGGCGATGCCTGCTGTAGCAGCCACCATTAGCAAAAATGGGGTAACCCTGTGTACCTCAGAACCCGGGTATGTATGATATATAAAGAAGTGTTCCTGTCAGGAGAGTGACAATTTTTTTGTTCAATGTAATTAATATATTCTGAACATTTAATTTTAAGTAGCAAACATTACAAACGTTATGAAAGCTCCTGGTTCAACAACACTTTTCAAGGACCAAATCGAAATACGCGGAACACATCACTAAGACAAAATATTTTTTGGGTCAAAAAACGACAATTGAATGGTATGGGTATTATGTACACATAATAATGAATATAGTTGTCAATAAAACAACACAGCGATAAAGTGATTGAAGTACAGGAAAAGTGACTTGTGATAAGTGAAAAAAGTGCTATACATATACTATACAAATGGGTTACACATAAGGCAAATAACTGTTATGTTGTACTGTCCAATCCTCAATGTATGAATACACGACCCAAATGTGACTTTATATTGGGGTCAGGGAAGCTGCATGGACTAATGTGACTGCAACGTTGAAGATTCGACCCTGGGCGGAAGCGCAGCTTATTATTCATCAGAAGCGGGTCTTCATCAGGACTGGGGAGTAGGAAACCCAATTGTTGACAGCCGCAAGGAGTAAATGCCAGGGATCCTATGAGGTAAGGTGTTTAGGATCCGAAAAGATTCCAATTTCGATGGAGTAAATGCCAGGGATCCTATGAGGCAGGTACACCTACACCAGGAGGTTGTGGTCTGAAAAAGCGATGTTCACTCATGCATGCTCCACCAGCCGGTTGGAGACGAGTCAAATAATGATTTAAAACGCAGCCCTCAAGCGATCATTTTTTTTTTTTTCAATTTGTTTTTATTGCAGAGTTAGAAACCACAGAATACAATTAGTCAACCAGTCCACTCGTGACGTCCCCCCCGATCAACAGTAAAACGTACATCATACACAGCCATTCAGCCCGCATCCCGGAGGCCGGGCGGCATAGTACTCTACTTAGTAGGAAAACATCACGGTGAGCGTCCCTTAGGGACCATGGTCGGAAGATCGTTTTACGTATCTGCATTTTACCCCCCCACCCTCAACAATGCCTCCGTCAGCCATTCCACTTGCGTGATCAATGCTACTATCCGCTTCCGGGCCCACCCCGAGCGCTGTAGAGCCTATCATGCCTGGCCGCTCCCCCCAGCCATCTCTTACTCAGGCAACTGCTAATGGTGTGTGCTTCGTCCTGATGTGTTGGATGGATCCCACTACAGTGTCAATGACAACTCTGTGTTCGTATGCCCCGCAGTGTCAACTGGCCCCATTCCCTCAGTCCTCATCCTCCACCAAAGAGTCACGCAAAGCCTGCACCACCAACTCCCACGCACGTGCTGCATCCAAGGCCTTCTCATTACCAAGCTTGACAGCCTGCTTCATCCGGAGCACACTCTCGCATTCAGACCACCGCAGCAATTCATTCTTCCACCTCCGTATTGACGGCCCACCCTTGGACTTCCAATGCCATGATATTTCTCTTTGCGCCAGTATCAGACCCAGATCAATAAATTTGCTCGTCACCTTGGTGTGTTTGGTGTGCGGGAACCAGAGCAACAAACACGCCGCCATATCGAAATCCACCTCCCTGTCGGTCACATCGTTTAGGAGGTCCCCCACCTCCGCCCAATAGGCCTCCAAATGCGGGCAACCCCAGAACAAATGATCCATGTCCGCTCCTGGAGACGAACACCGCGGGCACCGAGCGTCTTGTACCTGGAAGTACCGCCGTATTTTTTCGGGGGTCAGGTAGGCCCTATGGAGCACATAGAAATGCACTTGCTGGAAGCGCGCATTTCTCGTGCCTTTCCACGTGCGCCGTAAAATGTGACCCCACGCCGTGTCTGGGATGGGCCTGCCCACACTCTCCTCCCATTTAGCCTTGAGCCCCTGGAGCGGTTCCAGTCCCTCGTTCAGCATCCTGTTATGGAGGCATGTCACAGCCTTGAATGTGCCCGCTGCCATCACCACATACTGGCACGCCATAGTCGAGGTCGGTTCCATGAGCCCTCCTTTCCAGTGCTTCTGTATAGCCGCCACCACCGCCGCATGCAGGAGGAACCCCCCCGTCAGGCAGCCCGAACTGTTCCCGAAGCACTTCGAAGGGTACCAGAGCCCCATCGATGTACAGGTCACCTACCACCTGTAGGCCCGCCTCCTCCCAATCCAGCAATGGGGACCAATCACCCCCGTGCGGCAGGGCCGTCAGCATACCGATCGGAATTTCCGGCGCATAAGGCCGCGTCGCCTTCGCTCTCCTAAGGCTCCTCTGCCAGCACAGCCTGAGTGTCCGTTCCTCCATAGTGAGGCCCCGCAACTCAAGTCTCTGCTGCATGACGATATAGGACAGCACATGGCGTGGTATCCCCAGCTCTCGGTCCTCCTCCGGACCCCTAAACACCCTGGCCACATGTTGCGTGAGGACCTGTAGTTGCGCCGTCAAATAATATAGTTCAAAGTCGGGTACAGCCATACCCCCCTCAATCTTGGGGTGAAGCAGCGTGCTCAGAGCCACTCTACGGCGGTCATGTCCCCATAGGAAACCAATAATCATCGTCCTCAGGTCTCTAAAGATCCCCTGAGGAATCCAGATAGGCAACGTCTGGAAGTAGTACAGGAAGCGGGGGAGCGCCACCATTTTCAAAAGAGCAATCCTACCCAGAACTGTCAGCGGGAGGGTCGACCAGAAGGATATGCTGCCCCTCAGTGCCCGAACGCACCGACCAATGTTGCCCTCTAATAGGTCCGCGGTCGCGTGGTAAATACGGACTCCCAGATAAGTGAAGCAAGATGGCTCCCAGACCACCCCCAGGTCGCGAGCAGGGTTGGGCGACTCCGCTCTCAGCGGAAACACACAGGTCTTTGCCCAGTTGACCTTAAGGCCCGACAGCCGGCCAAACTCCGATAACAGGTCCATCGCTCCTTCCAGGGCCCGCGCCGTATCGTCGAGGTACAGGAGTAGGTCGTCCGCATACAGCGATATGTGATGCTGCTGCCCGCCGCTGGCTATCCCCGCGTATTTGTCACCCGACCTCGCATGGACCGCCAAAGGCTCCATCGCCAGAGCAAACAATAGGGGGGAAAGGGAGCACCCCTGTCTCGTGCCCCTACCCACCGGGTATGCCGCAGACACCAGACCACCCAAACGCACCCGCGCCGTCGCCGAGGCATACAAGACCCTCGTCCACCGGCGGAACCCCTCACCTATGCCAAACCTCTCCAGCACTCCATCCAGGAAAGTCCATTCCAAACTACCAAAGGCCTTCTCAATGTCCACGGACAGGACCGCTTGGGCCCCGTCCCCATCCAAGATGGCGTCCATTATCCCCACCAGGCGGCGAATATTCAGCGCCGTGCTCCTCGTGGGGATAAACCCAGCCTGATCCCTGTGCACCAGGCCCGTCATGTGTGGGGCCAGTCTGGTGGCTAGAATTCGGCTCAGGATCTTGTAGTCCACCGTCAACATGGACAGCGGGCGATAGGACCTCACATCTGTTGCATCCCTGCCAGGCTTTAGGAGCGGCACAATCAAGGCCTCACGCATGGACCCAGGCAAACCCCCTGTCTCATAAGCTTCCGTGTACACCACCAGTAGCCTGGGGGCTAAGCTGTCGACATACTGCTGATAAAATTCTATTGGTAACCCGTCCACCCCGGGCGTTTTATTACGAGCCATATGTTTAATGGCCACCCGTATTTCAGTGAGCGTGATCGGGCCGCCCAACTCTTTCGCGTCCTCCTCGTCTAGGACCGAAAGCTGCCTCGCCCCTAGGTACTCCGCTATTTCCTGGTCCTCCACTCCCGACTGACTCTGATACAATTCCTGATAGTACACCCGAAAGCACTCCAACACCGCTGCCTGGGAATACACCATCTCCCCCCGTGTGTTGCTAATGCTAAGGATCGGGCAGCCTCTAAGTTCCGGGTTAGCAAGTCTGGCCAAGAGCGTTCCCACCTTGTCCCGTTCTGCATGCGCTCTGATGACGTATTGCCTGTAGTGGTAACACCTCAACCGTTCCGTCTCGGTGGCGACCACTTCCTTCGCTTCCAATAACTGGGTCTGTAAGTCCGGCCTGGCCGGCCTGCGGCGCTCCAAATCTCTCAAAGTCTCTTCCGCTTTCATAAGTGCATTCAACACAGTCGTACGAGCATTCGAAAACCTACCCAGACACACCCCTCTCACGACCACTTTCATTGCATCCCATTCAGTGGACCTGCTCGTGGCTGTACCCTCGTTCTCGCCAAAGTAACGGTCGATGCCTTGCTGGACAGCGTCACTGAATACTGAGTCCTCCAGCATGTCTGGCCGGAGCCGCCATGTTGGTATCGCTGAGCGCTCCCGCTGCCACTGGATGTGTACCAATAGGGGGTTATGATCCGAGATGGTTCTAGCCAGGTACTCCGTATGGGAAATCAATGGGGCTAGGGACCCACTACAGAGCACTGAATCTATCCTCACATGTAGTGCGTGGAGAGCAGAGTAAAAGGAATAATCCCTGGTGTCTCCGTGCTGCTCCCGCCAAACATCCAGCAACCCCCATCTGTCCTGCCAGTCCTTCCTGTGCATGGCCAACTTGCGCACCGGGGAGTCCACAAGGGGAGGGTGGGACCTATCCAGAGCCACATCCGTAATCGAGTTGAAGTCCCCCCCTAACACTATCGGGCCCACCAGGAAAGAGGCCAAGGACCCAGAGAGGCGATCAAAATATCGAGCCTGATCAGTATTTGGCGCATACACACAACAGAGAACCACATCCCTTCCATACAGCCTCCCCTCCACTGCTCCAAACCTACCATCAGGGTCCACTACTTGATTCAACACCTGGAACGGTATCCCCGCCCTCACCCAAATCAGTACCCCCCTGGCATATGCTGAGTAAGTGGTGCCGAACACCTGGCCCGCCATCTTTTTTGCAACGCAGCGCACTCTTTTTTGGTCAGATGGGTTTCTTGTAGCATAGCAATCTGGACCCCCCTTCGCACCAGGTATGCGTGTACTTTGTGGCGTTTAACCATAGTTCGCAGCCCCCGGACATTCCACCTCAGGCATTTCAAGTTAGGTAATGCCCCCATACCAACATCGACCAGTCCGAGCCAAAGAACAAAAGTTCACATCCCCCCCCAAAGCAGTTGCCCCCCCCCAGAACACACCCTGAACAGAAAAACACCCCAAACCCCACTCCCCAGGACAGAGCCTACGAACCCAATGTCAGCCCCAATCCAAACCTCGAACCAACTACCCATTCTCCTACCCTGTGGTCTCCACCACAGAAGGCCTTAAGGGCCCAAGGGGGGTGAGTTATCGCCGACCCCAGCCAGCGGAGCCCACACCCCGCGCCCTCATCCCACTCTGCACACTCAGCCCCCCTCCCGGCAACCCACTCATCGCCAACAGGATACCGCCCTACCATTAAGTCTCGACCAAGTCCCAACACAGTCTCAACCGCAAAATATCCCATCAGAGGTCTGGGGGGTCACCACCGGCCCCTTCGAGCTTTCCGCTTCTGAGAGGTCCTCTCCTGTCCTGCTGCCTTCCCCGCCCGAGTCCGTTTCCACCAGATCATTGTTCTGTTGCGACCCCGTGATGGCCGCCGTTGCTGCGAGCGCATCTCTCTTTTCCGCAGCCATTTGAGCCTCCCGTTTCTCCCGCTGGCGCCTGTTGCGGGACCGGATGCGCTGCGATTGTCTGATCCGGGGTTGCTTAGGCTGATCTCGCCTACTTTTATGCGACCTGTCCGTCCCCGCTCTATACGACTCCAGCCACTGCCATACTTCGTCCGGAGTCTGGAAGAAGTGCGTAGTCTCATCCAGTATGACCCGCAGCTTGGCCGGGAAGACAAGGAATATTGGATGCCCTCCTCCCGTAGCTCCTTCTTCACCGCTAGAAACGATGCCCTGTTCTTCTGGACCGCCTGAGTGTAGTCCGGGAAGATCGTGACCTTGCTGTTTTCCACCTCATACGGGCCCGACATCCTAGCCCTCTGGATGAGGAGGTCCCGGTCCTTATAGTGGAGGAGCCGCACCACCATCGGTCGGGGGGGGCGGCCAAGCCCTGGTGGGCGAGCAGGCACCCTGTGGGCTGGCTCCAGAGTAAAGAAAGAAGTAAGCCCCTCTGGTGCCACCACTGTGCGGAACCAGTTCTCCATGTAGGCCACCGCATCCTCCCCCTCAATTCGTTCCGGCAGGCTTACGACCCGCACGTTGTTTCATCTATTGCGGCCTTCGGCATCCTCCGCCCGTCGTTCCAGCGAGTCCAACCGGGCCAGTATGTCTGTGATCTTGTGTTCCGCGGTCACCACCGACGGTTTCAGGTCCAGTAACAGCTGATCATGGTCCTTGACCCTATCCGCCAGCTTCGCGTGGTCAGCTCGCAATAGCCCCAGTCCCGAGGCCACTTGTGCGATGTCCTGGTGCAACGCCTCCTTGGTCGAGGTGATCGCATCGAGTATAGCGTCTAGACGTTGGTTCAGCCGCTGCTCCTGGTCCAACTCCGACGGGGGAGTCTCGCCCATCTGAGACGATGCCGCCAGGTCCCCCTCAGCGCGCTCTTCGGCCACCAGCCCTCCGGCCGCCGCCATTTCAGGGTACTGCGTCACAGGCCAACAAGCCCGTCCAGCTTCTGCACTCGCAATTCGGCGCCAACTCTCTGATACTGAGCAGGATCAAGTGCCACCGCCGATGCCCTCAGGGCCAATGGCCAGCGTGGCGAGCACTGTACAGCCGACCCCCTCGGAAGCCTGAGGGGGGAAGGAAGGAGATAGAGATGGCGGCCAGGGAGGGTCCCCAAAGTCCGGGCGGGGCGAATCACTGTCCCCTGACCTCTGGAACTGACGCCTCTGTCCCCAATGCCTCGATCTATCGGCTGCAGGTCCTCCCGACAACTCGGCTCAAAGTTGATGTCCGGGTCTGCCCGACCTCATCGCCGCCATTTTCTTCTCACTCTCGGCAACACCTCGGCCGTCGCCCTACTCGGTCTCCTCGGGGCCAGCAGTCCCCCAGCAACTTTCCGTCTGTGCCCAGCGGTCCCCTCACACTTCAGAGGGCAGGAGTGTCGCCCTCGGGTCGCCCAGGGTGCAAAAAGCAGGAGAATTAGCGGGATTCCGCGCGGAGCTCCGAGCTCACGCCGCCATCCCGATCGGCGTCCAAGCCACGCCCCCCCCTCAAGCGATCATTATGATATGGAAGGACGTGACCTATTCAGTCTGCTTCTGCTTTGCTATGAACAGGTTTGACAAACTTATAGGGGGCCATCAGGGATGTCAAGGCCACATTGGACCCTACGATGGATGCCCTTATGATCGAGATGAGCCTCCTGTTGTTAGATCAAGCTAAACTGAAATACTGAGTGGATTCCAATAAGATGGCCCTGGTGGACCCATCATGCTCTGCTGTGTCTAATGTGCAGTCCCAGCTACAGACGCTCCAAGCAAGAGTAACATTGCTATGTGCATGTGCGAATTATGTAGAGGGCAGGTCAACTTGCAATAATATTTGTTTAATTGGACTTCCTGAGGAAGGGGAGAGCCCTAAGATGGATCTTTTCTTGGACAATTAACTGCTTGACTGACAGACATCGATCCACATTCTCCTCAGTAGAGCGGGCGCATTGAGTCTCGGCAGGCCGCCTCCTCGGTGGTTGCCCCCAAGGCCAGTTGTGGTGACTGTTTAATTCCTGGGATCTAGAACATATCCTGCAAGTTGCACATGCTAGGTGCCCATGGCAGGTGGAGACCAGCCATGTGAATATTTATACATACTATACAGCAGAGATGCAATCGCAACATGGCTCCTTCACGCCTGTCAAACGCCTACTTTGGTAAGTGTGTTACTCTCTGATGTTCCCAGCCAAGCTGTAGGCAGTGGCCTCTGACATGGCTCACTTCTTTACATACCTAGCCGGAGATTGGAAATGGTTAGAGAAAAGGGGGAGTCACCTCCACTATGGGACCAGCGGAGTGGTTTAGAGTGGAGTGTAATAGAGTGGATTTGGTTAGAGTGGAGTTGTGTACAGTGGATCAGTATAGAGTGGAGTGGTGTATAGTGGGATGAAGTAGAGGGGTTTGGCGTAGGGTGAAATAGCTTACAGTGGAGTGCCATACAGGGGGTGGCGTAGATTGGAGTGGCATACAGTGGAATACTAAACAGTAGAGTCGTATACAGTGAAATGGCGTAGACTGAAATAGCATAGAGTGGTGTGGCATAGACTGGAGTGGCCTAGAGTGGAGAGTCATACAGTGGAAGAGCGTAAAGTGGGGTGGCATACAGTGTAGTGGCGTAGAGTGGAGTTATGTAGAATGGAGTAGCATAGATTGGAATACTATACAGTATTGTGGTATAGAGTGTACTTGCATAGAGTGAAATAGCGTACATTGAAATGGTTTAGCGTAGAGTGCGGTTCAGTAGAGTGGCATAGACTAGAGTGGCATAGAGCATAATAGTGTATAGTGGAGTTGTGTGTAGTGGCGTATAGTGGAATAGTGTACAGTGGAGTGGCACACAGAGGAATAACATACAGTCGAGTGGCGGAGAGTAGAGTGGGGTAGAGTGAAGTGGCGTAGAGAAGAATAGCACAAAGTGAAGTGGTGTAGAGTTTAGTTGCATACAGTGGGGTGGTGTAGAGTGGAATAGCATACCTTGGACTGGCGTGGAGTGCAGTGTGGTATAGTGGATTGGCATAGAGTGTTGTGGAGTGGTGTATAGTACAGTACATTAGAGTCGCATAGAGTGGAGAGGAGTAGAACGGCTTGAAGTGGCTTAGAGTAGAGTGGTGCAGACTACCGTAGAGTGCTGTAGAGTGGAGTAGAGTGGTGTAGAGTAGAGTTGCATAAAGTACAGCGGCATACAGTAGAGTGGCATAGGGCCAGATGTAGGTAAGTAACATTTACCGAATCTTAATTACCGAAAATTACCGAATTTTACCGATTCGGTAATTAAGATTCGGTAAATGTGAGGCGTTGGTATGTAGGGAATCCAGATGTTCCCTTTTACCGAATCGGTAAAATTCGGTATTTACCGATTCGGTAAATACCGACCGGTAATGCCCCATTCATTCCTATGGGCTTTGAAGCCCATAGGAATGAATGGGGCATTACCGGTCGGTATTTACCGAATCGGTAAATACCGATTCTGACAAGGGTGCAGGGGGTGTCACTTTGACACCCTCTAGCACCCCCAAAAAAGCTTCGGGGGCCATGTGGCAGGCATACCTGCCCTAAGGGCAGGTCTGCCTGTCATATGGCACAGGTGTGCATGCACACATGTGCATGCACACCAGAATCGGTATTTTACCATCAAATAATATTTGATGGTAAAATACCGATTCTGTAATGCTTGTGGGACTCAGAAGAGTCCCACCTACATATCAATTTTACCGAATCGGAAAAAATACCGATTCGGTATTTTACAGAATCAGTAAATTTACCGATCCATAAATTTACCGATTCTGTAAAATACAGGGCCCTACATCTCAAATTGCATTTACCGGTCGGTAACGGCCGAATTCGGCCGTTACCGACCGGTAAATGCCTACCTACATCTGGCCCCTAGTGTAGAGTGGTGTCAAATGAAGTGGGGTAGAGGGAAGTGGGAGAGTATGGTGGCGTAAAGTGGAGTTGCATAGAGTAGAGTGGAATTGTGTTGATTGTGATAGAGTGGAATGGAGGCATGGCATAGAGAAGAGTGACGTAGAGTACAGTGGCATAGAGTGCAGTGGTATACAGAGCAGTGGCCTTGAGTGCAGTGATGCAGAATGGAGTAGAGTGGCGTAGACTGCAGTGGTGCAGAGTAAAGTGCAGTGGTGTAGAGTGCAGTGGCATACAGTAGATTGGTACAGAGTAGAGTAAAGTGGCATAGAGTAATTGTAATTGCATTTATATAGTGCTTACTACCCCTGACAAGGCATTGAAGCTCATTTTCAGAAAGTAGCATGTTACTCCGGAACCCAAAAAGAATTAGTGGTGAATTATTATAGTGAAATATGACATTAATTTGAGCGCTGGACATGTTAAAAGGATAGAGGAGGGATAGAAGAGTGAAGGGCCTTGAAAGTTTATTTTTTGGTTTGAGTTCGTAGCAGTAGAATGAGGTTTGGGAAGAGTAAAAGGGAGGAGGAGTGGGAAGAGTCAGAGGGAAGGGTTTAGATAGGCTCGTTTGGGAGATTTGAATAGTAAAAGAGGTATGAGATGATGCAAGGAGTGGTAGAGGAGAGAAGGGTCCAGAGTGGGTTATTTTGAGGATCATAGTAGTGGAATGGGGCTTAGGATGAGTGAGAGAGTTGACGTAGAGGATATATTCACAGAGGTATAGGGTAAGAAATAGGGAAGTGCATTGGAAGGAGTAGTAGAATTAGGTTTGCGATGAGTCAGAGAGTTGAGGTAGAGGATATATTGAGAGAGGTATACAGTGATAAATAGGCTAGTGCATTGGAGAGAGAAGTAGAATTCATTTTGAGATGAGTCAGAGTGGAGGTAGAGGATATATTGCGAGAGGTACAGGGTCAGATATAGGGTAGTGCATTGGAGACGCTGAATTAGAATCAAAGTAATAAATATAAAGATACATATGTACATGGAAGGTATACATGTATACGGAAGGTAATATATGTGGATTTAAGTTGTGTTTAATAAACTCAGACTTTTAAGTGCAGCTGTAATTTAAGTAATTTGTTTTGTAATTCAATAGTGAAGCAATTGTACATAGTTATGGTAAAAGATGTACTGATTTATGCAGCCACCTATATACATGTTAAACAGAGTAATATAACTATATGTAATATGTAAATTTGTTATGCATAGCTAAATAATATCTATATATTTAAAAACATAATTATTAAACACATTTATGCAAAGCAATACACATATGTAGGTACACATCTCTAGTCCAAATAAATGCTTATGTGCTGTATATTTATGTTTGAGTATGTTGGTTATGTGGGGAAGAGCCAACTCTTGAGCAGTCTTCTGAAGATAAGGTAGTTATCCGTGGATCTTATGTTCTGGGGTGAAGAGTTCTATGATTTGTCTGCTTGAACAGAGAAGGATGTGCAACCTATGAGTTTTTCTTGTCTGGTGTGATTTTGAGGTGAGGTGCCAATATAGAGTGGAGGTTTCTTTGTTAAATGTATTTGATGATTTTATTCCTGATGAAAAGCTGTCCTGTTCCATGTCTCGCTATGTGGGTGATACAAAGAAGCTTGAATGTGGATCTTCTCGCAACTGCTAACCAATGTAGGGCCTTCAAGGCTTAGAAAATATCCAAATCTGCCTTTGAAAAGTAGGCAGAGGAATTTAAACTAAATCCTGGCTTCCCCCTCCTCTTGCCCACGTCTGACGTGCAGTGTGTGTGTGCTGCAGCAAATCTGTGCTTGTGCCCGCCCACCCAGCTGAGAATCACCGTGGTTCCAGATTGAGATGTTTAGTTGGAGTGTGGTTCCAACGTCGCAAGTCTAAATGTAGCAGTCTGCCCTGGCTATGCTCCTGTGATGTCTGGTTCTATTGCCACAACATTGCAAGTGTTCAGGGAGCCATCTTAAACATATGTACTGGGCACTGGTGATTATGGGTTACCCAGCTACATAATGGCTACACTGAAAATAATGTTTTTTGGTATCAAATACCTTGCCTTAATAAATCTGAAATGTTGCCAGTACCAGACTTATTGCGACATGCACCCAAAAGGCACTTTAGAGGTGACCCTTGAAAACCTACTAGTCGTTTAGTGTGCTGGCTGACTGGTATCACCCAGCCTGCCACCACAGACAAGCTTCCGACCCCCTGTAGGCGAGACCTCGCGCTATTCAGAAGGCGTGTTTACTCGGGGGCTAGTCACATCCCTAAGGTGGGCTACCTGAAGTGGACAATGAAAGAAGGGTTCCACAATCTTGTTTTAAGTAGAACTGGGAACTCTGGGTCAGGTTTATGCCCACTCTCCACAGGAAGTGCCCAATGGCAATTACCGTACACTCCCCTTAGCATCCCTAAATTCAGTATTCAGGTGGCCCCCTGACACCATGAACTCAGATTCTACTACTGGTAACTGAGGAAGTACAAAGAAAGACAGACAGAGTGAGAACAGAGGACCTGCAATAGAGATGGGTTCCGAACCCTGCCAGGCTACTTGACCCTCGACAATCACAGAGACTGACTTGTCCAAAAGCTGCACATCCTCCCCAAATCCTTGGCGGACTGCCTAACATCTTAATAACAGGCAAAGAGTTCCCTAAGGGTCTAGGAGCCACTCCCCTTCATTGCTAGGCACTGACTGCACTAGCCCGGTTCAGCGTTTTTCTGACCCCCAGGTCCACTGAGGGATCAAT
The DNA here is from genome assembly GCF_964263255.1 of Lissotriton vulgaris. Lineage (NCBI taxonomy): Eukaryota > Metazoa > Chordata > Amphibia > Caudata > Salamandridae > Lissotriton > Lissotriton vulgaris. The sequence goes on along the minus strand of NC_141685.1, from coordinate 1,341,051,208 downwards.
TCGCCAGGAAGAGGTCACTGAGAGTCCAGGAGGTCAGTCACATCGCTTCACCTAGTTGCATAGAGTGGTATAGAGTGCAGTGCAGTGGTGTGCAGTGGCGTAGAGTAGAGCGGGGCAGAGTAGTGTACAGTGCATAGAGTGCAGTGACGTAGACTAGAGTGGCGCAGAGTAGAGTAGTGTTGTAGAGTACAGTTCCATAAAGTAGTGCAGAGTAGAGTATAGTGGTGTAGAGCCCAATGGTGTTGACTGGTGCAGAGTAGAGTGCACTGGCATAGAGTGCAGTGGTGTAGTGTGGCACACAGTTGAGTGGAATAGAGTACAGTGGTGCCGAGCAGAGTGGCACACAGTGCAGTGGCACACAGTACAGTGGTGTAGAGTGCAGGGGCATACAGTAAAGTAGTGCAGAGTAGAGGGGTGCAGAGTAGATTGGCACAGTGCAGTGGCACACAGGACAGTGGAGTACAGTGCAGTGACATAGAGGGTAGTGGCGTAGAGTAGAGTGATGAGGAGCTGAGTAAAATGGTTTAGAGTGCAATGTCGTACAGTGGTACACAGTAAAGTTCAGTGGTGTAGAGGGAAGTGGCATAGAGTGCTGTGACATCGAGTACAGTGGCTTAGAGTACAGTGGTACAGAGTTTAATGGCACATAGTGCAGCGGCGTACAAGGGTGCACAGTACAATGGCGTAGGGAGCAGTGGTGCAGAGTATAGTGGTGTACAGTGCAGGGGCGTACAGAGGTGCAGAGTAGAGTGCAGTGGTGTAGAATGCAATGATGTAGAGTGCACTGGTGTAGAGTGTTATGTTATGTTATGTTAAAAATTCTTATACCGCGCACGTTTACCGAAACGGTTTCTTGGCGCTCATAACAGATACAGCGGTCAAGGGCAGGGGTTTCACTCATATGCAGCTGTAAAAAGGAACGTCTTCAGAGTCCTACGAAAACATTCATAGGGGAGACAGTGACGAAAGGAAGAAGGGAGGGAATTCCAAAAGGTGGGGGCTAAGAAAGAAAAACGGAGACCACCGTGTTTCTTACGTTGAATTTGGGGGAGGCACAAGAGATTATCAGCGGAGGAGCGGAGGTTGCGAGTTGGTATATACCGCTTTAGGCTGGATGAAATGAAAGCAGGTGCAAGATTGTGAAGAGCTTTGAAGATAGTGCATCCAAGTTTGAAGGTGCAACGTGTGGCCACCGGAAGCCAGTGAAGACTCCGTAATAGCGGCGAAACGTGCTGGTGCTTTGGCTGATGGAATACTAAGCGGGCGGCCTGATTTTGTATCAATTGTAGCCTCTGGAGCTGATAAGCGGGGATCCCTACATATAGGATGTTGTCGAAGTCAATCCTGGAGATAACAAGAGCTAGGATGACTAAGATGAGGGCATCTCTGGTGAGGAATCTACAAATCTTACGAATCCTGCGCAGGTGAAAAAAGCAGGACGATGTAACCGCCGAGATCTGAGCCTTCATAGATAGATCTCCAGAGATGACAACACCGAGGCTTTTCACAGAATTGACAGGTCGAGGGGGGACCCCAAGTGAGTGGGTCCAGAAACTGTCGTTCCAAGGATTGGCCGGCCCGCCCACCAGCACAAGTTCGGTCTTTGTGGGGTTTAGCTTGAGCTGGCTGTGAGCCATCCAGTCGGAGATGACTAGCATGGTAGTTTGAAAGTCTGTGAGGGAGGAAGAAGAGGTATCAATAGGGAAAATCAACTGCAGATTGTCTGCATAATTAAAAATTGTTGCAGAGGATTTGCGGAGGGAAACCATGAGGGGCTGCATATATAAATTAAAAAGGAGAGCAGTGCTTAATTTGTAAAATATTAAGTGCAGGTGCTCAAATTTTTGTAGGAGGCCACACCGACTCCGCGGCTCCGCCCACTTCATCCACTGGCTCCACCCACTTCCTTTATTGGCGCCACCCACATCCACAAGCCTCAACACATCATAGCCAGCTCCTCCCTTCTTGAGTTGAGCAAGAAGCTGAAAACCTGGCTCTTCATATAAGCAACTTCCGGCCTTACCCTACTCTGGTACGACACTTCTAATCGTGGATAATCCCTGTGCCAAGCAAAATTCCACCCAGACAGTTTCAGGTTGTAACAGACTGCGATGCACAGAGGGGAGGAGGAGCCATCATGCGGTTGTGGAGGAGGAAGCTGTGAAGGCCAACAAAAGCCTTCACTTAGTGAAATTGCCTCGCTGAAACTACCACTAGAGGAAGGGACAATTGAGGGGAATGGACTAATAGAAAGCCATAATTTCGGAATGCCATGAGAAAGAACCAATGCCAATTGGTTGATCTGACAGAAGCCCACATAAGAGATACATCAGGTCTTGCACACAGCGCATGCACTGTCGAGGCTCAACCTAAAAATTATGAACTATAACAAATCCAGATTTATGCGACACATGATACTTTGAAAGGACAAACGCATGGACTTTACAGTGACTGAATTTGTATGATTTCAGGAAGGCAAAGCTCTCATGTTTTCCAGTTCTAGACATGAGCAGCACACCCAGTCTTGTCTTTCCTTTTTGGTGATCTGTAGTCCTGCTGATACATTTATACATGGGACTTCAGCTCAAATATTGCAGAAAGGGGTAAATTGAGACTCCTTGAGATGGGAAACTTGAAACCTCTGAGAAGGTCCTGCCTCTAGACCAGGGATTTAAGTGGGATAAAAAAGGACTTAGGAATCTAAAAGGGGCCTGATGAAGCTTGAGGACCAAAAATCTTTTACAAGAGGTGTGGCATATATAGTGAAAGACTTGGACAAACATGTTAACTAGAATGTTTTGCTTTGCAAATTAATAAAGTATCCTACTCGACAAATAATAAATGAACTCAGAAAGGAACTAAATAAATATTATAATAAATAAAACACTATACAAGATCTGTTGTTAATTTGTGCAGAAAAAAGTGTCTCTATGTTGGCAGAGTAATGATGCTAAAAAGCCAAATAGAAATCTTTAGCAATGAAGGAGGAAAAAGCACTTGTAAAGCCTTACCTCTGGGAAATTATGCATTTTGGAAATGTTAAATACCAACAACGAACAAAAGCATTCATGCGAAATGTTGTTATAGTCTTGCTTTACTTCCTGTAGTCTTGCTTTACTTTCTGTAAGCCTCTTGTCTAAGGTATCAGTTTAAGCATCGTGATATTATGGGGCAGTACCCTGGATGTAGACTGGTTCAACACGCACAATATCTAATTATTTGAGAAATGTCACACACACGCATAAACAGCATTTAAGCTGATCAAAGTTCTACCCTACTCTGTTGAAGCCACAACGGGTTTGTTACTTGGAAGCAGGGGCATAGCACAAGCACCTGCATCCCCTGTGGTGTAGGGAGCCCCAACCTTTTTTTTGGGGGGGGCAAATCCTCAGGGAGAGGTCCCTTCATTCACAAAGGCTCATTAAGATCTATGAGATGTAGGAGCCTTGTGGTCCTCTGTTCACACTGTCAAGAGACCCATCATTTCACGTTATGAGAGCACTCAAAATGTACTTGCAGAGCCTACCCTCTGATGTTTTATGTCAGGAGCATGCAGATGCCAGTGATCAGGGGAGTGGGCTCTCACACTATTTAAAATAAGCAATGATGCAACAGATACCACACAAGATACCCAAGTTGCACCTACAGGCAATACCGAACAGACTTCAGCTTAGAATAAACGTGGGCCCAGACAAAGTGGCTGAAGTAACACACAAATGAAAGGATCACCTAGGATGAAAGTTCACAAAAAAAAAAACATGTAAAACAGCGGATGATCTGCTACCAGACAAAAAGGCATGCGCCATAAGTTATTCAGCAGCCTGCATGGGAGAACGCAGCCTTTTTTCATTTTTAAATTAATTTAGAAAAACTAAAAGTGTCCCATCCAGAAAGCGAAGGCTAACATTTATCAAAAAGGTGTTACATCAGAATCCTTTTCTCGACTTCTGACGGCAAGACAAAAACCCACAGCAATTTGAGAGAGCAAGTTGTTTATATAGGTGTCGGAAGTAGTAGTGCAGGGACAATGGAGCCCCCCCCCCAAAAAAAAAATAACCATGCTGGAGTTCAGAAGGAGAATGACCAACCCGTTGCATTGGAGACTTTATGGTTTAAAAGTAGGGCGCACTCGCATTTCATAAAGCGCTGAAGCTTATTCACTTGCTGCTAGTCGGGCGGGCATTGGTAAATGTAACTTTCCCTTTCTCCTGTGGAAGAGCGTGTTGAGGACGGTAGTGGCAGAAGTGAGCCAGGCATTCCTTTTCACGTACTTCATTTTAACTGAGTGGCTTGTTGTTTTTAAATGATGAGCGAAGAAGAAGAAATGAGGGACTGGTAGAGACACATTTTAAGGTCTGTTTTTTTTCACTGCTGAATCTTATCAGAATGATAACCCATCCCATTAATCTACGTTTGACCGCCTCCGTATATCGAGTGACCACACACTTGCTTGACAATCTAAATGGCAGCTATCCTTCAATCACCAGTCTGCTCCTTGCTTCATCAGTGAGGCATGTGTGCTGCAAGTCGCGTGGTGGACAGCCAGCCTTGTGCGCACCTCAAGTCTTTCCCAAGTGGCCCTGTTGACAAATTGGTTTATCAAATGTTTGCTCTGATGTAAGCAGTCTTAAACACGCTGTAAGGCAGACAACCGTATGGCCTTTCCGGAGGGGTTAGAGAGTACCGCCTGATGAGTTATAAGCACCTGAACCTTTTTACAAAAACATAAAGGGATTGAGCTTTCAAACAGAAATAAGCACTTCCCTCCTCTTCCTTCCCCCTTTATGCGAGATTATCCTTGCTTTGCTCAGGCTGCAAATTAAGAAGCGCGCGCACACACACTTAATTTAACATTGAATGCTACATGGGGGTTAACACGGGAGCATGCACAATACATATAGAGCGCCATAACAATTGTATGAACTACGGGGGTATATCTGCGAGGAGGCAGTGCTTCACACGATTTCAGTAGTTACTAACTCACTGTTTTATTAACTTCAATCTTACCGTTACTCGTGGTGGGCGGACGGTCCGGCTCAGTGAATAATTGTTTTTTTACGAGATTCGGCGGCGGGCCTGGTGCACTGCTGTTGCTGTTTGCTCTGCCCAGTAGCCAACAATGCTACCAGAACCACCAGCAGTAATGTCCTGGTTAGCAGTGATACTGGCTGCGGTGGTTATGCTGCGGCGTGGCGCGCGTACAACGGCCCATCCAGCCCCGGGCCCTAACAGTCAGAACTTGAACTTAGAAACCAAGGGCCTCATTTATGAAAAGTGACGCATCGCTGCGTGAAAACAGCGATGCGTCACTTTTCACTGCGCACTCCTTGCGACACAAATGATGCGTCATATTTAATGTATGACGCATCATGTCGCAAGGACTTACAGATACGTCAGTATTTCTGACGCATCTGTAAGCGCAAAAGTGACGCATTGCTGGAGTGTGTCACAAAAGTGACGCATCTCCAGCAATGCGTCCTTTCACATGGAGAGAGCCCCATGTGAAAGGGCTTGCTTCAGTCTTACACCTGCTGTGAGGCAGGCGCAAGATTTTGACGCAACCGCATCCTAAAAGTGACGCAGTGAAATCTCATAGATTTCACTGCGTCACTATTACGAGGCTTTTTGCAGGGGAACGCCCCCTCTGCATACATTATACCTGACGCAGGTATAATGTGGCGCAGGGGTTTAAAAAGTGACGCATCTACCTAGATGCGTCACTTTTTAAATATGGCGCAACAAGGCGCATGTTTTACGCCGCAGATGCGTCACAAAAAGTGACGCATCCGCAGCGCAAAACTGACGCAAGGCCTCATAAATGAGGCCCCAAATCCAGCCCGCCCGCCCCTGGTGCCTCAATAAATCAGTGTGTGTGTGATGGTCCCTCCCGGGCCCCACACCCGCCCACCTTCAAACAACGCGCACGGCACGGCGCAAGCACAGTCAACTGTGCAGTGCACGCACAGTGACGGCCCTCTCACGGTGTGACTGTGCATAATTAACCAAGAAGCCTGGGCTACGTGCGGCCGCCATGATCACAAGCGCCACCACCACATAGTAATGTATTCTCTCTTGGACGGCACTGTGCATGGCAGCTAATTAAAGAGAAGCAAGTGTGTTTTAGTCGTCTCACACGCATTCATTGTTAACCGCGGAGTACACTACTTAAGGTAATTGTTTAAAAACATCAATGACGCACGTGCGAGATGCGTAGACCCGGCCCTGTCAATTAAGTGCCGGTGCTAAGCACCGGAAAGCACCGGCACAAATTAAGCACTGAAGGAGAGGGGAAAGTGCTGAGCTCTGAGGGACTCCGCAGGAGAGAGAAGAGAAGGAGGCAGAGAAAGTAGAGAGTTGAACAGCTTGGGAACGCTTGTCCAAGAAAGAACGGATCCAGTCAAGAGCCACGCCCTGGATGCCGGCGTTAATGACACGGTCGATCAATATAGGGTGATCGACCGTGTCAAAGGCCGCCGACAGGTCCAGCAGGACGAGCGCTTGAGAAGTGTTGTTGTCGGCGCTGGTTCTTAGAGTGTCCATAACGGCGGCAATGACCGCCTTAGTAGAATGGAGCGGGCGGAAACCGGCCTGCTGGGGGTCCAGAAAGGAAGAGCTCTCAATGAATGCGCCCAAACAGCGAGTAACATGAGTTTCCAAAATCTTTCCCAGATATGGGAGAAGGGATATGTGCCCGTAATTACTCAAGACCAAGGGGTCTGCGTTGGCTTTTTTTAGAATTGGTAGCACCACTGCCTGTTTAAAGGAGTCGGGGACTACTCCTGTGGCCAACGAGGTGTAAAGAAGAGTCAAGGCAGGGTCAGGGCAGGCCAAGAAGATTTCTTTAAGGATCTGTGGAGGGCAGCAGTCATTAGGGGACCCAGAACTGACTTTATGCAGGAGTCTCTGGAACTCGGTAATAGAGATAGGGGGGAAGATATCCAGATGCTGCGGATTTTTGGGGGGTAACGGAAAAGAGAGGGAGGAAGGGGGCGGAGGAATATTATTTTTGATGGTGGCGATTTTGTCCTGAAAGTAAGTGTTTATTGCATCACAAAGATCCTGGGTAGGCACGGGGGGGAGAGTGACCCGATCAGGAAGGGAGAGCTCATTAACAATAGAGACTATTTCTTTTGCCTTGGAGGCAGACTCCATTATTTTACGGGAGAAATAAGTAGTTTTAGCCTCGAGAATAGAGGATTTGTAGATTTTTAGGAGGTTCACGAATTAAAGCTTGAGGAGGGGATCGTAATTTCGGCGCCATCGGCACTCGGCCTGGCGAAGAGCCAATTTGTCGAGTTTTAACTGATCCGTGAACCATCGCTGGGCGTCATGAGGGCGCATAGCTTTTATGGATTTTAGTGGGGCTATAGAATTGCAAGCCGACAGCAGCCATTATGGGAGCTTGATGAGTGGCTGAGCCGGATAGCAAGGGAGCTGTAACTGCCAACAAGGAGTGAAGTTCTGGTAGATTAACTTTCTTCCAGTTACGAGCCAAAACGTTCGTTGTAGGGGGGGCACGGCGAGGAATAGATAGGTCAACAGTAAAAGATATAAAGTAGTGATCTGACCAGGAGCAAGGAGTCACTAAAGGGGGCGAGATATCAAGGTTTGCCGTCCAGACCTGGTCCAGAATGTGCCCCTTACAGTGGGTAGGTGTCGAGATGAGTTGCCGACAATTCATGCTTGTGAGAAGATCTGGGAACTCTTCCGACAGGCGGCTTTCCCGCAGGTCGGAGGGCCAGTAATTGAAGTCGCCAATAATAATGACTTTGGCGTTATTGATAATTAATTCAGAGGTGAGAGCCCCAACCTGTTGTGGGAATGAGGGCATATAGACAGGGGGTCTGTACACAAGGACACAGATGAGAGAGGACCTAGTAGAGCAAAGTTTAATTGCAAGAAGTTGTATGTTGGGGATTACAGTGCAGGCTAAGGTAGAGAAAATATGTTCTGTGCGAATAATGGCTGCAACTCCACCACCAGCTTGCCCCCCTGGTCGATTGGATTGTAAGATGTAGTAACCAGTGGGGATGGCAGCAAGAATGTCAGGAACGGAGTCGTCGGTTAGCCAAGTTTCTGACAGAAGTAAAATGTCCACATCACTGTCATCAAGCAGAGTAATATGTATTTCCAACTGGTGTTTCACCATGGACCGGGTATTAAGATACAAGATGGTCAAGGAAAGCGACCTGGCTAAAGGTGGAGAGTGGAGCAATGGTGCATTTTTAGGGGAAATAGGGGAGGGGCCCAGACATGATGAGGCAGGGGGAAACAAGATGCTGCATTCTTAGGCTGCCCTGGAGGCACGGGATGATAAGGGAACTGCATGCCGAAGAGCAAGTAAGTCGGCAGACGAGTATATAAAAGTTTGGGCAGGGTGAATGGCCGCTGGCCGCGACCCGCCACGGACGGGCGCAGACAGGCTGGACTTAGGCTCGACTTCGGCGCGAAGTCGGCGCTCCCGCTGCGCTCGTCCGCTGCGCTTCCGCCATATTGCCATTTTATAGATCCTAAGTGAGCCACTAGACCGCTAACCTGCGATGTGTAGGTGCAGGGCGGAAGTGGTAGCTGGAAGGCGGAAATGGCGCTCGAGAAGGCGGCCCTCCGCACAAACGGCATTATGCCGGGGCGGAACGGGGCCAGGAACGATATGAGGCAGGTGAGAAGCGCTCATACAAATGTGCAGGCTGACACAGTTAAAATTTACACACAAGAATTATACGAACCAAATTTTAAAAAGCAGGCTATTAATCAGCTGTAAGGTAAATGGCAGGAGCATCAAACATGAGCAGGCTCAGTCGCCGCGTCTGTCAATTGAATAGGAGCATTTGCGCGCTAAATAAAGGTTTCCCTGTCTGCAGCCACTAGACCGCTAACCTGCGATGTGTAGGTGCAGGGCGGAAGTGGTAGCGGGAGGGCGGAAATGGCGCTCGAGAAGGCGGCCCTCCGCACAAACGGCACTATGCCGGGGCGGAACGGGGCCAGGAGCGATATGAGGCAGGTGAGAAGCGCTCATACAAATGTGCAGGCTGACACAGTTAAAATTTACACACAAGAATTATACAAACTAAATTTTAAAAAGCAAGCTATTAATCAGCTGTAAGGTAAATGGCAGGAGCATCAAACATGAGCAGCCTCAGTCGCCGCGTCTGTCAATTGAATAGGAGCATTTGCGCGCTAAATAAAGGTTTCCCTGTCTGCAGCCACTAGACCGCTAACCTGCGATGTGTAGGTGCAGGGTGGAAGTGGTAGCGGGAAGGCGGAAATGGCGCTCGAGAATGCGGCCCTCCGCACAAACGGCACTATGCCGGGGCGGAACGGGGCCAGGAGCGATATGAGGCAGGTGAGAAGCGCTCATACAAATGTGCAGGCTGACACAGTTAAAATTTACACACAAGAATTATACGAACAAAATTTTAAAAAGCAAGCTATTAATCAGCTGTAAGGTAAATGGCAGGAGCATCAAACATGAGCAGCCTCAGTCGCCGCGTCGGTCAATTGAATAGAAGCATTTGCGCGCTAAATAAAGGTTTCCCTGTCTGCAGCCACTAGACCGCTAACCTGCGATGTGTAGGTGCAGGGCGGAAGTGGTAGCGGGAAGGCGGAAATGGCGCTCGAGAAGGCGGCCCTCCGCACAAACGGCACTATGCCGGGCGGAACGGGGCCAGGAGCGATATGAGGCAGGTGAGAAGCGCTCAAACAAATGTGCTGGCTGACACAGTTAAAATTAATTTACACACAAGAATTATACGAATAAAATTTTAAAAAGCAAGCTATTAATCAGCTGTAAGGTAAATGGCAGGAGCATCAAACATGAGCAGCCTCAGTCGCCGCGTCTGTCCTCCTAAGGATATGAGGCTCTGACCAGTCAGATGTCCAGGGAGGAGTAGAGGTACACCACCTTGTGGTGCTGTTAGTGCAGTCGCATAATTTTTTTAATCATGTTTGTGGTACATTGGTAATTTTGTTAACCATAAGTCGCCACTCTAGCATACACTGTATTTGAACAAATAATGTGATTTGTGATGCCATAAGTGTTGTTATAAATGGGATAATTTTAGATGGTATAAGTGATATAATATGAAAAGGTATAAGCAGTGCACGGAGAAGGCATCAGTTATTTATTTATTTACTTTGAAAAGTTTTATATGGCGCTGGCTAGACCCGAAGGTATCAGAGCGCTTTACATGAGGAAGAACATTGTTTCAGATCATAGTTACACAGTTACATTAGTTGCTGGAGCATAGTTACATGAGTTACATGAGTTACAAAATCATAGCGTAGGCATAAGGATAAACAAAGCAGGCAGGGGAGAGAAATACAGGGGGAGAGGAAAGGAATAGGGGAGGTAGACAAAGAATGAAGCAGGGAAGAGGGGGAAGGAGTTAATGTAGTGTCGCTACAGAGTTCAATACACTGTGTATGAAAATGCGCCAGTTAAAATAATTTGAATGTTATGCATGAAGATAAATTAAAGTTATAAGTATCAGTTCAGAATTTATCATTTTTGTGTAGTTGAAGTTTGAATTCTATTGAAAAAATAAATAATGTTATGGTAATGCAAATTGGTGTGTACATTATAAGTTGTAATGTTTGTGTAGTTTAAGTTTGGTTTCTATAGAAAGAAAGACATAAATATGTGTAATGAAAAAAACAAAGGTGAAACCATAAGTACAGTGCTAAAGTTAGGAAAACTTTCTTGATATATATATATATATATATATATATATATATATATATATATATATATATATATATATATATATATATATATATATATATATATATTACACAAATATCTGTATATACTTGTATATTTACTGCTAGATAGATAGATAGATAGATAGATAGATAGATAGATAGATAGATAGATAGATAGATAGATAGATAGATAGATAGATAGAGAGATAGATTGTAGTAAAATCGAAAGGCATTGGCTAATGATAGACCTAAAATCAAAAGAGGGATACACATACTAATTGCTTGCCAGGCCACTTGAAGTTTAGTGGTAGGGGTACATGTTGTCCAAAGGGTCATACATTGAATAAGCCATGCATTTCCGCCGAGATAAACATGGAGTTCTCAATGTAAACACTGACGTAAGATTCACAAACCTTTTTCCGTGAGTAAGTTTCACTCCTAGAAATTCAGGAGCTAGTCAAACCTTATAATTCTAAGCCATAACTACAAAAAGACAAAGCTTTGGGAATCGAGGGGGGTGGTCTAATGGGGCAAATGTTCCCTCTCGCATAGACTCGATGACGCCAAACAAGACAGGTGTTACATCTGGCCCACGTATTGTTCTTACCACAACAATGAATGTATTTTTATGGAGTTGTGGTGCTTCAGATTTACCTTACTCCTGAACAAGTCCTGAATGGTTTGGTCATGATAAAATAGAATGTTAAGACCTCATTAATTCTGATTCTATTCTAATCCAGGACCCGAAGACATCAAATCTGTCATTGTCAACTGCAGCGGCATCATCTTTATTGACGTGGCTGGCGCTAGGCTATTCATTCAGGTAATATACTGATATTTAAAGATCTTGAAGCCAGTAGAAGTTCCAGTGAAAAAGAAAGTCTGCAATGGTTTACTAGATAATTTTCAATGCAGTATGGTTCTTTGAGACCACTCACTGGAGTATTGTAATATGCTGGGCCTGGAAAAAGCCCCACAAAATCAAAACAACTGTTTCAGAATTAAGGCTAGGTATTATTTATGGATCTTGACTGTCCTATTGACTTTTCAGAAGTATTTGACTGTTGGGAAATTGCCTTGACATGTGAATGCCTTTACCCAATACTAGCTGGCCTTTCACCGGTATCATTCTCCTGTTGAGGAATGTCCCTGTTTCAAGTGCCACCGATGTATCATATGTTCATATTGTTCCCCGATTCAGCGAACATTTTCTCCATGCTAACAACCATCTGCATTTTAAGACATTTAGGGGCAGAGGTACGCAGCATGTTATAGCTCGGGCCATTTGCGAATGGTAAAATTATTTTTGGCATTTACCAAACCTATTTTGAGAGTCGGTAACCTATTACCGACTCCCAAAATAGGGTTTGTGAGTCACTATTAGGAAGTGATGTGTTAAGGGCGTCCCTTCTTAATAATGAGTCATACTTGTATGTAGGAATGTTTTGTGACTGGGAATGCGGTCGCAAAACGTTCACAATTACCACCAACTCCAAGGGACCCCTTCACCTTTGTGAATGTGCGAGACGCAGCGCGACCGGCTAGAGACCACAGCCCAACCACAAGCACCAGGAGGGTGTGGGAGGATGCGGCAGGCAAGCGGCCTCTCCCCCTTGTTACCGGGGGCATTTCAAAAGGATCTTGCGTCTCCCGCTCCGCGGGAGATGCAGCGCGACCGGCTAGAGACCACAGCCCAACCACAAGCACCAGGAGGCATTTCAAAAGGATCTTGCGTCTCCCGCTCCGTGGGAGACGCAGCGCGACCGGCTAGAGAACACAGCCCAACCACAAGCACCAGGAGACTGCGGGAGGACGCGACAGGCAAGCAGCCCCTCCCTCTTGTTAATGGGGGTGATTTACGCAGCTATTACGTCCGGCCCCGCGGGACGCGCGCGGGCGCGTGCCGGGGCGAAGCCCGGGCCCGTTCGAGACCGGAGCAGACTGGACCCGGCCCACCCTCTAACGTCTGCCTCCCGGTAAGTTGACTTCCTTCGTTCTAAGTACACGCATTGTGCAGAATAACTGTTGAACATCAGCGATGGCCTCAGGTTCAGTTAAGGATAACCAATTGCCCAAAAGCGCGGGAATGATCGGAACCTTGGATTATTTTTTTACCAGAGCTTCGAATGCGCTGGAGCACGAGATAGTGGTAGCAGAATGTAGGCTATCTCTTGACGTTCATGTACCCCTTGTCCAACGCGTGAATGCATGTTCTTCGTACAGGTCCCCTACACACTATATACTTTGTGTTAGTAACTCTCCTTCCGTGGTGGCTATTCCAACAGTGGATTCCCTTTTAAAGCCAGCTACCGAGGCGGGGTTCTAACCCAGGCCTCTCCTCCTAAAACAAGGTCCATGACCACCGATCCAACACATAGGAAAGAACTTCCTTTGTCCAGACGGGGAGTGACTAAAAAGAAACGAAACAAGGCACCCATAAAGAGACACTGTAGCAGCAAACCCACTGACCAAGAGATGGACGAGGATGTGCGGGCGGCTTCAATTTGCTCAGAAGTTCCAGAAGCGGTGGCAGCAGTACCACAACCGGTGACACTTGACCCATTAACTCCTCACACATCTTTTTTGAATAATGTTTTTTGGGACAAACTTGGGTCTCGTCTTGCTGATTCTCTTCTGCCCCTTACTCATAGACTGACTGCTATTGAAGCCAGTCTAGCATCTGTAACCAATGTCTCTAACTGCATAGCTGAGATGTAGCTGAATTTTCCAAACTAGAGGGCAAATCCGTACCTGTAGTCTTTGATGGTTTAAATAACAGGGGCAATATCGAGGGCATACCCACCCCAACTTTAACAAATCACAGCGATGTGGGGATGGGTACTTTGGCTGCACCAGCTCCTACAGCATCGATTGCTGCGAGAGCAGATCCGGCTAGAGTTGGGAATGCAGACACTCCCTGCAATTTGGGGTTGGGTTCTGATCCTAGACACAATTCCACCACATGCCCGGATAGCAATACATCCAATCAGACAAATCGCCTCAATAACCCAAAGCTGCCGATAATTGATCTACTGCCCCAATCCAGCCCATATGTTGTGGTCTTAACTTGAGTCCCGGAGCTAATGAATATGAATGAGGAATCTCACACCTCACTTAAGAATAAGTTCACAGATTGGCTAAATAAAAACAGACCACTTCCATCTACTGTGACCAGTGAAATTCTATTTGTCCGCAGGGTGACCTGGATGGGACAAAGGCCAAAGGTTACGAAGGGCGATTGTGTTTTGGTAAATTTTAGAGACCCACAGGCAGTGCACTACATTTGTCAATGGCACATCCTTGCCCCACTGCAATTTTCCAGCCTCTTCCCCTGGCATATTTTTATCGCCCAGGGCATCAGCATACTAACACCAACACTAGCTACTGCCAACCATGGACCCTGGTTGGTCCCCTGAGTGACGGAACTAGCCGTCGTGAAACTGGCGACCCTACAGGCCCTGCTATAATACCTTTACGCTATAGCTACAGTGGCCTGGACTTTGTCGACTGACTAGGGCACCCCCCAGGAGAAACAAAATGAGCATTGATTGAAAAGGACAGGGTAAGGGGTGATGCTGGAAGGACATCCACAAGAAAGAAATGACGAGAGCATGGGTGGGGACAAGCAGGTGGGTTTGAATGGGTTTTCTGGAATAACCCCATTAATTAATACTAATAACCTACTCTTCTCCGACAGCAGAAGAGACCCTGGAATTCTCCTTACATCTGTCGATAACCCATTGGTGTCTTTAGTGTGCCCAGATACCCTGACAGATGTAGAAAATATGGACCCAGCTGGAGACAACGATGTTGGTATTGTGTCAGACACACTCAAAATATTATCTTGGAATCTGGTAGGGCTCCCTAACAAGATGAGCTGTCCAGAATGGGGTTCCTTTGTTGACAACACTGATGTGTGTCTCTTTCAGGAGACATGGGCTCGAACGGTGCAGCACCGGGTCGGTTTTGCTACGTTTGATGTACCGGCCACCTGGGGAGGGAAAGGCCGCCCCACTGGGGGACTAGCAATCTGGGTTGGCACACACCTCGGCTGCATTGCTAAACAAATAGATGCCCACTTCAGAGACATTTTATGTGTAGTTCTTACCTGGCCCAATGCAATCAAACGAGCATTGATAAGTGTCTACTCGCGACCCGTAAGTTTGTGTAGCGAGTCCACCACCATTGAGGATCTAGCTCTGTTTATCCCTGCCGTCTCCAGTGATACTCGCTTGTTGGTTGGCGGTGATTTCAACTGCCATTTTGAATCCATTCAAGGTATAAATGATGAAGCGTTATCAGCAGAGGATGACCATTGGTCGATACCCTTGTCCCAAGTCTCACCACCAAGGGCATGGACCCCGCTGGCTATCCAAATTACGGCACTCACCCTAAATAATTCCCTAAGAGCATGTAATGGCAGAACTCATTCTGATATCCTAGCAAAATGTACCTATAATAAACCTGGGCACATGTCTCTTATTGATTATATTTTAGTTGAAACAAGATTATGGCCACCAGTTAAAGATTTCGCTGTTCTCACTAGAGCAGACAGTGACCATAATGCACTAATTTTAGAACTCAATTCACCCTACAGCAGTAGAAAGGACTCTTCGGACTCCAGAGCTAATGATGATAATCTCATTGTTTCTGATAATAGGCGTAGAGTCAAATGGCATTACCTAGTGGAACACCCGGAGAAATTAGGGAAACTTTATAGCACCATAGTTCCCCTTTTTATGGAGGTCATGGCATAAATCAGCCAACCACCAATGCCTGACTATTTCACTAAATTAGAGTCTCTTCATGAGACCCTATTGTACGATCTGGCTGAGTTTTTAAATCGCTGGGTAACAGGGAAAATTAAAAAGGTACCCCGCACACTTGGTACAACACAGCATGCAGGAAGGCAAAAACAGAGTTGTTGCAGGCTACTAAGGAGAATGACAGACCAACAATTAAATTAGAAGGGAGCATTATAAACATTTGACCAACTGTGCCAAGGTAGCGTGGGATTATGATAGTTGGACATACCATTCGTTGGCACTTGTAACTAAAGACTCCCGTAAATTTTAGTCCATCATTAATAATGGGTCTAGTGAACTAAAGGTGGCCCTAGAATCGAACATAGCCCTAGAGTCCTGGGAAGGTCACTATCGGGCCCTACACTCGACGGAGGGACTTTGTGAGTGTACAGAGGACCCAATTGCCCTTCCGACAGTGTCTGTGGACACAGAACACATACAGTTCACGGTACCTGAAGTCTGCAATGCCATCTCCAAGCTTGCCGCAGAGAAAGCCTCCGGGCTGGATAAACTGCTGGGTTACCTTTTTAAGCAACAAATGGGGGTGGGGTCGCACACTACTCACACACCGGCGGTGTCGCCCCTAAGGACTCTGCTCAATGTAGTAACGTATTTGCGATGCATCATCTTTCGATCTTCTGCTATCTTCGCTGTCTTCGCCATCCCTGGACACGTGTTTCGGGGTATCACCCCTCGTCAGCAGGGATAGGCAGTGTTTTGGGGTTGCCGATGGCTGCCAATATCTGCCAGGTATAGTACCACACAGGCGCGTAGGTGCGGGATCCCAGGCTCATCAGCCCGCTGCTCAAGGGAGCTTATTTAAAGTTACAAATGGGGATGGGGTTGCACACTACTCACACACCGGCCGTGTCACCCCTAATTGCTCTGGTCAATGTAGTAACGTGTTCGCGATGCATCATCTTTCGATCTTCTGCTATCTTCGCTGTCTTCGCCATCCCTGGACACGTGTTTCGGGGTATCACCCCTCGTCAGCAGGGATAGGCAGTGTTCTGGGGTTGCCGATGGCTGCCATTATCTGCCAGGTATAGTACCACACAGGCGCATAGGTGCGGGATCCCAGGCTCGTCAGCCCGCTGCTCAAGGGAGCTTTAAAGTTACAAATGGGGGTGGGGTCGCACACTACTCACACACTGGCGGTGTCGCCCCTAAGGACTCTGGTCAATGTAGTAACGTGTTCGGGAAGCATCATCTTTCGATCTTCTTCTATCTTCGCTGTCTTCGCCATCCCTGGACACGTGTTTCGGGGTATCACCCCTCGTCAGCAGGTATAGGCAGTGTTCTGGGGTTGCCGATGGCTGCCAATATCTGCCAGGTATAGTACCACACAGACGCGTAGGTGCGGGATCCCAGGCTCGTCAGCCCGCTGCTCAAGGGAGCTTTAAAGTTACAAATGGGGGTGGGGTCGCACACTACTCACTCACCGGCGGTGCTGCCCCTAAGGACTCTGGTCAATGTAGTAACGTGTTCGGGATGCATCATCTTTCGATCTTCTGCTATCTTCGCTGTCTTCGCCATCCCTGGACACGTGTTTCGGGGTATCACCCCTCGTCAGCAGGGATAGGCAGTGTCCTGGGGTTGCCGATGGCTGCCAATATCTGCCAGGTATAGTACCACACAGGCGCGTAGGTGCGGGATACCAGTCTCGTCAGCCCGCTGCTCAAGGGAGCTTTAAAGTTACAAATGGGGGTGGGGTCGCACACTACTCACACACCGGCGGTGTCGCCCCTAAGTACTCTGGTCAATGTAGTAACGTGTTTGCGATGCATCATCTTTCGATCTTCTGCTATCTTCGCTATCTTCGCCATCCCTGGACACGTGTTTCGGGGTATCACCCCTCGTCAGCAGGGATAGGCAGTGTTCTGCGGTTGCCGATGGCTGCCAATATCTGCCAGGTATAGTACCACACAGGCGCGTAGGTGCGGGATCCCAGGCTCATCAGCCCGCTGCTCAAGGGAGCTTTAAAGTTACAAATGAGGGTGGGGTCGCACACTACTCACACACCTGCGTTGTCGCCCCTAAGGACTCTGGTCAATGTAGTAACGTGTTCGCGATGCATCATATTTCAATCTTCTGCTATCTTCGCTGTCTTCGCCATCCCTGGACATGTGTTTCGGGGTATCACCCCTCGTCAGCAGGGATAGGCAGCGTTCTGGGGTTGCCGATGGCTGTCAATATCTGCCAAGTATAATACCACACAGGCGCGTAGGTGCGGGATCCCAGGTTCGTCAGCCCGCCGCTCAAGGGAGCTTTAAAGTTACAAATGGGGGGTGGGTCGCACACTACTCACACACCGGTGGTGTCGCCCCTAAGGACTCTGGTCAATGTAGTAACGTGTTCGCGATGCATCATCTTTCGATCTTCTGCTATCTTCGCTGTCTTCGCCATCCCTGGACACGTGTTTCGGGGTATCACCCCTCGTCAGCAGGGATAGGCAGTGTTCTGGGGTTGCCGATGGCTGCCAATATCTGCCAGGTATAGTACCACACAGGCGCGTAGGTGCAGGATTCCAGATGAAGCATCGCGAACACCTAACTACACTAACAAGAGTCCTTAGGGGCGACACCGCCGGTGTGTGAGTAGTGTGCGACCCCACTTCCTTTTTTAACTTTAAAGCTCCCTTGAGCTCTCGGCTGACGAGCCAGGGATCCCGCACCTACGCGCCTGAGTGGTACTATACCTGGCAGATATTTGGCAGCCAACGGCAACCCCAGAACACGGCCTATCCCTGCTGATGAGGGGTGATACCCCAAAACACGTGTCCAGGGATGGCGAAGACGACGAAGATAGCGGAAGATCGAAAGATGATGCATCGCGAACACCTAACTACACTAGCCAGAGTCCTTAGGGGCGACACCGCCGGTGTGTGAGTAGTGTGCGACCCCATTTCCTTTTGTAACTTGAAAGCTCCCTTGAGCTCTTGGCTGACGAGCCAGGGATCCCGCACCTACGCGCCTGAGTGGTACTATACCTGGCAGATATTTGGCAGCCATCGGCAACCCCAGAACACAGCCTTTCCCTGCTGACGAGGGGTGATACCCCGAAACACGTGTCTAGGGATGCCGAAGACGGCGAAGATAGCGGGCGATCGAAAGATGATGCATCCCGAACACCTAACTACACTAACCAGAGTCCTTAGGGACGACAACGCCGGTGTGTGAGTAGTGTGCGACCCCACTTCCTTTTGGGACCTTTTTAAGCAAGAGCCTAAAATCTGGGGCCCATATTGCCAAATAGTGTTTAACGTGGTCTTGAGAGGTATGTCGGTTCCAGGTACTTCATTTTTAAGAAGGGCTCTTCTCTGCTCCCCTCCAACTACCGACCGATCAGCCTCATTGATGTCCCCCAAAAGATTTTTGCAAGACTCATACTGGACCGGTTGCAGGACTGGATCGATGAGTCAGACATTCTCAGTCCGTACCAGGCCGGGTTCAGAAAGAACACCTCCACCATGGACCAAATTTTCAGTTTACAACTATTATACTGGAAAACGGTGCGACTAGAGGGTGGCTGCCTCTATGTGGTGTTTGTCGACCTTCGGTCGGCTTTTGACCTTGTACCTCGGGGGAAACTCTGGGCTGTTCTCTCAGACCTTGGTGTCCCCACTCATCTCCTGACTATTTTGATAAGGCTGCATGAGGCCAATTATGGCCAAGGTAGATGCGGGAAAATGGCAGGCTTTCATCTAAATTCCCAGTTGGCAGGGGGGTAAGGCAGGGCTGCGTACTTGCGCCAACCCTGTTTTGCCTCTATGTCAACGGGGTAATTGGGCACCTTAACGAGATCCAGAATACCGATGCTCCGAAACTGGCAGGGAACAGAGTTCCAGCGATTATGTTCACCGACGACACCCTCCTGCTTTCTAAATCTCCAATGGGTGTACAGAGAATTCTGGACGGCTTTCATGAGTTTTGTGTTGACAGAGGCTTAGAGATCAATACCTCAAAAACTAAATACATGATCTTTAACCCACCGAGAACCTCACGCCCGAACCCAAGCCTTGGGACGGTTACGCTAGAAAGGGTTAATACTTTTGATTACCTGGGGGTTACTCTAAATGAAAATCTGACATGGGAACCCCAGCAGGTAAAATCACAACTTAAATTGGCCCAACTTTCTGGCGGAATCCTCAGGCTATCAAACAAGTCCACTATTAAACCTGTGGGCCCACCACTGGATGTGTACAAAACACAAGCAAGAGGTGCTATAATGTACGGGGTGAACTATGAAGCTTTAGTATCAGGTCTGAAATTGTCAAAACTGAGAATACATTTCTAAGGGGCTATTGGCTCTACCGCTCAATTCCCCATTGTTTCCGTTAAGGTTAGATTTGGGAATTAGACCTATTGATGAAGAACTAGCCCTAAAACCACTGAGATTCTGTCGTAGGCTATGGGTTACCCCTGAATTGGCACCTTACTGAGAGGAACTTAAGGAAATACTGGCCGCCAACGGTTCGGGAAATATCCCTTGGCTTGCTTACATAAAAAAGGAATTCCTGAGGCTAAAGATTCCTGATTTATGGTTCGACCCTCAGGATGGATGTAAATGACTGTCTCGCACCCGTTGACGCATATATTCCGTGCAGACAGACTGAACATTGCATTATCCAATCCTAAAATTGGGTTAATGACTGCCTTATTCTTGCAAATTAAAGACTCTTATTTATTTGAGCAGTTTCTTGATTAAATATATACTGTCCTATCGAAAAGTTGTATGTCCAGTGGAGGCATGGTGTGCTCCCGCTGAGAGCTTTTACTAGTAGGTGGCTTCCTAATGCCCCAAAAAATTGCCCGGCCTGTGAATGTGAGGAAGAAAATGAATTACATGTTTTATTCTTCTGCCCAGGGTATCATAAGGCTAGGAACTACTGGCTAGTTCCCCTTTGTAAAAATCTGGCCCTCAAGCAATGAATGCACGCATTTAGAATATTTAAAACTGACACAACTGGTGTTATTGTATGTGCTGTTTCAAAATTTCTTGCTGCCATGTGACAGAAGTGCAGGCTCTTAATTGCCTGATCTTGTGCCGGTTTTGCTTACGGCTCAACAATGTTTTTTTATCTGTTTTTAATTGGCACTATGATTTTTTCTTTCTTTCAAACGTGTATGATGTAAATTGTGTCGGATTGCTAGGCACTCATCCATCCTGTTTGAGGATTAATTTGTTGCTGTTAACTGTACCATTCACTACTGTTATTTTGTTACATTGTTTTTTATATACTGTTGCTGTCTTCTTTTATGGCTTTTCGCCGAAATAAAGATAAAAAAAAAAAGAAAAGAATTTGCGCTCCAATATTTTTGAAGAGCAGGTAATGGTTCCACTTACCACTGCCTACCCTTAAAAAATGAAAAGGAAGCTTTTCATTTTTATTTCTGAAATGCATCCCATTTTCCTTCAAGGAAAACGGGCTGTATTACAAAAAAAAATTGCTTTATTTAAAAAGCAGCCATTATAAACAATGAGGTATTCCCAAATGGCCCCTGGACCTGGGTATCGGTTATTATAAAGAAACAATGGTCCTGGACCAATTAGTCAAGGAAGAGTTAGATTAACAGAATTATCAACTCATTTTAACTTACATTAATCAACTCACAAACGTCTGTAAATCGTGAAAATAGTTAAAACAAACAGATGTGCAAAAAAAACACGAAGTATTATTACAATATATGTATTTAGTCATATAAAGGAACAATCATAAGAGGGTCAAGAAGGTAGGAGAATGTTCTACGCAACATGTAAGAAAGAGTGCTCAAGTGTATATATAGGAGTCAAGAGAGCTCAAATTGTGTAGAAAAGTAAAGGGCATGTATTTACAAGACTGTACAAAACTGATATTCAATAAACAATTAGATGCCACCTGGCCACATGCAAATTATTCCTTTGAATTATAAATTCTAAAGTTGAAAGGAGATTTTCCTTAGGGCTGTAATCATGGGTAATGGGGAAGAGGAATTGGTCCAGGTGCGGTAGGGGGTAGCTTCGACGTTTCGATCCGGCTTATCGGCAACTGAGGAACTTTAATACCTCAGCCGTGCGGATCTTCCTCAGGACAAGGGGACAGGTGAAGTGACCCTCATCAATCTTACAATGCTCAATTGGAGGCCAAACCCTGGTTACACTAATGCTCATAAAGTGGGAAGGGCCAACTAAGGACAAAACCCGGTATTCAGTAGAAACCATGAGGGTGGTGCCCAGACCATCCATGGAACGTAATATTCAAGCCCGTATGTGTGGCAAGAGTTTTCTGAACAAATCAGGCAATCCGGGGCACAGCGTAATTTATACGACTGGAGACGATCTGATCGACGTTATTACACCACCCTCATGGTTTCTACTGAACATCGGGTTTTGTCCTTAGTTGGCCCTTGCCACTTTACGGGCATTGGTGTAACCAAGATTTGGACTCCAATTGAGCATTGCAAGATTGATGAGGGTCACTTCACCTGTCCCCTTGTCCTGAGGACGATCCGAATGGCTGAGGTATTAAAGTCCCTCGGTTGCCAATAAGCCGGATCGAAACGTCAATGCTACCCCCTACCGCACCTGGACTAATTCCCCTTCTCCATTAACCCTGTTTACAGCCTAAAGGAAACTCTCTTTACAACTTTAGAAAATACAATTCACATAAGTAATTTGCATATGGCCAGGTGGCATCTAACTGTTTATTGGATATCAGTTTTGTACAGTCTTCTAAATATATGCCCTTTACTTTTCTACACACTTTGAGCTCTCTTGACTTCTATATATACACTTGAGCGCTCTTTCTTGCACGTTACCGAGATTATTCGCCTACCTTCTTCACCCTCTAATGATTGTTCCTTTAAATGACTAAATAAACATATTGTAATAATACTTAGTGGGTTTTTTGCACGTCTGTTTGTTTTAATTATTTTCACGATTTACAGACATTTGCTAGCTGATTAATGTAAGCTCAAATACGTTGATAATTCTGTTAATCTAACTCTTTCCTGAATAATTGGTCCAGGACCATTGTTTCTTTATAATTATTTAAAAAGCAGACACAGACATGGTGGTCTGCTGATTCCAGCAGGCCACCATGCTTGTGAGTGCAGGCCATTCCAAATGGGTCGCAAAACGAGACATACCTCATGAATATTAATAAGGTAGGTCTATTTGAGACTTTCTGGGAATCACAAAATGTGTCTAAGACACATTTTTACATGGGTGTTTGAGATTTCCTAATTGTGAATTTGCAATTAGGAAATCGCAAACTGACTTTTTTATACATCTGACCCTTGGGGCGACATGTAGGACCATTTCATTTTGCGAGACTCTAATTGTGACTCTCAATTAGAGACTCTCAAAACAAAATGTACTAATGTGTCTCAGACACATTAGCGATTCCCAATGGGGGTCACAGTGAACTGCTGCATCAATTTTCAATACTCATCAATAGGGGAGAGGATGTGGCCTGACGGCTAGAGCGTTCGTCTTCAAAGCTGGAAAACCTGGTTTGTGTCTCAATAGGGACGCTCAACATCCTGTGATTCTGGCCAAATCAGTTAATCTCCCCCCGTCTAACAAAAATTAATGTGTCTATCTGTAACGAAACTGGTGCTCATAAAAAGTGCTGTGATACCTGATATATTCGAGTCGAGTTCGCGCAATATAAAACAAAAACAAAAATAAGAAAACATTTTTTCACGAGGCAGGTTGCAAAGTGCAACCCAAATGGGAATGGGTAATAACTCAGGGATGATGGCCCGCTGGGGACAGTATACCACCATGTCTGTGGTTGCTTTTAAATAACAACAACAAATTTTTCCCTTGACACACTAATATGCAATGCTAAAATGCATTAATGTATTTATCCATACTATTCAGAAACGAGCTTAGACGTAAGGGCAGATGTGAGATGAGGTAGATGGTTCGAATACAATGTTCTAATAAGTAAACAGGGATTGAGCCGCAAGGATTGCAGAAACTAGAGCAGAATGGGAGATAAAACAGTGCCCCAATGAAGATGGGAGAACTATAATGAGATATGAGGAATGAGGTTTTACCAAAAGATATAAGGACCTATGTAGGATTAAGGAACCTGTCTGCATATAATGCTTGATTAGCAAAACAGGAAATGAGTTTCCTTTTGGACAAGGAACTAGAGGGAGACATAACAGCGCCTAGGATAAAGATGGTATAAGTAGATCTCTCCTGCAGTTAAATGTGGAGCGTATTTCCCTTAGCACAAAAAGGAGAAATGTGATCCTTTTATATATAAAAACATGTTTTTTATAAAAAGAAGACTGTTGCTTTCCCCTTTTTCTGATTAGTATTTGTGGAATTTGTTTTATTAATAGGGAGAAGATATACAACAATCTCCACATGTATTAAGACAACGAAAAACATACGGTCTTGCTAAAGATGGATATATTTGCATGAAAAACTATTGAAACGTGTTAACGCTTTGTTTAACGGCACAATCAAATAACGGATATGTTCATTGTCAAACACTGATGCAAACAATGTGCTAACAGAAGTATCTATATTTTTGAAATTAGGGCCTAGATGTAGGTAAGTTTATTTTACCACTTCTTAAATACCGAATTTTACCGATTCGGTATTTAAGAAGTGGTAAAATAGAGGGGGGAGGATGTAGGTATTACAGAATCGGTAAATACCGAATCGTTAAGATTCGGTATTTACCGATTCGGTAAATACTGATTCGGTAATGCCCATTGATTCCTATGGGCATTGAAGCCCAGGGGAATCAATGGGCATTACCGAATCGGTATTTACAGATTCGGTAAATACCGATTCCAGCAAGGGTGCAGGGGGTGTCACTTTGACACCCTCTAGCACCCCAAATAAAGGCATGTGTGGCAAGTGGCACACAGACATGCCCTAAGGGCATTTCTGTGCGTCACATTGCACAGGTGTGCATGCACAGATGTGCATGCACACCTGAATTCGGTATTTTACCACACAATAGGATTGTGTGGTAAAATACCGACTCTTAGGGCCTGTGGCACTCTTAGGAGTGTCACCTACATATGGATTTACCGATTCGGTAAATATACCGATTCGTATTTTACAGAATCGGTATATTTACCGAATCGGTAAAATTACCGATTCTTAAAATAACATGCCCCTACATCTGAAAACCCTAATACCGGTCGGAAACGGACGTTTCCGACCAGTATTAGGGCTCCTACAACTGGCCCCTGATGTGCAAATATATTCGACAATTAATCAGGTCTTACATGTTGTGTTGTCTGTTTTATGCTGGTTATAATTGAATGTTTGGGGGTATTAAGAAATTGTATGAACTATATATCATGTGTAGGCATTGTATTTTGTGCGGAAAGTTTTGTTTTTACTGTTATTTTAATCAATTTTGCAAATGTATTTTTAAGATTTAGTTTTTTGTATAATGAGCTCTAATATCGTGAATTTGTGACAATGAAGTGTCCTTTTTTATCACATTTTTTAAAATTATCTCTGTTCAGTTTGATAAATACATTAATGCATGTTAGCATTGCATATTAGTATGTCAAGGGAAAAATTTGTTGTTGTTGGTTAGAAGTACCTTATTTCCCGTACTTCTCCTGAGGCACAGCCGGGAACCACGTTCTTTAGTTATCTTAAAAAACTGCATTGTTTCCGTGTTGCCTGCTCCTGACTTAGGATTTCCCTTGGCTCTACAACACCCCTGAACAGCGGATTTAGCGCTGCAGCGGGCGAGGTTGGCTTTGATTACAATTGCCACCATTCACGTGTTGTGTAGGCCACGCCCACCTACTTAGGCCACGCCCCTCGCGCCAAGCGTATTTAAAGCGCTGAGAACTAGCGCCGCATGACTCACTACTTCTCCTGAGGCACAGCCGGGAGCCACGTTCTTTAGTTATCTTAACAAACTGTATTGCTTCCGTGTTTTTAAACATTGTATACTTGCCTGCTCCTGACTTAGGATTTCCCTTGGCTCTACAACACCCCTGAACAGAGGATTTAGCGCTGCAGCGAGCGAGGTTGGCTTTGATTACAATTGCCACCATTCACGCGTTGTGCAGGCCACGCCCACCTACTTAGGCCATGCCCCTCGCGCTAAGCGTATTTAAAGCGCTGAGAACTAGGGCCGCATGACTCACTACTTCTCCTGAGGCACAGCCGGGAGCCACGTTCTTTAGTTATCTTAAAAAACTTATTATTTCCGTGTTTTTAAACATTGTATACTTGCCTGCTCCTGACTTAGGATTTCCCTTGGTTCTACAACACCCGTGAACAGCGGATTTAGCGAGGTTGGCTTTGATTACAATTGCCACCATTCACGCGTTGTGCAGGCCACGCCCACCTACTTAGGCCACGCCCCTCGCGCCAAACGTATTTAAAGCGCTGAGAACTAGCGCCGCATGACTCACTACTTCTCCTGAGGCACAGCCGGGAGCCACGTTCTTTAGTTATCTTAAAAAACTGTATTGTTTCCGTGTTTTTAAACATTGTATACTTGCCTGCTCCTGACTTAGGATTTCCCTTGGCTCTACAACACCCCTGAACAGAGGATTTAGCGCTGCAGCGGGCGAGGTTGGCTTTGATTACAATTGCCGCCATTCACGCGTTGTGCAGGCCACGCCCACCTACTTAGGCCACGCCCCTCTCGCCAAGCGTATTTAAAGCGCTGAGAACTAGCGCCGCATGACTCACTACTTCTCCTGAGGCACAGCCGGGAGCCACGTTCTTTAGTTATCTTAAAAAACTGTATTGTTTCCGTGTTTTTAAACATTGTATACTTGCCTGCTCCTGACTTAGGATTTCCCTTGGCTCTACAACACCTGTGAACAGCGGATTTAGCGCTGCAGCGGGCGAGGTTGGCTTTGATTACAATTGCCGCCATTCACGCGTTGTGCAGGCCACGCCCACCTACTTAGGCCACGCCCCTTTCGCCAAGCGTATTTAAAGCGCTGAGAACTAGCGCCGCATGACTCACTACTTCTCCTGAGGCACAGCCGGGAGCCACGTTCTTTAGTTATCTTAACAAACTGTATTGTTTCCGTGTTTTTAAACATTGTATACTTGCCTACTCCTGACTTAGGATTTCCCTTGGCTCTACAACACCCCTGAACAGCGGATTTAGCGCTGCAGCGGGTGAGGTTGGCTTTGATTACAATTGCCGCCATTCACGCGTTGTGCAGGCCACGCCCACCTACTTAGGCCACGCCCCTTTCGCCAAGCGTATTTAAAGCGCTGAGAACTAGCGCCGCATGACTCACTACTTCTCCTGAGGCACAGCCGGGAGCCACGTTCTTTAGTTATCTTAAAAAACTGTATTGTTTCCGTGTTTTTAAACATTGTATACTTGCCTGCTCCTGACTTAGGATTTCCCTTGGCTCTACAACACCCGTGAACAGTGGATTTAGCGCTGCAGCGGGCGAGGTTGGCTTTGATTACAATTGCCGCCATTCACGCGTTGTGCAGGCCACGCCCACCTACTTAGGCCACGCCCCTTCCCAACTCCCTCCCCCACTTGTATATAGGATGTGTCCCTACCAGAAGCGCAGCGGACGAGCGCAGCGGGCGCGACGATTGCGCGCCGAAGGCGTGCCTAAGACAAGCCCGTTTGCGCCCGTCCGTGGCCGGTCGGGGCCGGGGGCCTGTCATTCTGCCCAACTCACCTCCTTTGTTCCTGGGGACCTGATTGCTCTACACTCACTCCGGTCGCTGTATACTACCAGCTATTCAAGACTGCAACAACTAGGTATTTATCAAGCCCGCAGTATCTTTCCTGAGTTACGGACCCTCCCGTCTCTCCTCACTTCTGAGCCCACAGTCCCCTTCCCTACCCCTAATCCCCTGCCCGCTCAGGCATCCGCTAATATGGAATTAGCAATTATATACCTCAATACTCGATCACTAGTCAGTCACCAACTTGACATTTGCCACCTCCTGGACTCAGACCGACCTGACATTCTTCTCCTAACAGAGACCTGGCTGAATGAGGATTCCTCCCCCGACATCTTGGCAGCCATTCCTCCGGGGTATTACATACTTCAAGCCAACCGGCCAGCTGGTAAATCAGGAGGTGGCGTAGCCGCTATTATCAAACTCTCCCTCACTTTCACTTCCCTTTCTTTACTCACCATCCCCCAGGTGGACTGCCTGGCAATTAGATTTGAATCCTCGGTGTCCCCTCTCACCTGTGTCCTGGTATACCACCCCCCTCAATCCATGCCTAACTTCCCTTCTCACTTTGGTGATTTGCTTTCTCAGCTCACAATTAATAATTCCAAACTCCTGGTCCTGGGAGATTTCAACTACTGGCCGTCAGACGCCCACGAAAGCTCTCAATCCTTGGCTTTTACTGATCTATTAACTGGGCTTAATGGCCTTCAACACGTTCACTTACCCACTCACTCTAAGGGCCATATCCTAGACCAGGTGTGGACCTACAATCTTGAAATCAAGTCACTTACGATCCTACCTTGCCACTGATCAGACCATCATTTAATTTCCTTTCTCCTCCTGGTCCCTCCTCTGCCCCCCCCCGTAGCCGAGGCACTAGCCTTTTGGCTCGCAATTGGAACAAAGCAGACCTTGACCTATTTCTTACCTCTTTAACATCTTCAGTTCTGCACAGTTCTGGCCCTATAGACTCCCAAGAAGCCGCACTTATCAAATGGCTAGAGTCTACCAGCGACAAGGTGGCCCCCCTTAAGTTAATTAGAACTAAGTGCCCCCACGACGCACATCGATGGTTCTCTGATAGCCTTAAATCCTTAAAATTAGGACTCCGCCAAGCCGAGCGCCGTTGACGTAGAAGCTATGATCCCTCAGAGAAACTACACTTTCTAAAATTATTGGGAGAATACAAATTGTCAATCTCAGCTGCCAAAACCGCCTACTTCTCCACATAAATCCTTAACTCCGCGCAAAAATCTAAAGACATTTTCGCCATTGTGGAGGAGCTCTCACATCCGGATAGGGTGACCATCAAACCCCTTCCATCTCAGGCACTTTGTGATTCCCTTAACTGTTTTTTCATAGAAAAAATTAGCAAAATCGAAAATAGTATTTCCTCTGGATCCCCGGCTATACCCCTCGTAGAGGCTGCTCCCTCTTTTAACCCTCATTTTCTGACTCAGTTCCCCCCCATATCAGAAGATGATTTCCTCTCCCTGCTCAACAAAGTTTCCTCTGGCTCCCCCACAGACTGCTGCCCTCCCGCGATTCTCCGGGCTGCTTTTTCAGCTTGCCCCGCCCTTCCGCTGGCCCTCCTGAACAGCTCCCTTCTGCTCGGTGAGGTCCCCAGCCAGTTTAAGAACGCTGAGGTAGTACCCATATTAAAGAAACCCAACGCCGACCCCACGGTTATGGGTAACTTCCGTCCCATTTCCCTCCTTCCTTACCTAAGCAAAGTACTTGAGACATATGTAACCAGCATCCTCAGTTCCTTTATTGAAGATTCCAACTTCCTAGACCCTCAGCAAGCCGGGTTTAGACCCGCCCATTCGACAGAGGCGGTCATTCTCTCTGTAATGGAGGAACTCCGTAGAGGCGCTGATTCCAACATCAGCCAAGCCTTGATTCTCTTGGATCTGTCAGCGGCCATTGACACGGTCGACCACACCATCCTGGTCGACTGTGTCAAAGAGGCGAGCATCAGAGGGACGGCCCTTAATTGGGTCCGCTCCTTCCTGACGAACCGCCACCAATCTGTCCGACTCTCCCAATTTTCGGCGGACAGGATGAAACTCACCTGCGGTGTGCCGCAGGGGTCGTCCTTGTCCCCACTCCTTTTTAATCTGTACCTTACCCCCCTGATCCGCTCCCTCCGGGGAAGGAATGTCACTGCATTTAATTATGCAGATGACATTCAGCTCATTTTCAATCTTGACTCCTCGGATGAAGCAGCTCAGGACTTTCAGTCTACCCTCTGCCATATCAGTAACTGGATGGGCGCTCACCATCTCAAACTTAATCCCGACAAGACGGAGCTTGTTCTTGTCGGAGGCCCAACCAACCCCTGGAATTCCACCTTCTGGCCTCTTTCCCTTGGCCCCTCTCCTTGTCCTGCTGACAAGGTAAAAAGCCTGGGAGTCTACATTTCACATGATCTTTCCATGAAACATCAGGTCAGTGCCACAGTGTCCTCCTGCTTCCACCAGCTTAGGAAAATTCGCAAAATAGCCCACTTTTTGACCACCGAAGCTCTCACCCTGGTGTTGCTGGCATTAGTCATCTCTCGGATCGACTATGCCAACGCCCTGTACGCAGGTATCCCACAATATCAAATTAAAAGACTACAGCTGATACAGAATCAGGCAGCCCGCCTGATTTACCATCAACCAAAACATCATCACGTTCGTCCTCTGCTCAAAGCCCTTCATTGGCTTCCTTTATCGGAGCGTTGTAAGTTCAAACTGGGCTGTTTGACCCATAAATCCTTGGCCGGCATCGGTCCCTCCTTCATTTCTTCTCTTCTGCACCCTTATGCCCCCCCCAGACATCTCCGATCTTCCCACCATGCGCTCCTTCAGACACCTAGGTTTAGGCGCAAAAAACACGGAGGTCTCAGATTCTCTTTTCTGGCCCCCTCACTTTGGAACTCTCTTCCGTTGGAACTTAGACTTTCCTCTTCTTACCCTCACTTTAGGTCTCTCCTTAAAACCCACCTTTTCCGCAGTGTTTACACATAAGCTTCCTTCTCCTCCCCTCTTCGCCTCCTATTGGATTAGTGAACAGCGCCAAGAAACTGTCCGGTGTAAGTTGCGCTTTATAAGTCTTTTTTACATTACATTACATTACATTGTCTTCGTAAAGGGGTCCCTCTCATTTCTTTCACCGTTGCTTTTAAATAAGGCAACTTTTATTTTTTTAAATGCAGCCCATTTTCCTTGCATTTCAAAAAGAAAAATTAAACGTTTCTGTTTCATTTTTTAAGAGTAGGAGGTGGTCAGTGGCAGTGGTTCACTGGACCACTGTCTGCTCTTAAAAACATTTTCACTGCCAGTCACAAAGGGGAAGGGATCCCATGGGCAATCGAAGTAGGCAGTAAACTGCCATTGTTTTGCGACCTCATTCTGGTTGCGAAACAATTGTACATGTTCTTGCTACTCAATATTAGGAAGGGACGCCCTTGGCATGTCCCTTCATAATAGCAACTTGCAAACTCTATTTTAGGAGTTGCTAATAGGTTCCCAACTCGCAAAATTGGGTTGATACATTGCAAATGCCATTTTAATGGTCGCAAACGTCCTCATTCTCCGTTTACTAGCGCTAAAAACTGTCGTACATCTGCCGCTTTGACTTGAAATGCCCTGTCTGATAAACTGAACAAGATGCATGCTGCTGCTTAGGCGTCAAGTCCTAATTAAGTTTGTTTTTTTTAAGATACATTTTGCTAGCACCATCCTGCTGAAGACATTGCAATGTATCAATTATATCAAGCACCTCGAGTAACCTATGCATAGACATAATCAACTGATGTCAGTGATGGGAGTGAGTGGGCACGTAAGAATATCAAACTACCCATCTGGGGCCTATCCTCTCTTGCAGGACATTAAGCAAATTTAAAAATCCTGAGCTCCCCTAAGAAGGTATGAACTGAAGCATTGAAAAAGATTCTGCATTGTCTGGTGGGGTTATGCCTTCTCCACAAGGCATTTGAAAAAATCCGCCCCTTCACTGTTGGCACAAAGTGGGTAACATCTCCCGTTGGACATTTTAAGCAAAAAAGAAAAAGGCACAATACACTTTGGCATCTGGAATTTCTAAAGGTTTGAAAGGCCTATACATTTCTGAATCAGTTTAATAATTAGGTAATTCAAAATCCGACAAAATGTTCAATCAGGATTAAAGGCGTCACAATGCCATCTCCTTACACTTTCATTAATGCCCGTGTCCTCTTTTTTGCAGATGTGCATTGAATGCAATAAGGCTGGCATTCGTCTTTACTTAGCTGGGTGTAACGGTAAGAAGATTTTTATTATTGCAAATGAGCTAAATTGTTCAATGATTTTATTTAGGCATTTTTATAGTGCAGACAACGCTTGAGAGTAACAAGATGCTATATGCAGAGGTGTGTCAAAGATGCCTTCGAAGAATCCAGGCTAGAGTCAAGAAATCAGAATTCCTACTGGAATCCGAACAAGAGCCAAGAGATCAAAACCAATTAAATAACCAAAATTTAGGTCGAACCCTAAAAGATTTTTGCTATTTTTCAATTAGGTCACTTTGAAGTCTTAACTGCATTTTAGACTATTGAGACTGTGAACCATTTTAAACTAGTTGACAAGCTTCGTGGCCTTTGATTTCTCGATTTTCGTGGGGATACTTTGATGTCTTTTAACCACTGAATGTAACTTCTGGTTGTTCTGGAACTTTTAACTTTTAACCCTAGACGCGACTATTCATGGGCTTTTGACTTACTCTCCCAGATCTAGCCTTTTCAGACTTGTACATTTCCTGACCTGTGCAGCTGTTAGGGATTTTTAGCACCTGCTACTTAAGGTTTCTCTTATATGGTTTTGAATTTCTTGTAAACTTGAACTGTACGTCATGCAGGCTTTTGCGTTTTGTTTAGTTAGTTGCAGCACATCGATGGCCTTTCACCTTTCAACTCTATGTGAAGCTCTTTTAATACTTCCATACTATCGCACATGCCATAAATGAGGCATTTTATCAAAAAAGGTGATTTACCTTACAGCTAAACATTATTCCATCACAAAGACAACCCAGAGAACTGAAGGCATGTTACAGCTGTTGATGCAGCGTGAGATGTATAAATGGTGCAACAAACCTTTTGCTGATCATATGTAACCTCTTTGCCTAACATGCCTACCATTCTCTGCTCCAACAGACAGTGTCCTGAAAACCCTGAAGTGCAGTGGGATCATGGAGCACCTTAGCGCCCAACAGGTCTTTGTCACGGTTCATGATGCTGTCGTGTATGTGGAGCACACCACGGTAAGTGGGAATACTAAAACCCCTATAGATCAGCTCTGGAAGCCCCCCCAGACAAACAGAAAAAATGATCAACCACAAAACATGCGCCATTTAAGATGGTTATGCAAAATATGTTATTGTTTTTTTTTCAAATTATCCAATAAACATACTTTTAGTTTCTGGATACATTTCGGTAAGGCCTTTTCTACCTTTAATTTTGCAACACAACTTGATCTGCGACAAATCTATCATAAATAGGTCATTTTTTACGTAAAAATACTTAATTTACCTTCAGACTCCTTTGTCACACCCATGTCATTCAACCAGAGACATCAAAAT
Organism: Lissotriton vulgaris; assembly: GCF_964263255.1. Taxonomy (NCBI): domain Eukaryota; kingdom Metazoa; phylum Chordata; class Amphibia; order Caudata; family Salamandridae; genus Lissotriton; species Lissotriton vulgaris. The sequence continues at coordinate 1,341,018,446 of NC_141685.1, read as the reverse complement.
AGATTAAAGTCTGTTTAAAATTCGTGAAAAAGCAATCTATTTTTGACTGAAGTTTTTAATAGAAAATGTTAAAAATCGTCGCTTGTAAAACAACATTACTTTTTAATATGCGTCAATTCCATAATTTTATTCATATTGTATTTTTATAGCTACAGTATCTCAATATAAATTCAGCAGAAATTAGATCGCACAAGACCATATAAAAGTATAAATTAAAATAAGCAATGCCCCCTTATACCAAAATAAACAACTGCAGAATAACAAAACAAACCAGTGCAAAATAGTAAGATTAGTATGCCTTGGTAAATTCAGACCTTTCACACAACTTAAAAGCATGTCGCATTCATTTACGAATTATGTTTCTAAGTGACTCTGAGTGCCAGTCTACAAGACATGTCCCTGGCTGAATTTATTGGGGTGACTGCTGCAGCTCATGCAGGAAGAAGCAGTTTTAGGTAAGGATGTTGGAGAGAAGGTAGGGTTGAAAAGTCTCAAAATGAGCGAAACCAGAAATTCAAAAGTGTATGGAGTGTCGGTGCGGATGTAATTGTGACTAGTCATTGGGAGCATCAATGATGCCGATGCTCTCGAGTTTGCTGGTAAGAATGATGGGGCTCCTGGGGTAGCAGACTTTGGGTGAACTTGATATCAAAAGTGTTGATGCTGAGAATGGACTGGAATTGTGAAAAGATTGTAGTATAGGTTGTAATACAGAAACTCACTGTAGAGCAGATAACCAAAAACTTGTCTCTCCTAAGGCCAAATACCTTCTTATCTATTTGATGACAGGCATGAATAGATGGATGAGATTTCCGCTCTATGTTTAGGGACCTATTCACAAACTGCATATTATAGTACATTTGTAATACACCAGTAGTACTACTAACATACCACAAAATGCTATTCTCAAACCTATTTGCAGAGATCTCTGCATCGGCTGCAGAGATCTCTGCACATGCACGCTTACGTTTTAGGAGTAAATGTGGTAGGGACATTGGAGTAGTTGGAAAATGTGGAATACATAATGCTAAATGGGAGTGGTTAAGGGAGTGTTAACGAAGGCTTGATGAGGGAGAGAGGTTCAAGGAGGAACATGCACCCAACCGAAAGAGTAAGCCCATTTTTATTCACAAACTGCCCTTCCGTAGTTACTACAGCCAAAACCAATCCAAACCTGTAGTAAATGTTATCCACCTCTGAGCTGGAGTAATTACAGCATCATGCATAGCCAACTACTGGTACTGAAACACCCTTGCATAGAAAATAATGAAGGTAGGGATTAACAAAAAAATCATATGGGAAATAATGTTAAAATACATTATATTATTTAATCTATTTAAAATTATAGATACATTTGATTTAATGTTAAAACAATTGTCCATAAATAAAACCTAATCATTATTTTACTTTAAGATATTTATTGACTTATTTTACATTTAAAAGCGAATGTAATATTGTTATTATGTTTAACTACCCATGTACATCACATTTAATACTTTTAAATAAATAATAAAATAAATATAGGAGTGGTGTGGCCAACGATCATGGCCCTGTAGATGTGATCCACCAAATCTCCGCAGTCTTTTTACTAGATCCGGGACACCAGGAGCCAATGGCCTTTGCATACCGTTTTCAGGCATGTGGGTGCGATGAGGACACCGCGGGGGCTGTGGAATGAGTTTGTGAGTAGCGGCCGATGGTGATGCCGAGATGCGTGATGGCCATCGGCACCGAATCGCAGCCTTGCTTGAATTCCACCTGAATGTTGGAGGCTGTCAGGCTTGATTCGAGGGCCCGCAACCGTGGCACCGGAGGAAGATGGTGAGAAGCATTTGGGTAGGGGTGGCGTCCAGCGGCCCACCGTTTAAACATTTGCCTAACTATGCCCAGTCGTGGGTCCCGTGCTCTCCATGCCACTGAAGTCAAGTTATCCTGACTGATGAGGGGTGAAACCCTGAAACCGATCCTAGGGTGCTTGTTTCCAGTCCAGGGAAGACCTGGCCTGGCAGTTCGGGCTGGACTGCTCCCGTTGGGTGCAGAGCCAAGACTGATTTGCAAGTGGCTGGATTCAAACTGGAATGGCATGAGGAGCAAATAAACGATGGATTTAGGCCCAGAACTCTCTACTGGGGTGAATTTATGACATTGTTCTGCATTCTGTCCATCAATTGTCCTTTTTGCATTTGCCTAACTTCAACATGGCGGCCGTTCCTAGATACTTTGGGGGCACAGCACTTGCAGAGGAGTGGTTGTTGAGCTAAATGAGCTCCTGCACATTATTCACTTACGGAGAGCAGCTTCATCTATACTGATAGTCGTTTCCTGCTCTAAGAGCCTCCGTATTACGGAGGATGGCTAATGAAAGACTCTTGATATGTCGGAAGCCTGTGGCTTGTGGAAAACTAGTGCGGGGTACGGCAGGAAAGAGACGTGACCTCACGTTTTGTTGTCTAGCAGACTCCATAGTGCTCATTGGGGGCAGGATAAAAGACCACTTGTCAACCATTACTGACAGGGGGAAAGTTACCCCAGTTTAGTTACTCTGGCCCAATACAACTGGCTCCTGACATAGAGGCTTGGTCTGTTTGCAACTCCAGCACAGATTGTACATCCTTGAATTACAGGGAGCAGGGTTGATCAAGACTATTTTACACAGCTCCTAGAAAGGTAGTCCTCAGCGATTGGCCCCTGGTGCTCCCTACTCCGCGCTTCACTACAGTCTCTATGCCTTTGAAAAAAGGGCAATATAACAGGGTGTCAAGTTATTTCAGTCCAGCTGAAGCAAGGGGCTCTCGTAGCACCAACAAGCGCGGTGATACAATGGCATTAATTAAGGAAGAACTCCTTTCCTTCCTTCAGGAATTTAAGAGCGAGCTTATAGAGGAACTGAAAGCAGATCTTGCCTCCTCCTTTTAAAACTTCAAAACTGACATTAACTCCAGGCCCACTTCTTTACAACAAGATGTGGACTCGGTAGGCGCCCAAACCCCGGATCTCAATTCTAAATACCAGAGACAGAAACAGAAGGTTGGATGGATGGAGTGCGCTACGGATCAATGGCGGACCCAACACCACTCCACCCTTTTGAGGTTTGAGACAATATTTGGAGCTTTTGCAGTGGACATGTTATCCAAGCTCCTGGGGGAGAGCTGTGCTGGGATGCGACTAGGTCGGGTGCACAGAGTTGGTCCAGTAGCTGTTGGAGGAGGAAGAAGGCCCGTGATGTATTAGCAAAACTGCATTCCTTCAAAGTTAAATAATCCATCCTATAGGCCGCCTTAAACCTTAAGTCAATCTCGTTCCAAGGAGCAACATGTTCTCTCTTTCAGGACATTGCTCCTTCCACACTGTCCCACCACCTACAAATTAAACCAGTTACAGACAGAATCCGCAGAGACCACATTATATACAGATTGAACTACCCCTTTGGCCTCTCTTTTAACTACCAAAATAAGTCTCACCACTTTGTAGAGTTGGACGATGCTGCAGCCTTTTTGAGGTTACCACTTTCTGAGCTCCAAGGATCTGCCGGTGAAATGGGGTAAATGTTCACCGAACCTGCGAGCAGCTCTGCCAAAGGACAATGGCAATCACAGTGGTGCATGACTTGCAAAGGGGATAGTGGACCTCGAGCTGAGTAGCACCCAACAGGAATGCAGTCCCTAAACAGAGACCTTTGTAAAGACCACCCTTGTTTATGAATCCTTGCCCAGCATGTAAGAAACATTCCTGTGTGAAACAGTCGCTACAGGCGGGCTAATGGGATTTTGGATTCTTGGAGCAAAGCTTTGCAATCTGACCTCACAGGCACTCCTCTGCATACCCAAAGTGCTATCAGGTTGCCAGGATACCTTGAAAAACAACCATTTGCATCTCACAGAATATTATAGTGGTATTTGACTGAAATGCCTAAGGGCCTGTGTAGTAAATAACTTCTTAGGCATAATAACTTGATAAGCTGGTTTATTTAGGAGAACAGCAGAGAGTGACCCAACGCCTGCTGACCAGACTCCAACTGTCTCAAATAGAACATGGAGTGTAGAGTCAGAACAACACATATTCTGGAATGTGGGGAGTACATAGGGAAACAGGGATCATCGAGATATTACACAGATAGTATTTCCAACACATCTTCCTCCTTTACAAAATGGCGGTAAACAAACCATAAACAAAATGAACAACAAGAATGAAATGCATAGCAAAATTAATTGCAACAATAATCATTTACCCCCTTGCGGTCTCGATGGGAGCACTACCACCCTAGTGCTGCCGTCGGCCAACGGCCGACAGAGCCCCGCCCACCTAATAGAACGCCCACACCGCGGCGGAAAAACCGCCACGGTTAAGGCGTTAAATAAGCAGGTGGCTTACGATACCTTGCAGTTCTGACATTCACATCAAAGGAAGATTTTTGAAAAGCAGAGGAATCAGTCATGGCACTCGGAACATTTGCAAAACCTAAATCGGAGGCATCACCTCCACCATCACAACTTCTGTTAATAGGAGATGAAAATGAAATAGAATCTTCTGTAGAGGAGAACATGTAACCACTATTCTTACCATTGTGGAAAACATCACAAGAATCCTGCAAACCAGTGTCAGAACACAGTGACCCAGTCTTTTGATACAAAGCAACTCTTCTAATGTTCCATTTTTCACCATTGGCAAGAACAAAATAATGTGGGAAAACTTCTCTAACACGATAAGGCCCCCTAAATTTGGATAGACCTCTTGCAATCCTACCAGGTTTTACTTTTACATAATCACCTTTAGAAATTTTAGAAATTGTGTCCTGTCCTAAATTTTGTGAACTCAAAGTAACAATCTTGGTAAGCAAATCATTCAACCAAGAAGGATTATGTTTTGTACTTGGGACTCTACCACGCATTATTTCAAAGGGTGATTTGTCTCTCCCACCATGAATGGTAGTACGGTATGCACAAACCATTTCTTGGACAAGATCAAAAACAGAATCACCCTTGGAGGGTGCCAGATGAATTGTTCCTTTTACAAGTCTATTAACTCTCTCACAGAGTCCATTTCCCTGGGGATTGTATAGAGAGGTCCGATGATGTGACATACCGCACTCAGAAAGAAAAGAACGCATACTCTGTGACACTAATTGCGTGTCATTATCTGTAATGATAACATTGGGGTAGCCTTCTTCCTGAAAAAGAGATTTTAAGAATTTAATAGTGTTTTCAGTCGTAATGTCTCTTACAAATTCAACACACAACCGTTTACTGAAGACATCAACACAGACAATGGCAAAACGTTGATGCAAAGTAAGTTCTTCCATTGGCCCAATAAAATCTGAGCAATTGGTATGCCAAGGAATATCTGGAGAATCTAACTTTCCCAGTGTCGAGCCAACAGCAACTTTCAATCTCTTTTCACCCTCTGTACATGTTTTACAATTCCAAACCCACAATGAAACCTGAGAGTCTATGCCAGGCCACCAAAAATTTGCTTTCAACCTCTGTTGAGTTCATGTCTGCCCACGATGTCCCTCATGTGCAATGCTAATAAGCTTATTTTTAAGTTCTGAAGGTTGAACAATCTTGTCATTGCGCCAGAGAATGTTATCACTGTAAGTGGATAATTCGTCTAGGACCTTGAGAAAAGGACGAACAGCAACATGCAAACGACTTTCCCTTCTTGAACCTTGTTTAACCATGCGTATGACTTCTTGTAAAATGTGATCATTTTGCATCGCTTTGACCCATTCATCCTGCGAGAAAGAACCTTTGCTAACCGACAATACATCCTGGATCCAAGCTACACTCTCATCTTTAACATTTAAGTTGAAAGAATCATCTGTGAGATTATCATCAGTAATCAAGAGTCTAGATAGACAGTCGGCCTGAAAATTCTGTCAACCTTGCACATGTAGAATCTCAAAATGATAATCTTGTAGCTTTGCTGCCAATCTTGCTAATCTTGGTGAACCCTTAAACACACCACCGGGAGAAAAAATATGAATTAAAGGTTTGTGATCTGTTTTAAGAATCAAGTTTGTCCCCCAAAGATATGTACGAAAATAGTGAGTACCCCAAACAGCTGCTAATGCCTCCTTCTCGACTACAGAATAATTCTGTTCAGACAAAGATAAGGTGCTCGAGGCAAAAGCAATAGGACGCTCACACTCACTGTGTTTTTGTTGAAGTACTGCACCTAATCCTGTTGCGCTTGCATCTACCATCAACACCGAAATGCGTTTAGTATCAAAAGGTGCAAGCACATTTGCCTTGCATATGTTTTTGTTATCTGTGTGAAACTTGATTCCTGATCTGAACCCCACACAAACGTTGAACCTTTTTTAAGTAGTGGTCTCAAACATATTGTCTTTTCAGAATTTTTTAAAACAAATTTAGAGTAATACTCTATTAACCCCTTGAACGACCTAAGCTGATCCTTGTCGACAGGACATGGGGCAGAGCGTATCGCTTCTAATAGATCTTTCTTTGGTTTGACTCCAGAAGCTGAGATCTCATGACCAAGGTACTCGTTTTGCTCTACCAGAAATGAACACTTTTCCCAATGTAAAGTAAGGCCTGTGTCCCAAATTCTGTGCAGAACTTCTCTGAGTACACGGTTATGGTCAGCTACGGAATTACCAAAGACAAGAATGTCATCTTGGAAATACACAACCTTCCGTATCCCTTTAAAAATCTCAGTAACCTTACGCTGGAATACACTGGCTGCTGAAATTATTCCAAACGGAAGGCGCATAAACTGAAACATCCCTTCAGTAGTGATGAAAGCAGTGAGACGCTTGCAACTATCATGCAACCTTATTTGGTGGTACGCACTCTTGAGATCCAACTTCAAAAAGAATTTTGCACCATCAAGAGTGGACACCAATTCACCAATATTGGGCAATGGGAATGTGTTGGCAATGACACACTTGTTCAAAGATCTTAGGTCAACACAGAACTTTAACTTTCCGTCCGATTTCTTTGAAATCACCACCAGAGAAACCCATGAGGACGCCTCCACTGGTTCGATGACTCCACTCTGAAGCATCTCATCTAACAAGGTTTTTACCTCGTCTCTAATAGAGAGTGGGATCCTTCTCAATTTAAGTTGAACTGTTTATCATTTTTTTTAAAAGTTTGATGAGGTGGGAATAACCCTTCAGTTCACCCAGGTGGTTTTTGAATACAGAGCTGAACTCACTCAACATGGAATCGATTGAATCATCTTCCAGAACCATAATCTGATCACGTGACCTTGGATTTATGATGATATATAAATCATGCTGGTGTACCAACCCTAAAATTGGAGGACCATCAAGTGATACATATATTTTACCAGTAATAGATCTATTTTTGAAGACATTATCTGATTCAAAATAGCCCACAATGTCAATATATTCTCCTTGGAAACCCCTTGACGAAATGTCACTTTTTAACAAAGGTTTATCATTCCAAAACATGTCGAAGGTAGACTGGGGAATGATGGTGTATATTGACCCCGTGTCAACCTTGAGTGAGACTTCATGTCCATCTATCACAAAAACAGCCTTTGGCCTGTTTTGTCTTCTATCATCCTCATTGACTATGTCTACATCATCCACAACTAATAGTTTATCTCTTTCGATTCTACAACTATCGGTGTATTCCTCAACAACTGCAACTTTCTGTCTGTTCTTTGTCTCACAATCTTTGAAAAATGGCCGATACAACCACATTTGAGGCACTCCTTGTTGGCTGCAAAACAAAATCTAGCTTCCGAAGTGTGGGTATTTCTGCCACAACTTGAACAAAACTTGTTTGTAGAGATGTTCCTCCTCATATTGGTTTTGAATTTGTGTTTGACCACAGCCACTGAATCATCTACATTTTGACCACTATCGACATTAAAGTTCTTTTCTGAGACTTCAGTAACTTCTTGTTGTAAGGTGTTTTTCTTTTGAGTCTCTATGACCTTCATACAGTTTTCAGATTACGCAATAACTTTGGCCAATTCAATCACTACTTTTAACGTGGGATTCTTTGCCACCCACAGCCTTTCTTGAATTTTTCTGTTATTGCATTGTACAATCAATTGATCACGAATGAGTTCATCACTCATTGCACCGAACTTACATTTGATGGATAGCTCTCTTAGACGAGCAACAAAGTCATTGATTGACTTTTCTGTTTTCTGTCTCTGGGTATAAAATGTATAACGATTCATAACAAGGTTTCCTTCCTTAGAGAATCATACTTCGAGTCCTGAAATTGCCTCCTTATATTCATCAGGCATAGCTTGACCATTAGCCTGTAATGCCATTGGTAAAAATCTAAAGACTCTTTGCCCTTCTTTACCTAATGTGCTTAATAGTATTGCCTTTTTCCTCTTAGAAGAAAACTCTTGTCCATAAAGTGCCTCCAAATAATTGTCAAACATAATGAACCAGTCTTCCCAAGAACTGAGTGGATTACCAGGCTCACTCAGAAATGGTGGTGGGAGAGTGACATTAACCTGTTGTGCCATTGTGATTTTTTTCTTTTAAAAAAACATAATCTTGTAGGAGACAATAGATGTTAAAAAGTTTTGTCTTTGCTGATTATAATACACAAGCAGAATGATGAAAATGCTTACTTAATGGAGAAATAATCAAAACCATGTGAAATTCAGGCAGTCAATAATGGAATTTATCCAAAACACAATAATATCTCCAAGTTTTCTTTTACTGAAAGTACCTGTGAGTAGATCGCTGAGACGATTCCAAAATCTTCTGAAAACTCACAGCGGGCAATCTCTGGTTGTATTTTGCCCATACGCATTAAAACGCTCTAGTTACGAGTTGCCTATGCGAAAGCTGCAATCACTGGGGGTGAAATACTGACAATAAGATTCAAAATGGCCGCTAAATAAAAACAAGGCTTGCAACGCACACCACGTGTAGAACGTGATGCGTCACTTCCGCACACTCATTTCAATATCCGGAGAGAGACTCGCACAGATGGCGTCTTCGCTCCCCGCATCGAACCTCGCTGCGTTGCTAGGATACGTTTTAGAGCTGCATGCTCTACACACATTTAAACGGCTTGAGGTACAATTTCTTCTTTTTAAACTTGGTTTCTCGCAGTAATTCTTGCCTATCTTCTTTGTTTCTTGATTAGACATAGAACCAAACGCCAGATTAAGTGGGTTCTTTTGCGATGTGTCCTTTCCGCTGTTGCTGAGGTACACGTGCCTGTCACGGCGTGAATTCCGCTCCAACCACGTCCTTGCTTTCTCTGATCAGCAGTCAAACGTCGGCATAAATGTAGTAAATAACTTCTTAGGCATAATAACTTGATAAGCTGGTTTATTTAGGAGAACAGCAGAGAGTGACCCAACGCCTCTTGACCAGACTCCAACCGCCTCAAATAGAACATGGAGTGTAGAGTCAGAGCAACACATATTCTGGAATGTGGGGAGTACATAGGGAAACAGGGATCATAGAGATGTTACACAGATAGTATTTACAACAGCCTGATTACGAGTTTGGCAGATAGGATACTCCGTCACAAATGTGACAAATATCCCATCTGCCGTATCATAAGTTCCATAGGATATAATGGTATTGTAATACAGTAGACAGGATATCTGTCACATTTGTGATGGAGTATCTCATCCGTCAAACTCGTAATCAGGCCTAACTCTAATTTGTCAGAAGTGAGTCTAAATCTTTGTTGGGGGAACTAGGTTTCCAGGTCTTATTGTTTTGCTCTTTTAGTTTATGTTAAGTGAGTGGATACAATGCAGTACAAAGTGGGGGAGACAGCGGGAGGGGACAAGGATGGGAGTCTACAACAGTTATTACCAGTGGGAATGGGGCTGTGATTGTACTGCCACTTAACGTTAGATTTATGCTATAGAGTGCAGCATTAATGTACCAACTTAATGGTGTTAATTACATTGTCATGGAATGTCAAAGGTTTTAACTCTCCGGGTAAGCGACACAAAATCTGGAAATAAATACTTGACCTGAGTCTCGATATAGTGGCATTACAAGAAACACACCTTAAGCGTAGTGAAGAACACAGGCTACGCCACAAGGCATATCCCCTGATATACAAATCTTCGGCCACCATTAAACATAATGAAGCGTCCCTCCTTTTGTACTCTCCTCTAAAGTTCCAATTGACAGGCAGGAAGACAGACAAAGAGGGGAGAATAATGATGGTCAAGGGCAGCAATAAGGTTTGGAAATGTACGGTGGCTTCGATCTACGTGCCCAATACGGGCAAGCTGATTTTATTCACTCTTTACTATCTACAGTGGATGGATTTGCAGAGAGAGAGATTATCTTGATGGGTGATTTCAGCCTTTTCTGGGACCACTCCTTAGATAGCACCTACTCACATAGACCTCAAACTGGGAATTTTTCTAAGGCCCTGAAGCAAGCACTCCCACACATAGGCTTGATAGATGCATGGAGAACCGCTCACCCTGCAGCCCAAGATTATACTTTTTTCTCTGACTCCCACAGCACATACTCTTGGCTTGATTACATTTTCATAAATCAGTCCTTAAAACATACAATTGCAGAGGCCAGATTTCACCTTATTACACTTTCGAACCACGTTCCAGTGGAGATTGTAATTAAGTGTCACACCCCGAAGTCCAGATCGTTCTTTCCTATACCTCTCACACTGTCTCTTCCGAGATGAACTTTGTAAGGCCTTTAGGCAATATTTTAACTGAATAACCCTCAAGACACTATCAGCTCCACTGCTTGGGATGCTTTTAAAGTGGTTAGAAGATGAACATGTATCTCATTAATGTTTACCCTGTCACAGCAGCAGGCTCGAGATAGGTTGACACTCGCGGCCGAACTACAGCTAACAGAGCAAGCTCAGAAGGCCTCCCCCACTCTAGCCTTACAAAGAAATATTGTGCATATGAGGCAGGCTTTCGGCCATATGCACGAATAGAGTCAAGCTGACCTTACTGAATCTTAAAAAGACTACATATGAACAGGGGAATAAGGTTGGGTCACATCAGGCATACTAGCTGCGAGCAAACATGAAAAAGAATACGCTAGCTAACTGCATCTAGACTCCTGGGAGGTCATTACTACAGAGGGGGACAAGGCCTGGGCTTTTCAAGACTTTTATAAACAATTATACACCTCCGAACCCACAGACAAAAAGGAGCAGCTGGTTTATCTAACTGGGTGGAGCTTTCCTGGGTGACAGCCGACTAAAACGAGCTCTTGGAGAGTCCCATAAGGTAGGAAGAAGTACAGGCAGCCACTAATGCCCCTAAACTCCATAAATCACCTGGGAACAATGGGTTAAGGCACCATTTTATAAGACTTTTAGTTCAGATCTGGTACCTCACTTGACTTCTTTATTTAGTTGCCTTTCTTACTCCCATAGTGTGACACACACATACTGGGTGAGGCCTTAGTCTCCGTTATACCGAAACCTCGGAAGGACCCCCATTTTTGTGCATCCTATCGACCTATTGCATTGTTGAATCTAGATCCTAAACTATATACAAACATATTGGCTACAAGGTTGGAGGATATCAGGCCAGAAGTGATCTACTAGGAGCAATCCAGTTTTATTAAGGGGCACCAGACACACGACAACCTGCGGAGGGTGGTCCACCTGGTTGAAAAAGCTACAAAAAAGCGTATTTCAGCTCTGCTGTTGACACTAGATGCCGAAAAGCTTTCGACTGGGTCTACCCTCTCTTCTGTACGCTACATGAACTCGGCTTTGGGGAACGATTTATAGCCATGGTTCAACTCAACTATGCTCACCTACAGTCACGTGTACTCGTAAATGGGACATGTTCTGCCTTGTTCAACCGCGAACGTGGCACGAGACAGAGGTATCCATTGTCCCCGCTTTTATTTGCTCTTAGTATTGAGCCTCAAGCAGCTAGAGTTAGAACTGAGCAATCCATTTATGTTATTTTATGTGGCTCGGTAGACCACAAAATCTCCATGCTCAAAGACAACGTTCTGCTGTCCCTCATTTCCACGCAAACTACTCTGACTGCCCTGCAAACTGAGCTTAAAGCTTATGAGATGGTGGCTGGTTTTCGTATCACTCTTCACAAGTCCTTCCTTGTCAACTTGACCCTCTCCACTAGTGAGATGGAAGCAATAGTGGGTTCTACCCCCTTTAATTGGGCTACAAAAGAGCTACTTCATATGGGAAGCAAGATCATTCCTAGAGTGGCTGACCTCTATAGAGCAAACTATCACCCACTCTTAAAACAGCTTACGTCCGACCTCAAACGCTGGGCCCCTCTTTATCAATCATGGCTTGGATGCACAGCTGAGGCTTTTATACCTTTTTCAAGGACTTCCCACTAAGATAGAACAGGATTTCTTCGTTACCCTTCGGTCCTTGATCACTTGCTTTTTTTGGTAAGACCATAGAACTTGACTTCCCTATAAAGGATTGACACTACCTAGAGAGGATTGTAGTCTGGCCTTACCCGACTTTACACTATACTATAAAGTGGCGCAGCTGAGGATAATATCTGAATGGTAGGTAATAGAATCGGACAAACACTGGCTCCACATGGACAGAGCCTGGTTGGTAGACACATATGGGATGTGCTGTGGAAACCAAAATCGGACACGCCACTTAATACTTATCTCAGTACCCTTACCAAGACCACCCTTAAAGTCTGGGAAGAAGTTAACCGGTCCGCTGGGTGGGCGATATTCCCATCACCCTACACCCCTATATACTTTAACCCAGCCTTTACACCAGCAATGCAATTGGGACCTTATGATGTGTAGGGGGAGGGGGGATGCCTCACTATATCGGATTTATTCCACGGATGGGACATTCTCAATTTCGAAAATTGCCGGTGGGACTTTAATCTACCATACATGGAGAGATACCACTATGCCCAACTAAAGCACTGGGTACTGCAACCAGAGATAAGACTTACAGCCACCAGGGACCTCTCTCCATTAGAACGTTTTTTTTAGAAAGTTAGATGGGTCGCAGGGCTGTTTCTCCTTCCTTAACCGACTTCTGCTCGCACAACCAGGCCTCATCTTATAGATTTTTGGGAACACACTACTGGTGTAGCGATCATTACAGAACAGTGGTGTAAAATTTGGAGAGATATCCCTAAATTCAACCACTCAATGGGAATGAGAGAAGCCCACTACAAAGGTCTTTTTGATTTGTACTTATATCCTGTCAAACTTAATGAGATATACACGAACACATCTGTTTTATGTTGGAGAGGCTGTGGGCTTCTTCGTGATTTAAAATCTATTTTGTGGGATTGTCCTCTTATTAAACCCCTCTGGTCTGAGATATTGGCCCAAATTAAAGAGGCTAACACTTCTGAGTTTGCCATTTTGGGACTGCACGATGCAACCCTTGAATATTAGACCTCCTGAAATCACTTCATCCTATGGTTATGCTTGGGAGCGGCTCTGGCCGCATCCTGGAAGAAACCTGGTGCTCCCTTAGTGTCATAGAGGCACTCACGCTCTTGGCAGGCCATGTAGTATATGGCCGATGTCCTTCAAGAGAATCACAAAACTTTTGAGTACTTATGGGCTCCTTTGACGCAATTCTTTTTTAGGGCCTGCCACTTTTCACATATCCACGTGTATTAGAGTGCTCCACCTTTTTCCAGCTCTGATGTCCATAGGGGATACATACATGGCCCTACTCTACTGTCTGTCTCCATTTTGATGGCTTAGGTTCCTCACACATCTTTTGCTGCTTTAACATCTACACTCATGCTAATTAGGTTTTTTACGGTATTTGATGGGAGGGGGGTTAACATTGTACGACTACTTGATTGGAATCTGTTGTTGATTTGATTGTGATAATATACTTGATTGTTTCTCATGGAGAGGCCTCCACCGGTGGAAACTGTATGTACTATTAGCACTCAAGATATGTAATTACGGTCTCCTTCGCTTGCATTGCTGTCAATGCATTTTTATGTGCCTACTAAAATGAATAAAGAAAGTTTGAGAAAAATATACATATTTTTAAAATGTGGTATTGTTGAAGGATTTCTGCTCATACACAGAACTGTGAATAGAGACCTAGGACATTAGTGAATTGTGGTGTACCAGAAACTCACCTCAGTACCTAGAAACCCCAACCAGCTATCAATCAGTGTCGAATTAGCTCTTCTTCCTATAGCAAAGTAACCAATGATTAGACAACCTATACCATGCGACTTAGGACCATTTCAGGAATGGTGGGAAATCAGAACACTCTTTTGTTATACTCTCATACCAGTCCACAACAGGAGTAAAAAAAGAGACACTGGAAAGTTAAAATATTTATTTTAATGACGGGATCTCATGCGCAGTATTTTAGTCAACATAAGCAGACATATGATTAAAAATAATACGGTCAGCATGATTACAACTCCATAAAATACCGAAGGAGGAATCATATTACAATGATAGTGCAAACAGGTGATACAGCGCCTACTTCAAACACCCTCCCTATATAGGAACTATGTATTATAAACTATACAAGGTCTCTTGAGCTTGTTTTGGGGGACCCCATTACCTTTCCGCTCAGTAAGTGTAAATTGCATCTGGATCAGCATTGCTCTCTGCATCTCTGAAATCTTCCAAGTGTGTGAAATTATGGCAAGTGTGCTATGATAAAGGCGCCAGAATCCTGCTTGGCTCGCAGCTGCCAAAATGTTGTGTCTAGAATGTGTTACATGGACATGCTGATAAACAGGCTCACATATTATGATAACCTTGACAACTTAGCACTCACTGTACAGACTGGGGGCACAATGTATGTCTAGAGATGTCGAAAAACAAACATTTTCTCATGTATAGACCTTCATGAAAGCTAACTTGCAAAAAAAACTATGCAGTGTCGTGTGCAAAAAGCAGCAAAAGGTAAAATGGCATTTAAACTTCTAATAAGCCATGCTAACATAACATGCATGCAAAAAGAGGCCCTAAACCATACTACACCCTTCCTTGTTCGGGGAACGCACAATAACTGGGGCAAGCTTCATAGAACGCAGAGTTCAAGTTCGAATGAGACAGAACCAAGTTCAGGAATTTTGCCAAACGTGAGAATTGGGAGTAAAAATCCATATTAAAATAACCAAGTCAGTGAAACCATTCACGGGCAGCCATGCAGTGAAAAAATACCTTAAACATTTAAGGAAAAATTAAGGCAAAAAAGAAGAAAATAATATTCACGAGTTCAATACGTGTTTATGAAGCAGATAGAAAATCCGTACTTCAATCCAACAGCGTATAAGCACCATACGTTGCAACTGCCTCCAATAGGAAGTCGTTGTTATCATCCATGAACATTTCAGCCATCCAATTAAGTAAAGGGAAAGGACATACATGTTCCTCGATTGCCGGAGCCTCTAGTACCATCAGAGGACAACTCAGGCTTACTTCAAGATAACTGCGTGCCAGAAAGTCATTGGCCACAGTCCAAATGTTCCAATTCCTTAGAAACCGATGAGCCGCTGCGCAGGCCATAATCCCGGCACTAGAACAATCTAGTTCATGAGCAACTAAGGGACTCATTAGTAGATTAAAATCCAGGTCAGGAGACACCATGTTGCAGAGACACAAATCCAGGGCTCACTCAAATCCACAATCCAGGCAATGGAAAACAGGCTGCACGCAAGTGAAGAATGAGAACCGGGAAGATAAACCGTACACCACACTCAGAGTCACCAGAGGCAGTGATCCATAGTATTCTAGCATCCGGTTACGAAGGTGCAGCAGCCGGGACAGATCGTTGTAGGGCACAGACTGTGCATCCATTTTGTAACAAACAAATTAATATCAGTATGCCCGCGCCTAAAGCCAGGAGCGAAGGGAAACTGCCAAAGACACTCAAAAGCATCCATTTTGTAACAAACAAATTAATATCAGTATGCCTACGCCTAAAGCCAAGAGCAAAGGGAAACTGCCAAAGACACTCAAAAAAATCGAATGAAAAAATTTAGGGATCATACCAAATATAGTTTGAAATGAGGTCACAAGGCCAGAACATACTACTTTAAAAACATGTGCCAGGCCAGTAGTCGACGAGGCATTTAGGATTGTGTGAATCAAAACACTGAAATGCAGGGGCAGGTCTGTGTTTAATAAGGCATTTACCTCAGTATGAGTATTTGCAACGTGAAGGACGAATGTCTCACGCACAGATGTACCCCACCTCCCACCTCCCAGCTGCTCCTCCCTCGCTCCGGCCCCCCACTCACCATTTATGGCAGAGTCTGTGCGCACGCGCAGCGTTCACACGCAGCGTTCACGCGCCAAAGCCAAGCCCGTCTGCACCTGTCCGCGCCTGGACCGTGCCCAGCGCCAGGACCACTGGCCCCCACAGATTCAAGACGACCCGACAGACCTACGACGCCGCTGCCCTAAGCGCACTCAATGCCGGCCGGAACCCCACCTGCTGCCGGGCCGCTCCGAAACGCATTCACGGACCCTTTACCTGCAGAATCTGCAAGTTCACCTGCCTCCGAACCTGAACCGCGCCCGCCAAGCCAATCACCAGCAACAACCTCAAGTGCATCCTGCTCAACACCTGCTCCGTCCACAGACACGCCGTGGAACTCTGGAACCTCCTCGACACAACATCACCAGACATCGCCTTCCTCACGGAAACCTGCATGAACGCCTCCTCAGCCCCCGACATCGCCATTGCCATCCCGGACGGGTACAAGATCATCAGTAGGGACCGCGTCAACCAGACCGGAGGAGGCATCGCCATCGTCCACAAGAACACCATCCGCATCACGACCGACTCCAACGACACCTTCGCCGCCGCCAAGCACCTCCACTACCAGATTCACACCGACCCAAAGACGACCCTCAGAGGCACCCTCATCTACAGACCCCCGGGACCGCGCACGCAATTCAGCGAAGACATCACGGACTTCATCAGCCCACACGCCCTCCCCTCCGCCGACTACATCCTCCTAGGGGACCTCAACTTCCACCTGGAGAACAACAAGGACCGCAACACCGCCGCTCTGCTGGACAACCTCGCCAACCTCGGACTCAAGCAACTGGTCAACACCCCCACCCACTACGCCGGCCACCCGCTTGATCCCGTCTTCTCATCCAGCAAGCACATCACCTTCAGCCACTCCACCGGACTCCACTGGACCGACCACAGCTGCGTCCACTTCAGCTTCAGAAAAAACACAACCCACCACCACCCGCAACAGGTTCCTCACAGAAGCTGGAGCAAGATCACCGCCGACCAGCTCACCACTTCCCTCAGCCAGAACCCACCTGCCAGCACAACGGACCCCAACGAAGCAGTCGCAACTTCACGCAGTGGCTGACTGCCTGCGCTGACGACCTAGCACCACTGAAGAACCCTCCCAGCAGACCCAGAAGCAAGAAGGCCCCCTGGTTCACCGACGAACTCAAGGACTCCAAGAAGACCTGCCGCACCCTCGAGAAAGCCTGGCTCCTCGACCAGACCACTGACAACATGACCGCCCTCAAACACGCCACCCGCAAGCACCACCAGCCCATCCGCACCACCAAGAAGAAATCACTGAAGGAACGACTGGACAACAATGCCCACGACAGCAAGGAACTCTTCAACATCGTCAAGGAGTTCTCCAACCCCAGCACCGGCAACAACGACATCACTCCTTCACTGGATCTCTGCGACTCCCTCGCCTCGTACTTCCACCGCAAGATTGTCGACATCCACAACAGCTTCGGCGCACCATCCACACACCCAACCGTCGAACCAACTCACCCCACCGCCACCCTCCGCACCTGGACCACGGTGACCACCGAAGACACAGCCCGCCCGATGAACACCATCCACTCCGGATCTCCAACCGACCCATGCCCCCACAACGTCTTCAACAAGGCCGGCTCCACCATCGCACCCCAACTCCGAGACGTCATCAACACCTCCTTCAACACCGCCACCTTCCCGGAGAGATGGAAGCATGCCGAGCTCAGCGCCCTACTGAAGAAACCAACAGCGGACCCCACCGACCTAAAAAACGTCCGCCCCATCTCGCTCCTTCCTTTTCCTGCCAAAGTCATCGAGAAGATCGTCAACAGACAGCTTGCCGCCTTCCTCGAGACAAATGGTTCCCTCGACCCCTCGCAGTCCGGTTTCATAGCCAACCACAGCACCGAGACCACCCTCATCGCAGCCACCGACGACATCCGAGCCCTGCTCGACAACGGGGAAACAGCGGCACTCATCCTCCTGGACCTCTCTGCAGCTTTCGACACTGTCTGCCACCGCACCCTAGTCCAACGCCTCAGCAACATTGACATCCAAGAGAAGGCACTGGAGTGGATCATCTCGTTCCTTGCCGGAAGAACACAGAGAGTCCGCCTCCCCCCGTTTCGTTCTGAGGCCGCCGAAGTCATCTGCGGCGTCCCGCAAGGATCGTCACTCAGCCCCACCCTCTTCAATGTCTACATGAGACCCCTTGCTGCAATCGCATGCCAACACAACCTCAACATCATCTCCTATGCCGACGACACCCAGCTGATCCTCTCCCTCACCAGAGACCCTGACACCGCCAGAACCAGCCTACACGAAGGGATGAAAGACGTCGTCGAATGGATGAAGAACAGCCGCCTGAAACTGAACTCAGACAAGACGGAAGTCCTCATCCTGGAACCATCGCCCTCCGCATGGGACGACTCCTGGTGGCCCCCAGCCCTGGGCACCGCTCCCAAGCCAACAGACTACGCACGCAACCTGGGCTTCATCCTGGACTCCTCCCTCTCGATGACCAGACAAGTCAATGCCGTCTCCTCATCATGCTTTCACACCCTTCGCATGCTTCGCAAGATCTTCCGATGGATCCCGACCGAAACCAGGAAGACGGTCACCCAGGCCCTCGTCACCAGCCGACTGGACTATGGAAACACCCTCTACGCCGGAACCACAGCCAAGCTACAGAAAAGACTCCAACGCATCCAGAACGCCTCCGCCCGACTCATCCTGGACATCCCCCGACGCAGCCACATCTCCAGCCACCTGAGGGACCTGCACTGGCTCCCCGTCAACAAGAGGATCAGGTTCAGGCTCCTCACCCTCGCACACAAGTCTCTCCACGACCTGGGCCCCAAGTACCTCAACAACCGCCTGACCTTCTACACACCCACCCGCCAGCTACGATCTACTAGCCTCGCCCTCGCCGCCGTACCACGTATCCGAAAAGCCACGCCGGAGGTAGATCCTTCTCCTACCTGGCGGCCAAGACATGGAACTCCCTGCCCATCCACCTTCGGCTGACCCAGGACCACCTCGCCTTCAGGAGACAACTCAAGACCTGGCTGTTCGAGCAGTAGCGGACTCCTTCCCCCAAGCGCCTTGAGACCCTTCCGGGTGAGTAGTGCGCAATACAAGTGTTATGATTGATTGATTGATTGATTCCTTTTGGGATAAAAGAGCTCTTAGTCGACTCATCTTGTTGAACTCTGCTTTCAAGGTCGGAATAGAAGGCCAGATGGAAACATTGAGCCTTGCATGCGGAGGAGGGAATAACACATTAATAATCATAATAATAATAATAATAATAATACTGTCATTTGTAGAGCGCGAACAGCTACCTCCTAAGAGGTGTCCCGGCGCTATAGCAATTGGTGGTGCGCCAGGCAGCCTTCATAACACAGAGAATCCAAGAGGATACTCCTGGTTAAAAAGCCAGGTTTTGGCTGCCCTCCTAAAAATGGTTTCAGAGGTGACTTGTCGCAAAGCGTTTGGCAAGGCATTCCAAAGCATGGCGCCTTAAGCGAAAAGGATCTGCCCCCTAACCGAGCTTTCCTAACTCGTGGGGTGCGTAACAGGTTCTGGGAACCTGAGCGGAGAGAACGAGGCTGCTCATATGCGCCAAGCCTCTGCTTCAGATAGCAGGGGCAGGATCCGTGGAATGCCCGAAAGGCTAGGGTTAGGGCCTTAAATTTAATTCTACTATTAACCGGCAACCAATACAGTGCTTTGAGATACGGAGAGATATACTGCTTGAATGGGACATGTTTAATCAATCTCGCAGCAGCATTCTGGACCATCTGCAATTTCTTTATCTGGTACGCTGGGAGGCCCAAGTACATGCCATTCGCATAATCCAGGCGGGAGTAACTGTGACATGAACCACAGTCCACGACATTGTTCTGGCAGAAGATGGAGAATTTTACGCAGGTTTCTTAAAGTGCCAAAACAAGCACCTTTCAGCTGTTGAATTTGGGCCGAAAATGATAAGTCCGTCTGCCACTTAACACCCAGGTTTTTTGCGAATCTTGCGGGAGCGGGGGGCAGCCCAGTTGCTCAGGCCACCAAAGGTCAGCGGTGGGGGGTTGGCTGTTACCGAAGAATAGCACCTCCATTTTCTCAGCATTCATCTTGAGTCTGTTGTTGTTCATCCATTGTGCTATATCTTTTAAGCAGCTTTTAAAATTCTCAAAAGAGGCATTCGACAAGTCTTTAAAAGGGAATATCAGCTGGGTATCATCTGTGTAGGAGATCGCCTTCACCCCCCAGTTGGCAATCAATGAGAATAAGGGGGCCAAATAAATGTTGAAGAGCAGTGGACTCAGGGCTGAACCCTGAGGGACCCCACACCATAGGAGCTTGCGACTGGATTGATGTGGTTGGAATGGCACTCTCTGCGTGCGCTTATGAAGAAAAGACTTAAGCCATTGTAAAGCTGTGCCCTCGATCCCTACGACCTCGAGGCGCTGGACCAGAATGGAGTGGTCAACCGTATCAAATGCCGCTGATAGGGTAAAGGTTTTATCTTTTCAATATGCAACAGTGAAAACATGGCATCCTTCATTGACATAAATTGCTGTTTATCAGTCAGATTGAAAGACAGAAATAAGAAACTCGTGTTCATGTAATCCCATGGAACTCAGCCAATTTCCAACATTTGTAGGGTCCATGCATACTACATAAAAGAACGCAATTGATTTTGCCCATGATACAGTACAGCAACCTCTTCTTGCACTATATTAACCACAGACGATACAATATTATCCAAAGTGTAAATTCTGGAAGAAAGGGTGTTAATGCTATTATCTACAATGTCATGCACTTTTTCTAAATTGACCTGATCAATAGCTCTAAGTCTAGAAGCAGCATCAATTTGCGACAGTTTCCAAAACCTCGTTGATATATCCGTGATATCCCTCATCTTCTGACGTTCCGTAAGTCTCTAAAAAATTGGCTGTTTCCTACTCTGAGGTTTAGTCGCTTCTGGGTCTCTCTGTTTTCTTCCTTGGGTTTCTGGTTGCGCTGGGACACCTCGTCGCTGAGGCAGCCATACGCATTACAAATCTTTTATAAATAAATAAATATATCCATCTTTTCGATCTGCCTGCTGCAGGTCCTTTAACAAAATCATTTAAGTTGACAGTGTCAGTGAGTTTGGATAAATGTAGCTTAACAGACACTAAGGATGAATGTCTGAGCCAACTCTGGCACAATTTGCCTACAGAATAGGTGATAACTGAATGTAGAGTTTGAAAGCGGGGATCTCTGTTTAGCCAGGGTTCAGACCCAGAAAACGGTGCTGGCAGGAATCTGCACTATTTTGCCATGGCAACCAGCCTTCGGGATTAATGCTGGAAACATTAAAAGAAGAATTTCTTAACAGGCCTTGTAAATCACTTAGGGAAGTACTGGTGTAATTATTCCAATGGGGAAATTCACCCAAATCAGTAAACGAAGGAGCATTTAATTTTTTAGAAGTTGCCAATACAAAGCAGGTTTGTGAAATAGTGTAATTCATAAACAACATATGGTTTGGGGTGAGTCATGCACGATGCAAAACCTCAGTGCATTGCACTTGACAACTTTTAGAACCCCAAACAGATTTAAGATCAATAGTATCTTTCCACAGTTCATAGCCCCAACAGCTAACTGGTCAATAAAGGACTTCGAATACAGTAATTTAGTGTGGGTAAGTCTAACCTTGGAAGAGGACTTCTCAGTCAACTTAAAATAAAATGCATTAGGATTCGATTGATCAAAATCAGTAAAATAGGAAAACTTTTACAAAAATGTTTTCGAGCTGCCTTCCACAGGTGCGAGACAATGCTCCCACTGTGTGTAGTTAACCACATTTCTAAACAAATTTGTCTTATGCAGAAAGTGATTGCCAAAATGCTGGTAACAGTACAAATCACCATAATTAGCAGATTCCAAATATAAATCTTCAGCATCAAAAGCAGCATAATATTTCAAATCAGAAAATAAAGCCCCTACAGCTTTAATGTCCCAATCATCAGAGCGAATATTTTGTTTAACCACATCCCCCATAGAAACACGGAGTACATTGGGAACATTAATAACCTCTGTGGGCCCATGTATCTGGAACGTTATAGCATCCCATACAATCCCATCTAAAACGGGCCAAGCAGTTATATTCACAAATGTCTGGTCTCTCTTCATGATGTGCAGAGAGGAGTAGGGAGCCAAAGTTCCATCAGTCATTGTAATTGAAGTTCTTTCTTGAACGTAGTGTCCATTGATAAAACGGAAAAAATACACAACAAATCCTATGGACATGAATAAAAAAATTGCAATAAGCACCAGCCAAATGTAAGTCCAAGGAGGAATAAAAAAATGTTTTTTAAACCAGGTAGCAAAATTTGAAACTTTTGAAGGGGACATGGATGTGGAAGAGCCAGTGTCAAATGAAAAACCGGATTGATTAGCCACACGGGTCTCCAAATCAAGTCAGTGGGGTAAGTATATTCAGTGTCATTAAGAGAATCACCAGCAGGTAGATTGAATAAAGGATTCGTAAAGGGACTCATTTCAATGACAACATCAGGTCAGAGGCAGGATCCGGGACCTAAACAGAATGTCGCACCATTGCTGGACACGGAACTGGAGGCGTCATGCTATAGAGAATCGGCCACCGTGTGTGGTTTGACATTGTCAATGGAAATGTACCTGTTCCCTTTCGCCCAGGAAAAGGAGGTAAAATGACTGTTCTTGTACCCTGCACACCAAGCACGGCAACTGGAGCTGGATATGAATGACCAGATTCTTTCTTGTGCATCTTCTCTCAGACCAGTTCTCCAACTTGGGGTAGCCAGCCGACTACCGGAATCTGCAACGCTGCTTCAGACGTGGAGGGCAAGTGTTCCTTTGCAAGACTGTCTCTGGTCTTTTGTAGGTTCTGCAAAACATCAGAATGTTCATCTACGTCAAATGATGCAGCTCCCACTGCCATGTCTAGACCATCAAGGTCCGGGACAAACATTTTGATGCCAAGGAGCATTTTGGATGGGGTACACCCACCCGGAGACCTTCTAGGGAGATTATTTAGTGCACGTTGAACGCTATTAAGATGGGTTAGCCAGTCTCTGCCAGCACCTAAAACTTTTGCTGTCAAGAATTGCTTTAAGTCACGGTTCATCCGCTCCACAACACTATTACCCTCAGGCCTGTATGGAGACGAAAATTTGACCTGGATCCCCAATGAAGCCATGGCATCCTTGTACGCCTTCGAGGCGAACGCTGGACCCTGGTCCAAATGGAAGGTACCACACGCAAAAATTCCCACAAAGACACGCAAATCCCTTACGACAGCTCTAGAATCAGCGCTCCTTTGAGGCCACACCCCGGCAAAGCGCGTGCAAGAGTCAACTGCTACTAAGATGTACTTATACGCAGTATCAGAGGAGAAAGGACCACAGTGATCTAAATAAACACACACAAGTGGTTTATTAGATATGTACAATTGAGTTTGTGGTGGGCGTGCAGCAGAGGAAGGTTTAATCTGCTTACAAATGCCACATTGAAGGACAAAATCACGTGTCTATTTGTACAAACCCTGCCACCAGTATTGTTGCTGGAGAAGAGACACAGTAGCTGACACGCCAGCATGCGCCGAAGCCATCCCAGCGTGGGCTGCTGTAATCAAAGCCTGTCTGCGGTCCGCGTTGGGAATCAACCTGTCACCAACGTCGTTCATTCTCACATAAGGAACTTTATCAGGACTTAAATGATAAGAGTATTTAGAAGAGAAACCCTTAGGGTAATTACCTCCCTTCTCTGTTGTGGCAATAGCTTCCAAGATGTCATCATCAATCTTACTTTTTGAACGTGTAACCGCTGCCAATACAAATGTTGCCACTGCTGTCTTCGCAGCCTCATCCGCGAGACAGTTGCCAACAGCGTGAACCCCAAAACGCTGAAGACCCAGAGTATGAATTACAAAAACAAGTGGGAGTCGTTCTTTGAGCTCAGCCACTAGAACCCAGATCATTTTATGTTTTATTTTGCAAACCTTGGAGTCACGATAATAATTTTGAGTCCAAAAGGGCAGATTGTCATGTTATGACTGAACACATTAGTAAGAATCACTCACAATAAGAGTAGTCACACTGGGATCGGCATCAGCCGTGGTCGCTAGGAGTTCCTGCAGGGCGGTGATGTGGGGAGGGGCAGAGTGGGGGGTAGTAATGTATGGATTACGGAGTTTAACAGGTAAGTAAACATATAAATAAATAAAACAAATTTCATTGCGCGCAGTGCATCACATTTGGTGATGCAGTGCGCGCAACGAAATTTGTTCTATTTATTTATATGTTTACTTACCTGTTAAACTCCATAATCCATACATTACTACCCCCCACCCTGTCCCTCCCACTCCCCACATCACCGCCCTGCAGGAACTCCTACTGCTGACCGCGGCTGATCGGCGTACTCCAACGCAATCCTCAGAACACGTAGTTCTGCCAACTGGGTGGTACAGTTCTCTAATGTCTCTGTATGCACAACATTGGACTAGAATTCCCCATCCACCATAGTACCAACCACAATTGCGCAAGACGAAGAATACGCGTGTGTTGAACCTGTAGCTGCTTGCTCTCTTTCATCAGTGTAAATGATACAGCGGAAATCCTCAAGTGGGCGCATAGTCAGAGGAGCAGGATGAACAAATTCATACTGCAAGTACTGCTGAGTCTGCAGGGAGGAATCAAAAATGAACTTGGCATCCGGGGATGTCAGGGATGTAGCCCACTGTATCCACTGAGGGTGCAAAGCTTTCGAATTCGGTACACTTGCTTTTGTCACTGCCTCTAAGGCAGGATACAGAGTAACAACCAAAATGCGTTTCCCCTACGACAATGCACATTACTTAAGAATGGCCATTTGAACTGCTGTCAAAACTTTTTCTACAGAGGAAAATCGCAACTCAGCCGAAGTGTACAAGTGTGACTTGTAAGCGATAGGGACTGTGTTACCCTCATTAAAAATGAGGTACGTGAAAGCCACCGCCCCTGGCACGTTTCTTATCATCAGGTTGGTGTGGTTATCACAAGTCGACAAGAATTTAGATTCAAGAAGAACAGCCCGCAAAGATTGCAAGATGGCTGAATGTTCTGGCAGCCAGCACGATTTTGAAAAAGTAGGTTGTATCAACGCATAACGCGGTTTCCTACGCTGGGCATATTCCGGAATGTAGGTACAACCAAAATTCAGAAAGCCCAGTAAAGATTGGAGCTCTATCAGCATTGTGGGAGCTTGCAAAAGTGCGCAATTCTCCAAGAAGTGAGGAGCTAAACCTCGACCTTCATTGTTGAGCTTGTAGCCCAGGACCAACACTGTGTACTCCGCAATCTGTGATTTTGCAAAGTTAAATTTATAGCCTATGTCCACAAAACGGCAAATTATGGGTCTGCACGGCACAGATGCGGCCATAACTCATCGTCTGTGAGATAAATGTCATCCACATACGAACATGCATCTGCGTCGAGTCTCTCAAGGAGAGAGACAATGCGGGTAGCAAATACGCCTGGACTATTCTTGTAGCCCATAGCCAAACGAAGGAATTGGCGCTGTTTGCCACCACTTGTAAAAGCTGTCCATTGACTACTAAAAGAGGACAGATTGTGGGCAAAAAAAAACTTTGGATATGTGTGATGTTAAAACTTTTATGAACAAGACTATCCACAAGAGTATAACCGTGAGTATTCTGCACCGCACACGTACGACAATGTGAGTTTAAGTGGCGGTAATCTAATACCAAACAGTATGAGCCATCTGGCTTGGTCACAGTAAAAAGTGGGTTATTCAACGGAGACACAGACGTTTCAATTACACCTTGATATTCCAATTGTTCAAGGATTTCTGCAACTGAGGGTTTTGCTTCACGTCACATGGGGTATTGGGGTTGAGGCCGTGGCATCAATCGCACGGAATCTCATGTCGGGGGGAAAATTTGTCCCATCCACAGTGAGTACGGTACAACGCCGGCGCAAGCGCCTTAGCCCAATCTTCTGCAAACTGCAGAGCCTGCTCCTTCGGCACTGTGTGTGCGAAAGCAGGGAGGATTGCCTCCTCCCCTTGCAGAGCAGCTAAGACAAAGGGTGGGGGCCAGTCGACCTCCGCCAACAAATTATTATAGGTGGTTGTTAGATTTTCCCAAAAAAAACCTTTTATGGTACGTTCTATGTCACCTTCAATTACTAGGACAATTTCATAAAGCCTATCAGGGGGAGACACTCTAGTGTCAGCTGTCTCAACTACAACAAAGGTGTCAGTCGCTGTCACCTTCAGTAGTGGACGCAGTGCCCCTCGAACAATGGTAACCTCCGCCTTGCTGTCCAGCAGTGTCAGCGCCCATGTCAGATTCCGAAGCTACGTTCTCCCTATCTGTGGCATATCTCGCTGTTACCGCAGCAACTTTCTTCTTCTGAAACTTGGGCCTCGGACGCGGTGTCTCGTCCTGCTTGCCTTTTCCATCAGCCTTACGAGGCTGCTCACGGCTCTGTTGGGCACCTCGACCTTTGCCGCCGCCTCCTCCTCCACCGGTGGTTGTAACCAATGTTTCCTGCAAAGAGCGAGGAGAACATTGTTCAGGAACCTGAAACCTATCAAGTGACTTAATAGTACTGCAGTCGCGCAACTCATATGTACGCTCAGCAGGGGCATGTGTAGGTGAAGCGGGACGGGACCCCTGTTTCTGTTGCTGTTTCTCCTGTTTTTCGTTCTTACTCCAATTTTGTTTCTGAACTTTCGGGCGGTCATCTTTATCAGATGACGTTTGTTGAGTTTGCTGCTCTTTCTCTTTCTTAGCGAAAGGCTTAACACCCAAACTATTACGGCCAGCGGTCTTATAAGGCTCTGTAATGATTTTCGGTAACTTATGGGTTTTGTCGGCGTCGGGGACATCGCGCAGAGCATTAGAGACCTTGAAACTTACCGCTTCCCCCTTGACATTAGCAAGTATGAGATCGTGTACCATGTCAAACGCTCCCACGAGTCGCATACCCAACTCCACAGCCGCCTCTGGTCCGTGTTCATCCTGAACACGCTTGATCACAGAGGGCAGGACAGTCATTGAAGGGGTGCCAAAGCACCTAGTATAGACTGCCGCAAAACACACCCCAAATTGTACATTCATTTACGTCTGGCACTAAGTCTTTCTGCAAACTAACTGTGAGGATCCTGTGTTTCTCCACAGGACTAGTATTTGGGAATACTGATTCCAGTTGGTCGAATTTCTCGGCAAGCCAACAAGGCATCTCCTCTTTATCCTGGGGACGCCTGCCCATGACGGCATTAACCATGGCAGGACTGAGCTTCAGGCCGCTCCCGCCAACTGGATGCGCCACACCACCCGGGGCCCCACCCGGGAGGTTGCGGGTAATATAATGAACCAGACCCCTAATAACTGATACTGCAGAGGCATATAGGGGTCTTAGTTGCTGAGCTGTTAACTGCCCCGCCTGAGGATGCGGGTGTAAGCCGCTAAAACAGGCCCAAGTAGCGCCTGGGATTGACAACTGCCCTTGTCTGATCTCTGTAATAACATGTGGTAGGGCGCCATTAAACCAAACGGCATGCTGCCAAGCAGAAATCGGAATTTTCACTGTCCGAAATGGGTGTACGCAGCAGGAGCATCAGCAGGGGTGTAAGTGTGAAATACACCAGTACCAGTATCTACCGCGGGAAATGTAACCCATGAGTAATACAACTCAAATGGGTACGCCTCGTCAGCTGAAACAACAAAAAACACTGCCTGTCCTCTAAAGAAACAAAGTATTCCTGCAAGTGATTCCGTACAGCCTCACGGCTGTGTGCTGGGATATCAACCGCAGCCATATCGAAACAGTAATAGAGATGTACAATGCAATACAAAAAGGCACAACTGGGTGATAATTCAAATAGAAAACCGTTTTAAATCATCAAGCTTGAAGTAACCTATGTTGCTAAAGGTAGGTTTTATCCGTCACAATTGTCTACCAGAAATAATAGTGACGGGTCGTAGACTGATATAAGCACTACTCAAGTGTCTCACAATAATACCACACTTGTTGACTGCACCATGTTGCAAGGATTTCTGCTCATACACAGAACTGTGACAGAGACCTAAGACATTAGTGAATTGTGGTGTACCAGAAACTCACCTCAGTACCTAGAAATCCCAACCAGCTAGCAATCAGCGTCACATTAGCTCTTCGTCCTATAGCAAAGTAACCAATGATTAGACAGCCTGGAACATGCAAATTAGGACCATCTCAGGAATGGTGGGAAGTGAGAACACTCTTTTGTTATACTCTCATACCAGTCCACAACAGGAGTAAAAAAGAGACACAGTAAGGTTAAAATATTTATTTTAATGACGTGATCTCATGCTCAGTATTTTAGTCAACATAAGTAGACATATGATTAAAAATAATATGGTCAGCATGGTTACAACTCCATAAAATACAAAAGGAGAAATCATATTACAATGATAGTGCAAACAGGTAATATAGCGCCTAGTTTAAACACCCTCCCTATATAGGAACTATGTATAATAAACTATAGAAGGTCTCTTGAGCTTGTTTTGGGAGACCCCATTACCTTTCCCCTTAGTAAGTGTAAATTACATCTAGATCAGCAAGGCTCTCTGCATCCCTGGAATCTTCCAAGTGTGTGACATTATGGCAAGTGTGCTATGCTATAGGCGCCGGAATCTTGCTTGGCTCGCAGCTGCCAAAATGTTGTGTCTAGAATGTGTTACACGGACATGCCGTTAAACAGGCTCACATGTTATGATAACCTTGATGACTCAGCGCTCACTGTACAGGCTGGGGGCACAATGTATGTCTAGAGAGGGTAAACAGACAAAATATCGACTACAAAATATCGAATGGACATAATATAGAGTTTAAAATATAGGCTGGACAGAATATCAAATGGACAGAATATAGACATCAAAAATATCGTTTTGACGGTAAGTAATGTAATATCAAATTTTAAAATATAGATAGTCAAAATATCGAAGTACATAATATAGGTTAAGAAAAACATCGAAATTTTTATTAATATCGAATTTTTTATAGTGTATTTTATGTGTTAAAAGTGTTTATTTATGTTATAATGTAATTTAATAAATGAATTTAATGTTATTTAAATTTTGCGTAATTTAATTTTGTAGCAGGTTGTGGGTTTATAGGGGAATAGGGTGGGAAGTAATTTAATTATAATTAATTAAATATGTAAATTTATTTATTGGTATTTGTTTATCATAAGTTTTTATTTAGTAATTAATTACATTTTAATTGCCAATTAATTTTATTTAATTAATTAATTGATAATTATGTTAATTTAACTAATTTAATTTCTGTAGCGGGTTGTGGGTTTATAGGGAAGTAGGGTGGGAAGTAATTTAATTATAATTAATTAAATATGTTAATTTATGTAGTGTAATTTAATTATAATTATTTAAATATGTTAATTTATGTAGTGTGATTTAATTATAATTAATTAAATATGTACATTTATTTATTGGTATGTGTTTATAATTAATTGTTAATTAATTTTTATTTAGTAATTAATTTCATTTTAATTGCCAATTAATTTTATTTAATTGATTAATTGATAATTATGTTCAACTATCAACCATCAAAATGAGCTTTATTCGATGATCACAAGGATATCATAAAAGCATAGATTTGATAATTATGTTAATTTAACTAATTTAATTTCTGTAGCGGGTTGTGGGTTTATAGGGGAGTAGGGTGGGAAGTAATTTAATTATAATTATTTAAATATGTTAATTTGTGTAGTGTAATTTAATTATAATTATTTAAATATGTTAATTTATGTAGTGTGATTTAATTATAATTAATTAAATATGTACATTTATTCATTGTTATGTATTTATAATTAATTGTTAATTCATTTTTATTTAGTAATTAATTTCATTTTAATTGCCAATTAATTTTATTTAATTGATTAATTGATAATTATGTTCAACCATGAACCATCAAAATGAGCTTTATTCAATGATCACAAGGATATCATAAAAGCATAGATTTGATAATTATGTTAATTTAAGTAATTTAATTTCTGTAGTGGGTTGTGGGTTCATAGGGGAATAGGGTGGGGAGTAATGTAATTATAACTAATTACATATGTTAATTTTTTTGTGTATTTATTAGTTTTTAATTGTTAAGTAACTGTTTAATTAATAATTGATTAATTGGTAATTTGTAATTAATTAGTGTTAATAGATAATTAATTGTAATGATTAAATAAATTAGTATTTGTAATTAATTATTTATAATATATTAAAGTGGTAATTACTTTTAATTAAATTTTTTATAGATATTAATATATATATATTTTTAAATAATATATGAAGTATCTACTTTCTCTACTGTTGCACTCACTGGAGTGGGAATAGTAATTGTTACCCCTACGCTATCCAACGCTTTCCCTACTGTTGCACCTTCTGGAGTGGGAATAGTAATTTTAACCTCTACGTTATCCAACCCTTTCCCTACTGTTGCACTCTCTGGAGTGGGAATAGTCATTTTTACCCCTACGCTATCCAACACTTTTCCTACTGTTGCACTCTCTGGAGTGGGAATAGTAAGTTTTACCGGTACGCTATCCAACGCTTTCCTTACTGTTGCACTCTCTGGAGTGGGAATAGTAATTTTTACCCCTACGCTATCCAACGCTTTCCCTACTGTTGCACTCTCTGGAGTGGGAGTAGTAAGTTTTACCCCTACGCTATCCAACCCTTTCCCTGCTGTTGCACTCTCGGGAGTGGGAATACTAATTTTTACCCCTACGCTATCCAACGCTTTCCCTAATGTTGCACTCTCTGGAGTGGGAATAGTAATTTTTACCCCCACGCTACCCAGCGCTTTCCCTACTGTTGCACTCTCTGGAGTTTGAATAGTAATTTTTACCCCTACGCTATCCAACGCTTTCCCTACTGTTGCACTCTCTGGAGTGGGAATAGTAATTTTTACCCCTACGCTATCCAACGCTTTCCCTACTGTTGCACTCTCTGGAGTGGGAATAGTAATTTTTACCCCTAAGCTATCCAACGCTTTTCCTACTGTTGCACTCTCTGGAGTGGGAATAGTAATTTTTACCCCTACGCTATCCAACGCTTTTCCTACTGTTGCACTCTCTGGAGTGGGAATAGTAATTTTTACCCCTACGCTATCCATCGCTTTCCCTACTGTTGCACTCTCTGGAGTGGGAATAGTAATTTTTACCCCTACGCTATCCAACACTTTCCCTACTGTTGCACTCTCTGGAGTGGGAATAGTAATTTTTATCTCTACGCTATCTAACACCTTATCTAGTGTTGCACTCTCTGGAGTGGGAATGTCATTTTATACTTCCGCTACCCCTCTATCATTTTTTCACAGGATTTTTGTGATGTGTTGTCGTTCTTTTTTTAGGTTTCCTCCTGGTATGTCGAGGATGTCATCGAGAAAGACAGGTTTTAAACCCTGTGATGCCTGTAACCACGACATTTTGGTGATGGACCTGCACCTTGTGTGTTTGCGGTGTTTGGAGCGCGACCACAACTCCAAATTGTCATCTGACTGACAGCCCATGGCGCTGAAGGCTTTGAGGGAGCAGTCCCTGAAGCTGCTAGTGACTAGGCAGACGACTTCATGAAAGTCACAGTCCCACTCAAGAGGAAGGTCTCGGGACCGCCACTTCCCATGGTGCGTTCCATGCTGCTCCCCGGACTGGGAATCCAAGAGGATGGATAGCTTGGGAAAGGTTTTCTTCTGGCAGCCTTGCCTTGCAGTCAGTGAACACTGCATGCTTATTGGGCAGCTATTCCCACATGCTTTAGGAATCCGTTTCACAAGTGATGACGCAGGTGCCGGACGAGGCCCAGGCCATTCTCTCCCAAGTAGTTATAGATGGGATAGAAGCAGCTAAGTTCACTTTACGCTGTGGCTATGACACGAACAACTCACTCGGCAGAGCGGGTTCCTCGACGATAGTACTCAACGCCACGCCTGCCTAGAGCAACTTGATTTTCTGGGAATGTCCAGGCTTCCCTCAGGGACAAATAGAACTGTCTCAATATATTCCTTTCCAGGGGAACGGGAGTGTAATGAATTTATACAATTATACTATAAATGTGATACAGATGGGTTTTAATATGTTTTGTATGAACATTTTCTAACACTTATTGTTTTTTTGCACATAATTGTATTGGAATATTGTGAATTAAATAACTTTAATAAGTGCTTTAGCATCGCGAGTGGAATTTTTACAAGATAGAGTGTGAATGATTGTGAATGTTTGTGGAGAACAAGTGTATAGATCTAATGTAAAGGTTCTCTAAATGCAAGAGTGGACAAACTCAGCCGTCGATGCCTAGCAGATCACTACCCGGAAGTGGCGCAAGGTCTCTTACAACAGTAGCGAGAGACTTGGCTAGATTTGTTCGCCTCCACAGAGAATGCACAATGTCAACCGTTTTGCACACTGGAGTTTCCAAGGCAGCTCTAGCTGCTCGCTGCTCTTGATGAGGGGTGGGCGGACATCTCCGTTCCACCCACTGAATGTGCGGAGCTTTGCCCCTTCCGCCTTTCGCAATGAAGGCGGAGAAACGAGGGAAATCTCCACACACTCGGGGCATAACGGAAGTTGGCCTTCCGCCTCACGTCACCCTCCCACCCACAGTATTAAATGAGATTAAAAAGCCTAAAATAAGATTGAAATAAAACTTACCTTATCGCGGGGTCATCCTTGTCCATCTAGCCTTCTTTTTGGAACTGCGCATGCGCGGGAGCCTGCGCATGCGCATTCCTCGCCAGGGATGCGCATACGCAGACTCCCGCACATGCCCAGTTCCAAGAAGAAGGCTAGATGGACAAGGATTACCCCGCGATAAGGTAAGTTTTATTTAAATCTTATTTTAAGCTTTTTAATCTCATTTAATATTGCGGGTGGGCGGCGGGCGGGCGGCCCGTAACGAAATACCAACTAATCTCCGTGCCTCTCCGCGTAAGTCCCTTACGCGGCTTCCGCCCACCCCTATTCTAGATAGCCTGAATTGGTCAGTTTCATTATACTGCCTTGCGATAAACCTTGCCTAACTTGATATTTTAATCTGTGTGCCTGCTGATTCGCCGAATTGTTTTTAAACCATTTTTTATTTGCACTTACCTGTAATTGTCGGTCCCCGGTCCATTGCGGGTATATCCCGATTGTTGTGGAAGGATTCAGACTATTTCCGGCCGCGAGGAGGTCAGCGTTCCAGCAGCCTCAAACTCCCGCGATAAAACCGGATGCATTGTTAAAGGCACAGCGGATGCGCGCAGCGGGCGCACCAAAGGCAAGCCCATCTGCGCCCATCTGTGTCCGAATGGGAGCAGAGGACATAACCCCTGTCCAAAAATCTTTAAATCATCCTGCCCCAATGAGATATACATATACATCCGCACAGCTGCTGAACAATCTCAGCCTGCCCCAGCCTGAGTGCGAGTATCTTGATCCTCTGGGTGAGACTACTAAATGCCCTTACTGCAGTTTTAAATTTGACAAGTCACCTCCAAAAGGAGTGAATAGTTCAATTATCGTGAACAGCTCCCTCCAGCAGAATAACTGTCCCTCTTACTGCTGCAAATCCACTAGCACAGCTTTTACCTTCTGGAATATTAACTGTCGCTACCTCCCCAAACATAAATTGGACATATTCGACCTATTAAGTAGTGAACAGCCTGATGCTATTTTTTTTATGGAAACATGGCTGCATACGAGCTCGGGCCCGGACGTGGCCTCTGCCTTACCCCCTAGCTATGATATAGTTAGGATAGATAGAGAACTTAAGATAGGGGGTGGTATTGCCATAATATTTAAAAAACCTTATTCATGCAAACTAGAAGCACTCTCTTCAAGGGATGCGAGGCAGACCTTTTTAAACTTGTGTTGACTCCTCATTTTACCTTATCTAGTATTCTTGTCTACCGCCCCCCTGGCTCATTTACAGAGTTAATGTCCCCTCATCTTCTTAAGGCGGCAAATGTTACTATCCTGGGTGATCTTAACATTCATTTGGATAACCCTAAATGCTCAACCAGCAGCACGTTGATTTCTGACCTTGCAGCAATTAATTTGCTGCTTTGTAATACACGTCCTTCTCAGATGGCAGGTCACTTACTGGACCCTATATTTTCCAACCTGTCTGATATCCCATGTTTACCATCTCTTCCTTTATGCTGGTCAGATCACTATGCAGATACATTTTCCTGCACCGTCCCAATCTATCTGCCCACATTTACCTCTGGCACACAGCAGAAATCTAGGAATTAGAGCAAACTGGATTGAATGCTTTCAATAAGCTCCTCTCTGATAATTCCCCCTCTATTCCTCATGTCTCTATTTCTTCCTCAGACATAATCCATAGTTGGATTCTTAAAGCAATTGACAACTGCCTTCCTGTTTCTACTAAAAAACGACAAATAACCATTGTTCCCCTGCCCCTTGGTTCACGGAGCAACTAAAAATAGAAAAAAGCAAATGCAAAACCTTACAAAGACATTGGAGGAGAAACTACACAACCGACTCCAAAGTAAAATATAAAAATGCCCTAAAAAAATATCAAGCCCTTTGCGAAGACGCTTGTGCGATTTATGTTGCATTCACCATTTCCAATGCACAGAACTGTTTGGGAACATTGTTTTCAGTGGTTAAAAAACTATCAGGCTCAGATACTCAACCTACACCCCGCCTTAGATGGTTCACAGTGCGATGACCTCGCCAATTGATTTGTGAACAAAGTTAAGCATATCCATTCCATGCTTAGCAGCTCTCTGACAGCCATGACCATGCAGCAAAACTCTAGTCTTGAATCCACTGATAGGGCAGAATCCACCAACAAACTACACTCCTGGTCACCACTAGACATTAACTCATTCAAAAAAATCTTGGGTAGCATCAAATCAGGTTCACCTCTGGACCTTTTACCCTCTACGGTGCTGCAACAACTTGACACACCCTCCCTCAAATTAATTATGGATCTTCTTAAGGTCTCCATACATCCGATATACTCTAAAATTCTGGAAAAATATATACATTTCTAGCTCACACAGTTTGTTGAATCTTCTAAATTCTTACATGACTCCCTGTCCGGTTTTAGAGCCAGTTTCTCAACAGAGACAACTCTACTGGGTGTTACAGAGATGCTGAGACACCAACTGGGTGTGGGGGGTACAGCAGCCCTCATACTACTCGATTTGAGCGCAGCTTTTGGCATGGTGTCTCACACCATGTTAATAAAATCCCTTCAATCCCTCGGCATCTCTGGCTCAGCTCTGAACTGGTTGACATCTTTTCTTACCAACCGCACATTTAAAATTTGTTCCTCTGCTGCTGCCTCCAAACTTCACTTCTCTGATTGTGGAGTCCTCCAGGGCTCTATTCTTAGTCCATTGCTATTTAATATTTATGTCAAGCCATTGGCGATCATTGCAGAGGAGGTCGGGCTGTCCTTTTTTTCATACACAGATGACACCCAGATCATCTTCTCACTTTCTACTGAGAAGATGTCTGGTCCATCAGCTCCTCAAAACGGCCGAAGGAAAGTTGCAGCATGGATGCAAACGAACATGCTTAAACTTAATGGCAACAAGACCGAGGTTCTCATTCTGGGGAACAAAAAAGAACTATGGGCCCCCAGCATTGGCCTACCGAATTGGGAATTCCACCCCAGCCAACTCAACAGGTCCGTAACTTGGGCTTCATTATTGATGACCAGCTGTCCATGAGACAGCACGTAGTAAAGGTGGCAGCTACCTGCTTCGCTGTATTAAAATGGCTAAAAAAAGTTGTCTGGATGCTTCTTTGCTCCACCCAGAGAATGGTGGTCTAAGCATGTGTGACCTCAAGAATAGATTATGGTAACATTCTCTATCTAGGTGCCAAAAAAGATATACTACGGAAGCTACAGGTTGTGCAGAACGCTGCATCTAGACTACTATGCCGAATTCCCAAAGGCACTTCCATCTATCTATCTACACGATCTCCATTGGTTGAAAGTGGAAAGCCGCGTTAAGTTCAAAGCCTTGAGCATTTTCTTTTTAAGCTCAAGTCCGTCACTGCTCCCCAATACTTGCAACCCCCAGTCCAACCTTATCAACCTTCACGATTACTGCACTCCACTACACAGGGGAAATGTTTGGTACCCAGGGTTAGACTCTCATGGATGGGAGGTCGCTCCTTTGCCTTTCTCGGCCCCATTCTGTGGAACATTTTGCCTGTATCGCTTCGGCATGAAACAACTTCGCAAACTTTTGCAAAGGTCTAAAGACATGGCTGTTTAACCAATAATACCATACTTTTGTTTCCATCCTTCAGGCTAGCGCTGGGAAACCCTTTTTGGCTAGCTGTGCGCCTTACAAAAACAATTTATCATAACATAACATAACATGGAGCTCAGTTTCCTCTAAGCCTTTCTGCCAATACCACTCCTGCCCAGAGTTCTCAAGAAGATCAAGAATGACAGGGCCCAAGTCATCCTTGTGGCTCCAGACTGAGCATGGAGAGTCTGGTATCCCGAGATTCTGAACATGAGCATCAATCCTCCAATCAGGCTGCCCCTTCAGGAGGAACTCCTGTTGCAGTGGAGAGTCATTCACTTGAACCTGTCAACTCTTTGCCTTCTTGCATGGAGATTGAGTAGCGGTAGTTGATAGCTTTCAACTTTCCTTCCGAAGTCTGTAATGTTATTCTGCCAGCCAAGTGTCCCTCCACCAAGACAGTATACTCCTGCCCATGGAAAAAGTTTGTATCGAATTGTACCAAAAAGTCTATTGACCCTCTTTCTGCCTCCCTTTCTGGTATTCTACTTTATATGTAGACCCTTGCCCAGCAGGGCTCTGCTCTGGACACTCAAAAAGGGTATCTTTCTGCCTTGTCTGCATTCTTGCAGCTGCGTGACCAACCCTCCTTATTTAAATCTCCCATTGTAAATCGATTTCTAAAAGGTCTTATACGTATGTTCCCACCTTCCCCTTTCAATATGCCTCAGTGGAACCTTAATTTGGTACTCATATTTCTGATGTGTGCTCCCTTTGAGCCTTTACACAATTGTCCACTCAGGTTGCTCACCATCAAAACAGCCTTTCTTGTGGGTATTGCATTGGCCAGGAGGTTATTGAGCTGCAGGCTTTATTATCCAAGCCCCCCTTACTATAAGTTTTTCCTAATAAACTGGTGCTTCGCTCTAGGGCCTCTTTCCCACCAAAAGTGGTAATAACATTTCATGTTGGCCAATCTGTCACCTTGCCCACTTGCTATGCTCTTCTACATCCCTCTAAAGAGGAGGAGCAGCTCCACTATCTGGTCTCAAAAAGAGCGTTGTTGTTCTACCTTAACCGCTCATGAGATTTTCGGGTGGATGAGGTATGTTGGTGCGAAGAAAGGTTAGGCAGCGCAGAAAGGGACCATCACTCGATTGATCGATCTCTGCATCAAGATCTGCTATGCTCTGGTGAAGAATCAGCCTCCTGGAGGCTTAAGAGCTCATACCATAAAAGATAAGGCTCCAACCACTGCGTTAGTCCATTGAGTTCCCGTCCTGGAAATCTGTCAGGCAGCACCGTGGGCAACCTTGCACTTGTTTACCAAGCATTACTGCCTGGATAGTCAGGTCTGAAGGGATGGACACTTCACCTGTTCGGTCCCGCAGGACTTCTTAGTCTAAATTAGTTTGCAGACCCACCTCTGGGATAGTATTCCTTGGGTATCTATTCAAAGGTAAGTAATCTGCAGCTAGATGTCTCTATCAGATGAACAAGTTACTTACCTTCGGTAACATTTTATCTGGTAAGGACAATATCTAGCCACAGGTTCCTTCCCAACCCCCCATCCTCCCCACTTTGCGGACAGATTTCTAGAGTCATGACTGATTCCTTATAGGTCACTATATTGGACACACCTGTGTCAGTGCACTTCACGGCCCTGCTCTTCTGGCATGGAAAGTCGTGAAAAGTAACTGACGTCAGTGTACCAAGCTGGCGCCTATATAGGTGTTGTAGGCGTCACTTTCCACACGAACGACACCGACAATGTCACGTGAAGCTGACCAATGCCACCGACCATCATGCTTGGGTACTGCTCACAAAAAATCTTCCTGATCCAGTCTGACGCCTCGAGAATTCAAAGGTAAGGAATCTGTGGTTAGATATTGTCTCAACCAGATAAGGCTTTACTTTAACTTGTTCTCATAGTATATATAGCATATAATTATATACAATTAAGTAACATCCTATTTAATGTAAAACTGTTTTTCTAATGTTTGAAAAAGTTTCATAAACTTTTAAAGTTTTCCCAGGATTGTACTATACGGAGATGTCCATCCCTGTTGAGAAGGTCTCCGCCAAGTGTGCTGAACATAAAGTATGGTTGTAAAATCAGTACTAAAAATAACTTTATGGTTATTTTTGGTATGTTTACTTACTCCACCCCATGTTTCAGGGGATGGGAGCATGTAAGTGTACACTTTTGAGTAATTTTACACTCATAGATTGGTGAGTAGCCAAAAGTAGTAAAGCTACTCAAACATGTAAGAGTACATTCATTTGCAATAAATCCACACATGCAGGTTTAGCTTGTGAATAGGCCCCTTAATGTCTAGTAAAATGACAACCAAAGTAATGAGCTTGACAGACTCCTCAACCTTTTAGCTTAATTGTAGGTGGACACAGTGAAGAGAGAGAATGGTGTTGGAAGTACAACTATCAAGAGCATACAAACAAGTTCACAAGAAGTAGGTCAGACTTAGGAAGGTCTTATCTAAGAAGTGTTTCCCGCAGAATGCGCAGTGATTGGACTGTGAACTGTGACATTGCTCTGGGGTTCCAGGTTGCTCCGAGGTCACTGGTCACACAAAAGCTGTGTCTGTTTGTTTAATCTAGACTTGATTTAAAAGATCTTTAAGTAGTTTGTGTCTCTTATCCTTAAAAGAGTAATTACCTTTCCTTCAGGCAAATGGGGTTATCTTTCCTACAGTTAAAATATTGAATGATGTTGAGGGGGAAGGGATTACAGAAGGCACTTTGCACGCCAGAAGATAATAACCAAGCATATTTTTTTTGCACAGCAGGTCTTAGACTGCATGCTTAAAATCATTCCACTTTTTGGAAGTATATATTCTCTGATTCCTAAAATGTGGGCATAAATGACTTCCTCAACAAAAGTGGAAGTGAATTATTGGGTTATGGCCCAAGAGGTGTCATTCTGATTTATGTTTTTTTAATTGAGAGAGCAAAACAGAAGAGAGAGCAGAAAATTGGCTTTGTAGATAGGTCTAGGCACAAGGAGTAGGGGTAAGGACCTCTAAAGAAATACAATTGGGCATCCATCAGTTTCAAAATGCTTCTCAAGTTTAAAATATTTAATTCAAAATATAAAGGCAATACAATCTATGCAAGTCTTTCACTTCCCGGCTCGTGTTATTGGAGCTTTAATTCTTTTTTTAGCCTAAAAATGAACGGAAAGGGGGGCGTGGCCAACAGCATGGCCGGATAAGACGCAGACCTCCGCAGCTCCAGAGAGCTGATCTAAATCTGACATTCAAAACAGCACGAAAAGTCCCGTTTTCGCGAGCGAAGGATCGCGGAAGGTCC
Source organism: Lissotriton vulgaris (assembly GCF_964263255.1). Lineage (NCBI taxonomy): Eukaryota > Metazoa > Chordata > Amphibia > Caudata > Salamandridae > Lissotriton > Lissotriton vulgaris. Next base: position 1,340,978,605 of record NC_141685.1, on the reverse strand, counting down.
AGACACTACCAGGGGACCAAAATCGAAGCTCCCCGACATCAGAACTGAGAGTAAGGCCGCTCCGAGCCCAGCACCAGCACTGCAGACAGGCCCAAGATGGCGGCGGAGCTCAAGTCAACAGAGAGAGAGCCCGGGTTGGAATAAACAGCCGAGCGGTGAACACCACGGGAGCCCAGCTGCAACACCCAGAAACGGCTGCACTACCCCGAGAGGGGTAGGAAAGCCGAAAACCAGAGCCTGGCGACGCGCCCCGGGCCGCCGCGCATCCGTAAACGCCCAGACCCTAGGGCCAGGCCCAGACGCCCGAGGCGGCGACATACGGAGGGAAGGTGAGCGGCCCTGGCCCTGGCCCTGACCCATCCCCCGTGGACACGCCAGAAACGGCTGCGTGGCGGCACCCAGGCAGGGAAGGAAAGGCGGAAAGCCAGAGGCCTGGCAAGATGACCCGGGGGCGCCGCGCGGCCCAGAACAGACCGACCCTGAGGCTGGGCCCAGTGGCCCTGACACGGTGCACCGAGGGAAAGAAAGTGGGCATCCCCTGCCTTGGTCCACAGCCATTGGGGACTCCAGACACGGCTGAGTGACGGCGACCCGGTAGGAACAGGAAGCCCGAGCATCAAACCCGGCGGCACGCCCCGGAGGCACCGCATGACCGAGAGCACCCAGACCCTGAGGCCGGGCATGGAGGCTCTGGGACGGTACAACGAGGAGGAGAGGGGGGGTCCCCGGCCTTGACCTACATCCTGCGGGCACATCAGACTCGGCTGCGTGGCGGCGCCCTGGCAAGAACAGGAAGGCGAGAGGCGAGGGCCCGGGGGTACGCCCCGGGGATTCGCCGCGCAGACAGGAGCACCCAGACCCTGAGGCCAGGCCCAGAGGCCCTGTGACAGTGCAACAAGGAGAATAAGGTGAGCGTCCCTTGCCTTGACACACACGCTGAGGGCACATCACAGCGAGGCCTGGCAGCGGGACCACGGGAGGCAGCGGTGTCACCCCTAGGGGGGCTACAGACAAGTGGCAAGCAGGGCAGCTGCCCAGAGCCGGGGGGACCCCTGACGACATCTGGCGACACCTGCCCCAAGACGGCAAGGGACAGGCAGGGGAGATAGGAGCCTACCACCCTAAAGAGGGGCGGCAGCACGGCGGTGGACGGCCGGCCAGAGAGACCTGCCCATAGATCCGAAGGGAGAAACCGGGGAGATGCTGCAGGGGTCCCTCGATCCCCCAAAACTCTCCCCCCCCATAGAAACGGGGATAAGGCTCAGACCAGCGGAACAAAGTTAGAGCCTGAGGCCAGCGGAGGTACGGGGAGAAGTACACCCTTAGCCGGGTGGCGCCCACGGGGAGAGAGATCTGCCGAGGACTGACAAGCCGTAAGGCCGCGCAGGCAACCTACATCACAGAAGCCACAGAAGGCTAGACAGAGCAGTCCCAGACAGAGTGGGCACCTGTGGAAGCGGCGAGAGACAACACAATTACGAACGTCGATGCAAGGGCCAGGCTGATAGGGGCGCGCAGAATGGGGGAAAAGTACACTGTCACCAGGGCGCCACGCCAAGAGACACTGGACCGCTATGCCGCAACCCACACCCCGCTGGACTGCGCCTCCGGGCACACGCTCAGACACAGAGCGCCTGATGGGAGCCATACAAGCCTCAAGAGATGACATACAGGCGTCCCGAGCAGCGCTAGAAGTCAAAATCCGGGAAATGGGCTCAGAAGTCATGCTGCTAAGACGACTTTCGCAACCTAACGGAGAGGGTGACCATAGCGGAGACGAGAGTGGGTGAGGCGGAGGACTCTATCTCTATTCTCAAGAAGGACATGGCGGAACTGCCAGCATCACACCGTCAACTACAATGGAAGGTGGATGACGGCAAAAATAGGGCCCGCCTCAACCTTCGCTTTGTGGGTTTTTGAGAGGGACTCGAAGGGACTAACATGGCAGCGTTCCTACACTCTTGGATACAGAAAACTTTCCTGACGACGCAGTTCTCTAATTGCTTTCTGATTGAACGTGCCCACCGCGCGCTGCTGGCGAAACCGCCGGTGGGGGCGAGGCCGCGGCCAGTCATCGCAAGATTCCTGAACTTTGCTGACTGAGACCTGCTCCTGAGGGAAGCCAGGAAACTAGGGGAAATCCGACTAGAAAATGCCCAAATAATGATATTCCCGGACTATAGCCAAGAAGTGCAAAAACAAAGGTGCTCGTTTGATCAGGTGAAGGCCAAGCTGAGAGAATTGAATATTCAATATATGTTGCTCTTCCCGGCCAAACTGAAAGTGATATACAAAGAGAAGACCCACTTCTTCGCACACCCTGAAGATGCATGGCAGTGGCTGGAGGAACGCCCTACACCCCGGAGGACGGCAAGAGAAAAGCGCATGGCGACAACTACGCCACCCGTTGAAAGATTACAGTGGGGATTGCCGAAGACCCAGAGACGGAGAGGGCTCAGAAATGGAAGACACCTGCAAACGACGCCATATCCCACACGGGATAAGACGGGCAGACAGAGGCGGAACTCGGCATCATTAGGCGCAGGAAACACGGCGGGGTCCAGATTTCGCTGCTTAGAAAGGAAGGCACGCTCAGAAGGAGAGGAAGAATGGAAGGCCACTCCTCGGGTGATGAGGCAACGGATGCGTCGTCTTTGCATCCATTGGTAGTAGCAATTCACGAGATGGAGCTGGACAGGGCTAAGCAAATGGGGAGCACACAGAACGATACCCAGGACTCACATTCTTGATTTGGGACGATATGGACAACGGAGATTCCAGCTCGTAACCGGACTGCACGCAAGTTATAACCACCCCCTTTTTAACTATTGACAGCTACATATTGTTCCTTTGCACTTCTACGAAGCTAGAGTGGGAATGTGGCTTATGTTTTCTACATAGACAGTTAACATTGGTTTGAGGGGTGTTACTTGGGGGAGGGCGACAGACCTTCTCCGCCAGACAGTCCTAGATTTTCTGTTTTTGTGTAAGATGGGACTACAGGGGGAGGGAGGTAGGGTGGGGGGAGAGACAGGAAGTGGTCTTGGTATCAAGTTGGGGGGGAGTGAATGTGTTTTCATGCGATTACATGGATGGGGATGGGGGAAGTTATGCAAGTTCTCAGGTTGGAGTAGTTGGGGAACAGGGTGGGAAGGGGGAGGGAGAGGGGACAACAACGGGACACCCCACTAGAGAGGGACCAAAACCCATCCACAGCAGGGCTTGGCAAGATGTCAGATAGACACACGGAACAGAGCCAGAGTCCAGAGGGGCTCTCAATGCTAACATGGAACGTGGATGGTCTAGGCAGCAAGATCAAACGTTGCCTAGTAAACGCGTACATCAAACGGGTAGGCCCAGACATCATACTGTTACAAGAAACACATCTTATGGGTAGCAACTGCAATTTTTTAGTGAGAGGGCAATACAAGTCCTGGCACATGCGGGATTTACCAAAGGCTCAAGAGGGGTGGCGATACTGATTAGGAAAAACCAGCCGTTCCGAGGGGCACGGATCTGGCCGAACCCACAGGGCACATATGTGGGAGTGAGGGGCACCTGGAGAAGGAAGGAATACACGATCATATGGGCATACGCGCCTCCCAAATTGCAGGCTGCTACGCTGACAGGAGTAACGGAGGTCCGCCATAATTCATCCGACACTATACAGAAACTGTGGGGAGATTTCAACGATGTGATGGCCCAGACACTAGATAGAACGGGAGATAGGATCAGAGACCAGACCCCGACAGCCCTATCCAACATAGTCAATGTTATTGGGCTAACAGATGTCTGGAGGTGGCTACACCCAGATGAAAGAGCCTATTCATTCTTCTCAAGCGCACACAAGGTCTACTCTAGACTAGACTATATATTCCTCGCCAGACACGTTCTGTCGAGAGATGACTTAGCCGAATACAGAGCCAGGGGGATATCGGACCACTCCCCGCTCATGGTCAGGGTCGGACGACGGACCCAGATGGGGGGTACCTGGAGGCTCTCAGCCTGGGACTTACAAAACCCCAAAAAACAGAAGGGTCTCAGAGCAGATGTCAAAGTATACATAGCAGAAAATGAGGGCTCAGTTACGTCCAAAGTGGTACTATGGGAGGCTTTTAAAGCGGTCCTGAGAAACAGGGCCCAATATAGGCTGGCAGAGATGACCCGGGAAGCCCAGAGAGAGCTCACAGCCCTGGAAGCCGAAATATTAAAGCTAGAAAGGGCGTATCAGGATAATAAAGCTACAGGAACTCTACGTCAATTGATAGATACTCAAAGTCAATACAGAGAGCTAGCAACGGGTGAGACCAAAACGCAGGCGTTGGCAATTCTGCATCATCTATATGATGTAGGAGACATATCGGGCAAACTGCTGGCATGGTTAAGCAGGAGGGAGAGGGACGCGAGGTGGATAGAACAAGTGCGCGACACCCAAGGAAACCTGATAGGGTCGGACGTTCGGATCGCAGACACCTTTGCCAAGCACTACCAGTCATTTTATGAGGCGAGAGAGCTAGGCACACAAGAGGATGCCCTGAGATATATGGAGCATCTCGTACTCCCGACACTGACGGACACAGACCTCAAAGACCTGGAGGCACCCATTACACTGGCGAAGTCACGCAGGCCCTGGCTAAATTGCGAGCTGGGAAGTCCCCAGGCCCGAATGGGTTCCAGGCAGAATTCTTTAAGAAAACGGCTGACCTTATAGCGCGACACCTGCTGGGGCTCTTCGAAGGGGCACTAGAAGATGGGGTACTTCCTCCAGACCTGCGCATGGCCACGATCATCCCAGTATTCAAGGACGGTAAGCCGCCAGAGGAATGCTCGTCCTACCGTTCTATTTCTTTGCTCAATATTGAAGTGAAACTCTTGGCGACGGTAATGGCCCTTAGATTACGGAAGGTGATCCCAGAATTCGTCCACTTGGACCAAACGGTGTTTCTCCCGGGTAGGGCTACTAGATTCAATCTCAGACAGTCCCATAACTGGCTGCAGGAGGTGAGCTGAAGACAGGACCCCCATTGGTTCCTGTCGCTGTACGCGGAGAAAGCGTTCGATACAGTTCACTGGCCTTTCTTAGAGGGAGTGATGATAAGACTAGGCTTCGGACCAAATTTCAGGAAATGGGTGCAACTGCTTTACACAGACTCGAGGGCTAGGGTCAAAGTAAACGGGATCTTGTCATGGGATTTCCCAATGAGAAGGGGAACTAGGCAGGGATGCCCACTGTCCCCCCTGCTCTTCACACTGACGATTGAGGTGCTCGCGGCTGTCAGGCAACATCCAGACATTAGGGGTTTTCAGTTAGGGCCACTAGACGTCACAGAAGAAAATATATCCCTCTACGCCGACGATGTCCTCCTATATATTGCACACGATACCGGTAGTCTTCTCTGAGTTAGAGCGCTACGGTGTGCACGCGGGCTATGGGATAAACTGGCACAAATCAGTCCTATATGACCCCAGAGGCAGAGAACAGTGGGTGAACCTCCTGGAGAGGATGCTAACGACGATGGAAGGTTTCACCTACCTTGGAGTGTTCATGACGCTAGAGCACCTCATATGACACAAATGTAGGACGAATTCTATGGAACTTCGTAGAGGACGCGAATAGGTGGTGGCGCTTACCTCTTACGCTTCTAACCCGCGCGGCCATGTTCAAAATGATGACGCTGCCCAAGCTTCTCTACGCGTTTCAAGACGAATATTACCCTCTCCCTCGAAGGGTTTTTAGGAACATCAACTCAGAGGTCCGCACGTACCTCTGGCTTGGCAAACAACCTAGGGTAGCACTGGCGACACTACAGTGACACCAATATGGTGGGGGGATCTCGCTCCCTAACACGGAGGCCTACTACTGGGCAGAGCACCTGGTAGTCATCAATGACTGGTTTCATGCCCCGGCTACGCACCTCACGTATGCATTGGAGAGGCACACCATGGGTACCCGCCCGTATAACTATTATCTGTACGGATACAGAGGGAAGGGGAGGCTACTGCCGGCCACAAGGCTCACATTAGTGCTTTGGAATAGAGCAAATAAGACCATAGGTTGGGAGGAGAAACACACCAGACAAACACCCATATGGCACTGTGCATGGCTGCAAGAGCTGAATGAATTGAAAGGGTTCAAAAGGTGGGACGACATCGGAATCTCGACCCTGGGAGATGTGATAGCGAGGGGGACACTGAAGTCATTTCCAGACTTGAGAGCGGAGTTTGTCCTTTTCCCCACACAATACCTGAAATACACCCAACTGAAACATGCATGGCAGGCAGAAGGAATCCCGGAAGACACACTCCCTGAATATGCACCCCTAGAGGGCCGCCTACTACAGGAGCAAATACCGGAGAGAGCGTTGTCACTGACATACAGGACCCTTATGAATAACATGCCTGACGGCATGGGTACTCTCCGTAGTAAATGGGAAAGTGAGGTGGGGGAAATGGACGAAGTAGACTGGGACACTGTCCTTTTGCATCCAAGAGAGGTAGCAATTAAATCCCGGTTGAGGCTCATACAGTTTAATATCCTCCACAGGACCTACTTCGATAGGGTACGCTTACACAGAATGGGACAGATAGGTGACACAAACTGCCTGAGATGTGGCCAAGAAGGGGGAGACTTTTATCATACACTCTGGTCATGTCCGAGGATACAGGTTTACTGGGAGGAGATTCTGAAAGAATTAGGTGAAGTCCTGGAAACACCCTTGCCAACTGACCCAAAACTAGTCCTGCTGGGTATGACCAATGACATAGACCTCAACCGCCTGTTATTGCTCTTCCTGGTGTTGGCCCTAGTGGTGGCTAAAAGAGATGTGGCAAAGTACTGGGGAGCGGCAGCGATACCGCAGTAAGAGGAGTGGCGAAGAGGCCTGGATCTGTATATGGCAGCAGAGAGGGTCACATACAAAGCTAGGGGATGTCCTAAAAAATTTGGCAGAGTTTGGAGTAAATGGAGGAAATATCGGGGACTTGATGGGGGTCTGTAAGAAGGGAGGGGGGAGTAAGAGACACCTAAAGGCAAGAGGGTACTGAGGGCATGCGGGCGAAAAAAGACTGATTGAATTAGAGACAAGGTTCAAGACTAGGTGTGGGAAGAATAGTGAAATATTGTTTTTAATGGTGTAGCCGGGGGGGGGTGGAGGGCTGGAGATCGGGAAGTGTTGACCAATGATGGTATGTCTGTTTTGTTACAATATGAAAAAATGCAAATAAAAATGTTTTTAAAAATAAAAATAAACGGAAAGTCATATTTAAGGAATCAGTTGCAACTTTACACACAGTCATCACCATATGCTGGTCCTGAAAACAAAATGGCATCTGTGCCTGTTTTTAGTAGTATTAAAACAGCTCTGTATTGGTCTGCTGTTCCCTTAAACTCTGAATAACAGGAGTAACCTGTGTTGACGACTTTGTCAGCTCCATGTTTAAATAAGTATTGTATTGCCTCAGTGTGGGGAGAACACAAATCTGTTTTTAAAACAATAGGATTCCAAATTAGCAGAATATCACTATTCAGATAATTTTCCCCATTCTTTTTAGTCCTGATGAAAGCACTCAACATGATGTGCAAATGAGACGCTGAAAGTAGTCAACTTTTTTCATGAGTCATTAATCAGATAGATATCAGGCGCGAGCATATGATTTTATACCTTGCCTAACAGACAGCACATGCTGTCTGGTTTCAAAAGACCTATTCTGAGCTTGCCAAGAACCTATTATTATGTTATGTTATTGAAACTTATAAAGCGCACTTATACCCAAAGGTGTCCTGGCACACCGGAAACCAAGAAAGGGGTGCCTTAAAACGTGAATAACCATGTCTTCAACCCCTTTCTAAAAGAAAGGAGCTCCGAGTCATTCCTGAGATGCCACGGCAGACTGTTCCAGGCTTTCGCCGCACAATGAGAAAAGCTGTTGCCTCCCCAACTAGCTTTTTTATATGGGGAACAGCCACTAGTTTACCTTCGGGGGATCGCAACGCTCTCCCCGGAACATACTATTCAAAGCATCTACTCAGGAGTTCCGGGCCAATGCCCCTCAGTTGACTTAAAAACCGTGCACCCTGCTTTGAATTGTGCTCGTTTTGTCACTGGCAGCCAATGCAATTGCCGGAGTCCATCTCGAACAGAGGCAAACCTTGGTATGCCTGTTAGCAGTCTAGCCGCTTCATTTTGTACTAGCTGTAGTCTGTACAGATTTTTTTTTCAAGTTCAGGTACATACTTTTAACAGTAATCCAGCCGAGACAAAATGAGGGCTGAAACTGCTATCCTAAAACCATTAGCTGGAAGGAAACATTTTATTTTCCCAAATATTCTGAGGAGGTAGAAGCAAGTAGATACAACTCCGCTGACCTGGTCACCAAAATCAAGTTTGTGATCTATGATCACACTCAAATTCTTGGCTTTACCTGTGGGAGCTGGTAACTTTCCCATCACTTCAAGCCACTGGTATAGTGACCAGAGATTCGGATCTTTCACGAAAATAATGCCCTCGGTCTTGCCTACGTTCAATTTCAAGCAGTTGGAGGCCATCCAGCCAGAGATCTCTTTCAGGCAGTCATTACATCTGGAGGCCATAGCTTCCTCAGTCCCTCGTTGTATGGACAACACAATTTGCGTGTCATCTGCATAAGATGTTAGTTGCAGTCCGAAAGAACTTATCAATGCCACCAACAGGCTGACATAAATGTTAAAAAGCGTGGGACTGAGGGATGACCCCCTGCGGCACCCCGCATGGGAGGGCAAAAGGCTTAGATCTATCCCACCCCACATCTACTGTTTGGATTCTGTTAGTCAGGAAAGATTTCAGAAGGCTCCAGGCCCTAGCTACCACCCCTGCCTTTGACAATCGGTCCATTAACACATCGTGATGGACCGTGTAGAAGGCCGCCAACAAATCCAGTAAAATCAGGACCGCCACCCCTCCCTGATCAACCGCTGCTCTAACCTCCACCGTGGCCTTGATAAGGGCCAATTCCATGCTGTGTCCTGCACGAAAACCAAACTGCGTGGGGTTGAGTGCATTGGTCCTAAAAAAAAGAGCTGAGTGGCCTATTGATGGCCTTCTCTAACATCTTAACCGGCAACGGGAGTCGAGATATCGGTCTGTAACTGTTGGGATCGTTTTTATCCAGATTTGTTTTTTTAATAAGGAGAATTCCGGGAGTATTGAAGCGGATTTCCACGATCTGGGATATTCGCTTAAGTCTATGATGGTATTAAACAAGGGTGTAAGGGTGATTGCAACAACCTCAGGAAAGTTTTTAAGCACCGCAACTGGGCAGGGGTCCCTAGGGGACACAGACCGAGATGCCCACAGAAGGTTTATGACCTCAGAGGTCTGTAGCGGATTAAAACCCTCTAGCCTATTGTCGTTATACAGTCAGTTTCACTTGCTTGCTTCTTATTCAATGGCTTGCGTTAGCTTGCCTTATTCATCTTTCCCTACTGTTGTGTAGATTGAAGTGGGACTGGTAGATTTAACTCATCTGGTGTCCAACACTTCCCCTATAGTTGAGAAGATTGGAGAGGGAATAGTAAATCTAAAACCTCTGGAAACCAACACTTCCCCTACTGATGAGTAGACTGCAGTGAGAACAGTACAACTAACCACTCTGAAGTCCACCACTTTCTTTACTGTTGCTTGGATTGGAGTGTGAATACTAAATCTAACCCCCAAAGTCCAAAACCTCTCCTACTGTTGTTTAAAATGGAGTGGGAATAGGACATATAACCCCTCCAAAGTCCAACTCTTACTGTACTGTTTTACAGGATGTAGTGGGAATAGTAAAATATTACTGTGTAAGGGTAAATACTTTTAGGTATTATTTATTAATCTGCTTTAATAGTATTTATTTTAGTATTGTTTAAAATTGTTTGGTTACGTTTTTAGAATAATATAATTTGTTGGTGTTTATATTATTTAAATGTTTTTAAAAACGTAATTTTTCTGTTTACATGATATCAGTTTAAGTAATTCTTGTATTTTGTTATATATGTTTTTATAATTGTTCTTGTTTCTGTTGTTAATATTTGTGGGGATTTTTTTAATTGGCAATATGCTGATATTTTCATATATGTGCGTGTGTGTGTGTGTCCATGTGTCTGTGTTTCTTTTTCTTTTTAATATTTTGTTTATTAAAGTGTTAAATGAAATAATTTGTATATGTTTATGTTAATTTGAAAATGTGTTACACATTTTTTGTCAAATACAATTTAAAAAAAATTAAATAACTACTTTTACCATGTTACTTTTACATTTGAAAAAAGATTTATTTACTGTTGTTTTATATATAAAACAACAGTAAATAAAATGTATTTAAATGTAAAAGTAATATACACACACACATATATAAGTACAATTATGTATATATATATATATATATATATAGAAAATGTATTAAAACTATGTCGTTTGCATTGTATTATTTTGAACTATAATAATATGTTAAAAATATTACATTACAGTTTACATTTATTTAAAAAATCAATATTCTTACCTTGTTTTGGACAATATTACCTTTCACAATTTTTTGTCACAAAATGTTTGTCATTACTATTTTAAGTATAGGATGACAATATTAGTGTAAAGAATATTTTCTACATATTTATGTGCCTTTTTTGTAGAAATTATTTTTATTGGCATGAATAAAGCTCAGAGGAACAACTGTGAAAACAGTGACATGTAAGTCCAACATTGGCCCAAATTGAGATACAAATGTTGATTGTGGCACATGCACTGATATCCAATAATATTAGTATATGAGTGTGAGGGGAAGAGAGGGAATAGGTTACAGAAGGTAGAGAGACGGCGAGAAAAGGAAGAGGGGGAAATAAAAGAAGGGAGGGGAGACAAAACAATGAAATGTGGGAGATAGGAGGAGGGTATAGTGAGGGGGCGTCTGGGGGAAGTAAAACAAGAGTGGAGGGAAGATGCAATGACAGGCTGGGGGACGTCAAAGAGGAGAAGTCATGAGTCAAGGAGAGTTTAGGGGGGATCGTCCCACAGAAAGTGTCCATTTAAGAAGAAAAAGGTCTGCTTTGTCCATGAGTTTGTAAATGAGCTTTTCACTGGATGTAGCCTTGTACATTCCCGTGGGCCATTTCTCATCCGATGGCAGTTGCGAGGAACACCAATGTTGCAGGATATAGATCTTGGCAGCCGTGAGGGCGTTGATGAGTAGGCGGCGGGCATGGCGTGTCAGCTGAGGGAGGGCTTTCAGGTCATGGAAAAGAATTAGGTGTTCTGGAGCAGCGACGGCACATCCATAGATTCCCGAAGCATGGACCATACCACCATCCAGAAGGGCCGATGGTGGGATAGTTCAGTAAAATATGAACAATATCATAGGGCACGTGATCACAAAGCCAGAAGGTAGAGAGAAGCAGCAACCAACAGCCTGAAGCCGTTCTGGCATCCAGTTCCTACACTGGAGGATCTTAAAAATACTGAGCCGCATCCGAGCTTCCCACACTCCCCGGTTATGGCCTTCTCTGAGCTCTATGCAGTCCTCCTCATCATACTCCATCTGCAGGCGAGTTTTCCAAGTCATCCTGAGGCTGGCTATTTGCAGTTGCGATTAGAGTTGGTGGATTAGGAGATTGTAGAATCCAGACATTATGCCTTTGCACGGACCCCAGGCATTAAGGTAAGGGAGCACTGTAGAACGTGGGATGATCCAGAGTTGGGGCCCTAGCTTGCTCATCAGGCAGTGACAGAGATGTGTATAGTGCCACTATTGGGTCTGTTGCAGGCCTAATTCGTCCTGTAGCGCCCTACTCAAGCATGGCCCCTCCTATGCGGATACCATAATTTTTCCAGATGGGAGCCTTGTCTTGTAGCAGTGTGTCCACTGAGAGGAGCTTATGGGCCCTTGCCCAGGTGGCATACATGACCTTCAGTATGTGGTTCGGGCTCCCAGTGGCGGCGGAGCCAGAAAGATAAGGGGTCTGTGATATTTATATGCCTTGGTATTTTTCAACACAGTATTTTGTCGTGGAACCATCAGGAGATCATAAAGCAGGTGCACATGGTTTTAGATGATTGGGACAAGCTTATACTAGATGTTACTTATTGACTAACAATAAAATATGTCCCGGTAAACTTAGAAGATATTAACCCCCAGATTCATCAAAGTCATGTTTTGCAAGTCCTTAATAGCGAATTTTAAGGAATCGCTATTAAAGACGAGCAAAACGGGATGCATGTAGAAATTGCAATATTTTTTGCGATTTTTACTGCTTCCTTATTTGCGATTCGCTAATTGCGACTCGCAAACAAGGAATGGCTTTCCCATTCATTCCTACGGGCCTGAAGGCCCATAGGAATGAATGGGGAGTAATTCCTTATTTGCGATTAGCAATTAGCGAATCGCAAATAAGGAAGCAATTTCAAGGGTGCCAGGGTGTCCAAAGGACACCCTGTTGCAGCCCTGAAATGGTAATGTATACTGGTGTTGGGCACACACATGTCCCAGGGACATGTGTGTGTGTGTGTAACATACAACTTGGTAAAATGCACTAAAGTGCATTTTTCTAGGTTTTTGTTATTTACCACGTAGTTAGACTTCGCTGTAAATAGCTGCCCCAGATTGCGAATTCGCAATTTTGAAATGGTTTATGCATTGCATTTAAGGAATCTCAAATTGAGATTCCTTAAATGCAAATAATCGCAATGTAGCGATTTCTAAAATTGCGATTTCTGCATTTGGGATGATGCATCCCAAATGCAAAAATACCGCTCGCAAAGTGTTTTGGTTTGATGAATCTGGCTGTAAGATACTTTGAATGAAATACCCAAGATGCTGAGAGGATTTGGAAGTCTTTGGAGAAATTTATCTAGCACAGGATCCCAGAGCATCATAACAAATCTAAACATTCAAAAAGTCGACAATCTGCCCATGATTGAGACAGGAGCAACATTCACTTGTTTCAAGCAGTGTCTTTTCTGCAATTAATACATATATAAATGGAACACGCAAATGCTCCAATGAACTGTGGGCCACTAGTGCGCAAAAGCTTAAAGAAAGTGTGAAACACAGAATATGTTTTACTCTGTAGGCTCCCTTTTCAACTTTTCTTTCAGAAAACGACATGCTTTGTGAAGTCCATTGATTCCTAAGAGCAGGATGAGCAGAAAGTGTTTCTCAGTGTAGGATTTCAGTCTCTGTTGGAAGGCTTACGGCTCACTATTTTAAGAAATGACCTTATCTACCACCAACTGAATAAATACGGTCTTCTACACTTATCAGTAACCCAATACCATAAAATACCAAAATTATTTCTCAATATAACACCAAGTATTTAGACATTTGAGTGAATATGCCTGCATGCTGCTCATTGGAGACTTCTACTAACGCCCAACGTTATAATGCCTTTCTCTGCAGTTCATGATGTTCTCTGTTGACACCAATAGTTTACTGGTATTTTTTTCTCCCAGGAGGCACTTGACCAGAAGACTTCGACAGTTTGGGTATGAAAATAAAAGTGAGATTTACCTCTGTAGCAGCCATTGGGTCCCTGGTGCATGTCAGAACCATCAATCTCAGCAACACAGATGGAGCAACATTACTGTCAAGGTGTTCGTTGAGTCCAGCATGCAGTCAGGACAGTGAAGGAAGCTGTACCAGAGAAACCGCACTGAGTTTAAGAGAATACAACTCCAGTGACAAGCTCAAGTGGGGGTACAATGCCTTCTACTGGACATAACATGGAAAAGGACATTGAATACGTGAGAATTCCGATTCTAGCTCAAAGATACAAGCTTGCAAAGTTCTGGTGATTTACAAACTTCAGAATTTCTTTTCATTCTTTTCTTTGTCGGAACTGTGAAGGAGTTGCGTTTGCACTGGTTTAAGAATTCACCCTCAGATTCCTTTCTGCCATCCCAACAATCATATGCTATTTGTTTCTCGAAATCGATGGATAAATGAACTCCCTCGTACAGGAAATGTGCAGCCACCGTTCCATCGATGTCTCTTTCCACAAGTCCTAGTGGATTTTTCAAAACCGCAGGCCGTCTAAAGAATAATCCTATTGCGGTGTTGATTAGTGTGCCTGTACTAAGTTAAATTAATCATAAGCAAGACATCATGAGTTTAAAACGTCTTATTGGACTCAAAAATGTGTGCAGTCAAAAGGGGTCTTTTGGGTGGATTGTCAATTTCAGACACCATCTGTGTTCCCATTTCCAAGCTTTTTTCCAGTCGGTGAGGCATATAGGATTCAATGGATACATCCATTTGTAACAGGACCTACTATAGATCGCCAGCAGCGTGACATATGGGCGGCAAATGTGAAATGTATATGTTGATGTTATCCTACTGCAATAAAATGACCCGTAAAACTTGATTTCAACTAAAGTTAATCTGCAAATGTTTTGAGAAAAATAAACAATGGCAACATTTCAAGTGGCAGGGGGAATACAAAAGTAGAGTAAACCATTTGCAGAGCCGAACACGGTGAATCTACTTATCTGAACGAACAGTGTGTTACAGACCAGTGATTTCATTTCACCAAAATACTTGGAGTAATACTACACTTAACTTTACGTGTACTTTGACTGCCTCAATGACATCACAGGACGTGACATGCAAATACAGGCTAGTTCAATTTTTCATAACAATATTTTATTGGAAATAAGTTGCAAAATGTTTATAAATAGGATTTTGAAACATAACAACCAACCAACATCTGAAACTAGCAAAAGTTAAAAGCATACTTAATTGTAAAAGGGCAGTAGTCACGGATACAGGCAACATCTTGGGGCCAGATGGACGACCTTCAGGGTTTGCGACTTTGCGAGTCACAAAACCTGATATACAACAGTGTCTGAGACACTGCATTTCCCAAATGGGTCACAAGGGACCTGCCTCATTAATATTCATGAACCAGGGTGCAATTTGTGACCCAATGGGAATGGCCCGGCACTCACAGGGATGATGACCTGTGAATGATTTTTAAATAAAGCATTTTTTTTAAATGCAGCCCATTTTCCTTAAAGGAAAATGATAAGCCTGGGCAAAGCACTACGCTTCGCTCACGTAGTATGCGAAGTTTGCGCTACTTCGCACTACGCGAATTGCACTAGCACAGTGCAAACACGCGTAGCGTAGTGCAGCTGTCATTTTTTGCTTGCTCACGGTCCTCAACGTCTAGTTGGCGACCCGTGAGCAAGCAAAATGACATCCTGGCAAGACTCTTTCCTCATTGGCGATCAGCAACAACAAGTCGCCGATCGCGAGCGTGGAAAATAAACCTCCCGGCGAGCTTCTCAACGAGGGGAGGTCAGGTTTCTCATTGCGAGTGGTCGCGTATACTCACAACCGCTCGCGATGAGAAACTACCAGTCCGTGTTTAGAAAGCTGCTGCTCTTATAGAAATCTACTCGAGCTGCAGAAAACCACCACTTGCACCTTGCAAGATGCAGTTTGCAATGATTGCACAGTGCGGACAAGCATCCGGCACTGTGCAATCAGTGCGAACAGCATTTTGCAAAGCGCACTACGCAGTTCGCGTAGCTCGCGTAGTGCGAAGTGCACTTCGCGTAGCTACACGTAGCGCTACTTTCCAAACTACGCCCAGGGTTAGAAAACTGGATGTTTTTCAAAAATATAAATGAAAAGTTTTCTTTTCGTTTTTTTAGAATGGGCAGTGGTCCGTAGGACCACTGACTGCTCTGAATAAATGTTAGCCCTCCATTCACAAAGGGGAAGGGGTCCTTTGGGGACCCCTTCCCATTTGCGAATGGCAGACCACCATTTTGAAATTGGTGGTAAACTGCAAATGTTTTTCGACCGTATTCATGGTAGCAAAACATTCCTATATACCAGTGCGACTCGCTGTTAGGAAGGGATCCCCTTCGTTTGGGAAGTCATTAGCGATGTCATCAGGGATGTGACTGGCCATGTCATAAGTGATGTAATATGGGAGGCCATAAGCAGTGCATTGCGGGGGCGTAAGTTATAGTTAACTCAGGTAACTATAACTGCTGAATTTCACTTGTTTTGTATGAGTGAAATCTAAGCCTAACTATACCGTCCCTGTAAACTTTGGTTTGTTCACTGAATATGTATGAAAACAGATTTATCACCTTTCTCCTAAAAGACAATATTTTTAATCAAATGCATATTTCAGTAATTAACACAATGCAGTGTTTAATAATAGTGAATATTATAAAAATGTTTTAAAAAGTTTTAATAAAAAAAGTCTGTGAGTGTTTCTTTTAACATTGTTTTTATGATTGCATTTTGCGGGCTGAAAAATGTTAAAAGAAAGACTAAGAGACATGCGGTTCGGTTTTTAAATAAAACCAGCATGTCTCTGAGTCTTTTTTTAAACATTTTTCAGCCCATAACTACCAATCATAAAAACAACTACAAGACGGGCTTGCACTCCAGCTGAAGAGAATAGAGCTTTATGGGAAGTTCTCCTAAGGTCATGGATTTAATGAACCAGGAGACTTACTGTTATTTTTAATGTTGCAGGTGGGCTGCTTCACTACCTGCAGTCCCCACAACATTAGAAAATGCTTGGTGATGTCTCTGCCCCTTCACCAGGCTTAGCAAAAAAAATTGAAAGAACACTTGCAGGGCATATTGAGCACTCCTTTAAGGAGCAGTGATTAATAATTGAGTGTCTCCTGCTGCTCTTTTATTTTCCCTTTAAAAATAATTGGTTTTCTCAATGCCCACCCGGGACACCTTTTAAAAAAATAATTATTGAGGAACGGGCGTGCAGCCCCCTGGCCCAGCCTTTACAGGCCCTGGGCACCTCATCCACCAGGGCTGTAGTCATTTACTGTAGGAAAGCGGGTACGTGCCAAGCTTCAACGTGCCCTGGAGACTCCTACCCCTGGTGTAATTTTTTTTATTTTGGGGATGGGGGCACTTGGTCCCCCTCCCTGAGCCTTTTTTTATTAAGCGGAGGGGGACATGCAGCCCCCTGCCCCACCCTTTACAGCCCATGGGACACCCATACCCCAGGGTCTTAGGTGGGTACCCCGGTGCCTACCCTGGGCACTCACATAACAATATATTAGGAGTTCTCCCAGGGCCCCAATGTCTCCCCCCATGCACCCATCCTCGGTGCAGCGGGAGCTGGCATTGCTTTTGCCTTGCAGGAGCAGGTATTTTTCACAGCTCCCACTGGGTGAGAGCAATCTGAGTTTCACAGTCTGTAGGAGCTGGGTCAGGTAACAAATGTCTGCTCCCACCTGCTGGAGCATTTTTGTAGTTCCTGCCAAGGTGGGAGCAGACAAGTGTTCCCTGCTTGTGCTTTTGCAGGCAGGGAAAAAGTTTCCTGGGGGTTAGCTCCCGGGGACACCACAGAGGAACTTGGCCCAGAGAATGGGGTCCACTGGGTCTTAAGAGCCACAGGAAGGAGGGCTGTGCACCCACTCCCATTTAATTTTAATGCCAGATCCCGGGGAGTAGGTCTCCAGGCTGGTGATCAGCTCAGGGAGGTGGGGCCTCACGCCCCTCCCCTTTACTATTTATGCAAAGCCCTGGGAGATGGGGTCCCTGGGCCATGATCGGCTCAAGTAGGTGCCCTGCTCCGCCTTCCTCTTTGATTATTATACTGGGGATTGGTGTCTCCAGGGTCGAGGGCAGCTGTAATACTGTGCCTGGAGTGGTAAAAGGCTTTTGTCATTCTTCAGCTTGGCATTGATTTCACCTCCTAATCCTATGCTTACTGACTTTGCTGTAAAAATGGTAACGGGCTCTGTCACTCTGTAGCCCAGCGTGGATGGTACTGTGCTAAACCTATGCTTGAAAACTCTGTTAGAGAAACAGACAGTTGAGGTGAGCTGATTCAGAGTATAAATGGCGTTGAAGGGTGCTCCATATAAAAGAGCTGCTCTCCACCTAAACCTGGGAGCTACCCAGTGTGCCCTGCTTCCTTTTTTGCTTGATTTATACGTGTGTGTGTTTCCTTTTTGAATTATTTGTGTTTGTGGGTGTATGTATAGTATTAGTTAGGATCTAGTTACATATGAAATGGCTTGCATGGTTTGCTAATAACTTTGGCACTGTTTGACGAATCGTCACAAAGCCTTCCATAAAAAAGTCATCCACCTCAGCTCTTTCTTCAAAGGTTTTGGGGTGATCCGTCAAGAGGTGGCCAAGACAAGGTGGGATCCAAAAACACATTTCTACATGCATTTTCCATTGGGGATTTTAGACACCACTACTGCCAAAACAGCTGAATAGAATTACACTAAATTTGGCAGAAAGCTAGATCTTTAGTCGGAAAGGTGTTTATTGGGATTTAGTTCGACTATTTCTGCTCCATGGCCTGCTGGCAGAATGTTATTTATATAAGAAAGTGTGAAGTTCTTAAACGACACATACAAAATGCTGAGTGCCACGTGACACGGGGCGACCACTGCGCCTCTGGCCTGGTCACCCCCTCGCTCCTCTACGCTCCTGCTCCAGAGCCTCCTGCTACCTGAGATCTTCACCACCGAGCGCCGCCGATAGCAGTGCCCCAGCCGCCGCAGGGCCGCCCGCTCAGCCTGATCCCGTTTTCCCTCCGCTTCCTGCCTGCGGCCCCGCCCCCACGCCAGACGATTGGTTAACGCGACCCCGCCTCCCAGCTGACCCGCCCTCCCGGCTCCCTTCTTAAGGGGACCCTGCCTGCACCTGGGGAGCGACCACTGCGCCTCTGGCCTGGTCGCCCCCTCGCTCCTCTACGCTCCTGCTCCAGAGCCTCCTGCTACCTGAGATCTTCACTGCAGAGCGCCGCCGATAGCAGCGCCCCAGCCGCCGCAGGGCCGCCCGCTCAGCCAGATCCCATTTTCCCGCCGCTTCCTGCCTGCGGCCCCGCCCCCACGCCAGACGATTGGTTAACGCGACCCCGCCTCCCAGCTGACCCGCACTCCCGGCTCCCTTCTTATGGGGACCCTGCCTGCACCTGGGGAGCGACCACTGCGCCTCTGGCCTGGTCGCCCCCTCGCTCCTCTACGCTCCTGCTCCAGAGCCTCCTGCTACCTGAGATCTTCACTGCCGAGCGCTGCCGATAGCAGTGCCCCAGCCGCCGCAGGGCCGCCCGCTCAGCCTGATCCCGTTTTCCCGCCGCTTCCTGCCTGCGGTTCCGCCCCCACGCCAGACGATTGGTTAACGCGACCCCGCCTCCCAGCAGACCCGCCCTCCCGGCTCCCTTCTTATGTCGCCCCCTCAAACTTCAGAATTTCTTTTCATTCTTTTCTTTGTCGGAACTGTGAAGGAGTTGCGTTTGCACTGGTTTAAGAATTCACCCTCAGATTCCTTTCTGCCATCCCAACAATCATATGCTATTTGTTTCTCGAAATCGATGGATAAATGAACTCCCTCGTACAGGAAATGTGCAGCCATCGTTCCATCGATGTCACTCTCCACAAGTCCTAGTGGATTTTTCAAAAACGCAGGCCGTCTAAGGAATAATCCTATTGCGGTGTTGATTAGTGTGCCTGTACTAAGTTAAATTAATCATAAGCAAGACATCATGAGTTTAAAACGTCTTATTGGACTCAAAAATGTGTGCAGTCAAAAGGGGTCTTTTGGGTCGATTGTCAATTTCAGACACCATCTGTGTTCCCATTTCCAAGCTTTTTTCCAGTCGTGGAGGCATATAGGATTCAATGGATACATCCATTTGTAACAGGACCTACTATAGATCGCCAGCAGCGTGACATATGGGCGGCAAATGTGAAATGTATATGTTGATGTTATCCTACTGCAATAAAATGACCCGTAAAACTTGCTTTCAACTAAAGTTAATCTGAAAATGTTTTGAGAAAAATAAACAATGGCAACATTTCAAGTGGCAGGGGGAATACAAAAGTAGAGTAAACCATTTGCAGAGCCGAACACGGTGAATCTACTTATCTGAACAAACAGTGTGTTACCGACCAGTGATTTCATTTCACCAAAATACTTGGAGTAATACTACACTTAACTTTACGTGTACTTTGACTGCCTCAATTACATCACAGGACGTGACATGCAAATACAGGCTAGTTCAATTTTTCATAACAATATTTTATTGGAAATAAGTTGCAAAATGTTTATAAATAGGATTTTGAAACATAACAACCAACCAACATCTGAAACTAGCAAAAGTTAAAAGCATACTTAATTGTAAAAGGGCAGTAGTCACGGATACAGGCAACATCTTGGAGCCAGATGGACGACCTTCAGGGTTTGCGACTTTGCGAGTCACAAAACCTGATATACAACAGTGTCTGAGACCCTGCAATTCCCAAATGGGTCACAAGGGACCTGCCTCATTAATATTCATGAACCAGGGTGCAATTTGTGACCCAATGGGAATGGCCCGGCACTCACAGGGATGATGACCTGTGAATGATTTTTAAATAAAGCATTTTTTTAAATGCAGCCCATTTTCCTTAAAGGAAAATGATAAGCCTGGGCAAAGCACTACGCTTCGCTCGCGTAGTATGCGAAGTTTGCGCTACTTCGCACTACGCGAATTGCACTAGCACAGTGCAAACACGCGTAGCGTAGTGCAGCGGTCATTTTTTGCTTGCTCACGGTCCTCAACGTCTAGTTGGCGACCCGTGAGTAAGCAAAATGACATCCCGGCGAGACTCTTTCCTCATTGGCGATCAGCAACAACAAGTCGCCGATCGCGAGCGTGGAAAATAAACCTCCCGGCGAGCTTCTCAACGAGGGGAGGTCAGGTTTCTCATTGCGAGTGGTCACGTATACTCGCAACCGCTCGCGATGAGAAACTACCAGTCCGCGTTTAGAAAGCTGCTGCTCTTATAGAAATCTACTCGAGCTGCAGAAAACCACCACTTGCACTGTGCAAGATGCAGTTTGCAATGATTGCACTGTGGTAAATAAATTTACCGTACTATTTTTCCATACAATTAAATATCAATAAAAGACAGCTCAATCAAATGAGAGGCAGAGTCCGTGGTATCTGAGTCATACGGGCTTTAATTATGCTCCTCGAGGAACAGGATATCATGTTCCATCACCACTAAGGTTCAGGAAGGGACATTCAACGTTTTATTAGCATCACACATTATATATAGTAAAACAGTATAATTGAAATGAATACAGTAGGCGTAACAGGTGAAAAGAGAGAGATAAGAACACATGTGCGTAACAGGAGGCGTGTAAAAAGGCGTACACGTGGGCGTGCACTGAACATGTCAGAGGAACGTCACAAGAAAACTTCACAAGTGGGTGGATGCATAGAGAAAGTTTGCAGGATCAGCAGAAACTTATGACCTAGATGCGCGCGCAACTGAACATGACGTGTAACTGGGGAGAACTGGGGGCTTTGACTTTAGCACTAGTAGAGGGGACTGGTGTCTGGGATGTCAGAGCAACCTGTACCTATGGCATATCTGGTATCTCATGTTTGGAGGATGTAGTGTCTGAAGTAAAAGGTCTCTCGGTCAGAGGCCGTCCAATACTGAATGCTAGTACGTGCATACGTGTCTTGGTGAAATGCGTGGGGCCATGGGCCTACCATGGTAACGGGTTCAGTAAATCACTTGCAAGGAGGACAGGAAGGCCGGGCCCTTTGCTCTGTAGCCGGGAATATGTTTACCTATTTCACTAGACTGGAATGTGTTTTCGAGGAGGCTGAGCAGATAACTGTAGGCAAAATACGATTCTGGCAGGCAGGCCAGGCTGAGCCGGGCACCGCTTCGCTGAGCAGGAAGTAAGGCAGAGGTCAGGGATGCATACAGTTTTCGGAGACAGAAGAGAAAAGACTCGAAGCCTCGTTTAAGGGCCTAGCTCGACTAAGCCAGGAAACATGGAGAAAACGTGCGCGAGATTTAAAAGTGTACCATGTAAAGACGTTGGCACCATAGGCCTAGAAGCCTAATTAACAGGATTTTCTTGCAGGACTGGATAGCTGACATGTTGAGGATGGACGCAAATGCATATGCATCTTTCTAGCATGTACGGGAAGGAAGTTACACGACATACAAGGAACATGGGTGCATGGATAGGGTGCGAGTGGGGGACACATTGGCTACCTAAAAATTTCTATTACCTCATTCCCTCCTTGGCCCCTACTACAACCCTTAGGATATATCTATATTCATTAGACCATCTATCTGTTCATATAGCATCATTTGTTCTTCTTTCTTTATTCGGGAACGGGAACGTGGACTTGGACTTGGAATACAAGCTGTGGCGCACAAGCCGCAAATCGCTGGCCCACATTGCAGACAGAGACAACAACTGAATACTATGACCAGTATTATTCCTAGGAATGATAACAATTTCCATCCCCAGGCGGATATCACACTCCAGAGCCAACCGGACCAAGTCCAAGTGCCTGGATTCTGGTGTATCAGGTGAGCAATATTATGGAGCCTGGCTATTGCTTTATACACTGATGGCTCGTTATTAGGAATAAACACGCAACAACTGGATCCGATGACTCTACAAGCCCCGCCCCTATCGGCCAGGATGACGTCAAGGACAAGGCGATTTTGAAGAACAACAAGTCTCATAGCAGACTGCTCCTCGGTCAGGTTACCTAAAGCAGAAGTAGTTTCGTTCACTACTGCTTCCAAAGTTCTGGTTAATTTGCGTATCAATTTACTATTCTGGACAGGACCTACAAAGAAAAAAAATCCTTTATTGAAATCTGTATATTGCTCCCATGTTGTTTCAGTCTGGTCGGCAATCGGGGTCTTGATCTCCCTTCTATGTCTTACATGCACAAGATGTGGATTTCGGTGATAATCAGACGGGGCTTGGAAAACAGGTGGCAATAGGAACGCAATATAACATGTCCCATCCCAATCCAATGGCAGACGTACATAGGCTGTCTGACCACATATAAAATAAGAATGGCGGGAAGCTTTGAAAGTAGACTTTCCTTTATCACTGAACTCGACCACAGTATTACAATCACTGTGTCCTAGATGTACTGAACCATTCTTTCTGACGCATAATTCGCCTTTCACTGGCAAAACTGTAATAAACGGCAAGTCCGAATTAGTCTCAGACTGTACATTCAGAATCATGAGGTTAAGTGTAAAATTACCTAATCCATACACTTCATTTTCTAGATCGGTCCCTGTCCTTTGGGGAAAACCTTCCTTGTCTGGGAAACATATTTTATTCATAACTGTATTCAGGTTCCCCCATATCCAATCGCCTTGGGAAACCGTGGACTTACTATCTAGGGAGGACATTAAAGTAAACCATGCACCAAACGAACCATTATGTGTGAACGGATAAGGAAAGAGGGGCAGAGCTCCCTTGTATTTCTGATAGGGAGGGAGTCGGCCACATACCCAGCAATTGGTGGCATTGCTGGTCTGGTGGGAATGATGTAACATACGGATGAATGTATTGTTGCGCATTGCTAATCGATAGGAAAGTTCGTGGGGAGGCAAGTCGCTGAAAGTGTGCTCTACAGTGTCATTAGAGGAAGCATGTACATGAGAATCAAGAGGAAAGAAAACATGTAGCATTAAACTTATGCATATGATCGTAAGACTCAGAAGAAACATGAAATTTAATGCGATAACGCATCGACTGTGCACATTTTTACAATATTGTTTTCTCTTTTCGATTTGCCTATCTCTCTGACTACTTGGGTCTATCATACATGTCAGAAACCTGTCTAACCACTTCACCCGAGGGGGACTTAAACAATTAAACGCTGTCTGACTTACTAGACCTCAATTTGGAACGGTACTCCTGTTGGGGAGTTTTCTCTAGCAGGGGGAGTTTAGAGTCAGTGTCTAAAAGGGGGCAGTCCTTAATCGAAGTCTCTGGACACAGTCCGTGAACTTTTTTAACATGACTGGAGTGGAGCTATCCCTTGCGACCTTCTAGCTTTACGGCGGTCCTCGTTGTCATCAACACCAGCTTTGGCTGCTTCCATCTGGGTTCCAGCGGACTTGATCTGTCGAAATTTCGTACGTATACGAACTCTCCCGGAACGACTTCATGCGGTTTTACTTGGGTGTTGTCCGGGAAGGCAGCCGCGACCTGTGAACGACAAGATTGTAGTGCAGACATCAAGGAAGCCAAGTAATCTGTCAGCATATTACTTTCAACATCTGTTATCTTTCTGGGCATAGGCGTACCCCACATATTCGGGGGACGTCCAAAAATTATCTCATACGGGGACAATCCGGTTCTAGAATGGGCTACCATTCGCATGTAAAAGAGGGCAACTGGCAGGGCTACTATCCAATCTACACCTTTTTCTGCACAGACTTTTGCTAAGCGTGTTTTCAGGGTTTGATTATGTCTCTCGACGAGACCTACTGCTTCAGGGTGTCGTACGCAGTGGAATTTCCACTGGTAACCTAACAGGAGTGATACCTGTTTCATGAGCTCGGACGAGAATGGCTGACCATTATCAGAGTACACGACACGGGGCAAACCGTATCGCGGGAAAAATTCACGAACCAACTGCTTGGCAGTGGTCGCGGCGGTGTAATCATGGACTGGATATGCTTCTGTCCATCTGGAAAGAGCACATACAACTACGAGGACATATTTGAATCCTCAGCATCTGTCCATCTGGATATAATCCATCTGGAGGACTTCAAAAGGATGGTCAGGAGGATGAAATCCACCTTGTTCCACGGGGATACCATTGCCTGGATTGAACTGACAACAGATCATGCAAGTACACACTTTCTGTTTCGCTGCTGCTCGTAAATGTTTGTTGAACCAAAGATTCTGTAAACTGTCTAACATGGCTTTCTCTCCTAAGTGTGCTGGACTATGTGCTGTGTTAATGATAACTTGAACCATAGAGTCGGGGAGGAACCATGTGGCTCTTCCCTTCGTCATCCATCCCTGATCTGTCTGGATCCCTCCTTGTTCAGTCCATTTCTTGATTTCATCTGGGGTTGCATGTGTCTGTATGTCGAGTACATCTAGTGTGGGATCCTTGACTGTCATACAATGTGTCAGTGAAGTTACTTCAGTCTTTGTCATGTCAGTCGGTATGTCTGTTTGAATCTGAGCTGTAAGTTTAGCTGTTCGATCTGCTAGGTCGTTACCCTGGGAAATAGTGTCGGTGACTTTAGTATGTGCTTTGCACTTTATGACGGCTATGGCTGTGGGCAAATGTATTGCTTCTAACAGGGCTCGAATGAAGGGACCGTGTTGTATCTTGGCACCGTGAGAAGTTAAAAAACCTCTTTCCTCCCAAAGAACACCGAAGTCGTGAACGACTCCGAATGCGTACTGTGAATCTGTATATATGTTTACTTTCTTGTTCTTGGCTAGTATACAGGCTTGAGTCAGAGCGATGAGCTCTGCTGCTTGAGCAGATAATGTGTCAATACGATGTGTTTCTATGACCTCAGTTTCAGTGGTCACAGCATATGCGGCCACTAACTCTCCTGTGCTTGTTCTCATACATGAACCATCCACGTAAAGTGTCAGGTCTGGGTCGGTCAATGCAATGTCTGTCAAGTCTTGTCTGGGCTTTGTCACTGTATTAATGACTTCTACACAGTCATGTGGTGCTGGATCTGCTGTACTTGAGGGTAACAACGTGGCAGGATTGAGTATGTTGCAACGTCTGATTTCTATGTGTGGCTGGAACAGTGTCAGTTCATAACCTGTCAGTCGTGCTATGGTCAAGTGTTGAGTCTGGGTTCGGTTCAGAAGAACTTCCACGGAGTGTGGAACCTGTACTGTCAGGGGATGTCCTAACACTATTGAATCGCTTTGTCTGATAGCTAGAGCTGTTGTTGCAACTGATTTTAAGCACGCAGGCAAGGCCTGGGCTACTGGATCCAATGTACTAGAAAAATAAGCACAAGGCTTGTGGTGTCCTGCTTGATCTTGTGTGAGAACAGATAATGCTGTGCCATCGCGTTCTGTGACAAAAAGCGTGGTGTCGCTAAAACAGGTGCTTGACATAAAGCTTTCTTCAAGTCATTAAAAGCTTGTGTGTGTTCCTGAGTCCAAGGGAGAACAGTCGAAGTCGCTGCCTCCTGTGTTGTCAACTGTATGAGTGGCTTGGCGAGATATGCATATTGAGGGATCCATTGTCTGCAGTAAGAAGTGAGGCCAATGAAGGCCCGTACCTCCTTTTGTGTCTTGGGCTGTGGCAGATGTGCAATTAACTGGATACGATCTGGTGTCAACTGTCTACCCCTCTTGGACAGCAAGTGTCTAAGGTATACCACTTGCTGGGCACAGAATTGTAGCTTCGAAGGGGACACTTTATGCCCCTTTTCGGCCAGAAAATACAAGACAGTCAGTGATGCGCGTTCGCATTCACGTTCGGTCCGTGCTGTGATTAACAAGTCATCAACATATTGCAACAGAGCAGTGGCAGTAGGCATGTGAATACTGTCTAGTTGTCGTTTCAGTGCTTGGCTGTAAATACTAGGACTTTCCGTGAACCCTTGAGGTGCACGTGCAAATTTGAAGCTTCGGCCATTTAAACAGAATCCGAAAAGGTACTGGCTTTCCGGATGAATGGGGACACTGAAGAAGGCGTTTTTCAGATCTATTACGGTGAAAAACGCAGCTTCGGGATCAATGGCAGTCAATAGTGAAGAAATATCTGGGAGTACTGGGTACTGTGGTATTATACATTTATTGAGTTCTCGAAGGTCAATCACCAGTCTGTAGACTGGAGGTGCATTTGGGTCAGTTCTTTTAAGAATTGGAATGATTGGAGAATTACATACATTGGAGTCAGTTTCTACAACTACTCCTTGGGCAATGAGCTCGTCAATAATTTTCAGTAAGGCTGCTACAGCCTCGGGGGGGCAATTTGTATTGTCGGATTCGGGGCAGTACAACACCTTGCTTAAGTGTGACACGATAAGGAGTAATGTGCATACAACCTACATCAGTTGGACCTTGCGCCCATAAATGCTGTGGTACATTTTGCAATCTTGAATCAAAATCTTTCAACACATAATGACCTTTAAAGTCACGTAAAAACAATCTCACTCCTTCTGGAGAACAACATATCACTGCACCTAGTGCTTTCAACGTTTTAATACCAATCAAGTTTTCAGGACATGATTTCGTCAATAACAAATCTGTAGTACGGGACAATGGACCAACTGCAAGGGGAACTGGCTTTGACACTTCGTTAACAATAGGCTTTCCTGAAAATCCAAGGGAAACATTCTGTGAGCCTGAGAGGGGTGCCCCTGGAACCTCGTCATGACTAATGGTAGTTCTGCTCGCCCCTGTATCAATCAAAAATTTTCTGTCTTTCCCTAATACCTGACTATGTACATAGGGACCATCTTGATCTACAGGAACCTCGATTAGGGGCAAGCCAACCTCCCTCTCTAGGCTGTTTCATGTATACTGCTGATAATTGGGGTAATCTGACTGTGCATACTGGTACATTTGCTGTGTGACATGTTGCGTTGCGGCAATGGGTTGGGGCTGGGGTACAGCTACTGTCTGTTGTTGTGCATTCTGGGGAGTTTGCGTATTCTGTGGAATATTCTGTGGAACGTGTTCTGGTCTAGACGGACGCGGTCGTTCTTTCGTTTTTCCTGTGGCTATATTGTGTCTTAAAACGGCACATTCATTTATATAGTGACCTGGCTGTTTACAATAGTTGCAATTCCCTTTAACAGGAGCTGCAGAATGACTAGTCTGTGTGGTACCCCTCTTCTGGCTGTCTGCTGGGACAGACTGGGCAACTAGTACTTTCATTTTCGTGTCTTTCATACGTCTCTGTTCATGATCGTGTTCCTCTCTAATTCTGTTCTGATGGTACTGTAACATTTGTAACATTTGGGAAGGGGTATTTGCTTGCCATGTGCTCTCGACTTTCAATACTCTGTTTTTAACCTGTGGTAAGGAATTCTCTACTAACTTGGTCACAAAAAGATGTGGATATGATTCGCTACTTGTTTTCAGGCCACTATTAATAATGAAACATTTCTCGAATCTAGAATAAAAATCACTAGTGTCTTCGTCTTGTTTCTGTTTGCAGGCTGAGATTGCATCCCAGTCTTCCTTTTTAACTGTCAATAATCTAGGCAAAACTTGTACTAACAATCCTGGTAATGCTTTGGTTTTATCCCCAAGACCTATACCTGGGGTTCGTCCCTTTTCCTCGTCTTCTAATTCAGCCCAATTAATCTTTTTATCTCCCACCTCCCACTCTTTTTCTTTAAGTTTTTCGTAAATACCAGCCGGCAACAATACCTTTAACATTTTAAGAATGTCGGGATAAGTATAATCTCCCATGAGTAACATGTCTTTTAATTCACGGTGAAAACCTGCCGGATCTTTATCATGACTGGGTACTATTTTCTTCATTTCCAATAATTCCATTTTGGTCAAAGGAGTGTATACAAATACTCGTTGGAGCTCACCCCCTGGGGTCAGGACGGGATGAACTTCTCGTAAGGGATTCTGTCTGTCTATGTGAAATGGTTGTTTTACTGGGGGTGGAACAGGAACGAAATGTGGAGTCAGAAAAGTTCTGTATTTATGACGTTGTTCTAGAATGGTATTAATTAAATCGGTACCTAGGCCTCTCCATCTTTTTAGGAGTAATTCTTCCAATATATTATATAGGGGACCTGGATCAGAATGCTGACTTTCATATAGTGTAATGAGATGTTGGATCATGTACATACCAGCTAATCGCTGTTCGTCTGGGGTAAGACTCAAAAATGTTTGCGCTACTGAATCATCTTTATATATACTATCATTTCCAGCCCATTGGACTGCTGACCGTGCTAGTTCCTGATCACGCATGGTACTAAGTTCACTGTAACCTATTCTTTCTTTCAGTATTTTATCGGTGTCTTGGAATACATGTTCAAGAGAACATTGTTCTGGTATGGGAGAAAGGAAACATTTCTTGCTTTCTAGACGAATGGGTCTGTCAAAAGGTCTGTCAAAAGAATACTGTTTAGGGAGTCTTGCTCTACCTACGTACACTATTCTATCTCGGTCTTCTACAGTATTATCTATTTCTTCCTCCCCTGAGGTTTCATTCTTGTCTGTCTCGGCTTCTCTAGCCGCCTTTTCTTTTTCACGTATTGTTATGATTTCTTTACGGATCTTTCTGTACATGACTTCTATGCAATTTTGTTTATCATGTTTACCATCAGCTATATTGTTACTCCAATTAATCAGAATGTTCATCTCTTCTTTGCTTGTACCTGGCCGATCTCGTTCCCTTATCAAACAATTAATCAGAAACCGTAAGATCATTCTTTGTGTCTCAGCCTTTTGATGTGCCATGGCCTCGCGAATGCATTTTGGTCTTTCCCCTGTTCTAATAAAATGATATATATTGTCTAGATGGTTAGTCATTTCTGGTAAAAGAATAAAATAGTTCGTAACACGTCGTAGACGTAACGAATATAACATCATGTCTTCCTCGCCAGGTACTGAGTCATATCTACAATCTGTAATGTACTGTCTAAGGGATTGGAAAGTCGCTGCTTTGGGCGTACGCTGTAATGCTATTTCTCTGAGTGTCATTCGTTTTACTTGAGGCGGGGTGATAGGCTGACCTCCTACGGCGCCTCCTGAAGCGGAAGCGTAACCATCAATTAGATGTGTTGATACTGTTGGTGTCGTAATTTGAAAAACAGGTGCAGGTAATGTGAGCGGACTCTGGGTTGTCGGTATAGCGAAAGGATTGTAAGGACTGACAGTAGGAGGAACAACAGTAGTAGTAGTGACAGGAATAGTTGTGACCGGAGCAGTAGTGACAGGATGGGAAGTGACAACTGATGGAGAAGTCGAGTCTGGAGGTAACGCGTCTTGAACAGACTGAACGGGCTGAGTAGGCTGCTGTACATTTTGAGCAGGCGGGAGAGGTTGCTGTACATTATTAGCAGGTGGTACGCGTACATTGGTATATGCTGGAGCTACATCGTCTAAATAGGAAGAAAGGAAAATGTCCGCTGCGGTCTGTTTGTGACGGAGTTTAGTCGGGACCAATGGTGGTGGCAAGTTACGGGGTACTTCCGGGGTCGCCTTGGGCAGGCCCTCGGCAAGAACAGGATACATGCCTGTAATGAGTGCATTTCTTTGACGGTCTAATTGTTCTAATCTGGCTCGTTCTCCTTCTTCTAGTAACTCTTTTTCTCTGGCTTTTTCAGATTCTTCTCTACTTTTCTCTGCTTTTCTGATTGCTTTCTCTGTTCGTCTATGCGCTTCTTTGCGCCATAATTCTATAGCATCTTTCTGGGATTGTCTGGCTTTCTTTTTCCACAATGCTTCTTCTACTCTCATTATGCAATCAGCATCCCATGTCCCTGAGACAGGCCATCTATACTTCTCTTCCAGATCCCTAGTGTATTCCACCCACAAATCTAGATACAGAATGGCATCTAAGCCATGTTTATGGTACATAAAATGTCCAGGAGTGTCCCTAGGCGGGACGGGAACTGCTTCTTCGAGTATCCCTTTTCTAGTTCCTATCTGACGTAATTTTGAGAACAGCGGCATGATTGGACTAACTAGAACGTGAGCACAGTAAACACAGTAATGAATAGCAAACAATCATTCATACCACAACATTAAAACACATTGAAAACATGTCAGACTGATATTACCTGATACATAGAAAACACGGATGCTGAAAATCTCGAGATACAATACTAGAATACTGGATTACTAGATGCACTGCTAAAACAGTACAGACAATACCGGTCCCATAAAGAGACACGTCATACCGCTCTCACCTAAGTGAACACGTCCGGACCAGGTCTGTGTACCCAGACCTGTCTTGACCGGGCACAAATTAATGAACCCGTCTAGATGCGTTCCCAACAACGGTACTCACCGGGAAGCAAGAAACTGAAGGCCTCGGAAATTGGACTGGACTGCTACACATCACGCTACTACGCATACCACGCATGCGCTTCGGAACAGGTGGGCCTCCGGATACCTCAGACCTTGCTCTCTCGACTCGGGGCTCTGGTCGGGATCCTCCGCATTCCTCACCGCCTCGTCTGGATGCCGGACCGCAGTCTCCGTCTCCTCCGTGGGCCCGAGGGAGGTAGCAGGAAAACCCGCAGGCGTGCACGGTTTCCGTCGCGGCTGTAGAAGGGGTCAAGGCCTGCGTAACATCGCCGGCGAGTGGGGAAGGGGGGGGGAGTCCCTGTTCGGGCGCAAAATTATGTGGTAAATAAATTTACCGTACTATTTTTCCATACAATTAAATATCAATAAAAGACAGCTCAATCAAATGAGAGGCAGAGTCCGTGGTATCTGAGTCATACGGGCTTTAATTATGCTCCTCGAGGAACAGGATATCATGTTCCATCACCACTAAGGTTCAGGAAGGGACATTCAACGTTTTATTAGCATCACACATTATATATAGTAAAACAGTATAATTGAAATGAATACAGTAGGCGTAACAGGTGAAAAGAGAGAGATAAGAACACATGTGCGTAACAGGAGGCGTGTAAAAAGGCGTACACGTGGGCGTGCACTGAACATGTCAGAGGAACGTCACAAGAAAACGTCACAAGTGGGTGGATGCATAGAGAAAGTTTGCAGGATCAGCAGAAACTTATGACCTAGATGCGCGCGCAACTGAACACGACGTGTAACTGGGGAGAACTGGGGGCTTTGACTTTAGCACTAGTAGAGGAGACTGGTGTCTGGGATGTCAGAGCAACCTGTACCTATGGCATATCTGGTATCTCATGTTTGGAGGATGTAGTGTCTGAACTAAAAGGTCTCTCGGTCAGAGGCCGTCCAATACTGAATGCTAGTACGTGCATACGTGTTTTGGTGAAATGCACGGGGCCATGGGCCTACCATGGTAACGGGTTCAGTAAATCACTTGCAAGGAGGACAGGAAGGCCGGGCCCTTTGCTCTGTAGCCGGGAATATGTTTACCTATTTCACTAGACTGGAATGTGTTTTCGAGGAGGCTGAGCAGATAACTGTAGGCAAAATACGATTCTGGCAGGCAGGCCAGGCTGAGCCGGGCACCGCTTCGCTGAGCAGGAAGTAAGGCAGAGGTCAGGGATGCATACAGTTTTCGGAGACAGAAGAGAAAAGACTCGAAGCCTCGTTTAAGGGCCTAGCTCGACTAAGCCAGGAAACATGGAGAAAACGTGTGCGAGATTCAAAAGTGTACCATGTAAAGACGTTGGCACCATAGGCCTAGAAGCCTAATTAACAGGATTTTCTTGCAGGACTGGATAGCTGACATGTTGAGGATGGACGCAAATGCATATGCGTCTTTCTAGCATGTACGGGAAGGAAGTTACACGACATACGAGGAACATGGGTGCATGGATAGGGTGCGAGTGGGGGACACATTGGCTACCTAAAAATTTCTATTACCTCAGCACAGTGCGGACAAGCATCCGGCACTGTGCAATCAGTGCGAACAGCATTTTGCAAAGTGCACTACGCAGTTCGCGTAGCTCGCGTAGTGCGAAGTGCACTTCGCGTAGCTACGCGTAGCGCTACTTTCCAAACTACGCCCAGGGTTAGAAAACGGGATGTTTTTCAAAAATATAAATGAAAAGTTTTCTTTTAGTTTTTTTAGAGTGGGCAGTGGTCCGTAGGACCACTGCCTGCTCTGAATAAATGTTAGCCCTCCATTCACAAAGGGGAAGGGGTCCTTTGGGGACCCCTTCCCATTTGCGAATGGCAGACCACCATTTTGAAATTGGTGGTAAACTGCAAATGTTTTTCGACCATATTCATGGTAGCAAAACATTCCTATATACCAGTGCGACTCGCTGTTAGGAAGGGATCGCCTTCGTTTGGGAAGTCATTAGCGATGTCATCAGGGATGTGACTGGCCATGTCATAAGTGATGTAATATGGGAGGCCATAAGCAGTGTATTGCGGGGGCGTAAGTTATAGTTAACTCAGGTAACTATAACTGCTGAATTTCACTTGTTTTGTATGAGTGAAATCTAAGCCTAACTATACCGTCCCTGTAAACTTTGGTTTGTTCACTGAATATGTATAAAAACAGATTAATCACCTTTCTCCTAAAAGCCAATATTTTTAATCAAAGGCATATTTCAGTAATTAACACAATGCAGTGTTTAATAATAGTGAATATTATAAAAATGTTTTAAAAAGTTTTAATAAAAAAAGTCTGTGAGTGTTTCTTTTAACATTGTTTTTATGATTGCATTTTGCGGGCTGAAAAATGTTAAAAGAAAGACTAAGAGACATGCGGTTCGGTTTTTAAATAAAACCAGCATGTCTCTGAGTCTTTTTTTAAACATTTTTCAGCCCATAACTATCAATCATATAAAACAACTACAAGACGGGCTTGCACTCCAGCTGAAGAGAATAGAGCTTTATGGGAAGTTCTCGAAAGGTCATGGATTTAATGAACCAGGAGACTTACTGTTATTTTTAATGTTGCAGGTGGGCTGCTTCACTACCTGCAGTCCCCACAACATTAGAAAATGCTTGGTGATGTCTCTGCCCCTTCACCAGGCTTAGCAAAAAAAATTGAAAGAACACTTGCAGGGCATATGGAGCACTCCTTTAAGGAGCAGTGATTAATAATTGAGTGTCTCCTGCTGCTCTTTTATTTTCCCTTAAAAAAAAATTGGTTGTCTCAATGCCCACCCGGGACACCTTTTAAAAAAATAATTATTGAGGAACGGGCGTGCAGCCCCCTGGCCCAGCCTTTACAGGCCCTGGGCACCCCATCCACCAGGGCTGTAGTCATTTACTGTAGGAAAGGGGGTACGTGCCAAGCTTCAACGTGCCCTGGAGACTCCTACCCCTGGTGTAATTTTTTTATTTTGGGGATGGGGGCACTTGGTCCCCCTCCCTGAGCCTTTTTTTATTAAGCGGAGGGAGACATGCAGCCCCCTGCCCCACCCTTTACAGCCCATGGGACACCCATACCCCAGGGTCTTAGGTGGGTACCCCGGTGCCTACCCTGGGCACTCACATAACAATATATTAGGAGTTCTCCCAGGGCCCCAATGTCTCCCCCCATGCACCCATCCTCGGTGCAGCGGGAGCTGGCATTGCTTTTGCCTTGCAGGAGCAGGTATTTTTCACAGCTCCCACTGGGTGAGAGCAATCTGAGTTTCACAGCCTGTAGGAGCTGGGTCAGGTAACAAATGTCTGCTCCCACCTGCTGGAGCATTTTTGTAGTTCCTGCCAAGGTGGGAGCAGACAAGTGTTCCCTGCTTGTGCTTTTGCAGGCAGGGAAAAAGTTTCCTGGGGGTTAGCTCCCGGGGACACCACAGAGGAACTGGGCCCAGAGAATGGGGTCCACTGGGTCTTAAGAGCCACAGGAAGGAGGGCTGTGCACCCACTCCCATTTAATTTTAATGCCAGATCCCGGGGAGTAGGTCTCCAGGCTGGTGATCAGCTCAGGGAGGTGGGGCCTCACGCCCCTCCCCTTTACTATTTATGCAAAGCCCTGGGGGATGGGGTCCCCGGGCCATGATCGACTCAAGTAGGTGCCCTGCTCCGCCTTCCTCTTTGATTATTATACTGGGGATTGGTGTCTCCAGGGTTGAGGGCAGCTGTAATACTGTGCCTGGAGAGGTAAAAGGCTTTTGTCATTCTTCAGCTTGGCATTGATTTCACCTCCTAATCCTATGCTTACTGACTTTGCTGTAAAAATGGTAACGGGCTCTGTCACTCTGTAGCCCAGCGTGGATGGTACTGTGCTAAACCTATGCTTAAAAACTCTGTTAGAGAAACAGACAGTTGAGGTGAGCTGATTCAGAGTATAAATGGCGTTGAAGGGTGCTCCATATAAAAGAGCTGCTCTCCACCTAAACCTGGGAGCTACCCAGTGTGCCCTGCTTCCTTTTTTGCTTGATTTATACGTGTGTGTGTTTCCTTTTTCGAATTATTTGTGTTTGTGGGTGTATGTATAGTATTAGTTAGGATCTAGTTACATATGAAATGGCTTGCATGGTTTACTAATAACTTTGGCACTGTTTGACGAATCGTCACAAAGCCTTCCATAAAAAAAGTCATCCACCTCAGCTCTTTCTTCAAAGGTTTTGGGGTGATCCGTCAAGAGGTGGCCAAGACAAGGTGGGATCCAAAAACACAATTCTACATGCATTTTCCATTGGGGATTTTAGACACAACTACTGCCAAAACAGCTGAATAGAATTACACCAAATTTGGCAGAAAGCTAGATCTTTAGTCAGAAAGGTGTTTGTTGGGATTTAGTTAGACTATTTCTGCTCCATGGCCTGCTGGCAGAATGTTATTTATATAAGAAAGTGTGAAGTTCTTAAACGACACATACAAAATGCTGAGTGCCACGTGGCACGGGGCGACCACAGCGCCTCTGGCCTGGTCGCCCCCTCGCTCCTCTACGCTCCTGCTCCAGAGCCTCCTGCTACCTGAGATCTTCACCGCCGAGCGCCGCCGATAGCAGCGCCCCAGCCGCCACAGGGCCGCCCGCTCAGCCTGATCCCATTTTCCCGCCGCTTCCTGCCTGCGGCCCCGCCCCCACGCCAGAAGATTGGTTAACGGGACCCCGCCTCCCAGCTGACCCGCCCTCCCGGCTCCCTTCTTAAGGGGACCCTGCCTGCACCTGGGGAGCGACCACTGCGCCTCTGGCCTGGTCGCCCCCTCGCTCCTCTACGCTCCTGCTCCAGTGCCTCCTGCTACCTGAGATCTTCACTGCCGAGCGCCGCCGATAGCAGCGCCCCAGCCGCCGCAGGGCCGCCCGCTCAGCCTGATCCCGTTTTCCCGCCGCTTCCTGCCTGCGGCCCCGCCCCCACGCCAGACGATTGGTTAACGCGACCCCGCCTCCCAGCTGACCCGCCCTCCCGGCTCCCTTCTTAAGGGGACCCTGCCTGCACCTGGGGAGCGACCACTGTGCCTCTGGCCTGGTCGCCCCCTCGCTCCTCTACGCTCCTGCTCCAGAGCCTCCTGCTACCTGAGATCTTCACCGCCGAGCGCCACCGATAGCAGCGCCCCAGCCGCCGCAGGGCCGCCCGCTCAGCCTGATCCCGTTTTCCCGCCGCTTCCTGCCTGCAGCCCCGCCCCCACGCCAGACGATTGGTTAACGCGACCCCGCCTCCCAGCTGACCCGCCCTCCCGGCTCCCTTCTTATGTCGCCCCCTCAGCGACCGCGCAGCGGACGCGTGCAGCTGGAGCACCGTCTGAGCGCCAAAGGTGCGCCAAAGGTAAGCCCGTCTGCGCCCGACCGCGCCCAGTGCCAGGACCCCTGGCCCCCGCACACCGCAGCCCACCCGCCGGACGTACGACGCCGCCACCCTCTACGCACTCAATGCCGGCCGAACCCCTGGATGCTACCGAGCCACCCCGAGACGCACCCACGGACCCTTCTGCTGCAACGCCTGCAAGTTCACCTGCATCCGGACCAGTACTACTCCTGCACCAACCAAGACCAAGACAAGCAACAGCAGCAGCCACCTGAAATGCATCCTGCTCAACACCCGCTCCGTCCACAGACACGCCGTCGAGCTCTGGAACCTGCTCGACACAACCTCACCAGACGTCGCCTTCCTCACGGAAACCTGGATGAACGCCTCCTCAGCGCCCGACATCGCCATCGCCATCCCAGACGGCTACAAGATCATCCGAAGGGACCGCATCAACAACACCGGAGGAGGCATCGCTATCATCCACAGGAACACCATCCGCATCACGACCAACACCGACGACACCCTCGCACCTGCACTTCCAGGTCCACAGCAACCCCAAGACCACCCTCAGAGGCACCCTCATCTACAGACCCCCGGGACCACGCACACAATTCAGCGAAGACATCGCCGACTTCATCAACCCGCACGCCCTCTGCTCCACCGACTACATCCTCCTCGGGGACTTCAACTTCCACTTGGAGAACAACAACGACCGCCACACCACCACCCTGCTGGACAACCTCGCCAACCTCGGTCTCAAGCAGCTGGTGACCACCCCCACCCACTACGTCGGACACACACTCGACCCCGTCTTCTCATCCAGCAAGGACATCGCCTTCAGCCACGCCACCGGACTCCACTGGACGGACCACAGCTGCGTCCACTTCAGCTTCGGAAGGACCACGATCCACCACCACCAGCAACAGGTTGCTTGCAGAAACTGGAACAAGATCACAGCCGACCAACTCGCGACTTCCCTGAGCATGAACCCTCCCACCAGCACAACGAACCCAAGCCAGGCGGCCACCAACCTCACGAAGTGGATCAGCGACTGCGCAGATGAGCTTGCCCCCCTGAGGACCCCGCCGAGCAGACCCGGGAGCAAGAAAGCCCCATGGTTCACCGACGAACTCAAAAGCTCCAAGAAGAACTGCCGGGCCCTCGAGAGAACCTGGCGCAGAGACCCAACTCTGGACAACATGGCTGCCCTCAAGCTCGCCACCCGAAAGCACCACCAACTCATCCACGCCACCAAGAAAACCGCATTCAAGGAAAGACTGGACAACAACGCTCACAACAGCAAAGAACTCTTCAACATCGTCAAAGAGCTCTCCAACCCCAACGCCGGAAACGACATCACCCCTTCGCAAGACCTCTTTTATTTTTTTATTTTTATTTTTTATTTATTTTTGGAGTTTTCTATAGCACTTGTCAGACCCGAGGGTATCGGAGCGCTTGACAATCGTTCTGGGGGAAACGGGTGAGGAGTAGTACAGTACAAAAGTGTTCATACAAGATCAGGGGTTAACAAACTTTTTTGGCGCGTGCGGGCGGGGTTGAGGTAGTGTCTTTGAGGTAGTCAGGGTAGCAGGGTGAGCTGCTGAGGTAGAGTTCGGGAATGCGCGATTGAGGTAGAGGGTTTTTAGGCGGCTCTTGAAATCTGGGAAGGAGGGGTTGGTTCTGATGTCCACTGGGATGGAGTTCCAGATGTTTGGGGCGTTGCCAGCAAAAGAGCGGTTTGCGTTGTTTTGTTTCCGTGTTTTCAGGGGGATGAGTAGTAGTGAGTTTGAGCTTCTGAGGTTTCTGGATTGACCCGCTTTCTTGAGCTTGGAGGCTAAGTATTCCGGTTTCCCTGTGTGCAAAGCTTTATGCGTGAGACAGGCCGTTCTGAAGTTGGCGCGCATTTCCACTGGGAGCCATTTTAAATCCTTGAGTGCGGGCGATATGTGGTCGAATCTTTTTGCACCAGAGACCATTCTGGCGGCTGCGTTGAGGGTGGTTTTCAGTGGCGCAAGGTGGGATAGGGCTGCGCCGGATAGGGTTGCAATCCCATAGTCTAGTCTGGATAGCACCAGTGCTTGTGTGGCTTGTTGGAGATCCCTCTGGGGGATGTGTGGTTTGATTTTGTTTAGGAGTTTCAGACTGAAGAAGGCACTCTTTGCGGAGTTCTTAATGTGGTTCGTCATTGACAGTTTGTGGTCAAGAGTGATTCCGAGTGATTTTACTGAGTTGGTCAGGGTGAGATTTCCTTTGAGAGCGTTAATCGCTTTCACCCATTCGGTGATATGGGGGTTGTCATCTTTGTTGGAGATGAGTAGGATCTCAGTCTTTCCTTGGTTGAGTTTGAGGTGATTCGTCCCTAGCCAGTCTTGGATTTCTATGAGAGTGTTGTTGAGCCTTAGAATGTCGTTGAAGGAGGTTGTTTCTATGTAGATCTGTGTGTCGTCTGCGTAGAGGTGGAAGGGGATGTTAGCTTTCTTCAGTATGATGGTGAGGGGTACCATATATATGTTGAACAGTTGAGGGGAGAGAACGGATCCTTGGGGGACCCCTCTGGATCGGACGTGAAGGATTTTATTTTGACTCTTTGAAAGCGGTTCTGAAAGAAGGAGTCGAACCATTTCAGGACCACATCGTTTGCACCTACTTGTTCCTTGAGGGCCTTGATGAGTAGCTTGTGGTCAACCGTGTCAAAGGCCGCTGACAGGTCTAGGAGGATGAGTAGGCAGCATTGATCCGAATCGAGGGAGTTGCGAATGTCATCTACGACGTTCAGGATTGCGGTTTCGGTGCTGTAGCCTTTTCTGAAGCCTGATTGGTTGTGGTCAAGGAGATTGATGTTGTCGAGTTGGTTGTTAAGTTGTTTTAATACACATTTTTCTAGGATTTTCGCTAGGAAGGGCAGGCTTGAGACTGGTCTGAAGTTGTTTAGGTCGTTGGAGTCTAAACCTTGTTTCTTCAGAAGGGGGGTAACCTGGCCGACTTTGAGGCAGTCCGGGATGGTGCCAGTTTTTAGGGATCTGTTGATGATTTCACACCAGAGAGGCGCCAGGGTGAATTTGAGGTCCTTGGCCATTTGGGCGGGGATGGGGTTGAGGTTGTGGGAGGAGGGTTTGGAGGATGAGATAAGGTTGATTATCTCGGCTTCGTGAACAAGGTCGAAGGAGGACCAGGTGATCGAGGCGGGGCTCGTAGAGGTGGTTTCAGTTGCTGTTGGGTCGCTGTTGATGGTCGTGTGTGGGCTGACGTCAAGAGATAGTTCGATCTTGGCTGTTTTTTCATTGAAAAACGTGACAAAGTTATCACACAGAGCTTTGGAGGGTTGGGTAAGGGCAATGGATGGTTTGGATGTTTGTTTTTTGATGATGTCAAAGAGTTCTCTAGGTCTGTTCTTTGCCTTGTCGAGCGCATTGCAGAAGAAGTTAGTTTTTTCGATGTTGATGTGATTTTTGTACCTTCTTCTAGTTGCCTTGAGTTCTTCTCGCCGGGTGGAGGAGGGGTTGTTTCTCCAGTGACGTTCTGTAGCTCTGAGGGACCTCCTTTCCTCGTTGATATCTTTGTTGAACCAGGTTCTCAATGGGATGTTCCTCGGTTTTTTTAGTTTCAGGGGTGCCAATTGATTTAGGATGTCGGACATGGTAGTGTTGTAGAGTGAGGTAAGTTCAGTAGTTGAGAGACTTTCTGTGGAGATAGGCAGGGAGGAGGCTATTCTTTCTTCCAGTTCGGTTGTGTTGATTTGTGATAGGTTCCTGGACCAAGTCGGGGGGGCTGCGATAGGGGGATGAGATAGGATCTGTTGCGAGAGTTGAAATAGGATTAGGTGGTGGTCTGACCAATCTACCGGGAGGATGTGGTCAATAGAGATAGCATCCTGCCGGGCGATGATGGCGTCCAGTGTAGCCCCTTTGTTGTGGGTCTCTTCTGCGCAGTGTTGGGAGAGGTTGTTGGAGTGTAGAAGTTCGTTGAGGGATTTTATAGTAAGGTTGTTTTTGTTGTTCCAGTGAAGATTAAGATCCCCTAGGATGAGGGTGTTGGATTCTTTGAGAGAACAATTGGCTATCAGGTCTGAGAGTTGTTCTGAGAAAGTTATGTTGTTCCCTGGGGGGTGACATGTTAGGTGGCATTGCATTAGATGGTTGTCGGTGGTTTTGATGTTGGTTGTGAGGCATTCAAAGGAGTTATAGTCAAATGCGGATGTTTCGGCCACCGAGAGGTCGTTGTTGTGGATGATTGCCACGCCTCCACCTTTTATTTGGTCCTTACTATCTTTGTTGATGATGGAATAGCCCGGTGGGACAAGCATATCTAGAGTAGGTGTGGAGGCGTCGTTTAGCCAGGTCTCAGTGATGAATGCTATGTCTATGTTGTGGTTGAGGATGGTCTCTGCTATCTCTGTGGAGTGTTTGGTGGCAGATCTACAATTTATGAGCATGCAGTTGGTCCGTGCGGGGTCTTTTTTTATAGGTTCGGTAGGGATGGTGATGAGGGAGATCGGGGGTCTGGGTGGTTTGCGGGGGACGTTCTCGTTCCTAAGACTGGTGATTACTTGAATAGAGGATTGGGGGGGGAGGGTATTGGGGCTGGTGTAAGAGGCGTCCAGATTGAGTGCCTCTTCCGTGGTCATGGCTTTCGCTGTTCTATTGGGTCTCCAGGCTTGGGGTGGGGCGGGCTGGGTCTTGGGATTGGGGTTGTGGGAAGTCGAGAGGTTGGAGAGGATAAGTTTTAAGCCTTGTATTATGGTGTTGATTTGGTATTCGATACGAGTGAGGCGGGAATGCGTCGCCTCCTGCGGGGGGGGGGGTGTTGATTTTGGTAGTCAGGTTGGGATGAGACGGTAGCTTGGGCCGTGGTCTGTGGGGGGATGTGTGGTGCTTGGGGTGTGGGGGGCCTCCTACTTCCACAGCAAGTTCACGGACATACACAACAGCTTCAGCACGCAACCGACGCACGCCATGACCGAACCACCGGCCCACACCACCACCCTCCGCGCCTGGACTCCGATCAGCACTGAAGACACCGTTCGCACGATGAACTCCATTCACTCCGGATCTCCGACCGACCCCTGCCCTCACCACGTCTTCAACAAGGCCGACGCTGTCATCGCACCCCACCTGCGGGACATCATCAACACCTCCTTCGACTCCGCTACCTTCCCGGAGTGCTGGAAGCACGCCGAACTCAGCGCCCTACTCAAGAAGCCATCAGCCGACCCCACCGACCTCAAGAACTACCGGCCCATCTCGCTGCTCCCGTTTCCTGCAAAAGTCATCGAGAAGACCGTCAACAAGCAGCTGGCCGCCTTCCTCGAGACGAATGGATCCCTCGACCCCTCACAGTCTGGCTTCCGGGCCAACCACAGCACAGAGACCGCCCTGATCGCAGCCACCGATGACATCCGAGCTCTGCTCGACAACGGAGAAACAGCAGCCCTCATCCTCCTAGACCTCTCCGCGGCCTTCAACACTGTCTGCCACCGTACCCTAGTACAGCGCCTCAGCAACGTCGGAGTCCAGGAGAAGGCACTGGAGTGGATCATCTCCTTTCTCGCCGGAAGGACACAAAGTCCGCCTCCCTCCGTTCAGTTCTGAAGCCACCGAAGTCATCTGCGGCGTTCCTCAAGGCTCTTCGCTCAGTCCAACCCTCTTCAACACCTACATGAGCCCCCTCGCAGACATCGCACGCCAGCACAACCTCAACATCATCTCCTATGTAGACGATACCTAGCTGATCCTCTCCTTCACCGACGACCCCGCCACCGCCAGAGCCAACCTTCACGAAGGGATGAAAGAGGTGGCCGGATGGATGAAGAACAGCCGCCTGAAACTGAACTCGGACAAGACGGAAGTCCTCATCCTGGGATCCTCACCCTCCGCCTGGGACGACTCCTGGTGGCCCCCCGCCCTAGGCAGCGCACCCAAACCAACAGACCACGCACGCAACCTGGGCTTCATCCTGGACTCCTCCCTCTCCATGACCAGACAAGTCAACGCCGTCTCCTCGTCATGCTTCAACATCCTGCGCATGCTACGAAAGATCTTCCGGTGGATCCCCACCGAGACCAGGAAGACGGTCACCCAGGCCCTCGTCACCAGCCGGCTGGACTACGGCAACTCCCTCTGCGCCGGAACCACCGCCAAACTCCAGAAGAGACTCCAGCGGATCCAGAACGCCTCAGCACAACTCAT
The DNA here is from genome assembly GCF_964263255.1 of Lissotriton vulgaris. Taxonomy (NCBI): domain Eukaryota; kingdom Metazoa; phylum Chordata; class Amphibia; order Caudata; family Salamandridae; genus Lissotriton; species Lissotriton vulgaris. The sequence continues at coordinate 1,340,936,346 of NC_141685.1, read as the reverse complement.
CCTGGACATCCCCCGTCGCAGCCACATCTCCGGACACCTGAGAGACTTGCACTGGCTCCCGGTCAACAAGAGAATCATCTTCCGACTCCTCACCCACGCACACAAAGCCCTACACAACCAAGGCCCAGGATACCTCAACAGCCGCCTCAACTTCTACGCTCCCAAACGCCAGCTTCGATCGACCGGCCACGCCCTCGCCGCCGTCCCCCGCATCCAAAGAGCCACCACAGGGGGACGGTCCTTCTCCTACCTCGCCGCCAAGACATGGAACTCCCTCCCAACCCACCTCCGCCTGACCCAGGACCACCTCGCCTTCAGGAAGCAACTCAAGACCTGGCGGTTCGAGCAGTAGCGGACCCCCCCCCCCCCCCCCCCCCCCCCCCCCTAGCGCCTTGAGACCCTCCGGGTGAGTAGCGCGCTATATAAATGCTCTGATTGATTGACTTTCTAACCCGACATGCTTTGTCACAATTATTATCAACAACATGGCATCTTACTTAAATGTAAACATGAGGATACATCTGATATAGTTTCACCACGGTATTTTAGTCTGGTAAGATATAAAGTGTCTCTGAGCTCTCTTTGATTTTGAAAACATGAGATAGAATCAGTAATCAAATGCTACTATACCCCAGGATTTTACTATTCGATTAGACAAGTAGAGAACGAACGCGGAGCTAGCTGCACCACCTCTGAATATATGGATGAAATTAATGTGGAGTTTTTAAACAGCCTCATCAATCATTCTGGGCAATATGCACAGAGAAGCTGCAGTTTTGGACTTTCGCCAGAGTTTCGGAGCAATTCCTGCTCAGGAGTGTGAACGGGAATTACCGAAAATAATTTCTGAAACATATACACCTGAGGGCCATGACACCCTGAGATCACAAACCATCAAACCCCACCAAAAAATAAAAGACGAAGTTAGGGGTTCAGGTAAAGAAAAAACAACACCTGCAACTAAAAAGAAAGAAAACCATAGGGTGAAACTGAAAAAACAGACTGGGTCTCCTTCCGTGCAGGAGTCCAGGGTGATTACAATTTGAGGGACCTTGATAAAAGAAAAAAGCCGGATCATTATCAGTATGCTAATGGACATTCTTCCCGTTCTTTTCAGGATTTAGGCAGTAAATGGACAGACCCAGTTCCACAGAAAAAACAACTATAGCAATCAGAAAGGTGATTCATGAAATGGAGCCAAGGTTAGTGCAAAAAAAGAAGAGAAAGGTCCGAACTCCAAGACACGTTTTAAAAAGAAGAAAGCAGCCAGACTAGCTAAAAAAACATGCCGTTCAATTACCTACGGATACTTCTGCCGAACAGGACAATGCAGCAGAAATTACAATAGTGCAACAGATTCTCTAGAAATTTCTGGTGGGGAATCTGACTATCGAATATATTAGGCCGAGACCCCGATAGACATTTAAATACTCCAGATAGGGTTTATAATGTAAAAATAATGATTTAGGGTGACATACTGACCAAAAATAAAGCAGTATTCTGGATGCATTTATCTGATGCTTAGGACATCATCCTTGAAGGGCACACTGGCCTCCAGTCTTTATTAGGAATACACCTCGAGGTGAGGGGATAATAAAAATTGCATTTTCCTCCTTCGTACCTGAAGATGTCAGGGAAATATATGCACATGAGTGGGCTTTGATATAAGCTCCACCCAAACTAAGTGGGATTGGTTAAAACTCTATCCCACATGTCATTCCTTTAAGGACTGCGCCTCAAATACAGGCTCAATATCCTCTAAAGCAAAGTGCACCATAAAAAGCTATTTCCGATCAGCTACAATATCAGTACATATTCTAGGTCAACAATGAATATGCCTCTTTTGCCCTCTTGAAACTCAATGGATCCTATAGAATAGCCTTAGACTATAGAAATCTAAACTCACGTACACAAAGGTATGCAGTTCAAACTCCAGCACAGGTCTCATGATAAAACAGCCTTGAACATTTCCAATGGTTTATTTAGTCAAACCATAGCATCAAAAAACAAATATTTAAATGTTTTCTCTTTTCTTCAAACATTTTTTTATTAGCATTTATGAAAAGCCATTGTGCAGTAATCAGTATTACAACTGGCAAACGCCACATAGTGTTACAATAAGGGCTGAATCTGAAAAACGTGGCCTGTACATTAAATCTAGCATTGCCGTCACAGCAGACTTATTTAGTTAGGTTCAAGGACATTGCGCATAATAGTAGATTATAGTGCTATCAAAAAACAATGCCGTACAAATGTATCTATTGCGCGGGCATCGCTGAGTTATGACTGTCCCGTGACAGTAGTCAAGTCGCCAAGACTCAAGGTTGTGTGTTACCACTTCAGGGCTCTTTTTCCAGAGCCCAAAGCAAGTCTGCATATAGGGACTACCAGTAAAGCTGTAAACAGTATACCAGTAATAAAAAACAATAAACAGAGAGAGGAGAGGGGCTAAAGGAGGAGGGAGGAGGAGGGAGAAGGTATGGTGGGGGCGCGGGAGAAGTGTGACAATGCACCTGAGTTAACTCACAGAGATGGGGTAGCAGCTGCAGATACGCTATTTAGTGTCTAGTGGCATGTAAGGTGGAGCTGGAGGCAGCGGCAGCTGCTGGGGTGCCAGAGGATACGGGCTCCAGGTCACAACGAGTATCTAGGGATGCAGCGCAGGTTAGTCAATAGTGGGGTTCCAAAGACTGTCTGGGTCTGTGGGGTGGACGGCATCGTCAAAGAGGCGTAGGTCCCGCAACCTTGGTGGCTGCAGTCTAGCATGCTCCAATCGTCCTAGTTGGTCCCTCAGTGGTTTCCACAATTTCGTATATTTGGTGTCTTGAAGCTGTAGACGCGCTGTGAGCAATTCCATTGCTACTGTGTGCCACTGGCTGGTGAACCACACATTTATTGAAGGCGTTTCTGCCTTTTTCCAATAGAGAGCGATGGTCTGCTTAGCAGCACCAAGCATATGGAGACTGAGATGCCGATCACGGCGAGTCGTGGCTCGTAAGTTCACCGGCCTGAGGCCCAGATCAATCGTGAGCGGGTTTTCAGGTAGTGGGTAGCCTAGTTCCTGCTTAATATGGCTGAGAACTTCTTTCCAGTAGGTGGCCAAAAGACAGCACGACCACCAAATGTGTATGAAATCTCCCAGGATGTTAGCGCAGTGCCAACAAAGGGGCGATGAGTTGGGGAACATTTAATGTAGCCTGTGGGGAGTATAGTACCATTGTGTCATTACCTTGTAGGCAGATTCCTGCTGGGGGATGCTATGAAAAGTCTTCCGGATGTCAAGCCAAAGGCGTTCTCACTGGGAAGGTGCAATGTCGGCGTCAGGAAGTGATTGCCTTGCTGTTGGTAAGGATGAGGGTTAAGACGTTGTGAGTGCTGGAGGACTTGATATATGCGAGATATTAATCCCCTAGATTTATCGAATGCACAGGTCAGCTGTTCGAACGGGGTGAAAGGTTGTGTAGCCGCTTGTGATAGTGAGGACGCCAGTATCCAGCGCTGGAGCTGTATGTATTGAAATCTCGCCCTCTCTGATAGTTGGAATTCCTGTTTGCATTGGTCAAAAGTTCTGATGTTATCCCCTTTGAATAAATCTTGTGTCGTTCTACAACCCCTGTACATCCATTCTGCGAAGTAAGGCGGGTAAAGAGTGGGGGGAAAATGTGGTTTGCGAGCAATTGGAGTATGCGGAGACGGGAAAGAGGTGAGACCTCTGCGAGTAGCCAGTTTGTCCCAAATCTCGAGCACAGTCCTGGTAGGGACAGCCATGTAAGCACTGCGGAAGCATGTTTCAAGAGAGAGCCACGCATGGTCCCAAATAGGGCGACAGGTGACCGCCCAGTCCATATGAAACCATTCCTTCTCGCTTTCCTAGGCTGTCCACTCCGGTATGAAGTGGAGATGCGATGCCCAGTAATACTCTAACAGATTAGGAGAGGCAAGCCCACCCATATCTGCGGGAGCATAAGGATTTTGCTGGAGAATCGCGGTCTCTTTCCTCCCCATATGAACGTGACAAGTTTGCATTGGAGGCCCTGAATTTGATGTTCTGGGGTGGACAGCGTAGGTAGAGTATCTTCGGGAGGATTGACATTTTGACTGTATTGAGGCGCACCAGCCAAGAGAGCGCCAGATACCTCCATGCCCTTAGGTCGGCTACGACAGCAGATTTATATTCCTTGCCAGTTAGCTTGGGACCAGGTGGCCAAATCAGGGGTCAGCTTAAGTCCCAGGCATCTAATAGAGCTGTTCGGTAAGGGACAAGAGCTTGCAGTGCCACAATTTAGTCTGTCGAATCGTTAGGTTGAGAGCCCATGATTTCGTATGATTGATTTTAAGCCCTGAAACTCGCTCATATGATTGGAGCAGGGTGTGCACCGCTGGCAGCGAGCAACGCAAATTGGACAATGTGAGAAGTAGGTCGTCCGCGAACAGAGCAATCTTGTGGATGATGCCCCCGAGGGTAAGACCATGAATGTCGGGTGGTTGGCGGATCATGATGGCAAACGGCTCTACTACAAGGGCGAATAATAGAGGGGATAGGGGGCACTCCTGAGAATGGAGATGGGTTACGTGAGTTGGCCATTGACTCGTACCCTAGCAAGATGTGAAAGGTACGGGGCCATGATGCATGCTATCATCTGTGGGCCTAGCCCTATTTTCTGCAGGACGGCTCGGAGAAACACCCAGGACACTTGATCAAACGCTTTCTCAGCCTCAAGTGAGAGTAGGCAGGAGGGTATCCTCCAATGGTGCGCTTTTCCAACCAGATGCGTGACTCAACGCACATTGTCTGCCCCTTGGCAGTGGTGAATAAAACCCACCTGGTCCGGTTCAATGAGGCTGGTGAGATGTGTGCTGAGGCATTTAGCGAGTATTTTAGTATAGAGTTTGAGATCCGTATTTAGTAGGGCAGTGGGGTGGAAGGAGGAGCAGAGTGTTGGGTCTATCCCGGGCTTCGGAATTAGGGCAATTTCAACCATAGCCATATCTGCGGAGGGCCCGATTGCGTCTGTAAAGGAGTTAAAAAGGAGTAGCATGTGTGATGGAAGTTGTGGCAAGAAAGCATGATAAAATGAGACTGGGAGTCCGTCTGGGCCCGGCGTTTTGCCAAGTGGGAGTTCCTTAAGGTTGCTGGTTAGCTCCTCAAGTGTGATAGGTTCTTCTAGTAGTTGGGAGTGGTATGTGCTAAGAGGGGGCCATTCGCAGGCATCTAAGGTAGCTGATATTTGATCAGGATCAAGCGTGTCTCGCGTGTAAAGGGATGCATAGTAATTGTGAAATGCTTGAAGTTTAGCGGTTTCTGTAATGGCCCAAGACCCATCTCCTAGCTTTAGATTAGCAATGTGCACTTTAGCTGCCCGCATTCGCAGGTGGTGCGCCAGGACGGTGCCCACTTTGTCCCCTCCATCGTAGTAACGCTGTCAAAATGCAAGAAGAGCATGTTCGGCCTTATTAGTTCTGTGCACACGGAGCTGGCCCCTAAGTATAGCTAAACACTTTTGGTGTATCGCTAAGGGACGCTCCTGATCTAGTCTCTCAAGCGTCTTTATTTCACGTCTGAGCTTGTCTTTGTAAAAGCGGGCCTCCCGAGTTCAGGCAATAGCGATGGATGTGAGGGTTCCGCGAATCGTAGCCTTGAACGCGTCCCAAAGGACTGGAAGCTGCATTTTTCGGAAGATCGTTAGTCTCGAAATAGGACCAGATCACGGTCTGGAGTTCTGCCGTGTCTACGGGATCCCTAAGGATGTGGGGGGACCTCCATCTAGTAGGTCGCTTGGGGCAAGAGAAGCGTTCATGGATAAGAAGCTCAACATGTGCGTGGTCAGAGATCGAGATATCGGGCATAGTGGTTGAGAGAGTGTCCTTAACCAGGGAATGTGAAACAAAGAGATTGTTGATGCGTGAGTAGGAGCGGTGAACATGTGAATAATAGGAATAGTCACGGGGAATGGTAACGCCAAATGTCTACAAGACCCAAGGTAGTGAGACATCACTTTGTTTAAGCATGGGCGAATTTTGCGGATCTCGCGTTCGCAAATTTTGCGGATTTGCGGATTCGCAATCCGCAAAATCCGCGAATTCCCGCGAATTTGCGGATTTTTTTTTTTGTGTTCGCCCGTGTTTCTGCCAGTTCGCGAGGGTTTTTACAATTTCGCAATTTGCGAACTTACCTGTCGGGTCGCAAGTTTTGCGAACTTGTTGTTTCTACGTGTCCAGCCTGTTTGGGACACTCTTCTTCATCACTGCCACTCTCTGTCACCACTGCCACTCTCTGACTACTCATGCCACCCTCTGGCCCACCCATGCCACCCTCTGTTTCATCACCACACCCTCTGGTTGTCCAGTGTACATTATTTTCGGCAAAGCAAAGCACACCTTCCCTGCCTCAAGTGACCTGAATTAATTTGGGGCTGATTAATGTGTCACAGAATATTTTTTTAGCTGGCACCTGCTTCCTTAGTGCGCCCTGATTAGTGATCTTTTGCACTTGCTAAGTGCTTTCATTGTTGCAAAATTAGTTACAACACCTGCCCTGCCCCAACTGACAATAATGAATTAGGGGCTGATTAATGGATTTTAACTTCCAGCCTGGCTCCTGCTTGTCTCCCTTAGCTGTAATTCAGGACCTTTGTGGCATATGTGTAACTATTCTGAGGTTCAGAGCAGGGTCACATAATAGTTTCAACTGGCAACTGAACTCTGGAGGGGCCCCTCAGGAAGCACTACAGGAAATGGCTACTAATGATGAGCCTGAACTTTTGAACCTGGTAAGTAGTTACTTTCAGTTTTGCTAAGATCGTATTTCTGCAATTTTGCAATTATTCGCGGGGCGCGAACTCACGCGAACAGTGCGAGCAGTGCGAGCAAAATCCGCTGCTCGCGGATTTGCGGATTTTGCGGGAGATTCGCGAATCTCGCGGATTGCGAATTTCCCGAAAATCCGCAAAATCCGCGAGCGGAACGGATTTTCCGCCCATGCTTAACTTTGTTGCCGCCGACATGGCACCTACCCCATGGAATGAGCCTATGCTGCGGTCAAGTCCTGCGTCCCATACTAGAATAAAATCACCCCCAGTATGAGGTCTGAGTCTACGTATGCTATGTGTTCCCGCAACAGCTCTTGCAGAAAAGAATCTTGTTTGGCACGTAAGTGTTGCAAAGGGTGAATTGTGCAGTGCCCCATCTTGACCACCACTTTAAGAAATCTGCCATCTGCACCGCGGATCACTTTAGTGTTTTCCTGATGGATACCCGTCCGACAGAGGATAGCTACACCCACTGTCCTAGTGTGTGCCGAGCTCCAAAATTGGAGAGGAAATCGTGGGTGAGTCATGCATGGTATGTCAGCCCTGAGGAGGTGGGTCTCCTGCAGGTCGAGAATGTCTGGGTTTTGTAATAGTAGATATCTCCATATCTGGCGCCGCTTGTTTGGAGAGTTGAGACCCTTCACATTAAGAGATAATAGCTTCAAGCAGGGTACAGAGGTCATAGTCACGTATCGTCAGGAGCAAGTGCTGTCCCAAGCAAGAAAATCGGGGTAATGTGCAAGGCAGGCTGACTGAAATCCAGTAAGAGGCCAAGGGACCCCAGGATTGTGATGGTCGCTGCAGAGTAGTGGAGTGGGAAGGGGCAGGTCCTCCAATATGGATCTTTCATAGTGTCTGAAGGACCCCTCTGCCGGGGGCATTAGTAAGAGAAAGGAAGAGAAGGAAAAGGACATGGGTAAGCAATATAAACCAAGTATTTTAACTGCCAACATGGCCACCAGAGCCTATTCCAGTCTAGGGAGAAGCCAGGCACAATGGCACAGGCTATCCCAGAGATGTCACTCTCCAAGACATAAGAACGGGGGCTGGTCATTGTTTTGTAGGTCAAGATTTTTTCTACGGGGCACGGCCCGGGCCGCCGTCTTTGCATAGGTCAAGCACTGGTTAGTGGTGTCTATTGGGCAGCGAAGAGGAGGGCAGAGTGGCAGCCGTGCATTGGCCAGAGGCCCGCCTAGGGGGGGAAAGTGCACATCCAGCTAATCAATGGGTATAGTGTCCAGCTATTTGTTGGCAGATTTTTGAGACCCTGAGGGTGACTGACCTACTTCTAAGGATCGTATATGTTGGATTATGTCTTGTTTTTCTTGGGGAGAGCTGCATCATTCCCGGGAGGATGGATGTCTGTCATGGTGCACCGTGTTCCACTGTGGCTTCAGCGGGATTCGAGCCTTGGGAGGCATGCGTGAAGGACTTGCCAGGGGAGTATCAGGGATCTGAAGTAGTTTGGCTGCCTCCCTATAGGACCGCAGCACACAGCGCCTGGATTCCCACTGTAATATAAGAGCAAAGGGATATCCCCATTGGTAGCGGATATTGAGCTCCCAGAGTTTGTCTGCCAGAGTTTGTCTGTGATGGGTCGGAAGTCCCTGCGGCGTCAAAGTGTCGTGGGGGCCAAGTCTTGGAACAATTGGATGGGCATGCCCGTGAACAGGATCTCAGGCTTGTCCCTAGCGGCCTTGAGGATATCCTCCTTCTCGGTAAAGAAATGGACCCGAGCCAAGATGTCAGGGACGAGGCCAGGCCTCCCAGGAGGGCCAGATACTTAGTGCGTACTGTCCAAAGCGGGCGGGGAGGCATCGTCATCTCCCCTAATGTCGTGGAGCAGGTCGCCCACGAAAGTCATTATGTCAGAACCTTCAGCCCCGGTCGGAATCACCCGCAGGAGTATTTTCCAGGTCCTCCTGTTTGATCTACAGCTCAATGTGTTTCTCTTCAAGGGTGGCCAGCCACTGCCATAGGTGTTCCTGGTCTTCCGTATGAGCATCCAATGTCTTCTCAAGGTCGTCTACTCGTCCTCCTAGTACCTGCACATCTTTCCGAAGTTCCTTGACACAGGCTTGGACCTCTGTGCGCCGAAAACCTATTTCGGATTTGAGTTCATGCATAAAGAGGGTCATGAAAGATTGCGTGACCGGTTCCGAGGGCCCCCCGGTTGCAGATGCCGCGTCAGATGCTGTGACCGATCCCGGTTTGTTCCACAGGGCCATGACAGTATTGTCCTTAGGGGGTGTTGAGGGCTCTTTTCCAGTCTTTGCGCGAGTCATGTTCGTTTAGTAGAGGTATCTTGTGCCGTGGACCCAGAGGAAGGCCTCTCCTCGCCAACAGCTGTCTATTCCATGTAATGCCTGTGCTCTCAATTCCAGAGGCCTGGAGGCGTTGAGAAAGAGGGAAGCAGGGAGAGACTAGGAACAGTTCCTCAGTGGTTCATGGTGCCACTTCCGGGGCCTTCGAGCAGATGCAGGGTCCGAGCGAGAGTAGGCCGCAAGTGGAGCAGAGCCCAGGCCAGTCAGGCTGCAGTGTCGTCCCTCTGTTTATACAAAGCCAGTAGGGCCCAGTCTGCCGCAACCGGGCTATGCCTTTCAGTGCGCCAATCTCCCTCGGGAGCATCAAGGGGAATCTATTAGAGAGTAGAGGGTAGGTCGCTGAACTGTGCTGCAATGTGGTGACCACTCTAGTGCTTAAAGAAGGGCAAAACAGAGCATCGTGTCTCTCGATCCAGTAACCAGTATGTAGGGCGGCAGTGGTGGCAGCGCCGGTGCTTAATGTCAGTGGGGATGCGCAGAAACACCTGCAATGTCGGGGCAGTATGTTGGAGGGCTCTGTGACACCCCAGGGAGTTGTGCAGGCTTAAGCGTCTCCGGTAACTGTGGAGCACGCTGGCGGGAGCCTAGAGCCGACAGGTCCTCTTTCAATGTGCAGGGATACTCCAGCTGATCAGCACAGTGCTCCCAGGCAAGTCTGAATGTCTCACGTTGTCTCAATTACGCCCTGATACCCCACAGAATTGGAAAATGTCGCAGGGGCGCTCTGGGAGGCCTACCGCCTCTGCCGTCGCAGCCGGCGTCGCTGCCCTCCTGCGATGACTCGCTAGTCCGCGCCAAGCCCTCCACTGGTGACAAAGGGGCAGTTTGCAATGAGCCCCAGCAGGTTTCAGGGGCGTGGCAGTGTCAATGTCCAGCGGGGAAGCTGTGTTCAGGTTCGGTGTAGCGATCTGGCTAGCCCCGAAGGTCAGTGGAGATGGCTTGGGGAGGCTGAGGGGGTCTCGCCGAGCAGTGTAGGGGTGCTGTTGCCGGGGTATGTCCCAGATCCCAAGGGGACAGTAGGCTAGTGAAATCTCAAATGGCCCAGTTCTTCAGGGTATTAGCCACCCAGCGGCGTCAGCACCTCCCAGCCCCTGTACCTTTGTAGCCTCAGCTGCCACTGATTCCGCCGCTGGAAGCCGCCCGTCCAGGTCGAAGTGAGGCCTGCGGCACCCCGGGGCAGCAAAATGGCGGGCTTACTCCCGCCCGCTGGTGTCCGCCTTTCCACCACAGAGCACCGTCAGACAGGCTGGGTGACCCGCAGCTCCACGCCCCCTCCGGGCTACGATCACACCTTGCTAGTGCTGTTTGGTCGTGGGGACGCACCTTGGCACCACCAAGAGACTCCAGCGCAGTCCCACAGGGTCATAATTGCCAAAATGGCGGGCGTCCTTTGCAGCTTGTCGCGTTTTGTAGCCCGGATAGAATTAGCTGAGGGTTGGCGGCGTCGGGTCCTCCCTGAGCCGTGGTCACACCTCCCAAGAGCTGTGTATTCTCTCCCTCGCCCCTGGGTGCCACCAGGGGTAACGGTCGCAGGTGCGCGGGATGGGCCGGGACGGGACATTTCTCCCTCGCGCTTGAATCTCCGCCGTCCACAACTTCGAGTGTGTTTCGAGCCCCTGGGCAGTTGCTTAAGCCACTCCGCTAATTAAGCGCAGCCAGCCAGAGCACTTTTGGAGCCGTTGTGCCTCTTATTATTGCTGATGATATCGGCGGCAGCCCGGAGCTCAAGCGGCGTGCGTCTCACTCCATTTGCAGCAAGACCACTCCCCCATGTTTTCTCTTTTAACAGACAGTTAAATGATTACCTATGGCCTATAAGAATAGCCCCAGCTTTTTTGCTGCATGTATTATGGAGATCTTACAACCAGCTCCCGAGGCGCTATCTTCGATTGATGAAATCTGCATTACAAATAATGAAACACACACCTGACCAGGGGGGACTGGATAGTGACACTACTGAAATCACACATTTACAAAAACGGGCGGGGAGGCATCGTCATCTCCCCTAATGTCGTGGAGCAGGTCGCCCACGAAAGTCATTATGTCAGAACCTTCAGCCCTGGTCGGAATCACCCGCAGGAGTATTTTCCAGGTCTTCCTGTTTGATCTACAGCTCAATGTGTTTCTCTTCAAGGGTGGCCAGCCACTGCCATAGGTGTTCCTGGTCTTCCGTATGAGCATCCAATGTCTTCTCAAGGTCGTCTACTCGTCCTCCTAGTACCTGCACATCTTTCCGAAGTTCCTTGACACAGGCTTGGACCTCTGTGCGCCGAAAACCTATTTCGGATTTGAGTTCATGCATAAAGAGGGTCATGAAAGATTGCGTGACCGGTTCCGAGGGCCCCCCGGTTGCAGATGCCGCGTCAGATGCTGTGACCGATCCCGGTTTGTTCCACAGGACCATGACAGTATTGTCCTTAGGAGGTGTTGAGGGCTCTTTTCCAGTCTTTGTGCGAGTCATGTTCGTTTAGCAGAGGTATCTTGTGCCGTGGACCCTGAGGAAGGCCTCTCCTCGCCAACAGCTGTCTATTCCATGTAATGCCTGTGCTCTCAATTCCAGAGGCCTGGAGGCGTTGAGAAAGAGCGAAGCAGGGAGAGACTAGGAACAGTTCCTCAGTGGTTCATGGTGCCACTTCCGGGGCCTTCGAGTAGATGCAGGGTCCGAGCGAGAGTAGGCCGCAAGTGGAGCAGAGCCCAGGCCAGTCAGGCTGCAGTGTCGTCCCTCTGTTTATACGAAGCCAGTAGGGCCCAGTCTGCCGCAACCGGGCTATGCCTTTCAGTGTGCCAATCGCCCTCGGGAGCATCAAGGGGAATCTATTAGAGAGCAGAGGGTAGGTCGCAGAACTGTGCTGCAATGTGGTGACCACTCTAGTGCTTAAAGAAGGGCAAAACAGAGCATCGTGTCTCTCGATCCAGTAACCAGTATGTAGGGCGGCAGTGGTGGCAGCGCCGGTGCTTAATGTCAGTGGGGATGCGCAGAAACACCTGCAATGTCGGGGCAGTATGTTGGAGGGCTCTGTGACACCCCAGGGAGTTGTGCAGGCTTAAACGTCTCCGGTAACTGTGGAGCACGCTGGCGGGAGCCTAGAGCCGACAGGTCCTCTTTCAATGTGCAGGGATACTCCAGCTGATCAGCACAGTGCTCCCAGGCAAGTCTGAATGTCTCACGTTGTCTCAATTACGCCCTGATACCCCACAGAATTGGAAAATGTCGCAGGGGCACTCTGGGAGGCCTACCGCCTCTGCCGTCGCAGCCGGCGTCGCTGCCCTCCTGCGATGACTCGCTAGTCCGCGCCAAGCCATCCACTGGTGACAAAGGGGCAGTTTGCAATGAGCCCCAGCAGGTTTCAGGGGCGTGGCAGTGTCAATGTCCAGCGGGGAAGCTGTGTTCAGGTTCAGTGTAGCGATCTGGCTAGCCCCGAAGGTCAGTGGAGATGGCTTGGGGAGGCTGAGGGCGTCTCGCCGAGCAGTGTAGGGGTGCTGTTGCCGGGGTATGTCCCAGGCCCCAAGGGGACAGTAGGCTAGTGAAATCTCAAATGGCCCAGTTCTTCAGGGTATTCCCCACCCAGCGGCGTCAGCACCTCCCAGCCCCTGTACCTTTGTAGCCTCAGCTGCCACGGATTCCGCCGCTGGAAGCCGCCCGTCCAGGTCGAAGTGAGGCCTGCGGCACCCCGGGGCAGCAAAATGGCGGGCTTACTCCCGCCCGCTGGTGTCCGCCTTTCCACCACAGAGCACCGTCAGACAGGCTGGGTGACCCGCAGCTCCAGGCCCCCTCCGGGCTACGATCACACCTTGCTAGTGCTGTTTGGTCGTGGGGACGCACCTTGGCACCACCAAGAGACTCCAGCGCAGTCCCACAGGGTCATAATTGCCAAAATGGCGGGCGTCCTTTGCAGCTTGTCGCGTTTTGTAGCCCGGATAGAATTAGCTGAGGGTTGGCGGCGTCGGGTCCTCCCTGAGCCGTGGTCACACCTCCCAAGAGCTGTGTATTCTCTCCGTCGCCCCTGGGTGCCACCAGGGGTAACGGTCGCAGGTGCGCTGGATGGGCCGGGACGGGACATTTCTCCCTCGCGCTTGAATCTCCGCCGTCCACAACTTCGAGTGTGTTTCGAGCCCCTGGGCAGTTGCTTAAGCCACTCCGCTAATTAAGCTCAGCCAGCCAGAGCACTTTTGGAGCCGTTGTGCCGCTTATTATTGCTGATGATATCGGCGGCAGCCCGGAGCTCAAGCGGCGTGCGTCTCACTCCATTTGCAGCAAGACCACTCCCCCATGTTTTCTCTTTTAACAGACAGTTAAATGATTACCTATGGCCTATAAGAATAGCCCCAGCTTTTTTGCTCCATGTATTATGGAGATCTTACAACCAGCTCCCGAGGCGCTATCTTCGATTGATGAAATCTGCATCACAAATAATGAAACACACACCTGACCAGGGGGGACTGGATAGTGACACTACTGAAATCACACATTTACAAAATTAACTGTACAAAATCAGAAATCGCTCCCTTGAATGTGATTTTCCTTGGCGATGAATTGTCCAGTGAGGGCAAGGGTCTCGCACCAGACTGCCTGCAGGAATGTGCTACCATGCAACCTCCAAATACATTAGGAAACCACAAGCCTTGATGTGATTTTTCAACTTTGTAAGAACGTACGTGCCACACTATGCTTACAAAGTTATGCCTTTGTATGATACAAATTCTGCAAAACAATGGACTGAAAAACACAACTATATTGCATGCACTCCAAGCAGATATGCTTATGTGAAAATATTCACAGTCTAGAAATACCAAGACACTCCTAGCTATTACAATTGTCCCCAGCACCTCAGAACATGTTAACAGTGCCCTTTGGCAAACAGAAATGTAGCAATTGTAGCTACTCCTGTTCCTGCAATAGAAGTGACAACAAGAGCAAGTATCTAATGTTCGCCCTCCACACCTGCGTTGGGTGCAGTGGATCTCTTTGTGTGGTGCAGTTGATTTAAAATTGGAGTTTGATCCAGCTCCACAAATACTAGAATTCATCCAATATACACAAAACATACCAAAATTCCTAATATCTTACCCATTGAGTCTTATCAGAGTTTGTTTTATGCAGACAGTTCTGAACAGTCTGCTGTTGGCATTAAGCAAAAGTATTCTGCTGTTGGGTTGTGCAACATTACAACACCTGCTTTAACCATGCATGCTTTTACCACACATTTTTTCCAATGCATGCCTTTACCACACATTCCTATACTACAAGGTAAGTATAAATAAGGTAATTGAAATAAAGGCTCGAATTGCAACGGCGTAAATAAACCTGTTTCTTTACTTTCCACCAGTGGAGTGCAGTCGATTCTTTTGTTATCGAAGGAATTGTGAGCTTAATATATATATACATATATATATATATATATATATATATATATATATATATATATATATATATATATATATATATTCACTGAAAAAACCATAGGTTTCACACCAGTTATAGTTAGGAATTAGCATTTAAAAAAACTATGAAATTCACTGAAAAAACCATAGGTTTCACACCGGTTATAGTTAGGAATTAGCATTTAAAAAACCTATTAAATTCACTGAAAAAACCATAGGTTTCACACCAGTTATAGTTAGCTGGAAATTTTACTGATATAAAACCATTGAAATTCCCACGTTATAGTTAGTCGGACTCACTATAACTTGCACGTACAATGCACTGCTGATGACGTCACATATTACATCACTCATGACATGGTCAGTGACATCACTCATGACATCACTGATGACACCATCCAGTGAATGTGTGCCTTTCTGAAAAATAAATATATTTTATATTTGTATATATTAAGATCGATGGAAGAATAAATGTTTAAATAAGTGTCTAAATGGATGTTGTTTTTTAAAAAATTGATTGGTTAACTGGCTTATTAAGTGTATCTTAGTGAATACATATATTAGCGAGTAATGTTTAAATATTTAAATATATGTATCAGTGTTTTACTTTGTGTATAAGTGGCTGCATGGGTTGGTGAGTAGCTACATATGTGTGTATATGGGTTATTAGATGTTTTTTTAGTATCAGTATGTGTGTCTGTATGGTTTGGTGGGGCTGTTACTTAGCACATAGATGCATCAATGACTGACTCACTGTTTGTATGTGTTTTGAAGACAGCATTTGTGTAGGATTGTATGGGTGGATGAGTGTGTATATGTGTGTGTTAGAGAGTGAATGCCTCTCTCACTAGTGTCTTTATGAGTAACTACATATGTTTTAATCTGTATATATTAGAATTAATGTATATAAGTAAGTATATGTGAGACTGAGAGATTGAAAGAGTTCCTGTTTATATAAATATGTGTTTCTATAAGTGATTGTTTAAGAGAGTAAGTATGTGTAAGTTTCCTTAGAAGTAATGTGCTAATGTGTGTATAGTTGTATATGCAAATAAATGGATGTTTATTAGTTTATTTGCATGTGTGAGTATCTGTATGAGTAAGTTTTTGATGACTGTCAGTGTGTAACAGAATGAATAGGGGTATCACTACATATGATGAGTGAGTATATGTATGAGTGAATACATAAAACTGTTGGTGAATGTGTGAATTTGTATATAGATGGTGAAATTACTGAATTGGTTCTTGTAACTGGTATGGGTATATCCACTTTTTTGTTAATGTTAGTTTCTATTTTTGAATATGTGTTTCAAAGGTTACTTTACAGTGAAAGGAGGTCTGTCACTGTGTTACAAGGATGGTGTCATCAGTGATGTCATGAGTGATGTCACTGACCATGTCATGAGTGATGTAATATGTGACGTCATCAGCAGTGCATTGTACGCGCAAGTTATAGTGAGTCTGACTAACTATAACGTGGGAATTTCAATGATTTTATATCAGTAAAATTTCCAGCTAACTATAACTGGTGTGAAACCTATGGTTTTTTCAGTGAATTTAATAGGTTTTTTAAATGCTAATTCCTAACTATAACCGGTGTGAAACCTATGGTTTTTTCAGTGAATTTCATAGGTTTTTTAAATGCTAATTCCTAACTATAACTGGTGTGAAACCTATGGTTTTTTCAGTGAATTTCATAGGTTTTTTAAATGCTAATTCCTAACTATAACTGGTGTGAAACCTTTGGTTTTTTCAGTGAATTTCATAGGTTTTTTTAATGCTAATTCCTAACTTTTTATACAGACTCATACCTATGTGTTTTTTAGTGAATTGCTAAAGTATGTTTTTGTAAAAATGAACACTATAATGTATATTGAGATAATATTTTTAATTTAAAATAGTTTTTTTTTATATTTCACCCTGGTGCGCTTCCGGTACGCACACCGGTGCGCGTACCGTCAGCGCACTAACAAAAAAAAAGAAAAAAAAATAATGAAGGAGTAACCATAAGGAATGGTAACAGAGAGAGTGGTGTTAAGAGAAAGAGAGCTAAAGGGAGGAACACAGAGAGACTGAGTAATAGATAGTAAGACAGAGAAAAAATGTAAGAGGAAGTAACTGAGAAAAAGAAAAATGAATAAGGGAGCAAAAGAAAGAAGACATAGGAAGAAGACTAAAGCAGAGGTTAAGGGAGAATGTAAATGGATGTTGAAAATAAAAAGAAGGACAGTTAAGTATGGGAATGACAGGTAGTGACGGAATCAGAGGAAAAGAATAGCAGTGATGGAGGGAAAGTAAATAGCAGTGAATATAAGTAAAGAGGGGTGAAAGAGGGTACATGTAAGTGAATAAGGGTAACACATGGGGAGTAAAAGAGAGAAAGAAGAGAGAGAGAGTAAAAGAAGGACTGTCACAAAGGGACTAAGTGAACCAGTAAAAAAGGTAAGTGAAGGAGTGTGCATAGGCAGAAGTACTGAAAGAAATTGAATGTGGTAGGAAGTAAACATGGAAGAAAAGAATAAGTGAGGAAAGCAAAGTAAGGAAATAGGTGTGCGGTAGGGTGACAGAAAAATAGTGAAAATAAAACAAAAGGTGATAACAAAAAACATTTTACAAACACACTTACCATATAATCTATGCAAATTTGTATCTGTGAAAGATAAAGGAAAAAACATGTTATAATTACATAAAAATGTATAATAAAATAGAAGAAACAGTTCATGAGGTTTAAAAATCTACAAAAGTTTACTAAGAAATGAAGCAATAGTGAAGGATACAAAAACATAAAGAAAGTAATGTAGAAAGAAAAAAAAAAGGAAAAAGAAATAGTTAGAGAACAAATTCCTAAAGGTAAATAAGATACTAAAAGAATGTAAAATATCAAAACAAAATGAGTAAAGATAGGAAAGTAAAAGAAAAATGAGTGAAAAGGAGAGAAGTCAGATTGATAAACTATAAATAAAATAGAGGAATAGAAGATGATTGAGAGTGAGTGAAGTGAAGTCACAGAGTGAAGGGATGAAAGAAATGAAGTTATTATAGAACGATGGATAAAACAGGAGTGAGAGAGTAAGTACAAAGAAAGACAAAATGAAGAACTAACTGAACTACAGTACAATGAGTGTGAAAGAAAAAAAAATGGAGAAAGAGAAAGAGGGTTAGGAAACTAAAGCAGTGGTACTAAGAGAATATGAAAAAGATAAAAAGTGGTGGAAGGAACAGAGGAAATGCAGATAGTTCCTATTAGATTAAGAAGTTGTGAATGAAGTGCAGTAAAGAAACAGCAATGAAAAAAGAGTGTAAATTAGTAAAGAGAGGTAAATAAGGGTGAAAAAGAAAATGAGTGTATAACAATGTGAACACAATATAAATTACATAATGCAAACTACACAATAACTTCTACAATATGTTACATTATTTATTTTTGCTGTTCTCAGAATATATTGAATTCCACTTAAATTAGTGAGTTCAAAGTCTTCATCCTATAACAGCGGGAAAAAAAAACACAATCTAAAAGATTGTGTTTAAAAAAAACCATTCAAACATACATCTCATATATGTACACTAATCTTTGATTCACTTACTTTTCCATGAGGCCAAATAGAAGATAGTGAAGGTCCTTTTCGTGGAAAAAAGTCTGCTGTGCCTTATAAGTTCCATTTCATCAACGTCCTATGAAAAAAGATCTAAAAACATCATACCATACACAATCCTCACGGCCAATTTGTGTCTGATATATCAGTATTTTTTACTTTGAGATCCACTTAAAGTATCTACATGAGATAAATAATTTAAAATATTAGATTAACTAACTAACTAAGTAACTTTTATTAACTATTCCCGTCTTCAAAGGCCAATTCCCTTTACTAAAACTTTGGTTTTAAAAACACTAGATAAGAATTTGTAGAGTCATAAGGCAAACGTTGTTTATAAGTTAAATGAGAATCATTGCAGTAACTCCATCCATTTTCAGATTTTAAGTAGCATGTATAATGTCCTGAGGTGGTCGAAGATCCATCATGATAAATAATAGCTTCAGTTGTAAAGGTCCTTCCAGAAATTGATAACTGAGAAGCCACAAAATTTTTGATAGAAGTTGTCAATTTAGTTCCATCAGGTCTACATCGTTGGAAAACTAAAATGATATACTGCCCATACCTTTGTATAAATAATGTGGACAGCATTGTACATTTACATTGGGTACACACCATATTATGATCTGCTGCTTTAACTAGATTTTTAAAAGACACTGATTTACAGTCTGGTAAAGTCAAATATATAAATCTTTCAGTGTCTATTCTAGTAGTACTTGATAAACTACAATTGTGGCAGTCATGCTGCCATTGATAAGAAAGACTGAAAAGATTATCTACATCTACACCTTCGTCTTCCAAAACACCAAACATATACATTAAAAATTCCTGACAATCCTGCTGAATGTTCTGTGAAAATTTATCTTGACCAGAACACAAATCTAAAATATTTCGAATTTCTGTTACACTTTCTATTTGTGGTGTACCACTGCTACATTTCTGAAACACAGAATTCAATAAACCACACATTCTTTGATCCCGATTTTCATCAATCTGTTCTTGTAAACTTTTAAGAAAAAAAACAACATTAACCACTACATTAGCATAGCAGTTGACACCAGAACTATTTTCAAACTGAAATCCAACAACATTTTCTCCACAATTCTTTTTCTTCCTGTTTTCAATTACAGTTTTCTCTACTTTTTGTCTTTTTGCAACTACCTCACTACAATTATCCTCATTTCTTCTTTTTCGGCCTACCACACGTTTTTCAAACAGAGGATATTGAGGCAAGTGTGGAGCATACTCTCTTCTTAACCTATTATATTCTTTAACACAATCTAGATCTGCAGAAATCTTTGTCTCATCACACGCAATCAAGTACAATCCTGATAAAGTTCTGACTCGAGATAATGCCACATATGCCATACCCTCTTTAAACACAGATCTTCCAATGTTCACCAAAGCACTATCTACACTTAAACCTTGAGATTTATGAATTGTCACCGCATACGCCAAACAAACAGGAAACTGTTTTCGGCGAACATATAAGTCTTTTACAAGTAAAAATCTAGCAGAACAACGACTTATTTGTTGTACTTCTTCAATGCCATCAAATTTTATTTTTAAAAATTCAATTCCATCTCTATTTCTGTAGTTCACAAAATCAACAACATAACCCATTGCTCCATTTACCAGACTGCTTTCAACATTTAAATTCCTTCTCAAAATGATATGACAATTTAAACACACATTCAGAGTCTTTTCAAAACCAGCTGTTTTTGAAATACTTTTCTCCAATGAATGCAATTTAGTTTTCAAATTTTCTGACAAAACAATTGTTGCACCCATATGCTCTATTTTATCTATTGCTTCCAGTTTCACAATCTCTTCATTTTCTAAGTCTAACATTTTTTGGTTGAAGATGGAACATTCTTGCAGAGTTGGTATCAAACATATCCCAGATTTCTTCTCAGTCATTTTTTAAAAAATATTCTCTGGAAGAATGTTTTCATTTGGATACAAATTTGAAATTAATCGACTATGCAAAGCTTTTTTCCCTTTCTCAGTCACTTTTCCAATTCTTACATCTTGTAGAATATTTTTATAATCTTCATCCTTGGCCTGTCGCATATTTTGAAGCAGTTCAGCATATTTAAAATTTAGCCATATATTAACATTTCCAATGCTTCCAAGGGACTTCCTGGTATCTTCATGCGTGAGCATTTTAAACACTGGTTGTCCTTTTACTGGAGTCAACTGCAATAGATCTCCAAAAACAATAATGTGTTTTCCTCCAAATAACACATCATAGTCTGTTTTATGAATTTCTTGCATTCTCAAATGCACAAAAGCAAGCATTAGATTTGAGACCATGCTTACTTCATCTATGATAAGAAGTTTCATTTTCTTCAAGACTCTTGAAACTTCAGAACACGCATCTCCAGATAGCTTGTTGTAATGCAATTTATTATCATGTTCAACTGGCAGCATCAATAAACGATGTAGAGTAATCCCTTTAATGTTATGTGCTGCCAGACCAGTTGGAGCAGTTACAACACAAGACAGTGGTGAATCAGTCCTTTTCTGCAGATAACTTGCAACGGCTTTAATTAGAAAACTTTTTCCTGTCCCCGCTTCTCCACTTACGTACAATCGGACAGGGTCAAATAATATACATGAGCACTCTTTTTTCTCATGTCTGAATCCATGTTCAATCTGCTCTGTGACTTCATCATATATCTTTTTCTGCTCAATGTTTAGTTGCTTTACCAAATCTTCTAAGTTAACTCCATCCTCTTGAGCTTGTTCCATAGCTCTTTCCACCTCATCCATGGCAGTGGCAGCTTCATTTTGGATAATTGGTCCTCCTAGTGGATCCTGGCTCAATGAAGTAGAACTCTGACTATCTTGAGAACTGTTTCTAACTATCTCTTCAGCAATTGTAGTTTCTTGCTCCATTTCTTCATTCAACATTTGCAGATAATTTAGAAAAATAGGACATTCTATGGTATCCTTAGTTGCATTAAAAGAGTCTTCATAACAGAGAAAATCTCCAAGTAGTTCCTCTTCTGTACGCCATGGCTTAAAGAGTTGCAAAAGAGATAAATAGTAAAATTCTCTATTGTCTGGAACTTCACAACTCAATTTTCGATGATTAATCAAATGGCCTTTTTTCTGCTTCACTAGACATCCTTCATAGCCAATGAGTGCATATTTTCCATTATTGATATCTTCTGTGATGTTCCTCTTATAACTGTAGTTTTGAAGAACTTCATACAAACATGTGTTCTCAAGGTGAGTACTTCTATTTGGATAGTATGTATCCAACATATTTGTCTTCAAAATATCTGTACTGTTTGGTTCTTTTTCCGCCAAATATTCAATTTCTTGTACAGATTTCAAAACTCGGTTTCGTGTTGCAGCAAGACCAAGACTCACCCAAATGATTGTTCTTGATTTGGCATAGAGACTTGCTGATGATAACCGATCAGAACATTCATATGCTCCAATTTCTCGATGCGACAACATCTTCAGACTGAAACTGTATAATTTCTTGCTTAGACTCTTTTCATGTGAAATATCCTCCCACATTTCCTTCAATTCTGTCTTTTCTTTTTTGGTGATGTAAGATGTCACATATCGAGCCACAGCAATAGAGTTGTCAGCAACGAACTGAATATCCATGTTAGCATTCCACATGGACAAAATCACTGGGTTGTAATCGTTGATGTACTTAGATTCTTCATTTCTTTTCAAATTATATGTATTTTTGGGAGATTTCCTCGTCACAGTATGTCGTAGAGATGACATCAAATTATTTACTCTTCCCTTAGAAATCACTGGTCGAGGAAATGCAAAACGACATTTCGTGTAGTACTTTTCCTTGTTTTTAAATTTTCGACGACAGTACTTTCCACAACGATGAGATTGAAAACGTAAAACTTGTTGCCTTAAATTGTTTTCTTCAGTAGATTTTGGAACAGCACATGTTGAATACTCTTCAATGAAACTCATCACTGTTTCATCTGAATCTGATCCAAATTTGGGTGCATCTTTAATCCACAACAACATATGTATATGAGGAGCACCTCTCGCTTGATATTCCTTCCTCCAAAAGAAATCCAAAACCTCTCCAAGGGGAGGATTTTTTTTGTTGGTAATAAAAGACATCATAGCTTCAAATCTATGATTAAAATATCTGCAAACATTCACTGGATCTAAAGAACACAGTTCTCCTGGTGTTTTCAATTCTATATTTGGTATGTTTTCATTTGCCTCTCGTAGAAATTGAAGTAAATCGTCCCATGCATACTCAGCACAGCTAAGAGTGAGGAACCATGTAGGAGTTCCTAAGTTTCTTAGCATACATTTCAATTCTCCATGACGACGAAACCAATACTCGTTGGTTCCACGTTGACATGCCATGAGATTGATTAGCTGAGATTCCAAAATACTGTCTTGCAGATTAACTTTCTCCATAAAGTCCCTTGCACAAACATTCTGCAAATGAGGTCCACTTTTTAATATATGATTAACTGCATAAGAAAGCCCAGACAAATCACTTTCAAATAGTAGATGAAATAAATATGGAATGCATTGACGAAACCTTGGATCTTCTGCATATAATCTTAGAGTCCGGTATTCAGCTGCAGGAATTTGAACTGGTCGATCATCATATCGTCCACCACAACCTGTTGGAAATAATTGTGGAAAACAACGAGCTTCCAAACTTTCTCCCCATACACTAATGGGACTTCCTTTTGCTGCTTTCATTTGAAACAAGTCAATTGCATTTCCCATTACTTCTTTGGAATGCAAAGGATGAACAGTATAATGTTCATATATTTCTTCAGTTCTAGACACATCAACTTTTTCAATTTGACCAACTGAAGAATCACTATCTTCTTCTATAGCTGTTTCCTCTGCTCCAACACTTACATCTTTGTAGTACTCATTGTTTTTGACCAAATACAACGTTGCCTTCTTGACTTTTTTAACATCCACTAAATCTTGCCAAATTTTCTTACTCTTTGTTGGAACCCCATTAACTAGAATAACTAAAGGATCTTCTTCTACTCTTTCTACACCAATTGTATTAATATTTTTCTTTACATCTAGAGGCAAATAAACAACTCTTCCCTTTAATCCTCTCAGTAAATCTGATGGAGGCAATTTCCCTGTCTTAGGCTCCATGCGTACAATAGCCTGAAAAGGATGGACACATTGAATCAAAATAGATTCATAAGTATTTAGATCCATCAATTCAGAAGGAATATCTATCAACTGAAGATTATTATAAACTGCTCTAGCAGGCATTCTATTTTCATTTAATTTTTTCAAACAATAATTACAAATACGCTGATCCAAACTCAAATCAAAAGAATTCTCCACCAACAAATAACTTACAAAATCCTCCCATTGACTATTATTTTCCAATTCACTTTTTGCATATAAATCAACTAACCTGGTCTGAATTTTATAATGAGTCCGTCGACAACACACACAAGTTAAATTAGGCCTCTCACTTGATTTCACCTTAAACTTGATAATTTCCTCATCAAACTTTTCAATACTTGAAATTTGTCCATTATCTTCTGCATTACCATCCATTACTATATCTATTTCTACACTGTCCTCTTTGTTCCCAAAATAACAAAACTCAATTTCTTCACAAATAGTCTTCACATCCACTTCAGATCCATGCAAAAGAGCACTATTTAACTGTTTAAGCTTAAGTGCAGGACTTTTTGCATAATACAACTTCCTCACTAATTTCCTTACGTTATTATGATGCACTGCTAACATCCTAAAATGATGAAAAACACTCCGACAAACTTTTCTAGAAAGACAAGCTAGTGAATGCCCTTGCAAACCTGTGCTTTCTCTCACTCTGCAAGGATCTAACTCTTGCAGGATCTTCATTTTTTGTTTGAGACTTTTTTTACTATATGTACGTAAGAAATTTCGAAGCAAATCGATTGATTCCTGTCGCACACTACAAATACTACTGCATTTCCATGTGTACACTGGACCCTTAGTACGTCTCCCTAAAACTTCATCAGCTAACACCTCTTCTGCATCTCTAGATACAAGTTTCTCTTTTTCCATCACACAACTATCTTTCACCTCATATGCACGACCACTGGTGTCAACTGCATGCACCAAATCATTTTCCTGAAAGTAACTCTCCTCATTGAAAAAAGGCTCAGAACTTGAACTATGCATCCATTCACCAGAAAATACTTCTCAAAAATTACTCCGATTAATAATTCTTTTCCATCTACTGTTCGATTTGAAAACATCAATTGCCTTATTAAGTATCCTAATTCTATTGATTATTAAAATAAATAATTTTTTCTTAACTTCAAAAGCCTGATCAACAATCTTTTCTACACTTTTCTTTTTCTTGTAAAAAGCAGCTTTTAGTTTACTTTTCTTATCATTTTTTAGCAAATTTAAAACTACCCTATTGCGAAACATTCGCCTACGAATGTCCCTAAAAACATTTACCCTTCTATTGCTATCCATTCTCTTCTCTCCTGCTCCAATGGAAACATTTTTTGTGGGCTTCTCTTTCCTTTTTAGATTTGTTGACTTTTTCTGTATATTCACATTAGCAATATCATTTTTTTTTCTACGACATATGTTGCGAAGAAAAGACTTAATTGGCTTACCAGAAGCTTTTCTGGTGTTTTTTGAAGTACTTGTTGAAGAGGATTCCATAAACTCTGTTGTTGATGTTCTCCTTTTCCGTATGTTATTTTTGATATTTCTTTGCTTTGAAGGCATTTTTGCTTCCTTTTCAGAAGTTGATTTGAATCTGTTGTTCTGTTAAAAAAAACACATGAAAGACCACTATTAGCAAACAACAAAGTAATGTTAAAAAGCAAACAATATATACAATAAATTGCAACATATTTAAGTTTATACAATAGCAACTCATGGCTTTATTTATAAAGGCCTTGCGCCACCAGTGCGTCACTTTTTACCCATGTTTAAAGTAATGCACCAGCTGCACATGGCAATCATAAATAAGGGCCAAATGCAAATACCAATCATTTGCACCCACAAATCGATTTTTGAATAACATGTAAGAAACACTGCGTAGAACCTAAGTACAACCACTCAATATCATCAAACAAAGTCAGGGTCTGATTTATAAAGGCCTTGCGCCACCAGTGCGTCACTTATCACCCATGTTTAAAGTGATGCATCAGCTGCACATGGCATTCATAAATAAGGGCCAAATGCAAATACCAATCAATTGCACCCAAAAATCGATTTTTGAATAACATGTAAGAAACACTGCGCAGAACCTAAGTACAACCACTCAATATCATCAAACAAAGTCAGGGCCTTATTTATGAAAGCCTTGCGCCACCAGTGCGTCACTTATTACCCATGTTTAAAGTCATGCATCAGCTGCACATGGCAATCATAAATAAGGGCCAAATACATATACCAATCAATTGCACCCAAAAATCTATTTTTCAATAACATGTAAGAAACACTGCGCAGATCCTATGTACAACCACTCAATATCATCAAACAAAGTCAGGGTCTCATTTATAAAGGCCTTGTGCCACCAGTGCATCACTTATTACCCATGTTTAAAGTGATGCATCAGCTGCACATGGCATTCATAACTAAGGGCCAAATGCAAATACCAATCAATTACACCCAAAAATCGATTTTTGAATAACATGTAAGAAACACTGCGCAGAACCTATGTACAACCACTCAATATCATCAAACAAAGTCAGGGCCTTATTTATGAAAGCCTTGCGCCACCAGTGCGTTACTTATTACCCATGTTTAAAGTCATGCATCAGCTGCACATGGCAATCATAAATAAGGGCCAAATACATATACCAATCAATTGCATCCAAAAATCGATTTTTGAATAACATGTAAGAAACACTGCGCAGAACCTAAGTACAACCACTCAATATCATCAAACAAAGTCAGGGTCTCATTTATAAAGGCCTTGCGCCACCAGTGCATCACTTATTACCCATGTTTAAAGTGATGCATCAGCTGCACATGGCATTCATAAATAAAGGCCAAATGCAAATACCAATCAATTGCACCCAAAAATCGATTTTTGAATACCATGTAAGAAACACTGCACAGAACCTATGTACAACCACTCAATATCATCAAACAAAGTCAGGGCCTTATTTATGAAAGCCTTGCGCCACCAGTGCGTCACTTATTACCCATGTTTAAAGTCATGCATCAACTGCACATGGCAATCATAAATAAGGGCCAAATACATATACCAATCAATTGCACCCAAAAATCGATTTTTGAATAACATGTAAGAAACACTGCGCAGAACCTAAGTACAACCACTCAATATCATCAAACAAAGTCAGGGTCTGATTTATAAAGGCCTTGCGCCACCAGTGCATCACTTATTACCCATGTTTAAAGTCATGCATCAGCTGCACATGGCAATCATAAATAAGGGCCAAATACATATACCAATCAATTGCACCCAAAAATCGATTTTTGAATAACATGTAAGAAACACTGCGCAGAACCTAAGTACAACCACTCAATATCATCAAACAAAGTCAGGGCCTTATTTATGAAAGCCTTGCGCCACCAGTGCGTCACTTATTACCCATGTTTAAAGTCATGCATCAGCTGCACATGGCAATCATAAATAAGGGCCAAATACATATACCAATCAATTGCACCCAAAAATCGATTTTTCAATAACATGTAAGAAACACTGCGCAGAACCTATGTACAACCACTCAATATCATCAAACAAAGTCAGGGTCTCATTTATAAAGGCCTTGCGCCACCAGTGCATCACTTATTACCCATGTTTAAAGTGATGCATCAACTGCACATGGCATTCATAACTAAGGGCCAAATGCAAATACCAATCAATTACACCCAAAAATCGATTTTTGAATAACATGTAAGAAACACTGCGCAGAACCTATGAACAACCAATCAATATCATCAAACAAAGTCAGGGCCTTATTTATGAAAGCCTTGCGCCACCAGTGTGTCACTTATTACCCATGTTTAAAGTCATGCATCAGCTACACATGGCAATCATAAATAAGGGCCTAATACATATACCAATCAATTGCATCCAAAAATCGATTTTTGAATAACATGTAAGAAACACTGCGCAGAACCTAAGTACAACCACTCAATATCATCAAACAAAGTCAGGGTCTCATTTATAAAGGCCTTGCGCCACCAGTGCATCACTTATTACCCATGTTTAAAGTGATGCATCAGCGCACATGGCATTCATAACTAAGGGCCAAATGCAAATACCAATCAATTACACCCAAAAATCGATTTTTGAATAACATGTAAGAAACACTGCGCAGAACCTATGTACAACCACTCAATATCATCAAACAAAGTCAGGGCCTCATTTATAAAGGCCTTGCGCCACCAGTGCATCACTTATTACCCATGTTTAAAGTGATGCATCAGCTGCACATGGCATTCATAAATAAGGGCCAAATGCAAATACCAATCAATTGCACCCAAAAATCGATTTTTGAATAACATGTAAGAAACACTGCGCAGAACCTATGTACAACCACTTAATATCATCAAACAAAGTCAGGGCCTTATTTATGAAAGCCTTGCGCCACCAGTGCGTCACTTATTACCCATGTTTAAAGTCATGCATCAGCTGCACATGGCAATCATAAATAAGGGCCAAATACATATACCAATCAATTGCACCCAAAAATCGATTTTTCAATAACATGTAAGAAACACTGCGCAGAACCTATGTACAACCACTCAATATCATCAAACAAAGTCAGGGCCTCATTTATAAAGGCCTTGCGCCACCAGTGCATCACTTATTACCCATGTTTAAAGTGATGCATCAGCTGCACATGGCATTCATAAATAAGGGCCAAATACAAATACCAATCAATTGCACCCAAAAATCGATTTTTGAATAACATGTAAGAAACACTGCGCAGAACCTATGTACAACCACTTAATATCATCAAACAAAGTCAGGGCCTTATTTATGAAAGCCTTGCGCCACCAGTGCGTCACTTATTACCCATGTTTAAAGTCATGCATCAGCTGCACATGGCATTCATAAATAAGGGCCAAATGCAAATACCAATCAATTGCACCCAAAAATCGATTTTTGAATAACATGTAAGAAACACTGCGCAGAACCTATGTACAACCACTTAATATCATCAAACAAAGTCAGGGCCTTATTTATGAAAGCCTTGCGCCACCAGTGTGTCACTTATTACCCATGTTTAAAGTCATGCATCAGCTGCACAAGGCAATCATAAAAAAGGGCCAAATGAAAATACCAATCAATTACACCCAAAAATCGATTTTTGAACAACATGTAAGAAACACTGCACAGAACCTAAGTACAACCACTCAATATCATCAAACAAAGTCAGGGCCTTATTTATGAAACTCAATAACAAAAGGAGCTTAGAGGGACTATTACGGGTATTAATGGGAGAAGCCCTCCACTCATCAAATGCAATCCACACGATTCCCAAAACCCGGGACTGGTGTTAGAAATTATCTAGCAGGCATGCGACTTTGATCCACCTAAATTCTCAGGAAGTAGAATTTGGGAAAAACACCCGGTATTATTTCTGCATTAAGGTGTTCGTTGTCTCTAATGCCCTACCGTCCTGAACCAGACATTCTAGTCTATCGTTTTCGTTAATTGTGGGGGGTTCATACATTTTCAGCTCGGCGCAACCCAAAAAAATGTCAGCCCTGTTTAGGACCATACACAGAACCACACGTATACCAAAATAATAAGTGAAAAAATGTGTGGCGGAGAGGAAGGCACCTCACGGGCGAACACCCACGGGGCAATCTGGTCAGATGTTTACCAGAGACTTGGCCCCTTTCTCATCATAGGCGGCCGTTCCTATTCCAGAATTTTGGTGAATAAGTGAGAGAAGGGAAAGGAAAGAAGGTGCAAATCAAGGAGATTGAGAGCGTGACTCCTTGGACAAACAAAACAGAGTGAACGATAAAATCAACCACCACACCACTCGTACTACTTTTATTTATGAATCGGGTGTGTGAAGTTGAAATAAAAAGGAGGGTAGCTTAAAGTTGCATACCACTACCTGTGACCAACATGTTTCACTGCCCAGAAACCTTTATGGCAGATTCATCAGGGTCAATACTCTGTTACTGCACCCCCTTCAAACATCTTTTAGACAGGAAGCTGCCGAGTTGAAAAAATAGAAGAAAAAACTAAAATCACGACCAGGTCATATTCTAAACCAACCAAATGTCTGTGCTTCTTATAGCAAAGACTATTCAATGTTAGTTTACATTTTCAAAGACAATTACCCTTATTCAGCTATGCTCCCTCGTACCAGCTGAAAAGGAGGGGTACTCCACCGGACAGTCAGTTGTCACATCAACCTGTAAGGTATTTGCATATAATCAGCATCAAGGGTCTATAATGGCCAGCTCTTGAAATTGCCATTCTATGTATGGGCTGCCACCCCATTAGAGAAATCATGTCACCCCGATGCATATATAAATATGCAACCACCAACAAGAGCATCCACAGAGAATAATGGAAACCCTCTCTATTCTGCCATATCAATGCTGTCTGGCTAAAAGATGGCACTCATTGATGTCTGTGCAAAAGGTGACCTGCTGCCTGTACTTTGTTAAAAGTTATCTTGTGTGTATAGGGTAAACACGTGGAACATTTGCACATCATACATATTTATTATTATTTATTGCCCAGTATCAATATATGTATGGCGCCCCCATTGCTGTTTCTAGGGCGGTCATACCGATCAAACTATGTATAACCTGTGGGAAGTGGGATGAGATAGACTAGCGTCCCGTCTACAAAACTTATAGCGGGTCAGTGGCATCCTTGCAAAGCGGAGAGCAGTAATGTGAAACGGGGCCCAGATCTACAAGCCAATATGAAATTACCTCCGTGGCGCATGCCTCAAGCCGGCAGCGGCGCCAGTGACCCAGAGCCCTCTCCTTACCGTACAGACGAGGAAACTGGGCGTTGTATCATCCCAGGAACGACTTGCGGGAGCCGGAGCACACCATTTAAAGGTCCCAGCTAGGTAATCCCGCGTCGCGCACCACGGTCACGTGATCGGCGGATCCCCCCGTCACGTGATGTGGGCTGCAGAGTGTAGAGGACTTCACTAACAGAAACGGGCGCCATACTGGAAAGGCACAATCAACCTGAGTGTGTGGAATCAATTCAGTGAAAATTATAGAGAGGCTTTCAAGAAATACTCGCGTGAGGGATATGGTAAAGTTGAAGGAAAACACGAGTCATCCTCCTCACTTATAACAGAGTAATCACCCTCATACAACAATCACCCTCACCTATATAAATACTTATAAGGATGAAGGGAAAACCTTAACCACCATGGGAGCCATTACAGAGTGGTAAAAAACATAGTGAAATTATATCTGACTGAAATTCTATCTGACCACTAAGGAAACCAGGCGAGTTTAAAACCCACTAGACATAGGATTGGGGTAGAACATCAGTAATGTAACATAATATGTGCATAGAGTGTAGCGCAGGTGATGTTAATATCCAATGATGGTGGCAGTTAGTATAGCCACAGAGCAGTTATAGCGCAGGAAATGCTAATATCCAATAGTGGTGGCCACAAAGCAGTTCATTTAAATACAGCTGACAGCAATTGCTGTGGAGAGCCAAATCAGGGTAGACGAACATAATAGGTGGATGACCAGTTATTTAACCTTGTTCCACTCTATAATTTCATTTAAGCCCTGTTTATCACTGCTCTCTCTAAAAATCCATTTTGCTTCTTTTGTGATCAGGATTGGCTCGACATTGGTAGGGTTTCCCTTTACAGTTTCAAGCACTGTCCATGTGAAGCTGTGTTTCTCTTTGTAACAGTGTTGGACTAACTTGGTGGTCAACTTCCCAGTCCTGATGGTACTTAGATGTTCCTGTATGCGTACTTTTACTTTTCTTGTGGTAAGTCCAATGTACTGTAAACCACAACTGCATGTCAGCCTATACACCACATTGGTGGTGTTACAGTTGCTGAATTGGTTTAGGAACCATTCTCTTCCAGTGGATAACGTAACACTACTGCATTTACTGGTAAGTGGGCACACTGAACATGTACCACACGGGTAATGTCCCTTAGGTATCGTCGTAGTATCACTTCTCAAAGGTACTCGGTCCCGAGTATGGACAAGTCTGTCCTTTAGATTCCCTGACCTTTTGAAGGCAAATCTAGGGGGGGGCATGGTAAACTCTTTGTTACTTAACAAACCCCAGTGTTTTCGAATTGACTGCCTGATCTTCGTGGCCATAGGTTCGAAAGTCATAACCACCGGTAAGCAGTCTTTTCTCTCCCTGGTATTATGCTCAAGTAAGGTGTCTCTGGGGGTATTGAGCGCCCTCTTTCTTGCATTATTCACAACCTTACGTGGATAGTTACGCTGTTCTAGTTTTTTCGTAAGGTCCATGGACTGTGCAACAAAAGTTTTGGTCTCCGAACAGTTTCTCCGATAGCGAAGAAATTGGCCCACCGGAAGATTATCACGTAGGGCCCTGGGATGGTATGAATTATACAATAAGAGGGAATTCCTATCCGTGAGTTTTTGGTGGACCCGAGTACTCAAAGTGCCGACATCATTGGCCTCTATGTCCAAGTCCAGATAGGTGGCCCTAGTATGACTGTATGACCAAGTAAATTTAAGGCTCTGGTCCTGTGAATTTAACCAAGTGCAAAATTCCAGCAGCGACTCCTCTGAGCCGGACCAGATGCAAAGCACATCGTCTATATATCTCTTCCAGAGGCAGATCTGCCTCTGGAAAGGGTTGGTATCCGGATAGACGATGTGCTCCTCAAACTGGCCGACGTATATGCATGCCAGGCTGGGGGCCATGGTGGCCCCCATAGAAGTCCCAGAGGTCTGTAAGTACAGTTGGTTCTTGTACATGAAGTAGTTACGAGTTAAAGCCACTTCAACGCATTCCATGACGAATGATTGTGGGACATCATAGAACCACTCGAGGTCCCTCAAGGTGCGCGCTGCTGCCACCAGTGTCGCGTCCTGAGGGATACTCGTGTACAGAGATTCTACGTCGATAGTTACCAACCACTGTACGTCAGGGTCGAAGGGAACACTCTCCAAAATGTTCAAAATATCAGTGGTGTCTTTTATAAAGGAAGGTTGGTTCAACACTGCCTCCCGCAGAAAATAATCCGCATATTGCGAAAGGGGCTCAAGGATAGATTGTATCCCCGATACGATAGGCCTACCGGGGGGTGGGCGAGTCGGCTTGTGAATCTTCGGTAAGATATAAAGAGCTGGAGTCCTGGGGGTGTCATTGATTAGAAACTCCGCTTCCTTTACCGAGATCCATTTGTTGGCCTTAGCCCTACTCACCATTGCTTTGATCATTCCAGACAACTCCTCGACAGGGTCCTTAGTGAGAGGACGGTAGTTGGCACGTACACTTAATAGACGTTGCACTTCTGCATCGTAATCTTTAGTGTTTAGTACAACAACCGCGCCTCCCTTATCTGCTGATTTTATAGTCAGCAGACTATTCTGTTCAAGGGATCTGACTGCATTCCAATCATCTTTAGTCATATTTGAGTATCTACAATGTTCCTGGGATTTTTCAAAGTTTTCTATATCCTGTAAGACCCTTTCCTCGAAGACAGCAACCTCCGGACCCATAGTCACCATAGGAGGACAAAAAGTGGAAGGTTTTTTGAGCGTAGTCCCTCGAAACGAGTCAATGTCTTTCTCTCTATTGGCAAAGAACTTTTTAAGTTTAATTCTCCTCATTGTTTCATGGAATTCAGTGCGGCATTTAAAGGCATCGTGTCTGGGTGTAGGAACGAACCCTAAACCCTTGTTCAAGATTCGCTCTTCATCCGGTGTTAGAGCGTAGTCAGATAAATTCACAACAATGCTTTCTTCTAGTTCTGTGTACGGCCCCTGCTGCGAGTCACCCTGGGTGAGTGGGTCTGCCATTGGGGTACTGAGTTGCCTCTCCCTCTGCCTCTTCCTGGGTTCCCCCTCCCCCTGTTGTGATTGGTTCCCTGACCTTGCCCTAAAAAAGAGTGCAGTAGGGCCCCCAAGTCTTCGTCCTGGCGGTTCTGTTGGTTAAACCTAACCCTATTGCCCTGTTGGGGTTCCTCTTCCTCTTCACTAGAGGTGTTGTCAAACGTCCAGTTGTTAGGGGTACGCCTGAATTGCTGTCTACCACCTCTACCTCTCTGCCGTGTACCTACACTTTGCTGATCTGTTGTCTGTTGGTAGTACTCTTCCTTGACGTACGGAAAGGCCCACTCATGTGAATACCTCTCTAAATTTTTGGTTAATCCTTTAATTTTTTGATTGACCATATAATTTTTATAGTCTGCCAAATCGTCCTGAATTCTCTGTAGATGCTCTTTGCTATTCAAGAGGGTCGTATCCTTAGATATAGTTTCCTCCAACTCAATAATTTCCTTCAGAAGTTCCTCGCTTAGACGTTGGGCGGTACTGATTATTAAGATGAGCCAGTCTCTAGTACATTTATTAGCGATGAAACTCCAATCCTGGCGGAATTTATCGTCGTCTAGGAAAATCCTAGGCTCAATTCTAACTAGAAGACTGGGGGGTGCTGCACCTGCTGTGTAATATTCGGTCATCAACGCACCATGCAGTGCAATCCTCACTTGTTTTTTCTTAAGATTGGATAATTTCTCCCATTCTTCTCGGGCCGATGTATTGCCCCTCAGTGGGGCACCCGAGAGTAATGATGGCCCTGATAAAATTGCGGCTATTTGGTCATTGGTGAAGGCAAGACAATTTTTATCCATCTAGAAAAACTCTCCTCTCCGGGAGATTATATAAGGGGAGGATTCTACCCTAGACAGTTTTTAAACAATTTTTAAACCAGGTAAGAGCAACCAAGATGTAGTGGTACTTTCGATGTCTCTATGCAGAAAATCACTAATCAGAAAGGTGCTATATAGACTTGGTCGTGAAAAACAGAATCGTTAAAATGAACCCTACCATGACCATTTAAAAAAACTCTCACGGCTGAGCCGCCGTACACAATATTCAATAACAAAAGGAGCTTAGAGGGACTATTACGGGTATTAATGGGAGAAGCCCTCCACTCATCAAATGCAATCCACACGATTCCCAAAACCCGGGACTGGTGTTAGAAATTATCTAGCAGGCATGCGACTTTGATCCACCTAAATTCTCAGGAAGTAGAATTTGGGAAAAACACCCGGTATTATTTCTGCATTAAGGTGTTCGTTGTCTCTAATGCCCTACCGTCCTGAACCAGACATTCTAGTCTATCGTTTTCGTTAATTGTGGGGGGTTCATACATTTTCAGCTCGGCGCAACCCAAAAAAATGTCAGCCCTGTTTAGGACCATACACAGAACCACACGTATACCAAAATAATAAGTGAAAAAATGTGTGGCGGAGAGGAAGGCACCTCACGGGCGAACACCCACGGGGCAATCTGGTCAGATGTTTACCAGAGACTTGGCCCCTTTCTCATCATAGGCGGCCGTTCCTATTCCAGAATTTTGGTGAATAAGTGAGAGAAGGGAAAGGAAAGAAGGTGCAAATCAAGGAGATTGAGAGCGTGACTCCTTGGACAAACAAAACAGAGTGAACGATAAAATCAACCACCACACCACTCGTACTACTTTTATTTATGAATCGGGTGTGTGAAGTTGAAATAAAAAGGAGGGTAGCTTAAAGTTGCATACCACTACCTGTGACCAACATGTTTCACTGCCCAGAAACCTTTATGGCAGATTCATCAGGGTCAATACTCTGTTACTGCACCCCCTTCAAACATCTTTTAGACAGGAAGCTGCCGAGTTGAAAAAATAGAAGAAAAAACTAAAATCACGACCAGGTCATATTCTAAACCAACCAAATGTCTGTGCTTCTTATAGCAAAGACTATTCAATGTTAGTTTACATTTTCAAAGACAATTACCCTTATTCAGCTATGCTCCCTCGTACCAGCTGAAAAGGAGGGGTACTCCACCGGACAGTCAGTTGTCACATCAACCTGTAAGGTATTTGCATATAATCAGCATCAAGGGTCTATAATGGCCAGCTCTTGAAATTGCCATTCTATGTATGGGCTGCCACCCCATTAGAGAAATCATGTCACCCCGATGCATATATAAATATGCAACCACCAACAAGAGCATCCACAGAGAATAATGGAAACCCTCTCTATTCTGCCATATCAATGCTGTCTGGCTAAAAGATGGCACTCATTGATGTCTGTGCAAAAGGTGACCTGCTGCCTGTACTTTGTTAAAAGTTATCTTGTGTGTATAGGGTAAACACGTGGAACATTTGCACATCATACATATTTATTATTATTTATTGCCCAGTATCAATATATGTATGGCGCCCCCATTGCTGTTTCTAGGGCGGTCATACCGATCAAACTATGTATAACCTGTGGGAAGTGGGATGAGATAGACTAGCGTCCCGTCTACAAAACTTATAGCGGGTCAGTGGCATCCTTGCAAAGCGGAGAGCAGTAATGTGAAACGGGGCCCAGATCTACAAGCCAATATGAAATTACCTCCGTGGCGCATGCCTCAAGCCGGCAGCGGCGCCAGTGACCCAGAGCCCTCTCCTTACCGTACAGACGAGGAAACTGGGCGTTGTATCATCCCAGGAACGACTTGCGGGAGCCTTATTTATGAAAGCCTTGCGCCACCAGTGCGTCACTTATTACCCATGTTTAAAGTCATGCATCAGCTGCACATGGCAATCATAAATAAGACCAAATACATATACCAATCAATTGCACCCAAAAATCGATTTTTGAATAACATGTAAGAAACACTGCGCAGAACCTAAGTACAACCACTCAATTTCATCAAACAAAGTCAGGGTCTGATTTATAAAGGCCTTGCGCCACCAGTGCATCACTTATTACCCATGTTTAAAGTGATGCATCAGCTGCACATGGCATTCATAAATAAGGGCCAAATGCAAATACCAATCAATTGCACCCAAAAATCGATTTTTGAATAACATGTAAGAAACACTGCGCAGAACCTATGTACAACCACTCAATATCATAAAACAAAGTCAGAGCCTTATTTATGAAAGCCTTGCGCCACCACTCCATCACTTATTACCCATGTTTAAAGTGATGCATCAACTGCACATGGCAATCATAAAAAAAGGCCAAATAAAAATACCATTCATTTGCACCCAAAATCGATTTTTGAATAACATGTAAGAAACACTGCGCAGGACTTATATACTAACATACAATTTCACTTCTAAAACATAACTATCTGCTTCTAAATATTCTCCATAGAGCAAATAAGTCTCTATCTAAATTAAATGAATCATTACTTACCTTTACAAATGCTTTTGGAGATTGAGAACAGTGTCAGACACACACACCAATTTTTCTTTAGCAGAGCAAAAGGTGTGCTCTCAATACACTGAAACCAAGACTGGCATAGAAAATCTCTATCTTTGTACACATATGCCTTAATTCAACCAATCAAAAGTCTTCCCTCACTATTTTCAAACCAACACCCATCCCCCTCTCAGACCTTTCTATCTGTTACCATAGCAACTCCCTCCTAACTGAACTCTAAGGTTCAAAAGTTTATCTTACAATGTTGCAAATTAACTCAGCAAGGATGTTTGACCTCTCAATTCAGCAGCCTATACAGGGTATTTTTGCTTTTGGTGACTTTTTTTAAACCATTCAAATTGCTTCTTTCACACAACATAACCATGCACCCTAACTTTCAGATATCAACTATCTGAATCCACCAATCATTGCTTGTGATTCAAGAGCAGAGAAACTCCACAATTATTTTTTTGTAAACTCCTACTGTTCCAACTGCCATTTCATTCCCACACTTCATCTGACTGGACCAGAACCTTCTCACATCATGTACTCTGTTTGGATTATTGGACATAGCTACATCCACTGGGCTCAAAGGTATGCAGCTAGCAGAAATTTTCATAACCTTGATTTATCAAATGTGGAAATCAAGTGGATTGGCCACAGAGGATTAAAATGTCACCAATTGATACCATTGGTGAAAACCTTTTTGCATCTGCCAGAACCTGACCTTATAATTGTGCACTGTGGTGGAAACGATCTAGGCACATTGACTGGGGTAGGTCTGGAAATGCTTTTAAAGGACACCTTTCATCAATTGATGATACTTTTTCCCCACACTGCCTTGGTATATTCCAATATATGCCAAAGACAGAAATGGAACTGGTCCAACCAATTTTGTCCACAATTTGAGAAAGCACGGAAACATGTGAATAAATCTGTTTCTGCTTACATGAGAGACTATGGAATGGGTTCAATATACAATAATAACTTGCGTTACAACATGCAAGACATCTACAGAGGAGATGGAGTGCACTTCTCAGATGAGGGGAATAGAATATTCCTCCTGAATTTAAGAATGTGTATTGGAACCTACTTGTAGGTACCTAAATCAACCACAGAACCCAAAAGCTCTTTTCAGAGCTACCCTACCTCTGATCATTCAAAGCGTTTATTTTTTTCTAACTTTTTTCACTATTTTTCACCAAAGTACGCTTTCGGGTACGCTTAACGGTGCGCGCACCAGGCGCTCCCCCCGTGGAAAATTAATTTTTTTTTTTTTTTTTTTTACGTTTATGAGCCTCCTAAGCCCCCCTCAGAAAACCTAGAGGGTCAAGAAGTCTCTACAGTGCCCCCTTCTACCCATACCGAACATTGTTTACCCTCCATCTTGTGTCTCGATTGTACCGAAACACAAAATGGAGGACTCCCGTAACGCTGCCGGTGCGCGTAAAGGAGCGCGCACCGGTAAGCACTCGATAAAAAAAGGTGGGAAAGCAATTTACAAAAAAACCACTGGAGACACTTTCATCAAATATAGAATAGGCCCTACTACATAGCAGTCCCTACCATTTGCCCAAATTTGGTGAAATTCCATTGAGACATTTAGGCTACAGGCCTGTCTAAATATCCTGAGGTAAATTACATGACAAAAACACACTTGTAATGTTAGAATTTACAACCAATTAAAAAGTATCTTTCATTTTCTACGATTATTTCCTGACGTTTGATTGGTTAAGTACAAGAATATATATAAAAGAAGAGAGGGAAACACAGCCATTTTGAGTACTGCTTCCAGAAGTACATTTGAAAACAAATTTCACTGACAACTTCAACTGATTTCTCTAAGGTAAGTTCTAATTATGGAAGTATATTGTACACTTTAAGTTAATTTCTGAAAAAATATTCTGTTAGTGATATGCTATCCCTCTTTAATAGTTAGAGATAGAGATAGACTTCTCTGTAATAGTTATGGATTGAGTTAGGCTTCTCTGGTATACAGTACCCTAACTCTACTAATATAGTTAATTTGTATGCAATTTTCAGAAAGAAAATGGAAGGAGAAAATCAGTCAAATGATACTTCTATCAAAGTAAAGGTGGAAAAACCAGAAGATCAAAAAAAAGAAGTTGATTTCATGGATGACTCTTTGGATGAACAGTTTATAGAATGTTTGGAAGAAATGGAATCATGTACATATAATTATGAGGAAATTCCGGACAATATTATGTTAGAAATTTTATTAAATTATGAAAAAGAATCAGAGGAATAAATTTATCTTTAATAATTTCAAATTGTTTCAGACAATATTCTTTTTTATATGTAATTCATAAAGTATTACCAAAAATGTTTAAAATATAAAGTGAGACTTATAGTATACTGTTCAACTATTTTTCTGTTACATAGTAAGTTTACTCATAGTTACTACCTTTCTCCCACTATATTATCTCATATGAATATTTTACACCTCATTTTCATAAGTGAGCAGGATAGACTACTCATGATCCCCTAGAAATTCTCAGGGAGTGCTTAAAAGATCTGTTTCTCCTTTCCAGACAGACTATGTTATGAATTCCATATACCACAAAAAATACAATAACAACATGCAAGATATCTACAGAGGAGATGGTGTACATTAAATTAAAGTCTCTGCATTGGTACCTACATGTAGGTACTTACAAAAAATAAAAAAAACAATTAATAAACATACAATTTTTTAAAGTGATTATTTTTCCAAAGTACCCTCCTTAGAGCGCTCCCCGGTGCGCCCCCCGGTGCGCGTACCGGGCGCTTCCCCCGCGAAAAACGCAACAAAAAAAAATTCTTGAAGGCCCCGCGGGGCCCTTTAATGGCCCCCATATCAAACCTAGGGGGTCAGGGGGGGTCTACCCTACCCCCTTATGGTCAATTCCCCCCTTTGTTTTGGCCACCTCTCGTGTCTCGATCCTACCGAGACACAAGATGGCGGCCGCTCCGGACTGTTTAGAATGTTTACAGACAACTGAGAGCCAATCAGCTTTCTGCGCGCAAGTCGCGTGGCGCGCCTGGAGCGCACTCCGGTGCGCGCACCGGAGAGCGCCTATAGATATATATAGTTTTTTTTAACCTAAATTACTCAAAATCCACTGGAGCACATATCTTGAGACATAGCAAAGGCACATCGGGCTACCAGTCCCTACAATTTTGCCAAGTTTCGTGCAAATCCATTCAGCCGTTCGGGCTAAAAGTGAAATCGACCGCCCTATGGAAATTAACATGGGGAAAACGCATTTTGGGACCCCCCTTTTATCTCGGCCCCCGCTTGACGAATCCCCCCCAAACTTTCAAGGAAGGACCGGAGCTCGACGAGGCCATTTTCAGGAAATTTTCAGGCAGATTCGTCAACCGGTGCCAAAGTTATTCTAAATAGCACCCCGATGCATATATAAATATGCAACCACCAACAAGAGCATCCACAGAGAATAATGGAAACCCTCTCTATTCTGCCATATCAATGCTGTCTGGCTAAAAGATGGCACTCATTGATGTCTGTGCAAAAGGTGACCTGCTGCCTGTACTTTGTTAAAAGTTATCTTGTGTGTATAGGGTAAACACGTGGAACATTTGCACATCATACATATTTATTATTATTTATTGCCCAGTATCAAAATATGTATGGCGCCCCCATTGCTGTTTCTAGGGCGGTCATACCGATCAAACTATGTATAACCTGTGGGAAGTGGGATGAGATAGACTAGCGTCCCGTCTACAAAACTTATAGCGGGTCAGTGGCATCCTTGCAAAGCGGAGAGCAGTAATGTGAAACGGGGCCCAGATCTACAAGCCAATATGAAATTACCTCCGTGGCGCATGCCTCAAGCCGGCAGCGGCGCCAGTGACCCAGAGCCCTCTCCTTACCGTACAGACGAGGAAACTGGGCGTTGTATCATCCCAGGAACGACTTGCGGGAGCCTTATTTATGAAAGCCTTGCGCCACCAGTGCGTCACTTATTACCCATGTTTAAAGTCATGCATCAGCTGCACATGGCAATCATAAATAAGACCAAATACATATACCAATCAATTGCACCCAAAAATCGATTTTTGAATAACATGTAAGAAACACTGCGCAGAACCTAAGTACAACCACTCAATTTCATCAAACAAAGTCAGGGTCTGATTTATAAAGGCCTTGCGCCACCAGTACATCACTTATTACCCATGTTTAAAGTGATGCATCAGCTGCACATGGCATTCATAAATAAGGGCCAAATGCAAATACCAATCAATTGCACCCAAAAATCGATTTTTGAATAACATGTAAGAAACACTGCGCAGAACCTATGTACAACCACTCAATATCATAAAACAAAGTCAGAGCCTTATTTATGAAAGCCTTGCGCCACCACTCCATCACTTATTACCCATGTTTAAAGTGATGCATCAACTGCACATGGCAATCATAAAAAAAGGCCAAATAAAAATACCATTCATTTGCACCCAAAATCGATTTTTGAATAACATGTAAGAAACACTGCGCAGGACTTATATACTAACATACAATTTCACTTCTAAAACATAACTATCTGCTTCTAAATATTCTCCATAGAGCAAATAAGTCTCTATCTAAATTAAATGAATCATTACTTACCTTTACAAATGCTTTTGGAGATTGAGAACAGTGTCAGACACACACACCAATTTTTCTTTAGCAGAGCAAAAGGTGTGCTCTCAATACACTGAAACCAAGACTGGCATAGAAAATCTCTATCTTTGTACACATATGCCTTAATTCAACCAATCAAAAGTCTTCCCTCACTATTTTCAAACCAACACCCATCCCCCTCTCAGACCTTTCTATCTGTTACCATAGCAACTCCCTCCTAACTGAACTCTAAGGTTCAAAAGTTTATCTTACAATGTTGCAAATTAACTCAGCAAGGATGTTTGACCTCTCAATTCAGCAGCCTATACAGGGTATTTTTGCTTTTGGTGACTTTTTTTAAACCATTCAAATTGCTTCTTTCACACAACATAACCATGCACCCTAACTTTCAGATTTCAACTATCTGAATCCACCAATCATTGCTTGTGATTCAAGAGCAGAGAAACTCCACAATTATTTTTTTGTAAACTCCTACTGTTCCAACTGCCATTTCATTCCCACACTTCATCTGACTGGACCAGAACCTTCTCACATCATGTACTCTGTTTGGATTATTGGACATAGCTACATCCACTGGGCTCAAAGGTATGCAGCTAGCAGAAATTTTCATAACCTTGATTTATCAAATGTGGAAATCAAGTGGATTGGCCACAGAGGATTAAAATGTCACCAATTGATACCATTGGTGAAAACCTTTTTGCATCTGCCAGAACCTGACCTTATAATTGTGCACTGTGGTGGAAACGATCTAGGCACATTGACTGGGGTAGGTCTGGAAATGCTTTTAAAGGACACCTTTCATCAATTGATGATACTTTTTCCCCACACTGCCTTGGTATATTCCAATATATGCCAAAGACAGAAATGGAACTGGTCCAACCAATTTTGTCCACAATTTGAGAAAGCACGGAAACATGTGAATAAATCTGTTTCTGCTTACATGAGAGACTATGGAATGGGTTCAATATACAATAATAACTTGCGTTACAACATGCAAGACATCTACAGAGGAGATGGAGTGCACTTCTCAGATGAGGGGAATAGAATATTCCTCCTGAATTTAAGAATGTGTATTGGAACCTACTTGTAGGTACCTAAATCAACCACAGAACCCAAAAGCTCTTTTCAGAGCTACCCTACCTCTGATCATTCAAAGCGTTTATTTTTTTCTAACTTTTTTCACTATTTTTCACCAAAGTACGCTTTCGGGTACGCTTAACGGTGCGCGCACCAGGCGCTCCCCCCGTGGAAAATTAATTTTTTTTTTTTTTTTTTTTACGTTTATGAGCCTCCTAAGCCCCCCTCAGAAAACCTAGAGGGTCAAGAAGTCTCTACAGTGCCCCCTTCTACCCATACCGAACATTGTTTACCCTCCATCTTGTGTCTCGATTGTACCGAAACACAAAATGGAGGACTCCCGTAACGCTGCCGGTGCGCGTAAAGGAGCACGCACCGGTAAGCGCTCGATAAAAAAAGGTGGGAAAGCAATTTACAAAAAAACCACTGGAGACACTTTCATCAAATATAGAATAGGCCCTACTACATAGCAGTCCCTACCATTTGCCCAAATTTGGTGAAATTCCATTGAGACATTTAGGCTACAGGCCTGTCTAAATATCCTGAGGTAAATTACATGACAAAAACACACTTGTAATGTTAGAATTTACAACCAATTAAAAAGTATCTTTCATTTTCTACGATTATTTCCTGACGTTTGATTGGTTAAGTACAAGAATATATATAAAAGAAGAGAGGGAAACACAGCCATTTTGAGTACTGCTTCCAGAAGTACATTTGAAAACAAATTTCACTGACAACTTCAACTGATTTCTCTAAGGTAAGTTCTAATTATGGAAGTATATTGTACACTTTAAGTTAATTTCTGAAAAAATATTCTGTTAGTGATATGCTATCCCTCTTTAATAGTTAGAGATAGAGATAGACTTCTCTGTAATAGTTATGGATTGAGTTAGGCTTCTCTGGTATACAGTACCCTAACTCTACTAATATAGTTAATTTGTATGCAATTTTCAGAAAGAAAATGGAAGGAGAAAATCAGTCAAATGATACTTCTATCAAAGTAAAGGTGGAAAAACCAGAAGATCAAAAAAAAGAAGTTGATTTCATGGATGACTCTTTGGATGAACAGTTTATAGAATGTTTGGAAGAAATGGAATCATGTACATATAATTATGAGGAAATTCCGGACAATATTATGTTAGAAATTTTATTAAATTATGAAAAAGAATCAGAGGAATAAATTTATCTTTAATAATTTCAAATTGTTTCAGACAATATTCTTTTTTATATGTAATTCATAAAGTATTACCAAAAATGTTTAAAATATAAAGTGAGACTTATAGTATACTGTTCAACTATTTTTCTGTTACATAGTAAGTTTACTCATAGTTACTACCTTTCTCCCACTATATTATCTCATATGAATATTTTACACCTCATTTTCATAAGTGAGCAGGATAGACTACTCATGATCCCCTAGAAATTCTCAGGGAGTGCTTAAAAGATCTGTTTCTCCTTTCCAGACAGACTATGTTATGAATTCCATATACCACAAAAAATACAATAACAACATGCAAGATATCTACAGAGGAGATGGTGTACATTAAATTAAAGTCTCTGCATTGGTACC
This sequence comes from Lissotriton vulgaris, assembly GCF_964263255.1. NCBI lineage: Eukaryota > Metazoa > Chordata > Amphibia > Caudata > Salamandridae > Lissotriton > Lissotriton vulgaris. The sequence continues at coordinate 1,340,892,596 of NC_141685.1, read as the reverse complement.
TACATGTAGGTACTTACAAAAAATAAAAAAAACAATTAATAAACATACAATTTTTTAAAGTGATTATTTTTCCAAAGTACCCTCCTTAGAGCGCTCCCCGGTGCGCCCCCCGGTGCGCGTACCGGGCGCTTCCCCCGCGAAAAACGCAACAAAAAAAAATTCTTGAAGGCCCCGCGGGGCCCTTTAATGGCCCCCATATCAAACCTAGGGGGTCAGGGGGGGTCTACCCTACCCCCTTATGGTCAATTCCCCCCTTTGTTTTGGCCACCTCTCGTGTCTCGATCCTACCGAGACACAAGATGGCGGCCGCTCCGGACTGTTTAGAATGTTTACAGACAACTGAGAGCCAATCAGCTTTCTGCGCGCAAGTCGCGTGGCGCGCCTGGAGCGCACTCCGGTGCGCGCACCGGAGAGCGCCTATAGATATATATAGTTTTTTTTAACCTAAATTACTCAAAATCCACTGGAGCACATATCTTGAGACATAGCAAAGGCACATCGGGCTACCAGTCCCTACAATTTTGCCAAGTTTCGTGCAAATCCATTCAGCCGTTCGGGCTAAAAGTGAAATCGACCGCCCTATGGAAATTAACATGGGGAAAACGCATTTTGGGACCCCCCTTTTATCTCGGCCCCCGCTTGACGAATCCCCCCCAAACTTTCAAGGAAGGACCGGAGCTCGACGAGGCCATTTTCAGGAAATTTTCAGGCAGATTCGTCAACCGGTGCCAAAGTTATTCTAAATAGAATTTTGAGATTTAACATTGAAAAAAATCCTAACTATAACTACCTACTGGCGACCGCCAGTAGGTAATATATATATATATATATATATATATATATATATATATATATATATATATATATATTTGTTTTCACTTTTTTTTGTGCAATACATCTCTATTGAGATTAAACTAACAAGAGTGCTGGTCCTTACTGTTCAAGAGCAGCGGAGCTATATATATATATATATATATATATATATATATATATATATATATATATCTATATATATATATATATATATATATATATATATATATATATATATATATATATATATATGTATATGTATATATATATATAAACAGTTCTCAGTCCTCTCAGATAACTAAGGAAAGAATCATCCGCACATAGTATGTCTGCTTCATGTGATATTTAATCAGCAACATGTTTCAACCTATGCAGGTCTTTGTCCCAGCCTCGTTTTGATAATTGTGCCCAATCAACCATAGAAATAAAACATGGTGCAAGACATGAGCAAAATACCAGCATCACCAGCCCTTGGTGAAAGGGAGTAATTTTATGGAAATCCAAAATTCCCCCCAAAAATTCATGTAATAATGCAACAGCAATTTACACAGTAAAATAAGCAATGAATACGTCCTGTTGTTAACCAATCAATCTACCACAAGATGATTACATAATTCTGTGTCCACACCAAGTGGCCGGATAGTCATGTCATCAATGTAGGTACATGGACAATTGTTATGATTCTGCATATCAAAGTTATGGACCTCAGAGACATATAATGCTATGAGGAAAAGCCTAATTTGGAACAAATTGTTTGTCACAGTATGTACCAGCATCGTGTCCTCATGGTTTACCAGATACTGTATTCACTCACACATAGGTGTAGTATGTGAGGTACTAAGCAGTGTATTTCAGGAGTTTAAGTTATAGTTAGCTCAGGTATCTATAACTGCTGAATTTGTTATGGTTTTGGGTATGTAACATTTGAGTCTAACTATAACATCCCTGTAACCTTTGGTTTTTCTAGCCAGTAGGTAGTTATAGTTAGGACCACATTTTCCATAGGAATAGTGTTTTTTGTTTTGCAGATAACTTTGCCGCCGCTTGACAAATCTTGACGAAATTTTCACAAAACGTCCCTTTTTCGGTTAAGCTGCTGTGGTGAATGTTTGGGGTGATTTGTAGAGCAGTGGCCGAGAAAAAAGGGGGGTCCCAAAATATGTTTTCCCCATGTTATGTCTATGTGGATTTTTCATTTTTTGAACAACACTTAAACCCGAACTGCAGACGGAATTACACCAAATTTGGCAGAAAGATAGAAGTTGGCCCAGAAAGCGTGCTTTTAGTGATTTGGTGTAAATCCATTCAGTACTTTTTTAGATATTTAACTTCTAGATATCTGGGGACTTGAGTCCTTGCAGTGGACTCAAGGATCCAACTCAAATTTAATTGTCTGCCAAAACTTCAAACAGGAAGTGTTGGCAGCCATCTTGGAACATGGCTTAAAGCTGAGTCACAAAAAAAGTAAAAATATAAAGAAAAGGGGACAGGGTAGGCATACCCTGATCCCCCGGATATGGTTTGGGGGGAGATCCCCCACCCGCTGGCATTAAAAAAAAAAAGAAATTAATTTTGCTGCTGCGGATTCGGGTTTGGATTTGCGAATACGTGACAACTTTTTTTTTTTCGGGGACTGAAGGTAATGAAAGAGTAGGCTCATGGAGCCCCCCTCCTAGGCCTATCCAAAGGCTCAGGGACCACCACCTCCCAGGCAGTAAACACTAGAAATGCAGGGGGCCCGCTCCCCCCCGCTGCCACGGGGCCTGCCACCTCCCTGGGGCACATTGATTTTTTTTTAAAGAATGGCAGGGGGCCCTTGGCCTCCCCAGGTTCCCCTGGGACTGCCACCAACTTGGGGCAGAAACTCAAAAATTATGGTGGTCCATTGTGGACCCGCAGCCCCAGGGACCACCACCTTACCGGAGCTACATGAAAGAAAGGAGGGGGCTGTATAGCCCTCCTCCTGGAGCCATAGATGGCCATGGGGACAGCCAGCCCCCAGGGCTGGCTCCACCAATGTCCCGGGTTGCCCACCCCTGGAATATTGCAGTTTTCTATGGCTTGGCGGGAGCACCGTTCCCATCAAGCCATAGCAAACTTCTCCGCTTCTAGTAAGCAAGAGCAGAAATTACTCTAGCGTACTAGAAGCTGAGCAGAATTGCTTTTACACACAGGGAGCTGCATGTTTGCAGCTCCGTATGTGTAAAAGCAATGCCAGTTCCCCCAGGAGGCGTGGAGCCGGCAGGGACCGCAGGAGCCTTATGGCTTCCCCCACGGTCCCCAACGTTTACAAAGTGGGTGCCCTGGGAAGGACCAGGGCACCCACACTACAGGCCAGTCCCCGAGGTCGAAATTGGCCCATGAGGGGAACTCCGCAGCTCCCTCTCTTTTTTTAAAAAAAGAGAGGGCCCCCTCCCTATAAATAATAAATATATAAAAAGAAAAGGCTGCAGCCCAAAATCGGCCCAGGTGGGCCTTAGCCCCCTCACCCATTAAAAAAAAGCCTGGCCCGGGGTCTCCAGGGCTGAAAATAGCACGGAAGGGGGGCCACGCAGCCCCCCTCCCTTACATTTTTTTAAATAGAAAACAAAATGACAAGCCACCCGGAGACCATGCCCCCTTCACCACCCCTCTGCGAACATACCTTCTGGTGCCGTGGTGGTTGGGGGATGATGTCCCCTTGGATACTGAGGTTGCTGGGGTCCAAGAACGTCTCCTGTTACCTCCAGTAAGTCCCAGACAGCAGGATTGCTGAGGACTTGGAGGCCATGCCCTCCTCTCCACCACTCTGCAAACGCCATCCTGGCACACTGCTGGTTGGGGAATTAATTCCACTATACTCATGAGGGGCTCAGGATTAAGTGGACTTGTTCCCCCAACCAGTAATTATGCCAGGAGGAGTGTACCCCTCCTGCTACCTCCAGTAAGTCCCACCCAGCGAGATTGCTAAGAGGTCTTCAGAGGCCATGCCTCCTTTCTCTACTACTCTGCAAACGTGCCTCCTGGCACACTAATGTTTGTGGGATGAAGTCCACTTCACTCTTAAGGGACTTTAGGGGCCAAGAAGCACTCCTGGTTCCTCCTGTATGTCCTACACAGCGGGATTACTGAGAGCTGGTTGGAGGCCAAGCGCCCTTTCTCCACCACTCTGCAAACATGACTACTACTTAAAAAAAACATAGAAATTCACTGCCAAAGCAAAGTTTACAGGGACGTTATAGTTAGGAATTAACATTTTAAAAACCTATCAAATTCACTGAAAAAAACAAGGTTACAGGGACGTTATAGGTAGGAAATGGAATTTTTTGTTCCAAGACCTTTATTTTCCAAAGTGCACAGTACACAGCATGAGGCTTCCAACCCCGCGGGGCCAGCCGTGCAAAATAATTATCACATATATAACAGTAGATGAACACAGCCTTAAGGCCGACAGCCCAGGGGATCGGCGGCGTTAGTCGTTCCATAACAGCACTTTGCGTTTAGTAGTCCATTTAACGTTACAGGTGTATAGGTCCTGGGTTTTTCTTATTTTCTGTTTGTTAATTACACAGTTCCTTAATGACAAAATTATGACGGCACTCACCGGTGCCAATGGACAAATACCAGCCCCTGTCTATTATGTGTGCAATGGGCAGCCGTGCCGGCTAGATGTGACTACTAAGGGGGGTGAGGGGCAGCGGTGTGAAAAAATGGTACTGTGCGACAACACAAGTGCGTTGAGCAATGAGTGTCTATAAAGCGTATCAATCCCAGCGGGAGAAATTTGTGTTGCTGGTAACGTACGGCTGGTAGGACCTCAGCCGTGGTCGCTGCTTTCATAGATGTCATGGTGTAATGTGTTCAGGAATTAAGTGTAAAAAGCCTGGTCAAAAGGAAGGGAGACCAGTACAACTGTAACAACACCAATCAAGAACGTAGGGAACATGTGCTAAATGAAAGGAGGAGGGGAGTGTGGGTAGATGCATGCATCCATGTGTACTAAAGAGGATGTACGATGTCAGTGTGTCAATAGCGTTCTGATAGGCGTGTGGAGGGTGCATTGTGAGGTTCATATGTGTATCAATAAGGCAGGGGGGATCCACCACCAGGGGTTGCATGGAATGAGGTGAGCTGATGGCAATGTGGCATGGGGGGAGGAGGGGGGGGGCAGCAATATAAGTAGCGGAGGGGGGGGACCATCTGGTGCGGGTGTGTCTCACGGCATCCCCTGCAGGGGGAGGGGGGTCATGGGGGGCAGGATGTGGTTCCCTCTACGTGATCCCTTGTGCCAAGCACTTCTGTTGGAAGGATTGGAGGATGTCATCCCATTGTTGTGCAAATGGGAATTTCCTAAGCCCTGCCGTCTCCTCCCGTTTCAAGACCGTGCTCTCCGCCCGCGCCCAGTTTGCGAGGGATAAACTCCAATGGCGTATGTGTGGGGGTGTGTCAGCTTTCCACCGCTTGGTTAGTAGCCTTTTAGCCGTGATCAGCCCAAGGTCCCAATACCGGGCCTGCACCTTGTTCAGTTTTGTGCGCTTGTACAGCCCTAATATGCAGGCCTCCCAAGTTTTCGGTACGTGTTCGCTAGTGCAATGCGTGAGCAGTTCTGTTACTCCATTCCAGTATTGCTCGAGGGCAGGGCACCGCCATAGCATGTGAAGGAGGTCTGCCCCAAACAAGGAGCAGCGTTTGCAGGCGGTATCTGTAACTGAAAAGTACCTAATAATTTTGTCTGGGGTGAGGTATGCACGGTATAATATGTAAAGTTGTATGATTTTGAAGCGGGGATTGCGCGGGATATTTACCGGTCCCACCAGTACCATTGCCCACTTCTTGTCTGTCCAATCCCTTCCCCGGTCTGTTGCCCATTTCTCTCTCAGCTGTGCAGTGGTAGGGTGTGTGTGAAGGAGGAGAGCCTGCACCAGCCAGTGAATTATGTGGGAGCCGTTGCTCATGACATGAAGGTATTGCATGAAATGGTGCATGGGGGGCTCCTCGGACATGTCACCCCAGGCTGCGGTTAGTGTGTGAACTAGACGCGTGTAGTAAGAACTGTCCAGTCGGGAGGGACGTGTCCTCTGCAAGGCTGGCAAACGAGAGGAGGGCGCCATCAGAGTATAGGTCTCCCAGTGTTTCCACTCCAGCACTAACCCAGCTGTCTAGCTTTGCATTCGTCATCGCTCCGGTTGTTGTCAGGATGCCTAACAGAGGGAGTATCGGGGCATAGGGTATAGTTGTTCGGATGAGACGTAGGCAGCGCAGAAAACACCTGCCCGCTACCGCGAGGTATAACTGCGAGGGACGAGGAGTTCGAGTCAGCGGGTGAAACAACACGTGTATTTGCAACAGGGTCCAGACGGTGATATCCGTGGCAGTATCTCCCAAATTCTTCCCACCTAGCCATCCCGATACCCACTGCATCTGTGCCGCCAAATAGTATAGTTCCATGTTGGGGAACGCAAGCCCCCCCGCTTCAGTAGGCACATAGAGTTTCACCAGCGCTATGCGTGGTCTGCCCTTATTCCAGATTAGGTCTCGAAGGCGGACTTCAAGATCTCAGAATATCCGATTGGGAACATAGGATGGGATGTTGGCGAATAATATAAAGCCCTAGGAAGAACTATCATTTTCGCCAAGGCTACTCGGCTGGGAACGTTCAGTGGGAGAGTTTTCCTGAACCCAATTTGCGACCGGATTGATGAAATCGCTCGTATCAGGTTCCCCTCCAATATATCTGTGGGATTATGATAGATGTGGATGCCCAGGTATCTGAACGTTCTGGCGTACCACTGCAGCCTTTCACCACCTATGTGTAGCTCACGTTCGGGTGCATCCGGGTCAAATGAATAAGCCCCAGATTTGGCCCAATTGACCTTAAGTCCCAACATCTCTTCAAAAGTGTGGAAAATTTCGGCAAGGGACGCCGGGATGTCCGTCAAATCTTTAATATAAAGGAGCAGATCATCCGCATATAAGGACACTGCATGGAGGCCATCTGCCTTCGGAATACCCCACTCCGCGCCCCAAGACCTGAGCATGGCTGCCAAAGGTTCTACGGCCAAGGAGAACAGCAAAGGCGACAGGGGGCAGCCCTGCCTGGTGCCTCAATGTACACGGATAGGGTCCGAGAGGAGCGTGCCAGTGCGGACGCGAACCGCGGGCCTACGGTATAATAGGCCAACCATGGTCTCATAGTAGTCTCCCAGTTCGAATTTGTCCATGACTGCTCTCAGGTACGGCCATTCCACAGAGTCGAATGCTTTCTCTAGGTCTAACACCAGACTTCCGGCGTGTGGCCATTGACGTGTGGCGTACTCCTGAATGCCAAATAGGCGGCGTATGTTATAGGAGGTATGGCGCGACGGCACAAAGCCATTTTGATCATGATGTACTAAAGTGGGCACCAGAGGGGCCAGTCTGCGTGCTAGTGTGGAGGCAAGGATTTTATAGTCTGTATTTAGGAGGGCCAGGGGGGGGGTAGGAACCCAGGCACTTGCCATCTCTGCCAGGCTTAAGCAGGGATATGAGGGTGGACTCATTGAGAGTCGGGGGAAGGGAAAAGTCATCCGTAGCCGCAGCATACATCCTTAAAAGTTGTGGAATGAGGATGTCCGAGCCAGCCTTGTAGAATTCGGCGGGCAAGCCATCCGGGCCTGGAGACCTGCCATTCGAAAGGTTGTAAATAGTGTTGCGGAGTTCCTCAGGATCAAGTGGTGCTCCGAGGTCGTCCTGTTGCGCAGTTGTCAAAGTTGGCAACTGTAAAGGCGAAAGATATTCGGCTATGTCAGGCAGTGGGATACGTAGCCGGGAGTTGTATAGTGCCGTGTAGTGTTCTATGAACGCTTCGTGAATTTGGCGTTGCGTGTAAAGTAATCGACCTCCCTCCATCTGAATCGCTGACACAGGGGACATGCGATCTTCGCGTGCGATCAGCCAGGTCAACAGCTTGCCAGGTCGGTCGCCTTGGCGGTGTGTGCGAGCAGAGTGTGCTGCAAAATTAATGTGGCGTAGACGCTCCAGGAGGCGTCCGTGTTCTGCTGTGGCCTCCGTCAGGCGATCATTCGTATCCCCCATTGTAGCTTGCTCATGTTCTAATAATTCAGCCTCTAATTGTATCAGTTCGACCTCTAGTTGTCGCCGCATATATCCCTGAGTGCCTAGACAGTGTCCTCGGGTGACCACCTTAAATGCGTCCCACTCAACCTGAGGGGAAGACGCTGTGTCAGTGTTGAGCTCAAAATACAGTGCCGTTTGTGTGAGTAGGGAGTCGCGGAAGGCCGCATCAAGCAGGAGGTCAGGTTGAAGGCGCCAAGTGGGGACAGGTGGACGTGGATTTTCCCATGCAATTGTTAGTGTGTGGGGATTGTGGTCCGAATGTGTACGGCCCATGTATTGTGTGTCTGTGACTAATGGGAGAAGATCAGTGGTAACCATGAATCCTTCCAAACGCACATGTAGAGTATGCGCACCCGACCAGTAGGAGTACGTCCGCGTGGTCGGATATCGCGTCCTCCATGCGTCGTGGAGGTCCCACTGTGTGGCCCAGTTGGTTAGGGTTTTCATGATGGCATGTGCCGGGGCGCTGGCAGGAGGTGCGGAAGATCTGTCCAGGTTGACGTCTAGGACACAGTTATAATCGCCCCCCAGGATCCACGGGACCCCGTGCCTAGACGCCAGCGCTGCAGAAAGGCGAGTGAAAAAGGGGCTCTGATCAGCGTTCGGGAAGTATAGCGAGGCTAGCACTACTGGGTTTCCATCAAGTCTGCCCCGGACTATTACATATCTACCCTCGGTGTCTATCTGTGTATCCATGACCGCCCATGGGGTACCAGGCCGGATCAATAGAAGTGTCCCACGGGCAAAGGAGGAATATTCAGTGGCATACAACTGGCCTCTCCATCTGCGGCGCAGCGCATGAACCTCCGCCTTATTTAAGTGCGTTTCCTGCAACAGGGCTATCTGGAATTTGTGATGTTTCAAGTAAGAGTAAATCTGGTAACGCCTAGATGGTGTGTGCATACCTCTAACATTCCACGTACACATCTTAATTTCAGCCATGATCGTCTGCAATGTAAGAAACACCCCCTCTACATACAGTCCATCCCTTAGGCGTAAACACCCACGAACACTGGGCATCCCTCCACCGCTCAGATCAGGTAGCGACACCGACACATGGAAGAGGAACCCAAGCAATAACCCAGGGGCGGGGGCGGGATAAAAAGCACATAGTTCAAACAATTTAAAACAATAACAAATACCAAAAGGTCGGCTTCGCAAGGTTAAAGGGACGTCATAGTTCAGAAATGGAATAAAAACAAACTTAGAAATTCATAGAAAAAACCAAAGGTTCTAGGAAAATTATAGTTAGGCTCTGATGTCACTCGTACAAAACCAGTGAAATTCATCAGTAATAGTTAGCTAAGCTCAGTATAGCACGTGCCCCCGCAGTGCACTGCTTATGACCTCACATATTACATCACTAATGACATGGTGAGTGACATAACTGATGACATCACTGACATATTACCTACTGGCGATAGCCAGTAGGGATATATAGTTAGGATTGGCTACCATAGGAAATTCCGAACATTCTATTGGGAATAACTTTGGAGACGATTGAGGGATCTGCCTGCAATTTTCCTTAAAATGGTCTTGCTGCGCTCCGCTCCTTCCCTGAAAGTTTCGGGGGGAATCGTGAAGTGGGGGCTGAGAAAAAAGAGGTGGTCCCAAAACGTGTTTTCCCCATGTTAATTTCCATAGGACGGTCTGACAAGTCTACAGCCCGAACCGCTGTACGGAATTACGCCAAACTTGGCAAAATTGTAGGGACTGGTACGCGGATGGGCCTTTGCTATGTTTGGTGAAAATTGCTCCAGTGGTTTTTATTAAAATTAGGTTCAAAAACACATATATATCTATATGAGCTTACGGGTACGCGCACTGTACGCGTACCATACGCGTACCGTACACGTACGTGCGCGTACCCTTACGTGCGCGAGCATGATCCTGATTGGCTGGCAGTCGACTGTCAACATTCCAAACTATCCAAACCAGGAAGAGTTGGCCACCATCTTGTTTCTCAGGAGAACTGAGGCACAAGAGAGCCCAAAACAAGAGTGGAAAACACGAAAAGTGGGCAGGGTAGAGACCCCCAACCCTCTAGCCCTTCTCAGGGGGTCCAAGAAGGACCCCCAAGGGCAAAAAAAAAAAATCACGGGTTGCGCGCACGGTACGCGTACAGGTCCGCGTACGTACGCGTACCGTGCTCGCACCCCGCAATTTTATTTAAAAAAATATATTTTTTGCCCTTGGGGGTCCTTCAGGGACAAACTGAGAAGGGCTAGGGGGTCAGGGGGTCTCTATCCTGCCCCCTTTTTGCATTTTCCACTCTTGTTTTGTGCTCTCTTGTGCCTCAGTTCTACTGAGAAATGAGATGGCTGCTCAGGTGGTACCAGAAGGATATTAACATGTAAAAACGTTATTCGCTAATAGAATTTGCATTTACAAAACCTTTGAAGTTTAAAAAAAAAAAAATTGGTATCACGCCAGATATAGTTAGGAATTAGCACTTAAAAAACCTTGCAAATTTACTGAAAAAACCATAGGTTTCAGGCCATATATAGTTAGGAATTAGCTTTTAAAAAACCTTGCAAATTCACTGAAAAAACCATAGGTTTCAGGCCATATATAGTTAGGAATTAGCATTTAAAAAACCTTGCAAATTCACTTAAAAAACCATAGGTTTTAGGCCTTATATAGTTAGGAATTAGCATTTAAAAAACCTTGCAAATTCACTTCAAACACCATAGGTTTCAGGCCGTACGCGATTTTTTAAACAAAAAATAATAATAATTTTGCCCTTATGGGTCCTTCTGGGACAACCTGAGAAGGGCTAGGGAGTCAGGGGGTCTCTACCCTGCCCCCTTTTTGCGTTTTCCACTCTTGTTGTGTGCTCTCTTGTGCCTCAGTTCTACTGAGAAACAAGATGGCTGCTCAGGTGGTACCAGAAGGATATTAACATGTAAAAACGTTATTCGCTAATAGAATTTGCATTTACAAACCCTTTGAAGTTTTTTGAAAAAAAATAGGTTTCACACCAGATATAGTTAGGAATTAGCACTTAAAAAACCTTGCAAATTCACTTAAAAAACCATAGGTTTCAGGCCTTATATAGTGAGGAATTAGCCTTTAAAAAACCTTGCAAATTCACTTAAAAAACCATAGGTTCCAGGCCTTATATAGTTAGGAATTAGCATTTAAAAAACCTTGCAAATTCACTTAAAAAACCATAGGTTTCAGGCCTTACGCGATTTTATATAAAAAAAATAATAATTTTGCCCCTGGGGGTCCTTCTGGGACAACCTGAGAAGGGCTAGGGGGTCAGGGGGTCTCTACCCTGCCCCCCTTTCCGCGTTTTCCACTCTTGTTTTGTGCTCTCTTGTGCCTCACTTCACCTGAGAAACAAGATGGCTGCTCAGGTGGTCCCAGAAGGATAATAACATATATAAACGTTATCCGCTAATAGAATTAGCATTTACAAAACCTTTGAAATTTATTGAAAAAAAATATAGGTTTCACACCTGATATAGTTAGGAATTAGCATTTAAAAAACCTTACAAATTCACTTAAAAAACCATAGGTTTCAGGCCTTATATAGTTAGGAATTAGCATTTAAAAAACCTTTGAAATTCACTGAAGAAACCATAGGTTTCAGGCCTTATATAGTTAGGAATTAGCTTTAAAAAAAACTTTGAAATTCACTCAAAAAAGTTTTAGGGGTGTTATAGTTTGCTGGACATTTCACTCATACAAAACCATTGAAATTGCTCCTATATAGTTAGTTAGACTAACTATATTTCGCGCACCCGCAATGCACTGCTGATGATGTCACATATTAGATCATTCATGACATGGTCAGTGACATCACTGATGACATCTCAAATGACATCACAGATGACATCACTGATTACATCATCCACGTGACAATCACATACACCTTTTCATACACTAGTAAAATCTTTCATCACTCAATGTAAAATACAGAGTATCATATTTGAATCCATTGTCACAGCAATACAAGTATCTAAAAACCCACTCAGTGATTCATAGATGTATGCACACATATAATCACTTACCTGTAGATTCACTCAAACATGCTGTCAATGAACAATAGAACACTATCAAAAATACTTATACACCTATATCAACATTACACAGCAGCACACATCTTATTCACATATGAAGTCATCCTCCTCACTTAGGCAAACAATGGATCATACTTACATATTTACTTAGCTACACACTTATACAAACACCAATTCATCTATTCCTTTAGATAGTCAGTCATATTTAGTGAATTATAAAATCATTATTACAAGTATATAGTTATCCATACAGTCACTCACACAATCATTGTGTCTTATGGATACTTATTTATATACAACAACTGACACATACACTGCCTTTTATTTTTCTAGTTTGTTGGGCATGTACCATTGAGAAATATATTTGCTCATCACCACACCCTTAAAGAGATTCACTCACCCAAACTGTTAGAACATGTAATTTTAACTTCATATATCTACTGAATCAAATGTTCACACATCTTTGGACAGTCACACACCCCCCAACGAACCACACACACTTTCACTCTCCCATACAAATACTCAGTTATCTAATCAATAACTAATATAGACTTTCACATAGCTAGTAAGCAACTGGAGAACCAGTTTACACAACAACTGACAAAGTGATACAGATATTCACACAGTTTAGTCCCTATCCACTATATTTAGTGAGACACTATAAATTGGTCAAGTAAACAGTCAATTACACTGCTACTAAATCCTCCATCCAAATTTTTGTTTATATATATCCACTCATTCTTCAATGCAAATTGCTATATATTTAATGCATATTTAAATAAAGAAGCAAACCAAATTCACTGGATGATGTCATCAGTTATGTCATCAGTGATGTCATTTGAGATGTCATCAGTGATGTCACTGGCCATGTCATGAATGATCCAATATGTGACATCATCAGCAGTACATTGCGGGTGCGCGAAATATAGTTAGTCCAACTAACTATATAGGAGCACTTTCAATGGTTTTGTATGAGTGAAATGTCCAGCAAACTATAACACCCCTAAAACTTTTTTGGAGTGAATTTCAAAGTTTTTTTTAAAAATAATTCCTAACTATATAAGGCCTGAAACCTATGGGTTTTTCAGTGAATTTCAAAGGTTTTTTAAATGCTAATTCCTAACTATATAAGGCCTGAAACCTATGGTTTTTAAGTGAATTTGCAAGGTTTTTTAAATGCTAATTCCTAACTATATAAGTCCTGAAACCTATGGTTCTTTAAGTGAATATATATATTACCTAGTTAGGACCTAGTTACCATTGGAAATCCCCAACATTCTATTGGGAATAACTTTGGTGCCCGTTGAGGAATCTGCATGTAATGTTCCTTAAATTTGCTCATCTACGCTCCGCTCCTTCCCTGAAAGTTTCGGGGGGATTCGTCAAGCGGGGGCCGGGTCTCAAAACGTGTTTTCCCTATGTTAGTTTCCATAGGGACCTTTAACACGGCTACAGCCCGAACGGATGAATGGAATTACACCAAACTTGGCAAAATGGTAGGGCCTGGTATGCAGATGTGCATTTGCTATGTTTGGTGAAAATCCCTCCAGTAGTTCTTGAGAAAATTGAATTTGAAATTTTTCAAATGGCATTTTCTATGGGACCTTTAGACACGGCTACAGCTTGAACGGCTGAACGGAATTACACCAAACTTGGCAAAATGGTAGGGACAGGTATGCAGTAGTGCCTTTTCTTTATTTGGTGAAAATCCCTCCAGTAGTTGTTGAGAAAATTGAATTTGAGCAAATTATATATCTATTTGCGCTCAACATTCTATTGGGAATAACTTTGGCGCCGATTGAGGAATCTGCGTGTAATTTTCCAGAATTTTGGCCAGCTCCGCTCCGCTCCTTCCCTGAAAGTTTCGGAGGGATTCGTCAAGCGGGGGCCGAAAGGGGGGTCCCAAAACGTGTTTTCCCCATGTTAATTTCCATTGGGACCTTTAGACACCGCTACAGCCCGAACGGCCGAGCGGAATTACACCAAACTTGGCAAAATGGTAGGGACAGGTATGCAGTAGTGCCTTTTCTATATTTGGTGAAAATCCCTCCAGTAGTTGTTCAGAAAATTGAATTTGAGCAAATTATATATCTATATGCGCTCACCGTACGCGCACCGTACGCGTACCCTTACGTGCACGAGCGAGTTTCTGATTGGCTGGCAGTCGACTGTCAACATTCTAAACTGTCCAAACCAGGAAGTGTTGGCCACCATCTTGTTTTTCAGGAGAACTGAGGCACAAGAGAGTCCAAAACAAGAGTGGAAAACACGAAAAGGGGGCAAGGTAGAGACCCCCCAACCCTCTAGCCCTTCTCAGGGGGTCCCAGAAGGACCCCCAAGGGCAAACCAAATTTTTTAGAAAAATTGGCGGGTACGCACACCGTATGCGTACGGTACGCATACCGTGCGCGTACCGTGCGCGTATTCTGCGATTTAAAAAAAAAATGTTTTTTTGCACTTGGTGGTCCTTCTGGGACCCCCTGAGAAGGGCTAGGGGGTCAGGGGGTCTCTACCCTGCCCCCTTTTCGCGTTTTCCACTCTTGTTTTGTGCTCTCTTGTGCCTCACTTCTCCTGAGAAACAAGATGGCTGCTAAGGTGGTCCCAGAAGGATAACAACATATATAAACGTTATCCGCTAATAGAATTAGCATTTACAAAACCTTTGAAATTTATTGAAAAAAAATATAGGTTTCACGCCTGATATAGTTAGGAATTAGCATTTAAAAAAACCTTGCAAATTCACTGAAAAAACCAATGGTTTCAGGCCTTATATAGTTAGGGATTAGCATTTAAAAAACCTTGCAAATTCACTTAAAAAACCATAGGTTTCAGGCCTTAAATAGTATTATAGTTAGGAATTAGCATTTAAAAAACCTTGCAAATTCACTTAAAAAACCATAGGTTTCAGGCCTTATATAGTTAGGAATTATCATTTTAAAAACCATTGAAATTGCTCCTAGATAGTTAGTTGTACTAACTATATTTCGCGCACCCGCAATCCACTGCTGATGATGTCACATATTACATCATTCATGACATGGTCAGTGACATCACTGATGACATCACTGATGACATCTCAAATGACATCACTGATGACATCTCATTTGACATCACTGATCACATCACTGATGATATCATTCATGTGATAATACGATGCACCTCCTCACACTCTAATATAACCTTTGATACACCCAGTGTTAAATACAGACTACCATTCTTGAAACCATTGACACACCAATATCCGTTACTACATACGCACTCACTGATTCCTAGGTCTACACACACATTCACTCATTCACTCATAGAATCACTCATACATACAGTCACTAATCAATACAACACTACCATATGCACTCATACACCTTTACAGACACTCACACACTGCCACTCATCCATGGAGTTACTCACACACCTAGTCAGTCATGCAAAGAATCAATCACACTTCCATTTCCTCAACTATACAGTTATACACACAACACCGTACTTATTCAAACATATACTAACACATACTTACTCTCTTATACAATCACTGATACAAATACACAATGATCCATACAGCCACTCGCACATTCACTGGCTCTCATGTATAGTCATTTATATATGCCAACTCTCACATGCACTGTGTTTTACATATAAACTTTCTTGGACATGTAGCACTGAGATATCTATTCACTCACCAACACACCCATGCGCACAGTCAACCGCCCATATAGCTGTTTCCACATGCACTCTTGAACTCATACACCTAGTGAATCTACTGCTCATACATCTATGCACAGAGTCACACACCTCCCACACACACACTCAGTCTCCCATTCAAATACTTGGGCAACCAATCAATAACCCATATAGCCACTCATATAGCTACTGATCAACACATGCAGCAGCTTACACAACAACAGACATACTGATGCACACATTCAGACAGTTTAGTCACTAACCCATGCATTTAGTAAGACACATTTAATCACTCACTCATACAGTCAGTCACGCACCTACTAAATACTTCATCCAGACACTTATACATCCACTCATTCTTCAATATGTAAAGCATATTTAAACTTTACAGAAACACACAGTCACTGGATGATGTCATCAGTGATGTCAAATGAGATGTCATCAGTGATGTCATCAGTGATGTCATTTGAGATGTCATCAGTGATGTCACTGACCATGTCATGAATGATGTAATATGTGACATCATCAGCAGTGGATTGCGGGTGCGCGAAATATAGTTAGTACAACTAACTATATAGGAGCAATTTCAATGGTTTTTTAAATGCTAATTCCTAAATATATAAGGCCTGAAACCTATGGTTTTTTAAGTGAATATATATATACATATATATATATATATATATATATATATATATTACCTACTGGCGGTCGCCAGTAGGTATATATAGTTAGGATTAATTCCCTATGGGATTTTTGAAAATTCTATGTCTAATAACTTTGGCGTTTGAGGACGGAATCGGCTGAAATTTTCAGGAAAATGGCACATTTTGTTTCTGAGCAGCCCCTGAAAATTTGGTGGGGTTTCGTCAAGGGGGGGCTGAGAAAAAAGGGGGGTCCCAAAACGCGTTTTTCCCATTCATTTTTCCATAGGGCGGTTGGACTCACTTTTAGCTCGAACGGCTGAATGGATTTGCACGAAACTTGGCAAAATTGTAGGGACTGTTAGCCCGATGTGCCTTTGCTAGGTCTCAATATATTTGCTCCAGTAGTTTTTGAGAAATTAACGTTCAAAACAAGATATATATCTGTAACAGCGCTCCGGGCAGCGATCCGGTCCGCATACTTTTCGCGAAACGGAACTTTGCGCGCAGAAAGCTGATTGGCTCTCCGGTGTCTGTCAACATTCTAAACAGTCCGGAGCTGCCGCCATCTTATCTCTCGGTAGGATCGAGAGAGAAGAACTGGTGAAAAACGAAGGGGGAATTTATTGAAAGGGGGCAAGGTATACCCCTCTTGACCCCCTAGGAATGTTGTTGGGGTTATTACAGGGTCCCGTGGGGAAAATAAAAAAAAATGATTTTTCACGGTAGAAGCGCTTCACGGGCCGCGAACTGGGCCGCAAACTGGTAGCGAAACGGGAATTCGCCATTTTGTGCTTCGTTTTAATTGTTTAGAGACAAAAATTATCGCCGCACATCGGCCACAATGCATGAATATCGCTGAAAAGTCAGCGATATTCATGCATTATCCAGCAAATGCTCTTAGCCATGTTATCCACCTTCCATTGGATAACATGGCTAAAAACTGCTCTGTGCGTGAGCTTTTTTTTTTTTTTTTGCTGCGTGACGTTTGTTAACGTTCGATTCGATGGAAATCAGGAAGTGTTGACCACCATTTTGTCACTGCGAGTAAATATTTTGTTATAAATGAATCCTTATTGATAAACATTGTCTGCGCCATCTTGCGTTTTTGTCCAATGCCACAATTTTGTCGTGCACGGCAGCCAATTTAGATGCCTTGACCAGGGCCACTCTCTGCACGCCGCCGATCCTCAGCATGGCTCCCCACCCTCGCAAGCATCTCCCCCACGCACTGGTCACCCCCGCTCTCTCTCTCATGCATGGGACATATACTTCCCCCCATCTGCGCTGCTCTTCTCTGAGAATCACACCCTGTGCCCGCCCGACACCTCCCTTTCACCCTATTCACTACCGCACCCTCTGACACTCCTCTTCCTCTGTGTCCGATTGTCCAGGCCGGACCTAGGCTATCACCTAGCCCTGCGGATGTAGTTTATGGCCCCAGCTGTAGAGTATCCAGACATGCCAACCCTCCCGATTCTGGCGTGAGACTACTGATTTCAGTGCTAGTCTTTCGCTTCCCGATTCCTGCAAGGAAAAACCCGGGGGCATATTACCAACAACTAGCGGTAATTTTTGTCTCTAACTTGTTTAGAGACAAAAATTATCGCCGCACTTCGGCGAATTTTATCGCACATAAACCTTGCTATTAGCAAGGTTTATCGCAAATGCGATAAAAAACGGCCGCAATGCATGAATATCGTTGAAAAGTCAGCGATATTCATGCATTATCCAGCAAATGCTTTTAGCCATGTTATCCACTTCCCATTGGATAACATGGCTAAAACTGCTCAGGGCAGGTGTTAGGTTTTGGAGATATTCGCGCTTAGCGCGAATATCTCCAAAAGTTGGTAATAGGAGATAGCGATGGTTAGGGACTGTTTCCAGTCGCTAAAATCTTGGCACGCCCACTTTGCATGTCATTAGTGATAAATATCACTGATATGCAAAGCGGGGCCCAAGATGGTCGCTATCTCCTTTTAGCTGTCACTAACTGGTGGTAGCGACAGCTTGGTAATAGGGAGATAATTTTATCTCTTTTTTTTTTGGCTTTTAAAGCCAAAAAAGCGGAAATAAACCCCCTTGATAATATGCCCCATGATTTCTCGGGGGTTTCAGCTGACAGGGCTTGGTATTGTGTTACGTGCTAATTCTTCCAGGAAATGTCAGAGGGTCGATGCAGGGGTTCTAGAAGGGGTGATAAACCATTTAAGCCTCATGAACAAGCGCATGGTCTTTTAAAGATTTGTGAAGTACTCGGGGCGGCGGTGTGTGTGTGCCCTCTTTCAGGAGCGGGCGGGGGGGCACTGCCAGCAATTTGCAGGCCAGGCAGTGTTCAACACGTGCATCACCCTTTCTCTGCCTGCTATTGCGCTCCATGCTTCGGAAAGGTAAGAAAAAGAACGTGCATTTGAGTTTGAAATGTCCGATCTTGTAGCAGTACACTTGCAAAGCCCACACATGACAATAACCCGATTCAAGGCCCCATTCACCCGATTTTTTAAACATATATAGCACTCCAACAAAGTTAGATTTTAAAACTTTATTAACATTTAAATATAACGAACGCAACAAAAACTGTAAATATATTTAACTATTTTTTGAAATTAACCAGAACTATAACGATAACAACAACAACAACAATAATATAACTTTTATGCCTAAATTACGCAAACATTTAGCTAATCTGCTAAAGGGGGGAGTCGCCATTTCTTTACAATAATCAATAATGAAAAATCCACATCAATAGGGTTGCCCGTTTTCTCGATGCAGCACTATAGTGCAACATACACAGCACCTGGGGTGTCAAGAGTGAACAGGTCTTTCTTTGTTCCTTAAGATGTTATCTGTGTCAACCTCTTCCGAGAATGCTGATGCGTTAGGATTTCCTTGTGTTTCTTAATAGCATTCGTGTCTGTACACTTCTTTGTCAATTCTGTCAAGATGATAACTGCTTCATAAACAGACAATATCTTTGTTTAGTCATTAGTGTTAAGTGTGTCTGAAACTACAGTGCCCTTCTGTTTTTTTTTCTTCAGGCTCTACAGAGTTTTGTGTGTTGTTCTTTTGAGCGACAATTATTCCAGAGGTTTCAGGTTCACTTGTTTTGTCCTGCAGTGAGTTAACAGCTTTAGAGAGTTCATGTTTATTTGCTATGTCCTGCTGTTCGTCAACTGCTTCAGAGACGTCGGCCTCATTTGTTATGTTTGAGTAGATCCTGGACCTGCCCGGCCGCGCCCAAAATGACGCCGGTGTAAATGGGACTCGTAACTGCTTGTTGTGTACTGGTTGCCCAACCTTGATATCACGAGATACATATGCAGTTTTGAAGCACATGGCGGAGGCTTGTCTGCTGTAGTGGGGCGCCCCTTTATCGTTTCAGTCGCCATTCCGCCCGCTTTTGCTACACTGTGCCTTTTCCGCCATTCAGCTGTTTAGCGCCCGCTCTTACGGCTACAGCGTCTCGCTCACCATGTAGTTGAGTTGCTCCCACTCTTGCGGTGCAGCGATAGGCGGCTTCCACAGGACTCTTAAAATGGCGGTCGGCTCTTCGGATTTGGGCCTGGTCCAGTAAAATGGCTCTGGGACACCTTGGAACTCGGACGCTTGTCTGCCAGGGCTTGGGTTCCATTCTCGAAAGCGTCCCCTCAGCCTTGAAGATTGTACAAAAGTCTTGGGGGCCGTCGACTCCCGCAGGCTTCCGGTGGGGAGCGGCTGCCATGATTGCTTGCGGAATGGCCACGACGGAGCTACGAGATGGTGGTGCTCTCATGGTGACGCCAGCTTCAGTCTGAAACATCCAGAAACAAGGTGGGGCTTTCATTGTTTGGGAAAAAAAATGTTTTAATCCAATGAAAAGTGTTATTTTTAGGTCACATGACCTAGTCTTACATAATTAGGAAAAGAAAAGTAAAATGGACCAATGAAAAGTTTTATTAACAAGTCACATGACCTGTTATGCTTACGTTACGCGCTGCGCGGCGCGCTCTGGATCGTTTCCGGGAAGCTGCGCCTTGCGCACCGGAGCACTTCCTGGTGCGCTAATGCGTCGCGTCATATGACGCATTACGCGACAATGCAGGTCCAGAATATAGTCAAAATGTCTCCACCAACCAGCGGTCGGAATACAACCGCTTTCAGCAGTCCAAAAAGTTCGGTTAAATCTTAAGAGCGGGAGCAACTCAACTACATGGTGAGCGAGACGTTGTAGTCGCAAGAGCGGGCGGTAAACAGCTGAATGGCGGAAGAGGCACAGAGTACCAAAAGCGGGCGGAATGGCAACTAAAACGGTAAAGGGGCGCCCCACGACAGCGTGTCTTCAGGTCAAACGGATTGTGGGACAAGGTCCAGAATGGAAGATTCTTCAAAAGGGAAAAAATTCCGCCGGACCCCGGGAGCCGGCCACCTATGCCGGGGGCGATCTCAGGCCTCACCAGGGCAACACGACTTGGGGAGGGGGCAGGAGCCAAGCGCCCCCTCTCAGTCCGCGCCATCTCACCGCCCCTCGGGGGCCTCCGTCAAGCGGTTTAGGGAGGCACCGTATCACATTGTTTTCCAATGCAGTCAGGTCCACAAATGGACCCCACTTACTTTGAATAGTGAAGCTGCAGCAGGTGCAAATAAGGTTTAAACAGTGTTACAAGAGCTGCGTAGAACTCTGAAGTATGGCACTCAACAACCAGGACTTATGCCATTTATGTAAGGCAGTGACATGGAAGCAACTCAGGGACAAAAAGCATGAACGAACATTCACGTATGAAAATCTTATTTGGAGAAGGGGTAGAATCCAAACGCCCCCTGCCAGTTCGCGCCACTACACCGTATGTGGAAAATCTGAAGCCATCATTCTACAAACTCTCAACGCTTATTATCAGTGCATGAGTTTCATGCTTGATCGATTGAGCTAGCCGGATCGGGCAATAAAAAGTATAAAATAGTTATGTAAATAGTTATTTAATAAAATGTTTTACTCTGTTTCTTTGCTGGTGTGTTGTGTATATTTATAATATTTGCATAGGGTTTGTCGTTATTTTGGGCGGTGTGGGTGGCGGAGTCGAGCTGTTTTGCAGCCCTCATGGTGTGGAGCTCAGTTTATTTCACTATTTTCGTATTTCTCATGAAGGGTTATTCCTAATGTTTGAATTTTACCGAGGTCAAAAAGAGATCGAATTAGTGGTCTACTGATTTTGCTCGATTACTTTTATTTTTTTTATACGATTTTTCACTATCTGCAAAGACTAAACAGAGTATTGCGACTTTGTGCTTGTTTGTAAATAGAGAATGATCCAAAGAGAACCAATTGTAAAACAGTAAATACTTGGATAATAATCAATCAAATGGAGAGACAAGCAGGTACGACGGATTACAACAGGGGTAAAGGTCTGCGTTAACTACCGTTCACTATCTGCAAAGAGAGAGCACTACTAAGAGAAAAGAGGGGAGTGGGGGGGGGCAGCGTTCAAAGCACATCAGCGTGCATAAACACGAAAACGTTTTTACCTATCACGTACTTGACATTTGACAGCTTTTGATATTTGCTATTAAAAAACCATTGAAATTCACAGAAAAAACCATAGGTTATAGTCCATATATAGTTAAGAATTTGCATTTACAAAACCTTGAAAATTCAATGAAAAAACCATTGGTTTTAGGCCATATATAGTTAGGGAGTTAGGGAGATGTCATCAGTGATGTCATCAGTGATGTCACTAACCATGTCATGAATGATGTAATATGTGACATCATCAGCAGTGGATTGCGGGTGCGCGATATATAGTTAGCGCTTATAACTATATATGGAATTTCAATGGTTTTATGCGAGTAAAATAAGGTTTTCTAAATGCAAATCCCTAACTATATATGGCCTAAAACCAATGGTTTTTTCATTGAATATATATATATATATATATATATATATATATATATATATATATATATATATATATATATATATATATATATATATATATATATATATATATATATATTCACTGAAAAAACCATAGGTTTAACACCAGTAATAGTTAGATGGAAATTTTACTGATATAAAACCATTGAAATTCCCACGTTATAGTTAGATGGACTCACTATAACTTGCGCGTGCAATGCACTGCTGATGACGTCACATATTACATCACTCATGACATGGTCAGTGACATCACTCATGACATCACTGATGACACCATCCAGTGAATGTGTGTCTTTCTGAAAAATAAATATATTTTATATATGTATATGTAAAAGTTGATGGAAGAATAAATGTTTAAATAAGTGTCTAAATGGATGGTTTTTTAAAAAAAAATGATTGGTTAACTGGCTTATTAAGTGTATCTTAGTGAATACATATATTAGTGAGTAATGTTTAAATATTTAAATATATGTATTAGTGTTTCACTTTGTTTATATGTGGCTGCATGGGTTGGTGAGTAGCTACATGTGTAGGTATATGGGTTATTAGATGTTTTTTTAGTATCAGTATGAGTGTTTGTATGGTTTGGTGGGGGTATTACTTATCACATAGATGCATGAATGACTGACTCTCTCTTTGTATGTGTTTTGAAGACAGCATATGTGCAGGACTGTATGGGTGGATGAGTGTGTATATGTGTGTGTTACTGCGTGAATGACTGTCTCACTAGTGTCTTTATCAGTAACTACATATGTTTTAATCTAGTATATGTGAATATTGATGTATATAAGTGAGTATATGTGAGAGTAAGAGATTGTAAGAGTTCCTGTTTAAATAAGTATGTGTTTCTATAAGTGATTGTTTAAGACAGTAAGTATGTGTAAGTTTCCTTAGAAGTAAGGTGGTAGTGTGTGTTTAGCTGTATATGCAAATAAATGGATGTTCAATAGTTTACTTGCATGTGTGAGTATGTGTGAGAGTAACTTTTGGATGACTGTTGGTGTGTAACAGGATGTATAGGTGTATCACTACATATGATGAGTGAGTATATGTATGAGTGACTATATAGAACTGTTGGTGAATGAGTGGATGTGTATATAGATGGTAGAATTATTGAATTGGTTGTTGTAACTTTTATGTGTATCTCCATTTTTTTGAAAATGTTAATTTCTATTTTTGAATATGTGTTTCATGGGTTACATTACACTGAAAGGAGGTCTGTCACTCTGTCACAAGGATGATGTCATCAGTGATGTCATGAGTGATGTCACTGACCATGTCATGAGTGATGTAATATGTGACGTCATCAGCAGTGCATTGCACGCGCAAGTTATAGTGAGTCCATCTAACTATAACGTGGGAATTTCAATGGTTTTATATCAGTAAAATTTCCAGCTAACTATAACTGGTGTTAAACCTATGGTTTTTTCAGTGAATTTGATAGGTTTTTTAAATGCTAATTCCTAACTATAACTGGTGTGAAACCTATGGTTTTTTCAGTGAATTTGATAGGTTTTTTAAATGCTAATTCCTAACTATAACTGGTGTGAAACCTATGGTTTTTTCAGTGAATTTCATAGGTTTTTTAAATGCTAATTCCTTTGTATATCGAGTTTCTAACCTTTTTTTTTTTTTACAATTTGCTGTTTTTTTTTAAGTATTCATTTTTTTTATATAATTTTTTTCTTTTGCGCTCTGGGTGCGCGCTCCGGGAAGCTTTCAGCTAAGCTCTCCGGTAAGCTTTTCCGTGAGCTCACCTAAAAGCGCACCCAGAGCGCTACTGTCGTTCGTGAAAAAAATATGAATGAAAAGTTAATAATAATGCAAAACATTTCGTACCATACAAATAAAATTAGTTTTTTTTAATAAGGAAAATAATTATGCATTTCTGTAAAAGTTTGATGACGTCACTTCGGCGTGCAACGTAAGTGTCCTCGGAAGCGCCTACGTTCGCGGCGCGTAAACGCACGCAAAAGCGCCTACGATCGCGCCACGTTTGCGCCCCGGAAGCGCCTACGATCGCGCTGCGTAAACGCACCCGGAAGTGCTCCGGAGCGCGCAGCGTAAACGCGTCGGGTCATGTGACCCTAAAATAACACTTTTCATTGGTTGCTAACAGTTTTTTTTACAATGAATGAAATCCCCACCCATTTCCTTCACTTCTTCTTTCACTTTTGTGACTGAAAGACCTGCCTTTTTGCTCTTGCATATTTCTTGGTTAATCATGGCTGCCAGACCATCCAGCAGTGAAGATGAGCCTGAATTCATCGATGAAGAGCCTCCTCAACCAAAGGTGAAAGAGCATTTCATCTGGAAATTTTTTAAGTTTCCAGCAGACCAGAAGAAGGTGAATGCACCAAAAGTGGAGTGCAGGATCTGCAAACAGGTCCTGTCACGGGGTAACCCCCAAAAAAAGTACTCTTTTGGGAACTTTACCATGATCCGACATGTGGAGAGGAGGCACCCCCAGAATTTTGCCCGGGAAAGTGTCAGGGCTCTGGCACAAGAGGTTCCCAGAGATGGGGCCTCTACATCAACCGGAGGAGCAACTTCTTCTGGGAGAGAGCAATCGCAGGAGCAGGTGCCAAACATACAACCTGCATTTAACCATGGGGTCGTCAGATGCAGATACTGCAATCAACTCCTCACCTATGGGGAGCAAAGTGTCCTGCGCATGGTTCGAGCATTGGAGAACCATCGCTGCCCTTCCCACCCCTAATTTTTTTGTTTTCTTTTTGCTTCTGTTGAGCAGTGTCCATTCCCTGTTTTTGTTCCTGTTCAGTTAAAAGAAGAAAACCATATGGCTGAGATACCCGCCACCCCCTCTCAACACAATCCCCAAGGATGGGAAACCGGAAACAGTTCTGAAGTTTTTGGAAGACGGGAGGGAGTGACCCTCCCGGCCGTATTTATTAAAATATGAAACAAAATTAAAACATTAAATAAACAGTTTCATATTATATACAATTTCATTACCACATTGCGATGTTTGGCTAACCTTAACAGATTCTCTAATACAAAGGTTCTCCTAGCCGAACTAACATCCTACAAAACATTTACTTGAAATTTTGAAATTGTACATCCTAACGTTTAAGGGCCAACGGCAAGGTCGTAACCGGTGTCAAGATCCCTAACCCAGAAATATCGCCCTCACTTGTGAGGGGCGGCCCAGAGGCGTACCTCAAGTGCAATTACCAATTTCCCTTGACTTGACGGGGGCCCCAATAAAACTCGACGCCACTTAGAGGTCGTACGAGGACTCGTGTGAGGTATCTAGAAGCTAGCGTAGACCCCCACCCAAACCCCACACAACTTACCACATCTGCCGTCGCAGACGTCCTGGCCCCGGGAAATTCCCCAGGAGGGGGCTGTAACCCCTCCTACCCAGGAAGGGGCCTTGACCGCCTTTCCTTTTCTTTCGGCGACCCATCCTTAGAAGGGACCGCCTCCCCGTTGAGGGGCCAATGGCCACCTCCCCCGAGCGCTCCCATCCGTGCTGGGTGACGCCCACTCATAGGGATCTTCCAATTAGTGCTCACCGATCATGACCTTACCGCCCGACCAAAATAAATACGACAATGCTAACTAAATGACTAAACTAAAAAAGACAGTAGCAACTACATTTTTATTAAAAGCATGCTTACCAATGAACACTAAAGCAGAATTTCTTTATTTGCGAAACGTAACACAAATCGACCATTCTTTATTACATACTCAAAATCATCACGATAATACCACAACCTGTAAACGAAAATCAAAGTTATCCATCAACTTTATTCAAAAAACCACTTGCTGTCCTCAGGGGCTGGTGGGTGGGTCAAAATTGGCTCTTCGCTCCGTCTCGAGCTCACGTGCAGCGAGGAGGTGCAGCTTCAGAGCACAGGAACAAGAGGATGCCTTCTGATCTTGCTTCTCCTTTTATCCGTCTTCAGGGCGGGCGTAAACCCGCCCCTGCCTGCCCCAAGGGCGTGGCCAGCCGTGTCAGTGTCTAGGCCAACCCACTCTAGGGCGGGAACAGGCGCGCCCCGGCTACGCCGCTTCGGGCATACCAGCCGAGACTCGCCTCCCGCCCAAGATGGCTTCCCGGGGGGATCGTGGTACTCCGCCATACGTTCGGGGGGACCGAGTGGTCGCCCCTTTCCATATGGCTGAGATACCCGCCACCCCCTCTCAACACAATCCCCAAGGATGGGAAACCGGAAACAGTTCTGAAGTTTTTGGAAGACGGGAGGGAGTGACCCTCCCGGCCGTATTTATTAAAATATGAAACACAATTAAAACATTAAATAAACAGTTTCATATTATGTACAATTTCATTACCACATTGCGATGTTTGGCTAACCTTAACAGATTCTCTAATACAAAAGTTCTCCTAGCCGAACTAACATCCTACAAAACATTTACTTGAAATTTTGAAATTGTACATCCTAACGTTTAAGGGCCAACGGCAAGGTCGTAACCAGTGTCAAGATCCCTAACCCAGAAATATCGCCCTCACTTGTGAGGGGCGGCCCAGAGGCGTACCTCAAGTGCAATTACCAATTTCCCTTGACTTGACGGGGGCCCCAATAAAACTCGACGCCACTTAGAGGTCGTACGAGGACTCGTGTGAGGTATCTAGAAGGTAGCGTAGACCCCCACCCAAACCCCACACAACTTACCACATCTGCCGTCGCAGACGTCCTGGCCCCGGGAAATTCCCCAGGAGGGGGCTGTAACCCCTCCTACCCAGGAAGGGGCCTTGACCGCCTTTCCTTTTCTTTCGGCGACCCATCCTTAGAAGGGACCGCCTCCCCGTTGAGGGGCCAATGGCCACCTCCCCCGAGCGCTCCCATCCGTGCTGGGTGACGCCCACTCATAGGGATCTTCCAATTAGTGCTCACCGATCATGACCTTACCGCCACAGGCCGGATAGTTGACCGGCTATCCGGACCCCCCACAACACTCCTACCTAAAGGTCATGGTATAACGTTTTTAGCCATGCTAAGAAGTCTCCTATGAGCAACTCATTCCCCACCCGAGACAAATGCACTCCATCCCCCAAATACATACTGTCATCATTAATACACCCATGCGAAATAGAATGCAGTGTCTTGGAACGGAACAACCTACTCACTTTGTTATTAAGCTTTCTAACAGAATGATTTAAAGCAGGAACCGAAATAGCCCCCCGCCACACTTTTCGTGGGATCATATGGGACCATGCAATTGCGCACCCTGGAACTCTCCTCGCTAACCAACTTACAGTGGAAAGCATCGCCTCAAGAAGAAGTCGTCTACCAGTGGTGACCAAATCATTACCCCCAAGATGTACTATGACTACAGACGGCGGTGACCTCGTCCGCCCTAGCAAACCCTCAAAAAATGATTGAAACTGGTCAATACAGAGACCGCCTCTTCCGTAGAAGGACACACTGTACCCGTATTCCCCAGCTACGTGAATCATGTCACCTGCCTTGAATACGTCTGCGGCACGTCTCACGTATGAGTGGCCCACGACCCACACCTCCTTTTTCACAGCCGGTGATGTCTGACCGCTGGCCAGGTGTTGGGTCGACTGCAAAGTCCGCCCCGCCTCGTAGGCTTGCGCAACTGAAAACCAAACAAAAACAAGAAGCGTGAGTACATCGTTACAGCTTCACAACATGTGCAACCGCACATACCTTTTATAACAATTGGAGGACCAACGCCCCACCCGTTTAACTTGTTCTACATTCAGACCCCTGGCTGTAGCTTCTGTAGCAGCCCCTATCCGAAAGGAATGGGTCCCAAACTCGCCCGGGTTCCAGCCCGCAGCGGCAATCGACATCGCAAGCACCCGCTGAAACTGAAACTTTGTCAGTGGGGTGGCGTCAGCGTGTCTCAACAAGGTCCCCCCCCATGATGCCACCCTTCGTGCTAAATAATCTTCTAAACACTTTACCGGGCACATGGAGGACCCGGGAATCCTGCGTATGATTACGCAGTCACCCATCCCACTTTGATCGGTCTTGGACCTGACAAATGAGACCGTCATTGTCTCCCCTCTGATCTGGACGTGCTCCTGGCACAATCCTCCTGTCACATCCTGCTTGTTCCTCGCCACTAGTTCGCTTACCCCCATAGCCCCATGGAATGCCAGCGTAAAAGCGGCTCGGAATAACACTGTCTCAAACTGAGATGAACACGTAGCAGGGAGTCTGGATAACAACTGGGCCAGCCTATCCAAACCTATCGGGCGCCTCTCGTCTACTCTGCGACCCTCAAGGCGTTGCCACCCCCGTAGCGCTTTCTGTACAACGAAAGACGCTGTCGGGTCATGGATCCCATGAGCCCTAGCAACAAAGGAAATGGCAGCCCGATGCCTCTGAGCCGTGGCCACCGACTTCCCGACTAGATGTAAGGACATCAGAAAATTTACCACCCACTCCTCCTGGCCCCAAAGCTCCTCTCTATCAGTCCCCAAAAAGGCTAAATAGGACCGGAACGCCCCTTCATATGCCTTCCTCGTCCTGGGTGCTAAACTCTCTCCCACGAGGTTACGAAGTTCGGGGCACCGAGAGACCAGAGAGCTTCGGGAAAGGGTGCCGGCTCCGGGTCCGCTGTGGGAAGAAAACCCCAGAAAGCCTGCATACGAAAACGAGACAGTGCATCAGCCGCCTGGTTCATTACCCCTGGGACATGTCTTGCTCTGAATAGCACATTCAATTGCATACACAGTAAAACAATTTCCTTGAGCAGTCTCAAAATCCATTTGCATCGTGCTGCCTGGCTTTTGATACACTCGACCACGGTCATATTGTCAGACCAAAATACCACAGAGTGATCTTTGAACCCTTCGGGCCAAGTTCTCAGGGCCACTAAAATGGGGAAAAGTTCCAGGAAAGCAATGTTACTTGTCAGTCCACTGTCATGCCACCATGTCGGCCACTTTTGTGCAGACCATCTTGTGCCGAAGATGGCACCAAAACCTATGCTCCCTGCCGAATCTGTCCACAGCCCCAGCTCCTCAGAGGACACGGCCGGTTTGTTCCAGACGACTCGACCATTGAAATCCGCCAGAAATGCCAACCAAATGCGCATGTCCTGGCGGACCTCTGCCGAGAGCCTTGTGCGATGATGGCCCTCCTTCAGGCCGCCCATGGCTCGAGCAATCGAACGGGAAAAGGGGCGGGCCATTGGTATAACCCTCAGGGCAAAATTCAACTGGCCCACTAACTGCTGTAATTGCTGCAGCTTAACCTTAGGTCCACTTATACACATTTGCAGGGATGTCCTGAACTTTGACACTTTGTCAGCTGGTAAACGAAAACAACCTTCTCCGGAGTCTAACTCGATCCCCAGAAACTCGAGGCAAGTGGAAGGCCCCACAGTCTTACCTGGTGCCAATGGCACGCCAAACTGATTCATCAAGACACAAAATTGCGCCAAAGCCTGCCCACATTCCGGATCCCCGGCTGCCCCCAGGAACAAAAAATCATCAAGGTAATGCATCACATGTTGGAAACCCGTCTTCCTTGTGAAGACCCATTGTAGAAAACTACAGAATTTTTCAAAATAGGCACAAGATATAGAGCACCCCATCGGCATACACCTATCCATGTAATAATGACCCTGAAACATGAAACCTAGGAGATGCTGATCGTCTGGATGTACCGGGAGCAACCGGAACGCTGACTCGATATCAGATTTTGCCATCAGCGCCCCGGGCCCCAGGCGATTCAAAATGGCTACGGCCTCATCGAAGGATGCGTACCGCACCGAACACACTTCCGGGTCTATCGCTTCGTTTACGGAAAGACCACGTGGGGCTGATAAATTATGTATCAGCCGAAACTCACCCGGGTCCTTCTTTGGGACCACACCTAAAGGGGAACAAACAAAGTTAAGAACCGCTGGTACACTAAACGGACCGGCGACTCGACCTCGAGTAACCTCCTTCCTGATCTTATCCTGTACCACGGTCGTATGCTGGAAGACCGATAGCTGATTTTTACATTTCTCTACACCTTGAAAGTCCCCCACTGGGATGCGGAAACCATAAGAAAACCCGTTCCGCAACACCCCAGCAGAAGTACGATCCGGGTATTCACTGAGCCAGGGAATCATTGCCAAGGTATCAATCGGGGTAGGTAGAGGCGCCCCTCGGACTATGTTAGACCTGTTTGGCGCCTCCTCTACCCCCGTTATCACCCGTTTTGGCTCTGCACGTGGACTCAGGATGGGATGATTGCCCACACCCACTACATTCGTGTCTAAATTTGCACGATCCCTGGGGCCTAGTACATTTACCCCTGTTGAAGTTCCAACAAACCCCCCTTTTTCCTGTATTGCCGGCAGGCCTCGAGTAATTGTCGGTACCCGCACCTGATCGAAAGGGCGTCCCCGCATACTGGCGGGAGGATTCGCCAACGTTACTCCCTACTAATGGCAATTTTAACATACCAGTATCCTCCATTTTGGACCATGACACAGAATCATAACAATCCCACGTTAAGTTTTTATCATGTTCTTTAGCCTTTCTAAACAGATTATCATAGCAGAACCAATGATTACCCTCGTGTGATACCGAGTACCCCATGATTCGTGACTGATAAATCGGCAATTCGGGTAACAGATCGGGCCTTCGTTCCCCCAAAATCGATGTAAAAACCCCCCACGCTTTGCCCCAATTGCCAATGTTTTCATTTACCTTAAAGGCGGCCATTTTTGCGCGCCAAACACTCGGATGCATGAGATCCTTCTGGCCCTTAACATGCTCCATCTCATAGTGATCAGTAAGCAACGAGAAGATGTTTACGTACTCCCCTGCCCATATCTTCTCTTTAATAGCCACAGGAACATGCTGACCCAACTTTTCCCTACGAGAGGGTGCTGACTCATCCCTCGCAATCGGCAATGGCCGCTTACCTGAACCGGACGCTGCCTCTGCTACTGAACCCGTCCCCTGTGGCTTCTCTACTGCTGCAGCCGGCGTGGACACCTTCGCTGCTTCCCGTGACTCACGCAGTTGCTTCATCAGCACCTGTGCGTCGACAGCCGTGGCGCCCTCGCTACCTTTACCCAACCACGCTGCTAATTGTGCTGCCAGCTCGGGCGGCATATCTTCCCCGGACACGGGGGTGACCACAACGGGAATCGGATTCCCTTCCTCCGGCACGGGAGTGGGTGCCTCGAGCGGGGTACTGGGACCCGGGATGCCTTCCCCAGCTGCTCCCCTCCTGGGCCTCTTGTTTTTCCCTCCCGGGGCTGCTCCCGCCAAAGGACGTTTCGGTCCCCCTTCCTCGTCTTTATCCATTCGCCTCTTTAGTTCGGTCATCTCTTTCATGAGAACGCGCAGCATCTGGTCAGTAGTCATGCGCTTTCCCGCCTTCTTCGGCATTCTCCAACAGAGTATTTGAAAAACAAACAAGACCGATTACAACGCTCAAAATTGGCTCTTCGTTCCGTCTCGAGCTCACGTGCAGCGAGGAGGTGCAGCTTCAGAGCACAGGAACAAGAGGATGCCTTCTGATCTTGCTTCTCCTTTTATCCGTCTTCAGGGCGGGCGTAAACCCGCCCCTGCCTGCCCCAAGGGCGTGGCCAGCCGCGTCAGTGTCTAGGCCAACCCACTCTAGGGCGGGAACAGGCGCGCCCCGGCTACGCCGCTTCGGGCATACCAGCCGAGACTCGCCTCCCGCCCAAGATGGCTTCCTGGGGGGATCGTGGTACTCCGCCATACGTTCGGGGGGACCGAGTGGTCGCCCCTTTCCAAAAGTTCTTTTCAGAACTACCTCCAATTCTCATCAAAGAGCTATATTCTTAAAAAAATGAAGAGTAAGTGAAATATAGTGCATTGATAATTGAAAGGAGAATGAGTAAGAAAGAACAGAAAGGTATGAGAGGTGAAAGGAAGTGAAGTAGGAGGAATGAAAGAAGGTGAGTGTTAGAAAAGAAAGTTATGACACAGTGAATAAACTGGAGGCCTCATTTCTGAAAAGTGACGCATCGCTACGTGAAAACAGCGATGCGTCACTTTTCTGGACGCACTCCTTATGACATTCCAGATATGTCATATTTAATATATGACTAATCAATTCGCAAGGAGTTACAGATATGTCAGTATTTCTGACGTATCTGTAAACACAAAAGTAACGCATTGCTGGAGTGCGTCACAAAAGTGACGCAACTCCAGTAATGTGTCCTTTCACATGGAAAAAGCACCATGTGAAAGGTCTGCTGTGAAGCAGGCGCAAGATTTTGACGCAACAGCATCCTAAAAGTGACGCACTGCGTCGTTATTACCAAGCCTTTTGCGGGGGAACACCCCCTCTGCATGCATTATACCTGACGCAGATATAATGTGGGGCTTGATTTTAAAAAGTGACCCATCTACCTAGATACGTCACTTTTTAAATATAACGCAACGAGGCGCATTTTTTTACACCACTGGTGCGATGCGTCACTTTTCTGTGCGCACTCCTTATGACATTCCAAGTAACGCATTGCTGGAGTGCGTCACAAAAGTGACGCAACTCCAGTAATGTGTCCTTTCACATGGAAAAAGCACCATGTGAAAGGTCTTGCGTCAGTCTAACACCTGCTGTAAAGCAGGCGCAAGATTTTGACGCAACAGCATCCTAAAAGTGACGCAGTGAAATCTCAAAGATTTCACTGCGTCGCTATTACAAAGCTTTTTGCGGGAGAACACCCCCTCTGCATGCATTATACCTGACGCTATTTTTAAAAAGTGACGCATCTAGGTACATGGGTCACTTTTTAAAACTCTGCGCCACATTATATCCGCGTCAGGTATAATGTATGCAGAGGGGGCATTCCCCCGCAAAAAGCTTGGTAATAACGACGTACTGAAATCTATGAGATTTCTCTGCGTCACTTTTAGGATGCTGTTGCGTCAAAATCTTGCGCCTGCCTCGCGTCACTTTTATTTTTACAGATATGTCAGAAATACTGATGTATCTGTAACTCCTTGCAACATGATTCGTCATACATTAAATATGACACATCTGGAATGTCATAAGGAGTGCGCACAGAAAAGTGACGCATCGCACCAGCAGTGTAAAAAAATGTGCCTCGTTGCACTATATTTAAAAAGTGACGCATCTAGATAGATGCGTCACTTTTTAAATATTGCGTAACAATGCGCATTTTTTTACACCGCTGGTGCGTCACAAAAATTGACGCACAGGCGGCGCAAAACTGGCAGCGCAAGGCCTTCATAAATATGGTCCTGGATTTTCCCCGTGCTTCGCCGGTGCGCGTACCATGTGCTTCCCCCGCGCAAAACGAAAAAAAAAATAAAAAATGTAATGCCCCGCAGGACCCTATTTTAGCCCCCACATCAAACCTAGGGGGTCAGAGGGGGTCTACTCTTCCCCCTTATGGTCATTTGCCCCTTTTTTTTCAAACCCCTTGTGTCTCGATTTTACCGAGACACAAGATGGCGGCCGCTCCAGACTGTTTAGAATGTTTACAGACACCCAAGAGCCAATCAGCTTCCTGCGCGCAAGTTGCGTGTCGCGCCTGGAGCGCACTCCGGTGCGCGCACCGGAGAGCGCCTATAGATATATATATTTTTTTGAACCTAAATTACTCAAAATCCACTGCAGCACATATCTTGAGACATAGCAAAGGCACATCGGGCTACCAGTCCCTTCAATTTTGCCAAGTTTGCTGGAAATCCATTCAGCCGTTCAGGCTAAAAGTGAAATCGACCGCCCTATGGAAATGAACATGGGGAAAACGCGTTTTGGGACCCCCCTTTTATCTCGGCCCCCGCTTGACGTATCCCCCCCAAACTTTCAAGGAAGGACCGGAGCTCGACGAGGCCATTTTCAGGAAATTTTCAGGCAGATTCGTCAACCGGTGCCAAAGTTATTCCAAATAGAATTTTGAGATTTAACATTGAAAAAAATCCTAACTATAACTACCTACTGGCGACCGGCAGTAGGTAATATATATATATATATATATATATATATATATATATATATATATATATATATATATATATATATATATACGGCAGTAGGTAATATATATAGATATATATATATATATATATATATATATATATATATATATATATATATATATATATTACCTACTGGCGGTCGCCAGTAGGTAGTTATAGTTAGGATTTTTTTCAATGTTAAATCTCAAAATTCTATTTCGAATAACTTTGGCACCGGTTGACGAATCTGCCTGAAAATTTCCTGAAAATGGCCTCGTCGAGCTCCGGTTCTTCCTTGAAAGTTTGGGGGGGATACGTCAAGCGGGGGCCGAGATAAAAGGGGGGTCCCAAAACGCGTTTTCCCCATGTTAATTTCCATAGGGCGGTCGATTTCACTTTTAGCCCGAACGGCTGAATGGATTTCCACCAAACTTGGCAAAATTGTAGGGACTGGTAGCCCGATGTGCCTTTGCTATGTCTCAAGATATGTGCTCCAGTGGATTTTGAGAAATTTAGGTTCAAAAAAATATATATATCTATAGGCGCTCTCTGGTGCGCGCACCGGAGAGCGCTCCAGGCGCGCCACGCGACTTGCGCGCAGAAAGCTGATTGGCTCTCAGTTGTCTGTAAACATTCTAAACAGTCCGGAGCGGCCACCATCTTGTGTCTCGGTAGGATCGAGACACGAGAGGTGGGCAAAACAAAGAGGGAAATGACCATAAGGGGGCAGGGTAGACCCCCCCTTGACCCCCTAGGTTTGATGTGGGGGCTATAAAAGGGCCCCGCGGGGCATTTAAATTTTTTTTTTTTTTTCGTTTTGCGCGGGGGAAGCGCCCGGTACGCGCACCAGGTAGCGCACCGGGGAGCGTAAAATGAGGGAAAAAGATGACAGAGTTTTTAAAAAATGAAGTTTTTATTTAGAAATTGGAGGTAGTTCTAAAAAGAACTTTTTTTTTCTTCTTTTTGTTGTTTTATATTTTTTTTGTGTTTTTTGAACTTTTTGAACTTTTTTTGGCTTTTCAAAACAGTTTTATATTATTTTTGTATTTTTTTAGGGGGAGAAACAAAAAAAGGGAATTGAAACTGGCTCAACTGGAGAGAAAAAATAAAAAAAAAAAAAAATTACTTCTTTTTGGGGCACTTGTGATTATCACCTGCAAGGACGATGAGCTTAACGCTTTTTTCACCATAGGCGATAAGCTTGCCACATGCAGAACAAGTGATTTTAAAATCAGCAAATCTTGGCTGAATGCAAGGCATCATCTCGGATGTTTCTGGTCCCGATGAAGTGGGTTGGTTTGTTTGGGAGGTGGTCCTTGACGACTGGGGGAGGTTACTGGCCAGTTCCCTGAACTCAGCACAAGAGTAGTTGTTTGGGTGCTTTCTGGTCATATGACGAATCATGGTATAGTTACCAAATGAATATTTTTTGTTTGGGTTGCCCCGTGAAAGTTCATCATTGCAGATTAGGCAAGTTACCTTGGGTGCATTCACTTTTTTCTTGCCCTCTGCTGCTACTGAAGCCATTATTAATATCAAAAAGGTACAGAGATGTACAAACAGGTCTTCCTCAGTCAAAGGACAAAGTCAGAATAAGGAAAAAAGGTGGGGTCTTTCATCATTTAGAAAAAAAACTGTCCTGAACCAATGAGAAGTGTTATTTTCAGGTCACAAGACCAGGGGCTTCATCATTATGAAACTAAAACTGTTATGAACCAATGAAAAGTGTTATTTTCAGGTCACATGACCCGACGCGCTTACGCTACGCGCCCCGGGGCGCGCCCGGGGGCGCTTCGGGTCGCGTAGCGTAAGCGCGTCGGATGTTTACGTTGCGCGATCGTATTCGCTCGAGTACTTCCGGGTGCGCTTACGCCGTGCGTATCACGCGGACGCGGCTACGCGATACGTCATGATCATGTTTTCGTTCGCGATATTGGCGCTTACGGGACGCTCCTCGGAGCGCGCCCGGGGGCGCTTTATAAAAGTACGCTTTTCGGGGCGCTCCCCGGGAAGCGCACCGGGAGCGCTCCAAAGCAAAAAATAAAAAAATTTAAAAAAATGGGAAAAATTGTAGGGACTGGTAGCCCTATTCTTAAGTGGTTTTTACGAAAATTAACTTTGATAAAATATATATTGGGCTATATATATATGCCAAAAT
This sequence comes from Lissotriton vulgaris, assembly GCF_964263255.1. NCBI lineage: Eukaryota > Metazoa > Chordata > Amphibia > Caudata > Salamandridae > Lissotriton > Lissotriton vulgaris. The sequence goes on along the minus strand of NC_141685.1, from coordinate 1,340,856,343 downwards.
GCCAAAATGTAACCCAAATGTAGTCCAATGTAGCCCAATGTAGCCCAAAGATGGCCACCAGAGACCAAAAAATGTAAATGTAGCCCAAATTTCAACTAGATGTAGCCCAACTGTAGCCCAATGACAGAATGTACCAGAGTGTTCTAAAGAACAACTAGAGTGCTAACAGTCTTATTTATAAAGTGAGACTTATAGTTAGGAATTAGCATTAAAAAAACCTATGAAATTCACTGAAAAAACCATAGGTTTCACACCAGTTATAGTTAGGAATTAGCATTTAAAAAACCTATGAAATTCACTGAAAAAACCATAGGTTTCACACCAGTTATAGTTAGGAATTAGCATTTAAAAAACCTATTAAATTCACTGAAAAAACCATAGGTTTCACACCAGTTATAGTTAGCTGGAAATTTTACTGATATAAAACCATTGAAATTCCCACGTTATAGTTAGTCGGACTCACTATAACTTGCGCGTGCAATGCACTGCTGATGACATCACATATTACATCACTCATGACATGGTCAGTGACATCACTCATGACATCACTGATGACACCATCCTTGTGACACACTGACAGACCTCCTCTCACTGTAAAGTAACCCTTGAGACACATATTCAAAAATAGAAACTGAAATTTTAAAAAAAATGGAGATACCTATATCAGTTACAACAAGCAATTCAGTAATTCCACTATCTATATACACATCCACTCATTCACCAACAGTTCTATATAGTCACTCATACATATACTCACTCATCATATGAAGTGATACACCTATACATCCTGTTACACACCGACAGTCATACAAAAGTTACTCACACACATATTCACACGTGCAAATAAACTATTGAACATCCATTTATTTGAATATAGAGTTATACACACACTTCCACCTTACTTCTATTGAAAATTACACATATTTATTCTCTTAAACAATCACTTATAGAAACATACTTATTTAAACAGGAACTCTTACAATCTCTTACTCTCACATATACTCACTTATATACATCAATATTCATATATACTAGATTAAAACATATGTAGTTACTGATAAAGACACTAGTGAGACAGTCATTCACTCACTAACAAACACATATAGACACTCATCCACCCATACAGTCCTGTACATATGCTGTCTTCAAAACACATACAAACAGAGAGTCAGTCACTCATGCATCTATGTGCTAAGTAATACCCCCACCAAACCATATAGACACTCATACTGATACTAATAAAAATATCTAATAACCCATATACATACGCATGTAGCTACTTACCAACACATGTAGCCACTTATACACAAAGTGAAACACTAATATATATATTTAAATATTTAAACATAACTCACTAATATTTATTTTTAAGAAAGACACATATTCACTGCATATAGTGAGTCCGACTAACTATAACGTGGGAATTTCAATGGTTTTTTTCAGTGAATATATATATATATATATATATATATATATATGTATATATATATATATATATATATATATATATATATATATATATTTTTTTTTTTAATGACAGAGCTATTAATCTATATGACCATAACTGTATGCTTTTAACCATGATTGATTGTGCCTGAAAAAATTACTTTTCTTGTTTATCAAGGAGTAATGATAAGGACAGTGACATACAAGCGATAAGGCTAGCGACCACCTATAGCAAACAAGAAAAAAAGATTAGCAATATTATCTACACCCAGCGGCCTATTGTCCTGATAGACATTACTTTAAAATCTATCCTGCTGTTAAGACCTCCTATTACATTCAGGCGAGCACCCTCGATGAGGGATGCTCTTGTTAAATCTAGCCCTGAGTTCACCCTGAAATCCACTTGGCTTTCTAAACAGTTTAAAAAAAATGTAAGTCTTGTCGGGCATATATGTTTGGTGCGAATGTTACTGAATATACAACTGCTTTCAGCACCATAACAGTGCCCATAAAAGATCACCTCTCATGCCCCACTGAGTATGCCGTTTATATGTTGGAATACTCCTGTGAGCTCAAATATGTTGGCAGTACAAAACTCCCGGTGTTCAACAGAATTTTGCAACACCTGTGTGCTATTATCAACTCGGATTCCAACTATTCGGTAGCCCGCCACTTTAAATTGGTGCATCAAAATAATATAAATGAACTGCAGTACTGTGTATTAGGGACAGTTCCCATATCTCGACGAGGAGGGAAGAGAGAAAGGAAGCTTCAACAGTAAGAATCACATTTTATCTTGACCCTTGACACCAAGATGCCCAATGGGTTAAATACAAGTGAGGATTTACACAATTTCCTTTAAGAATTTCCAACTCAGAATAGGTATCCTATAGATCAGTGGGCCTTCGTGTCAAGGTCTGATTCACAGTCTCTTCCTTTTCCAGAGGTTCCCTCTTACTACTTTTTTCCACCATTGGTGGTAAACTTGTCTTTTTCTGTGTACTGTAATTTATCACTAGAGAGTAGCAGATTATTGCAAACTGTAAATAATTGATTGTTGATCTGACACTTGCACTTTATAGAGACTAGCACTTGCACTTTCCATGGCAATTAGTACCAGCAATTCAGTTTACCAGCACCACTGGGCAGCCTCATCAACTTGTTTATAAGTGTACATTTATTGGGTTTTAGGTTTTTAGCATTTCATGCTTCACTCATGGGCTTGTTTAGTTTTAATATGCACTGCACTTTACAGACTATGATTATCTGGGAATGACGAATATGTAACAATGTGGTGGTACACCTAAGAGGCTTTATTGATAGGTATTTCAGTTAGGCACTAGCCGTGGATGAAGATCAACAGGTTGTGAAGCATATGCATTTAATTATTGGCCATCTATGTTCATATAAGTAGTAGCACTAGCATTTTAATGCATTGTCTTATTGATGACATCAAAGTGATCTTACGGCATTATGTTATTTTATAAAATGCATATTTGGCTTTTCAAACCTGATTTTCTCCATGTTCTGAGAATATCAGAATTTTAGGCAATTTAATTTATGATGTTATATATGATATGGCATACCCCTGGATATCTCTTCTTTATTGTAACTTGTATAGTCTGTTTTCTATTTTTAACACATTGCCCTATCAGTCCTTTTTAAACCGATTGGTCATTCATTGCATTTAAGTTTGAATTTGTCAGTAGCTTGTCATGTGATCAAGATCTCGCTGGAGCGATCGAAATGCGTCATGGCGGACACTGGTCTGTTTTGCACTCTGAGGTGTTATCAGGATTAAGAATAAAAGAAATTTACAAGCAACTTTTATAGACTGAAGGCGTTTTGTGGTCTGTACCTGGAAGGGACCCCCTGAGCAAAGAAGGTGGGCCAGGATTGTTGAAATTTGGGTGTGTGTGTATATATATATATATATATATATATATATATATATATCGTCCAGAACTCCTCCAAAGGAAGAAGAGAGGCCACACCAGGGGAAACAATGAAGGCTTCTTTATTCGACAAAACACCCACAGTGGCGAATGCATTTCGGCTCAAAGTTCGCCTTCCTCAGCGCCATGGGTATATGCACGGTTCAGGCACCTGCTTGACTTAAAATGTCTTTGCCTCCTCCTGCTGCTTGACACGTGACTCCGCCCCTTCAGGTGAGTACCAATCGCCTGACACTTCCTGCAGGCTGCTCGTAGTGCGGTGCCTACAGGACCCAGAATGCACCAAACTTGGCCGTTTCCTGGTGTCTTGCGGGGGTAAGTCCTGTCACAGTCAATTGTAGTGCCCCCAGGGGGTTTGCCGAACACTAGCTGCCTTCTCCGCTCCCCAAATCGCAGCCACCTCCAAAATCCGGGAAACAATATCGGCGGGGGCAAAGTAGGAAGTCCTCCACGCCCACAGTGCAATCTAGCCGATTGCTACATCGCCCCATATCCTCCCAGGTTCGGTGGTGGGCCCCGGTCTTTCCCTTACCAGGGACAACAAGAATTCCGCAGAAGCGAAGACCAGCGTTGCCAGGGCCAACTAAGTGCTGCGCGGACCTCTCAAAGCGCGACATCTGGTACACGCGCTGAAATATCATCCAGAACTCCTCCAAAGGAAGAAGAGAGGCCACACCAGGGGAAACAATGAAGGCTTCTTTATTCGACAAAACACCCACAGTGGCGAAGGCATTTCGGCTCAAAGTTCGCCTTCCTCAGCGCCATGGGTATATGCACGGTGCAGGCACCTGCTTGACTTAAAATGTCTTTGCCTCCTCCTGCTGCTTGACACGTGACTCCGCCCCTTCAGGTGAGTACCAATCGCCTGACACTTCCTGCTGGCTGCTCGTAGTGCGGTGCCTACAGGACCCAGAATGCACCAAACTTGGCCGTTTCCTGGTGTCTTGCGGGGGTAAGTCCTGTCACAGTCAATTGTAGTGCCCCCAGGGGGTTTGCCGAACACTAGCTGCCTTCTCCGCTCCCCAAATCGCAGCCACCTCCAAAATCCGGGAAACAATATCGGCGGGGGCAAAGTAGGAAGTCCTCCACGCCCACAGTGCAATCTAGCCGATTGCTACATCGCCCCATATCCTCCCAGGTTCGGTGGTGGGCCCCGGTCTTTCCCTTACCAGGGACAACAAGAATTCCGCAGAAGCGAAGACCAGCGTTGCCAGAGCCAACTAAGTGCTGCGCGGACCTCTCAAAGCGCGACATCTGGTACACGCGCTGAAATATCGTCCAGAACTCCTCCAAAGGAAGAAGAGAGGCCACACCAGGGGAAACAATGAAGGCTTCTTTATTCGACAAAACACCCACAGTGGCGAATGCATTTCGGCTCAAAGTTCGCCTTCCTCAGCGCCATGGGTATATGCACGGTTCAGGCACCTGCTTGACTTAAAATGTCTTTGCCTCCTCCTGCTGCTTGACACGTGACTCCGCCCCTTCAGGTGAGTACCAATCGCCTGACACTTCCTGCAGGCTGCTCGTAGTGCGGTGCCTACAGGACCCAGAATGCACCAAACTTGGCCGTTTCCTGGTGTCTTGCGGGGGTAAGTCCTGTCACAGTCAATTGTAGTGCCCCCAGGGGGTTTGCCGAACACTAGCTGCCTTCTCCGCTCCCCAAATCGCAGCCACCTCCAAAATCCGGGAAACAATATCGGCGGGGGCAAAGTAGGAAGTCCTCCACGCCCACAGTGCAATCTAGCCGATTGCTACATCGCCCCATATCCTCCCAGGTTCGGTGGTGGGCCCCGGTCTTTCCCTTACCAGGGACAACAAGAATTCCGCAGAAGCGAAGACCAGCGTTGCCAGGGCCAACTAAGTGCTGCGCGGACCTCTCAAAGCGCGACATCTGGTACACGCGCTGAAATATCGTCCAGAACTCCTCCAAAGGAAGAAGAGAGGCCACACCAGGGGAAACAATGAAGGCTTCTTTATTTGACAAAACACCCACAGTGGCGAATGCATTTCGGCTCAAAGTTCGCCTTCCTCAGCGCCATGGGTATATGCACGGTTCAGGCACCTGCTTATATATATATATATGTATATATATATATATATATATATATATATATATATATATATATTACCTACTGGCTATCGCCAGTAGGTATATATAGTTAGAATTTTTTCCCTATGGGACTTTTGAAAATTCTATGTCTAATAACTTTGGCGTTTGTGGACGGAATCGGCTGAAATTTTCAGGAAAATGGCACATTTTGTTTCTGAGCAGCCCCTGAAAATTTGGTGGGGTTTCGTCAAGGGGGGGCTGAGAAAAAAGGGGGGTCCCAAAACGCGTTTTTCCCATTCATTTTTCCATAGGGCGGTTGGACTCACTTTTAGCTCGAACGGCTGAATGGATTTGCACGAAACTTGGCAAAATTGTAGGGACTGTTAGCCCGATGTGCCTTTGCTAGGTCTCAATATATGTGCTCCAGTAGTTTTTGAGAAATTAACGTTCAAACCAAGATATATATCTGTAACAGCGCTCTGGGCAGCGATCCGGTCCGCTTACTTTTCGCTTATCGGAACTTTGCGCGCAGAAAGCTGATTGGCTCTCCGGTGTCTGTCAACATTCTAAACAGTCCGGAGCGGACGCCATCTTGTCTCTCGGTAGGATCGAGAGAGAAGAAGAGGTGGAAAACGAAGGGGGAATTTAATGAAAGGGGGCAAGGTATCCCCCTCTTGACCCCCTAGGAATGTTGTTGGGGTTATTAAAGGGTCCTGTGGGGAAAATAAAAAAAAAATGATTTTTCACGGTAGAAGCGCGGCCGCGAACTGGTAGCGAAACGGGAATTCGCCATTTTGTGCTTCGTAAATTAAATTACTAGTTATAAGTGGGTGCGGGAGACGTATCCTAATCCCCTATGTTTCCTGAGGGTGGGTGAGGAGGCTGATATATGTTGATACATCTCTTCCAGCGGCTGTGCGTGAGCTTTTTTTTTTTTTTTGCTGCGTGACAGTCCGGAGCGGCCGCCATCTTGTCTCTCGGTAGGATCGAGAGAGAAGAAAAGGTGAAAAACTAAGGGGGAATTTAATGAAAGGGGGCAAGGTATCCCCCTCTTGACCCCCTAGGAATGTTGTTGGGGTTATTAAAGGGTCCCGTGGGGAAAATAAAAAAAAAATGATTTTTCACGGTAGAAGCGCTTCACGGGCCGCGAACTGGGCCGCAAACTGGTAGCGAAACGGGAATTCGCCATTTTGTGCTTCGTTAATTAAAGTACTAGGTATAAGGGGGTGCGGGAGACATATCCTAATCCCCTATGTTTCCTGAGGGTGGCTGAGGAGGCTGATATATGTTGATATATCTCTTCCAGCGGCTGCGCCATCTTGCCTTTTTTCGAATGCCACAATTTTGTCGTGCACGGCAGCCATTTTAGATGCCTGGCTGGTCCCAGGCTATCACCTACCCCTGCGGATGTAGTTTATGGCCCCAGCTGTAGAGAATTCAGACATGCCAATCCTCCTGATTCAGGCGTGTGAGTACTGATTTCAGTGCTAGTCTCCCGCCTCCCGATTTCTGCAAGCAAAAATCCGGGGGCATATTACGAACAACTAGCGATAATTTTTGTCTATAACTTGTTTAGAGACAAAAATTATCGCCGCACATCGGCGATTTTTATCGCAGATAAACCTTGCTATTATCGCAGAAAAGTCAGCGATATTCATGTATTATCGACCTAATGCTCTTAGCCATGTTATCCACCTCCCATTGGATAACATGGCTAAGAACTGCTCAGGGCAGGTGTTAGATTTTGGAGATATTCGCGCTTAGGGCGAATATCTCCAAAAGTTGGTAATAGAAGGTAGCGATGTTAGGGACTGTTTCCAGTCGCTAACATCTTGGCACGCCACTTTGCATGTCATTAGTGATAAGTATCACTGACATGCAAAGCCGGGCCCAAGATGGTCGCTATCTCCTTTTAGGTGTCACTAACTGGTGTTAGCGACAGCTTGATAATAGGGAAATAATTTTATCTCCGCTTTCATGGTTTTTAAAGCCAAAAAAGCGGAGATAAACCCCCTTGATAATATGCCCCACGATTCCTTGGGGGTTTCAGCTGACAGGGCTTGGTATTGTGTTACATGGTAATTTTTCCATGAAACGTCAGAGGGTCGATGTAGGGGTTCTAGAAGAGGTGATAAACCATTTAAGCCTCATGAACAAGCGCATGGTCTTTTAAAGATTTGTGAAGTACTCGGGGCGGCGGTGTGTGTGTGCCCTCTTTCAGGAGCGGGCGGGGGGGGGGGCACTGCCAGCAACTTGCCAGGTCAGGTAGTGTTCAACACGTGCATCACCCTTTCTCTGCCTGCTATTGCGCTCCATGCTTCGGAAAGGTAAGAAAAAGAACGTGCATTTGAGTTTGAAATGTCCGATCCTGCAGCAGCACACTTCCAAAGCCCACACATGACAATAACCCGATTCAAGGCCCCATTCACCCGTTTTTCAAAAAATAGATAACACTCCAACAAATTAAGGTTATAAAACTTTATTAACTTTTAACGATAATGAACAGAACAAAAACTAAAAACATTTAAACATTTATTAACACAAAAAGCAACAATGGTTAGAAGCTGTCTTTTGTGCGAATAGTCCCAAGGCAGCACAACGTGCAGAGTTCTGGACGGCACCCAGGTGATGTCGCCTGGGTGCCGCACTGGTTTAGGGATCCTACAATGCTGCTCCGAAAATTGGCGTGGGGCGTCCCGGGTGGGGCGGGGGGAGGCCTCGTCAGTAGCGGTCTGTTGTGCGAATAGTCCCAAGGCAGCACAACGTGCAGAGTTCTGGACGGCACCCAGGTGATGTCGCCTGGGTGCCGCACTGGTTAAGGGATCCTACAATGCAGCACAGAAAAACAGCGTGGGGCGTCCCGGGTGGTGCGGGGGGAGGCCTCGTCAGTAGCGGTCTGTGTCCAGTGTCACATGGCTGACACAACATGTACGATAGGCACCCAGGTGATGTCCAGTAAACTGCCGCACTGGTTTTGGTATCCTACAATGCTGCTCCGAAAATTGGCGTGCGGCGGCCCGGGGGGGGGGGGGGGGCGGCATGAACGGGCCTCCCCAGGTGGCGGCCATCTAGCTGAGTTGCGCTCGCTCTTGCGGCCACAGCGTCTCGCTCACCATGTTGTGGAGTTGCTCCCACTCTTGCAGTGCAGCGATAGGCGGCTGCCACATGGCTGTCAAAATGGCGGACGGCTCTTCGGTTTTGGGCCTGGCCCACTGAAATGGCCCTGGGACACCTTGGAAGTCGGACGCTTGCCTGCTAGGGCTTGGGCTCCATTCTCGAAAAGCGTCCCCTCAGCCGTGAAGATTGTATAAAAGTCTTGGGGGCCCCCGACTCCCGCAGGCTTCCGGTGGGGAGCGGCTGACATGATTGCTCGCGGAATGACCACGACGGAGCCAAGAGATGGTGGTGCTCTCATGCTGACGCCAGCTTCAGTCTGAATGATCCAGAAACAAGGTGGGGCTTTCATCGTTTGGGAAAAAAAAATGTTCTAAACCAATGAAAAGTGTTATTTTTAGGTCATATGACCAAGCCTTCCATCTTTAGGAAACCAAAAGTAAAATGAACCAATGAAAAGTTTTATAAACAAGTCACATGACCTGTTATGCGACATAGGGCTACAAAAAGCGTAGAAAATCCGTTGGCACGTGAGGCGGCGTCAGTAGCGGACCGATGTGCGAATAGGCCGAAGGCAGCACAACGCGCCGAGATCCGGATGGCACCGAGGTGGTGTCCAGCAAATTGCCGCACTGGTGTGGCCATCCTACAATGCTGCGCCGAAAGACGGCGTGTCCAGCTGAATTGCGGTCACTGTTGCGGTACAGTGACTCGAACGCGCCGAGATCCGGATGGCGCCGAGGTGGTGTCCAGCAAATTGCCGTACTGGTGTGGCCATCCTACAATGCTGCGCCGAAAGACGGCGTGTTCAGCTGAGTTCCGGTCACTCTTCCGGCACAGTGACTCGAACGCGCTGAGATCCGGATGGCACCGAGGTGGTGTCCAGCAAGTGGCTGCACTGGTGTGGCCATCCTACAATGCTGCGCCGGAAGTCGGCGTGGGGTGCCCCGTTGGCTTATGAGGTGATGTCAGTAGTGGACTGATGTGTGAATAGGTCGGAACCAGCACAAGGCGCCAAGATCCGAATGGCAAGTCCTGGATGTTGAGTGCCTCAGTTGAGATTTCTGAGCAGTGCTTGTAGAACTGTCTGAAGCTTATTTGCACCTGCTGCAGCTTCACTAGGTCCGGCGGAACTTGTTGCCTTTCCCTTTCTGCTTCTTTTCCTACAATGCGTTTCTTCTGAAGACACGACCAGGTCCCTGAATGTGTGCAGGGGGACGCTATTGAATGAATGAACGCGCCGAGATCTGGATGGCACCGAGGTGGTGTCCAGCAAATTGCCGCACTGGTGTGGCCATCCTACAATGCTGCGCCGAAAGACGGCGTGTTCAGCTGAGTTCCGGTCACTCTTCCGGCACAGTGACTCGAACGCGCTGAGATCCGGATGGCACCGAGGTGGTGTCCAGCAAGTGGCTGCACTGGTGTGGCCATCCTACAATGCTGCGCCGAAAGTCGGCGTGGGGTGCCCCGTTGGTTTATGAGGTGATGTCAGTAGCGGACCGATGTGTGAATAGGTCGGAACCAGCACAAGGCGCCCTGCACTGTTGAGCCTTTTTCAATGTCTGTTTTTTGTTCTTTCCCCTCCATCAAAAACAAAACAAAAATACAAGGCGCCAAGATCCGAATGGCAAGTCCTGGATGTTGAGTGCCTCAGTTGAGAGTTCTGAGCAGTGCTTGTAAGACTGTCTGAAGCTTATTTGCACCTGCTGCAGCTTCACTAGGTCCGGCGGAACTTTTTTCCTTTTCCTTTCTGCTTCTTTCCCTACAATGCGTTTCATCTGAAGACACGACCAGGTCCCTGAATGTGTGCAGGGGGATGCTATTGATTGAATGAAAATGGCGGCTTGACACAAAGCTGACTCAAGCGTTACTGTTGGTGCTATACAGACAAAAATTGGTTTTCAGTTTGTACATTCTTCAGGTTTTTTTTTCCATCCAAGTCTGATTGAGAGTTTGTAGAAAAATGGCTTCAGATTTTCCACATACTACTCTTCAACATTCTTCCTAAATGTAACAATGTGAAACTCACTAGGAGAACGGCTGTTTCTGTTTCCTTTCAAAATGCTGCCACCAATATTTTCTGAATGGAAGACACCATCTTGTAACATAAAGGGCCGAAAGGGGTTCTGGTCTGGCCGATGGTTGGTGGAGACATTTTGACTATATCTTGGACCTGCCCGGCCTCGCCCAAAATGGCGCCGGTATAAATGGGACTCGTAACTCTTTGCCCGCAAATGTATATCTAGAAAATGTTATTGTAAGTGGCCCTGTCGTATTTTAATTACAAAATGTACGTCCACCGATTCCGCAACTGTTAGACACCTTTGTTCTTGTCACCTAATGGCCCGCTCGTTACGTTCTTCTACAGTGTAAATGTCTCCTCATCATATACGATTTGAGTTTGCTCCGTGGCCGGCCCACGTGGTTATAGGCCCGTATTTGTATACTGACATTTTCACAATAAAGGTTTTTAAAACAAAACACGGTAGTAGTATTTTCATTTGTAAAGTTTTTACTTTTAGTGACTGTTTTCGAATCAGTAAAAGGCAAGTGAAATAAAGCAGTCCAATTACATGACGGATAAAAGGTATAATATGTAGGAACGCAGTAAAGATAAATGGTCAAGGGCAGTTGTGTTTTTCATGTCTGCAACATAAAGTGATCGATAAGAATCTGATAATCAGGCGTATCGGCGACTAAGACAGCAGGCCGAATCTCTTTTACTCAACGGCTCCGTCATGGAAGGAAGAAACGCCCTTTTTCTCGAAAAAGGAATATATTTTACTTGCAAGACAGTTGTAAATTTTCAGGGAAAGTACATTAGCCTGGAATATTATAACATATGTTTGAAAAAAAAATATTGTTCGAAAATAATAAAAAGCGTAATTTTTAGGTCATATGACCAAGCTTTTCATCATTAAATTAACAAAAGTAAAATGAACCAATGAAAAGTTTTATTAACAAGTCACATGACCTGTTATGCTTACGTTACGCGCTGCGCGCCGCGCCTCGGATCACTTCCGGGTGCGCTAACGCGGCGTGTCATAAAACGCATTACGCGACAACGTAGGTCAAGAATATAGTCTAAATGTCTCCACCAACCAGCGTTCAGAACACAACCCCTTTCAGCAGTCCAAAAAGTTCTGTTAAATGACAACAGAGGGGACAGGCAATAAGAACCATCAGTCAAAGAGGGGAGGGCAAGTTCTTCTCTTCCGGGTCATGTTGGGGCGCTACCGGAACTGATCGAATTGGTAGTCTACAGTGTTTCTGGATGTTTCAGACTAAAGCTGGCGTCAGCATGAGACCACTACCATCTCGTAGCTCCGTCGTGGCCATTCCACGAGCAATCATGGCAGCCGCTCCCCACCAGAAGCCTGCGGGAGTCGGAGGCCCCCAAGACTTTTGTAGAATCTTCACGGCTGAGGGGACGCTTTTCGAGAATGGGACCCAAGCCCTAGCAGACAAGCGTCCGAGTTCCAAGGTGTCCCAGGGCCATTTTAGTGGACCAGGCCCAAAACCGAAGAGCCGGCCGCCATTTTGAGAGTCCTGTGGCAGCCGCCTATCGCTGCACCGCAAGAGCGGGCGCATCTCAACTACATGGTGAGCGAGACGCTGTAGTCGCAAGAGCGGGCGTAAAACAGCTGAATGGCGGAAGAGGCACAGTGTAGCAAAAGCGGGCGGAATGGCAACTAAAACGATAAAGGGGCGCCTCACTACAGCTTGTCTTCAGGTCAAACGGATTGTGGGACAAGGTCCAGAATTGAAGAGTCATCAAAAGGCAAAAAGTACCGCCGGACCCCGGGAGCCGGCCGCCTATGTCGGGGGCGATCTCAGGCTACACCAGTGCTATAAGACTTGGGGAGGGTGTCGGAGCCAAGCGTCTTCTCCGAGTCCATGGCCATCACAGCGCCCCTCAGGGGCCTCCGTCAAGCTGTTTAGGAAGGTAACATATCACATTGTTTTCTAATGCAGTCAGGTCCACAAACGACACTCACTTACTTTGAGAATAGTGAAGCTGCAGTAGGTGGAAATAAGCTTCAGACAGTGTTACAAGCGCTGCTTAGAACTCTTAACTATGGCACCCAACATCTAGAACTTATGCTATTTGAGAATGGTAGTGACATCGAAGCATCTCAGGGACCAAAACCATTAACGTACTTTCACGTATGAAAATCTTACTTGGGGAGGGGGCAGGAGCGAAGCGCCCCCTCCCAGTCAGCGCCACCACACCGTATGTTGAAAATCTGAAGCCATCGTTCTACAAAGTCAACCAAAGTTGGATTGAAAAATCTAGAAAAATGTACAAACTGAAAACCAGTTTTGGTCTGCATAGCATCAGTAACAACGCTTGAGTCAGCTTTGTGTCAAGCCGCCATTTTGATTCAACAAAGCACAGGCATTGAAAAAGGCTGAAATTCAGAACTCTAAACTATGGCACCCAACATCCAGGAGCTTGCTATCCGGATCTTGGAGCCTTGTGCTGTTTTCGATCTATTCACACATCGGTCCACTACTGACATCATCTTATAAACCAACGTTATGTAAATAGTTTTTTAATAAAATGTTTTACCCTGTTTCTTTGCTGGTGTGTTGTCTATATTTTTAATATTTGCATAGGGTTTGTCATTATTTTGTGCGGGATGGGTGATGGAGCCGAGCTGTCTTGCAGCCCTCATGGTGTGGAGCTCAGTTCATCTCACTATTTTCGTATTTCTCAAGAAGGGTTGTTCCTAATATTTCTATTTTAGCGAGGTCAAAAAGAGATCCAATTAGTGGCCTACTGATTTTGCTCGATTACTTTTATTTTTTTACACGATTTTTCACTATCTGCAAAGACTAAACAGAGTATTGCGACTTTGTGCTTGTTTGTAAATAGAGAATGATCCAAAGAGAACCAATTCTAAAACAGTAAATGCTTGGACAACAATCAATCAAATGGAGAGACAAGGAGGTACGACGGATTACAACGGGGGTAAAGGCCTGCGTTAACTACCCTTCTGTATCTGCAAAGAGAGAGTACTACTAAGGCAAAAGAGGGGAGGGGGGGGGGCAGCGTTCAAAGCACATCAGCGTGCATAAATACGAAAATGTTTTTATCTATCACGTACTTGACATTTTAAAGCTTTTCATATTTGCTATTAAAAAACCAATGAAATTCACAGAAAAAACCATAGGTTATAGTGGATATATAGTTAGGAATTTGCATTTACAAAACCTTGAAAATTCAATGAAAAAACCATAGGTTATAGGCCATATATAGTTAGGAATTAGCATTTACAAAACCTTATTTTACTCGCATAAAACCATTGAAATTCCATATATAGTTAGCTAACTATAAGCGCTAACTATATATCGCGCACCCGCAATCCACTGCTGATGATGTCACATATTACATCATTCATGACATGGTCAGTGACATCACTGATGACATCACTGATGACATCTCAAATGACATCACTGATGACAACTCAAATGATATCAATGATGACATCTCAAATGACATCACTGATGACATCACTGATGACAACTCAAATGACATCACTGATGACATCTCATTTGTCATCACTGATCACATCACTCATGTGATAATACAATGAACCTCTTCAGACTCTAATATAACCTTACATACACTCAGTATAAACAGACACTCATAGACTGTCACTCATCCATGGAGTTACTCACACACCTAGTCAGTCATGCAAAGAATCAATCACACCTCCATTTCCTCAACTATACAGTTATACACATCTTACTTATTCAAACATATAATAACACATATTTACTCTCTTATATAATCCCTGATACAAGCTCACAGTGATCGATACAGCCACTCACACATTCACTGGGTCTTATGTTCAGTTATTTATATATCTCAACTCTCACATGTATTGTGTTTTACATACGTACTTACTTGCACATGTAGCAATGAGAAATCCATTCACTCACCAACACACCCATGCACAGTCAACCGCCCATATAGCTGTTTCCACATGCACTCTTGAACTCATACTCCTAGTGAATCAACTGCTTACACATCTATGCACAGAGTCATACACCTCCCAGCCACCCCCACACACACTCAGTATCCCATACAAATACTTGGGCAACCAATCAATAACCCATATAGTTACTCATATAGCTACTTATCAACACATGCAACAGTTTACAGAACAACAGACATAATGATGCACAAATTAAGACAGTTTAGTCACTAACCCATGCACTCAGTGAGACACATTTAATCACTCACTCATACAGTCAGTCATGCACCTACTAAATCCTTCATCCAGACACTTATACATCCACTCATTCTTCAATATGTAAGACATATTTTAACTTTACAGAAACATACAGTCACTGGATGTTGTCATCAGTGATGTCATCAGTGATGTCATTTGAGATGTCATCAGTGATGTCATCAGTGATGTCACTGACCATGTCATGAATGATGTAATATGTGACATCATCAGCAGTGGATTGCGGGTGCGCGATATATAGTTAGCGCTTATAGTTAGCTAACTATATATGGAATTTCAATGGTTTTATGCGAGTAAAATAAGGTTTTGTAAATGCTAATTCCTAACTATATATGGCCTATAACCTATGGTTTTTTCATTGAATTTTCAAGGTTTTGTAAATGCAAATTCCTAACTATATATCCACTATAACCTATGGTTTTTTCTGTGAATATATATATATATATATATATATATATATATATATATATATATATATATATATATATCAAAGGCAAAAGTTGCTTTGTCGGAACGATTTTTATATTCAAGTGAGAGAACTGCATATTGCAATGACGGACAAAATGCTCAGAAACAGGGAGAAAGTAGCAGAAGAGCTATTTCTAAATTTACCGATTGTCGCTGACAAAGCCAACCCAAGCACAGACAAAACAGAGCAGAATGCAGACCTAAGAAAAACGAAAAAACGAACTCACAGAGTGGTGGGAAATGAAATCTCTAGAAAAGTATCATGAGGCTGGACGGGTACCAAGAGGTCTGAGAATTACGTTGGCCCGAGTTTTGAAAATCCTAATCCGCTCCTCCTGAAAGAGTGGGCGGAAAGTAACTTGGAGGCATCCATGAGGCTTGTATGTCTGCTCATCAAATATGCCAGAATTGACAGAGAACACGACATAAAAGAAATAACACGCATCCAAAATGAAATAGAATTGTTAACCAATCCCAGTAACAAAGAATTTGTTGACAAAAGGTTAAAGGAAATGCAGGAGAGAATAAATAAACAAGAAGATACTATCAAGATAAGAAAAGTATGGAAATTCGCCAGGGACAAAAACGACTACGAGCAGGGGCAGGTTTTTACCTTTGCTCGAAAATATGATAATGTAAAAAAACTGAAAGTGCTTAATGGAACTGGCACATGTCAAGGAAAAACCACAAGCCAGCAACCATATATCTGCTTCAATAGCCTCAGCCTGGAGTTCTGATGCTATGCTTAGTGACACTGATTCTGACTGCAGCAGTTGTGTGGATGGCACTGTAAATGCAGCCCTGGGACCACTTTCCTATGCTGAGGAAATTGATTTTATCCGGGAGCAAAGAAAGCAGTCATTACGACCCGAGAAATCCATAGGTGCCAATAACAAAGAAAGGAACCGCAGAAGGCGGGAAAGACACAAATTTGCAAAGCGAACAAGGCAAAGGACAACCAAGGAGAAATAATTGGCGCAAATAAATACATCAGCTAACCAAACAATTATTAAATTAACTAATATTCAATGAAATGATAAACAGCTGCTGGCTTTAGGTTTGAGTTTTTGCCCCGGGAGCAATTTCAATTATTTACAAACTCGAGTAGACGTATATAAATTTATTCAGAAAATGAAACTCAAAAAATATTTCCCCATCAAAAATCATTGAAAGGAGAAAACAGTGCCACCAGTTCAGACATCTAAGGGGGGCCTTACCGCTGGAGAGATTCCTTTGTTAACAACGCTACATGCCCTACGGGTGGACGAACCTAATTCTAGTCTTGAAGAAATCAACGTTCAAATGGTAGCCCAGGAAGAAGATGTTAACATTTCTTCACCGGGGTGTAGTCACTTCAAAGCTGCCTCCACTTTTGTTCCCATTATGCCTAGGGACGCCTTAGACATTTTCCATGGACGTCTAACCGATGAACTAAAATCTTTGTACAGAAAGACCTGCAAACCCAATAACAAACATAAAGGAACCAACAAGGATTACTTTCAATTAATGAATAAACTTAAGAACAATGACTCTGTTGTCATCAACAACGCAGATAAGGGGGGATACATTGTGTTATATCCTATGCTTTCTTATTTCCTTTGTTTTTCTGCAATCCCCTTCATTGTATGTATTCTATCATATGGTTGTATCCTAGTGCCTTGGTTGCTAGGTTATTCTGGAATGTTATACCTCTGATCTTCAGTTGAAGACTGAAGCTTCTTGGATGTGCCCTCTGATTGATCTAGTGCTGTACTTGATGTTCCTGAATAAACTTAAATCCTTAAGTTTACTTCCTTCTCCTGTCATCCTTTGGACATAACATAATTTGGCGAGGAGGTGGTCAAGTCAGCATTTTTTCACGAACCTACGCCCAAATTCAACTTGGAAAAAGATCTTATCAGACTTCAGTGTTCATCACTGCTTTCTCTGAAATTTTATGAACTTGGAATACTTCAACTCGTTTTTATGAACTGCCTTAAAGACTTGGATTCCTGCTTACTACTCATAAAGAACCTCATATTCTACTAAGATATGTTCTAATATTTATTCTCCTTTATTTATTTATTTATTTTTAAAAAGAGGGAATATATATAACAAATTCTATTGGGAGCTTCGCTGCATTTCTTATTTTATTAATTAATTCGATGCAGGCTCATAGATTTGTTTTCAAATGGCCTTGGAGTTTGTTTTTTCTTAACTATTTTCTCTTTTGTTGAAAATAACTGTTCCTGCTTTCATTTTTCGTCTACTATTTTCTTGTGACTTCTTCGTTTTTACCTCGATAATATTTTTTAGACTTTCGCAACATTTAATTTCAATTTTTCGTAATTTTAAGTCATTGTGACATTCAAACTTATCAACTGACAGTTTTTTACTCACTCAGAACCTTCATGTTTTAAAGATCGTTATTCTTTGACGTCTCCTTTCCTCGATCAGCGGCTT
The DNA here is from genome assembly GCF_964263255.1 of Lissotriton vulgaris. Taxonomy (NCBI): domain Eukaryota; kingdom Metazoa; phylum Chordata; class Amphibia; order Caudata; family Salamandridae; genus Lissotriton; species Lissotriton vulgaris. The sequence goes on along the minus strand of NC_141685.1, from coordinate 1,340,838,608 downwards.
GAGCAACTCGTCACGTCTCCTTCACATCAGCGGCCTGAACAACAGAATATTTGAAAAGAAAGGGAGAGTACCCTGCCGCAAGATATAAAGGCCCTAGTAAGAGGGTCCAGGAGATATACATAAAGGGGTGATTAACCTAGGGTTTGACACTGAACATCACAATCACATGGTCAAATCAGATAGACTTACACAGTTCATATTGAAAAATATATATTTTTTTATTTTTAGTTTTCTGATCACACAGATATATCCAGCACATGAACCATCGTTGTGCCATACCTGCAAGGAGTAGAAAACTGATTGGTAGAATGAATGATGTATGGTATGAGACTAGTTAGAGTGAGGAAGGACTGAATGTGAATGATATGGTGTGTGTCAAGTATTGGCCGGTACTGGGTAGGACAAAAATTCCCCCTTCGTTTTTTTGTTTGTTTTATCTATGATATATATGTATTTTTGATATACTAAAAAATATATTTCTATATTCCAAGAAGAAACTGTTTATATCTGTGTGATCAGAAAACTAAAAATAAAAAAATATATATTTTTCAATATGAACTGTGTAAGTCTATCTGATTTGACCATGTGATTGTGATGTTCAGTGTCAAACCCTAGGTTAATCACCCCTTTATGTATATCTCCTGGACCCTCTTACTAGGGCCTTTATATCTTGCGGCAGGGTACTCTCCCTTTCTTTTCAATGATTCTTCCCCCCTATTTCCTGCCATATCCTTAAGTTACCCACGGGGAACCCCCTTCTTTGTTCATTTGAACAACAGAATATGTCATCACGATTTGACGCCCACGTCAACACGTCATTTCATACTACGCAAGGACAATTTTGGGTTGCTTAGCAACGTTGAATCTTCTTTATACACGTATTGCTCCTGTTGAAAGCTTCGTCTTTGCACACAATTACGAGGTATTTTACGTTTTATTATTCAATCCATTTACTCATTTCCTTCGCTGATACACAAAGCTCCTTGACTTTGTTCATGCGACGTGTATCATTTAGCCTAATACACACAGCTGACCTTAACTTTTAAAATATGTACTCGTCTTCGCTGATACACACAGCTGAAATTAATTTTTAAACAACGTGTATCATTTACGCTGATACACACAGCTGACATTATCTTTTAAGTTACATTCTTCACCTACGCTGATACACACAGCTGATTTTCTATGATGTGTATCATTTATGCTAATGCACACAACTGATATTCTATTTTAATGCTTTATTCATCTATGCTGATACATATTATTTATTTAAATTTTGAAACTACATGAATTATTTATGCTGATTCATACAACTATCAACTACGTATTTACTATTTTAAACAACAATTTTACAATTGTGTCTCTTATTTACTATTTACATACAATTCAACCTCTACTTGTTGATATAATATACAAGTTTTGTTGTTATTTATTTTCTACTGATTTATAATGGCTCAACAAACTGCAGTTCTTCCATCTTCTTTTCTCCCTGAACCAGGTATTCCAAAAATTAAATGGACTCATTGGTTCAAAGCTTTTAATAGTTACATTATCGCTATTGATGGTGTGAAATTTTCTGCTGTTAGAAAAAATGCAATGTTGTACAGTGCTTTAGGTGCTGAAGGACAAAGAATCTTTGATCACCAACCTCCTATCACTAGACCTCCTTCAGATGATTGGAATGAGTATACTGAAGCCATTGCCCGCTTAGAGAAATATTTTAAAGACGAACCGAGTGTAATTGTTGAAAGACACAAATTTTATACCCGTAAACAAAGAGAATATGAAAAAATTTAAAACTTGTGAATTTGAAGGTCCAATTGATCAATACCTCAGAGACCAAATTGTTGTAAATTGTTTCAGTAACAAAGTTCATGAGAGGATTTTATGCTGTCGAAATCCCTCACTCTTAGAAACGTTAGAATTAGCTAGAGGAATTGAAAGATCTGCTTTTGCCTCTAAAGAATTGAGCAATAATAAACCCACACATGTTGATTTAGTAAACAAAATTTCTTCTCAAAATAGTAATCAACGTATCCAACCTCCTAAACTTGAGTGGAAGAAAACTGACAAACCTCCTGCTTGTTTTAGATGTGGGTCTAAATCACATCTTGCTAATTTGACTTCTTGTCCTGCCTTAAAGAAACAATGCTCGAATTGTAAAAAAATTGGTCACTTTGCTGCAGTATGCAAATTCAAGTCTAAAACAATGTACCTTGAAGTTACTAATTCTGAAGAAGTATCAAGTATTAGTGAAGAGCAGATTGTAAAGAAAATGTTGTTGTCTGTTGACATGATAGACAGCCATGAGGATGCTTCTGCCTAAGATCCTGTGTGTGATTTAAAAATTGGTGAGGTACTTGTTAAGGTTACTGTAGATTCTGGATCTCCTATTACCATTATTGCTGACTTTCTTTTCTTAGAACATTGGAAAGAAATTTTACTTTTGCCTCCTGACATTCGTACTGTTGCATTTAATGGGAAGGTTATTGACTTAATGGGTTATTTCACTGATAGCCTAACTTTTGAAGATCATTCTATTCAAGCAAAAATGTATGTAGCTAAGAAAGGCTATAATGTCCTGGGATGGAAAGATCAAGGAAAATTCCCTTTAGTTTTAAGACCTGGCACTAATAACCCCATTTCTTTAAATCGATCTACTACATTTAATGCTCTGGTTACTGAAGAATTGTCCTTAGAGGGTATCATGAGTAAATACAGTGCTGTATTTTCTGATAATCTTGGTTCAGTTAAGGGTTTCGAACACAAAATCATTTTGAAACCAGATGCTGTTCCAGTGATTCATAAGGTCAGACATGTTCCTCTAAGTATCATGGAAAAATTGAAAACTCATCTTCTTCAGTTGAGTAAGGATGGGGTCATTGAACACATCAATTCTTCTTTGTGGGTTTCTCTAATTGTAGTCGCACTTAAGAAGAACTGTGATGAGCTCAGGTTGTGTGTAGACCTTAGAGCTTTGAACAAGAATATTCAAGTGGATTGTTTTCCCCTCCCACGTATTCAAGACATGCTAGCTCAATTGAGAGGTACAAAAGTTTTCTCTACTATAGATTTACGAGCAGCATATCATCAGATTGAGTTATGTAAAGAGTCTAGGGATTTAACTGCTTTCAATACTCCCTTTGGGCTCTATAGATATCTGAGGTTACCTTTCGGTCTTGCCTCAGCAGCATCAGTTTTTCAGAAATTAATGTTTCAGTTGTTTGGGGAAGTTCGTGATGTTTTAGCCTACCAAGATAACATCCTGATATCTACTAATACTGTTGAAGAACATCTCATCAAACTAAATCAAGTGATTGGCATTTTGAATGATCATGGTATGACTGTTAAAAAACAGAAGTGTAAATTTCTCCTCAGTGAGGTTGAGTATCTTGGTTATACCATCTCTCATAAAGGCATTACTCCTAAACGTGATCTGTTGCAAGGCATTCATGATTGTGCTCAACCCAGTAACAAAGATCAGTTGAGATCATTTTTGGGTTTAAGTGAATTCTGTTCAAGATTTGTACAGAATTTTGCACATGTTAGTGAGCCTTTGAGGTTGCTTACCAGGAACAATGTTAAATTTGTGTGGGGTGAGGAGCATAAATTGGCTTTTGAATTTTTAAAGGATCTAATTATAGGAGCTCCAGCTCTCAAGCCTTTTGATGAGAACTCTCTTTCTTTCATTACAGTAGATGCTAGTAATGCTAGTTTAGGCGCTGTACTGAGTCAAGTCGATGGTGGTAATGAAAGTGTTGTTGCCTTTGCTTCCCGTCAACTCTCCTCTTCGGAAAGAAATTACAGTACAATTGAAAAGGATGCCTTAGCTTGCGTTTGGGGAGTTAAGCACTTCTCTACGTATGTTTGGGGTCGTGAATTTGTAGTGGCGTCAGACCACAAACCATTGATTTTTATCTGGAATGACAAAGGTTTAAGGAATGCTAGTCCAAGATTAAGTCGACTTTTTTCGAAACTTTATGATTTTAATTTTGTTATGAGACACATTCCAGGTGGAAAAAACTTCACTGCTGATTTCTTGTCTAGATGTCCTTCAAATTCTCTACAGTTTTCTCCAATTCTTGATGACAAGGAAGTGGTAGTTAATTTATTGGATGGTTTGGTTTTGGCAAGGGATGTTGTTTCTGAGTCTGACTGGATTAAGGCGTTGTTGCAGGATTATTCCTTTTGTACTTTAAAAAAGTATATTGCTGAGGGTTGGCCAAGAGAAAACCTAATTGATAAAGATCTTCTCCCTTTTTCCAAAGTCAGAGATGATTTAAGTTTGGAGGGTGATTTCATTTTGAGGGGTTTTTCTCTTATTCCTCCTATCTCTATTCGAGACAAGATTATCAACATTGCTCACAAAGGTCATGGTGGGATTACAAGTACCAAGAAGAGGCTGAGACTTCATTATTGGTGGCCAGGTATGGACATTTGTGTGGACACCTTTTTGAATGGTTGTATTGAGTGTTCTCATGCTGAGAAATCCTTACGTACTGTTAATAAACCTTTATGTCCTGTTGTCTTTCCTGACAGTCCATGGGAGAAACTAGGCATGGATTTCCTAGGACCCATTGGTGGTTTAAATCAAGGTTTTAGATTTATACTTACCATAGTTGACTATCACTCCAAATGGGTTGTCTTTGAGTTTTTGAAGGAACCTAATACTAGCAATGTCATAAAATGTCTTAAAAAGCTTTTTCAATCTGAGGGAATTCCAAATTTTTTCGTTTCAGACAATGGTGTACAATTCGTGTCACATGAGATGAAAAGTTTTTTTTACAATTTTGCCACTAAGCATCTGTAACGACGGGTTCTAGACCAGATGGGATCAGCTCCTGAGAGCCCCTCCAACCCAGCCGGAACATAACCACCTCCCTCCTCAGGACCCATCTATCCAGGCACCTGGGTACCTACCTGAGGATGGGGAACTCGCAATATACAAGCTCATATCATCAAAAACACCACTAAATCTATAGGGATACTAAGAATACTCACTGATTACTAAGGACATCCATGCCCTACACCACACTCATACCTCATAGTCTCGCGACCACATGGGTCCAGACTAATCTACCCTGGGGCAGTTCTGATTATTTACCATTATACACTGATTACCATCAGTTCTCACTCGACACACAATCTGGCGTGCCATACACACTGCTCACCCTCAGTGCTCACTCGACACGCAATCCGGCGTGTCTACACACTAGGCTGCAGCCCTAGTGCTCTCTCTCTTTATCTGGCCCACAATCCGGTGGACCTAAACACCGTATCCCCCCGGTGCTCACTCACACAAGCCACAATCCTGTGGGTATACACACTGACCACAATCAGTGCTCACACTAACGCCACTTACCAATGACGACCACTTTCCTATGAAGACCTTCAGCTCTCTGTCTCTATGTTGGGAAGTCTCTCTCACTATTCACTAAGGGTTTGCTACTACAATAATATTATGGGATGGCCGAATTACTTAGTATATCAATTATCTTTCAGTTCAAGGGCTCCTCTCTCTCTCTAATTATTCAGTTATCACTTACCTGATCAGGGGTAGCATCTGTTCAAACAGTAATACCTGACTAGGAGACAAGGTTACCTTCACTGTGTAGGGACAAGAGATATACACACTGTATGCAAGAGTTATTCCCTGATTTAAGCGCTCCTACTCCCTTTTGATCCATCAGTTGCTACACAGCATCTGGTTAGGAGAAAGGTTAGCTCTATCTTAAGAATAACACATGCACACTAGTTCACTAAGAACTGGGGTATCTTTTTTACAATAATCATAAAATACACATACACAAATCTGCGGGGTCTCTATAACTAACAGGAACTTTTAACACACAGCTGAAAGAAAAGGATTAGACATACAGTATGAGGACAAGGTTATCTGCGGAGTCTCTTGTTTAACAGGAACTTTAACACACCACTGAAAGAAAAGGATTAGACATACAATAGCCTAGGGAATAAAGACAAAATTAAGGTATAAGTGTAAAGTGGACTAGTTTAGACTACCTCACCTATTAGAAGGAAGATTTCTCTCTGTCTCTGGTGGGATCAGGGCTCTCTCTCTCTGTCTCTCCCTCCGTCACCACAGCTACACGCCTCTGGCTCAATTGCTCCAGCTGACAGCCTCAACTCCTCCATCTGCTTTAATGCATTCTGTACTGCTCTCTTCAGCTTCAGCAATCATCTGCCTTCTTTCTCCATTCCAGAAAACCAATAGAACTGCACTGCACTCTGCAGCTCCAGCAGACATCCTACTCTCCACTCTTCAAGAACCAAACTGACCACTCCTCCTCTCCTGCAATTCGCTAATATGGATTCCTCTCCTCTAGTGGAAAGCTCCAGCCAGCAGCCTCCTCCCACCAGGTCCATGCACCGGGCTCCTCGCTCTAGACGCTCCCACAGTGATCAGCTGCTTGTTTCGTCTAGAGACCTGAGCCCAGGGACACTTCTTGATTAGATTCAGCTCTGGCCGGTTCTCTCCGGTTCGCTTAGGGCGAACAACAGCTCAAAACCAAAATATTACCTTTCCCCTTGAAGCATCTCAGCTTTGTATGTATAGGCATTTATATAGCGCACTACTTACCCGTAGGGTCCCAAGGCGCTTCGACCGCTGCGAAACCCTTCCTGGCTTCCCTGAGAGATGGTCCCTTAATGGGTATCTCCAGGGTGAGACCAGGCATCCCCGGCGGTCTGGTGTGGCCGTTAGTGAAGATGAGGCAAGCTAATGCCCAGAGTTGCCGAGTGTGATCGCTGATCAGAGTGGGCACCGAGGCGAGAGAATTATCGAGTCCGCTGACTCTGGTCCAGAAACCTGCCGTGCCGGGAATCGAACCCTGGTCCCGGGCCGTCCTCTACTCTCGGGTCTGCCGCCTCTAACCAGTGAGCCACACTACTTCACCTTTGCAGGGATAGAAAGCAAAATGGAGTCTCTCTAGTTCTGGGCCTTGTAGGCCTGAGAAGGATGAAATAACCCTTAGCTCTGTCAGAGTACCTATACAAACCATAATATAAAGTCAGGACCACAGGATCCACCCTCTACTATAGGCAAAATAATGAAAGGCAAAGCCAATAGGCAATAGATGGATTAGAGTAAGGGATCTATTATCATATAAAGCAGCTATCCTCTTCTAGGTCTGGAAGAAAGGGCTTAAAAGGGAAGAATACAGCCTATAGGTGTGAGCAAGCTTAAAGTCTTTATCACTCCGAAATAGAGCCAAAAAGCCTGTCAAGACATTCCACCCTTAGACTTTATCTTGCGAACATCTATAAACAACAACATCCAAGTAAACAAACATCAACATAATCTATCAACAAAACCAAAAACCAAAAGGCTCTCTAAAATAAATGACAACTTAAGGAAATTCCACCTGAACTTGATGTAGGGAATACACATCTAACAGCCAACTGAAAACAAATCAAAGCACCCTTGACTTAAATGCTGAAACGTATCTAAGATTTGATCTGATAACAACAGAAACTAACCAAAGCACCCTCAAACTAAATGTGCCTCAACTTCTAGTGATAACATGTTTGTAGAATGAAAACAGCAAGGGGCCTAAATGGGGCCTACCTACTTCAGTCAACTTAAGAACTAAATGTACCTCACCTTTCAATGATAAAATAACAAAGGGCCTAAATGAGGCCTACCTTCTTTGGGCAACTTAAGAACTAAATGTACTTCAACTTCTAATGATAACTCATGAAATCTATTGGTGTAGGGCCATGTGTGTGGAATAAAAATAACATTGGGCCTAAATGAGGCCTACCTACATTGGTCAACTTAAGAAAGAAGTTGGTAAAATCTGACAAATAAACATGACAAACGGTCCCCAAGGTCTGGGCAAACATCACTAATAGATGTAGGACATAACCATACTAAAAGACACACCTCCCAGGACAACTTAAAGTCTAGGGTAACCACCCTTGGATCAATCAAAGTGAAAGTGTAATAACAGGAAAATAAGGATAACCCCATTCCTACAAAATAGCTGGTGTAGCACTATGCATATCAAGCAATAAGTCAAAGAAAATTTTCTAAGTGTGGTGCATATCTAAAAGATAAATTTGAACCATGCCAAAGGCAATAGGTAAAGAACATAAGTCATCTAACTCAGGAAACAGTTTGTATCTAATCCTTCTGTATCGATCTGTGGAACACATGTGTGCACCACCATTTAAAAGATTACATTTCTTTCATTGGCAAAAACTGTGTTGCAGAAAACAGGAAAACTATAATAGGTGAAAGATAAACAAGTGTATCAATAATATAATAGCATAGCATAATAAAGGCAAAATATATATGAGCACTGCATAACAGGACTGAGTAATTGTCAATTAGGGCCCGTTTGTGGTAATAGCAAAAAAAAAAAAAAGTGGCATAATGTCCATCTGAAAAAAAAACATGGGAAAGATGCAATGCTCAATTATAACCAAATAATCATAGCACATGACTCGTGCAAAATTTAATTTAGGGTTCAAGGTAGTCAATTGTGGATTCATCAGTGTAGGTCACCACCCTCCATCTTCATCTGTATCCGGTGCCAAGGAAGCACTTCCTCCGATCTGGTCATTAGTTACCAGCTTCCGCCGTTCAAATCCGGTCTGGTCTGGTTCCATCTTCCAAAAACAACAAACTAACATAAAAAAATGAAAACAAAAAAGTAAAATAACAAAGGGAGTGGGAGGGGGGTGGGCCGACGCACACACCAAACACCACAACCCAACAACCTGAAACGAAAAAACAAGTATCATTAATCTAGCAAAAATAAATTTTCCATTTAAAAAACACCCCAAGTGCTTTTTATTGTCGAAAGAAACCTCCTAATTTATATTAAAAAAAATTATTCTAAATTCAAGGAATAATTTAAATCATATTCTTTTAAATTTGTTTGGGCAAAATCTAATTTTGCCATACACAGCCAGAAGGGCAGGGGCCTAGCAACTCCCGAATCCTCTGAGAGACAGCCTCTCCCTTCAGAAAGATGTTCGCGCTCAGAGTTTTGAATCTGCTCCAAAAAAAAAAAAATAAGCAGGAGCCGAGCTACAGTGCGATGTAATTTTGAATCACTGCCAAGTGCTGATCTCATTGCAGGAGCAAGGCTGCTGCCAACCATTCTGTCCAAGCATCTCTAATCTCTAGTCAGGGAAGCTCACCCAGGCCTACTGTATTTATCTAAGGGCCAAGCGTCTGCCAATTATTCTGCATGTACAAGGATCCCTTATCTGAAGGCAATGAAGCTGTCTGCGCCGACAGCAAGGAAGAGCGACTTGACCCCCCCCCCTTACATAAACATTTCTCCGCGGAAAGAAATTGGAATATAGCCAAGAATAACAAGCTGGCTCTCGCTGCTCTCAGAAGTTACCCACTGGGCCTCCTCCCTTACAAAGCTCCGAGCTGAGAACTGGTGCCTGGCTCATATCAGTCAAGGTCATTTCAAATTCTCTGTAACTCAAAACACATCTGTTCCCTGGCTAGAGAGCTAACCATTATTCTCCAACCAACCGAAGCAAAATTAAAACGTGATGAACAGCATCCTAAAATCAGTAATTAATAAGGACATATTTTTTGCAACTAAGTCACATGCTAGCATTTTAAAATAAATCCATCATAAAGACAGCTATTGGCTGAAAGAGAAAAATATTTAGATGCAAACACATTACATTTATTCTTTTTTAAACAAGGGGCAACATGTAATTTTGCATTGCATAATCAAAAATTCATAATTTAGAGTGCAAGCTTGACTACACTACATATTAAAAAGGGCCAGATTCAACATCATTTATTTTTTTTAAATAGCCATTTTTTCAAACTGAGTGGGTTAACTTTCACACGCTATTCTAAGGGGCAGCTTGCATTGGAAAAAATAATAATCATGTATAATTTCTAGAACACACATTTTATTTTTAAAAGCACACGGTTGCATTTTACTAATTAAAAACACATTCTATGATGGGTCTGTTTTTATATTTTCGTTTTTCACAACCGCTAACGCATTAATTAAAGCATCCTCCGTGCAAACCCTTATCTCAATCCGACTGGTTGATTTATAACTTACCGACCTCTAAGAGTCAGACACATTAAATCATGTGTTCTAAGGCAAACCCACACAAATTCGTGGACGCATTTCAAAAAGAATGTTAAATGAACACAGCTTTTCTCTCTAAGCAAGATGTTACCAGTCTGTCAGCAAGCTGACAAAGCACATAGGCAGAACCCAGCAACCAATGAAAGTCAAATCAAACCATCATTCATCTAAACACTCACTGACTTTTAGCGTCAGCTCAAATAACCATGCATGTTAAACAGCATGTTAAAATAAATACTGCCATCTCAATCCAAGATATTAACCCTTTGGCAGCTCAAACACAATCATTCCCCAATGTCTGCAGTACATGGGAAATTCAAGAACTTATCACTCCACGTTTTCAAATAACACGTGCACACATCTACAAAACAAATCCCCCAAGCATTTGAAAGAGATCCAGCTCTCTCCTGCCTAACGCAACAATAACATGCTCTGTACAAGCCATATCCACATGGCGCTATTCACAAGCCATATTTACAAGAAAGTCAACAGGTTCAAAAAATGACACGCTCTTCACAAGGAATATATTCAAGGCGCAATTCACAAGGAACACAGCAAGTCAAAATGAGAACATGCTCCTCACAAGCCACATGTACATGGCGCTATTCACAAGCCATATTTACAAGAAAGTCATCAAGTTCAAAAAATGACATGCTCTTCACAGGGCATATATACAAGGCGTAATTCACAAGGAACACAGCAAGTCAAAATGAGAACATGCACCTCACAAGCCATAATTACATGGCACTATTTACAAGGAACTCCACAAGTCATATTACATTGAACACATTTCACATTGCACAGCATAAGCAGACGCAGCAAGCAATTTAATGGGCAATTTAAAAGCATTTTTCACACACATATGTACAATTGGACCATCACAAAGATGTAATTGGCTCCCTGATGTAATGTCACCCTTCAAGCCTGACAGTTCAAACACCAAGATGAAAAGCATTTCATCCACCCTGCATAAGTCAAATGCCATGATGTACTGCAATCTCCTTACACTGCAACTGTTCAAGTCCATAGGTCAGGCACTACACCTCACCATGCAAGTCACAGACTGTTCCCAGATGTCAAATTAAAAGGGGTTCAAGTTGAAATACATGACCAGGGCACACAGGCTTCGTAAACTGCAAGACTACGCCAGATGTAACTGGCGATTAGGGCACTCCCCCACGACTTAGGGGAAACTCAACTGTTCAAGCCAATAGGTCACACAGGCTTCGTAAACTACAAGACTACCCCAGATGTAACTGGCGATTAGGGCACTCCCCCACAACTTATGGGAAACTATCCAAAGACATGACCAGGGCACACAGGCTTCGTAAACTGCAAGACTATGCCAGATGTAACTGGCGATTAGGGCACTCCCCCACAACTTATGGGAAACTATCCAAAGACATGACCAGGGCACACAGGCTTCGTAAACTGCAAGACTACGCCAGATGTAACGACCGGGGGGCATATTATCAAGCCTGTGCGCTAAAATTATCGCCGCTTTATCGGCCGAAAACGGCCGATAAAGCTGCGATAATGGGCTTGATAATATGCTCTGTGGAATTCCAATCGAAGCCCATGTTAGATGTCTTCACATCTAACATGTGCTTCGATTGGAATTCCATAGAGCATATTATCAAGCCCATTATCGCCGCTTTATCTGCCGTTTTCGGACGATAAAGCGGCGATAATTTTAGCGCACAGGCTTGATAATATGCCCCCGGGTTCTAGACCAGATGGGATCAGCTCCTGAGAGCCCCTCCAACCCAGCCAGAACGTAACCACCTCCCTCCTCAGGACCCATCTATCCAGGCACCTGGGTACCTACCTGAGGATGGGGAACTCGCAATATACAAGCTCATATCATTAAAAAAACAACACTAAATCTATAGGGATACTAAGAATACTCACTGATTACTAAGGACATCCATGCCCTACACCACACTCATACCTCATAGTCTCGCGACCACATGGGTCCAGACTAATCTACCCTGGGGCAGTTCTGATTATTTACCACCCTCACCCTCAGTGCTCACTCGACACGCAATCCGGCGTGTCTACACACTAGGCTGCAGCCCTAGAGCTCTCTCTCTTTATCTGGCCCACAATCCGGTGGACCTAAACACCGTATCCCCCCGGTGCTCACTCACACAAGCCACAATCCTGTGGGTATACACACTGACCACAATCAGTGCTCTCACTAACGCCACTTACCAATGACGACCACTTTCCTATGAATACCTTCAGCTCTCTGTCTCTATGTTGGGAAGTCTCTCTCACTATTCACTAAGGGTTTGCTACTACAATAATATTATGGGATGGCCGAATTACTTAGTATATCAATTATCTTTCAGTTCAAGGGCTCCTCTCTCTCTCTAATTATTCAGTTATCACTTACCTGATCAGGGGTAGCATCTGTTCAAACAGTAATACCTGACTAGGAGACAAGGTTACCTTCACTGTGTAGGGACAAGAGATATACACACTGTATGCAAGAGTTATTCCCTGATTTAAGCGCTCCTACTCCCTTTTGATCCATCAGTTGCTACACAGCATCTGGTTAGAAGAAAGGTTAGCTCTATCTTAAGAATAACACATGCACACTAGTTCACGAAGAACTGGGGTATCTTTATTACAATAATCATAAAATACACATACACAAATCTGCGGGGTCTCTATAACTAACAGGAACTTTTAACACACCGCTGAAAGAAAAGGATTAGACATACAGTATGAGGACAAGGTTATCTGCGGGGTCTCTTCATTAACAGGAACTTTAACACACCGCTGAAAGAAAAGGATTAGACATACAATAGCCTAGGGAATAAAGACAAAATTAAGGTGTAAGTGTAAAGTGGACTAGTTTAGACTACCTCAACTATTAGAAGGAAGATTTCTCTCTGTCTCTGGTGGGATCAGGGCTCTCTCTCTGTCTCTCCCTCCGTCACCACAGCTACACGCCTCTGGCTCAATTGCTCCAGCTGACAGCCTCAACTCCTCCATCTGCTTTAATGCATTCTGTACTGCTCTCTTCAGCTTCAGCAATCATCTGCCTTCTTTCTCCATACCAGAAAACCAATAGAACTGCACTGCACTCTGCAGCTCCAGCAGACATCCTACTCTCCACTCTTCAAGAACCAAACTGACCACTCCCCCTCTCCTGCAATTCGCTAATATGGATTCCTCTCCTCTAGTGGAAAGCTCCAGCCAGCAGCCTCCTCCCACCAGGTCCATGCACCGGGCTCCTCGCTCTAGACGCTCCCACAGTGATCAGCTGCTTGTTTCGTCGAGAGACCTGAGCCCAGGGACACTTCTTGATTAGATTCAGCTCTGGCCGGTTCTCTCCGGTTCGCTTAGGGCGAACAACAGCTCAAAACCAAAATATTACCTTTCCCCTTGAAGCATCTCAGCTTTGCAGGGATAGAAAGCAAAATGGAGTCTCTCTAGTTCTGGGCATTGTAGGCCTGAGAAGGATGAAATAACATTTAGCTCTGCCAGAGTACCTACACAAACCATAATATAAAGTCAGGACCACAGGATCCACCCTCTACTATAGGCAAAATAATGAAAGGCAAGGCCAATAGGCAATAATGGATTAGAGTAAGGGATCTATCATCATATAAAGCAGCTACCCTCTTCTAGGTCTGGAAGAAAGGGCTTAAAAGGGAAGAATACAGCCTATAGGTGTGAGCAAGCTTAAAGTCTTTATCACTCCGAAATAGAGCCAAAAAGCCTGTCAAGACAGCATCTTACCACTGCTTTATATTCCCCGCAAGGTAATGGCTTGGTGGAAAGAGTGAATTGTGTCTTGAAGGATGCAGTCCAGTTAGCTGTTTCTTCTGGTCTTTGTGTTCAGGATGTTGTCAGTGACAGAATTTGGTCATATAACAGTACGCCGCATTCGACTACTGGAGTAACACCCTTCCTTTTGTTAAGAGGGAGGCAATCTTTTAATGAATTGTCTCCTGGTTGGGTTGTTAACAAAACCTTTCATGAAAAGGATGTACCTGATTTAGATCAAGCTAAGGGTAAGGTTGAATCTGCTCAGATGAAATCCAAAATTAGGTATGATCAAGATAAACATGTGAAAGAAATTTCTTTAGACATTGGTGACAAGGTTAGAATCAGAAGACCATGTAAGGTTAAGGGGTCAAAATTTATCTGGAAACAACTATTGTTCAAATCAGTAAACATGCTGTTAAGGTAATTGTTTTTTTTTTCAAAAGGGGGGAAGATTTGCTGACCATACAGTGAATTTGATCTCCTTGTTTGGAGCGACAAATAGCGAGAATATCAAAATTTGTCTGGTATTATTTAGTTTATACCCATTTCCTGTTTTTTTAGGATTCAAAAATTCAGTTGCACGAGAAAGAACATACCATATACAATAGATTAGTCGAAAATTATATACAAGACAACATTACACATAACAAAACATGAATTGAACATATCATATATACATTTACACAAATGTTTGTGCATCACCATCAATATTCATTGTTTGCACTGTCTTCAAAAAAAGAGGTACAATAACACTCTAGTAGAGAAGAAATCAAATGGAGAGAGTTATAAAAACTTAAAGCAGTTCAATAAGGACTGGGGGAAACAATCTCACACACAGTCGCATAAAAAAGAACTTGTTGCTAGTTCCATCAGATGCTTGTCGCCATTTTGGCCGACGCGTTTCGAACTCGCTATTTTACTTGGCGGGCTCTCATCAGGGCTTTATCAATTTATCCTGCAGGGGGGGGTGCAAAATATGAATGAGGATAAAGTAAATTTTTTACCTATTCATAGCCTCAGTGAGTAGTTCTCCTATATGCATTAAAGAATGATGATTACCTTACAAGTATCAAAACCAGAAGGTGGGGGTTCAGAAATGGTCTACGGGGGTCCTCTTCCTGATATCTATAAGGGAAGGAAACCGTGGTTCAAATGTGTATTCAAAGCTAAATTTACCGATTTGGTAATGATAACGATTCGGTAAAATTGACTTCCTCCTCATTCATATTTTGCTCACCCCCCTGCAGGATAAATTGATAAAGCCCTGATGAGAACCCGCCAAGTAAAATAGCGAGTTCGAAACGGGTCGGCCAAAATGGAGACAAGCATCTGATGGAACTAGCAACAAGTTCTTTTTTATGCGACTGTGTGTGAGATTGTTTCCCCCAGTCCTAATTGAACTGCTTTAAGTATTTATAACTCTCTCCATTTGATTTCTTCTCTACTAGAGTGTTATTGTACCTCTTTTTTTGAAGACAGTGCAAACAATGAATATTGATGGTGATGCACAAAAATTTGTGTAAATGTATATATGATATGTTCAATTCATGTTTTGTTATGTGTAATGTTGTCTTGTATATAATTTTCGACTAATCTATTGTATATGGTATGTTCTTTCTCGTACAACTGAATTTTTGAATCCTAAAAAAACAGGAAATGGGTATAAAATAAATAATACCAGACAAATTTTGATATTATCGCTATTTGTCGCTCCAAACAAGGAGATCAAATTCACTGTATGGTCAGAAAATCTTCCCCCCTTTTGAAAAATATTGCATATGGTCCAGCTGACCCTACGTCCCAGGACCTAACTCCCTGTCTCAGAAAAGTTAAGGTAATTGTTGGCAAGTGGTGGAGTAAAAGAAGTGTTTCCAAGGTAAAGAATTCGAATCTTGATCTTATTGAAGTTGAGACTAATGCTTTATCTCCTTTGATAAGTGATGCTTGTAGCCTTAGTACTCATGATCCTCCTGCTCATAATCTGAACATTGGATGACGGGGAGATGTTTTTGTCTGCTGACAATCCAAATGTGGTTGGGGATGACATGCTTTTGTCTGCTGACAATGTGACTATTGACAATTGTTAGACGTTTTTACCTGATGTATCTGTCCCTTGCTCAAGGTCAACTAGAATTAAATTTAAACCTAAATATTTAGATGATTATACCACTTGATATCTTCTTTCTCTGTTAGAAATTTTGGTTCTGTATAACTTTTACTTCTTTTATTTTGCCTATTTTTAACATGCTTTGTTTTTCCTTTGTTTGTTATGGGAAAGGAGGTGTGTTATATCCTATGCTTTCTTATTTCCTTTGTTTTTCTGCAATCCCCTTCATTGTATGTATTCTATCATATGGTTGTATCCTAGGGCCCGATGTAGGTAAATCCCATTTACCGATTTTGAAATACCGAATTTTACCAATTCGGTATTTCAAAATAGGTAAATGGGATGTAGGTCCCAACATCTGGAATCGTTACCGATTCCTTACAAAATCGGTAATTACCGATTCTGTAAATACCGAATCGGTATTTGCTATTGAATCCTATGGGCCTTTGAAGCCCATAGGATTAAAGTCAAATACCGAATCGGTATTTACCGAATCGGTAATTACCGAATTTGGCAAGGGTGCAGGGGGTGTCACTTTGACACCCTCTAGCACCCCCAAAACGGGCATGTGTGCAATGTGGCACACAGGCATGCCCTAAGGGCACGTCTGTCTGTCACATGGCACATGTGTACATGCACAGATGTGCATGTACACAGGAATCGGTATTTTACCATGGATTTGTATTCCATGGTAAAATACCGATTCTGTAAGCCATGTGCTGATGGAACATTGGCTACCTACATTGCATTTTCGGTAATTTTACCGAATCGTTATCATTACCGAATCGGTAAATATTACCGATTCGGTAAATGTGCCCCTACATCTCGATAGCCCTTTACCGATCGGAAACGGCCGAAAATCGGTATTTTCGTCCGATTCCGATCGGTAAAGGGCTACCTACATCGGGCCCTTAGTGCCTTGGTTGCTAGGTTATTCTGGAATGTTATACCTCTGATCTTCAGTTGAAGACTGAAGCTGCTTGGATGTGCACTCTGATTGATCTAGTGCTGTACTTGATGTTCCTGAATAAACTTAAATCCTTAAGTTTACTTCCTTCTCCTGTCATCCTTTGGACATAACACATTGCTCTATGGGACAAAGCATCATACAGAAAAGATGCTTTCAATCATTTAAATGACATACAATGCAATGAATCTAGCAATGAAGTTGCTGTTAAGAGGATCAATGGGAATACAAGGTTCAGTTGCTAAGATGGCAAAGAGAGGGTCTCATCTCCAGGGATGAATTTAGATTTCTTTACAAAGAACATCCCACTCTACCCACTTTCTATTTAATTCCAAAAGTACATAAAGGCATTAATCCGATGCCGGGAAGACCGATAATATCTGCTATTAACAGCACTTTTGAATGTACCTCCAGATATGTGGACTATTACCTCCAGGAACATGTTATGACCCTACCTTCCTATCTGCAAGATTCTTTTTTTTTTTTAATGTTTTTATTCGCAACTCAAAGGAGAAAGATACATGTTATTAGACAAGACCAGACAAAATACGAGAGAGGAAAACAAAGTAACAGAATGAAAATTACATTAGTAACAAGATCAGACCATACAATAAACAGTAATAACATAAATGAATATGTGCAACGTTGCAGGGACCAACCACAAAATAAAAGCCACAATTTAAGCATAGTAACCTTCACATAATAAAAGAACTCCAAGTCTTATCAAATTTCATAAAAGACTGTGTACCTCTGAGTCTAGCCCAAGCATGTTCCATAGAATAAATTTAATTAAATAATGACCACCATTCCATAATATAAGGGGGGTTGGACGATATCCAGGCGCGGGCAATTGTTAATTTAGCACATGATAATATAGTAGTAATTATAACTTGCTGTGGGGCATAGATGGTATTAGTGTCAAGTAAAACTGAGGATGCTGTGAGGGGGGAACAAATCAGTTTTTGTTTCATTATCTTGTCCAAAGCTATCCAAAATTCTGATAACATAGCGCAAGAAAACTACATATGTTCCAAGTCCCCAGCAGCAAGAGCACACTTGGGGCATTTAGTTCGATCGCTATATGAGACATTTGTGGACCATTTCGATATCCTTTCTGGAGTATGATAGAGCATACAGGTGGTTTTAAATTGCTGAAGTCTTAAACTAGAAGAATAAACAGAATTATTAATATTACGAAGAGATAAGTTAATCATAGTGGGGGTGATGTTACTCCGCAGCATATTGCTTTATTTTTCAGCTAATTTAGTACAATCATTAACTTTGTAAGTATTAAGACATTTATAACCAATACTTATTAAGGGTTTATTCCTATGTGAATAAGAACAGTCCCAAATATCAGAATCCGATATCTCAAGAAGTTTCATCTTATGAATAAAAAAATCATATATTTGCATATATTTAAACCTCATTGATTCTGTAACTTTATATAGAATTTTAAGTGTCTCAAAGCTCAGAAAGCCTTGCATACCATATAAATCCCCATGTGTCTTTATACCATGTACAAGCCATATATTTGTCGCGCCTTCACTCAAAATTCCTGGAAGTCCAGGATTACCCCACAACAAAAGTTTAGGATGATAAAAAGAGGTATGGCAAAAAGCCAAAATATTACGCCATATTTTAACCATGTCCTTGGCGGTCTTGAATTTGATCCTTTTCAAATAATTGGGATCATTAACCCATAACAAAAACATATTAGAATCCGAATTTAACATAAAAGTATAAAAGTAAAGTTGGTTATCTGGGTTAAGTAGACACCGTAAACGTCCCAGGAAGGTTGCCCAAAAATATAGCTTAAAATCCAGAAAGTTAAGCCCCCCATTGTCTAATGCACCTTTAAGCAACACCATGGACCGGCGAGCTTTACGATATCCCCAAATAAAACTACTAAATATTCCGTCCAGTGTTCTAAAAAAAATTGCTACGTGAAAGAGGAATGGAGCGGAATAAATAAATAAATTTAGGAAGTATTTTCATTTTAATCAAATGAATCCTACAGATGATATTTAAAGGGAGTTTATGCCATTTTTTAATAATATAGCGGTAGCTTTAACTAAAGCATCATAATTAATTGTTATTATTTCTTTAATTTTAGCAGAAATTTTTACCCCCAAGTAAGTGGCCGTCTGACATTGTCCTGATATTGCAACTGATGGTTTATGATTAACAATTATTCGAGTTTTATTTAGATTTAATTTGTACCCAAAAACATCTCCAAATCTACTAGCCTCATTAGTTATTCCATGTACAGCTTTTACAACATCAGTAGAATAAATGGCAATATCATCGGCGTATGCCGTTATCTTCAGTGAATGAGGGCCCAAACTAAAATGGATAATACATGATTGTAACTGTAACGCATGAAGAAATGGTTACATCGACAGGGCAAACAAAAGAGGTGACAAGGGACACCCCTGACGGGTGCCCCAGGATTTGGAGAAAGAAGCTGATGTCAAACCCGCATAACTAACTTTCGCGGTGGGGTTATCATATAAAGACCAAGTCCAACTCATAAATTTACAGCTCAAACCAAAGTTGGTTCCTTCTCTGCTATATCAAAGGCAGTTATGGCCATATTGATATGAGCGGTGGTATCCCTACACAGTACAAACCCATGTTGTTGTGGGTTGACTATGAAAGGAGCCAAACGAGTGGCCAGCACTGTTGCAAATACCTTGGCATCTGCATTAATAAGCGAGATGGGTCAGTATGAGCCAGATTTGTCAGCAGGCTTGCCCTTCTTCAGAAAAAAGACCAATTTGACAATGTTCCAGGAACACAAGGCTTTCCCATTGACACCAATAAATTTAATGACTTGTTGGAAGAGAGATAAGACCTCATCACTGCATATTTTAAAAAACCTCAACAGGTATCGCGTCTTCCCCGGTCGCTTTTCCCGATGGTAAAGAGAAGATCACTTGTCCGATTTCTAGCTGATTAATATGATCGGACAGTTGATCAAGCTCGGGAAGATCTTGTTTTCCTAAAATGTTGCGATCCAAATAATCTTGAACATTAGCCGATGTAGGATAACTTTCTGGTGTATATAATTTCTTATAAAACATTGCAAATTGTTCTAATATCTGTAATGGTTGGTCATATATGATGTTATTTGGGCCACTCAAGTTTTTTATCAGAGTGTTAGCTCTCTCATCCGCTACTTTATAAGCTAAAAGTTTCCCAATTTTATCTCCACTCTCATATTTGGAGATATGAAATTTATGTAATTTTACACTGCTTTTCTCCCCAAAAATTGTTTTTTAGCAGCTTTTAATCGCCCTAACTGTAATCCTAATTCCACAAATTGGAGGAACGTAAGCGAAGAGCATCAGCCAATACAAGTTCAACTGAAAGGATATTATTAATCAGTGTTTTATCTGTTTTATGACGCTCAGAGTTTTGTCAGAAGACAAATTGCTGAGTGAACCCCGGATACTAGCCTTACAGGCATCCCAAACAATAATACATGAAGTGGAATTAAGATTAAGTTTAATAAAATCTATAATATGTAGCTTAAGTTGAGAGATAAACAAGGTATTTGTGAACAGATGCCTGGGGAAGGAAAACAACCGGAGTGCTGTATGATTTTGTGCAGTATTAAACAAAAATAAAATGGGATTGTGATCTGAGGTGACTCGTGGGCATAATTCTATAGAGCTAGTATTCACCAGGTTGTCCAATGCCCAGGCCATATCAATACGGAAGCAAAGTTTATGAGGGGCAGAGTCATATGTATAGCCGGGCACATTAGGTTGAATACTACGCCAAACATTTTTGATATTATGGATACATCCTATTTGTGTGATAGCAGCCCGAGTTCTGCACATACATTGGAAAGCATCGTGCCTGGTGGTATCAAGTTGGTAATTCATTATGCAATTAAAATCACCCATAATAACAAGTTCTCCTTCCCACTCCAACAGTTCCATATTCAGTTGATCAAAAACGAAAGCATCATCAAAATATGAACCATAAACCACACAAAAAATAAATTTACATTTTTCAATTAATAGTTGCACTTTAGCCCATCGTCCATTCTTATCACATACAGTTTTAGAGATTTCTATCTTGAAGCGTTTATCTTTGAGGATGGCAACCCCCCTTATAGAGGCATTGAAAGTAGAACAAATTATAACCTCATACCCAATCTGCCCCAATACCTTTCTATCCTTATAAGCAATGTGTGTCTCAGACAAAAAAACAAAATGTGGGTCATACAGTGCTAGCTCTTCCATGGACCAGGCGTCTTTTACTTTTATTATTAAGGCCTGCAACGATCCATGCCAGACATCTTAGAAGTAAAATTTTAAAAGAGAATTCATATAAATCTTTTCATTCTGCAGAAATGAATCAAATAAACTTCTCTCGACCAAGTTCAAAAAATCTCCTCCCTGAGTTGCTTTTTCCAAAAGAAAACCCCAACCACCCCCCACAACGCCCCCTTCCCCTGCCCCTCACCTCCCTCGAGAGGGAGCACCCCCCAAAATACTGCTGCCGCTGAATTGGCAGCTACCCTAAGAAGCAGCATAAGGCTCAACCTACTCCCTACCCAACAGAGAAAAAGTCAAAATGTGTTCACTGAGAAAATATAAGTAAATATACATAAGAAAGAAATAAAACTTTACATTAAAGGTCCAACCTTTCCTTCTCTCTAAATTAAGCAAATGTAGTTAATGCGTTCTCAGCTTCCCTTGCGTCAGTGAAAAAATAAGTGTGTCCTCCCTTAATAATTTTTAGGCGAGCAGGCTCCTGTAGGAACGCTTGTCCGCCAAGAGATTTAAACGGGTCGATAAACTTACGTAATTGCCACAGTCTGTCCATGGTGGCCTTTCTAAGATCCGATCTTACAAAAAAGGACAGGTTTCCTGCTGTGACAGGTGAGTTCGGCCTAGCTTTAAATGATACTGCCTGTCTCAACAGGAAATTCCCAAAATGAATAAGGAAAGGACGGGGAAATTTACTTTGCTTGTTCCTCTGAACAAGTGGTAGCCTGTGGACTCTCTGAAGTTGGGAATCCCAATCCCAATCAGATAAGTCCGTGAAGGCCTTCTGAAATAGACTTACAACAAATGCCCTAGGATCTGCCCCCTCAATTCCCTCAGGAATACCAAAAAGTCTCAGATTGGATCGCCTTTGACGACTTTCCAAATCTTCAACTTTTAATTGTAAGGACAAAAGCTGAACATCATGTTGACTAACAACAGTTTCTGTACGGGCTGATCCCTCTTCTATTTTAACCACCCGATGCAGTAGATCTTCCATTTTCTGTGACATCCCCCCATCTTAAGAGTAATTTCCTGTAAAGAGTTCTGCAACTTGGTATTATCATCCCGTAACTGCAAAAAATGTTCTTGTGCTTCCTTCCGATGGCTGGTTAGAGTTTGAAGAATAATATCAAGAGATGAGTTGACAGTCCCCTGTTCTCCTGTCGATGTTAATCCAGTGGCATTAGTTGGAACATGCAGCGTCACAGAAGGTAGTAAGACAGATAGCGTTGATGAAGTTACACTGGTGGGGGGACTAGTAACATTTAGCGTTGTGTTATTTGAGGAGATTCCCTCAATAGAAGGGATCCGTACAGAACATGTCGCTTCAAGAGCAATTTCCGGGGATACTACCATAGAAACAGTATCTGTAGAGGGCAGGTGAGATACGCCATCGGTAGGTGAAAGATCTTCTGATAACACTGCGGAGACCCGAGTGGCATCATGATCAGGCGGACTTGTACCAGACAGCCTCAAAGTCATGTTCTTCACCAGCCCCTTAGCTTGAATCTATTTCCTAAGAGGGCTTTTCTGCACAAGAAGGGGCTTCCTAGTAGGAAGGACGGAGATTAAGGAGGGAGCGCTGACTACACCAAGTGCTTTTCCTTTCTTATTCTTAATTTTTTACTTCAATTTAGCCTTATCTCTCCTGCCTATCAGATATTTAGCAGTGTCCAGCGGAGAGCCAGTCTCTGTCATATCCTCATATTCATCATTCGAAACTTCTTCCCCAGCTGCTCCTTCCACCTCCGTTTGTAAGCAACCAGTAGATGGCTCAGCTGCCTCCGTACTTAAGATCGGTAAATCATCAAGTATCCCAATCGTGGGAGAAATACACCCCACAGAAAAGTCAGAGGGGTTACCCATCAGGCCATCCTCCTCCCCCGGACCCACAGCCCCAGAAGGAATAGTCTCAGCGAGAGTAAGAGTGTCATTTACATCCTCCTTCTCCCCTATGTTGTTTTTAGAAGTCTCGATTTTAATAGTGGCAATAGAGGCAGATACAACAAGTACAGGTGGTCGAAGTACTTGCTTACCCGATGCGGATAAAGCTGAAGTCATTCCTCCTGAAGAGAAGACCAGCTCACTCGCTGTAGCCTCTGTTTGTGCCTGAGCCACAACGCTTGGTGTTGCAACATTCCCCACATTAAGTGCGGGGTCCGTCACCGAAATTATCGTTACTGCCGCCACCTCCAAAGTGGCGTTTTTATTTGCACGCGTAGCTCTCGGGACATTCTTGGGCGCCATCCACAGTTGAGGATCCCGCACTGAGCCCTCCGCTTCCGTGCTCGGTTGCAATCCCAATCACAGCCTAAGGCCAAAACAGCTGAACGCCGACCCACTGACCAGCCGTGGAATGGTATGCCGGGCCATCAACAGGTAAGTCTGCAGCAGTCTCTGCATCTGTTACCAAACACCGCGGAAACAGCTAAGCGGTTTGGCAGTACACAGGTAAATCCGTTCTTCAGTTAGGCAAAGTCAATTCAGGCCCCCGAGAAAGCATTTAAGTTCACTTGTTCATCATTCAGTCACGTCCGAAAATCGCTTTAACCATTCAGGTTGGGTAGGGTAAGTAAGGAGCCTCCAACTAGCTGCTGCTCCGCTGCGTTTTCAGTCCGTTATCTTCGCCAGTAGCCAAAACCTATATATCTGTGAGATTCTAATGATTTTTTATCTAAACGAAATACTGTGCAATGGGCCGAGAACTATTTGTTTTTAACTCTTGACATTGTTGCACTGTCTACAAGCATCAAACATGAAGATGGGCTCCGAGCTGTGGATTATTATCTCAAACACAGGAATATTGATATGCATCAGCATAATAAAATGTTGCTAAAGATGATACAATGGTGCCTTTTTAATAATGTTTTTATGTTTGATGGGAAAACATTCAGGCAAAATCAGGACGTGGCAATGGGGGCATGCTTCTTCCCCAGCTATGCATGTTTACATGTAGGCTGGTGGGAGGAGCATGTCCTCAAAGTTGAGCCCAAGACACTTTATGACCAACATGTGGTTGAAATGTGGAGGTTCATAGATGATGTCTTCTTCATATGGAAGGGGACCCAAGAAGAGGCCAATAGATTTGTGGATATTATCAATATCAATGCACACAATTTGAAGTTCACATCATATGTTGACCCCTTAACTGATAATTTTTCATGATATTACTGTTACGGGAAATGATGAGGCAATTGAGACTTGTTTGTATAGGAAGCCCACGGCTGGCAATACCTTATTGCATGCCTCTAGCTTCCATCCCCACCATACAATTGCCCGTCTCCCGTATTGTGAATTCCTAAAAATTCGAAGAGCTTGCAGTTCGGAGAAAGCAGTGACAGAGGCCCAAGGAATTGCCGAAACTCAGATTATTTCAACAGGACTATGATCCACATAAACTTGATTTGGCAATGAAAAAAGCAAACAACAAAAATAGATCGAAACGTCTTACTACAAATCCGAAGGGTCCCAGAAATAGATCCACAGCAATCGCCATAGTGGGGGCTGAAAAAGAAAAATCACACACAGACCCATGTAGATTTATACCTACATACAGTAGGCAGTCTCACACTATACAAAAGATCATTAGTACTCAATGGCCGATTGTTCTCACAGATGTTGTTCTTCAAGGTCTACTCCTGAGCAAACCCAAATTTACCTATAGAAAAGCGCATTCAATGCGCAGTGCTCTAGTCAAGACAAGTCCTGAAATTTATAATAAAGGTATCTGGCTTTCCCCCCAAATAGTTTTTTTTAAATGCAGTACATGCCGCTCATGTAAGTCTGGGGTGAATACAAGTTCATACACTACAGCCTTTTCAGATGTCCCTATTAAATTAAATGGACATTATACCTGTTGTACAGATCACGCTGTTTATATGCTTAAATGTGTGTGCAGATTACAATACGCTGGGAGCACAAAACTTCAGGTTTATGCTCGTATTCTGCAACACCTCAGGGCTACCGTAAATTCAGACCCAACTTACCCTGTTGCCAGACACATAAACGCAGAACACAATAACAATCTGAATGTTCTGCAATACTATGTCATTGACAACGTCCCACAAAACAAGAGGGGTGGCAACAGGGAAAAGAGCCTCAGACACTTGGAAACTAAGTATATCATTGAGCTTGACACCAAGCATCCTAGAGGACTCCATTTTTGCGAAGATTTGCACTACTATCTGTGATTGGTAGCTCGGAGTTTACAACTGACATGCACTTTAGGTAAATATGAATTGTATTTTTGCAATTCATGCTTTTTAAACATAATGTTTTTAATAATTTTAGGTCTTTTGCAGTGTGATCAATTTATGTGTGTTTTACCGCTTATTCATATATTTCAATCAAATCAATCAAATTCCTTTATTCAGTTTCCAAAATTTCATAGAAAACCATAAAAGTACACACAAAACATGTACAGACAATCAATACAAAGAATACGTTGCAAAATACAACACATTTTTACATAGGGGCAGTTAAAGTAAAATAAAAAAGACCTAACAGAATCACTGATAAAATACTACAGATAAAATTTCAATAAATTAAAAATTACCCAAGATTTGACCGATGTTTAACACAAAACTTCAGAAAGCAGGCTATATTCTTGGCATAAGCTTCAACTTCCAGGAATTGTAAGGCGAGAAATGCAGGGCGGCAACAGCGTAGACCCATTATTCTAAGTATTGGTACTATCCATCGATTTCTTTGGTCTGTATAAAATCTGCAAAATAGGACTAAATGAATTGAAGACTGTAAGGAAACATTTTCACAGGGACACACAGAGAGGTTCTTGGACCAGTCATTCGGTTGCGTGAAAGTTACCAGGTGATGAAAGATATTAAACCTGAAACAAGTAAGTAAGAACTTCTCGTAAGTATTCAGGTTGTAAGTTAAATATGGCTGCACTGTGAAGGTGGTCTGGATAGCTAGAATGTGCTGCACTGAACTTTTTCCAATCTCGCTAGACAATCGTAACTGCTCAAAGTGTGAGATACATAACTTTTTTAATTCTTTCCTTGATAGCTCAGAAAAGGTTAGCGGATAGTAAAAATATCTTTCTAAGCCTAAATCTTCAAGAAATGTTTTCACATAGACAAGCCAGCTGATTTTATGCATATTTTCAAGTGTGAGGCAATCGCAAATGAGGCATCGGGACAGTTCACACTGTATTGAGGTCCAGACACGATGCCATAAAAGGATTGGTTGAATTTTAATGGTATCAGATATGTATACCAACCCTAATTCCAAGTGACAGCAGTATGTCGAAGAGCTTTGTTACAATTGAATTTACCATGTTTATATTTATAAACAAGTACGTACAACAGGGGTTTCTTAAAAAATGTATTTGTACAGATATAAAACGTTCCAGAATGTTTTAAACTATTTAAAAATGTTCAGCCTGCATACATCTTGAAACAAAATATAAATGAACATTGCCAGTGCTCAGTGAGTGACTAGTAGGACTTTGACGTCTGTCCACTATGTCTATTAGAGGTCAGGTGACAAACTAACATGTGACGTTATGGGTGTTTAAATGTCTGTTGGGTACATTACACACGCGGTTTAGTGAACAAGGCGACTGGGATCGCCGAAACGTGTCTTTCTTGATTTGCACATGCTTTTCACTTGAAAAAATTAAATAAATTATAACCTGCAACTGAAGCGCATCGGAGTGTCTGTTTCTCCTCTTACACCTGGAAAGCTGTTTAGAGTGTAACGTGATATATATATATATATATATATATATATATATATATATATATATATATATATATATATATATATATATATATATATATATATATATATACATATATATATATATATATATATTACCTACTGGCGGTCGCCAGTAGGTATATATAGTTAGGATTTTTCCTCTATGGGATTTTTGAAAATTCTATGTCTAATAACTTTGGCGTTTGTGGACGGAATTGGCTGAAATTTTCAGGAAAATGGCACATTTTGTTTCTGAGCAGCCCCTGAAAATTAGGGGGGGGGTACATCAAGGGGGGGCCGAGAAAAAAGGGGGTCCCAAAACGCGTTTTTCCCATGTTAATTTCCATAGGGCGGTTGGCCTCACTTTTAGCTCGAACGGCTGAATGGATTTGCATGAAACTTGGCAAAATTGTAGGGACTGTTAGCCCGATGTGCCTTTGCTAGGTCTCAATATATGTGCTCCAGTGGATTTTGATAAATTAACGTTCAAAAAAATATATATATCTGTGACAGCGCTCCGGGTAGCGCTCCGGTGCGCGTACTTGTCGCGTAACGGAACTTCGCGAAGCGAAGCTGATTGGCTCTCTGGTGTCTGTCAACATTCTAAACAGTCCGGAGCGGCCGCCATCTTGTCTCTCGGTAGGATCGAGAGACAAGAGGAGGCCAAAACGAAGGGGGAAATGACCATAAGGGGGCATAGTAGATCCTCCCTGACCCCCTAGGTTTGATGTGGAGGCTTTAAAAGGGCCCCGCGGGACAAAAAAAAATCGGGTTTTTTTGCGTGGGGAACGCCCTGTACGCTTTTGTGCAATGGGCGGTGGTAATCTAAATGATGAGGAAGGGGGGGGGCATCGTTCAAAGCACATCAGCGTGCATAAACACGAAAATGTTTTTATCTACCACGTATTTGACTTATCTCTCTGAGATGCATTCCCTTGTGTTTCGGCAATGGTAGTCTGTTAATTACATAGATCGCCCGAGGGCGGTAGTACAGACCGCGCATAGGAAAGGGTCAAAAGCCAGGGGTATAGGAGTATGTAACAAGCGAGCCATTTAATTGAAAAAACTAAACGTGACAAACGGTTGCAGGATCAGTGAAGGTTGATTTTATAATTGAAAGTATAACAGGATCAGTTACAATAAAATTGTCCATACACACACCATGGGCGAGTATAATGGGTAACATTATTTCGAAGCTTCATTAATACAATAATCAATAATGAAAAATCGACATCAATAGGGTTGTCTGTATTCACAGTCAATACCCTTCCCCGCCCGCCATGTGCACAAAGACTGCATACATCCCTCATAACGTCAAGGCTAAGTAACTAGAACGTCATAAGGAGATGCAAGTCGCTCCCATACTGGCGCCATTTTGGTCGAGGCCAGGCAGGTCCAGAGTATAGTTTAATGTCTCCAATAAGTAGCGGCAGGACCAGAATCCCTTTCGGCAGTTCTGGCTTCATCATTACGAGCACTAGAAAACAAGACATTCTGGGCAATACCACCCTTGACGCAGCCCTTTATTCTACAAGATGGTGTCTTTCAAAAGCCAGGGGTATAGGAGTATGTAACAAGCGAGTCATTTAATTGAAAAAACTAAACGTGACAAATGGTTGCAGGATCAGTGAATGTTGATTTTTTAATTGAAAGTATAACAGGATCAGTTACAATAAAATCGTCCATACGCACACCATGGGCGAGTATCATGGGTAACATTACTTCGAAGCTTTATTAATACAATAATCAATAATGAAAAAACGACATCAATAGGGTTGTCTGTATTCCCAGTCAGTACCCTTCCCCGCCCGCCATGTGCACAAAGACTGCATACATCCCCCATAACGTCAAGGCTAAGTAACTAGAACGTCATAAGGAGTTGCAAGTCGCTCCCATACTGGCGCCATTTTGGTCGAGGCCAGGCAGGTCCAGAGTATAGTTTAATGTCTCTAATAAGTAGCGGCAGGACCAGAATTACATTTATGAAGAATGTTGAAGAGTAGTATGTTGAAAATCTGAAGCCATCGTTCTACAAACTCTCAACCAGCCTTGGATGGAAAAATCCTGAAGAATGTACAAACTGAAAACCAGTTTTTGTCTGCATAGCATCAGCAGCAACACTTGAGTCAGCTTTGTGTGAAGCCGCCATCTTGATCCAATCAATACCGTCCCCTTGCACACATTCAGGGACCAGGCCGCAGGACTTGTCTTCAGATCAAACGGATTGTGGGACAAGGTCCAGAATGGAAGAGTCACCAAAAGGCAAAAAGTTCCGCCGGACCCCGGGAGCCGGCCGCCTATGTCGGGGGCGATCTCAGGCCACACCAGGGCAACAAGACTTGGGGAGGGGGCAGGAGCCAGGCGCCCCCTCCCAGTCCGCGCTACCACACCGCCCCTCGGGGGCCTCCGTCAAGCTGTTCAGGGAGGCACCGCAGGCGGCTGTTCTTCAGATCAGTGGCTCTCACCGGCAAGGCTCCCCTCCGTTAGCAGCGATCGTTGGCGCTGTGGTTGCGGCCGGAGGCCCCGCCTAGTCAACGCCCCGGCCTCTCCATGTCGTAGGCCGCAAGAGTGGTCGCAACTCTGCTGGCCGAGCGAGAAATACCGTCCCCCTGCACACATTCAGGGACCAGGCCGCATTGCGAGGGCACCGCAGGACGTGTCTTCAGGTCAAATGGATTTTGGGACAAGGTCCAGAATGGAAGAGTCGCTGTATCGCAAGAGTGGGTGAAATTTAGCCGGATGGCGGGTGAGACGCTGTAATAGCAAGAGCAGGCACAACTCAGCTGGCCGAGAGAGACTTGGGGAGGGGGCAGGAGCCAAGCGCCCCCTCCCAGTCCGCGCCACCACACCGCCCCTCGGGGGCCTCCGTCAAGCGGCTCAGTGAGGCACCGCAGGCAGCGGTTCTTCAGATCACAACAGAGTCTCATGCTCGATCGATTAAGCTGGCCGAATCAGGCAACAAGAAGGTGTGGGGGGGGGCACCTCTTGCTCAACCACCACCTGAGGAGGTGGTACTCTCTTCCTAGGAGGAGGTGGTGGTGGTGGGGATGCACCAGCTGAAGCTACAACACTTGCTATTGCTAAGTGATGAAAAAAGGTCTTCCTCTCACGAAGATGAAAGTCAGAGTGAGGAAACAAGGAGGGGTTTTCATCATTTGGGACAAAAAACAGTTCTCAACCAATGAAAAGTGTTATTTTTAGGTCACATGACCTAGTCTTACATCATTAGGAACCCAAAAGTGAAATGAACCAATGAAAAGTTTTATTAACAAGTCACATGACCTGTTATGCTTACGTTACGCGCCCCGCGCCGCGCCCCGGATCGCTTCCAGGAAGCTGCGCTTCGCGCCTCGCGCACCGGAGCATTTCCGGGTGCGCTAACGCGGCGCGTCATATGACAGAAGGGACAGGCAACAAGAACCATCAGTCAAAGAGGGGAGGGCAAGTTCTTGTCTACCGGGTCACGTTGGGGCTCCACCGGAACTGATCGAATTGGTAGTCTACAGTGTTTCTGGATGTTTCAGACTGAAGCTGGCGTCAGCATGAGAGCATTCCGTGGCTACGTCGTGGCCATTCCGCGAGCAATCATGGCAGTCGCTCCCCACCGGAAGTCTGCGGGAGTCGGGGGCCCCGGTGACTCTTGTAGAATCTTCAAGGCTGAGGGGACGCTTTTGGGAATGGGGCCCATGCCCTAGCAGTCAAGCGTCCGAGTTCCAGGGTTGCCCAGAGCCCTCCTTGCAGGCCAGGCCCTAGTCTGTGGAGCTGACCGCCTTTTCCTGAGCTCCGTGGCAGCCGCCTGTCGCTGTACCGCAAGAGTGGGTGCAATTCATCCGGATGGCGGGTGAGACGCTGTAATAACAAGAGCAGGCGCAATTCAGCTGGCCGAGCGAGGCCCTGTGCCGCAGGAGCGGGTGCAACTCAGGTGGCCGAGTGAAGCGCTGGGGTGTAGTTGAGAAACCTCCACCTGGGGAGGTGGGGGAGGCTCGTTCGCGCCGCCTCTCCCTTCCAGTACACCCCACACCGTCTCCTGGCGCAGGTATATGTGATGGTTGGACCAGGGCACCGCAGGACGTGTCTTCAGGTCAAACGGATTGTGGGACAAGGTCCAGAATGGAAGAGTCACCAAAAGGCAACAAGTTCCGCCTGACCCCGGGAGCCGACCGCCTATGTCGGGGGCGATCTCAGGCCACAACAGGGCAACAAGACTTGGGGAGGGGGCAGGAGTCAAGCGCCCCCTCCGAGTCCGCACCAGCACACCTCCCCTCGGGGGCCTCCGTCAAGCAGGTCAGGGAGGCCCCGCAGGCAGCGGTTCTTCAGATCAGTGGCTGTCACCGGCAAGGCTCCCCTCCGTCAGCAGAGATCGTTGGCGCTGTGGTTGCGGCCGGGGCCCCGCCTAGCCAACGCCCCGGCCTCTCCATCTCGTAGGCCGCAGAGTAGTCGGGGAGAAATCCCGGGAACGGCGGCATGCATTTGGATCGATGTTGCAGCAGGCTGCCATGTAAATAGTTATTTAATAAAACGTTTTACCCTGTTACTTTGCTGGTGTGTTGTATATATTTATAATATTTGCATAGGGTTTGTCGTTGTTTTGGGCGGGGTGGGCGGCGGAGCCGAGCTGTCTTGCAGCCATCATGGCGTCGAGCTCAGTTCCTCTCACTAGTTTCATATTTCTCATGAGGGGGTGTTCCTAATGTTTCTATTTTAGCGAGGTCAAAAAGAGATTCCATTAGTGGCCTACTGATTTTGCTTGATTCCCTTTTTTTTCTAACAATTTTTCACTACCTGCAAAGTCTAAACAGAGTACTGCGACTCTGTGCTTGTTTGTAAATAGAGAATGAACCGAAGAGAACCAATTCCAAAACAGTAAATGCTTGGCTAACAATCAGTCAAATGGCGAGGGAAGCAGGCACGACGGATTACAATGGGGGCAAAGGCCTGCGTTACCTACCCTTCACTATCTGCAAAGAGAGAATACTCCTAAAAGAAAAGAGGGGGGGGCAGCGTTCAAAGCACATCAGCGTGCATAGACACGAAAATGTTTTTACCTACCACGTACTTGACATTTTACAGCTTT
The DNA here is from genome assembly GCF_964263255.1 of Lissotriton vulgaris. Taxonomy (NCBI): domain Eukaryota; kingdom Metazoa; phylum Chordata; class Amphibia; order Caudata; family Salamandridae; genus Lissotriton; species Lissotriton vulgaris. The sequence goes on along the minus strand of NC_141685.1, from coordinate 1,340,806,570 downwards.
TGATATTTGCTATTAAAAAACCATTGAAATTCACTGAAAAAACCATAGGTTATAGACCATATATAGTTAGGAATTAGCATTTACAGAACCTTGAAAATTCACTGAAAAAACTATGGGTTATAGACCATATATAGTTAGGAATTAGCATTTACAAAACCTTATTTTACTCACACAAAACCATTGAAATTCCATATATAGTTAGTTGCACTAACTATATATCGCGCACCCGCAATCCACTGCTGATGATGTCACATATTACATCATTCATGACATGGTCAGTGACATCACTGATGACATCACTGATGACAACTCAAATGACATCACTGACAACATCACTGATGACGTCATTCATGTGATAATACGATGAATCTGTTCAGACTCTAATATAACCTAAGATACACTCAGTGTAAACAGACACTCACAGATTGTCACTCATCCATAGAGTTACTCATAGACCTAGTCAGTCATGCAAAGAATCAATCACACCTCCATTTCCTCAACTATACAGTTATACACACCTTACTTATTGAAACTTATTCTAACACATATTTACTCTCTTATACAATCACTGATACAAGTTTTCAATGATCCATGCAGCCACTCACACATTCACTAGCTATTATACACAGTAATTTATATATGTCAACTCTCACATGTACTGTGTTTTACATATGTACTTACTTTGACATATAGCACTGAGATATCCATTCACTCACCAATACACTCATGCACACAGTCAACTACCCATACAGTTGTTTCCACATGCAGATTTGAACCCATACATTTAGTGAATCAACTGTTCACACATCTATGCACAGAGTCACACACCTCCCAGCCTCCCACACACACACACTCACTCTCCCATACAAATACTTGGGCAACCAATCAATAACCCATATAGTTACTCATATAGCTACTGATCAACACATGCAGCAGTTTACAGAACAACAGACATAATGATGCACAAATTAAGACAGTTTAGTGATTAACCCATGCACTCAGTGAGACACATTTAATCACTCTTTCATACAGTTTGTCATGCATCTACTAAATCCTTCATCCAGACACTTATACATCCACTCATTCTTCAATATTTAAGACATATTTTAACTTTACAGAAACATACAGTCACTGGATGATGTCATCAGTGATGTCATTTTATTTGTGATCAGTGATGTCATTTGAGTTGTCATCAGTGATGTCATCAGTGATGTCACTGACCATGTCATGAATAATGTAATATGTGACATCAGCAGGGGATTGCGGGTGCGCGATATATAGTTAGTGCAACTAACTATATATGGAATTTCAATGGTTTTGTGTGAGTAAAATAAGGTTTTGTAAATGCTAATTCCTAACTATATATGGTCTATAACCCATGGTTTTTTCAGTGAATTTTCAAGGTTTTGTAAATGCTAATTCCTAACTATATATGGTCAATAACCTATGGTTTTTTCAGTGAATATATATATATGTATATATATATATATATATATATATATATATATATATATATATATATATATATATATATATGTTATGTTAGGGGTTTTTATATAGCGCTCAAATCACCCGGGAGCATCTCGGCGCTCCTCCTTGCAAAACCGTAAGGACATGCTAATTCCTAACTATATATGGTCTATAACCCATGGTTTTTTCAGTGAATTTTCAAGGTTTTGTAAATGCTAATTCCTAACTATATATGGTCAATAACCTATGGTTTTTTCAGTGAATATATATATATATATATATATATATATATATATATATATATATATATGTTATGTTAGGGGTTTTTATATAGCGCTCAAATCACCCGGGAGCATCTCGGCGCTCCTCCTTGCAAAACCGTAAGGACAAGGGGTGGAACCATGAAGACATGAAGACAGATGTGATTTAGAACAGAAACATTTTCAGGAGCTTCCTAAAGGTCAAATAGGAAGTACATTTCCGCAATTGTAAGGGGAACTGATTCCAGTATTTCAGGGCGACATAGGAAAATACTCTGCCACCGGTACGAACGAGACGAATACGTGGGATCTTCATTAGAGCAAGGGAGTTGGACCTAAGGCTACAGCCCGAAATATGGTGGACAAGCAACTTTTGCAGGTATTTGGGGCCCCTGCCTTCCAATGCTTTAAACGTCAAACAGCAGATCTTAAAGAAGGACCGTTTTTTATTGGCAGCCAATGTAGTTTCTTTAATAGGGGAAGTGATGGAGAACCCGGTGGACAATTTAGTGTCATCCTTGCAGCCGTATTCTGAATGACTTGTAGTCTGGCCAGTAGACTCTCAAGCACTTCTGCCAGTAGTGCATTGCTGTAGTCGAGACTACTGACTACCAGCGCCAGGACCACGGTTCTGCGATGGCTCTCTGGTAAGAAAGTTATTATTCTGCGTAGAACACGTAAGCTATAGTAGCAGGAGCTCACCGTGGCAGAAATGTGGTCCTTCATCGAAAGGGCTTGGTCTAGGTTTAGGCCCAAGTTTTTTACTGACCAAGTTGGAACAGGGTGTTGTAATTTGACAGCGATTAGATTCAGCATTAGCAGAAGACATCTTAGTTCTAGCCGTTATCTTGACATTTAGCGGACTCCATTTTGTATTTGCCGCAGCCATCTTGTCTGCTACATGCTGCCTCGTGCTGACCATGTGCTTTGTCCTATCTTCCTGTCTACGGCGCTTGAAATCTGCCCGGCAACAAGTTATATTTAGCATCCCTCACTTTCGCGCATGTCAAGTAGGTTCCACATCTGTTAGTGATTAGTTCCAGATAGGAATGTGCTTGTCGACCCCAAAACTGTTAGCTCCTCCCACTGATCGATTGTGCCTCTCGATATTGCCTTATATGTACATAAACTGTGCTCTTGTGTTTGTACCGCCTTCTTTTGAGCCCCTGTGCGGGTATAAATAAACCATGCTTTCTTGGCTCGTGGTGCTACTTCTTGCAATAGCGGAGGGTACTGTTTGAACCGTAGCACCACCTCATGAGGTGTAATAAATGTTACTTTTTCTATTCCAGTTTCCGTGCCAACTTCTTCCTATTGGTCTGAGGACTTTGTGCAGAGAAGGGCGAACCCCTTGCACTAGCGGGTCTGGCTGAGGCCTGCTACCACAAATTGTAATAAACACTACACTTGCCAGTGCTGAGAACCTTATTTATCACCAACTGTTGAAATATATAGTGTACATGACAATGACATGAACACTTGCTTTATAAATTGCAGTTTTTTTATTTTCCTTATTTTCTCTTTACCTATTATTTTAGGTCTGCATCATTTTTGATTTTGTGCATGGGAATACAAAACATTCTATGTACATTTATATACAAACAAAAATACAAGTATACAAACGATTGGGTATGTACAATAAATCATCAACTAACATACAACTCTTTCATGGCCTTCCATTCATACAACACATACAAACTGGTCCCAGTGTCAACATAAACTTCTTGTTCACCAAATGAATAGTCCGTTCTTAAACCTATCTCAAACTCTATTGTAACATTTATAAGGGAGGCAAAAAAGTCTCTAAACGTGTTCCCCAAGGGTTTTCAGAGAAATCAGGGAAATGACCTGGGACCTGGTCGGTCGACGCGTTTCGAGCCCTGTGACTGGCAGGGTTCTCTTCAGGACCAAACAATAACTAAAAGGGAAAGGAAAACACTCGTGATTTTAGTGTTCTAAGGGTTCAACACCTTGTTTGCAACCTAACCACCCTCAGCCTACCTCTAGCGTTGGGTCATAGTTCCAACACGCAATTGTATTCCAGAATGCAGAAAACTGGATTGGAGGGAGTGCTGGAACAAGTAGGAAAGACAAACGATAAGTGCACTGCATTTATAAACTCACACTCATCTTATCGTGATTCAATCGTGGTTGTGTGTGTACGCCTACCTGTGCTAGGAGAGGCAGTGGTGGGGGGCTTTGGATTGAATGTCGGGTTTAAGATCTGCAGAAAAAATTCAAAGCGATAATTAGCGCTTGCTATCTGGCGTTTGATTGTGGATTATCAGAAAGGATTTGTACATCCATGCGGTGGGAAGCTTACCATCAGCAGAGTACAACTCCGCGTTGGTTCTCAGATGCGACCGCTGCTCCTGCCGGGGAAAAATGTCCCGTGAATTCGGCTTTTTAGAAGTATGTCATTCTCGATCTGAAAAAATCGGGGAGAGAAGCGTGGGTTTAGCGCTTGCCATCCCGTGTTCTATTCTAAAATGTGGACAAGGGGCTCGTTGGCCCACCCGATTCAATTTCTTACCATTTGTCAAACTCCGCTTTGGTAATGGGCCGCTGATCGTAGTTCTCACTCCTTCCTCTTCGGTCTGTTGTAGCTGAGTGAGCCTACTACCTCTTCTTGGCTGTGGGAGTGGCTAGAAATCAGAGGATTGTGGGGGATGTAGTCCCATTAATTTTGGCTGGGGAAGCCTTTTACGTATTGGGTTTGTAAATTTCAGACAACTCATTGAGTCCAGTTACTGCTGAGTCAAATTTCATTATAAGCATAGCTTCCCTCTGATTTAATCTTGCTTCGATGTTCCCGCCTCTCGGGTCATTTTCGATTTTAGATATTACAGTCCACTTCAACTTGGTTTTGTCATGTTTCATAGTTATCCAGTGATTAACTAGCGGTGCATTTTCTACTTCTCTACGTATCCTTGATTTATGTTGGGTGATACGTTGCCTGATTTCTTGAGTTGTTTTTCCTATGTATAACATAGGGCATGGGCACATTACAGCATACACGACATTTTTAGTCTTACAATTAGTAAAAGTGTCATGTTTCCAATTGATGTTATTGAAAGAGAAGACTGACTCTTCTATTGTCTCTTCGCAGCAGATGCATGTTCCACATTTGTGGTGTCCAGTAATTGGTGGAAACCCGAACAGACTTCTCACTGTCGGGCCTTTCTCAATCGGTAGAGCGGCTCTGACAATATGGTTGGCCACACTTTTTTCTTTTTTGTGCGCAAACAAGGGTGGTGTTTTAAAGTCCTCGTGTAAATCTTTCACTAAGTGCCAATTAGATGTAATTAATTTCTTCAATTGGTTTGAAGCCGGGCAGAACGTCGATACACATACTATTCGTTTCACGTGGGGCTCATCGGCGGCTCGGATGCCCGAAGGAGTGATCGAGACGAAGGATTGGGATCTCGCCGCGGACGATCATTGCCCGAGGAGACCCGAGTCTTGGCAAACCAAGGCGTTTTTCCCTTCTTTCCGATCTGACCATCCAGGTGGCGCCGGTCTTCGACTGAGACCTCTTCTGTCGATTCGCTGTGCAGTGACCGTTTGGTCGAATTTAGAGCTTGGCAGTTGGAACCTGGACACCCTATGATTGGTAAGGGCCGTTCTACTGCACATACAATGAGTTTTGGATGCTCTTGTATGGTAAGGTAGTTTTAGGAACACTTACCATGGCATATTTGGTATTTGGTAAAGACTAGTCTTATTTGTATGAGTATTTGTATGATTTGATATATGCGTTATAACACACATAGGCAGGCAATGTGGAGATTTTTCTTCAATGAGTCAAATTTGAACGGCGCAACGTACTAGAAGTACCTTAAGTGCCACTTGGTGTATAATACTGCATATTTTGCATTATTTTTGGCATGCCTGTTTTCTGCGCACTTCGAAGGATGTGCTGCTTTTGTAATGGGACCCCAACTTAGACTCGAAGAATTGCAACCGGCTCCCCCAGAGGGGATGCCTAAGAGGGATATGTGTATAAAATGTGGTCTTTCTACCATAATGTACAGCACATTATGGAAAAAATATACCCGTAAAGATCCTGAGTTGCGTTGGCCTATGCATGGGTCATTTGATATATGAAAGATTGAGTATGTGGAGCGATGTATGTTTGAGCGGAAGTCTAGACGTGATATGTTTGAATGTATGCGTATGTGGGAGAAAGAAGTGCGTGAACGAGCGAGACGTGAGCAAGCCTTGATTGAGAAAGAGCAGCGGAAGAATGAGTATGAGAAAGCGCTGGAGTTGAGAAAGAAAGAAGTGAAAGAGCTGAAAGAGAGAGAGGAGAAAGAACATAGATTGCAGGTATCTGGCCAATACCCTGTCCCACAACCTCTCTATCCTGTCCTTAATAAACCACAAGATGATTTTTTGTTATTAGATCGACCTCTACCGCCGTATGCTGTTCCGTCCGCTCCGTCTGAAGGTGGTGAGGATTCCGATTCAGATCAACGAAAGGCGCTGGACACTCGTTCTATGCTGTCTGCACAACGTGCAGCCGATATCAGACAAGCTGCTCCTAAAGCATTACGTAGCACTGATCCTGCTTCTGATCTCTTAGCTAGTACACAGGGGTGGTCGGAAAGGGAGCAGATATATTTCACTGAGACGTTTGCTTTAGAAGTCGTTGAGTTATTTCGGAAATTCTCTCCAGATTTAGAACATGATGATGTAGCAGCTGATTGTAAGAACATGAGTGATGGTCTTTTTGTTTTCCCTCGGGTGGCTGACACGATTAGACGGTTGGTTAAGTTACGAACTGATGCGGTTCACTTGAAGGAGAAGAAAAAGCTTGCAGACGAAGTTGCGCAGAGATCTCAGACCGGAGGGTCGCAGTCTTCTACCTTCGGAACAGATAAGCTAATGGCGGTTTATATGAAGCCCTTGCGGGAAGCTGTGCCCTTGTATGTTCCCCCTAAAGGAGCGGGTGACAATGATGATAAAAATTATGTTGATGCTAAAGGTTATTTTATTTATAATTGGGTCTATACTCCTTGGTATAGGGCAGATGTAATGGTGCTTAAAGCAGCATTACCCGATCCACGTAAAAATCCAGCCGCTTTCTATGAGGAAGTTGAAGGCGCTATAAATTCCTGTACTATGACTTTGTGTGACATTGATTTATTTTTCGGGTTGATATTATCACCGGAAATGTGGAGGACTGTTCGTAGAATTAACGATCGTGCTACTTTTGGCGCGGAATGGAAAGAATTAGAACAATTGGATGTGGAGAGGGAACCCGCTAAAAAGCCACATAAGTTAATATTAGATCTCCCTGCAGCTATATTAACTAAGCTTAAAACAGTTATCCCCCTAAAAAGATAGATTGGACTGATTTAGCATCGTGCAAACAAAAGGTAGATGAATCGGTTTCTGATTTCTTTACACGTTTTGAGGAAGCTTTTCACGATTTTAGTGGTCAGTCCTTGACAGATGATACAGGCAGACATCTTTTTGTTGATAAATATGTTACGAATCTGTTACCAGCAGGGGCGTAACACAGGCCCCCGCAGCCCCCGCGTTGCGGTGGGGCCCTGGGCCGGCCCTCTCACTTGACTTACACATAGATTATGAGTTTAATGGTTGGTGCGCTGCGCACCGCATGCCCCACGCCCGGCCTCTGATAAATTAGATGGTGGTGCACAAGCAAGGCATGCATGCCTGAGCCCCTTAGCTAAGCACTCCACTGATCCTCTTAATAAATTGGTGCGCGGGCCCCGGTCGGGGCCCCTGAGGCTCGTCTTCAGAAATGGTACGGCGCGGGGGCCCCGACCGTGGCCCCTGAGGCTCTTATAAATGCTGTGTGGGCCCCAGCCGGGGTCCCTGAGGCTCTTATAAATGCTGCGGGGGCTCCGGCCGGGGCCCCTGGGGCTCTTGTAAATGCTGCACGGGCCGTGGCCGGGGCCCCTGAGGCTCTTGTAAATGCTGCTCGGGCCCCAGACGGGGCCCCTGAGGCACTCTTTAATTAAATGGTGGGATAGGGTGGGTAAGTGCAGGCATGGCGCACACTTGTTTACTTGCCAGAGTTGCCGCCTTCAAGGACGTGTATGCGCATTGTATAGGGTGGGGGCAGGGCTGGTAACCAATGCCCTTATTGCATTTGTCAGTACATGCATATTGAGCGCATACGTAATTAAAAATGCGCCTGCGGTGTGGCATCCAAGAAGAAAAATCCAGCCACGCTCCTACGCAGCAGATCAGGACTGTCCGAAGAAGTCCGTCTCCGGCCGGGCCTTGTTTCATCCATCATTTAAATTGCCCCCGGCCCCTACCTGGGTAGCCTTGCATTGCCCTAGCTCATCCCCTGCGGGCCCTGCCTTCTGCTGTCCCACGGCACGGGCGCCTTACTCTGAGCTGCAGCCTGCAGGTCAGGTAAGTGAGTCTGCATCCGATGGTCCAAGCCTAGTAGGCAGGAGGAGTGATTCGTGGGTGGGGGCGAGGACCGTCGGAGTCTGGGTGGCGGTGGCGGGTTGGTAATTTATTTTGGACTGGTATCAGGCAGGGAGGGAGGGCATCATGGTGGGGTGGGGCCCGACCAGCAATAAACCTTAAGTAAACATAGCGTGTCTCATCTCCCTGCCTGCTGAAGCGCTAGTATTAACTCAAGAAAGGTGCCTATCCAACTGCCTGGTATTCGTCAGCCTTCTGCCACATCCTGAGCTGTGAATATCATTAGCTCGCCGTAGTGACTCTCGCCGTGCTGCTTCAGCTAATAAACTAAGCAAAAAGACGCTCCACAAACAGAAAAATACAGCCCGAGGTGTCGTTTTTATTATTAAGAAATGTTCAGCGGGGCAGGCGGGGCTCTTTGTTCTACACTGACATTGCTGCTCTCCCTTTCTTGGTCATTTTGTTCAGAAACACCTGTGGGGACCAAAAGCTGTATAATGTGACACAGATGGATCTCTGGTTGTGCCATGTGCCATGCCAGATGACATGATTTTGGTGCCAAAGCTGTATGTGAGGACCTGACCGCACTCTCAGATTGTATTGGAGTGCCTGTGGAGAAACACAGGTTGCCTGGTGGCACCTAAGTGATATTTCTGGTTCCTGCGTGGGACCAAAAGAAAATTATGTCACGTCCTGTGTGCTAAAAGTCATACAAGGACGAGAGGCGCAGGCATGCAGATTTAATTAGCAGCAGGCATGCGAAGTACATGTCAGCTGCTGTAGAATAAGCTGTATGAGGAAATATGAAATAGGTTTTAAGTAAAGAGGTGGCTTTGTAAGACTGTCAGAACGTGCAGAGCACGAACAAGTTCTGGGCGAGGCAGTCTGCCCTACCAATGGGTTTCACAGCATCAGGCAAGAAAAAAGGTCGTAGGAGGTAAAGAAGCAAGCACAGGGTCTTTCAAGACAACTTCCAGTGTAGCCAAACCAGCAGATGAGGAGTTAAAATGGGATCTTTCCTAATTTTTAATCTTTCGCTTTTTTTCATTTAGTATTACACACTCCATTTACGTGGCTTTTTTGTGTTTTAGATTGTCAGGGAGGTTTGTATAGTACAGGTTGCGCCTGTAGCAGTATCTGCTCTTTGAGCTTCCCCTTAACCTCTGCATGGGACTTTACGGGGTCTGCCCCTGCCTCCATTTTGTTGGGGTTTCCTGTTACTTGGCATAAAAGTTGCGCTGCTATGCCTTAACGTGCTGCAGTCTGTTCGTGTGTGTTATTCACAAATCTAAGAAAGCGGAGGCCTAGAGTCCTATTAGAAGTCCTTTAGTTCTGGCTCTAAATCATTATAAACTTGTAGGTATCCCTGCACCCAGTTGTGGCAAAGAATTTTTTTTAAACTCTTATGTAAATAGTTTAACATGCCAGAGCTGTGCATGTAGTTGTGCACCATAAGTGACGTACCCTGTCCCTTCTTGAATGTGTTGCCTCGATAGTTCTCTAATTTCGGCCGAAATGTTTGGATTGCAATATATTTCGGTAAGTGATTTTTCTTATGCACTGCCTCACCCCAGCTCCTTGGGAATATTTGAATCTCTTTTTTTTCTTTTTTTTTTTTAAACATTTTATTTTTCAGAACCAGATAAAACAGGTACATACAAAAGAAAAAGTAGTCGAAATACGATAATATTGTACAATAAACAATAGCTTTCATGTTTGATTTGTTTTCATTCTCATATTGAGAGGGAAAGTGAAATAAAAATGAAGAAAACAATAAAAAATAAAAAATAAAGAAAGAAAGAAAAAGAAAGAAAAAGGGCAGTGAATAGATACATAAAACGAGATATTAGAGTAAGTCATTATCATACTATCACACTGTGCTAAGCCTCCTTCTCCAATTTGTGATGGGTTGCCAGATCGCCATACCAAGCATAGCGGATCTTAGCCCTCTAGTGGCATAGATAGCCCTTTCCTGATTGAAGACCCCGAGAAGACGTGCTAACCACATTTGAAAACTCTGTGGATCTGAGTCTTTCCACCGTGCTGCTAGTATTACCCTGAGGACTGCCGAGTTTATAAAAAGCATGTCCTCTTCTTCCCTGCTCAGGTTTAGTGTATTATCAGTACCTAGCAGATATAGAGTAGGGGAGTCGGGTATTTTATGGCCAAACACTTCCTCCCAGAATCCACAGATCATTTTTTTAATAAGTATTAATTGGTCGCATTCACAGAACATGTGAATAAGCGTTGCAGGGCCTTTAAGACATCTGGGGCAGTGATCGTTCTCTCTTTTGGTCCAAGCATATAATTTGGCCGGAGTATAGTATAGATTATAGATAGTCTTATAGGTCTGGGCTGTTAAACTAGCTGACATAAATAGTTGTGATGATAGGCAGAGACTCATGTCACTATCTACATTCGGATTGTCAAGTCTGTCTGCCCACGCAATTTCTGTATGTTCTAGGTCATCTTGTACCTTATCCAGTAGCTGACCATAGATTGTACCTATTCTTGCTGTTCTTTTAGCGATAGTATCGATAATTTCAATTTTCTCCGAGTTAATATTAGGGTTCTTATGTTTGAGCATAGTATGAATCTGCAAATATTTATTTTCCTTTCTTTTCATCGTCTTCTTCCTTCAGATTGGATAGCCTATGCCTTCACTTTCGGGCTACATTCCGTGGTTGCAGTTTTTCAGCTTTTGTGTAAGCTGATCAGAATAACTTCTACATCTTGTTACTATGTTCACACCTGCACTCTGTTGCCATCAGGCAAAGGTCACTCTGGAACTTTCTGGATTGAATTCAGAGTGAGGTTACACCAAACCTTGGTGGCATTGGATTTAATCACCGGAAAGTGAGGTAAGTACAGGGGCATTCTTTCTGTCGGAAGAGGTATGGGGATAGCAAGACTTCCCCTGGAGCTCACCGTCATTGGAACTACACAATTGATATAACCCTAGGGAAGGGTAAAGTAGCTGGTTACAAGTGATGTAACCGCAGGGAATGGTAAAGTAGCTGGTTACAAGTGATGTAACCCCAGGGAAGGGTAAAGTAGCTGGTTACAAGTGATGTAACCCCAGGGAAGGGTAAAGTAGCTGGTTACAAGTGATGTAACCCCAGGGAAGGGTATAGTAGCTGGTTACAAGTGATGTAACCTCAGGGAAGGGTATAGTAGCTGGTTACAAGTGATGTAACCTCAGGGAAGGGTAAAGTAGCTGGTTACAAGACAGTTTTTCCTCAGATAACCTGTCGACGCTACCCATTCTGTCAGGCCCAAAGAAGAGATGCCGAGGACTCAGCAGAAAAAGGACCTCGGGATCTAGACTATCATCTGCTTCACAGACTGCATTGCACTATTGAGTTAAGTTAAACTCTGTGCATGGAATCTGCGAGCGGGTCTGTCGACTGTGCCAGCTGCTATGTTGCAGATATCGAGGGATAACTTATTCATTTGCTCTGAATATGGGTATTTGTAATAAGAGTCGGATACTGCTCCTCCCATATGCTGTCTGTCATAATATCAGTTTGCAGGCAGCAGTAGAAAGCGAGTACCACCTAGTCACAAAGTATAGAACATCAGCACAAGATGAAACACACATGGCAGGTCTCATCATTGCTAGGGCATATCAGTAGTGTTGTAGGGGGAATAGGAAAAAGCAAAAGCACTGAGAAGTTGTGGCTCCTATGAGGATCATCTCTAATGATGCCCAATGCCTCCAATCCTTTTGGAAAGTATCCCCCAAACCAGAGTCTAACTGCACCAAGGAGTTTGCGATTCCAGCACCTTTTCTACTGGTCCACTTCCTTGCTATCTTTCCTATTGGTGTTATGGACTCCATGGTCAGATTTGTCAAGCACCTCAGATCGGAAGGTACTAAACTCTTCCCAGCTTTAAAACAGATCTGGCTCAGGTTTCACCTTTTCATGCTGTCCTTGATAGCTTCTTCTTCCTTGATGCTTAAATTGCAAAGTTAAAGGCTAGCGGTAGACCCCTGTGGTTGCAGTCAGCCTCCCCCACCGTCTGTGTTATATTTTGACAATGAAGGTTTGAGATTTGGAAGAAACAGCTCGCAAAGATAAGGCTTACTTAAAGACAACTGGGTAGCTGGCAGACTTAAACCGTTGAACACTGGTCTGAATCTTAGTCAGGAGGAGAACTTTGAGGGACAGGGGGAACATCAGACCAATCAGAAAAGGGAGATCATGAGTGCAACATTTCAGAGCAGTATAAAAAGAGTCCATACTGGAAAAATGTAGCAGGTCAGCATTCTTGGGTGCATGGTTCCCGCTGGCATTAGTTGGTTTACCCTTCGATTCCCTCACCTTTTTTGTTTTTCCCTTCATGCTGTTTCTGGCTTTTTCCTTCCCCTACCTCTTCCAATACCCTGTACATTTGTCGGTAATGCACCAGTTAACGCGTACTGTGCATGCGGCTTCCATGTACCCCCTCAATAGTAGCGAGGGAGAGCTAGTCTCTTAACTCTGACAGTAATCCTCCAATCTCCCTTTGAGGACTGTCTGAGAGGTGGAATGGTACCACGACCTACCAGCTCAGTCCAGAACAGGGAAAGAGAAATAGGAGCAGGGAAAGTGCAAGCAAAACACACCATGCCAGCATGGACCCCTCACAGGACATTCCTTCTTCGGGACAGCATTGTAATAAGCACCCTCCAAATCGGGACTGAAGACCCTAAAAGGACAAGTGTCACACTGACAATTAATATATATATGAGGGATGCAATGGGACATATTACAGGGTACTTCAGTGGGCATGGCGGTATTGAACCTGAAGGCAACAGAAAACACACAGGGACCCAGCAGCTCCCTGAGAACTGCCAGACAAGGCAGCTGTAGGGTAGGGGGAAAAGAGACCAAGAAACATGAAGCACAGGAATCTAGTAGAAGGTAGGTCTACCTGGGGCACAGTAAACACAAACCGGGGAAGGGAGCAACATAACTAAATTGGAAGGAAATGCTATATGATGACCAACTAAGCTAGAGGGAGTGCCACACAATAATTTCTGAAGTCACCAGGCTCTATCTTGCTAGTATGTTGCGTTTTTATAGCAACCTGGTGGGTCTGTGTTCCTACTGCTGGCTCTGACCTGGAATTGTTTGTCCTTTCCCCTTCTTTGTATGAGCCAGCTACCAAGAACAGGTAGTCGACAGCCTCCAACCCTTTCGTCTCATCCGTGGATCTCTTGGACAGTACCAGACGTGCACTTATGTCTCTTTCCCAGTGTGTCCATAGATGTAGTCCTGACAACCCTCAGCTGTGTTATTTGTGTTTGCCTACTAAAACTTCTCATCAGAATTTCACTCCAGACTCTTAGTTGTTCCTTGACTTTGGGGTCCTGGTGTACCCAAGCCTCCTGGGATCGTTATGGGCTAACTTCACCGTAGCATTGTATAAGAATTATTTACTGGGCAAGGAATTGGTGAGTATGTATGATCAGTGCCCATATTCACAAATATTTCCTTTGTGTATTTCTCATAGACAAGCCACCATACAAGTCTGTTATGGAGAGACATTGGCTGTTGCAAGAGGATGAGGTCTGTGAGAGACAAGCCAAGACCTCCGTGTTTCTCCATTCTTATATCCCATTTCCCCTTGGAAAGATTGTGTTGTGATGGTGGTTCTCTCTTTTTGTGGTAGATTGGAGGATTATTATCAGAGTTTGTCACCTCGTACTCACATCCTCTTCAGAATTGTGGCACTCCGGTGTTACTGCTGGCGTTAACTTTGCAGCTCCTGTAATTCCAGTGCAGCTCCCAATCCAGAACACCAAACGCCCACTTTGAGAATTAGGTTTTGAAACACAGAATTTCTTTTTACAAGTTTGGTGTGTGGCTGTTAAAACCAATGGAATACATCCTCCAAACTTTTGGTACACTGAAAGTAACCGCCTTAACAGTGGTTCCTTTCACTGTTCAGCGATGACGGCTGGGCCGGCAGTCATCTCTAAATTTGGCATGCGGAGTACTATCGAGAAGGCAGAGACAATGTCCTCTGCCACCCCGGCGGGCACTACTCCTTCCCTCAAACACTTAATGTCCATCAGAGCTACTCATTTTAAAAAGAATAGGTATATATTCCCAGATAGGTAGGGCAGTTAGTATCAAACTCCGTTTTAAAAAGTACGGGTACCATTTAGGACCAAGAAACAAGCAAAGCATTTTAATTAAGGATTAGAAAGGGCTGTGCTCTGGTGCAAAAAGTGCTGAAATCAATAGACCAGGCTTTTCTACAGGCTGGAGATTGCAAGTTCCCCACAATCTGCAGAAATCTTTACTTTAATCTCAGTACATTTACTGTGTTGCAGAATATCAAGCATGCTGTGATAAATCTGCCAATTACCCTTGTTTCTTAACAGCTGTCACTGCAAGGGACTAGGAGTTGCCTCAGAGTGCCAGTACTGCTAAGCCCTGTAAAAAACCCTCCCTCTCAAAAGGGATCTGGCATCCTAAATCCAGAAAATTGAACTTCCTGGTTGTTAGGGGAAATCTGCCTAGTGGTGGGTTAATGCAGTAATCATGGATCTGGTCATTGGATAACCCTGGACACAGCTTAGGAGGGACCAGTTTCAGTCCTAACTGTTTCAGAGCCTATGCTCAGGTAAAAATCTGGTGCACCAAACCAAGCTAGAATCTACTGACGAGCCTCAAACAGGGCAAAACCAGGTCTTGGGCTGCTTTTATTCCAGTTCAGATAGGACCTGGTCTGGCAGTTTCCAATAGACCAGGATCAAGTTTGATTTCATATGGCAGGGGCGTAACATAGGCCCCCCGTAGCCCCTGCGGTGCGTGGTGGCCGGAGCTGCATGGGGGCCCCCTCAGCACAGTCCTCAGGCCTGATAGCTCCGGAGCGGGGGCCCCTCTGTGTACCTTGCAGGGGGGCCACTTCAACTTTTGTTACACCACTGGTTACCAGGGATAGCTAGCCGTTTAAAAGCCAGTGAAAGTTCTTGGACTACATCTTCTCCAGCATCTGTTTTAACGATGGCTCAGTATTATGAGCGTCAAGAATTGGAAGCGAAAGGTAATGAAGACAAGAAATATAAAGATCTGAAAACGAAGGTGATGTTAGCCCAAGTTTATGGTCCGCCCTCTAGAGGTTATGATTTAATCCCCCCTATACTCGTTAGAATTTGTCTATTGATCAATGTGCGTATTGTAAGCAATTTGGCCACTGGATGGCCGATTGCCCAGTATTGCGTGCTCAGGAGGGTTCGCGAGGTCGGGGACAAATAAGAAATCGTTCAGGTTATTCAGGGCCTAAAGGAAATGTGAATGATCGTACTCGGTTTGACACCAATGTACGAACACAGGATGGGTTTAACACTTTCGATAGATGAAATCAGTATCAAATGTCCGATTATGTGCAGCCTGACCTTTACGATTCTGTTCATGCATAGGATTGCCTTGGATGGGGTAAAGAATCAGTTGAAGTTCCAGTAGATCAGAGGGGTCCCTATGTTACAGCACATGTTTTGGGTTCTACTGATTGGTTTCTGATCGATACAGGAGCTACTTGGAGCACTTTGTCTAAACAATTGGTTCCAAGGGCTCCCCTGTCTGGCGTAACCATTACTTCGATAGGTTTCGATGGAACACCTTCCCTTAGCCCACTGTCACAACCACTTGCATTCCATGTTGATAAATTTAGTGCTCCATGTCCGTTTTTGCTCTCTCCAAACACACCAGACAATATTGTGGGTCTCGACATGCTCAAGTATTTCAGAGCCACAATACGATGCTCTCCTGAAGGAGTGCGTGTCATTTAGAATGATAATCACTCTGTGCCTGAGAGAGCTTGTCTTGTTAAAGAGGATACTGCATTAGCTTCACTCCCTGAAACTTTGTGGGCTACCTCAGACACTGATGTGGACCAAATGGTTATCCCACCGGTACATATTATTGTCAAGGAGGGAGCTGTGTTACCGCGTTTGCCTCAATATAGAATTTCACAGGAGGGTGAGGAAGCACTCATACGAATTGTACATGATCTCATTCAAGTTGGAGTTGTTGAGGAAGTTCCATTTAATGTCTGTAATAGCCCGATTCTCCCGATTTTGAAAAAAGACACTGATACTAGAGTTTACAGGTTCATTATAGACCTTAGAGAGGTGAACAAGATCGTAGTGCCACAGTACCCTGTGGTTTCTGATATTACGACACTCCTTACTTTGGTTCCTCCAACAGCGACTACGTTCACTGTTATAGACTTGAAGAATGCTTTATTTTCGATCCCTATTCATCCTGATAGCCGAAATCTGTTCGCTTTCACTTTGAATAACCGATCGTATAGATTTTGTAGAGTTCCTCAAGGCTATACCGAGAGTCCGAGTATTTACAGTCAAGCATTGAAAAGAGAGCTTGATTCCTTTGCTTTGCCTGAAGATGTGGCTCTCATACAATATGTCGATGACATCTTGTTGGCAGCCGATACCCCTGAACAATGTGAAAAATGCACTTTGTCTTTGCTTTCCTTTCTTGCTTCACATCATCATAAAGTGTCACGAAAGAAATTGCAATATTGTAGACCAAAGGTAACCTACTTAGGTCACCTTTTGTCTAAGGAGGGTCGTGCATTAACATCAGATCGCATACAAGCAATTTTAGACACACCAGTACCTTCGACACAGAAAGAAGTGCGTGCATTTCTTGGTCTTACTTCTTTTTGTAGACAATGGATTTTGGGGTTTTCCTACATAGTTAAACCTTTGTTAGCACTTTTGACAATAGACACTCCAATACCCCTTCCATGGACAGAAGAATGTGAAACTGCTTTTCGGCAGTTCCGACAAGCCCTTTGTTTAGCACTAGTGTTAGGTACACCAGATTACACAAAGCCTTTTACACTCTACGTGCATAATAAAGATGGATGCGCGTTGTCAGTTTTAGTCCAGTTATATGGTGATAAGCAACATCCCGGTGCTTATTTTTCAGCAGTCCTTGATCCTGTAGCCCGAGCGTTGCCTGGGTGTTTTCGCTCAGTTGCAGCAACAGCTGTGTCAATACGACAGAGTGAAGGAATAGTTTTGTCACATAAGCTGTTAGTGTTGGTACCCCATGCTGTTGATGCTCTCTTAAATCAGAAAAAGACGCAGCACTTAACTAGTGCCCGTCTGACAGGATATGAACTGACATTACATTGAAGAGATGTGCAACTTTAAACCCAGCCACTTTGTTGCCATATCAGGCGACTCAGCCTCAGTCACAAGAAACACATGATTGTATATTCTTGACGGAGGAACAGACAAAGGGTCGCATTGATTTGCAAGATACGCCTCTTCCAAATGTGGATGGTGAATTATGGGTTGATGGGTCTTGTTTGAAATTACCAGATGGCACGACCTCAGCCGCGTATGCAATTACCACGCTTGAGACAATAGTGGAGACAGCTCGCATACCACAGAAATCGGCCCAAGCAGCTGAATTGATAGCCTTGACACGAGCATGTGAGCTTAGTGTTGATCTATGTGTGAATATCTATACATATAGCCGCTATGCTTTCGGAGTGGCGCACGATTTCGGCCTACTCTGGAAGGAAAGAGGCTTTCTTACATCTCACGGAATGCAGATAATGCACGGAGATTTAGTACATAATCTTTTGACTGCATTGACATTACTGAAAAAAATAGCTATTGTGAAGTGTAGTGCGCATAAGAAAGTGACAGATAAGATTGGACAAGGTAATGCCTTTGCAGATCACGAGGCATGTGAGACTGCGACGCAGAGAAGCACTACTTCTATGTATGTAGTGAAGTCACAAGCTGAGCGTTGGCATGATGCTAGGCAAGAAGTACGAGAAATACAGAAATCTGCTTCTGTAAAGGAACGTGAACAATGGTCTGAAGAAGGAGAGTTGGATGATGAAGGTTGTTGGCGATAGATGGAAGCTGCCCATAGCTTTTGTACAACCTATGGTTCAAATGACACATGGGCTAGCACATGTTGGAGCTTCAGCAATAACGAGATTGCTTACACAAGTTTGGGAGCATCCAGAAATTGCTAGCACAGCTAAGAGAGTAGTGCAGTCCTGTTTGATCTGTTTACAATATAATCCTGGAAAAGGGACACGAACTCCAGCTGGAGGATTTGCTACACGAACTGCACCTTTCGAAGTCTTGCAAATGGATTATATCCAACTTGAGGGTTGTAATAATTTGAAGTATGTCTTAGTGGTGGTCTGTGCTAAGCATGGGCTGAAAATTCGTTCCGCTCGCGGAATTTGCGGATTTTCCGCGATTTCGCGATCCGCGAATCTCTTGAAATCGCGGTAAAATCCGCGAATCAGCGGGGACGAATTTTCAGCCAAGCACTTACAGGGTTACAGCAGCAGGTGCAAAAGTTGAAGCTAATTTTTTGTAACCTTTTACAAAAGGGTTACAAAGAAATTAACTTCAACTTGGGCACCTGCTGCTGTAAGCCTGTAAGTGCTTCCTGGCGCCTCGTTGCCTACTTGCAACTATTCTCTGACCCTGCTCTGACCCTTGAAGCAGGGTCAGAGAATAGTTACAAGTAGGCAATGAGGCGCCTGTCACGAAAATTAAACCTCAACAGGAAGCACTGACAGATATAAAAACAAGCATTTGAAATGCAATAGGTCTCGCATTAGGAACGTTTGAGCTATTGGTCTTGTAAATGACAATTTTTTTTATTTATGTGTTGGTTTTGAAAATAGCTAAATTAATAGCTTTGTCATTTACAATGCCAATAGTTATAACTTTCGCAAATTTGACACCCATAGCATTTGTAATGCAACATGTTTTGTATTTACGTGACTTAGCTGTATTGATATTACAAATTACAATGGCTTTTAATTTTTTTAAATAATTAATACCTAAATAAAAGGTATTTTAATTTATAATGGCAATAGCTTAAACTTTTGTAAATAACTTTTGTGAAGATTATGTATAGTGTATTTTATTGTGACGAAAATCCAAGAACAGAAGTGAAATATTAACATCTTTTTGTGACATTTGTAATAAAGTTTGAAACATTGAGAGAACATATTTGAACCACTTGTTGTTGAATGGTTGCACAGATTGATGCTGGGGTGGCGCTGAGTGGTGCTGTGGTGATGCTGAGTGGTGCTGTGGTGGTGCTGAGTGATACTGGGATGGTGCTGAGTGATGCTGGAGTGGTGCTGAGTGATGCTGTGGTGGTGCTGAGTGGTTCTGTGGTGGTGCTGAGTGATGCTGTGGTGGTGCTGAGTAATGCTGTGTTGGCGCTGAGTGGTGCTGTGGTGGTGCTGATTGGTGCTGTGGTGGTGCTGAGTGATGCTGTGGTGGTGCTGAGTGATGTTGTGGTGGTGCTGAGTGGTACTGTGGTGGTGCTGAGTGATAATGTGGTGGCACTAAGTGATGCTGTGGTGGCGCTGAGTGATGCTGTGGTGGCGCTGAGTGGTGCTGTGGTGGTGCTGATTGATAATGTGGTGGTGCTGAGTGATAATGTGGTGGTGCTGAGTGATGCTGGGGTAGCGCTGAGTGATGATGTGGTGATGCAGAGGGCAGAAAGGCACAAAAAGCAGTCTAACAAAGGGCAGAAGGGCAGAAAAACAAGGGAAAACGAGTCCAACAGAGGGCAGAAGGGCACAAAAAAGCAGTCTAACAGAGGACAGAAGGGCAGAAAAACAAGGGAAAACGAGTCTAAGAGAGGGCAGAAGGGCACAAAAAACTAGTCTAACGGGGCAGAAAGGCACAAAAACGAGTCTAACAGAGAGCAGAAGGGCACAAAAAACGAGTCTAACAGAGGGCAGTAGGGCACAAAAACAAGGGAATAACAGAGGGTAGAAGGGCACAAAAAACGAGTCTAACAGAGGGCAGAAGGGCAGAAAAACAAGGGAAAAACAAGTCTAACAGAGGGCAGAAGGGCACAAAAAACGAGTCTAACAGGGGGCAGAATGAATCCCGCCCTGCGTGTTAGTCCACGAAGATGCCACCTTTTTTTATGCAATACCTCTACTCAACTGGAGTACTTTCTACTATCTAGTCAGTAAGTGCTCCCTCGTTGGCTAAATGTATTGGGGCAGATTTACAATAACTGGCGCATCCCCAGGGATGCGGCAGTTATTGTGCGCCGCAGCTCCGCCACCTATGGTGCGCCGCATTTACAATGCAGCGCACCATGTGGCAAAAACGGCACAGATGCGTCACGCATCTGTGCCGTAAAAGCAGCGCATTGCTGGAGCTGCGTCGAGCTTGCGACGCAGCTCCAGCAATGCTCTGGGGTGCCCTATCTCCCCAATGCTGCATCAAGCCTTGCGCCTGCTTGAAGCAGGCGCAGGGTTTTGACGCAGCATTGGCCTAAAAATGACTGAGTGAATTCTTGTAGATTTCGCTCAGCCACTTTTAGGAGGCGTTCCTGCGCAGGAAAGCCCTCCCCTGCGCCGGAACGCCTCCTGATGGCGCAGGGCTTTACAACGTGACGCATCTCTCAGATGCGTCACGTCGTTAATACCCAGCACCATGGCGCATCTTTTGTGCTGCCGCTGCATCACAAAAGGTCTCGGTAGAGGGTGGCAGTGATGAACCAGAGGGTGACAGTGCTGAACCAGAGGGTGGCAGTGCTGAACCAGAGGGTGGCAGGGGTGAACCAGAGGGTGGCAGTGATGAACCAGATGGTGGCAGGGGTGAACCAGAGGGTGGCAGTGGTGAACCAGAGGGTGGCATGGGTGAACCAGAGGGTGGCAGTGGTAAACCAGAGAGTCGCAGTGGTGAACCAGAGGGTGGCAGTGCTCAACCAGAGGGTGGCAGTGGTGAACCAGAGGGTGGCATGGGTGAACCAGAGGGTGGCAGTGGTGAACCAGAGAGTCGCAGTGGTGAACCAGAGGGTGGCAGTGCTGAACCAGAGGGTGACAGTGGTTAACCAGAGGGTGGCAGCGGTGAACCAGAGTTACTGTGATGAACCAGAGGGTGGCAGGTTTGAACCAGAGGGTGGCAGTGGTGAACCAGAGGGTGACAGTGCTGTACCAGAGGGTGGCAGGGGTGAACCAGAGGGTGCTGTGATGAACCAGAGGGTGGCAGTGGTGAACCAGAGGTGCTGTGATGAACAAGAGAGTGGCAGTCGTGAACCAGAGGGTGGCAGTTGGGACCCAGAGGGTGACAGTGCTGTACCAGAGGGTGGCAGGGGTGAACCAGAGGTGCTGTGATGAACCAGAGGGTGGCAGTGGTGAGCCAGAGGGTGGCAGGGGTGAACCAGAGGGTGGCAGTGGTGAACCAGAGGGTGGCAGTGCTGAACCAAAGGGTGACAGTGGTTAACCAGAGGGTGGCAGTGGTAAACCAGAGGTGCTGTGATGAACCAGAGGGTGGTAGTGGTGAAACAGAGGGTGGCAGTGGTGAGCCAGAGGGTGACAGTGCTGAAACAGAAGGTGGCAGGGGTGAACCAGAGAGTGGCAGTGCTGAACCAGAGGGTGGCAGTGGTGAACCAGAGGGTGGCAAGGGTGAACCAGAGGGTGGCAGGGGTGAACCAGAGGGTGGCAGTGGTGAACCAGAGGGTGGCATTGATGAACCAGAGGGTGGCAGCGGTGAACCAGAGGGTGCTGTACCCATACACGACCGCATGGGTAACTTCGCCATGCAAGCAGCCCGCGAACACGCAAAAAGCCCCGCGAACATGCAAAAAACCCAGCGAACACGTATAAAACCCCGCGAACAAGCAAAAAAACAAAAATCTGCAAATTCGCACGAATTGGCGAATTTTGCAGATTGCGAATTCGATTTTGCACGAATTTGCGGTACACGAATTCGCAAATTTCGCCCATACTTAGTCTGCGCCTTCAGTAAATGGATTGAGGCGTACCCCATGAAGGACAATACTGCTGTTACTACTGCAAAGGTGTTGTTGAAGGAATTTTTCCTGAGATTTGGTGTTTGTAAATTCTTATGGAATGATAACGGACCTCATTTTGAAGTTATCAAACATGTCCTGAAGGGATTAGGAATAAGCATGGGCGAATTTTGCGAATCTCGCGTTCGCGAATTTTGCGGATTTGCGAACTCGCAATACGCAAAATCCGCGAATTCTCGCGAATTTGCGGATTTGTTTTTTTTTGTGTTCGCGCGGGTTTCTGCCAGTTCGCGAGGGTTTTGTACAATTTCGCAAAACGCGAACTTACCTGTCGGGTCGCAAGTTTCGCGAACTTGTTGTTTCTACGTGTCCAGCCTGTTTGGGACACTCTTCTTCATCACTGCCACTCTCTGTCACCACTGCCACTCTCTGACTACTCATGCCACCCTCTGGCCCACCCATGCCACCCTCTGTTTCATCACAGCACCCTCTGGTTGTTCAGTCAGTGTACATTATTGTGGCAAAGCAAGCACACCTTCCCTGCCTCAAGTGACCTGAATTAATTTGGGGCTGATTAATGTGTCACAGAATATTTTTTTAGCTGGCACCTGCTTCCTTAGTGCTTCCTGATTAGTGATCTTTTGCACTTGCTAAGTGCTTTCATTGTTGCAAAATTAGTTACAACACCTGCCCTGCCCCAACTGACAATAATCAATTAGGGGCTGATTAATGGATTTGAACTTCCAGCCTGGCTCCTGCTAGTCTCCCTTAGCTGTAATTCAGGACCTTTGTGGCATATGTGTAACTATTCTGAGGTTCAGAGCAGGGTCACATAATAGTTGCAACTGGCAACTGAACTCTGGAGGGGCCCCTCAGGAAGCACTACAGGAAATGGCTACTAATGATGAGCCTGAACTTTTGAACCTGGTAAGTAGTTTCAGTTTTGCTAAGATCGTATTTCTGCAATTTTGCGCTTATTCGCGGGGCGCGAAGTTGTACTGGGAAGCCGCGAACTCACGCGAACAGTGCGAGCAAGCCATAAAATCCGCTGCTCGCGGATTTGCGGATTTTGCGGGAGATTCGCGAATCTCGCGGATTGCGAATTTACCGAAAATCCGCAAAATCCGCGAGCGAAACGGATTTTCCGCCCATGCTTAATTAGGAATCAAACAGAAGTTCCATGCAGTGTTCCATCCACAATCAGCAGGATTGGTGGAAAGGTATAATGCTACTCTGAAGTTGAAAATAGTGAAAATTCAGGCTTCCACATCTTTGACTTGGCTGGGTGCGTTGCCTCTGGCATTGTTGTCTATTAGATCAGTGCCACATTCTCGAACAGGCCTCACTCCCAATGAAGTGGTATTTGGGAGGCCAATGAATATTTGGGGAGTTCCGAAACCGAGTTCTGTATATGATGTACCTTGTGTCTTAATGAATGACTATTTGGCACAGGTAACTGACAGCTTGGTTTCTATTCATCAACAGGTTCAAGAAGCACTCCCCGACAGATCTGCAGGTGATGGCCACGGGCTCCGACCTGGCGACTACATCATGATCAAGGTATTTGAGAGGTCAAGGAGCTTGGAGCCGAGGTGGCGTGGACCAGAACAGGTGCTCCTTGCCACGAGAACAGCGGTTCGAGTCACCAACAAGAAAAATTGGGTGCATAGTACCCATTGTCACAAGGTATTGTCGACCTTGGTGGAACCTGCTGTGCTGACCGATCATCGAGAGATCTTGACTACGGAGAAAGGCCAAGCTGTATCACCTCACGAATCTGCGGAGTTCTTCCTGGACCAGACGATCCCTGGAGCATCGCGATACAACTTGAGACTGAGAAAGGAATCTATAGTTTTGAAAGAGACAGGTTGAGCAACCGCCCTGGGTAGTGGAAACGAAATGCCGATATAACAAGGGGGGGGATCAGCCCTGCGTAGTATAGTGACACCTGTCTTGATCTTCGGTGAAAAAATCAACGTCTACCCACGGGAGAAGAGCTCCTACGATTTTTATTTTTTTTAGATAGAGTTTATTTTGTTGCTGAAATGAATAAACAAAGGAAAATATTAGGTGTTGTAGGAGTTTTTGCTGCTTTGACAATTATGGTACAAAACGGGGTGGTGATGGACTGAGCATCTGAATCAATCAAAAACTCACACCCAGTCAAAAGATCTGGGTTTAATCCATCACCATTCTTTAGCCCACTCTGCCACCCCAGTTCAGACATGGCTATATGCAAATCAGTCTGACCCTGTGCCTCATGGGAACAGTCCAGCCCGAACTGCCAAGCCATGTCTTCCCTGGACTGGAAACAAGCTTCCGAGGACCGGTTTCTGGCATTCCAGCCGTCTTCAGCCCGGCTTGCTTGAATCCAGTGGCAAAGTGAGCAAGGGACTCATGTCTGAGCATACCCTGCCACACTTATGGCGGCCAAAAGCGGTACAAAAGTGGGTGGTGATGGACTGAGCATCTGAATCAATCAAACACTCACACCCAGTCAAAAGATCTGAGTTAAATCCATCACCATTCTTTAGCCCACTCTGCCACCTCAGTTCAGACATCGCTATATGCAAATCACTCTGACCCTGTGCCTCATGGGAACAGTCCAGCCCGAACTGCCAAGCCATGTCTTCCCTGGACCGGAAACAAGCTTCCGAGGACCGGTTTCTGGTATTCCAGCCGTCTTCAGCCCGGCTTGCTTGAATCCAGTGGCAAAGTGAGCAAGGGACTCACGTCTGAGCATACCCTGCCACACTTATGGCGGCCAAAAGCGGTACAAAAGGGGGTGGTGATGGACTGAGCATCTGAATCAATCAAACACTCACACCCAGTAAAAAGATCTGGGTTTAATCCATCACCGTTCTTTAGCCCACTCTGCCACCCCAGTTCAGACATGGCTATATGCAAATCAGTCTGACCCTGTGCCTCATGGGAACAGTCCAGCCCAAACTGCCAAGCGATGTCTTTCCTGGACCGGACACAAGCTTCCGAGGACCGGTTTCTGGCATTCCAGCCGTCTTCAGCCCGGCTTGCTTGAATCCAGTGGCAAAGTGAGCAAGGGACTCACGTCTGAGCATACACTGCCACACTTATGGCGGCCAAAAGCGGTACAAAAGGGGCTGGTGATTAGGTATGGGCGGAAAATCCGTTCCGCTCGCGGATTTTGCGGATTTTCGGGAAATCCGCAATCCGCGAGATTCGCGAATCTCCCGCAAAATCCGCAAATCCGCGAGCAGCGGATTTTGCTCGCACTGCTCGCACTGTTCGCGTGAGTTCGCGGCTTCCCAGTACAACTTCGCGCCCCGCGAATAAGTGCTAAATTGCAGAAATACAATCTTAGCAAAACTGAAACTACTTGCCAGGTTCAAAAGTTCAGGCTCATCATTAGTAGCCATTTCCTGTAGTGCTTCCTGAGGGGCCCCTCCAGAGTTCAGTTGCCAGTTGCAACTATTATGTGACCCTGCTCTGAACCTCAGAATAGTTACACATATGCCACAAAGGTCCTGAATTACAGCTAAGGGAGACAAGCAGGAGCCAGGCTGGAAGTTAAAATCCATTAATCAGCCCCTAATTCATTATTGTCAGTTGGGGCAGGGCAGGTGTTGTAACTAATTTTGCAACAATGAAAGCACTTAGCAAGTGCAAAAGATCACTAATCAGGGCGCACTAAGGAAGCAGGTGCCAGCTAAAAAAATATTCTGTGACACATTAATCAGCCCCAAATTAATTCAGGTCACTTGAGGCAGGGAAGGTGTGCTTTGCTTTGCCGAAAATAATGTACACTGGACAACCAGAGGGTGTGGTGATGAAACAGAGGGTGGCATAGGTGGGCCAGAGGGTGGCATGAGTAGTCAGAGAGTGGCAGTGGTGACAGAGAGTGGCAGTGATGAAGAAGAGTGTCCCAAACAGGCTGGACACGTAGAAACAACAAGTTCGCAAAACTTGCGACCCGACAGGTAAGTTCGCAAATTGCGAAATTGTAAAAACCCTCGCGAACTGGCAGAAACACGGGCGAACACAAAAAAAAAAAACGCAAATTCGCAGGAATTCGCGGATTTTGCGGATTGCGAGTTCGCAAATCCGCAAAATTCGCGAACGCGAGATCCGCAAAATTCGCCCATGCTTACTGGTGATGGACTGAGCATCTGAATCAATCAAACACTCACACCCAGTCAAAAGATCTGGGTTTAATCCATCACCGTTCTTTAGCCCACTCTGCCACCTCAGTTCAGACATGGCTATATGCAAATCAGTCTGACCCTGTGCCTCATGGGAACAGTCCAGCCCGGACTGCCAAGCCATGTCTTCCCTGGACCGGAAACAAGCTTCCGAGGACCGGTTTCTGGCATTCCAGCCGTCTTCAGCCCGGCTTGCTTGAATCCACTGGCAAAGTGAGCAAGGGACTCACGTCTGAGCATACCCTGCCACACTTATGGCGGCCAAAAGCGGTACAAAAGTGGGTGGTGATGGACTGAGCATCTGAATCAATCAAACACTCACACCCAGTCAAAAGATCTGAGTTTAATCCATCACCGTTCTTTAGCCCACTCTGCCACCTCAGTTCAGACATGGCTATATGCAAATCAGTCTGACCCTGTGCCTCATGGGAACAGTCCAGCCCGCACTGCCAAGCCATGTCTTCCCTGGACCGGAAACAAGCTTCCGAGGACCGGTTTCTGGCATTCCAGCCGTCTTCAGCCCGGCTTGCTTGAATCCAGTGGCAAAGTGAGCAAGGGACTCACGTCTGAGCATACCCTGCCACACTTATGGCGGCCAAAAGCGGTACAAAAGCGGGGTGGTGATGGACTGAGCATCTGAATCAATCAAACACTCACACCCAGTAAAAAGATCTGGGTTTAATCCATCACCGTTCTTTAGCCCACTCTGCCACCCCAGTTCAGACATGGCTATATGCAAATCAGTCTGACCCTGTGCCTCATGGGAACAGTCCAGCCCAAACTGCCAAGCAATGTCTTTCCTGGACCGGACACAAGCTTCCCAGGACCAGTTTCTGGCATTCCAGCCGTCTTCAGCCCGGCTTGCTTGAATCCAGTGGCAAAGTGAGCAAGGGACTCACCTCTGAGCATACCCTGCCACACTTATGGCGGCCAAAAGCGGTACAAAAGGGGGGGAGTGATGGACTGAGCATCTGAATCAATCAAACACTCACACACAGTCAAAAGATCTGGGTTTAATCCATCACCGTTCTTTAGCCCACTCTGCCACCCCAGTTCAGACATGGCTATATGCAAATCAGTCTGACCCTGTGCCTCATGGGAACAGTCTAGCCCGAACTGCGAAGCCATGTCTTCCCTGGACCGGAAACAAGCTTCCGAGGACCTGTTTCTGGCATTCCAGCCGTCTTCAGCCCGGTTTCCTTGAATCCAGTGGCAAAGTGAGCAAGGGACTCACGTCTGAGCATACCCTGCCACACTTATGGCGGCCAAAAGCGGTACAAAAGGGGGTGGTGATGGACTGAGCATCTGAATCAATCAAACACTCACACCCAGTCAAAAGATCTGGGTTTAATCCATCACCGTTCTTTAGCCCACTCTGCCACCCCAGTTCAGACATGGCTATTTGCAAATCAGTCGGACCCTGTGCCTCATGGGAACAGTCCAGCCCGAACTGCCAAGCCATGTCTTCCCTGGACCGGAAACAAGCTTCAGAGGACCGGTTTCTGGCATTCCAGCCGTCTTCAGCCCGGCTTGCATGAATCCAGTGGCAAAGTGAGCAAGGGACTCACGTCTGAGCATACCCTGCCACACTTATGGCGGCCAAAAGGGGATGGTGATGGACTGAGCATCTGAATCAATCAAACTCTCACACCCAGTCAAAAGATCTGGGTTTAATCCATCACCGTTCTTTAGCCCACTCTTCCACCCCAGTTCAGACATGGCTATATGCAAATCAGTCTGACCCTGTGCCTCATGGGAACAGTCCAGCCCGAACTGCCAAGCCATGTCTTCCCTGGACCGGAAACAAGCTTCCGAGGACCGGTTTCTGGCATTCCAGCCGTCTTCAGCCTAGCTTGCTTGAATCCAGTGGCAAAGTGAGCAATGGACTCACGTCTGAGCATACCCTGCCACACCTATGGCGGCCAAAAGCGGTACAAAAGGGGGTGGTGATGGACTGAGCATCTGAATCAATCAAACACTCACACCCAGTCAAAAGATCTGGGTTTAATCCATCACCGTTCTTTAGCCCACTCTGCCACCCCAGTTCAGACATGGCTATTTGCAAATCAGTCTGACCCTGTGCCTCATGGGAACAGTCCAGCCCGAACTGCTAAGCCATGTCTTCCCTGGACCGGAAACAAGTTTCCGAGGACCGGTTTCTGGCATTCCAGCCGTCTTCAGCCCGGCTTGCTTGAATCCAGTGGCAAAGTGAGCAAGGGAC
Source organism: Lissotriton vulgaris (assembly GCF_964263255.1). Classification (NCBI taxonomy): domain Eukaryota; kingdom Metazoa; phylum Chordata; class Amphibia; order Caudata; family Salamandridae; genus Lissotriton; species Lissotriton vulgaris. Next base: position 1,340,778,231 of record NC_141685.1, on the reverse strand, counting down.
TCACGTCTGAGCATACCCTGCCACACTGATGGCGGCCAAAAGAGGTGGTGATGGACTGAGCATCTGAATCAATCAAACACACTCACCCAGTCAAAAGATCTGGGTTTAATCCATCACCGTTCTTTAGCCCACTCTGCCACCCCAGTTCAGACATGGCTATATGCAAATCAGTCTGACCCTGTGCCTCATGGGAACAGTCCAGCCCGAACTGCCAAGCCATGTCTTCCCTGGACCGGAAACAAGCTTCCGAGGACCGGTTTCTGGCATTCCAGCCGTCTTCAGCCCGGCTTGCTTGAATCCAGTGGCAAAGTGAGCAAGGGACTCACGTCTGAGCATACCCTGCCACACTTATGGCGGCCAAAAGTGGTACAAAAGAGGGGAGTGATGGACTGAGCATCTGAATCAATCAAACACTCACACCCAGTCAAAAGATCTGGGTTTAATCCATCACCGTTTTTTAGCCCACTCTGCCACCCCAGTTCAGACATGGCTATATGCAAATCAGTCTGACCCTGTGCCTCATGGGAACAGTCCAGCCCGAACTGCCAAGCCATGTCTTCCCTGGACCGGAAACAAGCTTCCGAGGACCGGTTTCTGGCATTCCAGCCGTCTTCAGCCCGGCTTGCTTGAATCCAGTGGCAAAGTGAGCAAGGGACTCACGTATGAGCATACCCTGCCACACTTATGGCGGCCAAAAGTGGTACAAAAGGGGGTGGTGATGGACTGAGCATCTGAATCAATCAAACACTCACACCCAGTCAAAAGATCTGGGTTTAATCCATCACCGTTCTTTAGCCCACTCTGCCACCCCAGTTCAGACATGGCTATATGCAAATCAGTCTGACCCTGTGCCTCATGGGAACAGTCCAGCCCGAACTGCCAAGCCATGTCTTCCCTGGACTGGAAACAAGCTTCCGAGGACCGGTTTCTGGCATTCCAGACGTCTTCAGCCCCTTTCGTTTCGCTTTGACAATTATAGCAGTGATTACTTGGTCTGTTGAAGTGATGATTCCTGCTCGTGAGCTTTTTGTTGTTTCTACTCCAGTCCCAGAGGAGCACCAGCATTTCACTCTTCCGTATCATGAGCACAAACACCGTCAATCGTTTCTCAAAAACACTTTTGTTCAGATGCTTCACCACACCCATGACGCTACGAACACCACTAACTGATGGGTATGTGGGATGATTCCAGCTCATCAAAAGAAAGAAGGAACGCCTTTTATTCCACTTCCTTTCTCGCACAATGGCTCTTGTCGAGCCTGGTACAGCTTATTGTTCGTAACTAGGAAACCTGCAGTAGGTGGACTTCTTTTCCGTTTGAATAAAGAGTGTTATCAGGACAAAGATGGGTATCCTCAAGCCGATGGACCTATATGGGAATGGGAGGAATACCGACCGGACAATTTCTCTACACCATATGTCTTCACCCACACAAGAGACTTTGCCAAAAGTGAACAATTTGTGATTACTGTTACAAAGACTAAAGCAGACCTATGTGTACAAAGCATTGGATGGATCCCAGTTGGAGTCAGTGAATATATCACTGTATTAAATATAGATGGAGCAAATAATAGTTCTTTCCTAGCTTCTCATAACACATATCAAGTATGTGGCAGTAATGGATAATATCGACTACCAGTTGGGTGGTCAGGTGTATGTTATGTATCTTTCTTGTTACCTCCTGTTTTCTTGGCACCTGCATCATATCATCGAGATTTTAAACTGTACAAAAATATTTCATTGAATCGAAACAAGAGGACCATAAGCACTGATGAGGTAGACCAAACAGATACTAGTCTACAGCAATATGTTGATTTTATTTTGGGTCTGTTCTCTTTTGTGGGCGCTGCATTGAATAGCAGGAAAGTGAGACGGTTAACTAGAGTTGTAGAAGCTGTCACTAATCAAACTGCTATAGCACTAGGAAATATTACTGAAGAATTGCAAGTTGCTAGAATTGTAGTGCTCCAGAACAGGATGGTTCTAGATGTGATGCTAGCAGATTGAGGAGGAGCATGTAAAATTATCGGTAGTAGTTGTGTGTTCAATTCGCCCTCAGTGTATGATGCAATTCTTAAACTGCATAAGATAGCTCCAGACATTCACACAGAGAATGGCACTTGGGCCCTTATTTATGAGGCCTTGCGTCAGTTTTGCGACGCCGGTGCGTCACTTTTGTGACGCACCAGCGGCGTACAAAATGCGCCTTGTTGCACCATATTTAAAAAGTGACGCATCTAGGTAGATGTGTCACTTTTTAAACCCCTGCGCCACATCATACCTGCGTCAGGTATAATGTATGCAGAGGGGGCGTTCCCCCGCAAAAAGCCTCGTAATAGTGACGCAGTGAAATCTATGAGATTGCACTGCGTCACTTTTAGGATGCTGTTGCGTCAAAATCTTGCGCCTGCCTCACAGCAGGCGTAAGACTGACGCAAGCCCTTTCACATGGGGCTTTCCCCATGGGAAAGGACGCATTGCTGGAGTTGCGTCACTTTTGTGACACACTCCAGCAATGCGTCACTTTTGCGCTTACAGATGCGTCAGAAATACTGACGTATCTGTAAGTCCTTGCGACATGATGCGTCATACATTAAATATGACGCACCATTGGTGTCGCAAGGAGTGCGCAGTGAAAAGTGACGCATCGCTGTTTTCACGCAGCGATGCGTCACTTTTCATAAATGAGGCCCTTGGTCTTTTACTGGACGGTTTTGGGCTCTAGTCTCTGCTTGGGGTGGAAACTACTGACTGTTCTATGTATCGTTATTGCAGTGATTTTCACCTGTTGTATGTGTATTTATTGTGGCCCAATGCTATGTTCTATGTGCATTACTGCTTGTATGCCAACCAGGAAGAATATTGTAGAAACAAAAGCACAACACATGTTAAATAAAGAAGTAGCTGACATGATGCGAATAAATATACAGGATGAATATTTAGACTACCCTAGAAAAGCGAATGTCTTCAGCTAATGCTGAAAGGGTCGTCTGTTGTAATTTGAAAGCGATTAGATTAAGCATTAGCAAAAGTCATCTTAATTCTAGCCGTTATCTTGACATTTAGCGGACTCCATTTTGTATTTGCGGCAGCCATCTTGTCTGCTACATGCTGCCTCGTGCCGACCATGTGCCTTGTCCTATCTTCCTGTCTACGGTGCTTGAAATCTGCCCGGCAACAAGATATATTTAGCATCCCTCACTTTTGCGCATGTCAAGTAGGGTCCACATCTGTTAGTGATTAGTTCCAGATAGGAATGTGCTTGTCGACCCCATGTGCTTAGCTCCTCCCACTGATCGATTGTGCCTCTCGATATTGCCTTATATGTACATAAACTGTGCTCTTGTGTTATTACCGCCTTCTTTTGAGCCCCTGTGCGGGTATAAATAAACCATGCTTTCTTGGCTTGTGGTGCTACTTCTTGCAATACAGGAGGGTACTGTTTGAACCGTATCACAACCTCATGAGGTGTAATAAATGTTACTTTTTCTATTCCAGTTTCCGTGCCAACTTCTTCCTATTGGTCTGAGGACTTTGTGCAGAGAAGGGCGAACCCCTTGCACTAGCAGGTCTGGCTGAGGCCTGCTACCACAAGGGGGTCGTCCCAGAAGGTCCGGCCACCATTCCTCTGTCCAGAAGGATGATGCTTTGCCCAAGAGCATCAGCTCCGTTTTTCCAGGATTCAGCTGTAGGCGATTTCCGGTCATCCATTTCTAGAGATGGCCTACATGCCCTCTGAGAAATGCACTTTCTCCTCTTCAGGTTTTGAGCCAATTGGGAATAGGAGCTGAGTGTCGTCAGCGTATGATATAATTTCGAACCCAAAAGGTTCAACAATGGAGGCCAAAGGGGCCATATAAATGTTAAAGAGCATAGGGCTCAGACATGAGCCCTGGGGCGCCCCTTTATCTAACGGATATTTTTTTGACAGATAAGGCCCCGGCCTAATGGTTTGCCATCGATCTGTCAAAAAATCCTAGAGCCATCTTAAGGCCACTCCTCGTATGCCAACGGCCTATAATCTCTCCGCAAGCATTTCATGGCGGATGGTATCGAATGCTGCAGAGAGATCGAGGAGAATCTGAACCACAGACCCACCTGCATCTAGGGTCCGTCTTATAGAATCGGTTACAGCGATTATCGCTGTCTCTGTGCTAAAGCCTGGGCGAAATCCCGATTGAGATGGGTGAAGGATCTTATTTGCTTTCAGGTAGGAACTTAGGGGCATATTACCAACAACTAGCGATAATTATCGCTAGGTTGGCTTAGCGGCAATAATTTGATCACTGTGTAGCGACGATTTTTATCGCTTAGGAGCCTTGATATTATCAAGGTTTATCTCCTAAGCGATAAAAATCGGCCGAAATGCATGAATATCGCTGAAAAGTCAGCGATATTCATCGATTACCGAGCTAATGCTCTTAGCCATGTTATCCACCTCCCATTGGATAACATGGCTAAGAACTGCTCAGGGCAGGTGTTAGCTTTTGGAGATATTCGCGCTTAGCGCGAATATCAATAAAAGTTGGTAATAGGAGATAGCGATGTTAGCGACTGTTTCCAGTCGCTAACAACTTGGCACGCCCACTTTGCATGTCATTAGTGATAAATATCACTGACATGCAAAGTGGGACCCAAGATGGTCGCTATCTCCTAGTAGCTGTCGCTAACTGGTGTTAGCGACAGCTAGGTAATAGGGAGATAATTTTATCTCAGCTTTCTTGGCTTTTAAAGCCAAAAAAGCGGAGATAAACCCCTTTGATAATATGCCCCTTAGTTGTTTGTTTACTGATGTTTTGAGTAGCTTACCGAGCAGGGGGAGCAGTGATATGGGTCTATAGTTGCTGAGCACCTGGGGGTCTGCAGTGGCTTTCTTTAGGATCGGGCGTACAACGGCTTCCTTCCAAACTGCGGGGATACTGCCCGATTGAATTGAACAGTTAAAGATATCTGCGATATCCTACACACAGCTAGAGGATATGAGGGCCATGATTTTTGGAGGGCAGGGGTCGCCTTGTGAACCTGATTTAGCCGATCGTAAGAGGTTCTCTATCTCGTCTGGCAGGATGGAATTAAACTGGTCAAGACACCCAGCCGGTAACGTTACCTCCTTCTCCTCAGAGCCAGTAATAACCTCTATGCTATCTGGCGTTGTGGATGGGAAATTTGCATAGATCAATGCGATATTATTCTGAAAGAATTCCCCAATAGAGTCGCAGAGTATCTGCGTCTCCACAGGTGTTTCCTTGCATGCATAAGTGGCCAAAAAGTCACTATATCGAATAAGGTTTTTGAGGAGTTGGTTGATTGTTCAATCTGATTCAGGATATAAGTACGTCTTGCCGTTTTTATATTTTGATGATAATTGGCAATTGTCAGTTTATAAATTTGCCTATCTTGATGGCTTTTTGTACTTCTCTAACGTCGTTCAAGGCGCTTACAGCTAGATTTATCATTTTTCAGATCTCCTAAGTACCATGTGGCAGATGGTCGTTTCTGCGTCATGCTAAGATTAGATTGTGGAATAACTAAGTCAAAAAATGGAGTTAGCTTAGAATTGAAATTGACCAACTTGTCCGTAACATTTTCATAGCTAATGATTTTTTTATTTTTATTCTCTTCCCAGTTTCGTGACATAGCCACATTAAAGGCTTCCAGGGTACGTTTATGCCACGGTCTGCCTCGTTGTTTCTTTTCCTGTTGTAAATAATCAGGATGAAAGGGGCTAGTATGGTGTTTATCGATAAATATGATCATAAAGTGATCCGTCCATGTGAGTGGCAAAATAGAGGGACAGCTCAGATGCTCCATATTGGTAAATATATATATAAAATTATATATATATACTAGCAGCCCGTCCCGACGTTGTCCGGGTATGAATTGCTGCCAGCCAGTAGTATATTGTTTTGTAAGATTTCGTTTTGATAGCATTTCTTATCTGTGACAGGCCTGTGAAACGTTCCGATTCACAGTGCACTGCTGATGCACTTAAGAGTGCGCGTTCAGTAGTGTATGAAATCAAGTTTCCCTACTTTTTTTTTTCCTTGCAATATTATATAGCGCAAACTCGACAACATGGCATGAGCACAATTTACATTACAGAAGAACACATTTATTTGTGGTAGGCACGGGGAGAAAAAGCGATTTGCCTGGAATTACAGGATGTTGAGCTGATGCAGAGATTCAAACGTAGCTTCCCAGCTCTAAAGTTCGCAATTCTAGAACTTGTGGCGGGAGGTGTGTCTAAAAGTGTATGTCGGTGCTGGCCATCAATAAGAGAGACCTGTGCATTTTTCAAATGGGTGGTGAAAAAATATGAGTATGTTACTGGAGATGTGGACCGCCGTGCCACCAATGTACTTACCGGGGAAGGGTAAACACCCATTATTCCTCAACTTTCTTTCCGCATACCATCACTCCGCATACTGTCATTACGAAAGTACCATGACTCCGCAATGCCATTATAACGCATGGCATTACATTTTATATGCTTTTACCATGCATACATTTACAAAGAAATTCGTTGTAAATGCATGAATGGTAAAAGCATGTTTTTTTTTAATGTTTGGATAAGGTAAGTATGGGTATAGGGGTATATATTTTGGGGTACTGAGGTATTTGTTTTGGGGTGTTTGGGTATTTTAAGGGTTCAGATATAGTTTTGGGTTATTGGGTACAGGTGTAGTTTTAGGGTTTAGGGATAGGTATAGGTTTTGGGGCACAGGGGTATTTTTAGGGTTCAGGGCTAGGTTTGGGTTTTGGGGTATAGGGGTATTTTTACGGTTCAGGGGTAGGTTTTGGTTTTGAGGTACAGGGGTATTTTAAGGGTTCAGGGCTAGGTTTGGGTTTTGGGGTTCAGGGGTATTTTTAGGGTTCAGGGCTAGGTTTGGGTTTTGGGGTACAGGGGTATTTTAGGGTTCTGGGGTAGGTTTGGGTTTTGGGGTACAGGGTTATTTTTAGGGTTCAGGGCTAGGTTTGGGTTTTGGGGTACAGGGGTATTTTTAGGGTTCAGGGGTAGGTTTGGGTTTTGGGGTACAGGGGTATTTTAAGGGTTCAGGGCTAGGTTTGGGTTTTGGGGTACAGGGGTATTTTAGGGTTCAGGGGTAGGTTTGGGTTTTAGGGTACAGGGGTATTTTTAGGGTTCAGGACTAGGTTTGGGTTTGGGGGTACAGGGGTATTTTTAGGGTTCAGGGGTAGGTTTGGGTTTTGAGGTACAGGGGTATTTCTAGGGTTCAGGGCTAGGTTTGGCTTTTGGGGTAGAGGGGTATTTTTAGGGTTTAGGGATAGGTTTGGGTTTTGGGGTACAGGGTATATTTATAGGGTTAAGATGAGTAAGTGTTTAAGGGTGTTGGGGTATTTTAAGGAGTAAGGGTGGGTTATGATTATGGGGTGCAGGGGTATTTAAAGGGAGCAGGGTGGGGTTAGTTTTTAGGGTGTAAAGGGTAATAAAATAAAATAATAAATAAAAATAATATAAATAATGCAATTTAAAAGAATAAGGGCCAGATGTAGGTAAATCTAATTTACCGACTCATAAATACCGAATCATACCGAATCGGTATTTATGAATCGGTAAATTAGAAGGAGGGAGATGTAGGTAATTTTTTATTTTGAATGTATTTACCGAGTCTGTAAATACCAAATCGGTATTCCATATTGATTCCTATGGGCTTTGGAGCCCGTAGGAATCAATGGGAAATACCGATTCGGCATTTACCGAATCGGTAAATACCGAATCCAGCAAGGGTGCAGGGGGTGTCACTTTGACACCCTCTAGCACCCCAAGTGCAGGCTTGTGTGCCATGTGGCACACATACAGGCCACAGGTGTGCATGCACAGATGTGCATGCACACCTGAATTCGGTATTTTACCACCCAATAGGATTGGGTGGTAAAATACCGACTCTTAAGGGCCTGTGGCAATCTGTGGAGTGCCACCTACATCTTGATTTACCGAATTCGGTAAAATTACCGATTCGGTATTTTACAGAATCGGTAAATTTACCGATTCGGTAAATTTACCGATTCTGTAAAATAATGCCCCTACATCTCAATCACCAATTACCGGTCGGTAACGGCCGAATTCGGCCGTTACCGACCAGTAATTGGCGACCTACATCTGGCCCTAAATGTTTTAATTAAATTAAAAAAATGTTATATATATATATATAGTGGCGGCTCACTTTGTTGATTGAAGGCATCGACGCCGTTGGAATATATATATATATATAAATATATATAAATACACATATATACAAACATATATTTGATGTTTTAATAATGTACTTTTACAATGTATATGACTTTACCACACATGCATTTGCGTTATAATGGCAACGTGATAAAGTCATATACGTTGTAAAAGTTTTAGAAATGATGTCTTTGCGTAGTAATAGTCCCGCGTTATAAAAATTGCGGAGTGATGGTATGCGGGGTGTTGGTTTGCGGAATATCATCACATATTCCCGGGGGAGGGATAGTCCCTTTCTTGCTATTTCCGTGGAGGCGGGCCTTGTGTCCGGATGTGCGTGGCGCGAGGCCTGTGCGCAACAGAAGTGGAAAATCTCCAGTGTGCGCTTCAGGCGTCACCGGAAGTTAAGGCGAGATTACATTTCCTGCACAATGGCCCCTGTTTGCGCTCCTTCCGGCCCTTGGGAATAGTGCCATGCCTGACCTCCATACAGTAAAGCAGGTGCACGTCACTGGGAGCGCGGGGCAAGCACACCCGGAGCTGGAATGTACAGGACCTGGAAAGAAAAAACAATGAAATATTGGGCACAACGCTCGCTTTTTTTTCCGTAATCCCACGCCCCGCACACGCCCAAGCCCCCAGCACACGCCCACAGCACACGATATGAGACATGGCATGAAGGGCAGAACGTACCACACGCCCCCAGCACACGCTGGGGGCGTGACAAACTACTACTTTGCTGGCACGGTTCTTTTACCTTTTAAATGTATATGGTGGGCGTCTGCATAGCCTGTGTCCTTCTGCTGTAACTGCCCTTTCCAAAGCTGTATTGGGTGTTGTGATTGGTGCTGTTTTTCCTGAGATTACCCGCCTCAAAGGTTTGGGATCTCTCTTTATTATATTAGTACTAGCAGCCCGTCCCGACGTTGTACGGGTTTGAATTGCTGCCGGCCAGTAGTATATTGTTTTGTAGGATTTCGTTTTGATAGCATTTCTCATCTGTGACAGGCCTGTGAAATTCTCGAAATTTACAGATATCAATATTTGGGAATTCTGCCATCTGATTGGCTGAGGCGTTACGAGCACGAGCTTGCTGCTGATTGGCTGCGAGCGGTTACAACTAGGAAGTGTTGGCCGCCATTTTGTAATTCCGTTGAAACGAGTAAGGGGGAAAAAGTGGGAGAGAGGAGGGTAGGAGCACTGTAGCCTCTGTGGGGTGTTTAGGGTGTGCTATAGAGGGGGTGCAGAGCGAAGTATTCACCCTACCGGTGTGAAAGTGGTTGGCTACAGAAATTAAGTGAGGTATTGCCTAAAGTGTGAAGCGGCTAAGGTGAGCTGGTGTGGGACTGGGGGAATAAAGCGTGAGCCCAAACTGTGTGTCTTATGCTGTGAAGTCATGTGCCCTTACCGCTACACTACAGCTGTGGGGAGAATACATTTTGGCGAGGGTACAGAAGTTACAGTTACCTGACCCTAAAATAGCGGGCTAAATTGTAAGTTATAGGGTGGCTCCAAAAAAGCCCTTGTGTTCATTAGTTGGAGCTACATATAAGTGCGGATGCACATCTTCAAGTTATTCAGGAAGACTCGATTCCCCTCATCTGTGAAGTGTACTCAATCACTTCTGTAGATATCAGCCATATCAAAACGTATGTTGTTGTAGATGGACCCCATTTTATGGTCTCTGAGGAATGCGGACACAGCTTTGTTGACTTTCTTCCTAGATTTTTCAATCTGAGGACAAAATTGTTTTGACCATTTTCACTTCTGTCTTTGGCATATATTGGAATATACAAAGACAGTTTGAGGCAAAATTAACATCAATTGTCCAAAGGTGTCCTTCATACGCATTTCCAAACCTACCCCAGTCAATGTGCCTAGATTGTTTCCACCACAGTGCACAATCATGAGGTCAGGGTGTTGGAGATGCAAACAGGTTTTAACCAAAGGCAACAATTGGTGCCACTTCAATCCTCTCTGTGGAAACCATTTAATGTCCACATTTTGTAAACCTAGGTCTAAGTCAATACATCTCTGTTCTGCATACCTCTTGCACCAGAAAACATAGCTATGTCCTACTATCCACACTAGTATTTTGAAGGTATGCCTGGAAGGTATGTAAAGGTGTCTGTAGCTCATGCAGTTCCTTCGTGGAATAAGAGATATGTTTAAAGATGGGTAACTAGTTTATTTTCACATACAAAACAATACCTGATTGGGAGATGAAAAGCATTGTTTTTTAAAAGTAGGGTGCACGTTCATTTTGTGGAAAAGCATCTTTGTGATTGGTTAAGAAAAAAAAATTTGAACGTGGAGTACATATTATAGGATAAAAGTTGCTCAACTCAACCACACCTGCTACTTGCATTTGGAAGGCACTGTTCGAACTTAAAATAATCGTGAACTTTTAACCTGCACGTGCCGTTAAATGTTCAAGAAAATGTTGCAAAAAAATATTGTTAGGTTTAAAAAAATGATTAACTTTTCACCTGCACGTATTGTAGAATGTTCTTGAAAGTGTTTGGATAGAATACGGTGCACTGCTGACTTCGATGTGTATTTGAATATGAAAAAAACTGTTTATATGGAAAATTAAAAAGAAACTAATAGAGAGAAGTTTTGAAATGTAGAAGAATCAAGGAAGTATTCTAATTTGTTCTTTACATGTATTTATGTGTGGAGGAGTAAAATTATAGAAACAACAGCAGCAGGAGCAGGAAGAAGCAGGGAGTGGGGGGACAAGGGAGATGGGCACAATGGCACACATGTACAATCAATCAAGTACAGCACATGTATAGACAAGTATAGACAAACAATGGCCAAAATGAAACACACCAACAAGGAGCATAAGTCACACAACCCGGCAACATCACACCACTGAACGAGCATAGAAGTGAAAACCACGCTGCATTCAGAGGATATGTACAAAGGCCGGTCATGGGTGTTGTGGGATGTCTGCGACCGTGGTCATCATGGATGAGATGCCCAGCACATGGCATATGGACGGGTTCACTGTGTGTTACGTTGCCAAACAGCTGCTCCTCCCTCCCACGAGCCTCCATATTTTTGTACAGCGTACTATTGTATCCCATGCACTCGTACAGCATAGCATTGTAATGCCTACTCCGGCATGTCCTGCTGCATTCGAAGTACACCATGAGAGTGCCGTTAGATGGAGTTGTATGCCACTTTACAAAATGATCTGCTGCAGCCCTTGTGGCAGGCCACACCAGAACACAGAGACACACTTACTGCACTTCCTGCACACGGACATGTCTGAGACACTCCGTTTCCCTTGCCGGATAGGCACACCCTTGCGCTGACCTGTGTACGCCGGACCAGCACACGTCAGTTGTGCATGCAGGAGGTTGCGTGCGTAGCTACATGTCCAAGGTCACTGCCAACGCTGAGATGAGATGGTAAAGTCTGCTGAAGACAGCACACTGTGATGTTGCAGGGTCCGTGCCTCTTATGCTAACACAATGACCACACGGACACACTTGCTCAGATGCGGGTTTTGGGGGCGTTGGTGGTCCTGCGGTTGTTACGATGAGTCTTGTGGCCCTCATGGGTATCCCTGTATCGTGATCATTGAATCTATGGCATCTGTGGGTGTTCTGGTGTAGCTCTTGGCTGTGTTTCCTTTCATGCTGCAGATAGTCGTCTTGCTTAACACCAGCAGAAAGCAGATGTAAACGTGGGTTATCGCTGGAATTAATTTCGCATTGCAATTGTGATGACATTTATTTGTGTGCAGAACAATATATGAACTGGGCAGTGTATCCCGTCAAGATCCAGCACCTGACACACTATTCCTAATCAATATAAATACAATGAGATTTCTTCATTGATTTTGTGTGTACACTTTAAGTGCAGGCACTACCTCGGTGCAATTCAATACAGGATTTTGGTATTTAGAATAAATCGCAAAGGTGCACCTCATGTCTTTTTGCACGGGCACGGCTACTCTGCATTTCATTATCAGCACTTTAATGCAAGTAAAGTTGAGATAAATCTAACACAGTATTCAGAAGTTGTTGCAAACTGCAGAGATCACCAGTATTCCCGCGATAAGTGCTCCAAAATTTAACACCATGTGGATACCAGCAAATAACAGTAAAAAGAACAAGAAAGAGTCGCACAGCAGTTAAGAAAACAACCAAAAAGGTTAATAATTTTTTTTTGTCAAACTTCATTTTTTTATAAACCATAAACTATTTTTAAACTTATTTTTTTTATTAATATATATGCAAGAAATAAACCAATAAACAAAATTTAACTAAAATAATAGAAAATAACAAGGTGGAAGACTCCTGTGTGGGCCATGGATGTCGACAGAGCCTGAAAAATAAAGCAGAAAATAAGGACGTGTGTAATGCGCATATCAAAGGGCTGAGAGAGAGAAACAGAGAAGGAAAAACAAGCAAGAGAGAAAAAGAGGGAAGGAAAGAAAGGGAGTGAGAAAGGGAGAAGGGAGAGAGAGATAGAAGGAAGGGAATGAAGAGAGTGAGAGAGAAAGAGAGTAGAGAGGGAAGTGAGAGAGAGAGAGAAATAGAGAAAGAAAGAGAGAGAGAGGCTGTCGCCTCTGCGCATCCATGAGCAAATATTTACCTGGTGCCGGCTTAGTGTGCAGCAGTGGGCAGACTGCACGTGCCCGTCAAAACCCCGCCGATCTCGGATGTGTTCCTGGGTCCCGAATGGCAGAGACCACATCAGATTCTATGCAGATCTTATAGATGTCGCTGAGTCCTGAGTCCTGAATGGCGGAGACCACATTAGCTGTTCCGCGGATGTGACAGATGTCGCTGAGTCCTGAATGGTGGAGACCACTTTAGCTTCTCCGTGGCCCGGCAGATCTCACACATGCCGCTGAGTGCTGAGTCGTAAATGGCGGAGACTACCTCGGTGTTTGGTGCGGCTAAGCCTGTGGAACTCAAGTTCGTGCCACGTGGTGGTAGGCTCCTGATGGGCACATGAGTTTGGGGTAGCACTAACCCTATGCATATGAAGTCCGCGCCAAGGGGGTGGTAGGCCGCTGACGGCCAACCAGCTGAGGGTGCGACTAACCTTCTGCGCAACTTTTCATGGACTCTTTATGGTTGAGACCCGTGGAGGGTTCGCCAGCTAGTCAGCACCGGCAATAAAGGATGTGACGTTTTCGATCTATTATATTTGCGTGGTCACATGGCCTGTGCCGCATGTGCCGGATGGGTGTGGTTTGTGTGCAAACCTGCCCTCAGGAAGTGGCCGTGAGATGTTGAGAACTAAACCAGTGACCTGCACACCAACAGCGAGTACGCCTGCGACAGGTAGCTAGGTGGGGCCAATGTCGGAACGTAATCGGCGTGGCGTGGCATGGCGTACGACGGAACAGGGCAGGGATAAACACAATAATGCGGACGGCTCGTAGAATGCGTCTGGTAGTCAAGCAAACGGGCCGCAGCTGTCTGCCTGGGTCCAAACCGTTCATATCTCACACTACATAAGTATTGAAAAAACATTTTGTGATTCAGTCCATCAGCTGGCATCTGTCCTAGGCATTTGTGAACAGATATCAGAGTTATTTCTGTGAGTGTTACGCCTTTGACGCTCCCTTTCCCCACATTAGCAGGTAACCTACCCTCTTCCCACATTACCAACATACTCCCAACAACCTTCTTGGACCCGGAAGTGTCCCTGTGCGGGTGGAGAAAGAAGAATCTAAGGACCATATGTATCAAGCCTTTTTGGATTCACAAAGGCCGGAATTCAGCGAATTTCGGCCTTTGCGAATCGCAAAAGGCTGTTTAGCATTTTTTGCTATGTATGTAAAAATCGCATCATAAGGAATTGCAAAAATGTGCGATTCCTTATTTTGCTATAGCATTTAAGGAATCGCAATTTTGCGATTCCTTAAATGCTATGTATGATGCAATTTTCAATAGCGATTTTAGCTTAAGAAATCGCAATTTACCACCAACTTTCAATTGGTGGTAAATTGCGATTTCTCATAAAAATGCACAAATTGGCATTTTTAAATGTGGCATGTGACGCACATACATGCCCATAGGGCATATGTCGCCAGCCTTCCATATGCCATAGGGCATGTATGTGCGCCATATGCACACACATGCTGATTTCAGGGGTGCAGCAGGGTGTCCTTGAGACACCCCTGCACCCTTGAAATCAATCTCATTCTGCGAATTCACAAATTGCGATTCGCAAAATGAAATGCATTTCACATTCATTCCTATGGGCCTCCTGTTCCATAGGAATGAATGGGTAAATATTCCTTATTGGCGAATTTGCAAATAAGGAATAATTGGAAATCGCTAAAAAATTTCGATTTTCTACATACATACCATTTTGCGATTTCTAAATAGCGATTCCTTAAAAATCGATATTTAGAAATCGCAAATGGTGATGACGATACATATGGCCCTTAGTCATGTGTAGATTTACGTATAAAAAAATGTATTTAAAAAAAGAACAAATAAGACTGATGGGAGTCTGGTGTTGTGGTTGCTGCCACGAAGTTGGGGTCACTCCTGTTCAGGACTCAGGACACAGTTACACATATGGGATTGGTTTGTGTTAAATAAGGTTAGTGGTACCAGTAGCATTGAGACTGTATGAGCCTGTGATGATGGTTGATGTGGACGGGTTGCACTGGGAGCAATGTGTCTTGCCTACTGGACTGCGTCATGTGGAATCGGGACTGTATCTTAATTGTGAGGCCTGCTGACCATAGTGTAGGCCAGAGGTAGCGATGAGGAAGGGCCCACAGGCATGTGCATACGTTGGTGTCTCCACCGGCCTGCGTAGTGCAGGTTCAGTGGCACCACTTGTTGGCAGACTTCAATCTGTAACTACTCCTCACTAATCGAAGGGAGTGAGGTGCTGTGGTTGCTGCCACGAAGTTGGGGTCGCTGCAATTCAGGACTCAGGACACAGTTACACATGTGTGATCGGCTTGTGTTAAAGAGGGTTAGTGGGACTACGTGTCGCCGACCTTGCATATCGAAATATGCCTCGCTGATCGAAGGGAGTGTGGTGCTGTGGTCGCTGCAACGGACTTGGGGTCACTGCCCTTTAGGACTAAGGACACAGTTGCACATAGTGGCAGCACGTGTCGCCAGCCTTCCATATGTCAATATGCCTCACTGATTGAAGGGAGTCTGCTGCAGTAGTTGTCTCACGGAGTTGGGGGTCACTGCTATTCAGGACTCAGGACACAGTTACAAATGTGGGATCGGCTTGTGTTGAAGACGGTTAGTGGCACCATGTGTCGAGGGTCTTTCACAGTGTAGGTCAGAGGTAGCGGTGAGCAAGGGCCCATAGCCATGTGCATGCGTTGGTGGCCCCACCGGCCTGCGTAGTACAGGTTCAGTGGCAACACGTGTCCCCGCCGTTGCATATGGAAATATGCCTCACTGATCGAAGGGCGTCTGGTACTGTGGTCACTGCCACTGACTTGGGGTCACTGCCATTTAGGGCTAACAACACAGTTACACATGTGGGATTGACTTGTATTGAACAGAGTTAGTGGCAGCACATGTCGCTAGCCTTCCATACGGCAATATGCCTCACTGATTGAAGGGTGTCTGCTGCTGTAGTTGTCTCATGGAGTTGGGGGTCACTGCTATTCAGGACTCAGGACACAGTTACACATGTGGGATCGGCTTGTGTTGAAAACGGTTAGTGGCACCATGTGTCGACGGTCTTTGACAGTGTAGGTCAGAGGTAGCGGTGAGCATGAGCTCATAGCCATGTGCATACGCTGGAGGCCCCACCTGCCTGCGTAGTACAGGTTCAGTGGCAACACGTGTCGCTTGCCTTTCATATGCAAATATCCTTCACTGATTGAAGGGAGTCTGGTGCTGTGGTTGCTTCCACGAAGATGGGGTTGCTGCCATTCAGGGCTCAGGAACCAGTTACACATGTGAGATCGGCTTGCATTGAACAGGGTTAGTTGGCACCACGTGTCGCTGGTCTTCCACAGTGCAGGCCGGAGGCAGCGGTCAGCAAAGGTCCACAGGCATGTGACTTTGACTTGAGCTGCACAGATTGGGAGCATTTGGTCTTAACCCATTACAGTCTCTTACACAATTTGCGTCGGTACTAATCTTGAGTTGTGAACCGTGTAACACCAGTGTAGGGCGCAGGCAGCTGTCAGGATGAGCACACAGCCACGTGGCATTGAGTTGAGCTGCACAGTTAGTGGCACCTGGAGCACTCAGCGGGGCGCACTGGAAGCAATGTCTTGCCTTGATAAGGCCACTTGGAGATGACTTATGATGCAGTGAGTTAGTAGCACCTGAAGCACACAGCGTGTGCGCATCCTGCGCGGTCCCGGCGGGCCGCACTGGGAGCAACGTGTCTTGCAAACTGGACTGCGTCATCTGCAATCGCCAGTGCATCTGAATTGTGAGCCCTGCTGTCCACAGTGTAGATGGAAGGCAGTAGTTAGCATAGACATGGAGGAAAGCTTTTTGTCACTTCTTCACAAAATATGAGGACATAGAGTACAATTCTCTGTGCAATTAATAAATCAAGGCTAAATTCAAGTTGTGAACCCTGCTGTTTGCAGTGCAGATCGAAGGCAGTAGTCGGTACAGACATAAGTCTGCGGTGCTGTGACGCTGGGTTCGCAGGGAGCTTGTGTGGAGGAGGCCCGCGGTCATGGCGGCAGCCACGTGCCAGGGTGAGGGCCCCCGCTCTGGCAGACTTGTTGGTCTTCCCAGAAGTGAAACCACACCCAAGGCCTGGCCTATTTATTCATACTGCTGCGCTGGAGTGGCGTACATTGGATCAGCGCACTCCGCTTCCGCTTCTAGGGGGGGGGGGGGAACAACACAGCTATATGACTGAGATCTTCCCCACTGCCCGAGGTAACATGATTGCGTCCACTATGCACTACACTACAAGTATCAATAGTACAATTGTTACATTATAAGTTCAACTAATCTGCAGGTTTATTCTATCAATAAAATGTCATCTCACAGTCCATCTGCATCTCGTTAAGAACATTTTACAGGTTAATGCCATAAAAGCCTTGTACAATGTGTTTAGCAAATTGTTTAAATTATAACATTAATAGAGTCTGGTGGAAAATCAACACAGGAAGAATTAGAACAGCTAAGCTTTTATCTGGTGACTAACTCAATTTTGCACAATTGTTCCTTCTGGGTAATCTGAAAACAAACACATGTTCCAGGTACACGTCATAAAATGTTTGCTGAATGTATGACTAATGAGTTTGTAACAGGCAGATTATAATCATTGACTCCTAAAACATGTAACAAATAAAATTTAGTCTGAAAGGCCCATAAGGCATCACTAAGAGCTGTGCAAGCAATCAAATCAATCACATTACTACAAATCAATCAGAGTGAATGTGACTAGTGTTCAATTAACAAAAACTTTAAATTCTGCTAGTCTTACTTGAGTCTTCACAATCATTGCCGATAGTATTCAGATATTGCTCACAAAGAATACCACTAGTCTTCAAACAGTGGTCACAATCAATGAGACTAGCCTTCATTTGCTCTTGAAATAGCATGTGAGCTGCAAATAAACCCTAACAAATACTACTAAGCTTCAAATACTATTCTTCTAGAATACTACTATTCTTCTTTTAGCAATCAATTGAAGTGTTCATTATGTATTGGAAGGGTAGTTAAGTAGAACTAGTATTCCCTCATTTGCATATTTTGGCTTGGGCATACTAGTCTTCATGCATACTAAATAAATACTATATTTTAATAGTAAATGAATACTGCTGTAAACACTGGAATCACACTGAGAAGATCTTCCATTTTGGTGAGGGTTATGCTTCTCTAAAACGCCCATAGCTTTTAACTACTCTCCTTAAAGAATTCTCTGAAACTTTAACTGACTTTATCACTTCACAGTCTTCATCTTTTATACTCAGGGATTTTCATATCCATTTGGACAACTTAAATGACACTCACACTTACTTTTCTTTTCAACGTGTCTTCTCCCATTTCTTCTTATCAACTTATCTTCTCCAATCTTGCTTTTGCTAAGTTTATTAAAAGCAGCTAGTCCTGCAGTGGAGCATACTTTTACCCTATTTAAAGGCTATGAAGACAGTCCAACTTACAAATGTTACCCATAGTTGTTCGACAATCATTTACTAATCGGTAATGGCCATCACAAAAGCTCATTGAGGACACCACCTCCTCAGAAGAGGCAAGTCAGAGCATAGCTTTAGGTCACTCATGACTCGATGAAACCTCTCCTTACCAACAGTTTAACACACAGATAATGCACATCATCTCTTTCTGAGAAATACACTATCTACTGTTCCTTAATTACTTTTTTTCTCTCTACTTCATAGACACGTACTGGGCTCATGATTTCCCCTTATTTTTTTCTTTCTATTCATTACTTCTGTTCAACACTATATGCCCATGTTGCGTTTTGAATTTTTTGTGGTTACTAATTCATAATTTTACTCCCAATTATACAGTTTGGCAAAATGTTGAACTCTCATTCGAACTTGAACTCTGCGTTCTAAAATTGCCCCCCTTCTTGTGCGTTCTCCGATCAAGGGAGGGTGTAGTGAGGGCAGACCTCTGCTTGCGCACATTGCTATGTTAGCATAAGCTTATTAGAAGTTTAAACACCATTTTGGCCTTTTGCACACAACACTGCAGGAAGCTGATATTGTAAGTTTGAATTTGTGAATATCTTCACATGAGAATGGCTTGTTTTTAACATACCTAGACTTATATCGCGACCTTAGTCTGCACAGTGAGTTCTTAAGCCTCCAAGGTTATCATAACAATGTTTAGCTGTTATTTGGGCATATCGGCTCATGCTTAGACACAACATACACACAGCTGCAGTTAACTGAAATTCTGGCAACTTTAATATGGCACTGCATACATGATTTCACACACTTGGAAGAATTCCGTTTTCCAGTGAGACAGAGAGCTTTTGCAGATCCCGATGTGATTCACTCTTGCTGATCTTGGAGGTATGTGGTCCCCCTCACAAGCCTAAGAAACCTTCTATATTTTATAAAACATAGTTCCTAGCAAGGGAGGGTGATTCACTAGGCACTATAAGACCTGTTTTCACCATCATTGTAATATGATTTCTCCTTTTGTATTTTATGGAATTATAACAATGCTGATCATATTATTTCTAATCATATGTCTGCTTATGCTAGCAAAAATACTGCATCTTAGAGCACGTTGCTAAAATAAATATTATAACCTATCCCGTGTCTCTTTTTACTCCTGTTGTGGACTGGTATGAGAATAACAAACAAAAGAGTGTTCTTGGTTCCCACCATTCCTGAGAATAACCTAAGTCGCATGATCTGGGTTGTCTAATCATTTGTCCCTTTGCTATAGGACGAAGAGCTAATGTGACACTGATGCTAGTCTGTAAGGGGTTCTAGGTACTAAGGTGAGTTTTTTAGTCCACCACAATTCACTGAGGTCCTGGGTCTTTGTGCAGAGTTCTGTGTCTGAGCAGAATCCCTGCAACATGGCAAAAATGCAAAAAATATATATGTCACTTCAATCCAACAGCATATAGGCACAGTACGTTGCAACCTTAATTACCTTTGCTCAGGACAAGGCCACTCCAGTGGAAACACCCACATGTGCCTTGTAAATTCCTTCCTTGTTTTTTCGAGGGCTTACACTATCTAAAGTTGACCTCTTAAAGAACAGCGAGAAAAAGAAGACATTCTTTGATACTCTTGAAAAGAACTTTTATAAGACAGAATTTCACAAATATAAAGCTGACTTTAAATTTGCTAAAATATCCTATTTTACATATAGAATACCTTCAGTTGCCAACAAAGGAAATTAACTATTCTCAATCCTAAAATAACTAGCTGACACTGACCCTCTCTCCTGCTACTAACTATATTTTTGTGAGGGGTTAGCTATTTTTTTATAAGTAAAATTTCTGAAATCAGAGTCTATTATCTCCTGTGGCCCAACTACATCACTAGCTATACAATGTTGCACCCTATCTTATAATGGTGGTTTGAATTTTGAGTTTTTAGCCTTGCCCGCTCCCCATTCTCTGTTAACATAGTGAACATTAGGTTCGCTTTCGGATCCTATTCCTATTAAACTTATTACACAACTGAGAAATTTCTGGATATTATTAACAGCTCTCTAAGCAAAGGCAATGTCCTGACCACCTTAAAAGTGGAATTGAGTCTTATAGACGCGGGACAGAAATTGGTTGGCAGGGTACTTCTGGAGAGGATTCTTTCCTGGGCTGAGGAGAATAGCATCATCTCAGCCTTCCAGGCAGGCTTTAGGGCTTGCACAGGCACGGTAGACCAAGCTTTTAGGCTGGCACTCCTATACTGGAAGGTGGTTACTATTGGCAAAGGTGGTCTTTATTTGGCATTCATTGACTTAAAGACCGCCTCTGGTTGATCTTGGAGGAGATGGGGATTCCTCCACCGACCTTGAACCTCCTGGCACGCATGCACGATGGTACCTACGCCCGCATCAGATGGGGATCACAAGAGCAAAAAACTGACAGAATCCCTGTGAATCGAGGGGTACGCCAGGATTGCGGGTTATCCCCGACACTCTTCTCGCTATTTGTCAATGGTGTAGTCTCTTTTTTGCTCGAAATAAACGCTGATGCCCCGACCCTGGCGGGTGACAAAGTCCCCGCTCTTCTTTTCGCGGATGATACATTATTGGTATCAAAAAAACCTGCAGGACTGCAGAAATTGCTGGACCGCTTTTGTCTGTTTTGTAAGCTTAGGGGCCTCGTCATAAACACCTCGAAAACTAAGCTCCTTTATCTTAACCCAAGCAAGTCATCCAGATCCACCCTTTCCCTGGATGGAGTGCCACTGGAACGTGTAAAAGAATTCGATTATCTAGGAATTACAATCTCGGATAAATTAAAGTGTAAATGTATAGAATGTAAATGTATAGGCATTTATATAGCGCGCTACTTACCCGGAGGGTCCCAAGGCGCTTTGACCGCTGCGAAACCCTTCCTGGCTTCCCTGAGAGATGGTCCCTTAATGGGTATCTCCAGGGTGAGACCAGGCATCCCCGGCGGTCTGGTGGGGCCGTTAGTGAAGATGAGGCAAGCTAATGCCCAGAGTTGCCGAGTGTGATCGCTGATCAGAGTGGGCACCGAGGCGAGAGAATTATCGAGTCCGCTGACCCTGGTCCAGAAACCTGCCGCGCCGGGAATCGAACCCTGGTCCCGGGCCGTCCTCTGCTCTCGGGTCTGCCGCCTCTAACCAGTGAGCCACACTACTTCACTAAGTGGAAGCCTCACATTGACAAAATGGCATTAAATCACATGAGGGTAGCCGGAGCACTAGGGCGTGAGCATCGTAAATCTATTTCTAAGCCAATAGCCCCTGCTCTGGATATTTACGCTGCAAAAGCTGTAGGCTGCGCCCTTTATGGCGCAGAGCTGTGGGGCTTTGAGTGTGTTGATGTCCTGGTCACCTCTGAGAACAAGTTTTTCAGGGAGCTGGTATCACTTCCGAGGGGCACTCCTATCAAACCATTATTGAGCGATCTGGGTCGCCGCTCTATTAAGGACCTAGCCAGGTTACGTCCTCTTTTATATTGGGCTCGGCTATGGCGGACCCCGGAGCTTAAGGTATTTGGATGGTCTGAGAGACGTTATGAATCTTCTTAGTGCCCACAAAATTAGTTGGATCCGTAATATAAAGAGGCTCCTGCTCGAATCTGGCTTGTCAACTGATTGGGAGCCTGGGGTCTCTTTATCCAAGGTTGAAACTAAGCGAGCCTACTGGACATGGGTTGATGATCAAGAACAAAGGGACCCAAACCAAGGTAGGCTGACTGATGAATTCAGACAGCACAAATCAAAGCCTCGCTTGGAGCCTTACTTGGCTTTTATTACGAAACCAAGAGACAGATCCCTCTTTATACAGTTTAGGCTGGGCACACTGCCTCTCCGCGATTACACCTGTAAGTGGAAGCCCCCGCACCAAACCCCTTCTGACTGCCCATTTTGTGAAGGAGTCACTGAAAACAGCCCTCATGTCTTCTTTGCATGCCCAGCCTATGGAAAACCCCGACAGAAATGGCTCAAACCTGTGTGTCTGCTGTTAGGAACCAGGGACCACTCCGCTGCACTCAGAATCCTTAAGGCTGACACTAGTACAACCTTAGTGTGTGGGGTGGCCAAATTTCTTAACTGGGCCTGGCTGATTAGATTGAAGGCTACTAGATGACTGTATTTTTAGCTTAATTCTTTTAAAATATTCACAAAGCTGCTAATGTTTAATATGTTTTTTAAACAATATTTATTGAAGTATGAATGGTTTTATATCGTAATCCATTTAAAAAAATGTAATGTTAATGAATTGTGGTTTTATATTTGTATGTGCTTTTATGATATTCTGTATATCGAAATAAAGCTTTGATTGATTGGAATTGAGTTACCTCGTTTGAAGATAAACAACCTGAATCTTTTAGTATCTATTAATTATCATCCAATAAAGCTTTTGCCAGCCTTAGCAATGATTCTCAAGAGCGTTTATTGCTGCAAAATGTACCATCTACCTTGAATCCCACAAATTTCGAGATGACTCAAGGTGGTTTCTGACCTCACTTTAGCACTGAGCTTACTCTTAGTTGGCCGTGCTGGATGATCTTTAACTTCCTGCCAATAAAAAATTAGTACCACCATCTAATTGGATTGTGGGTGCAGCATTCAACGCGATTGACAAAGCTTTACTTATTGACCATCTCCATAATACTGGCATCAGTGGGTTGGTGCTGAACTGGTTTATTTCCGTTCTTTCAGGCAAGAGTCAACGGGTGATGTTGGGTCCTCACCTCTGATCACCTACTTGTAGAGTTCCTCAATCCTCGTTCCTCTCTCTCTAATTATTCCACAGTCAGCCATTGTTCATTCTTACAGTCTGAAACTATACTATACTCCTACGAAGACCATACATGAAGTTAATCTTTAAATTGTGTTTTTGCCATTGACGATCAGCTGTATCCAGAACTGTCTTGTCCATATACATCAATGGATGTACCTATATTGGCTTGAATTAAATACTGATAAAACAGGATTCTTTATTTATTAACTTGATTTTTAGGCAATCTCATTTTTGGCTGCCTCTTTCGGTCTCTATTTCAGCCCCACAACGCATGTCAAAAACCTTGGCGTGAAATATGTCATTGCACTTTATGTGGATGCTCAGGTTTCAAACATTGTTTCCTCCCGAGCTCTCTATCTCCACCAATTTCGTTCACTTCTTTCCTGTTTCTCGGTGGACAACAGACAAATACTGTTCTCCGCTAATATCGGAGAACAGATTGGAATAGTGTTTACCTAAACATAAAATTTTACCTCTCACCATTTGCTAGCCATTCAAAGCAAGGTGGCAAGAGTTGTCATAGCCCTGCTTCTCCTATCCTACATGCTTCATCGGTCACTTTACAGTAAGACTTCTAATTTTATCAGCAAATGTTTTGCAGGGCAACTTCCTTCCAGAAAAATGCGATCCACAAATCTTTTGCTCCTTCAAGTCCCATAATATGGAAAAACCTGTACCAGGTACCGTTTTTTCTTTATTTGTGCTCCTCAGTTGTGGTATAATGTCCCGGTGAAACGCCAGTGGTGCTCTAACCACTTCTCTTCCAAAAACGCCCTAAAAATACGGTCCTTCTGTGAACCTTTTGGGAATTGTATAGTAGCTAACCTTCAGTTCACTCAGACTCATACACTCAGGATAGCGCGTGGACGTGCCCCCACCACCCTATGGCAGAACCCCACCTCCTAACATAAAAGAGTAAAAAAGACTTGCCAACTGAAATGCACATTTGTAAATCCTTCCCCTTTTTAAATAAAAGAATACAAAAAGGAAGCTAATACTTATTTAAAAGATTTTTTATTTATTTTGGAACAGAGGACACAAATCAATGAGGCTGCCAGAAAGATTGGAAACCATGAAAAAGTTACGAAATTCAATATGGCACGAGATATGTACCGGAAGAAAGAAAGGAAAGAAAATTTGCTCAGAGGGTGCACTCAAGGCAACGGCTCACTGAGAATTGGATTGTAGGGTACATCAGGTGATAACTCCAAAAACACAATGGTTGAAGAACTTTTGTTAAGCAAAAATAAAACCACAATGTAAACACTATCCAGTAGCAGAACAGGAACTTGCGCAGAGAAAGAGCTGTGTAAACTGAAAATGGCAATGTCAAACGTTTCCCCCTTGGGGACACAAACTTGGCTCCCTTTAAGGGATCTAGCCCGGCAAAGTGGTTCAAAACCTCATCTTGGTCCTATAAAAATGAGAAGAAGAAGTCAAATTGAAGTTGCTTTCTCATCTTCAGGGTTGTCTGCTGGTGTTTGGGAGTGCTTCTTTCATTCCCTCAACCATCATGGAATACATTGAAAATGTAAAACTCTTCTGTCATTTTCATAATAAAAACGGATACAAGTTAAGAAAGGGATTCATTTCATCAGAACACTTTTTCCAGAGCACTAAGCAATCTATGATGCAGTTGGTACAGTCCATTCTGAGTTGACTCTTGTACTTTTCAAAATGAGCAGTTGACCAATGAATATGACGAACACAACAAATGAATAACGTTGGCTATTTCGACTGCACCCACCTCAAAATAAGTAGTCAGCTAATTATTATTATCCAGTGAACTTGAGAGAATCGGAGGCTGAGTCAACCAACACAAGCACTTTTGCCACGCTCATCTGTCCTGCTGCCTATAGAGCCTGTCCCTGCATTGACGCTTCTGCTTAGCATTGTGGGAAGGTGCTCTGAACTAAGCTGCAAAGAAAGACTTAAAAAAACATGCTATACAAATATCACTCTTATGAAGGTTCTGGAGGAGATTACGGAAATGTGTCCAGTGCATAAAGGTCAAGTTGTTCTCTTAAGACCAGTAAAATTCACATTCATATACTAATTTAAACAAACCGCACTTGCAGGTAAACAGGCATATACGCATGAGGAAGGTTTGGTTACTTCTTGAAAATCTCAGTGAAATCACCGCTATGGGGAGGTGATAGTGGGTAGAAGGGAGCCAGAGCTATGCCAGATTTTTAGGACGTTCTACATGTATCACAAATTGTTCCTTCTTTTTGCGCAATCAAGCGCATGCAACTTGATTTGTGAACTGAACAATCGACTACTTTCAATTAATTAACCATTTGATATCAGCACTCTGGGAACTGCTCCTTATCTCCCCTTGTAACATGGGGCAATTTTATTTGCACAGTCTATATGGCGCATGGCGGTGGCGATCCGCCCGACATCCTAATGGTGCCCTATGTCTCGAGAAATTTCCTATTACCCTCTTTCTATTTACTCTGCCCTGCTGAGGTTGAGAGAGCTGTGCTACCATCAATATATATCCTTATTGTTTGTTTGCTCAATAATCCACAGTACCAAATAAAATGTGACGTATATTATGTTATCTTTTTAACACATGCATTAAACAGTAGTACTAATGCCACACAGGTGATGGACGCAAAATATTGGGTCATTTTAAAAATGGTGGCGGCCCACTTGCCTGCCAGGTCAGTGAAGGCTATGTCCTCTGTTCTTTAGAAATACCAGCTGTGGTGTAAAAAATGAGGGACTCCCCCTACACAATATGATGAGGGGCTACTGAGTCTCCAATATCTCACAGATATTGATAGTCATTGAGCTAAAAGGGGGAGGGGCCTGAATGGGAAGGGTCTCCCTTCGCACCGCAGGAGTTGAAGGGGCTTGAGTTATGCTTCCATGGCAGGGATTTCTAAAGCCTTCAGTGCAGTCGCCAGAGATGCGAGTGCACTAACAGCAAAGCACCTTGATAACAGGGTATGCGTTGATTGTTTTTCCCTCCCACAAAAGTTTTTTTTGTTTTCCAATAAACTCCCAAACCAGAATTTTGTATAACGCTGACATGCTGGAAGTTTTCTCCTTGTACCTGCTTGGTCATTTCTGTTATTTCCGCCCTTGAACCATCAGGCTTTTCCTGAAAAAAAGACAAAGAAAGGCCCACTCTCAATAATGCAAACCTCCAGGTGGAAATTGACAAGGGCTATGTGGGGAGGCGCCCATGGTCAAAGGATTCCAGTGGCAGCAGAGTATCTACTGATGGAAGCCTAGGGGCATTTTTACAAGGAGCCAGATTTGCTGCAGCGTCATTTTTTAAATTAGCGGTGGCGCAATCAGTATTCTGCACGACTCCATATTTACAAACTAATGCATTGGGCCCAATGCATCACTTTGTAGAGTCCGGTATCACATTATACCTGCGCCAGGTATAACGCATGCAGGGTAGGTTCCCATGTTAAAAGCCACGTGCAAGTGATGCAGTGAAATTTACAACTTTCTACTGTGTCACTGTATAACTTGATTATGTCAAAATCCCTATGCATGCTCAAACGAGGCATAAGGATTGAAGCAGAGCTTTTAACATGGAACTCGCCTCTGTGTTCTGACACATTGTTGGACTTACGTCAGTTTTACGACCAACTCCAGTAGTGCATCACTTAAGCACCAAAAGATGCATTAGAACTTCTAACACATCCATGAACCTTGCGTCAAAGAGCACTGTAAAGTAAATGCAGCGCATCGACGCCGTCATTAGGGCTTTTGCGGTGGGCGCAAGAAATCTGCCACATCGATGCTGATGCGTCAGTTATTGTAAATATGCCCACTAGTGCTCTGGCCAACACTGAATGGCTTTATTGGCAGATGCTCCACATCCATCAGCCTCTAAATAAAGTTGTATGATTTGAATGTATGACTGTGTAAACAGGACATTTGAATGTGTTAACTCCTTGCGTGCTCAGGACGGCCCCCGGCTGTCCTATGTCACACTGGGCGTGTGCTCAGAACGGCCGGGGGCCGCCCGAACACCGCCGATTCCTCAGCGCGGCATGAATTCCGCGCCTGCGCTGGGGAATTAATTAGTGGGCGGAGTTCGGATGGCTTCTGGCCGTCCTGCGCACATGATGCCCAACGTGATGTAGGACGGCCGGGGGCCGTCCTGAGCACGCATGGGGTTACGGCCCCTAAATACATACCCGCACCGTGACAAAATTATCGTCGCAGTGAAGGGGTTAAAAGATATGAAAAAATATATAACGTTTTGTTACTATAATTATGTAATTGCCTATGGAAACGGTAAGTGCCCAAGTGTCCTCGTACAAATGGTGTCTCATTAGGAAGTGAAAAGCACACAAATCAAGTCACCTGCAGTTGCTACCTAAGAAAGAACAATTTGCACCGGACTCTGAGGTGTGACCATGAGCACGCACACACACACACACACACACACACACACACACATATATATATATATATAGAGGAGTGTGAAGGTCGTCACCTGAACCCACAACAGCCACAGCTCCTGCCAGACGACATGGCACACCGGCTGCTGACCCAGAAATTGAGCTGGTAATTGGTATCGCCGCCGGCATGCATAGAATGCTGCATGCTGGGAAATGCAGTCTACTACCCAGGGCAGAGGCGACTCCATGCCGTGTTTGTCAGGCAACCCACACTACTTTAGAGGGTGGGATGGACAATTGAACTTTACTCTGGAACTGAAAGCAAGAGACACAACTCGACCAGGGGGGCATTTGAAAAAGGAAAACCCCCCGAAACGCGTCATGCCCATGGTCTGAAGAAAAATTAAAGGTGGATGCTCCACAAGCCTCGTGTGCTGCCTGTTTCTTTCTGTTGGAGGAGACAGAGGAGACATCTTGGGCAATATATATATATATATATATATATATATATATATATATATATATATATATATATATATATATATATATTGAGAGAGAGAGAGAGAGCAATGTTGTGTTGGCTCTTTCCTAAAGGATCCTGTAATGGCCACACTACAGACCTTTGGATATTTTCTATGCTATCCACATGAGATACATTTAATTACAATGAATGAAAATTAAAATTATTTACTTAGAAGTGATCCTGAAAATCTGGTGCCGCTCCCGGCTCTCTTAGGCCTACTTTAGACACCTGTGCCCCAACTAGTGCTAACGGACATTGTTTTGACACTTCATAAATCCTGAACGTATCACTTCTTCACTCTGCTGTGCACTAATGCACTGCATGCTGCATTGTTTTCAGACTGCACGTGCCCCCGTGGAGAAACTCGAGGCGCATCGTGATTGTTTTTCAAATATTTGGACTTTTAGAAGCGGGATGAACCCCCCCCCCCCCCCCCTCACCCCTCCACCCCCCGCTTCCCCTGTAACTCCATACATGCTGAGTAGATGTTTAGTCTCCTGAAAACTGCCGAAGGACTATACATTACACAAGGTAGAGGAGAGTTACGCAATTTTCACAAAGACTTGGGACATGGCGTACTTTCTCCTATCTCTTCTTCACAGTCACTTGGACACCGAGTCCACGTATACTTTGAGAGCTCAGCTGCCACATGTCACACAATTCAGTTTATCCTGACTGAGGTATGCAGGTGCCAAACGGAAGCTACGCGTTAGAAATAAATACATTAGTGGGGATTCCCTTTTGTTTTGCCCATGCCGACATAGCTATGCTTTTAAGCAGGCGCATGCACGGACAGTCCGCGGGAGTGCACCCTCAGTGCAAATCGCACCCAATCTCCGTCGTCTGATTCAGTCAGTTACTGAAAGCTCCCACCTTCAATCTGCGTGGGTTCCGTCGCTGAAGAACGCCAAGCCTGTCAGTGTAAAATGGTTTCATTCTTCCCTGAGACCACCAAGGCACCAGCTCCTTCGCGCAACTGCGCCAGTAAACAGTGGTGCTGCTGCTGCGCGACCAATTGCGTTTTTGATATGAACAAGGAAGATCAAAAACAAATGTTTTTTTAAACATTTTTTGAAATAGAAGACCGTTCATTCTTTAAACTTGTTGCCTATAAAATGTCCATTCTCACGTATTTTTTTTCCATAAAAGGTTCATATAAATAAAAAGTGCAAAAACGTATTTTTCCTTCAATGAACGCGTCAGTTTCTTTTTTGGCAACCGTGTCTCTAGTTCCCTGTCATGCACTGGAACCGGTTCTTAAAGTAAAAAAGTCCATGCCTGAGGTTGACAGTGTTATCCTTCGGGTAACGGAACTTGCTGTATTCTTTGCCTTTCTCATCAGTTTTCCATGGCAGCTTGATCTTGGACGCATGATCTACGATGACGTCATCACAGGAGCCCACGTGCAGGAGGCCCAGGCCATCGATGAAAAACTCTTCAAACAGAAATGGAAAATAATGTAAGAGAAACAAGGTCAGAACATTTCCATCAAAGGGGAGATTTTTTTTTACTTCAGATTTTATTGGTTTAAACATTTTACAAAAGTAAACAACATGCACAACGCACGCATATCAAAGGGGAGATGTTAGGCGAAGGAGCTGGATGTAGGGGTGTAAAGGGTGCTGCAGCACCCCCAAAATAACCATGCTGGAGTACCGCAGGAGAATGAGCCTTAAAGATTACTATACATGTTTTCATCTTGTCAGATGTGCTGTATATGTTCAGAGACAGAGGTCCAATGTCAGGCTAGTCTTCTTACACGTCTACTTTCTCTTTTTACATAGAGATTGGTGTTTACCTTTCTTTCTCTGACTACAAAGTGAGAGGATTTTGTAAAGTGAACTGGTGTGAAAAGAAAGAGTGTAGGATGTACTTATTTCTAACACAAAACTACATTTAAATACCTATAAACGAACTGTAGAAATATTTCTGAATAAATTAGCAGGAAAGCACAAATGAAGTGGTTTTTTTGTAATTCTGAAGTGTGATGGAAATACAGAATTAAACAGGATCAAAAGAAATCAAGACAATTCACTTAGTGAAGCACAAATGGCAAATATTCTCTGACACTCGATTTCCATACTTGCTTGTGCACTATGCAGTTTTATCAGTAACAATATGTTTGTGCAGATGTAGTGATTATTTCAGTAGAAAAATGTGCGGTCTGGAAATGACAGTGCACTACCACAACATGATTTAGTGATATATTTGTGACAGAGTGCTCCAAAATTCACCCACACCACTCTTTTGCTGAATGGGGGTGGCTCATTTGCAACACTTGTTACTCTTTGTGAGATGCTTGGATTTTTCAGAATTCCTATGCGTTCAATGATGTAACATTGGTGGCAGCACCCCACTCTGAAAACTGCTCAAGCAACCCTGATTTTAGAGGCATTCTCTGGCTGCTCTGCAAGCATTAGTGCCCTCTCCTTATGGTGTCAACAGTGGTTAAGGTCTTCAGCACAGCCATGGATGTCAAGTAGGGGTTGCCAGAGGTCACAACAGCGACCCCTAAGCCACCCGTTGGGACCCCTGCTACCTTGCTTGCAACCCCTGACTGTTTGTCAGCCTTAACAATCGCTCTGGTGGCATAAAATCAGCCACAGTGTGAGTAGCACTTGATTGCACTGCTATGCTGAAGCTCTGCCTGCAGAAGTGTCATGATGGCCTGCAAGCTGGGCCTGGGTAGGGGAAAGAACTCATCTCATTTGTTGCTATGATGACCCTGGATCGGGCCAACCGGTGCAGTCCTTGATTTGATACATTGTATGCAGCTGCTGTGGGCCTGGACCAGAAAGAGTTAATGAGCACAAAGTGTGCGCAGCATGGCTGGACATGAATGCACAGTGACTTACTACACATTCTGCAGCTAGGAGCGTGTGTAGTTAAAGAGCTAGTACACATTTGCTGCAGCATACCCTAGCTGAGGACATGGTGCCTGGTGTGATATGTGTAGCACTGTGTTTGTGACCGCCGACGGGGTCCCAGGGTCAGCAATCTAGTAGCACAAAAGAACTACCAGTGATAACCACCCTGGTAAAAATTATTGGCCGGCCCCCGCGCAGCAGTAAAAGCCATGCTAACGCAGCCTTGGAGTCGAGCCGGACTCGTGTCTGCTGCGTGGGTGCAGTGTGTCAGGACTTAATTGTCACTTTCTGACTGAGTTGGAAGGTCGGATTTCAGGCAGGCCACGGGGCAGGTAGTGTGAGAATGAATCTGAGTCTTCACATCAACTGGATTATAATCTTGACCCTCCCACTCCACTTGTGGTGGTGCCGGTCATTGTGACTCCTGTAAGCGGCGGGCCCTGGTTAAATCTATAACAGAAACAAAAAGTAAAGTAAGATAAGATTAGCTGTTTTTAGTGTTAACACAAGATTTTAAAATGCCCTGCTGCAAAACTTCAGAAATGATTGTTAAAGAGCACACATTTCAGGCTCAACCCTTCTAGCGGTCTAGCTATTGTTTAAGTAATGTGAACAACATTAATTGGCATTGTTTATGTCGAACACTGCATCCATGTAGCCACAGCATGCACACGCTGTTCAGTGCTAGTGGACTGGCCAACAAGACATATCATTGTCTGTTTTGAACACCACCAAGGCTGGTCGGGCAACGGGCGGCGGCTCGAAGGGTGGGGGCAGGTTTTATTAGTAAGGGCTGGTTTGGTAGCAGAGCAGTAGTTTTAAAAGCACTGCAAAGTTCCTCTGTATTCAGCAGTTTTCAGGCAACAATAAAAGTGTCAGGTTAACTCTGGTGATTTATTAATGTACCTACTGAAGAGAGATGGGAGTTTTGTCGAGTGGCAGTTTCACTTATCTAAGGTAGTGCAGGGGGTTATTATGCCTGCTGCAAAGAACAAGTACCATGCATATCAAAGAACAATCTTTTATTTGGATAGCTCAGTGGGTTATTGCTCTTGTCACAGAGATTCTGTTGTTACTGTGCAGTTCATAAATTACATTTGTAATCTAGCACAGTAGGCCATGAACTGGCATGTAAGAGCTGCATGCAAGTTGCCTGGTACTGGTTAAAAGGTTACGTTTTCCCCAGTCTTTCTATCCTGATATTGCTAAGAAAGGTCTGTTTGGATAGAAATACATTTGTATTATTATTATCAAAGTCAACCCTAACCACTGTGTTATTTTCTAAATCCTGAGTTTTTGTTATGTTCTAAATCTTTAGTTTGTGCTTTTCAAGACCAGGCACTCTTAAAAAAGTGCCCACCAGTACGGATGACCCTTGACCCTGTCACCAGGTAGGGCGCCCCCCTAGCCACCGCGTGGTCCTCCCCGCGCTGTGTGCTGCGCTCTGCCCGCTCTGACCGCTGTTGGTTCCTTTGTCTCCCTTTTACCTTTTTGCCTTGTTAACTGTGCCTGTGAATCGTGCCTGTGATTCGTGGTTTTGACCCCTTGTTCCCCGCTCTCTGCCCGCTGTTGGTTTTCTTTAGTTTCCTTTTTGCCTTGTTAACTGTGCCTGTGATTCGTGCCTGTGACTCGTGGTTTTACCCCCTGTTCCCCGCTCTCTGCCCGCTCTGACCGCTGTTGATTTTCCTTTGTTTTTCCTTTTTGCCTTTTTTCCGTGTTAACTGGGCCTGTGATTCGTGTCTTTACCCCTTGGTCCCCTCTCCTTCTGTAATTGTTGGTTTCGTTTTTTACCCCAGTTCCCCCTTTGACTTCTGTGCCCTCCCGCTTCCCGCCTTGCTCTCTGCTTCTCGCCGCTGCTCCCTGCGGCCCGGCCCCCCCGCCGTTCCCATTCGCCACCCCGCTCCCGCCTCCCAGCTGCTCCCTCCCTCAGCCCCTCATATGGAGGCCGCAGCGGACGCGCCGATTGTGCGCCGAAGGCGCGCCAAAGGCAAGCCCGTCTGCGCCTAGACCGCGCCCAGCGCCAGGACCCCTGGCCCTCTTCGATGCCAGCGCACCCAAAGAACTTATGACGCCGCAACCCTCCACGCACTCAATGCCGGCCGGAACCCCGCCTGCTACAGAGCCACCCCGAAACGCACCCACGGACCCATCACCTGCCAAGCCTGCCAATTCACCTGCCTCCTAACCTGCACCGCTCCCGCCAGGCCGAGCCCCAGCAACAACCACCTCAAGTGCATCCTGCTCAACACCCGCTCTGTCCACAGGCACGCTGTCGAACTCTGGAACCTCCTCGACACAACATCACCAGACGTCGCCTTTCTCACGGAAACATGGATGAACGCCTGCTCAGCCCCCGACATCGCGGTAGCCATCCCGGAAGGCTACAAGATCACCCGGAGAGACCGCATAACCAAACCGGAGGAGGCATCGCTATCGTCCACAGAAACACCATCCGCATCACGACCAACTCCGATGACACCCTCACCGCCGCTGAGCACCTTCACTTCCAGATCCACACCAACCCCAAGACCACCCTCAGAGGTACCCTCATCTTCAGACCCCGGGACCACGCACACAATTCAGCGAAGCCATTGCAGACTTCGTCAGCCCGCACGCCCTCACCTCCACAAACTACATCCTCCTAGGGGACCTCAACTTCCACCTAGAGAACAACAAGGACTGCAACACCACCGCCCTGCTGGACAACCTCGCCAATCTCGGACTCAAGCAACTGGTGAACACCCCCACCCACTACGCCGGCCACACACTTGACCCCATCTTCTCCTCCAGCAAGCACATCTCCTTCAGCCACTCAACCGGACTACCTCGGACAGACCACAGCTCCGTCCACTTCAGCTTCAGGAGAACCACGACCCACCACCACCCGCAACAGGTTCCCCGCAGAAGCTGGGGCAAGATCACCGCCGACCAGCTCATCACCACCCTCAGCCAGAACCCGCCCACCAACACGACGGACCCCAACGAAGCAGCCTGCAACCTCACACAATGGCTCACCAACTGCGCCGATGACCTCTCACTACTGAAGAACCCTCCCAGCAGACCCGGCAGCAGGAAAGCCTTGTGGTTTACCAACGAACTCAAAAACTCCAAGAAAACCTGCCGCACCCTCGAGAAAGCCTGGCGCCACGACCAGACAGCTGAACACATGACCGCCCTCAAGAACGCCACCCGCAAACACCACCAGCTGATCCGCACCACCAAGAAGACAACATTCAAAGAACGACTGGACAACAACGCCCACAACAGCAAGGAACTCTTCAACATCCTTAAAGAGCTCTCCAACCCCAGTGCCTGCAACAACGACATCACACCCTCGCAAGACCTCTGCGACTCACTCGCCTCGTTCTTCCACCGACATACACAACAGCTTCGGCGCACAGTCCACGGACACAACCACCGAACTAACGCCCCCCCACCATCACCCTCCGCACCTGGACACCGGTCAGCACCGAAGACACCACCCGCCTGATGAACCCCATCCACTCCGGCTCCCCTACCGACCCTTGCCCACACCACATCTTCAACAAAGCCGACTCCATCATCGCACCCCAACTCCGGAACATCATCAACAGCTCCTTCGCATCCGCCACCTTCCCGGAGAGTTGGAAACATGCCGAGCTGAGCGCCCTCCTGAAGAAACCCACCGCGGACCCCACGGACCTCAAGAACTTCCGCCCCATCTCGCTCCTCCCCTTTCCAGCCAAAGTCATCAAGAAGACCGTCAACAGACAACTCTCCACCTTCCTCGAGACCAACGGATCCCTCAACCCCTCACAGTCCGGGTTCCGAGCAAACCACAGCACCGAGACCGCCCTCATCGCAGCCGCCGCCGACATCAGGTCCCTGCTCAACAACGGAGAAACTGCTGCCCTCATCCTCCTGGACCTCTCGGCAGCCTTCGACACCATATGCCACCGCACCCTGATACAGAGCCTCAGCAACACCGGAATCCAAGGAGCGGATCATCTCGTTCCTCGACGGAAGAACCCAGAGAGTCCGCCTCCCCCTGTTCCGCTCCTCAGCCACCGAAGTCATCTGCAGCGTTCCGCAAGGATCCTCACTCAGCCCTACCCTCTTCAACGTCTACATGAGCCCTCTAGCAGCTATCGCACGCCAAAACAACCTCAACATCATCTCCTACGCCGACGACACCCAGCTGATCCTCTCCCTCACCAACGACCCCGCCTCTGCCAAAGCCAACCTCCAGGAAGGAATGAAAGACGTCGCGGAATGGATGAAGATCAGCCGTCTGAAACTGAACTCAGACAAGATGGAAGTCCTCATCCTCGGATCCTCTCCCTCCACCTGGGATGACTACTGGTGGCCCCCTGCCCTGGGCACCGCATCCAAGCCAACGGACCACGCACGCAACCTGGGCTTCATCCTGGACTCCTCCCTCACGATGACCAAGCAAGTCAACGCCGTCTCGTCATCTTGCTTCAACACCCTGCACATGCTCCGAAAGATCTTCCGTTGGATTCCCACTGAGACCAGAAAGACGGTCACCCAGGCCCTCATCACCAGCCGTCTGGACTATGGGAACACCCTCTACGCTGGATCCACTGCCAAACTCCAGAAAAGACTCCAGCGCATTCAGAACACCTCAGCACGACTCATCCTGGACATCCCTCGCCACAGCCACATCTCTGCCCACCTGAAAGACCTGCACTGGCTCCCTCGTCAACAAGAGGATCACGTTCAGACTCCTCACCCACGCACACAAGACTCTTCACGACACGGGCCTGGAGTACCTCAACAGCCGACTCACATTCTACACACCCACCCGCCAGCTCCGTTCCGCCAGCCTCGCCCTCGCCTCCATCCCACGAATCCGCAAATCCACAGTCGGAGGAAGATCCTTCTCCTACCTGGCAGCCAAGACATGGAACTCCCTCCCCACCCACCTACGGCTGACCCTGGACCATCTCTCCTTCAGGAAACAACTCAAGACCTGGCTGTTCGAGCAGTAGCGACCCCCCCTCCCTTCAGCGCCTTGAGACCCTCACGGGTGAGTAGCGCGCTATATAAATTCTGCTGATTGATTGATTGATGACAAGTGAATCCTAAACCATGGCGTCTCCTTTCCCTTACGTGGAATGTAAACTGTGCCTCCACAGGGTGGAGTGCATGCCACACGTCCACCAGTCCCATAGCTCCCATGAAGTCATAGACTTGAGTTTTTGACGGCGTTACCTCCCTCGGGGGAAACTTATCCAGTTGACCTGATACGATCAAGTTAAAATCGCCGCCAATCAGGAGCTGCCCCTCTGGGAGGGCAAGTAAGAGATCGGCCAGGTCCCTGAAGGCTGACTTGTGGGGGCCCGGCGGAACATATACGGAAACTAGCATTAATATACAGCTTTCCCATCTCCCAGTGATTGCAGTGAACCTACCCTGCTTGTCTTTCCATGTGCGGTCAATTGCTTTTCCTGATCATAACTCCTACTCCCCTTGATCCGGAGCTGAATGCTGAATGCGACACAAGCTTGTATCTTTGGGATTTTTTTTTTAATTTCCATTGAGGTTGCCCCGTTTTATGAGTCTGTTTCCCATTGGTCCAGATACATTAATGACATCTTCTTTATCTGGACCAATGGGGAAGAGACTATATCACAGTTTCTTCAGTGGCTGAACCTTACAGATCCAAATCTTAAATTCACTGCACATAGCAGAACAAAAGGAGTTGAGTTTTTAGACATCCTAATCAGACATCATCTAGGTATTCTGGAAGTGGATTAGTTCATTAAACCAACTGCAAGAAATTCTTTGTTACATTTTAAAAGCTATAATCCACACAGTCTAAAACAAAGTATTTCCCTTTCCCAGTTTTTAAGAGTTAGACAAAATTGTACAAATATATCTGACTTTGACAAACAAGCTATTGGAATGAAAGCAAAGTCTTTAGAAAGAGAATATCCCCACCGGCTGGTGAGAGAATGCTATAAACGAGCAAGAGATCATCTCAAATCAGCCAAGGAGCCTACAACTAATCAGTTGGTATGTGTTACTAAACATTCTACCCTTAATATCAAAGTTAAACACATTATAAATTCAAATTGGCATATTTTGAATTGTAATCCTGACCAAAAGAGAAAACTTGAGAAACCTTTATATGTCTATCGTAGAAACAAAAACCTTAAAGACATCATTGTCCATTCATGTTTTGATTCCCAATTGCCGAGTCAACCTTTTATTCAGAAATCTATTAATGGCAGGGCACCCATCAGAGGAACTGTCAAATGTATCACCTGTAAATCTTGTGAGACAGTGATAGAATGAGAAACTATGACCCACAATAGGTGTAATAATTCAAGCTACCCATATGTGGAACTGCAACACACAAAATGTTAAATATTTAATCCTCTGTCACTGCCAATTAGGCTACGTGGAGAAACATCTAGAGCAATCCAAACTAAAATTACAGAACATCGTTCTGATATTAGAACAGCTAAATTAACTGCACCCCTGGTAAAACATTCCTTAGAATTGCACCACAGACCAAAAGAAATTTGATGGCAAATTTTAGAAAAGATTAACCTTCAAGATGAAAAAGGTGGTCTGAAAGAACGTAAGAAACTAGAAGTCTACTTGATTTTATCACTTAACACATTCACAAATGGGTTAAACAATGAATTGCCATGGGAAAATGCGATCACCTGAGAAATTAAACGTAAAACAGGATTAGCATAGAATTCTGTTGATAAGCGTGGGAGAGAAATTTAACATATAATATGAAGAATCTGGAATCCGACTAGCATGCAAGTGATTTTTGCCTTATTAATCAGTAGTTATAAATATATTATTTTAAATTTTATAGTGGCAATTATTAATTATTTGCCCTAATTTTATATGTTATATCAATAATCATGTTGCCCTGTAGAATCCACGTCAATTTCTGGTATGAAGTACGAGCTACGGCAATTGCAAATGGCAAGGTTAACAGTCTAGTCGTTTTTTACCTATTCCGGTATTAAATAATGCAACAACTTACGAGATTGGTCACCCGTCAACCTTTGTGTCATGAAGTGAAGCTGTCATCATACTGTGACCGCTTTTCGTTCAGACGCTTCAAATATTTAAGACCATAGAGTATCTAGGTCAGACCGCTAATACAATCGCAACTGCCTAGACGCCTTAACTCGTCGGCACAGAATCTTTTTCGCAAGGAGATATAATTGAGGCGGTAAGAGAATATTAAGCTACCATACGCAATATCAGAGTACCCCTCTCTTTTTAAATACACATGGCTCTAATTATATATATAGGTTAAGACCCTTTTTTTAGTTTGATGTGTTTCTTTCGTATATCTTTCTGAATATAATAATTTATCAGGATGCTACATTTAAGATTGGAGTAGCCCCCTTGTTTTCTATAAATAAATACCCAAGTTTTTATTGAAATTTGTAGGCAGAGACAGTTTTTAGTTTGACATGTCCTGTTATTTATTTCAAACACAGGAATTTATCCCCACTAACCAGTTGTCCGCCATCAATGCGGATTACCACACTTAATTTTAGCGTGACATGTAACGTACCAATATCAGGTAAACTCATTTTAGACATAGACCAGTTTACCATTTGGCTGAAACTATGCGGAATTATATAATAAACTGTAGTTTAGAACGGATAATATATATTAAGAGGTGGTGATTACGGCGCTACACCTCACAACTGGCCGCAAATATTAAAAGGTAATATCCTTAAAGAAGCCTATGATTGATACTTAGGCAACTGTAGTGAGTTGTCGCCAGAAGGTTTACTAATGTAATTTTATAATTTTTATCCAGAGAATACTAAATACGGGAAAACTCAAATTCAGCAAGACCCATGCCAGTTGTCCATGCATATAAAGTAAGCTCTTGTATAGGAAGTTTTATCACTTTGGTGGGACTTTTGGCTCGTATCAAGTTCTATATTTCATCTCATACTTCATGTATCCATCCTCTTTCTCTTTTCATTTTCTTTTAGTTTATTTGGTTCATACGAAGGCAGTCAACATTGTACACAAAGAGTTTTATGTAGCATGTTCTTCTCAATGTAACGTCGAGTAGGGAATGAATTTAATTTAATACATGTAATTTATTAATGTGAATTGGCTCTTAGTATATTTTTTTATTATTGTCAGGTTATTTGTGGCATTTCCTGACAAAGGCGTACTTTAAGCCGAAACGCATGTCGACGATTCATTATTCTGCACTTTTTGGGTTTTTATTTGTGATTTCATTTAATTGTGATTCCATGTATGAAACAAGTTATGATGCTTTTTAAATGTCAATAAATGTGTGCTTTTAGTTTACAATTGTAACAATGTCAACAGAGCATTGAATAACTGTTATTAAAATACATTTTGCATTTTTTATACTTTGGTCGTTACACTGAGTTCATTATTATTATATACATAAATCATAATGATATAATTAAGTTGCCTGGGAATTTATTTTTCATTGTGTATTACCCTGTCCTAGGAATTGTACTTACAATTTGTCAGGGGGTCCTTGTTACTCACATGACACAAGCCTGTATCCCCACCTGGTCAGTGCCCTGCATGCATTCCTCATCAAATGTGTCTCCTGCAGAAGGACCACGTCTGGTGAGTGCCGCTTGATGTATTGGAGTTCTAGCCCCCTCTTGAGCTTGTCTGCCAGTCCATTCACGATCCAGGAGAATAGCCTAATACCCTGTTTAACAGAAGGCCCCATTTCTGCTGCAATGAGTTGCCTGCCGTGATGCGGGAGGTCCCGCGAGAGTTACATGTCTCTCCCCCGTTGCAAACAATACTCCTATTCCGGATAGTGCTTGATTATTGTTGTAAAGTGTTAAAGAATGGAGCAAATCCTTCTTCTGTTGTGAATTTGTGCATCTAAACTTTGTGTGAAACTTAACAAGAACCCCGGTCTCCACTTTCTGCTTCCCTGCAATCTGGACTTAGAACTGCCCTTGTCCCCAACTATGGAGAGCGCCTGTCGCCCCATTAGAGATCTATACTAATGTGGTGGGGGGTGCAATCTCTATACCTTTTCCCACCATTGTTACCCTTCTAAATGCGATTATTTCCATTGAATTACAATAGTTTTGAAATTAAATGTCACATAGCCGGTATTGCAGAAACTTGTCATTAGGCTACCTTGCCGTGCATGTTGGTCCAGTCCTACTGGTTCCGACCAATCATCTCATAGATACCCAAGGCCGGGCTACAGTTCTAAATATCTAGACCTGTTCCATCTGTTGACTGGCCTGAGTGAGCCCCGGGGCTCAATTGTGATCTGGGGGACACCGCTCTCTTCTGTTGGAATCCACTCCCTCTGGCTGGCCTCCACCCGCCTAGCCATGCTTGTGCCGCTTCAGGAGTGTCAAAGACCATGTCTTTCCTTCGGCCTCTATCCGCAGTCGTGCCGGGAACAACATAGAGTATTTAAAACCTTTGTCTCTGAGCCTGCTTTTGATTCCCTGGGAGTAGCATCTTTGCTTCTGCAAACTTACAATGAACTCAGGGAAGAAAGTCACCAAGCTATTTTGAATGTGGATAGGTGGGGCAGTGCGGGCCATTTGCCGGACAATGTCGCGATCTCTGAAATTGAAGAGTCTCGCCAGTAGAGGCCTTGGGGGAGCCCCAGGTTTTGGTCTGCCTCCTGGAATTCGGTGCGCCCTTTCAACTGAAAAGAGATTGGATAGGTTCTTCGGCTGGAGATGTTTGGTGGTTAGTTCTTAGGTAGGGTGTAGGCCCCTCTGCTTGCTCCGGCACCCCAAGGATCCTGACATTATTGCAGCGAGACCTTCCCTCATAGTCGTCCAATTTGCTTTCCATCGCTTTACACACTGCCCGGAGGTGCTTGATCTGTTGCTGCATGGTTTTGGATTCCTGGCAGAGATCGGTTGTGACACCTTCATTGTTTTTACTTTATCGCCCAACTTCTGAAGGTCTGCCCTGATTAATGTTACTTCAGTCATTATTGATGCATTCTGCTTTCGATTGAAGCTCGCACTCCTGTGATGGCGTCTATGATATCTTTTAAAGTAGGGTCTTCTGTCTCTCGTTGCTGCCCCAGCGGCACCTCAGTTTTGGATGTTGCGTCTGTGTCCGCGGTCTTTGACATGGCGTATTTGAAGTGCTTCGTTTGGTGGGTGTTAAGTGCTCCTCTGGTCCCGGGCATTGCACTTCTTGCAGACAAGAGGAGGGGGGAATAGAAAGTCTTTCTGCTCCGAGTTTCCCCCTTCCTCCGGTATTATGCCCGTTGCCTGCCTATGAAGCGTGGCTCCTGCCAGCTCCAAGCAGCTTTAGGGGTTTCTCGTAGGGAGGAGTTTATGTAGGTGCCCTGGTTCTGGTGGGTTCTCTGCCTTTTTGTATCTACTCTTTAATCCAGAGAGGGGCCCAGGTCGTTCTCTTCCCGTTAAAGAGTACCGTGTCATTGGCCGTGTACTCGAGGTTGTGCCGGTCGCACTTTTCAGACAGAGGTGTTGTGGAACTGCTGTGGTGTCGGATCCGCGTTTGCTTCACTGCTGGTCCATACGGGGGGCGATATATCTCCCAGTCACACCGTTACTGCGTTCCCTTTGGCAGCATTGGGGCACCCTGGACCAGGTCACTAAGAAAGAGGGGCCCACTTGTGCAGTCCACGGCCACTGTCCCACCACTAGGCGTCTTCAAGGCCTGCCTCTTGTGGCCCCTCAAATGTCCTCCCCAGGGGAGCTCCGCTGAGGTGCAGTTGTCAGGGAGCTCTTCGCCACTGTTTGCCTTCTTCTTTCAACGTGTAGACGGTCGCCTTTGGCCTCAGATCACCGCAGCATACCGACCACGGGATTGATTTCTCTCTGGTCCCGTGTTTCACCCCAAGCGCAACAGTCCCAGGCAGGAGTCACTCGGGATGACGGCTATTTATTGGTGAGTCGCTTCTAAGATTTAATAGGGGGTCTCTCCCCTCCCCCAACCACCGCTCTGTCGTGCCTTCTCGCTCACGCCAACGCCCACGGAGCAGGGGCGAGTGAATTCCGTATTCACCACTCAAGTCAAGCTGCCTGGGCGAGGTCGACCCGGCAAGCCAATACTGGCATAATCCCTCAGCCGACCCCCCAGGCGACTCCTGCTGTTCCTGTCCACTTATTTTGGGGCTGCTGATGGATGTAGGCTTGATGTTACTGCTTTGGGGTCTGACGTGTGCGGGCGTCCGCACGACTCACCGCGTATCACCTTGAGACCCTCATGGGTGAGTAGCGCGCTTGCAATTCCCTGATTGATTGATTGAATCCTGAAGCCTCCTCGATGATTCACTCGACGGCCTCTGACAACGCAAGTCCGTGGCGTTGGGCAATGTTTGGGCCCCGCAGTTCTGCTCGATGTTGCTCTTCTGTCAGGGTTGCTTTCCTGCTTTCGGACGATACGCTGGGTTCCCGGCAGTAAGGGCTACACGTTTCGGTGCATGGATCGGAGCTGTGTGACGGATTAATGAGCAGCGGAGGTTGGAGTGTTACGGAGCTTCTTTAGCTTGCGGCCATCTTGGTCGATGCTTGGCCACGCCCCTCCTGTCGTCATAAATATTAAGTTTGCATGGCCTCATTTTCAATCAGGCAACTTTATCTGCAGGAGAAAGCAAATTAATATCCTGGCACAATGCAAAATTATAATGACTTTTTCAAAGATGGATGAGAGGCTCCTAACGTGTTATTTAGATTGGCCGACTCATAGATGTAAAGGGACTGCCACGTGCTTCTGTGAAGATTGAACCCCACTGCACCACTGGAGCCTCATGCATCTACGTTAGGCCCCTGGATGCAGATTCTTTATTACTAAAGTTATATGTCCAAATTTCATGGCATTAACAACTATCCTGGCATGCAAGGACTGCATTCAGAGACAAGAGATACATTTGAAGCACACTAACAAGAACGGCCTGTCTGTGTGGAGTCGTGGTAAAAGGAAAGCTTATACATGTAAAAAATTTGTAATTTTGGTTAAGGGTGGGAAGAAGTGGCAATAAATCACCTTTAACACCTGATTAATGTGAGCTTTCATAGAAAAGTGCAGCTCTAAGCAGAATCAGGGGAGCTAAGCAGGAAAATGGTGAAGCTTCAAACAATGGGTATACACCTGCACTGTGATGCTCTGAAGAAATCTCCTCAACAACTGACTACTTTTAACAGATGATGGCACCTGTCGGTACTTCTCACTGCGTATTATCCACATATTGACGCAAGCAGACTCCAGCTCCTCCACCAGATACACCAGTGTCTCTAAGTAAACCACGAAGTCCATGGCCATCAATGGTGGGAGCAAAGTGGCACTCACGTTTACAGTAAGTATGAACTATATATTTTTGTCCTCAAAACAACAAGTTCAAATAAAAAACTCAATACGAGCTAAACTAAATAAATTTACAAAAGACAGGATGGACTATCTGGACAGTGCTTACCTAAGTGCGCCACACGACTAAGACGAGGGTCGAATCCAACCTGCAGTATTTTCTCAGTCCGGGCAAGGAAAAAGTTCACCACACCATCAGTGACCACACAGTGCGGAAATCCCTCAATCTTGTGGTGGAAGCCACGGCGCGTG
Organism: Lissotriton vulgaris; assembly: GCF_964263255.1. NCBI lineage: Eukaryota > Metazoa > Chordata > Amphibia > Caudata > Salamandridae > Lissotriton > Lissotriton vulgaris. The sequence goes on along the minus strand of NC_141685.1, from coordinate 1,340,734,829 downwards.
CGCAGGCAGTCCCCGTGCTCGCCGCCGGACTGGATGCTGATTTGTTGACGATATGTTGTGGAGTAGCCTGTGATCTCTCGTACAGCACCGCCAACCTGCAGTACAGAGGAGGGAGAACCGGTTGAGAAAAAGAATGTAAGTGAGCCCTCAAAGGCACTGCAGTTTCAAAGCATCACACGCTCGCTCACAAAATGACAAAAGCTTTGAGACAGGCATTTAAAAAAAATTGCAAGCATTTTTTTACTCTTATTAATCAAGGAAAAGAAAAAAGAAAAGGAATAAAGATCAGGAAATAATTTCGTTCAAAAGGAATACTAACATTAACGACATTCCTAAAGTCATATAACAAGTGACCAGTTATCTATCATGGTAAAATAAGCCGATTAAATTCTTCATGGTTAGATTTCGGTTGAAATACAGATCAACAAGCTAATCACGCCTGGCTGTATTTTTCTTTGCATTTTTCTACAACTAACATACTTTCAAGGAAAAAGCCTCTGCTGTTCGTTTTTAAAAACATATAGCAAACTTTGAACATTTTAGCAAGATTGTGTAGTTTCAAAAAAGAGCTTTAAAGGGCATGGAGAAAGAAGCTTTGCATTATCGCACACCCCTGTGATCGTCCACTGGATGCATTTTGGACTGTCTGCAGCCCTTATGGTTAGAATCTGGTTTGCCTACCATGAAGGGGGGATACTACATTTGAGTACGGCAAAATGATGATCGCTGCCTCTGTTTTATGGTAGTTTAGAAGAAGAAGAGGCTATAATTTGCTTCATAATCTGATCTAACCTGTAATGTAGTGGGGCACTAGGCCCCCACATAGTAATAAAGATAAAACAGACACTGGATTATGCTTAGTGTAACTGGCCTAGGGCACGTGCACCCGGCCCCTTTGATTGCCAGGGTCACATGTCCTATGACGCCTGTGTTAGATGGGTGTAGGGTGTAAGCCAGCACTCGGGGAGTGGCTGGCACAGAAAACACTAGACCAGTGACCAGCAGGTCACTACATCCCTCCCAAACATTATTCCAACTGGAACAAGTCCAACCTGTGGGAACGAATAAAACAATAAGAGAAAACTTCCACTGAGTCTATTCAGCTGCTTACAGAACAAGACGATGGTACAACTGCAGCCAGTATCACAAGTTCTACTTGGCAGAATTCAAGGGTCAACTGCGGATCCGGTTGTCCCTGGACTCAAGGCGTGGACGTTGACATCCAAAGTCTCTATATATACAGTTCTCCGTGACGGTGCAGATGGAATGATTTTAAATCTGGAGATGTTACATTTTCACAAACTACGTCCTGGCTCCCCAATCATTGCCAAGGCAACAGTGCTTCCAGCTGCTGAGTGCTGGAATAGTTACATACATCCTTCTCTCACTAGCTTGCACCTCACCTGGGTGTTCCCCTCTCATGGGATGTCCCGGAGGCCATCTTCACCAGGCTCCAACTGGACTGGGTGTACTTCGCCATGTCACTCCCGGCCAACCTCTAGGTTCGTGGAAGAAGCGTTACGAATCCCACCTTCAAGTCCCTCACTCCACCTCAAGGGTAGTTGTTTCCAGATAGCAGTACTCCTGCCACCTACACTATGGTGCATTGTCATTGATGGGATGGCCTTTAGAAGACCCAGATTACTACGCAAGATCTTCGTCTTCCTGGCACCTCGGGGGAGCTGCTGTAGACTCATCTCTCGTGTGGAACCCTCTCTCACCGGCCGTCACTTTGGCCTTTGCCCTGGATCACCACGGCCTGGTATGGAGTGGTCAGATCATCTTCTAGACCCCACATCCGAGGTCACTCAGGATGTCCGAGCAGTCTCACAATCCAGCTCCGGTGCGACCCCAAAGGTGGATGTCACAAATGGTCCAGGATGCTCACATCTACAGTCACCAAGTTTGCTTGGTGTTACCTAAGACTTCTGGACAGCTAGCCTCTCATGGTGCCACCAATATTACCTAGGTACTGTGCTTCACTCCTGATGTTCTTGCACTCAGATGCCTTCTGTATCTTGCGGTGTGCCAAGTGTCTGATCACACACTCCTCTCTTTTTATTTTCTCTTCTTCTTTGAACTTCTTCTGCGGTGGCCTCATGCCACAACCAGTCCTTTTCCTTGTTCTTTCACTTTGCGACGCAGTCTGGTCCGATCTTGTCTTACTCATCATCTCTGACCTGGCCTCTCCATGTGACATGCACTTCACACGGGTCTCCCTGGCCATGTCCTACCCCTAGGACAACGCATTCTCTTCATCCGGTGAGCAGGCCTGTTGTCGTGACCTTCTTCCATTCATGACCTCTCCTAGGCCTTCATACTTTGACTTCAGGTCAATCTTGTCAGACCTCTGGCAGGTCATCTTCTCTGACCTCTGGCAGGTCATCTTCTCTGATCTTTGGCAGGTCATCCTTTCGTAGGTCATCTTCTGACCTCTTGCAGGTCATCTTCTCCGACCTCCCGTAGGTCTCCTCTTTGACCTCTTGCCGGTCTCTTCTCCTGAGGACGCATTTCTGGTGCCTCAATGCCACGCCGATGTGGCTCTCTCTCTGCAGCCTCCACTCGGGAGACTTCACCAGATCTGTCACTCTGTTTGACATCACGGGCCCTCTTCCTAGCCGGCTCACTCACTCACTCACTCCTGGGCTCCATCCTTCACAACCAGCTTCTCTGACATTGTTTCTGCCAGCCAGTGACTTCTCTTGCACATGCACATGGCATTACAACCTCCCTGGTCTTTTCTGTGCACTCGTTTTCCTTGCCCTCATGGCAGCTATCTTGGCGTGGAGAGGCTCAAGCTACTTTGGGGTCCTCTGGCTACTGGGAAATACCGTCCGTCCTCATTTCCACTCTGCAGCCCACATGGGTCAAGTTGCCTGTTCTTGCCTTGGCCGTCACTTCCAGTCGGTCCTGTTCCCAACACTTTTGGCAGTCCATTAGGGGTATGTTGCATCCTCTGTTCAGTCTTTTACTCAACTCATACCCCCTTGGTGATGACCATCATTTTGTTTTTTCAGGGCCACCTCTTCTTCGCGCTGCATGATTTCCCTCACAGGATTTTCTCTTTGATTTCTTACTGTAACCACCTATGGCCATTAGGAGGCACTGCAGCACCATTTATGGCCCACCATAGCTGGGTCCTATTTACCTTCCTCCTCATTGCTGCCACTTTAACAATGCAGATTTTGGTGTTTCCCCAGTGCTGCAAGGAGGCGCCTCAGCCATCCTTCACCCTTCATGGCAATTGTCCATTCCATCTTGGGTACAACCCTCTCATGTGCAGGCGCTGAGAGCTACACACGCTCGTGCAACAGGACGGGCTCTCCCTCCCATTCAGGTACGCTGCGTTGCTATCTCCAATACAGGGGCAATTGCAGCATTTATTTATTCTTTGTCCCAGAGCAACCAGCCTCTCTCTGGCGCCGCCACTGTCCCTTCGGCTCTGGCAGTCTCTCCTTTTTAAGCCACATGGGGGTCTCTCACCTGCAGAGAAAAAACAGCTACCGCACATCACGGGACGTCCTCAGCCGGCCCACAGCTCGGTTCTCTTGCATGCGGCTCACCGACATGAGGGCGGCCATGCCAGTGGTCTGTCCACCAGGGTCGGATTGGGATCACAATTCGGCCCGGGCACTGACGAAAAAAGTGGCCCACATTCAAGAGGCGTGGCCCATATTTAAGGGGCGTGGCCCACATTCAAGGGGCATGCCCTTTCATGAAACACCATTTGCACAGACAAGGAATGAAAGTGGGAGGATACTGTTCTTGCACACGACACAGGGCCAAGGTGACAATGGCCTACATTCTGAGCAACTAAAAAAAAATAGCAAGAGCCCTTTTTGTCACAAAATTATTCCAGCCCTCCAGCACAGGAGCACATGAAAAGCAGCAAAGTCCCTGCTATTACTAACCTACTCAGCCCTCCCCAGACCTTCAGCTCAGGAGCACATGAACAGAGGTAAGGCCCCTGCAATTAGTAAATTAATCAACCCTCCAGGCCTTGGGAAAATGTCCTGGCAGGGGAGCACAAAACACAGCTTTCTGGGTAATCCAAGGTAGCCAGGTAGCCAGGGGGAGGCTGAGGTGAAGCTGGTGCATGGGAAGTGCCTTCCCAGTGTGTTCTGGCAGTTTGAGTATTTACCATTTACTGTAGTATTACCTCTGTACCTGTGTATGGTACCCTTTTGTAAGTTGCACAAGTCACTTTTCTCTTGTAACACACTGTTTGCTACCTCTCACTTTTGTTTGCTTTAGATACTTGCACAAGTGCCACCATTGCCTACGTAACGTTTGTTCTTGTGCTGGAGTGTCTGCCATTAATTGCAGTATTATACCTCTACTTGTATTTTGTACGCTTTTGTAACCTGCACACATATCTCTTTTTCCTCCTGTAATGTATCGTTTGCTCCTCTTGTATTTTGGTTGCTCACTATTGTCACTTTTGATTCATGTAACTTAACGTTTGCTTTTGTAATTTGTCCATTTATAATTTTCTCCTCATGTATTATTGCTGTTCCTAGTGTGAAGCGCTCTGACACCTTCGGGTAAAGTCCGCGCTATATAAAATCGCATAAATAAATAAATAAAACAAAAAAATTCTAAACATCACCAGGCCCCCACAGCAAGACCCATTCTTCCTCGCCCACTATGCCCTGAATGTGAAGGGCTGTGGACGAGGTGTTAAGACTAACACCGTTTCTGGGCTGCATGGGCGCCAGGGGGCCGAGGTGCAAATGGCTCAAAGGCCTGAGAAACACCTGGCCCCCAGGGAGGCTGATTATTGCAAACAATCACCCCTCCCCAGCCCAGCCTCAGCTTGATTGCTTGGCAGGGTAGGGGTGAAGGAGAGCCCACAGCTGACAATCGCTGTCTGGCCGCACAGCGAGGCTGCTTTCATTTTTTCAGTCTCTGTCTCCGTGCACTCTGTGGGCCATTTTTTTTTCTCCCCTTTCCTAGTCCACTCTCGGTGGACTGGGACAGGGGAGAAAAAAAACAGCCCACAGAGGGCACTGAGGCACCGGCCCTTCGGCCCATTCCCGAATGCCCGCCTTGCCAATCCGCCCCTGCTGTCCACACATACCCTCATTATCATATTGTTATCTGCACTGCTCGCCGCCCACTCACAGTGCCGCCGACAGCTGCGCTCTTGCACCTCCATTGTTCTCACTCATCTGCAGCAGCCTCTCTCACAATACGGACTGCCGCTGTTGGGGAAATTGTAGTGCTGAGTGTCGGTACTCTACGGGCCCAGACATCGGTCAGGGGTGCTGACAGATGTTCCCTCTTCAGGCCGGGATCAGCCTTATTTCTTCAGGCCCGCCACCGCAATGCTACTGACAAACACCACTCCCTCTTCTTCGGCAGCCACCCCTCCTCAATCCGGCTGTCTTCCTCTACAGCTGGTACTTCGGATGACGGGTGGGCTCCAGGTCATCTTCATTTTCAGGGTTCTTATATCAGACCTGGCACTCCACCCCTTCTTGAATAGGGGTAACACCACCGCTCGCTGCACCTCCTCCCCCACAAGGGCTCACCTTACGCCCACCGGGCAGGCTGGTGTAGTGCTACAGAGGCACTCTTGTGGTGTGACACCCTGTGATGACCTTTGACTACCATTATTTTAATTGACTTTGGTGTGTTATTTTATCCTAGCCTGAATGTACAACGTACTGCATATGCGGGTTTCTCTTAAAAGTTTCTTTCTTGTAATATTGCAGTCTTTCAGTGGGAGCTGTCACGGATTAGGACAGCTTTGCCATGAACAGAACATGTGGGATGTGCATTTGAAAGCATGAGAGAGAGAGAGAGACAGAGCAGTGTGGAATGTATTTTTTGGTTTCAAAGTGCAGTGTTATGAGCAGTTGTGCACACATGTGCATTGTGTGTACAATGGAAGTATTATGAAGTTCTTACTATTGGCTTTGACATAGCCTCGTGTCATCCTGAATTCTGACTCTGCCTAGCTTGAGCTTTATCTGCGCACACAGCAAGGCTTGCAAGTTGCTTGGGTTAATCACGTTCAAGGATTGTTTTGTGAGAGATTGTTTAATGTACCCTGGAAGGCTTTCGTGAGCTTCGTCAAGATAAAGGCTGGAACATGCAAGATTGGAGAGGGAACGTAAGAACTCCTTCCTGCCATTGGAATGCTTGATTTGAAGCTGGCCAGTTCTGGTAAGATTCCTTTGGCTCAGGGGGGAAGGTTTCTCTCAAACCTTCTAGTTAGTGTGTTTTGAGATTATAAATCTGAGGGTTGTTGACTTAGAAATTGGGATTTTGGAATCCGAATGGGGACGGACGCGTCTACTTCGGAACGGAACTCTGCTTGCTGAGGCTCTTAACCACGTCTGTTAATCCCCCGGTGAGGAGTGGGCTAAGATGCAGTGTTTGCACCAAGTTAAGTGTTGAGATTTGATTATTGCCATTGTGATGTTTGGCCAGTGGCTTTGATCATTTGAGATGTTTTCTTTGTGATGTGTGAGTGAGTTGAGGTGCACATCCAAAGTATTCATTTGATGTATCTAGTGTATATATATATCTTTCTGATCCATCCAGCATATTATATTTTCTTCAGTGTTATCTCATATTATTTGATGCTTGTTTATTCATGGTATTATTCATGCATTTAACTGCTGCATTTACCAAGTATGTTATTATTGCTTGCATATAAACATATATATATCTCTATGTGTATTTGAATATTCTGCATTTGGCATCTGTGAAAGCCTTTCTGTTACAGTGCACTGTATAAAATAAAACCCCAAGCCTTATTCTAAAAGAGAGAGTCTTTGCATTTTGTAAAATAAAACCCTTTTCTAAAGATGGAAAGGCGAAGCAAGATAACTGGTGCTTCACCTGCTCTGCACCAGCTTTTCTGGGGTTGCGACAGACCGCATACTTTTCCTGCATGTGCCTCTCGAGTCCGGGGACATTACTCTTGGTGCAGGCACTGGTTCACCGCAGTTGACTGTGGCAGAGTCCTGTGCAGGCAGGCACCATCTGATTCGCCCCTGTTCTGCATCATGTTGGTAGGAGAGCACTCGACATGGGCACACGTTTCCCCCTGTTTCCAACTCTCAAGGCGGCAGCCCACGCGGATCCAACCCGCTCGTCGGCAATGTAATGTAGTGTGGCCCAAAGCCCCCATACAGTAATAAAGATAACATGGACACTGGATTATGCTTAGTGGAACTGGCCTAGGCACGTGTGCCTGGCCCCTTTTATTGCCAGGGTCACATGTCCTGTGATGCCTGTGTTGGATGGGTGTGGGGTGAGGTGTAAGCCAGCCCTAGGAGAGCGGCAGTCACATCAAACGCTGGATCAGTGACCAGCAGGTCACTACAATACCGAAAATAAAATGATTTAACGATTTTCATTCTTATCCATTAGTACTACAACCGGTCTAATTGACCCAGAGAAACTAAAAATGTGGGGTAAATTCTGTAGTAGAGGGAAATTGGAATTATGTACATTATGTGATGGAAGTGTGGCATGGAGAACAAGATGGCTGATCTTGCTCAGGAAGAAGATCCAGCATCCGTCGTAATTGGGCGGCCGGGCACTGGAGGAGATGGCAGGCGTTGCGCGAAATGTCCCTCGTCAGGAAAAAACATCTACTGGGCCTGTGTCGTGGAGCCGAGGCCACCTGATGTTCGGGAAGTGCACAGCCAAATGCGCGAGCCTAGTAGGGCATAGACATCCGTGAGTAAGAGAGAGGTTCTCCGCTCAAGACCCCAGGACAGTGCAGCATACCGCATAGGCTACACCAGTGGCAGAGAACCAGCATTGCGGGGAGCCCGGTCCAGGGCTGCTGGCAGCGCTATGGCCCCCTGACAGAGAGGTGTGTCAGCATTCGCTAAGGCAGAGCGCAGCCCCCAAGGGCAGTAAGAGAGGCTGATTGGCAGCGAATGACCTGCAAGAGGGAGAGCCCGGCCTGGGATGACGAAAGGTGCTGCGAGGCTCCCCTTTCCCAGGAGAGATGTGTAGATGCTCACTGGAATGTAGTGTAGGAGGCACTGAGGCAAAAGCGGACTTCCCGGAACAGCCATAGGAAGGGACAAAAGTGAGAGTCCACAGTTTTGTGAATGGGCTGAGCCGCCTGGAGTTTGTTGGTGGCTGGGTGGTGATGCTTACAATAGCCTAATGCACTCATGAAGCACTCAGGGGCTGCTTGTGCCTCCCTAACAGCTAGATTAATCAAAGTCCCGTTTTGCGAGTCAGTAATAGCGATTATTAAGGAATCGCTATTACAGACTCGCAAAACGGGATTCATGTACAAATCGCAATTTATTTTGCGATTCCTACAGCTTCCTTATTTGCGATTAGCTAATTGCTAATCGCAAATAAGGAATAACTCCCCATTCATTCCTATGGGCCTAAAGGCCCATAGGAATGAATGGGAAGACATATCAATGTGCGAATCGCTATTAGCGATTTGCATTTTGAAATTGCGATTTCAAGGGTGCAGGGGTGTCCAAAGGACACCCTGTTGCACCCCTGAAAAGTGAATTTACACTGATGTTGTGCACACACATGTCCAAAGGACATGTGTGTGTGTGTAACTTGCAACTTAGAAAAATGCATTTAAATGCATTTTTCTAAGTTTTCGCTATTTACCACAAGGTTTGACTTCATTGTAAATAGCGGTCCTAAATTGCGAATTCGCAATTTTTAAATGTTTCATGAATAGCATGTAAGGAATCTCTAATAGAGATTCCTTAAATGCTAATCCTCGCAAATTTGCGAATTCTTTATTAGCGATTTTTGCATTTGGGATGATGAATCCCAAATGCAAAAATTGCACTCGCAAAGGGGCAGATTCTCAGAATCTGGCCCTTTTACGAGCACATTTCGCTTGATGAATCTGGCTGTAAGGCTATTGTATTCCAGTTGGATCCTGAATGGCTGGGGGCACCTACCCCCATCTGTGTGGGATTGCCTTACCTGGACAGTGAAGCAGAGGGGCCCACACGCCAGGGATTGATGACCCCATCCCCGTCCCACTGTATTTCACTACAGTACCGCTTCGGAGTGCACTCCATCGTCTGGCGTGGAGTAGCCCCCTAGTTGTTCGGACTGCCCTTACCTCCCTGGCCTGCTGGCTGGTGGGAACGGCGGGTCCTGGCTTTGGCTGCCAACCATGTCCTTGACCTCCTAGGCTGCTGTGACTCTAATGCCCAACTACGCCACGTTGTGAAAATGTGCTTGCTGAATGGGGTGTCGTTGGCGAGAGGGGCCGACCTGTTGGTGGTGCTTCCAGGGCACCCATGCACCATGAGCCATAAACCCCCTCCTGCATGAGAGGTGGTTGTCCCATCAGCCCCTGCAATGCCTGACCCGATGGAAGCAAAGCTGGACAAGATCCTTGCTGCCATCTCTGACACCAGGAGCAGCCTCGGTGGATGCAGTAGCGATGGAACTGGACATCTTGCGGTAGGACCACGTGAACTTTCAGACAGAGTCTCCCCGAGTTAGTCGTCCATACAAGCTCTCTTGCTTGCAACTGAGGAAATTGCCAGCTAAGTTGCAGAGCTTACTCGCACAGTCCACCTTCTGAAGGGCAGAGTAAAGTATGTGGTGGGGAGATCAAGGTGTAATAACCTCAGCATTGTTGGCCTCCTGGAGGGGGCGGAAGGAACAAACCCCACTACTTTCTTTGAGACTGGGCTCTCTGCCGCTGTGACTCTCGTGGAGTTATCTCCCTACTTTGCATTGGAGCTATCCCATTGGGTGTCTGTGCTGCGCCCTCAGCCAAGGCTGCCCACCGCAGACAGTGGTGGCACAGCTCCTGAACTTTAGAGACAAGGACTGATACTCGGAGCTGCTAGATAAGCTGCTAGATAGTCCGGTCAACTTACCTTCAAGAATGCAATAATTTTTCTTTTCCTAGACTAGAAGCTGTTGGTACAGCGCCAGTAGGCTTCCTTTTTTACGGTGAAGCTGAAACTGCATGAAGCAGCCTCACATATTTTTTTGCTATTCCCTGCAAAGCTTAAAGTGGTTGTGTGTCACAAAACCTACTTTTTCACTGAGCCAGCAGACAAATGGGATTGAGTGGAGCAGAGGCAGTAAGTGCCATCAGGATCGGAGCCTGCTACTGGGGATTGGCCCTTGTATCGTTCTGGGCTAAATGCAAGAGACCCAAGCTGTGGAGACATACCGTGCCGACTGCCGACGGTGGCACAGAAGGAGTGGATGGAGGCACTGGTGGCTGTGGCTGGAGTTTCTGATCAGTCTCCTGTCAGGGTTTCAAAGGACTTACAGTTCACTGTTTTGGCAGCCAGATGTTACCCTGCTGCTCTGGGGTTGGGAGTTATTTTTTCTATTTTGTTGGTGATCTTGAGCCTTATATAATGGGTATTGTATAGCCTGGGTGGAAACAATCAGCGTTACCTGTCCATGGCGGGGGCACTACCTGTGCTACAGTCCTTCACAAGCCAGGCTGGAAGTGCCTACTGAATGTAGGGGTTGTCGTTTTTAACCTGAAATATCTGGGATATGGGCACAGCAAAGAAGCGTCAGTCCATCTATCAATACATTAAAATGAGGGGGCCCATATCTCTTTCTTACAAGAATCCATGTGGCAAAGGGAGAGGAACTAAAACTTCAGAGACGTTGGAGGGGACATTGCTACAGTATAGTATTCGGACTATGCGAGGGGACGCTAATATGGCTGTGACTTTTTGGTCCCCTTTCAGCGTGTAGCGGTTAAGGTGAACCCGGAAGGCCATTATGTCTTTGTGGAGGGCCAGCTGGAGGGCTCTGCGGTTCTTCTGGGGACTGTTTACTTACAAAATACTGAAGAGGTGCACTTCCCGGCCCATGTGTCATCCTTTTTGATCAGATGGGTCATCTACCTTGGATACTGAGGGGGTGTTATTGCATATTGAACCCTGAGTTAGACAGATCACACCCACAACTCCCACTGTGCGTGCTGCATCCTATTTGTCACAGTGGCTGATGCAATGGTCCTTGATTGCTGGAGCGTGCTGTACCCAGATGTCTGGTAATATTCCTACTACTCCCCACCCCATAAGTTACATGTCCAACTTGATCACGTCTTTTCTCATGGTACCCTTCAACTCAGGGTCATGGCGGCGGGGTACTTGGGGAAGACCCTCTCTGATCATAGTCTGCATCTGCTGCACACTGGGTAGGGGGAGCCTACACTGCTTGTGCCCACTGGGAAACACCCAATACATCGCAGTCACTACAACGCACTACCTTTACAATGCAGTCATTACAACTCAACTGCCTTTAAATCGCATGCCATTACAGTGCATATCACTACAACCCATGCCATTACAAAGCATACCATCACAACGCATTGCATTACAATGCATTATAAGGTAAGTAATGGAGATTTTTTGTTTTAGGGCAGGTATTGGTTTTGGGGGTACAGCGAATAGTAATTTTTACCCTTACACTATCCAACACTTTCCCTACTTTTGCACCCACTGGAGTGGGAATAGTAATTTTTACCCCAACACTATCCAACACTTAGCCTACTGTTGCCCTCACTGGAGTGGGAATAGTAATTTTTACCCCTACACTATCCAACACTTAGCCTACTGTTGCCCTAAAAGCATTATGTGTTGTAATGGTATGCATTGTAATGGCATGCGTTGTAATGTAATGCGTTGCAATGGTAGTTTAAAAAAATGCGGTGTAATGGCATGCCTTGTAAAATCATGCAATGTTAAAACTGCGTTGTAAAAGCATGCATTGTCATTGTTTGCATTGTAACGTAATACATTCGTGCTCACCTGGCACTTACAACCTCAGGCCCTGAAGGACTCTGTCTTTCATGAAATAACTTGAAAAATTGTTATGTAGCTGAAAATATTGGGACTACTACCATGCGACAGAGTGGGAAGCTCTCAAGACAGTGGTGCGGGCCACTGATACATGCAATCATCGGGGCAAGGGTAGAGATTGGTGGAAAACTCAATCAGGTAGTCTCCCCCTTAGGAGGACGTGAAAAGGCTGCAATGGCAGGGGATCTGGCTGGTAACAACTGATTGAAGCAAGGGACCGTCATTCCCGGCTCCTTGCTGTGTCTAGATTACAGGGCGTATCAGGCGAGGAGACATGAGGAGGGAAACAAACCAGGTCGCCTTTTGGCATGGCATTTATAGAGCGCAATGAATATGGAGTCGATACCTGCCATCTGCCTTTCCTCGACATTGGTCACCACCCCTCAGGGGGCAATACACGTTGCTTTCTGTGCACATTTTTGGACAATGTACAACCCAGTCCGGCGACAATCTAGTATTTGTGACTTTTTATAAAATGCTTGAAGCACTATTGACCCCCAAACTCCTAAAGGTTTATACTAATGCCCTCAATATGGGGTAATCTATGCGTGAGGTGCTTCTAGTTTTACTCCTGAAGCCAGGTCGGGACTCCCTAGAGGTATCTTCTTACAGACTGCTATCTTTGATGGGAAGCAATAATAAGATACTTTCTAAGAATACGGATTGGCCGTCGTATCTCTGCCCTTCTACCAGTGGGCAGAGGCTCACACGAGGGTCGCCCTCTCTCCCCCCACTCTTTGCCCTGGCGGTGGAGCCTCCTGCACAGCGGCTTCAGCAGACTGGGCAAGACTAAGGCGTACCAGTCACCGTTGTTACACATGCCATCTCTCTGTACGCGGATGATGTCATTGTGTACATCAGGGATATCCGTGGTGACATTGGAGGTATCCTGTGTATACTGGAGGACATTAAGACCTCATCTGGCATGGGAGTGAATTGGCATAAACCTGTCTTTTTCCACTACGCTCAGACTGCCTTCCGCATCCCATAAAAATTAATGAACAAGCTGTTCAGTGGGAGCTGTGCACCTTTCGATATTTGGGTATAAATATGTGTCATACAACTCAGGATATCCTGTATGGCAATCTCAAGAGGGCGATCTCCTCCTTATGACGACAAATTACTGTCTGGTGCTCTCTCCCCTTGACGGTGCAGGGCCGAGGTTGCCCTCTCTAAAATGGTTATGCTTTCGAGACTCTTTGTTTCACTTCACTAATTTACCAATCATTGTCCCTTGAAGCACATTTAAGACACTAAATACAATGTTGGGAGGCCTTGTGTGGAAGAAAGGGAGAAGTAGAGTAGCACCGTCCAAACTACAACTGCCAACGGTGCGTGGAGGACTGGAAGCTCCTGTGTTTGAACACTACTGCCTCGCAGCACAGCTCCAGTGGCCAACCTGTTGGCTGGCTTGTCGCCATCTATCAGAGATGTGCTCAGGGTCAGAGCAGGGTAATTGAGGCTGATGTGCGAACTGTGCCTGCCAGGCTCAGCACTGCCAATGTCTTCAAATGCCCTCCTTCAAGTGACGTATGACTGCCACCATAGAGAGCTGAAGGTTGTGCCGGGATTGTGATTATACACTCCGGAGATCCCACTGGGCGCCATCGGTTCATTTCGAACCAGCATGGGTAGGAAGGGACCGGCACTTTGGGTACCAGCATTGTGGGTACATTGGGGATATATTTCCACAATAGGGCCCTGATCCCCTATGACCGCATGGCAGAGCAGACCGGTCATCAGGCAGGGTAATTTCTGGCACACAGTCGTCTTATGAGGATGTAGGGGTGCATGTGGGGCGTACTGATAGAGAACCTGAAACGCACCCCCTAATGCAGGTCCTTTATACCATGGGTAAAAGGTAGGGCCGAACTGGCCATAGCTGGCACTAAACATTTTCTTGGTGGGTCGGAGGGGCATGGGCCGGTTTTGTGCTTGTGGGGGCCGGTTTTATCACAGGCGCCAGTTTTGCATCCGTGCTGAAATATCGCACCCTGTAACAAAAGTTGGAGCATGCAAAATGCAATGCAAAATAGATTTGTTACACGTGGCCCTTAGAGTCAGATGTACAAAGAATAGTAATAGCGTTTTCCAAATAGCGAATGTTTTGCAAATTGCTATTTGGTAATTGCTATTACTAATGTACAAAGGGGTTATTTAAGGCCACCTGTATCAAAAATCCATTTTACATTCCCTAAATAGCGAATTTTAGGTAATTGCTATTTAAGAATGCAAAAGGGTTTGTAAAAAAATAGCGATTACCTAATAGCGATTCCTAAAGAGTCGCGATCGGAATTAGGTAATCGATATTAGGTAATGCTACTCCATTCATTCTTAAGGGAATAAAGGCTCATAGATGCAAATGGTTTTGCATTACTTAATTTGAGATTAACTATTTAGTAATTGCAAATTAAGTAATACAAAACCAAGGGTGCCTAGGTGCCTAAGGCCCCCCTGAAGCACCCCCAAAAAAATGTGCACGTGTAAAGCACACGGACATGTGTGCCATGGCACTTTAAAAAATGCATTTTTCAAATTTTGCACATGGTTACCATTGAGTTGGAGTCGATGGTAATAGCATTTCCAAAATGCATAATTTGCATTTAGAAAATGCTTGGTACATGTGCTTAGAGAATCGCAAATTGGGGTTCCCTATTTGTAGTTTCAATTGTAGGTAGCCACATTGTGATTACCTAAAATGCACTGACAAAGCCTTTCATACATCTTGAAACGCTATATTGCATCATCTGTGAATGCCAAATAGGTTGATACGTGTGGCCCTAAGTTCTGCCAGGCCACAATGGGTCCACCATCCCTGCTTGTCAAAGAGAACTCCCATTCCCTTTATTCAACTACGACTGAAGCACAGAAGAATCTGCTTAAGAAAGTTTCTGAGAAGTTCACGGAGGGACCACCCAGAAGGAAGAAAGAATGTAGGGTTCAATGTATTTTATTTTGCCAGCGATGTGATTATCTGATCTCATGAGTGACATGACATGCGATTCCACCGTATTCTAGAAATCGTAGATCGAGGCAATGTAATTGAGGTAATGTTTTTCAGTTTCCCATCATGTTCACCAACTGGTCACTAGAGGCCACCCGTGTTGCAAATATAACTAGTTTCTATAGCATAAGTACCTCAACTAAGCTGATTGTGCATGAACAGTTAAAAATTGCGGATATTTATGAAATGGAATTTGAAATCATTTCACCCTATAAAGTTTTCGAAACTAAACAATAAACTAATGTGCTTACTTTTCTATTATAAAATGTCGGCAGTACAAGTGCCATTCATCACTTCAGGGCGCAACTTATTAGTAGAATCTTCCCTCCCTCGGCAAAGCAGTACTCAAACCGTGGCTGCCAATACTGTGCTCGTCTATCAAAAATCAACAAGACCTAAAATGCGGAGTTAGTTCATTTTCTGTCAGCATATCCGACATACCAATCATCCACTGGAGTTCAGAAATACATTTAATACATTATCTTCTATTTGATGTTCTTTGTGCCAGCATCCCCGCTCCCTTCATCAAAGCGTCCTCGAAGCGCTCTGCATAACATCCAAAGATTAAGAAAGACAAAGAAGTCCCAGGAAGCTGCTGACATTTGACCTCTTGGGACTCTTCACCCAATAGCTCTTCTATGCTAGGGAGTAGCTTGGGCAGTAAGATTGGGTGGGGACTATTTCTCACGTTTTCTAGTTAAAGGAATTAACATTCTCTATCATGTATATATAGTTCTAGGGAAAGTGAATGCTTGAGAATGTCACTGAAAATAAAGTGCAACATTTTCAGTCCTCGGTGTGGAGGTTAGGTATTGCCAGGGCACAAGTCCTAAATAAAGAAGTGGGGGGACGCTCAGAGACAGGATGTGACGTCACGACAGGAAGTGACGTCACAAAAGGTAAAAACTGAAATACAGTAATAATCACCATTCAGTGGGCCCGGCCCCGGTGCCACTGCACCAGTAGCAGCTCGCCCCTGGGTGTAAGGGGGGTGAATGAAGTCACGGGAAGAGAGGAGTGAGGGGACGGGAAAAGGATGCGCGCCTCGTAGTTAAGAAAGTGTGAAGGCTCAAAGGGGGTGGGGTCGTGAGCAGGTCACGAACAGAGCGCGGGGGGGGCGGGGGGGAGCATCTGGGAGAGGGGAGAGCGGGGCACAGACTTCAGGAGAGGGAGCATCAGATGGGTAGCGAGTGAGTGGGCAGGGGAGGGTGATGGGAGGGGTGGAGAGAGGAGGAAGCAGGATGCGAGGAGTACGTCAAGGTTCAGAGATCGGCGGTGCGCCGGTCCGGTAAGTAACACCATCATTGTCCAGTCCAGCTTTTGGGACGGCGTCCACCCTGTAAAATACGTTAAAATACGTGGGGGGACGCCGTCCACCCGCGTGGTACCCCGACTCGAGCCCTGGGTATTGCAATGATTTCACTCTTCAGACAATATTTAGAGAACCTTGGCACATGTGCGGGATGTCCACAAATTGGTAATTACATTCTGCACCCCGCAATAATGAGTTTCAGCAAATGTACTTTTAAATGGGGGAATAACATTTAGATGAGAAAAGACTTGGAACCATATCAATTAAGTCTGAGAAACCTCTTCGGGCCAAAGTTTTGAAGGTTCTCTGCCCAGAAATTTAGGAAGTCACAAGGTTACACGTTAAGATCACCTACTCAATTTTCTCTTCTGTCAAGGTTTACAAAATGGTGTACACTGATTGTAAATTATTCCTTAAATCTTGCAATTACTCCATGTATTTATTATGTAGCAGTGTTCCAAAAAGTTTGATCCCAGGCATATTGCTGAAAAATGTTTCAGCAAGAATAGAATTTTCTGCCAATAAAGCAGTCATTCCGCCTTATTGAAAAGTCCATATTCTCTACGTTGCCTTTAATAGCGGAAAATGCAGTCTGGCAATAAAAAAGAACGTTACAAATTATGTTAAACAGGAAGATTCAATTTAACAACACCAGAGCAGGACATGGCAGCAACTACATGCTCACGCCAAGAGTGAGTCTATCTTCTTGGGAGGTGATAACACGCTACCTGCATCTTCCAGAGTAAGCTGTCATTTATCCTAAAAAAACAGGTTGCAGGATGTAAAGATTCTTCTAATTGAGAAGCTCCTTAGCATATCAAATATGTTTTGTGTAAGTTCTCGGGGCCAGCAGGCCCATCGACAGATCAACAAACTACAGTTTTTCCTACAAAAAAGACTTACTGGTATTCCAGAAAATCCAAAAAAGAATCTATAAATACATGTGTAGGTACTTTATATAATATAATCTGTGTATTATGTTTGTTTACATCGTATCATAAGTGCTACATGTTCAATGTATAGTGAAGAGGAATGAAGAGGCTTCTGAAAGTCTGACCAATTCTTCAACTCCACGATGATCATCGATGAAGTCTAACTCACCAGGTCTAGTGAGGTTTTCTCCAGGATGTCCACTAACTTCTCCACCTTGGTTCGGGGGCAGAAGATAAAGTCATCGTCCACCCACAAGACGTATTTAGTGGTGACTTGAGAAATTGCCAGGTTACGGCCAGCAAACCACCCCTACAAGTTGGAGAAAGAAAACAGGACATTTAGAATAGTAATGAACAGATAGCCTCCTATCAGTGTGTCGCAGGCTCAAGGTTATAGATGCATATGTGGACCCGGCTAAGACAGCAGAAAAGTACGATGGGCCCGATTCACAGAATGAACTTAAGACTCAATCCTAAACGTACTACTATTTTGGTATTCACAAAATGAACTTACTACTTTTTGTATTCATAGAAGTTAGGATTTTGTCTTAAGTTTGTCTTAAGACAAACTTAAGACAGACTTAAGACAGACTTAAGACAAAATCCTAACTTAAGTCTGTCTTAAGTTTGTCTTAAGACAAACTTAAGACAAAATCCTAACTTCTGTGAATACCAAAAGTAGTAAGTTCATTCTGTCAATGCCAAAAGTATTAAGTGCATTCTGTGAATGCCAAAATAGTAGTAAGTTTAGGATTGAGTCTTACGTTCATTCTGTGAATCGGGCCCAAAGGCTCTTGGCACTTTCACTAGGAGTATGTTCTTTCCAAACCTTTCCAACCTTCATTCATCTGGGGAAGATCACTTTGTGAGGTCAGCGGGGTCCCGTGCTTAATTGCTGAAGCCACTTACTTCCCATATATGTTCCATGTAATTGGACTCTGCTGAAACATATTTTATCAATATTTGCCCTGGATACCTGTATTATTCTGTTTGTAGTTGATCAGTAGCAGCTAAGCAGCCCTTTAACTTCAGCAGCCAGAGCATCATGGAGTTTTCCTTTACCTACGTCTTTAGATCTGGGCTGTATCAAGACCAAATGAGTTATTCTTTCAGTAGAATTGGTACTTGTGTTCTCTAAAGGAAGTAGTCCATTTATTCTAACACCAAATCTTATTCCGATATTCTTATTATTAATATAATTTTAATAATGTCAAACAACGATAATATTAATGCTATTAATCATAAAACCAATGACAACATTAATATCAATGATAATCATCATCATAATGTATGTTATGAATATTGACTTATTATTACCACATTGGTGCTATTTAGTCTCTATAATATGTGGGCAATATATGGTCCTGTTCTTTTTTCTTATTACAGAGCCCCCGTTGCATGCAAAGTAAGTGGGGCATCAAACAAACATAGTTAAGGATGCACTGACACTCCTTTTTAAATGACAAAAGGCCCTCACCCACCTTTAGGTGGCATGCTTCATCATTGGGCTCCTCCTTACGCTAGCACAGAGAGCGATAGTGCGAGCTACTGCCCTCCTAAAGCGGAGTTCTTGAGGTGCTTTCCTAAAGCAGATGCAGTAAGAGCCAAGCTCCTAAATTTAAGGTGGGTAGCCTGACGAGGTCCGGCCCTAGTAGATCTGTACTGGGCAGTTGAAGACCCTGGATCTACAGCCCGACGGGGATAACGCAGAGCACCTAGTTGCTCGGATCGGCTGGGTGGACGGCTACTTGATGGTCTCCGAACCCTTGCTCTGGGCCCTACCCTTGCTCTGGGCCCTGTGACGTAAAATTTAGGAGCCTGACTATTACTTAAGCACCATACCACCACGTAGGTCCTGAAGAAGTGCCACACGACTCATTAGGAGCGACAAGGCACGAAACATGTCGACCCAACACACTGTGACAGCCTGTTAGGAACATTATATCCTCATAGGGCGTCCACTCTTTTTAATTAGACTGGATCTACCTAAATCATTAAAATTACTTGTGAACAGGACTGATCCAGACTTATTTTAAGATCCACTTCACGTGCACTACACTTTCCTTGCCCTCTTACCAGCACGGACCCTCGGCTTCTTCAAAAAGCCCCATTTACGGTGAGCCCGTCAGGCATTGCAGCGCCGGCCCGACGAGGAACAAAGCCCAATGATGAAGCAGGACATCTTTCGGGGGGTGTGAAGGCAACATGAAGAAAGACCTGTCTCTCTCCCCTCTCACTGTAGGAACCTCATACCCATTTGCAGTCCAAAAGGAAGAGCTCCATGTGGCAACGATGGCGGCATTCAGGGCGGCGTGGAGGTAAGTTTTTTTTTTTTTGTCCCCCCACCACCTTTCCCTCCCCACCTTCCTCCTTCGGCCCGCCCCACCACTTTCGCAGGGGATGGACCACTACTGCGAATTTCCCATTTGACCCTGTGTGTTTGCCGGTCCAGGCCAGTTTACTAATCCTTAACAAGTGAAAGTGAAAAAATGCCTGGATAGTGGAAGCGAAAATTATTAAATAACTATAGGAATTTTGTAAAAACAATCATCTTCATCAGCCGGGACAATGGCGGTCGCTTCTTTGAAATGCAATAGGGCTCGCATTTACAAGAGTTTGAGCTATTGCCATTGTAAATGCCTTTTATTTATGTGTTAATTATGAAAACAGATAATTAAAAGACATTGTCATTTACAATGCCAATAGCTTAAACTCCCGCAAATGCGAGACCTATTGCACCGAGCACAAATACATTTGTTCCCACATACCTTGCATAACACCTCTATAGCGTGTCTTTACAAGTTCAAAACTGCCCAAATTTGCAAATGTGGACCACTTTTTTAGGCATCTGATTTGAAATGGGGGCCACTTTTAGTTTATTGCCGGGGCCAGCTTCCTGTCTCAATACGACCCTGTGTGCGCTCTATCACCAACAGACGGAAGAGCTTGTCAGCTCCAAAGATGTAAATATGCCTTCTCCACCTGGTATGCAGCACACCAAGGATGCAAAGTTTGTTGCGTCTGGACCCGACCTGCAATTTTACATTTTTAGACTTAACAGGTTCCGAACCTCTCTATATTCAGGGGTTTTTCATATTTTCCAGCATACCATCCTCCACATCAGAAATACATTGCTCTGCCGCCATCAGGTAGTGTTTTTGTTTATCCGAATTCATGAGTACCAGCCTAGATGTGAGCGAATTTATTATACTGTCAATGGATGAAAGTCTTTGCTGCATCACTTTCAGGAGTGATTTTACATCTTGGTTTTCATCATCTACGCCAGCCTCCTGCGAGCCGATACCCGCTCCCTGTAGCATCTGTATTCTGCCATTTGTGCATTTTGAGATTCAAAAGGCAGCTTGAAACCCCTATGGTCCTATTTGCCCTTCACTGTGTATCAAGTGGGGGTCTAAAGTAAAAGAAGTACCAAAACTGATACAATACTAACAAATGGAAAACTGTGCTCAAATCATGGGTCTTGTGACACCCACCAAGGAGGTAACAGGGCTATGAAGGTCATGCCAGTCAATGTGCAAAGGTCCAGGCTTCACAGGCCTTCGCATACGAGCAGACCACCAGCGTTTCCACACACATGTGCTAAGAATCACTACAACCAGGTCCGCCACTAGGTGGCCTCATCTGTGGACCATCCATCAGTTGAAGGCAGCGGGTAGAAGTCCGACACCAAGGCACAGGGTGACTGTAAGCAGATGTTTAATTGGTGGGGCAGTTAAGATAATGCTGAGAAATGTTTTGCCAAATCCAATATAACTGTGGTGTCATGCGGGACACGTTCTAGTGTTCCAGTAAATGTCCTATGTAACAGCCACTCCCCAAAGGCTGGCTTCCATACTCACCCCACACCCATCCATCACAGGTGTCACTGGTCTGGTGATCCTGCTAATAAAAGGGGCCGGGCGCACGTGCCCTGGGCCAGTTCCAGTTACTATACCTATACCTTTGTGGCGTCCTTCCAAGCCACCACACCACAATAACCAACCGTGTATAGCTATGCACTGAGTGCACCCTGACCTAGGAGGAGGCACAGATCCCGCCTTGCCTCTCAGCAGGTCCGCTGACTCCTTGGATCCTGCTGGGCAGCACACAGCCCATGCCCCAGGAATATGCGGGGAAGGAGGAGTCTGCTTCACTACACGCCCTCATTCAGCAGATCACAACAGAGGCCCTGCCCCTAGGGCACCAGTCGTGTGTGGGCTGTCCCTCTGCAGCATCCGTGCCACTGCAGCGTACACCCTCACCAGGGCTCAGGATTACTTGGCGTCTGGTGGTCTCTACAACACGCCGGGAGTGAGTAGCGAAGTAGCACCAATCCCCTTGGCTCCTAAAATGCCCGCAGATACACTTGCTAATCCTCTCTGCTAGCACCTCGGCAGCCATGCCCAGACAGGTCCAGAGCCCGGCATTTCACATGGTAAGGCCTGGCCCAGCTGCATCAAGATGCAGGAGAGCCCCCGGAGCACACAAGGGCAGGATTGCGGCTCCTTAGGTTGTTATCTCACACACCCAATGACCCAATATTGTCCGCTGTAAATGAAACATCTATGGAAGATTGTACTGCCTGGCCTCCAGAGCCCTTCTAAAGGGTGGCCCTCCTAGAGTCCAGCACTGTGGTGCCCCCACACTATAAAGACTTAACATCACCAAGTAGGCCACATGTTTCATGGATGAGATATTGAAACTTGCAGTTTAAGCATTAAAGGCCCTTGGATAAGATAATAACAGTCTTGACTCCGGCTACCTGCACAAACCTCATCCGGGAATCTATAGATGTAGCAGTAAGCCACAGCTTTCTCATTAACTGCAGCCTTTTTAATTCATCTCATGCAATCCAGTCTTTCTTCATAGATTTAGCGCCCAGAATGTGTGTAACTTTGGATTTAAGACTATCAGTGGCAAGACCCTATCAGTGCCAAGCTGATATTAAGTGTCCAACAAGTCTTGAGGGCTTTTCTCCTCCTTGTTCTGCACACAAGGGATTAGGATAAAGCATGAGGGGTGAAGTGGGTGCTACAGATCAGATATTTGCACCAGCTCCCATGATAATTTATGCCTCAATTACGTAAACTGGGCTACAAAACACAGCTCTGCTTTACCATCTGCAAAAAGAGGAAAATGGTTCAAATGCTGGCCATTATTGCCATACCGCACTCGTACAGGGTTCAGTGTGTCAGTGGATCCAGCTCCACCTGCTATTACCTATTTCTGATGACGTCCTTAAAGGCCCCTCTCACTTTTTGAAAGACCACAGAAAGGTCCCCTTTTATGACGTTTTGATTCATGCTCAATAAGTGAGATAACGAAGTACATGTTGTGGCTTAACTGCCAGAGCAGCCGCCTTTGAAGCTGGGGAACGAGAGAGCAGATTTACAATCCCCCTGCAACACATTTACGCTGCTGTTGCGTCACTTTTGTGACGCAGCAGCGGCGTAAACCATGCGCCACGTTGCTCCTTATTTACAACGTGATGCATCTAGGGAGAATCCTCACGTTGTAAAGCCCTGCGCCACAGGAAACCTGCATCAGGTTTCATGTGGGCGTTCCGTCGCAGGAACGCCACATAAAAGTGACATAGTGAAATCTACAAAAATTCACAGAGTCACTTTTACGTCCATGCTGCATCAAAACCCTGCACCTGCTTGAAGCAGGCGTAAGGAGTGACGCAGCATGTTAGGCATAGGGTGCTCCTGGGCATTGCTGGAGCCGCGTCACACTTGCGACACAACTCCAGCAATGCTCTGCCCTTACGCCACAGGATACGACACTGATCTGCTCATCCGTGCGCCACAGCGCACCGCAGTGTAAATGTGGCGCATCAGTGGTGGCGCACGGGTAGTTTTACATGTTGCAAGTTTTCTGGCGCATCCCTGCTGATTTGCAGAGATGCGTCTTGTAAATCTGCCCCGAGGTTAGTGTCTGGTTGAGGCTCAACATCGTGTGATTCTGAGCAAAGAATGTAATCTCCCCGTGCCTAAAAAGGAATCCGTCCATCTGTAATACAACTGGTGCTCATGTAAAGTGCTCTGATACCTTCGGGTTGAGTTCGCGCTATATAAACTGCATTAAAAAAATGTGTTTACCGGACTGGCCGGGTCTGTCATATGGACCATGCGCCTCTCTGTGCCAGTAGCTGGTTGAGTAAGTCGGTGCATATTAAAAAGGTCAGAAGGGTCATCTCACAGAAGATCAGCGGGGCGAGAGAGGCCATTTATAGACACTCATGACCAAGCACGGTGCCTGGGAGGGCGGAACTTCTCCCGAGGCCGAAATAACGTTAAACACTAACCAAGAAATGGAAGTCCATTAGCTCACTGTTCCTTGGAAAATGCCGCCATGAATCATGTCTGGGGCACAGGGACATTTCTCATGCCAATACAGGTACGCTGTCCTTAATATCCGAGGCAATGAACAAGAGGGTGGGGAGCTGCTCGGGACTGGGTGCACGAAGGAACACCGCGGAGGGACTCCAAGGTTATACAGGTTGGTACAATGTGGTCCAATTCTGAAATTGTTGCCTCTGAAAAGCGACTGGTGTTTCTTAGTTCTTGATTTTAATCTGGCATCAGCCCAGACATTCACAGGGTATACTTTCGGATGAGCTAGGGGGGCTGCTGTGCCCAAACTGCTGCTTCCACTTCGTTTTGGAAATACTATGAGTTACTCTAAATGCAATTTTTTTAAAGTAGGGGTTCTTTCCTACTTTAATTGGTGTGGTGTTTTTACCTCTTAAAAAAAGCATACTAATAAGCTTCAGTCGCAAGATTTAAAATGCGATTCAATGCAGTGGCGGCTCCTCCTCTAAGGCGGAGGAGCGTCGCCTCACTGCTCCTTGAGCAATGCAAAATAAAAATAAAATGATAATATCAAAAAGTTATTATTATTATTATTTTTTTTTGCTCCAGCCAAGTAGGGCGGGGCTGGTTCACCGCAGAGGGAGCAGGAGTGATTTGCACTCCCTCCCTACATGAGCATAAAGGCTTGACCGGCCCTCAAGGCGTGTGTGGCGGCGGTGGAGAAGGTACGTTTATTTTATTTTTTCACCGCCACCCACCCCAGCACCCCGTTCAGAGGCAGCCGCCACTGCTAATAAAGAAATTCACAGTGGACCATCTTCTGAGTCACCCGCCCCCTCCCCCAAGTGTGTAGACATTGCAGTAGAGAGCCAAATTGCTGTGTAGGTGCACGGGCAATGCAAGATGACATAAGATTAAAAGCTTGAGCACTGCTACTGGAAAGGATTTTACTGCATACCTCCGCCTCAAACAGATGTTGCTTAAAGCTCTTTTACCATCACTACTCATTTTGCTAAATGTGTTGCTGACTCAGTTTCCCCTCTACCAAGAAACTGTCATGTGACTAGTAGTGTCCGGACAATAGCGTTCTTTCAAAGGCACAGCCCTTTGGGAAAATTATTAATGTTTCTACAGGTGGGTCTGGTTTCCTGATACAGAAAGACTACATTCAGCATATCACCAGTTACCACAATGATTCCATGGAATCAGAGACACCAAACAGTAGTCTAGTTTTCTATTCTACAAATCTATGAAAATAAGAACTTCAGTCTAGTTGTTCAATTGGAGCGTGCCATGACTAGGCACCTGGCCACCTAGTCTGCCACTTGCCTCTGGCATTCAGTTCCTGCTTGATCCAGCCTGATCCAGTCACACCGCCACTGCCTGGGTTTTCCCACTCACCATTCTTCTTTCCAACAGAAGCCCCACCCACCCCAGGTCCTACATAATGCAGGCCGCAGCGCAAGTTCACTAGTAGACACCGGGGCACCAAGCCTGCCATTTACTTGTGGCCTCAAGTACCTGCTTGTTCCAACCTGGACCAGTGACACTGCCACAGCATGTGTTTTCCCGCTCACCGATATTCCCGTTAACAGATGCCCTGTCCTCCCCCAGGACCTTGTTAATGCAGGCAGCAGCATGATCACATGATCACACTGGTGGGCACCTGGGTACTTAGTGCCACTTGTCTGTGGCCTTCAGTTCCTGCTTGTGGTAGCCTGATCTAGTGACACCACAGTTGGCTGGGTTTCTCACCATTTGTCCTGCCAACAGAAGCCCTGCCCACCCAGGGTCCTTTCCAACTGTGCCCTTCTGCACCTGTCTGAGCCTAGACTATGCCCACCACCATGACCCCTGGCCCCCCCGCCCCGCCCCCACAGATACACCATGACCAAGCCCTACACCCTCGACGCTGCACAAAACACTGCGGTGACCCACGGTCCACGTAGGACCATTCACCTGCCCCCACTGCCACTTCACCTTCTATTGCACACACCAGCCCACAGACTGCTGCACCCAGAGCACACCACAAACCAAACAACACGTGAACAAAAACACCAACTTGCATGTGCCCTTCTCAATAAACGCTCACTATGCAAGCACGCCACAAGAGTTGGGACCTCATCTCCACCCCCACGCCTGACGTCCTCTTTCTCACTGAGACCTGGCTCAATCCACCTCTGCGTGTGACATTGGCAGACCATTACCCGAAGGAGACAAGATCACCAACCACAACTCCATCAGCAAGCCTGGTGCCAACATATACAAGGAATCCATCCAATGCACCAGCATATATGACATTACCCCAGCCATGAAACACCATGGGACAACTTAACTTCCGAATCCAAACAGACCACAAAACCACCATCAGGGGTGCTACTGTCCACTAGGACTATGTCCAGCCTTCTGCAGCTTCATCGCCCCATCGTCATAGACTCCAACAACTACATTTTCCTCTGCGACCTCAAGTTCCATCTCAACCAACACAATGACATCAATACTACCAACCTCCTCAACAGCATTAACAACATATGACTCATCC
The DNA here is from genome assembly GCF_964263255.1 of Lissotriton vulgaris. NCBI lineage: Eukaryota > Metazoa > Chordata > Amphibia > Caudata > Salamandridae > Lissotriton > Lissotriton vulgaris. The sequence continues at coordinate 1,340,708,912 of NC_141685.1, read as the reverse complement.
ACATCACCATGCACACCACATGCCACATGCTAGACCCACATGTTCACCTCCAGTGACCTCATAAGGTACAGCTACACCACAAAACTTGCCTAGGACGAGCACTCTATTGTACACTTCAACATCACCAGCATATGGACCTCCACTCCCGTCTGCCTAATGCCCCCCACCACAGCTGGAGCAAAGTCTCAAAGGACATATGGATCAACGCCCTCAACACCACCCACCCAAGATCGCCAACATCTACAGGAACTTCAAACCCTAGCCCAAGGCCATTGACATTTTCAAGCAACACAACAACCCGCTACCACCACAACATCCTACTTACTGAATGGAGCCAGCTCGCCCCACAGGAACTGCCTCCAACATGAACTCGGTCCACTCAGGGGCCCCAACCAACCCATGCCCTCAGCACATCTTTAACCTAGGCGAAGCCAGTCAGCCATGTACTCACCACTTTGTTCAACACCTCAGTTGCCACGGCCATCATCCCTGAGGACTGGAAACATGCAAAAGTCAATGCTCTACTAAAGAAACTATCTGCAGACACCAGCAAACACAACAACTACCGACCCATTTCCCTGCTCCCGATCCCAGCCAAAGTATTAGAAAAGGCAATCAACCAACAACGCTCCTCACATCTGGACTTGAACCTCCTACACAACTCCTCCCAATCCAGATTGCACAGAAACCACAGCATGGAGGCAACCCGTCATTGTGGCTACTGAATACATCTGAGCCCTACTCGAGGAGGAGAGACCGTGGCTCTGATTCTCCAAGACCTCTCAACAGCCTTCGATACGGTCTCCCACCACAAACTCATCACAAGGCTGCACAGCATGGGCATCCAAGGAGCCGCTCTCAGATGGATCCCCTATTTCCTCACCAGAAGAACGCAAAAATTCTGCCTTCATCTCAGAACCGAAGGACATCATCTGTTGAGTACCCCAATGATCCTCACTCAGCCCCACCCTCTTCTACAGTTACATGACATTTCTGGCCAGACGCATCAAAACCCACAGACTCAACATCCTATCCTACATTGACAAAACACAACTCATCCTCTCCGAAGACACCACCAACACCAAGAGCAACTTCCACAACTGCATGACAGATGTCACCAACTGGATGAAGGACAACCGTTTGAAGTTCAACAAGGACAAGACAGAGGAAGTACTGATTTTCGGAAACAAAATCTCCCCATGGGATGCATCATGGTGGCCCTCAACACTCTGGCCCAATTCTTCCCCAATGACCACGCCAAGAACCTAGGCATCATTCTGGACAACAAGCTAATCATGATGACTCAGGTCAACTTCCTCCTCCTGCTTCTTGATCTGGCGCATGCTTCATAAGATATTCAAATGGCTATCCCAAAGCTCAAGACGCACCATCAGCCAGGTCTTATATCCTGCCAACTGAACTACTGCAACGTTCTCTACGCAGGGATTGCAGACTAGTCCTGGATCTCCCTAGACCTTGGGCACTCGCAAACATTTGTACAGGGGCCACAAAGTATGGTCTGCGGTGTGACAGAGGGCTTACTGATGCCAGCAGGGTGGAGGTAGGGGTGCAAGTGAGTCATGGATTATGTAAGGTGGCCATAGGGGAAGCAAAGCATGTACATCTAGTGGCTGAATCTGAATTGCACAACTTGGAGCCAGAACACCTGAAATCATTCCTGGCCTTCCCCCTGGCCAAACTATGTGCTCCTTGGCAATTTTTTTCATTTAAAAAAATACCTCTCAAAGGAATGATAAAGTAAAACGAATCTGCATGTTAATCAAATACACTTTTTTGAATTTTAAGAAACCTAAACCTATTTTTACATATTTGATGCAAGATGTCTTTAAAAATAAAGGTGTTCCTGAAGTTAAGTGTTGCAGGACACCACCTAAGTTACTCCATAACCTCAGTTTGCCTGCAAATAAATGCTTTCCCGTTTATTTAAAAAACATTCTAAATATTAGCACTCAGCAAGTAAACAGCAGCCTGTGCTGCTGTTCACCAGGCCGAATGTAAAGGTCAAGAGGGCCATAAGCAGTCCCGGGCTGTACTTTGACTAACTCTGACCTAGACAAAGCCACATCACTCCCTACCTCAGGAAACTGTACAGAAAAGATGCCAGATAAAGCTCTTGACCCATGCATACACGGCCCTACACAGCTGCGAACCCGCCTTCTTAAACTACCGCCTGAAATTCCATCAGCCCCCCAGACACCTCTGCACTGCATCAGTTTTTCTAGCCCTCATCCCCCGTATCCGACGTAGCAGATGTGGAGGTCGCTCCTTCTCCTACCTAGCAGCAATGATGTGGACTGAGCTACCCTGTTATCTACAGACCTCCCCATCTCTTTGAGAGCTCAGAAAGTCCCTGAAGACGCTGCTATTCGGCTAATCAACTGGACCCTGCCAGTGTCTGGATACCCTCACTGGTAACAAGAAGCGCTCTATAAATCTACTGATTGGTTGATTGATTGACTACAACAATGGTACTGCAGTGGCCGCTGTTCCCTGGTGCTGTAGCGGTAGTCGGGTGGCCGCAATATGCTTGGCAGGACTGCTGCAGTCCTGCCAAGCATATTACGAGTTTCCTCTCTGCCACGGTTTTCATGGTGGTTGCTCCTCCTTGAAAACCGTGGCGAAGAGGAAACAAAGGTGGCCCTACAGGGTCCCCTCGTGCCTGTGCCATAGGGTGCATGCTGCCCCCTGTGGGCATGCAGCCCAGTTCCTGCACAGCATGGACTCTGCAGTACATGCCATGCAGAAACTGTTTTGGTGTACACATTGCGGTGCCCATTTTCAAGGGCACCACCATCGGAACTTAAAAAAAAGCCCACCAGACACGAGAAATACTCGTAATCTGGCAGGCCGCATGACCACGGTTTTGGCGGTACAGTAGCGGCCGGACCCGGCACGCAATGCCAGACTCTTAATCAGGCCCCGAAAGTCTTGCGCCTAATTTTGGTTTCTCTGCAGCTGTGTTAACGTTTTTATCAACAGTCCTGAACAAAGGGTGTTACAGTAGTCCAAGTGAGATAAAATTGTAGCCTGGACAACTTTCTTGTGAAGTTGTTCGGGGTGAATCGGGAATACTATTGCATCCCCCATCCAATAACATTCTAATATCATCCATCACAGAGTGATACTAGATCTGTTTCTGTGCAGCGGGATGATCTGAATCCCACTTGGGTTTCATCAAGCAGTTTATTAGTCTCCAAACTACTTTTCAGTTGCCAGTTACCAGTATTTTTGCAACAAAAGGCAATCTGGAAATAAGTCTATAGTTTGATTGTTAGAGAAGGTCCAATGAAGGTTCTTTTTAGAAAAGGGATGATTTGAGCATCCTTCCACTGTTAGGGGCAGATCTGCTATGTTAGCACCTTAGCTGCTTCGCAAATATCCCTCCCCAGTGCTGCGCTGTCCATTGGAACTAGTGCTGAATGGACGTCCAATGGTCGTGCGCAGCACTGGGGAGGTAGCGCTCGTGACGACCGTTGGCCGTCAGCAGCGCTTAAGAGGTTAATTGACATATTACACAGATTTGTAAATATTGGTGCCAAGGTTTCCATTACCTGGTGGAAACAGGAGGTAGGACAAGGATATATTGGCTATCCAAATTTTATTGTTAGCATTGATGCTTGTACGGTATTCATGTGTAATGTTTCAAAACATGACAGTGTCGAATGAGGGTTTATAAGAACCATCTCCCCAAACTTATTGCAGTTGAAATTTTTACTGATGTAATTTATATTTTCATTAAGAAAACTGAGAAAGCTTCACACACGTCAATGGACACCACAGGCTCTGACCTGAAGGAGGGGAAACATACGTCTTTTAATACTGTACTGAGCATCAGAAATTTTAATTTAGTAGTAAGTTTTCATAGTTCACCTGCACAGTTTTTTTTAATAAGTTTTCAGTTAAAAATTTTCATTATTTGTATCCTCCTTGGAAAACGTTCTTCTTCAACTTTGCTCTAGAATCTTACAGCAGTTTTTAGTAGACACCAATCTTGTGGTGTACCAGGGGATTAGGGAGTGCGTCTTTTTGTAGCTTTTTATTTTTTGTGGGGTGATAGACTCCAGCGCACCAGTGATCCATCTAACAGTCACCTTTGCCAGCTGGGTTCCATCCCCACTGTTCTCCCTGCACAAGGGAAGGCGGTCATTCAGGGCTTCATTAAATGCACACGCCGTAACTTATGATTCTGAGTGTCCAATCAACTGGGGCCTTGTAGATCATCTTGGGCTATGTTGTATTTTAACTTTCATTTGGAAAAACTAATAGTAGTCTGACCATAGCAGATTAATTAGAATTGCCACTGTCAATGAGTCGTTTCTCACAACGACTCAGTCAATAAGATGTACTTTCTCGTGTGTGGGGGGAAAGGACTCGTTGCTCCAAGTTTAATGCTGACATGAAATTAAGTAAATCCTTCATATCACAATTACTCCTAATGTGCCACCAAATATGGAAATTCCCCATAATACATACATTGGATGATTTTAATAGATATAGGGTAACAAAATCTGCTAAGTTACTTCCAAAATTGGAGCAGTAAGTATGTGGTAGGACAAGTAGTGGTAGCTTTACACAAAAGCAGTGTTTCTGCCTGGTTAAAATCTGTCAAGTCCCCCTATGAGATTTTTAGGTGCGACCGGTAAATTATGCTAGGCCCCGCCCCCCGTTTCTCCTAATCATCTTGTACCCCACAAGGAGTGCAGCATGTAGGTCCCTGCACCTGACCATCCCTTGACCAAAGTTTCTGTAAGTTATAAGGGGAAATTTCCTTTACCCTGCATGTGTTACTCCGTGTGCCATTAGCCAGCATTTTTTACACCGCAAAATCTTTTACAACGCAAGGCTTTACACCGCAAACTATTACAAAACATTCCCCAAAGTAACGCCCCGGTGGAGTTAGAATAGTAAATTGGGTTGTAATGGGGAAGGCGTAATGGACTGCGTTGTAAAGCCCGGCGTTGTAAAAGTTTTTGCAGTGTAAAAACTGTGGGGTAATGGCACGCAGAGTAAAAGTGTGTGGGGTAAAGTATCCTATTTGTTATAACATTTCTAGGTTCTCTGACTCCAGGAGGAGAGCAGTCTCCTCTGCGTGACGATTCACTGAGTGACAGTTAAGTAACACGCCCTTTAATCTCGGGTCTGATGTTACACTACAAGCCTCCACTTTATATTCTGATGTGGCACTTTATCTGCTTGTTACTCCAGTTAGCTGGTTTAATTTCTAATACATTTTAAGTTATTCCTGTCATAAATACCTAATATGAGGGTTTGAATGGGAAGCATGTCTGGCACCTGGCGCTTTCAGACCGCTTACGGGCGAAGATGAGTTTGCCTTTGGCACGATTTCCACATGCCAGTTGCGTGCCCACTGAGCTGACACCCAGCTAAAGCTTCTAAATCAGGGTTTCCCAAACTGTGGTCCGCGGAGCCCCAGGGGTCCGTGAGACATTCCCAGGGGGTCCGCAGGACTCGAGTGCCTGTCGTAGTGAAAAATGAAACACCCTTGCGTCCTCACAGCACACAAGAGCTGTGAATGTTGGCGCAGGGGCGGCGAGACCACAACAATACAATCGGGAGGTGGGGGCAGCGAATGGGTAGTGGGCAGTCAGGGAGGCGGGGCCGCAGGGGGCACAGCGGCTGGGGAAACAAGTGGCACAGAAGGCAGAAGGGCACAAAAAAACGAGTAGAACAGAGGGAAGAAGGGCACAAAAAACGACAGGCAGCAGGGGGAAGACAGCCAACAGCAGTCACAGACACAACAATGAAAATACAGGCAATACAATAAAAGCAATGAAGCGTTGAAAGGCACATGTGTATAGGTTACCGTTACTTGGCAGGCAGGTAAAAATAGATGCAGCCATGATCAGCAGTAGGATTTCCGTGCTGCTGTCTGATTGCTCACTTTCCACAAGCCCTTAGATGAATTATGTGTGCTGTCAAGCTTTCATATTCAGACATATCAAACTCTTATTCTGTGTAGCCTTTGCAGTTTGTTGTTGGCAAGGGACGGGCAGTGGGCATCCTAACAGGAGAGGGTCATGTCAGGTGCCACCCGAGGCCTCTCTGAAATATGCCTTAACTGCACTGCTCACCCCTTGGTGGTAAAATGCTGTTCTGCTGTCTGTGACTAAAGATTATGTCTAACAGGGGTTTATGGTAATTGGCATAGTATTGTTCCATGATCTCACTGAAACAATATGCCTCCTGTACAGATACCTTCCTGCCATCTCTTGCACTTCCATGATGAACTCCTAATATAGACCTTGAATTTGCTCTGTACACTGGACTCATCGCTTTGTGCACTATCTTGTTAGAATTTTCACAATATTCGTTGCTCCCTGGGGCATGTCTTTATTATAAAATGCTTCATAATTGTATAATATTTTAGACCTTCTTAAATTGTGAATAGGTAAAAATGCTAATAATTCACAAGCATTCAACCTGTCGCTGTAAGGAAGGGTCACCACTCCAAGGCTCTGGAATGAGAACATAGAGGTGCTGCTATGGCTGAGAGCAGGAGACTTGTACCACTAAATAATATACTGCTGCATGCATACATGTCCATGTCAATAGACCCAATTCAGGCTGTCTCCCTCTTGAAATTGCCTCTGCTTCAAACGGCGTTTTTAACCCCTTCCATGCTGGTGACGAACCCCAGCCGTCATGCACTACGGTGCTCGTGTGCTGATGACGGCTGGGGCTCGTCATGGCCCGCCCCTGTTCGTTTGTTTACCGCACGGGGGCGGAAACGGGCCAGCAGGGAAGGGGTTAAAAAGAAATTTAAATTGTACAAATTGCTTGGGGTTCCCCGGCTTCCAGTAGTGATTCAGTGGGGGTCCTCGGGAGTCAAAAGTTCAGGAACCATTGTTCTAAATAGTGGAGTGGTGGGCAGCACTTGGAATACTAGCCCACCGAAGACCTCCTAAAAGATGTTGGGGTTACCAAAAGAGCCCAAAAACAAATGCCCACCAATAGTCTGCTTTTTGCATCCATCTTGGGCACTTCAGAAAATAAAGTGCACTTATTGATTTGTCATCAATCGTTACCTAATCATAAGTTATATTCCCTTTCCACACCAGTTTAAAGGTTAACATACACAGCCTCAAGCTGCAAGAAAGGCAGAAACCTATGATATATAATATAAAAATATGTCACATCTAACATTGATTACGTTTACGCTCCCACTTAGAGTTGAGGTCTTGAATTCTGATGTGTGGGGTAACAGATTTTATCAGGTGCATTAAATATCCCACTCCTGTCCAGGGAAATCATAATTGGGCCCTTAATGGCCAAAGGACCACACAAATATATATGTATCCAGGGCCCCACAAACCTCAGGTTAGTTCTGGGTCACATATGCCCCCTATTCTTTCGGGTGAGTTGTAGTTTCACTCCTCCAGCAAGTGTGTTCTCCTCTCTTTCTCAATATCCGTATCAATTCTAAAGGATCATATTTTCGTAATGCTGTCTGTTATGAATCATTGTAAAGCGCAACGGGCCAGATGTATGAAGCTGAAATGGGTTCGCAAACGACGAAATTCGCAGAATTTTGGCGTTTGCGAACTCATTTGAGCAAAATGGTATGTATGTAGCAAATTTCAGTGCAAAATAAGGAATTGCAAATTTGAGATTCCTTATTTTGCGATTGCATTTAAGGAATCTCAAACTTTGCGATTCCTTAAATGCAATGTATGAAGCAAAAAAATGTGCTAATTGTCCTTAAGGAATCCCAAATTACCACTAATTTCAATTTGGTGGTAATTTGTGAATTTCTTGAAAAATGCCCATTTTTGCATTTTTCAACGTGCCATGTGATGCACATACATACGCTTAGGGCATGTATGTGCACCACATGTGCACCCATGCTTACTTCAGGGGTGCAACAGGGTGTCCTTTGGACACCCCTGCATCCTTGAAATTATTCTCAATTTGCGATTTGCAAATTGCAAATCGCAAATTGAGAATAATTTCACATTCATTCTTATGGGCCTCCTGGCCCATAGAAATGAATGGGAAATTATTCCTTAATTGCGATTAGCAATTTGCTAATCTCAATTAAAGAATTTTAAGAAATCGCTAAAAACTAGCGAATTTCTACATACATCCCATTTTGCAATTCTCAAATAGCGATTCCTTAAAAATCGCTATTTGAGAATCGCAAAAGTGTATCTTGATACATCTGGCCCAACATGGAATGGAATGAGACTTATATTGCGCGAACTTAGCCCGGGGGCATCAAGGCGCATAGCTACATGGAGATAGGGACAAGCAGGCAGATACTTAAGCTCTCAGCTCTGTTTCACAATGAACGCATATACCATTGCCATGTTTCCTCCTCTAACTTGAACCAATCCCTATCTGTCTTCACTGCCTGAAAATACGTGTTGCATTTATTGCATGCCTAACACCGAACCTTATGGACTCATTGAGCCCAACTGATAGTACCTTTTGAGCACTTGAGGCCTTTTTAAGTGTATAAACCTGTACTCTGCATGGATATATGGATCCAACCATCCCCGTATTTTCTAGGGGGTAGGAAGGATTTCCCCGCAAGGAAACGGTTCATGTATGTGGAGAAAATAACATATTTGTGTTCATCAAAGCTAAGCATGCAGATAGTATGGCTGCTGTAAACCCACAAGAAGAATAAAGTCCTGGAAACAGACGGTTCCTTGGTGACTTATAGTTTTATTCGTTTTCAGTACCTAGTTGTAGGGTTGTAGGGTTTTATGGAAATTCCCGGAATTGAAAAATCTAAAAAAATAGTAGGCGTAAGACCACTAAGTTTTTGAGACTAGGGATTTTAGAGTCTCTGTTTGCCCAATAACTAAATGTGATTTTTTGTGATTTTTTGCAAAGTGCCAGTGGTTGTCTGCAAGGCTGAAATGTTTTCCTTTTGGCTCTACTTTCCTCAGTCACTGCACGTACCAACAGGTGACATACCTTCCCAAAAGGCATGAAGTACTGCTCGATGTGAGGGCCCTCCACCTTCTCGGGCTTCTCGCTGTCATCCGCAATGATAATCGTGACCGCAGGATAAAACTTCCGGATACTCTCTATCAGCGTCCGCAACTTGTCATAGCGAAGGAAGGTTTTTGTGGCAATTGTGACCAGCGTGCTGATGTTATATTCCACTGGAGAGTGGGAAGGAAGAGAAAGGGAAAGTGTCTGAGAACCACAAATGGAAAAGAGATATTTTACATTTAGAAAGATGGTCTCCATTCAAACACCTTCCAGATAGTTACTGGCCGATGCAGAAATTAGAGGCTTACCTATATGTTGCAGACATTCCAGCTCACTAGGTGCTACCTTGTGTCACACGTAATTAGCTAACATCGCAGGGCCACCTGCTGAGGAGCCGATATTACACAGTGTGCACACAATTATCTGAAAACCCTTGCACAGAGCAGGTGTCCAGCTAATTGTTTGGAGGTTCTGCTAAGCTGATGTCCCTTACAGTAGCGGCTGGTATGAGGGGGGAACGGTAGGGTGCGGAACTGACAACAAATAAACATTATTATGCTGCCCGGCGCTCTTTTCCATGTCCTTGCTGCAGCACAGGCTCCCAGCCTCCCCTGCGGCCAATCCTGATGCTGCTCTTATGTTTGAAAGCAGCTTATGGATTGGCCTGAGCGCTGGGATTTGCACTCCCAGAGAGACTAGGAGCCTGTGCTTGGCCGTCTCCAACTCAGCAATTCAGCTGGGTCGGCGACGGCTTAGTGCGCATGTTGATTTGGTCGGCCTGAGACAGCCGGCCAGACCAACATCTGCCCTTGAAATGGCCCTGCCCTCAAAACTCGCCCAGCCCTCAGAACCGTATCTGGCAATCCCTTAATGTTACTAAAGGGCAGTAAGCTTTAAAAAGAGATGTTTATATTTTCTATGCAACAAGCTATTTCTTTTTATAGGAGCATTGGTTTAATCATGCAAAGAAAATCTCTGACATTTGCATCTGCCCCTCTCCCATCACAGAATTTAAGAAAAGTTTAGCAACAGAGCTTGCTTCACTGCTTACAACTTACAGCTGGAGGAGGATCCTGGATTGTACAGCTTTGGTGTAGCAGGATTCCGGACTCGGATGCTGAAGGCTGTCCGATGATTCTCAGTCTCAAACTGCACTGGAAAACAAGAAAGCACAAGAAGTGGATATGAAGGCCCTCTCGACCGACAAGCACCGTCCGGTGAACTAGAAGATGTGCTCTAGTGATTAAAAGGTCTGATCTAGGGTTTGACGGCAGAGTAGTCTTCATCGAGATAGTAGTGGACAATTACCTCCAGCATCCTGTCAGTACTCCCCCCAACCCCACACAAATTTCGAGATGAACACTGGCCCAGGGGTAAACTCTGTACAGCAAAAGGAACTCTTGTAATGGCAGCTCTTTATAATGTACTAAAAGTTTGGTGGATAGCCGCCATTGGTTTTCCTAGATGCTCAACTAAAGTTTTACAATTTTTCTTTTTCAGAAAAACCCCCAAAGGGTACGTTTTTTTCCGCTAAACAAAAAAAATGACCCCCCCATACCCTGGGGGTTTTCACCCAGGGTATGGCGGTTATTATTGTTTTATTCCTGTCCCTTATCACCAGGTTTTTCCAGCCCTTGACGGATATAGTGCCAGCTCGATCTGAAGGTATTGGAGCGCTTTACATGAGCATCAGTTATATTACACAAGCACACATTCGTTTTTTGTTTTTGTTAGGTCTCGCGTTGGCGTTGCAGCGCAAAGCACTGCTCCGTCTCTGCGAGAGATTTTGTAAGAGGACTTTCAGAAAAGGGCTTTAAGCCCTGCCCCTCATTTCCATTGGCTGGTTTCACTGTTTATGGTAAATGGTGGCCTGCAATTGGAAATTAGCTTTTTGGGTTGCCTCCCTTTGCCCTTTTGGTCCGGCCCGCCCAGACTGGATCGCCTGCTTCACGGCTGTCGTGAAGACTTTTCTTATCTGCTTGGTTATTTCTCTCTTTCAGGGTCTTTTTCTTCTCTGCTGCCTCCCTTTCTCACTGTTTTTCCGTCTCTCTCTCTCTGAGTCTCCGCTTTCCGTGTCTATCTGTGCCTCACCCTCACTCACGGTCGGAGCTTGATGATGACAAGAAGTCCCAGTCCACAACTGTTTGTTCTGTATACTACTGTGAAGGTATTTGTACCTTCAGGTGTGTGTGTGTCCGTCAACAGCGCCCATCCCTTGTGCATTTGGATGTGTGTTTAGCACCTCCGCGTGCGTGGTACAACTGTAGCTTTTGTGCGCAACCCAAACTCTAAATGGGTGTTTTTATCATTCGATTTATTTTAAATATTGCAGATTATGCTTTGTGTGTTCCTGCACGTGTGACTGTGTTTGCCTAGCTCTGTGTTCGTTACACGCTTTTCTATGCATCTGTGTTACTATGTATGCTTTATTGCAGGTATGACACTACCCTTGTAATTGGGTGTGACTACCTTTGCAGTGTGTGTGTGCGTGCACACTCATCTGGGTGAATGCGTGTATATGTGCATATCTATGTATATCACTGTAAGACTGTCTACGTAACAATGTCTATGTATCGTCATAGAGGCTTGTGCCTGGCGGTAAATGTATTTTTAAAAGGTTTTACTATCCCGTCGGGTCCTTATTTGTATGTTCATAACTCTTTGTACGCCTCATAGATGTGTCAAAGGAGTAGTCTTAAACTATTATCTGTATTTTGCCTCCACTACCTTTAGATTCCATATCTCCCCTAGCGCTGTGAGGCTCCCAGCTGCCTGATAGGTGCTAGACAACGCATAACATGGCGCTGCTTCATTCTCTTTGCATATAATATTTCCTTTGCTCTTGTTTTCTCACTATCTTTCATGCTCCCCTCGCCTCCTTCGGACCCCTGTTAGTGCTTTAAATAGGTCTAAGAGTAATCTGAGCGCTACCCATATTACCAGGATATCCAAACACCAGTATAAATCGTGAAACTGCATGCAATACTATGGAGCTATACCAATGGCTGAAGTATGTAAGACACAATTAAATAATCCTTGCCTTTCCCCTTGGTGTTTGAAAAAGGTTAGGGGTTATCTAGGTACTATCCTAACTACTAATATGAGATAGTATCAGTATAAAGCAACTGGCAGTAGTTACTAGCGCTACAAGGCCATAAAAGTGACAGAAGTGCGCTATGCAAAACCAAAGTAACATAGCAAGAAGAGAACCATCACCCCTTCTCTACTCCCTTTGTGCTATAAGCATTCTAAACGCTACGCAAACAACACGACCATGACATGACATCAGGATAAAATGACCGGCAGCAGTCGCTAGTGCTGTGAGGCCATACCAGTGGCAGAAGTCAGCTATGCAAAAACTAAACAACATAACAAGCCATGTAGTTGCATCCCTTCTCTGCACCCTTAGCATCTTGACTAGGAGCATTCTAAACACTACGACAGAGCGCTACGAGGCCATACCTGCGGCAGAAGAGCGCTATGCAGGCAGCAGGTAGCACCCCAGAAGAAAACCAGTGCACAGTGGACTCACCAGCACAGCCCAGCAACCGCCCCAGCAGCAGGACGAGCCTGGCTTCCCATTCCATGCCCGAAGTGTGTGTGCTGCCGCAGTGCAGGCCACCCCTCCGAATGAGACTCTGTAGCTCCCCCAGAGGAAGCGCCAAGTGTCTGCCAAGCACCTCTGCTCCCCCCAAGCTGGCTGCAGGCGCTGCAGACCACTTTTACTCAAACGGAGGGAAGGACAAGAAAAGAAAAACAAGCATTGGAAATGCAATAGGTCTCGCAATATGAAAGTTGGAGCTATTGGTCTTATAAATGACATTTTTTTTATTTATGTGTTTTTTTAAAATAGCTAAATAAATAGCTTTGTCATTTACAATGCCAATAGTTATAACTTTCGCATATGTGACACCTCTAGCATTTGTAATGCAACATGTTTTGTATTTACGTGACTTAGAAGTATTGATATTACAAATAACAATGGCTTTTAACTTTATTAAAATAATTAATACGTAAATAAAAGTGATTGTATTTTATAATGGCAATAGCTTAAACTTTTGTAAATATCTTTAGTTAAGATTATGTTCTATGTATTTTATTGTCACGAAAATCCAAGAACAGAAGTGAAATATTAACATCTTTTTTGTCATTTGTAATAAAGCTTGAAACATTGAGAGAACATATTTGAACCAGTGATGCTGTGGTGATGCTGAGTGATGCTGTGGTTGCACTGAGTGATGCTGTGGTTGCACTGAGTGATGCTGTGGTTTAGCTGAGTGATGCTGTGGTTTGCGCTGAGTGATGCTGTGGTTGCGCTGAGTGATGCTGTGGTTGCCCTGAGTGATGCTGTGGTTGCGCTGAGTGATGCTGTGGTTGCGCTGAGTGATGCTGTGGTTGAGCTGAGTGATGCTGTGGTTGCGCAGAGTGATGCTGTGGTTGCGCTGAGTGATGCTGTGGTGGTGCTGAGTGATGCTGTGGTGGTGCTGAGTGATGCTGTCTGTGGTGGTGCTTAGTGATGCTGTGATGGTGCTGAGTGATGCTGTGGTGGTACTGAGTGATGCTGTGGTGGTACTGAGTGATGCTGTGGTGGTGCTGAGTGATGCTGTGGTGGTGCTGAGTGATGCTGTGGTGATGCGATAGACAGAGTGAGTGCGATAGATTGATAGAGGGAGGGTGATAGATAGAGGGAGGGCGATAGATAGATAGATAGATAGAGGGAGGGCGATAGACAGAGTGAGGGCGATAGATAGCGAGATAGATAGTGAGGGTGAAAGATAGATAGACAGATAGATAGAGTGAGGGCGATAGAGTGAGTGCGATAGATAGACTAATAGAGTGCGGGCAATAGATAGATAGACAGATAGAGTGAGGGCGATAGATAAAGTGAGGGCGATAGATAGATAAAGTGAGGGCGATAGATAAAGTGAGGGCGATAGATAGATAGAGTGATGGTGATAGATAGATAGAGTGAGGTAGATAGATAGATAGATCAGCGATTGAAAAATTCATTCGACCGCTCACATTTGCGAGTCAGATTAATTCAGGACGAGCTATTTTTAGGTCCTACTCGCCCTTTCTGGCGAGTTGGAATGCAAACTGACACTTGACCTCTGCCTCAGAAAGCAGAGGAAATGTAACACAATAGTAAGATTTAAAGGCATCTTTATTGCTCACAAAGTAAATGAGCAATAAAAATGCTTTTAAATCTTGATAATTTGTCCCATTTTCTCAGCTTTCAGAGTTAGAGGTCAAGTGCATTTCAGTTAGGTCAAGGAGATTTTGTAGGTTACTAGACCTGCAGGTCTAGTGCATTTTATATGATTTTTCGAGCCCTGTAGATAGATAGATAGATAGATAGATAGATAGATAGATAGATAGATAGATAGATAGATAAATAGAGTGAGGGCGATAGATAGAGTGAGGGCAATAGATAGATAGAGTGAGGGCCACAGATAGATAGATAGATAGATAGATAGATAGATAGATAGATAGATAGATAGATAGATAGATAGAGTGAGGGCGATAGATAGATAGAGTGAGGGCGATAGATAGAGTGAGGGAGATAGATAGAGTGAGGGCGACAGATAGAGTGAGAGCGACAGATAGAGGGTACAGAGCAGGAATATCGCCGCAAAAATATCGCCTAACATAAATATCGCCGCAAAAATATCTACAGGAAGAAATATCGATGACAAAAATATCGTCTGACCAAAATATCGACAGACAGGTAAGTAATATCGTTAACATTAATATAGTTGTAATAAATATCGTTTACAAAAACATAGTTTACAATAATATCGTTTTTTAAATAATTATACGTAATGTAGTGTTTTTAATGATTATTTTTAGTCAAAGTAGTATTTTTAGTAGTATATTATTATTTAATAATGTATTTTCAGTTGAATTTAGTATTAATAGTTCCGTAGCGGGTTGTGGGTTTATAGGGGAGTAGGGTGGGAAGTAATTTAAATATAATGAAATAATACATTAATTAATGTTTTAAATGAATATAAATAGTGTAATAAATAATAGTTAATTAATTTCAATTAGTTAATTGAATAATAATTATGTAATTAATTATGTTAATTTTTAAATAATTTTTAGGTGTGTGTACAGGATTTTTTTAGTGAAAATGTTTTTGGGTAAAGGGGTATTTTTAGGGTTCAGGGTCAGTTTTCAGTTTTTGGGTAAAGGGGTATTTTTAGGGTTCAGGGTCAGTTTTCAGTTTTTGGGTAAAGGGGTATTTTTAGGGTTCAGGGTCAGTTTTCAGTTTTTGGGTAAAGGGGTATTTTTTGGGTTCAGGGTCAGTTTTCAGTTTTTGGGTAAAGGGGTATTTTTAGGGTTCAGGGTCAGTTTTCAGTTTTTGGGTAAAGGGGTATTTTTAGGGTTCAGGGTCAGTTTTTAGTTTTTGGGTAAAGGAGTATTTTTAGGGTTCAGGGTCAGTTTTTAGGTTTTTGGGTAAAGGGGTATTTTTGGGTTCAGGGTCAGTTTTCAGTTTTTGGGTAAAGGGTTTTTTAAATATAATGAAATAATAGATTAATTAACGTTTTAAATAAATATAAATAGTGTAATAAATAATAGTTAATTAATTTTAATTAGTTAATTGAATAATAATTATGTCATTAATTATGTTAATTTTTTAATTAATTTTAGGTGTGTGTACAGGATTTTTTTAGTGAAAATGTTTTTGGGTAAAGGGGTATTTTTAGGGTTCAGGGTCAGTTTTGGGTTTTTGGGTAAAGGGGTATTTTAATTATATATATGTATTATTGTTGTTATATAAAGTAATGTGTAAAATTAATTTATATGTCCACATTTATTAAGTTTATAATTAAAAAGTGTAGTAAATTTGTTTGAAATAGTTATAAAATAAAAGTAATGTAATGTATTTTGTTAATAGTACTTATATTTATTTATTATTTAATGTAATTTTAATTATTTTAAAAAGTCGATATTTTTTACATCTATATTAATTACAACGATATTTTGGAGTCAATATTTATGTACTTACCTGTTTAAGTATAGGGTGTCGATATTTTTGTAAACGATATTTTTGCAACGATATTTATGTCAGCTATATTTTTGTTATCGATATTTTAACACCCTACCAGATAGAGGGAGGGCGACAGATAGAGTGAGGGCGGCAGATAGAGTGAGGGCGGCAGACAGAGTGAGGGCGAAAGTTTTGGTTTGGAGTGAATTAGAGTAATTGGTAGTTTGTGTATGAAATGCAGCAAAAATATATCCAATCATCTGAAATGTTAATGTTTTATTCATAATTTCATTAGTACATTTTAATTTTAATTTTAATGCCAAGAACGATAAAAAAATAGTGCCAGTTTGCAGTGTTATTATTATTATTACTTTATTTCGGCCAATTTGGCCATAAAAGTCGCATACATACATAAAAATCAAACATTAATATAACAATATTTAAGAAAGTGTTGTACGGGCAAGGAATAGTTTTTACAATTCATTTTTTTTAGGGATAATCACGCAGTATATTTCATTTCAAGAAATTTTTAAAAGTTATGTTAAAAAATATTACAAATGTAAGGGTTAAATAAACATATTCCCTTTTTGCAACTCAAAGACAGTGTCCTTGTTTTTTACGGATTATGTAAGCAGAATATAGAAATTTACTTATACTAAATACAATGAACTGGGTTGAATTGCTTTTCATGATCCTAAAGGCTATTGAACAGGACCTAGTTCCCAGAAGGTTACACATTGGTTTCAGCCATTTCTTTCTAGGTTTCATGTATGCGCTACAAACAAAAAACATGTGAACCTCATTCTCAGAACAGTCATTGGAGCACATAGGGCAACACTCGGTTTTAACAGTCAAGGCTCCCAGTCTTTTTTGTGCCCATCTTTCAGTGTTGTAATTCAGCATAAGTATCCCATATCTGAACTTTAGGAAAAGGGTTTTTGCAATGGGTGGCTCAATCTCGTCCAGGAATGGTTCGAAACAGAACTCGTCCTTAAATGATAAGAAAGCCTGGACTGCGGAACCAACACTAATTCCATCCACTAGCTTCCCACTTATGTGGGTCCAGAAGGCTCGCTTAACTACTAGTTTGGAAAAGGTAGGCATTTTGTCTGGAGTCTCCCACATTGAATATAGGCCCAAGAGTGTAAGCCATTTTTTAATGTGCACTAGCCAATGGATGGAGTTAAAAGAATCAAGCGACATCAATTCTTGCAGGCCATTTCTATAATCTATCAACTCAGGGGTAGTCCAAAGCCTAACCCAGAATAATAATGGCCTTAAGATAACTAAATGATCTGTTCTCCTAAAGTTTAGGTCAAGTTGGAGGGGTAAAAGGGGTGTACTAATAGGAACCCTTACAGAAGCCCGCATGAATTTATTGTCCAAAATTTTAAAGCTATTCTTTGCCCATGGGCCCCATATCTCTGCTCCATATAGCACTGCAGATTGTATTTTAAATTTAAAAAGTTCTAAAACCGGGGTTACACTTTTGCTTGTACTAGAATTCATTTTGCATAAAATTGGTTTGACATTTTGGGCGTATGTTATCTTACTTTTCTCGATTTGGGGTTTCCAGCTTTGCTTGGAATCGAGTACAACACCCAAATAGGAAAAGTTATCCACAGTATCTAGTTTTTGGCTGTTCAGGGTCAAAAACCCTCTGTCTGGCATACTGGGATTTAATGACATGCATTTTGTTTTGTTTGCATTGATTTCCAAGCCCTTTGTCTGGCAGTAGCAGCTGAAGGAGTTAAGGAGTGCCTGGAGGCCCTTTTTTGTTTGGGATATGAGTATAGTATCGTCTGCAAAGAGCAGCGCAGGCACCCTTACACCATTGAGCTGTGGCGAATCATTAACACAAGCATTTAAATAATCAGGGACATCATTAATAAACAGAGAGAACAGGGTAGGGGCCAGGACACATCCCTGGCGAACCCCACGTTCAATGGGAATGTTACGTGTCAACTCGCCATTTGGGCCCCACCTAATGTTTGCGAAATTATCAGCATGCAGCTCAACTATTTGGGCTAGGAGGCATCCTGGTAAACCAATTTCTTGCAAGGTTTTCCAAAGTAAACTGCGTGGGACTAAATCGAATGCAGCCCTCAGGTCAACGAAGGCTACATACAGGTGACCTTTTTTCAGCTGCACATATTTCCAAATCAAACAGCAGAATCGAAAAATTTGGTCTGTTGTGCTGGTCTTACTCCTGAAACCAGCTTGGAATTTGGAAATTATATTCGAAACTTCAAGCCAATCGTTGATTCGGAATAGCAGGTGTTTGGCGTTTAATTTTTGGAGCGTGTCCATCAGACTAATTGGTCTGTAATTGGAGGGTATCAGTCTATCCCCCTTTTTAAATATTAGCACAACCTCCGCTGCCCGCCAGCTGTCTGGAAAGTTGCAATTTGAGGATAAGGCGTTGAACAAACGGTTCACATAGGGGGCCCAGACGTCAACTTCGTGTTTGTAAAGATCCCCCGGTATTTTGTCCGGACCAGGGGCTTTAGAGTTTTTAAGTTCGTTGATCGCCCTTACTGTCTCTTCCAATGTGAAGTTGAGGGGTTCAATAGGGGGGGGGGGGACCTTAAGCTCCATTGGCTGTCACTATCGTATTGCTTGTAAAGATTTGTAAAGTGAGTTACCCAGGTCATCTCATCCAGGAATACATCTTTCACAGCTCTCCCAGCATGCCCCCCGTTAGCCACTAGCCTCCAGAAGCCAACATTGTCATTGGTTTTTGCAGCGATTAGCATTTCGGCCCAGATTGATTCCTCCCAAAGTTTTTTGGATGTTTCTAATGTGCGTTTGTATTCCACCCTTGCAATTTTTACTTCTTCTTTTGACTTGTTTTTAATGGCAAGCAATAAGTTTGATTTAGCAGTTCTACACGAGTGGTCATACCATAACTTTCCGTGGTTGGCCACTCTTGGGTTTTGCTGCTTCTTTCTCGGCATTTTTGATAGATGCGTTTTTAGTTCGGAAAAGAAGACTTTGTGTAGATCGATAAAATGTTCAAAGTGTTCAGGTAAGAAGGCGTAGTCAGCTATATGTGCAAATGTTTGTTCAAAAAGAGAATAAACCAGCGCTAAGGCATTACCATCCGCCAAAACACGTGGCCATCTTACTGCACGTCTGTTGTTGTTTATGTGGACGTCCTCACATAGGCTGACATGGGTGGATTCAGTTGTAATTAAAGTGGTGTCACTAACCATGCTCATGTTGATGTAAAGTTCCAAGGGGTAGTGATCACTTTCCCCCCTGCTTACTACTTTCAAATCAATCATAAAGTGCCAGATGCTAAGAGAAACAAGTATAAAATCTAAATTGCTTTTAGCTTTAGAGAAGGTTGGTTGTTTTTGCAGGTCCGATGGGAGACGGCCATTGCCTGCTCTAAGGCCGTGGTCTGCGGTAAGTCTTAATAGCTGGCTGGCCAATGTGGAATATTTAACAGATTTGGTGGTTTCGAGCTGGGGGATGTTGTACGCTATGTCCTCATCTTCGAACACATCAGAGATGCCCAGGACAGGTTCAAAGTTACAATTTAAGTCTCCTCCCATGATGACCGGGGCATCTCCAATTACATCTTTCAATAGGAGATCCAGGGCTTCAAGTGTTGTTGACACCTTGGAGTGACTAATCGGTCTGTTATAAACATTGACGATGTACCATTCGTCGCCACACGGTGGAGTGACCCTTAGGACTAAAATATCAGGAGAGCCTTTATCAACAATTTCAACCTGCATGACCAGGGTGATTTTTAGCCAAATTAATAGACCCCCTGATGGTCTTCCTCTGTCAGACTGAGCTGCCTTGATACCATAAGTTTTATATCCTACCCGGTGAGGAACTTCTATAGCCCAAGTTTCTTGTAGTAGACAAATGTCACAGGTGTCAATATAGTTTGCCCACTCAGGGTCTTTTAGGTTCTTACAGACACCTGCGATGTTCCATGATAGAATGAGTAAGCAAGGATCAGTGCTCTGATTGACAGGGGGGGAATTGACTACACACTGATTAGGCAGGTTGCCTACCTGCAGATTTGTTATATCTTTCTCTGCAACCTTTGCTTTTTCTCTAACTACAGTAATTAATCTCCCATCCCGACCACCCTCAGCTGTGCAACAGCGTACGTTTCCAGCTTTGTAAAGTGATTCCGTTTTCTGGGGATCTGGGATAGTCCTGTGCAGCATATTCCTGTTAGTCTGGTCATCATCGTGCAGTTGTAGGACATTTTTAGGTTTGGAATTGCCTTTGCCCAATCTACAGAAGGTGTCATATAATTCATAGATACAGTCAGGCATAGTGGCAAGTCAATCCACAGCATCTAGGCAACTAAATCTATTGAAGGTGGGAATGCCAGACCACATATTATAATCACCATGTCTAGCTAAGTTTGGAGCACCAGACCACATATTGTAATCACCATGTCTAGCCAAGTTTGGAGCACTGTCATAATACTGGTTGACAGGGTTCCACTTGGGGCCGTGATGGATAGGTCTTGGTGGAGGATAGAAGAATGATAGGGGTCTGGCTTCAATAGGGGGATTCACACCGTACGATTTCCAATTGCAGATTTGTTCAGCACTCTGGGGTTCTTCAAAGGATATGACAATACAATCGCCCGTGATTGTTTTTGCCGTTGGCCCTACCCATGGTACCCTCCTAACCATAAGGATCTTACTTTTCATCTGGTTGGGAATGGGTTTATATTTATTTAGCCAAAAAATCACTTTATTTTTTAGCGATTGAAAATTTTCTTCGTATTGACTATCCAGTTCTGGCACCCCTGTGAGAACAGCTACAAATGTACTAGCGTCTGGTGGCAGATCTATGTACCCTCCTCTAAAATTATTGCGAGTGTGGTTAAACTGGTGGTTTGGCTTATGGGTGGTATTTGCAAAGGATTTGTCAGGCAAAGATTGGATGCCTGCGGAAGTAATGTAGGGGTAAGCAGGGGGATTGGGTTGAAGTTTGTTTGGGGCTAATGCACTCTGGTTGGAAGAGTGGGAAGAAGAAGGAATTTGTGGTAGGGAAGTGTTAGTATGGACCTGATTTTTCTGCATGGATTTGCTAGTAGTATTTACAGCTGTGGAAGTTGAGGGGGTTGGATTCGATTGGGTTTTAGTGCTAGTTGATTGATTAGCATTTGTATTACTTGCTATCCCCACCTTTTTTTGCTGCACATCCAATAGACTAATATGTGAGTTTTTTGATGTAACCGGGACGGGGACTGGAGCTTGCTGGGTGACTCTAGGCGCTTCAGTACAGTTGAGGCTTATGCTTGAAAGAGTGATAACACTTTTCTCAACTTCGAGAAGCTGGTTCTCAATACCAGTTAACCTAGTTTCTAATGGTTTGAGTAGTCTCTTAAGCGTCTCCCACACTAGTTTTAAAAATTCTTCCCTTCCACCATCTTGTTCTACCATATCACAGGAGACTCTTTGCCCCTCACTACCTAGATGATCTGACATAGCAATGGAGATTTGTTCATCTATGCTGTTGTTAGTATTGTCTGCATTTACTAGTGCTACATCGTGTACAGAGATCTCAGATGTTACAGTAGACATGTTTGGAGTTCCACCCTTGATGTTATGACTAAGTGCTACTTTAGCTTTTTTCCTAGCGAAAGCGGTTGGATGTTTGCGCTTTCTTTTATGCTTTGATGGTGCTTTGGCGGGTGATTTATTTTTGGTAGACTCTGTTTCAACTGGCAGCCGACAGGTAGATGATCGGCTTATGTTAGGTATCATCTCTACTGGTGGCTTACAGGACGCCCCATCTGGAAGGACCTCAACACTCTCCTTTGAGAGAGTCAACTGTAATGGGCTTCCTGACTCGGCCCTAGCCGAAGGCCCATGGGGTTCGTGAATGATAGGAGGAATTGATTCCTCTACTATCGAGTGCACCTCGGCTAGGGCTATAATTGGTTTTGGACCAGAAATGCGTTCAGGAGTTTTGGAGGTAGCAATGCTGCCTAGGGAGGATTTTTTCCTAAGCGCAAGTTCAGTTGAAAGCCTCCTAGCACATTCGAGTTCAGTTGATACTTTGTGCTGGAGTTTAGTTATTTCATTATCAATGGAGAGGCTGGTCCTGGTGATAAAGTCGTCTAGGGTGCCTGTAGCTTTTTTGGAGGTCTTGGTTGCCTTGCTCCGAGTATGCTAGCTGCAGAGACTCAAAAAGATAAAACCAAGAGAAATGGCCCGGTCCGGTCTTAAAACGGTCTCTAACGGCCTAAAACGGCCCTGTCTTTGCCCAGTCTTAGCCCGGGCTGCGTCCCGCGCTGCGGGAGTGTGATGTTGTTTTGAAGCCTCAGGAGGGCGGGGGGCGGGCCAGCAGGGAGAGCGGACCGGAAGCTCTCCGTCGGTCTAGCAGGGACTTCTGGGAATTGAAGTCCCCGCACGCTCGCAGCCCCGCTGCAGCCACACGCCCGGTTCCGCTTTCTCCTTACCGCTTCTGTGCTCCTTCCAACAGCAGATGTAGTTCCCTCCTCGAAGCAGGCGATGGGGCACCCGCGGAGCGGGTGCGCCGAGAGGTGATGGTCGCGCCTGGTTGGAAAACGGGTAAGCCGCTAAGACACGCTGGCAGTACTGGCAATGCTGTGATCCTCTGTTCGCTTTGGTGCAGTATAGGTAAAGTGTCCCACTCGTTTTGGGCTGCTACTGTTAATTTGAAGCCTCAGGAGGGCGGGCCAGCAGGGAGAGCGGACCGGAAGCTCTCCGTCGGTCTAGCAGGGACTTCTGGGAATTGAAGTCCCCGCACGCTCGCAGCCCCGCTGCAGCCACACGCCCGGTTCCGCTTTCTCCTTACCGCTTCTGTGCTCCTTCCAACAGCAGATGTAGTTCCCTCCTCGAAGCAGGCGATGGGGCACCCGCGGAGCGGGTGCGCCGAGAGGTGATGGTCGCGCCAGGTTGGAAAACGGGTAAGCCGCTAAGACACGCTGGCAGTACTGACAATGCTGTGATCCTCTGTTCGCTTTGGTGCAGTATAGGTAAAGTGTCCCACTCGTTTTGGGCTGCTACTGTTAATTTGAAGCCTCAGGAGGGCGGGGGGCGGGCCAGCAGGGAGAGCGGACCGGAAGCTCTCCGTCGGTCTAGCAGGGACTTCTGGGAATTGAAGTCCCCGCACGCTCGCAGCCCCGCTGCAGCCACACGCCCGGTTCCGCTTTCTCCTTACCGCTTCTGTGCTCCTTCCAACAGCAGATGTAGTTCCCTCCTCGAAGCAGGCGATGGGGCACCCGCGGAGCGGGTGCGTCGAGAGGTGATGGTCGCGCCTGGTTGGAAAACGGGTAAGCCGCTAAGACACGCTGGCAATACTGGCAATGCTGTGATCCTCTGTTCGCTTTGGTGCAGTATAGGTAAAGTGTCCCACTCGTTTTGGGCTGCTACTGTTAATTTGAAGCCTCAGGAGGGCGGGGGGCGGGCCAGCAGGGAGAGCGGACCGGAAGCTCTCCGTCGGTCTAGCAGGGACTTCTGGGAATTGAAGTCCCCGCACGCTCGCAGCCCCGCTGCAGCCACACGCCCGGTTCCGCTTTCTCCTTACCGCTTCTGTGCTCCTTCCAACAGCAGATGTAGTTCCCTCCTCGAAGCAGGCGATGGGGCACCCGCGGAGCGGGTGCGCCGAGAGGTGATGGTCGCGCCTGGTTGGAAAACGGGTAAGCCGCTAAGACACGC
This sequence comes from Lissotriton vulgaris, assembly GCF_964263255.1. Taxonomy (NCBI): domain Eukaryota; kingdom Metazoa; phylum Chordata; class Amphibia; order Caudata; family Salamandridae; genus Lissotriton; species Lissotriton vulgaris. The sequence continues at coordinate 1,340,685,260 of NC_141685.1, read as the reverse complement.
TGGCAATACTGGCAATGCTGTGATCCTCTGTTCGCTTTGGTGCAGTATAGGTAAAGTGTCCCACTCGTTTTGGGCTGCTACTGTTAATTTGAAGCCTCAGGAGGGCGGGGGGCGGGCCAGCAGGGAGAGCGGACCGGAAGCTCTCCGTCGGTCTAGCAGGGACTTCTGGGAATTGAAGTCCCCGCACGCTCGCAGCCCCGCTGCAGCCACACGCCCGGTTCCGCTTTCTCCTTACCGCTTCTGTGCTCCTTCCAACAGCAGATGTAGTTCCCTCCTCGAAGCAGGCGATGGGGCACCCGCGGAGCGGGTGCGCCGAGAGGTGATGGTCGCGCCTGGTTGGAAAACGGGTAAGCCGCTAAGACACGCTGGCAATACTGGCAATGCTGTGATCCTCTGTTCGCTTTGGTGCAGTATAGGTAAAGTGTTATTGATAAGGTACCTTAAAGCATCTGGAAAAACAAATCCGTTTTCACATAACACTTTGCAATTTGAGGCCTTTTAACTGTTCCCCGGCTCAAAAAATTGTAACAGTAAGATAACCGTTTTTTATTTCACTCATCATAAAAATGCATCCCTGTAAATCAATATGTGCATGCAAAAGTGTGGGGTTTTGATAATGTTCAACAAAGGAATACTCAAAATGTATTTATTAACACTTGCAAACATCTAATGTGCTACCACTTGCGCTTCTGAGAAGGATTACTGCAGGTCAAGGGTCAACGTATTAATGAGAGTGTTTGGGATGTCTGCTGCCACCAAACAAACTGGAAGCTTGTTTGATAGCTAGAGGGCTGAAGGCAAAAGAGCAACGGAGAAAGCAAAGGTCATGGAGCAATTTCCCCTCTCTGCATGTAATGACCACACGCTGAGAAGCAGCAAAACGTAGATACTGTGGATCAATACACAGATGCCCTGCACATTGTCACCAGTAATATAAACGCAAACAGATCTAAAGTTGCAGTTCTTTTTGTCTTCAGTTGACACGACTAACGTGTGGTACAGAGATGAGTTAAGGGATACGTTTTGAGGGACACACAAACCGCATGTGCTATTATTCTTTCTTACTAACGCAGGCATTTTCCTCTTTCCAAACTTCTAATGGCCCATTTTCGCCATTCTATACTTTTAATTGTAACGCAGATTTTTTTACACTGAAATGTGTCTCTTTGCTCTCCTTAAGAATGAAATTACATAAATGTAGCCACTTGCTTGTTTTAGTTTACTTGTGAAAAGTATTGCTACGTGTGACCATGGGCTGAGCAGACTGTCTTTGAAATGTGACCAGATATCTATTTGGTTTTTTTCGGTATTGTGTGCATAGAATCCAGAAGTTCTATGGTGGAGTTGGTCATGCTTCTGTGCTCTCAGGTGAGTTGTTGTCGGCAAAGCAGTTAACAAACACAAGATTGCCTCCCAGTACATCTGTGCGGATGCTTTTTTATAACCAGGCGCCATCACTTAGGACCGGTTGAAGAACGGTGTGTACTGGATGTGTAGGCAAAGGTCTGTCCTATGGAAGCATGTGTTACTTATGCCCTATGCTTAGAAATGGTTTCCCCTAAGAAGTTATACTGAGATTTGAAATGTTGCTGTTGTTTTAAGATTTAATGGTATTATTGTTCTCTCACATGAGTCACAGTACAGGTGTAAAATTAACTAACTTTGTGCGCAGAAGCTAGTGACGGTGACCAGTGCCGAAGCACTAAAATTAACAGGCAGCGACAAGCGGGAAGTGGTGGTGAGGGAGGGGATGGCACAGGGATCTTAAGTGACTGCAACGGGTACTGCAGCACTGAACAATATTAGGCAGCGATGGGCGCGGAGAGGGGGGACCACGGCATGGGATATTAAGTGACGAAGCATTGAAAATAACAGGCAATGACGGGCGGGAGGGGGTGGGGCGGCAGAGGGTCAAAATTCCTCAAAAGAAAGATTTACAGACATGTTTTCAAGCCGGGGCAAGCTTTGTTTTTGATTGCAAGATAAATCGCTGCGTCCATGAAGCGGGCTGATACACGAGCCGAGGGAAAGAATAACAAGCAGCAATGGGCGCGGAGAGGGGGGACCACGGCATGGGATATTAAGTGACGAAGCATTGAAAATAACAGGCAGTGACGGGCGGGAGGGGGTGGGGCGGCAGAGGGGCAAAATTCCTCAAAAGAAAGATTTACAGACATGTTTTCAAGCCGGGGCAAGATTTCTTTTTGATTGCAAGAAAAATTGCTGCGTCCATGAAGATGGCTGATACACGAGCCGAGGGAAAGAATAACAAGCAGTAGATTAAATAAAACTCCAGACCGTGTTTCTTCAGGCTGGGGACAACAGCACGGACAGAGAGAGGGGAGGTGCTGGCGGCTGGGGAGGGGGAGGAGAAATGCGAGCCTGGCTGTGTGCAGGGAGAGAGAGGGTAGGTGCTGGCGGCACCAAGCTGGGGAACAGATGGCGAAGACTGGCGATTTGAGGCTGTGCACGCGCATTTTAACTCATTGCGCTTGCGCATTGAGCTAAAAGTGCACATGCACATGCACTTCATCAAATCGCCAGTGTAGTTAAACGCTGTTTAAGCCCCTATAGTCTCGCTCCGCTCAATGCGCATGCGCATTGAGAGGCGAGACCTAAAGAGCCTCCTTCCCAGCACGCTGAGAGGTATTTCCAAAGGGGGATTCCTGACTATCAGAAAATAAGCTGAGATTAACCCTTGACCACCCAGCAGGGTCAGACCCCAGATCATTCTAAAAACAAGCATTTGCAATGCAATAGGTTTTGCATTTACGCTAGTTTAAGCTATTGGCATTGTAAATGACAATGCCTTTTATTTATGTTTTGAAAACAAAAACTAAAAGGCATTGTTATTTGCAATGTCAATAGCTCAAACTCGCGTAAATGAGAGACCTATTGCATTGCAAATGCTTGTTTTTTTAGGCACTGAGAAATTAAGTGATTTGTCAATAACCACAGGATGCGGATGTTGATATTCGGCCTCCTGTTCCCCATAATCCTGCTGATGTTGCTGTGACCCTGCATTTTTCCCCATCTGACTTTTACCTAGCACAATCAGCTTTTGACGGATCATTTATGTTATCTGGCATTTCCCTGTGGGCGGCAGGCATTGGGGAATGTTTTATGAAGGTCCAAGGCCACCTCAGTAACTTTTTATAGTTCCCCAGGGTTTATTGCAGCAGTCACGGGGGAGGAGGGGTTTAAAGGGGGGGAGAGAGAGAGAGAGGAGAGAAGAGAGAGAGGATAGAGAGAAGAGAGAGGAGAGATGAGAGAAAGGAGAGAGGAGAGAAGAGGAGAGCAGAGAGAGAGAAGAGATAGAGGAGAGAGAGAAGAGAGAGGAGAGAGAGAAGCGAGAGGAGAGAGGGGAGAGAAAGAGGAGAGAGCAAGAGAAAAGAGAGGGAGAGGAGAGAGAGGAGAGACAGAAGAGAGGGAGAGAGGAGAGAGAGAAGCGCGAGAGAGAGAGAGAGAGAGACAAGAGCGAGAAGAGAGAGAGATAGGAGAGAGAGAGGAGAGGAGGGGAGAGAGAGAGAGGATAGAGAAAAGAGAGAGAAGAGACAGAGAGCTCATGCTGTGTGGCTAACATTTATGCCTTCTGGTTCCCAGCCCGGTCCTCACCATGATCGACGGACGCTGTGCTACATACCTCTCAAGACTTCTAGTTGAGGAGTGGTGGACATGACACCTTTGTCATGTGGGTGTCACATTGCTAGTCCTCTTTGTTTTTGGCTCCCTTTCTCTATCTGCTGCTCCTGCTATCTGCTGTCCTTTTGGCAGTGCTTAATTTGTACCATAATGAGTGCCGGTGACCAGCACTTTAAAAGGATATATAGAAGTGTTGGTACTCGCTGTCCACAGTATCCGTTTGCTTCTAAGATGTGACGGTGCTCTTCCATTAAATGTTTTGCAGCAGTGCTGAGAAGTGCAGGTACCCTTTCAAGATGAATAAGTTGGGGTACTCAGTACCGGTCAGTACCTACCTGCCCATTTAAAGCACTGACGGTGCCCAAATCACTGCTCAAAATACAGCGGCCGGTGCTATTAAATGTCCCCGCTCCGAAGACCAAGGTTGCGTAGTCCTAATTCCACCTTATGCCTAATCCACCATCTAACACTCACTGCCCCTTTATTTTACTCTTGCTGGCTCCTGCTTTCTTCCATCTTCTTTTCCTGTTTCTGACTTGTTTTGTGTGTTTTTCCCTCACTTGCTCTCGAGGAATGTCTAAAAAAAGAAAAATTGGTGCCGGTGGCCCCCACCCACCAGTTCAAATTAAGCACTGCCTTTTGGCCTGCAAGTCTGAAGAAATGACTGGCAGGCGGAGGTTCAAGTGGGGAGTGGTTGGACAGTGGGTTTTGGTAACAGATGGTGCTATCCCATGTTGTGCAGGTTTTTCCACTTTGCAGTTTTCAGCTCTTCACTCTTGTTCTGTTTTCTTTCATATACAAACTTGCATTTTGCCACAAGTGGTTTGTGCCTGATATGCATCCTTCTTGACTGCTCTATGGGCCCTCAGGTTTGTGCTTCCAGAGACTTCAAGTCTCACTCACTGTGAGTCTCACACATTTGATGATCAGCTTATGCTCTCACTGTCAGCAAGTTAAATGTCACACCTGATGAGATGGAATAGAAACTGAGCTCTAAATGTGGTTCTCTTCAGTGCTCTACCAAGTGAAGAACAGCTCCAAGAAGCGGTAAAGACTTCAGGATGAGACCACACCAAGCGCGGAGCCCGCCACCTGAACTCTTAAGTTGATTGGAGGAATTGCTTTGGACACATCAGAATGCTGCTTTTCTAAGACACGTCTGTTTTAGTGCGGTTGTTTTGCTGTTACACTATTAATTTTACATTCATTTCTATTTTTTTATTTTCACTTCTTGTATTGCCTTGTGTTGTTACTAATGCCAATTAGTCCTCACTCACCAACATTTTCCCAGCGTGCGCTCTCATGATCTTAGGTGTTTATAGGGCAGAGCCTTCCATGGTACAGGTTTCCAGTCTTCTCGCCAATGCTTGGTGGATCCAAATAATCTGGGGTGCAGGTCCGTGTGGTCCATCGGTTTGCTAACATTTACTAGCTAAGCATTGACTGAAATGATCAGTTCTCGAAGATGCTTGGCTGCACTAATCTCGTTGCGATTTTTGCTTCAGTTGTAAACAGTCATGGCCTCTGTCCCTCTATCTAACATTAGAGGCAGTCGCACGTGCCCTGATGGTTCAGGTCTTTGTTCTTGATGTGGGGGCTTCAAGTTCTGTCTACCATGATATTTCTAAATCTTGTCTTGTCAGCTTTATTAATGGCTCTCTGATCCTGCCAGCAGGTGCTCTGGAAATATCCTCAACTTGGAATTCAGTCAACAACCATTGACTCTTGTTAGCTTCTCATCAATGTTGGTAGGTGGTGAGTCTGCAATGTTCTTTCCTAATTGCTCCACTATGTACCTTTTCGGACTGCTTCGTGGATTTTTGTGTATCAGCCCCCCTCCTCACATGGTGAGTCCCATATAACTGGCTCTGCGCCCTCTCTGGAATCTCCAGCTTGAGATGACTGTAATCCCGGGGAGTACAAGTATGTGGGTGCAGCTAACAAGTTTGGTCTTGAGTCGCACCTGTTTGCTCTCTGACCCTAGATTAGCTGATGCCACCCTCAGGATTTAGGGCAAGGGTCCTCAAGTTGGGGTTTACCCAGAAAATATGAGGCACTTTTATTGTCCCATGTCCACTCCTCTGAGGGGTGTTTCCTGGGCCATTGTTCTGGCCTAATACTTATGAGGTTTGGCATGACCGCGAGAATCTCCATTTGTGGTGTTAAGCATCTCCTTCACCTATAATTCTTCTTACATAATTTCTTATTAAATGTCCTGTGAGGCTCAGGCTGGTCTTGTAATGATGCCCGTGGGAAATGGTGCTGGTATTTCCAAGGCAGAGGACTATTACTTTCTTTGGGTATTTGCTCCATGCACCCCTTGTTATTGTACCTTATGCTAGGTGAGGCTGTTTAAAGGGGTCCTACTGTCTGGTTTCCTGGGAGCTTTTGCCCTTTGCTTTTTTCCCCTCCACATTTGCTACACTTGAGGGTTCAGTTTTTTTCAACTTCTATCAGTTGCCACATTGACCCACGACCCATAGCACATGCCTCTTGCCCTTCTGGCAGGCATTGGTCTGCCGCAACTCCCTGTGTGATCCTTTCTGTCATTTCTTTTTAGATTCTGACTACTGGGCCTGTAGGTTTGTAATATTCTCTGCGATATGCATGCCTCAGAGAAGCCCAGCTTTAGCGAGCTCCGTCCAAGCTTGCACGAATGTGGCCCCCCGAAGTTCTAAGAGCGTGCACTTTTATGTTGGCCGTTTGTGACTGCAGTTAGTTACTTCCCATGGTTCTTTCCTCTCACCACAGGAGGATTGCAATTCATGTTATATGGACCTCTGATGCATGGGACCTTTGCATAGGAGGGTGCCTCTCGTGGCTCATGGGTGTTCTTGATTGTGTTCTAGGATGTTGCTGCTTGCCTTAGCTCGTGTTGTTATTTGACTGCATGGTGAAGGTCCAGAGTGAGCAGTATAAGCTTATAAAGTCATGACTGTGATGAGAAAGAGGGATGACGTCCTTAAATTCGGCTACTTTGCTTTAATCTTCATTACTCCAAAGCTAAGTGTGCCTGATCAGAGCCCTACGCCTGACCCAGTCTTTCTCTCTCCTTGGTCTCCAGGCATGCACAAGATGCTTTCTGTGGTATTGAGCGGGTGAGAGGGGTCTGTGGCCTTGTTATAACCATAAAGACAAAGATAAAAAATTGAATGGGGTTATTAGGTTAATAGGGAAGAATCTCATTTTGTTTTGGAGCAATGAAATTGCCGGCTCCAGGGTAAGGCTTCACTGTTGGAAAGAAAAGGCTATGATGAGGAAGATTGAGTAACGTACCTACTACCTCTACCCCTCGTTTCCAAAACCCTGCAAGACTAGCTATGTCATTTTTCTGCTTTACATCACAGATGAATAATTTGCCTTTCATTCTTGGCACAGTATGTTACATCAGTGGTGGCAGGCAGAAGCCGCACAAAGGCTCAGCTTATTTTGGGCTTGAAGGTCCAAGAAGACTTGAGCCGAGCCAGAGTCAGGCATCAGGCTTCAGCCTTGCTTGATACTTCATTGGTTTGCCTAGAAGTTCTGTAAAAACAGAGTAAAAATTGGAAGTGTGTCTATTTGTGGACATTTATGATCCTACGCTTTGTCTTTAACACAGAAATAGTGATGAAAACTGCACCTATATACACTCATTTTTAAACATTTTCTCAGAGGGAGAATCTCCCCCAAGCATCCTTGAAGACAAGGGCTTGTTCGCTTTGCTCGTACGTGTGCCAAAATGTGTTAATTCATCTTAGCCTCACCACTTTTAAATTCCACCAGCCACCACTGGAGATACAATGAAACAAAATACTTGTCTACAGCCATTAGCACAGTGTAATAACCCTTATCTACAGGATGTATCATGTAATGTGAATAATAAAAGCCATGCCTACTGCTTTTTTTTGTAACTTTTCATGATAAGCAGATCAGACTTTTGGTATCTGACATAACATGTTCCAAGTGAACCAATCATTGCTTATTTCCTTTCTCATTGGCTTGTCACTATAGGCAACTCAGGTCTGCTATATTGAGTATAAGCTCTCCCACGAGGCTACCACCAGTTATACAGTCAAAAATTTCAAAATATGCACAAAAACTGAATTCACACTCGCAATCACGTGTAAGTTTGTGTTTCAGGCCCTCAGAATCTCAGGAAGTGCCTACCACCCTTTTTTGCCGTGTTCTATAGTGCAAACTCAACAACAGGCATTGGAGTGCTTTACATGAGCACCAACTACATTACACAAGGTGAGATTTATTTGTTTTAGCAACAAGGAGAGAAATTGAATTGCCCAGAATCACAGCATGTTGAGCCAACATCAGGACTTGAACTAGAGTCCTCTGTTCTAAAGTCAGCAGCACTGGCTGCAATGCCACCAAAACAAGTTTGCTATCACCTTTCCCTGGATCCCTACAGTACAAAAAGGAGAAGTGTGGCTCAGGGGTTAGAGGCGGCAGACCCGGAAGCTGAGATCGGCCCTGGACCAGGGTTCAATTCCCCGCCTCGACGGGGGTTGGGCTCAATAATTCCACGGACTCGATAATTCTCGCTCCGGTGCCTACTCGACTCACGGGTTCACACACTGCGACTCTGGGCAATAGCTTGCTTAATCTCCACAATGGCCCCTCGCGGCGGGATGCCTGGCTTTCACCTTGTGGATACCCTGCCGGGGCTATCTCACAGGGGAATACCAGGACGGGTTCCCTAAGCAAGCGCATAGATGCCTGCGATGTGGGCGATCTGCGCTATATAAATACATGTACATTTACATTTACATTTACAAAATACATGGGCGTCAATTCACCAAAATGCCAGGTGTAGCAGAAGTGATATTGCATGCCATTTTATCTTTACTTTCACTCACTCACACATGCTTACACATACTAACACATTCACACACTCTTGGGCACATAAACACACTCTCACCCACAAGCATGCACACAACACACATTTAACAGCATTTTTATTTTTTCTTACCGTAGCTTCCAGATAGGGTCTTATTCCAGCGAATGTACTCTATTTTTCATTACAGTACTAGTGAATAATATTATTCACTATTTGTTTAATAAAAAAAAATGGACAGAAACTAGGCAAGTGGAGCTCCAACCAGCGTCCATTAGGAAGAGCTGCCCCTGTGTCTAGGCACTGATTTTGCTAGCTCTGCGGGCAGGGGTCGTAAAAGCAGTGCCAGGGTTAGCAAGGGACAAGCCAAGGTCGCAGCAGTGACTCATGGCGACCTCAAATGATGTTCATGACAAGAAAGTCAGGTTATCTTGAATTAGGATCAGGTGGCCATGTGCAGTAGAAGTGCATTGCAGCTAATTATCGAAAAGGGTTCGAAGGCAAAAGCTTCTCTGCACATTCTGCACCAGAGGGGTCTCTGCATCAAGCACATGGGCTCTACAGTGCCCATGACCAGCCCGCTCACTCTTGGTGTCGCCCATGTCCTTCAAAGGACACCCACCTACATCCGCAGTGTTTGGGTGGAAGATGGTGTTGGTATAAGTGACGAACTGCAGCTGCCGGTTCAGATTGTCGAGCAGGGGGCTGGACACCACCAGGCGCATCTCTCCACCACCGCGGACCTCGGCTTCGTCCACAAGTGCAGCCACATCGAATGTCCCAATGGTTGCCGACAGGTTCACCTGATAAGAGTACACAAAACACCAGAAGTCAGCGTGCATGTTACCAGACTACAAAATCAAGTGGTCGGTTAAGTAAACACGCGTAAACTGCATTCATTGCATTAGCCAATCATAATACAGCTTCTCCTAATTCAGTCTTATTTTGAGCCCAGGAGTTGCTCTCTTATGAAGGGGTATATTCTAATGCATGCCACTTCTTTGCATTAAATCTCGTACACAGCATCTCACGACACGTATTTCACAATGATTTTAGCATGAAGGTAGTACTTCCTCAAAGAAATCACCTTTAAAAAAATATTTTAGTAGGATTTTTATGTTAGTAGAAGATAATTCAAAGGATTAAACCAAACACCTCAAGGGTACATGTGCCCAAGCAATAAATATTGCCTTCTCATCCATCCATCGTCCCATTCCTAACCTACTGCAGTTGTAGTGAGGAAAGCTCACAAAAATCACTCCTACCAAGCACCTCCTAAGACAAATAGCAAGTCACTCCCCCTCTAACTATTAAAGGAGACCACACCTCCTACTCTTTTTTGTGCACTCCTTTGGCAGAACACTCTTGCACAGTGCAGTGGTCTGTGTGAAGTGTAGTTGGCCAGCATGTGCTTGGGTCCGCTGTCCTTTTCATCATAAAATAAATATTTTTAAAATATTTTTAAAAATACGTATTTGTGAGAAAAGGTTTGGCCTAATTCCAAATTTTTAGTTTAAGCAGAATGAGTCCGTCACCACGTGTTACCTTCCTGTTTAGGTGTCTCCTTGCTTGACTTGCCTGCGGTAATTGTGGCCCACGTTTTTCCAGCTGCCAGGTGAGCAAGAAGGTATTTATGCTTAAATGCAATTCCTTCAAACTTTTGTCAGCTTTTAGTCTGTCTTTTTACTCAGGCTGAAATCGGGAACTCTTTCTGTTTGATTTCAATTCTTCTCAGTTTCACTGTGCTTTCACCTGTCTGTGTCTGTGTTCAGCTGGTGGAAGATAAACATGGCAGCAGATATTAAACGTGTCCTCTCAGCTTGAGAAGTTGTGAGATACAAGTGCTTTTACTTTGTTGCAGGGCAAGAGCCTACACTATATTTGGTAATCTGATGGATAATTCTAGCTGCAGATTCATTACCTTAGACTAATCCCCAGACGTCAGACTAGATCTGGAAATTTTCAAGTAGTACCCCTCCGGCATCGGTAGGTGGCGTTGTTCAGCTCTGAGTTAGCATCGACAGCGCCATGAACGCCAGAAGTGATGTGCGCGCTGCCCCCCACACGCAGTGTGTGGTAGGCATCTCTCCACCCCATCCTTCTAAGGAAGAGGAGAAACTCATCCATCTGGACCCAAAAAGAGCATTGTCGTCTACATTGATTGAACAAAAGAGTTCCAGGTGGGCGATCAACTCTTTATATGATATATTGGAGCTAAGAAAGGGAAGTGTAATGGCTGCCTTTCTGCCAGCTCTCTGGAGAAGAAGAATGATGGAGAGTGACTCCAGCCTATCACCTCCATAACATAGGGATTAGGCCGATAGATAGGGACCCTGTCTTACAGATATAAGGGCATTTTCGTGCCATTTCCCTTAGAGTAACACTTATGAATTTAAGTGAGGGGTTAGATATATAAGTATTAGTCATGATTTACTCATTTGCTAACATGCCGATCTGTTTCTCATGGAGCTATGCATATTATGGGCTCCGTAGGCCTTAAGCGAGACAGACTCCATTTTGCTTTCTGCCTGGTAGCTCGAGAAGGCTTTCTAGGTGAAGTGTAATGTTTTAGTTTCAAGCTGTTGTCCGCTTGGAGAGAACCGGTTCAGGCTGACCCTTATCAAAGGAATGTATTTTTCTCCACTCCGAAGACACAACTTCAGGCCGGCCGGCTGGGAAAGTGTCCTTGGTACGGGGAGGTACAAGAATTTGGTGGGCGGCAGGTTACTGGCCGTGAATTTCCATGAAGGAACGGGCTTTGATATTAGCGAAGGTGTTAGTCTTTCAGTCAGTCAGTCCGTAGGCGGCATCTAGCCGTTAGCATCTCTGCCATTATTCACTTTCATGGTGGACAAGTCGCCATCTTTGAAGTCGGAGAAAGATTTAAGACCGAAACTCTCTGAAAATAGACTGAACGAGAAGTGGCGCGGAGCGCACTAACGCAGAGAGAGAGAGAGACGGTAGCTAATTAACAGCAAGGTTCCGAGGTCCTGAGGGAGAGCAGACGAGTTTGAGCCTATCAGTGCAGACGTGTACTTGTGACGGCTGAGGGTGACTGCAAGGCGAGCCAGGACCCAGAGACGAGACAGGAGCCTAAATGACTGCCGAGTCCCGATTTCCCATTAACCAGGTGAAGTCCAACCTATTCTTATAGTGCGTGCACCCTAATCTTTATCTTTTTATTCCCTTTGCAAATGTAATGCTGCATAGTAATGTGATTTATGTTTATTGTCAATAAATACCCTAATTCATATGGAATTATCGTGTACCTGGTGCTTATGTTCAATCTTGGTAAATGAGGCTTCTAGTTGAGCATTGTTTAGACGAACGGATGAGAAATCCCGATCAGACGAATGGTAGCCAAATAAAGAGGGAGTGAGTGGACCTTTGATGTTATAAGCACGGAGTACACTATACAATCTGAATTCATATCCAAAGTTATTATTTTAGTTTTATCCTAAGTAGACTGTTGAGATATCATCCCAATAATGTTTCATAGGAATGTGGTCGTCGTTGATATGCGGCGTTAATGAGAACGGCGGGAGGGATACTGCCGTGTAAAGCCACCGGATTGTGGTATAAGACTAAATGAGAGCGACAGGGGGGACACTGTCGTGGATGTTTCGCAGGATCGCGAACGATTTGGAAAAGGGAGCATTGGGTTCTGCAGGCCCGTGTGTAGACACGCCGGATTGTGTGTCAGATCTGCCCTAGGGTAGAACGGTCTGGGTCGGGGCGACCGCGAGGCCAACTGATGTGAATAAGATATTGTAGAAAATCCATATATGTATATTGTCATTCCCCATTCTTAGGTGCGACCTGTATATTTATCCGTATAGCTACTTATTGTGAATACGATCTAAGAAGGGAAGGTGAGTACGTTTTGGCTGGGTCACAGGGGCCCCTGGGGGCTGATCCCATCTAAACAGAAAATCCAGCCATTACATCTGGCGTCACGAACTGTTTACGAAGCCTGTGTGCATTGTGTTGTTTTCATCTCGTTGGTTTGCGCTCGGCTTCTACGTATGAAATTTTGTTTATAATTTTGTATATACTTTTTTTTGCGTGTCATTATGTTTGTTAAAAAATCACAGTCGGTTTTTAAATTACCGATCCAGATTCCCGGCTGGGAGTCTACGCCTTACGAGGCTTTGGCCCGTGAGTGGGCTGATTCTACTGGCTTAAGTGAAAATTGGTCTTCATTCTTGGAGCAGGCGGAGCCTGCTGATGTGATCTCGTGCCTACAGAAAGCGCCAGTGGTGAAGGGTGATGAGCTTCCTATTTTAGGACGCAGAGGGTGGATTGTTCTTAATGCATACAGATTATTGCATGAGAGGCTTGTGCAACTACAGAAACAGTTTAAAGACTCGGAAGGACAGTGTGTCGAGTTGCAAAATGCGCACACTTTGTTGCGTTGTCAAAATAAATTGCTTGCCGATAAACTTGAAACATATCAGACCATTGCCGAAAGGGCTGCGGTCCGTATTGCACGATATAAGTATAAACATCGCCGTGGTCGTGTGTCTTCACGCAAAGTGCGTATGGTCGTAGCAAAAGCTGGAATGGATTGGAACCCCGACGAGTGGGACGGTAATATCTGGGATTCTCATACTTCTGACTCCTCGGCAGAGGAGGGTGACAAGCGCGAGTCTTCTCGCTCCGGACGTGATTGTAAATCTGCCTCGTGCATTGATTTGACTACCGATGGTGACCGTGCTCGTTCTTCCCGTGCGGATGACGTAGCTTGCCCTGATTGTTCTGTTAAATCTAAGATGCGGGCTTCCTCGGAAGCTCTTCCTGCAGTTTCTGCTCACCCGATCTTTCGACGGAAATTACAACAAGCCCCTGGTAATCCGGGTGGTATCCCTCTTGACTGTATTGAAGATTTTACTCAGCAGGAGATTAGTGACATCCTGCAACGATTTAAACAACGGCCTGGTGAGGCCTTGCTTACTTGGATGGTGCGCCTGTATGAGCTTGGCGCTTCCGGTATTATGCTCGATGCTGTCGATTGCTTACGATTTTGTTCTTTGAGTTCTGATTCTACTATTCAGGACCATTTTCGGAATTTTAATGGTAATGTTCAGACTTCTCTGCTCCAGCTTGCGTCTGAGGGCTGTAATCATAAATATCCAACAGAGTCTGATTGGCCCTCTGATGAAAAACCGTGGTACACTCTGCGCGATGCGTCGCAACGTTTAAAGGAAGAAGTCATGAAAACGTGTATCTTCCTTAGTACTGCTGACAGGTTATTGGATGGTTTGTTAACATCTTCCGTGCGTAACCGCATTATACGTACTTCTCCTGTTGCTTACAAGCAGGTCATGATGACATTATTGATTAACCAAACTGGCAATCCTTTGTCTGCTGTGCTTGAGTCTGTTCGTCAGCTTGGTGAGCTGGGTGAATGGTTTAAACCTGAAAGACAATCCCGACCTGAGGGTCGTACTGGTGGGGACTATAAGTTCTCTAGACGTGACATGTTTCTTGCTCTCATTGCTGATGGTGTCAAAAGGGAAGAGATCGATGGTGAACCTAATAATATCCTATGGGATATGTTTCGTAAGCGTGGTTTGGATCGGAAGGAAGGTGCCCGTCGTGTGCGAAAGAATGATTATGATCGTGGTTCGGATGATAGTGGTGATGAGAGACGACGTGTGACTTTTGATCGCCGTGATGATCGGCGCCAGGAACGTGGTGATTCCCCCCGTCGTAGTGATGGGAGGGGGAGAGAGGATGATCGTGAAAGGGGAAGAGATGATCGTGGTTCTAACAGACGTAGAGATGCAAGGAGTTTTTCCCCTGATGTACGAAGGAGGGAGGATCGTAACAGACTCTCCGACCGTAATTCACAACTTTTTGAGCCTGACACTAATCCGTTTCGTACTGGAGACGGATATGAACAAGAAATTCTGATACCGAAGAAAACTGAAAACATTTACCCTGATCGGTCTTGGTTGACGGAACGCGGGAAAAATGACTAGGAAATAGGTCAAGCTCCGGTACGCAGGTGGGCCCACAGAGATTACAGACCATATGTAGATATTGAGATTTTTTGGAAACATCGTAATATCCAAAGGGCCCGAGCGTTAGTTGATACTGGGGCGGAGGCCACTTTAATTCATGGCAAGTCGAGAAAATTTCATGGACAGTCCTTCACAATTACCGGGTTGGGTGGTAAAGAAACACCCGCAGTTCAAACTGCACTTGAAATTAAAATTGGTAGGATTCCTCGTAGAGAATACTCTGTGTTGGTTGTGCCACTTTTGGAATACATTATTGGAATTGACATCTTGAAAGGTATGATTTTGCATTTGGATGATGGTTACTATCAGTTTGGTACTAGACAGTACATTTCGACCAGACCCGTACGGGTTGGCCGTTTACGCATGCCACCTATTAAGATACCTTTAGCGACGAAAGTGATTTCTCAGAAACAATATCGCATCCCAGGTGGTCATGAAGAAATTACAGCTACGATTCAGGATTTGGTTGACGCGGGAGTCATTACTCCGGTCACATCTGCTTGGAATAATCCTGTTTGGCCCGTGCGCAAAAGTGACAACTCTTGGCGCATGACTGTTGATTATCGAGAATTGAACAAACATACACCTGAATTGACTGTTGCAGTGCCTGACATTGTTACACTGATTGAGAGAATTCAAAAGCATCCAGGTACATGGTATGCTTCTATCGATATTGCTAATGCATTCTTTTCGATTCCAATTGCCCCCGAATGCCAAGAACAATTCAGTTTTACATGGAATGGACGTCAAATGACGTTCCGGAGTCTTCCTCAAGGCTATGTACATAGTCCTACGATCTGTCACCGGCTGGTGGCGGAACATTTATCTGAAGTGCCCACGATTCCACAAGTTCAAGTTTGTCATTATATTGATGACATTTTGATTCAAGGTGAAACGCAAGACCAAGTACAGTCTCATTTAGATCAGATCATTGACTGTTTGCGAGCAAAAGGTTGGGAAATTAATCCTGACAAATTACAAACTCCATCCCAAGCTGTGAAATTCTTAGGAATTAATTGGCATGAGGGTCACAGAGAGGTGATTCCACAGGTTAAACGGAAAATACTTGATTTTGCCGTTCCTAGAAACAGGAAAGAAGCTCAATGCTTTATTGGTTTATTTGGCTTTTGGCGTCAGCATATTCCCCATCTGAGTCAGATCTTGGCTCCACTGTACCGAGTCACTCGTAAAAAGAATGCGTTTGAATGGGGTGAACCTCAACAGACTGCGTTTAATTTGGCTAAAGAAGCTATTCAGTATGCGTTGGATTTGTGGCCTGTGAGTGATGGTGATGTGGATTTGAATGTGTCCGTGGAAGGTCTGTATGCTAATTGGAGTTTGTGGCAAAAGCAAGGCAGACAAAAAGTGCCATTAGGTTTTTGGTCCAAAAAGTTACCAGAGGCTGGTGAGCGTTACTCACCTTTTGAAAAACAGTTGCTTGCTTGTTATTGGGCTCTGGTGGATACCGAGCAATTGACTTTAGGCCATGCTGTGATTTTGAGGCCTGAGATTCCCATCATGCAGTGGGTTTTGAGTTCACCGAAGTCTCATCGAATTGGACATGCTCAGGAGGCTAGTGTGATTAAATGGAAATGGTACATTCAGGACAGGGCACGTGTGGGTCCGAAAGGTGTGGCGGTTTTACATGAGCGAGTGGCGCAGGCGCCCTCCAATGAGGCTGAAAGTGAGTGTTCGGTTCCCGTAGTGCAGGAGTCTCCCGTGAAGTGGGGTAAATCATTTGATGATCTGTCCGCGGAGGATAGAAAACATGTGTGGTTTACGGATGGTTCTGCGAAGTTCATTGGTGACAAGAGACATTGGAAAGCTGTCTCCTATAACCCGATTACACAGAAATTACTGAGCACAACTGGAGATGGTAAGAGTAGTCAATATGCTGAACTCTATGCAGTTTACCAAGTTTTGAAACAGGAGTTACCAGGTACATGTCATATTTTTACTGATTCTTGGTCCACTGCAAATGGACTGGCTGTGTGGCTGCCTACATGGCACTCGCATAATTGGGAATTGCATTCTAAAGAATTGTGGGGTAAAGAATTGTGGCAAGAAATTTGGGAATTGCTTCCACAGAGTACTGTAACAATCTTTCACGTGGATGCTCATACTCCAATAGATTCCCTTGACAAATTTTTCCATAACATTGCAGATGAACAGTCTAAAATTTCTGAGGCAGTGGTTGACATGCAGGATTCTGATTTGGCGGGATTGGCGAAATGGGCCCATCAGAAAGCAGGACATTTTGGAGAGAAAGCCACTAACAGGTGGGCTGCTGATAGAGGAATTCATATTCCCTTTTCTTTAATTAAAGATGCCATTCTACATTGTCCCATTTGCCAGCATTCTAGAAAGAAAGAGGTGCCTCAAATTGTTCGAGGCCACTTACATCGGGGTAAATTGCCCGCCCAAATTTGGCAGATTGATTATATTGGTCCGCTCCCTATGAGCAGAAATTGTCAATATATTTGTACAGTGGTTGATACTTATAGTGGCCTTTTGGTCGCTTTCCCTTGCAAGAATGCTACCCAAGTGAATACAATTAAAACCCTGGAGCTAATCATTCTGTATTATGGTGTCCCATTCCAAATTCAATCAGACAATGCATCCCACTTTCGTGGAAGATTGGTGCAGGAATTCTGTACGGAAAACAACATTGACTGGGTGTTTCATATTCCATATTATCCACAAGCTTCAGGATTGATTGAGAGAATGAATGGCTTGTTGAAAGAACAGTTGCGCAAGTTGACTGATGACCGTTACAGCCAGTGGAGAGATGTCTTACTTCAAGCTTTGTTAATACTGAATAATCGTCCTTTGTTGCATGCTGAATCTCCTTTGATGCGTTTGTTTCCTCCACATGTTGATGCGAAACCTAATTCTGTTGGAAGTACTGTCACTTATTGGGAAATTACCCCCGGTGCTATGGCTCCATGTAGAGCAACCCCAGGTTCCGCAGGCCTCGACCTGCATGCATTAAATGATGCACACTTCCCAGGAAAAGATCGAATAATTGTTGAAACTGGCATTGGTGTCTCCATACCTGCCGGTAGTTTTGGATTAATTGCCCCTAGATCTGGCCTGGCCCTGAAAGGTGTTCAAGTGCTCGGAGGAGTGATCGACAGTGATTATCAGGGAGAGATTAAGGTTCTCTTGCTTAATAGCAGTGAGACGGATTTGTTTATCAAAAAGTCTGACCGTGTTGCTCAGTTATTGATTATGCCTGTCTTCAGTGGTGAGATCAAAAAAGGCTCTGCCCCAACGTTGCTGACTGTGCGAGGACAAAAAGGCTTTGGATCCTCTGATCTTCCTGGAGCTAAAATATGGGTGCAATCGCCTAAAAATCCTCCTGAACAGGCTGATATTATTGCGACCGGTCATGACAACACCGTTTTGGTGATGAAGCCAGGGCAAGATGGCTGGGAAGCTGTCCCAGCTGATAAATGTTACTTACGAGAATGATTAAGGCCTGTGTTTGTATTCTTTCAGATCATTCTTTGGACTGCTGCTGCAGGATGTGTCGTCGTTGGACTCCTTTTGGCTTGCTACGCCGGGAGAGGAGAGGATCTACCGACGCCGAGTGATGGGATAACAAGAGCCGCGCGATCTGCGTGGCGGACATCTTCAAATTTCTGGATCACACTCGCTAAGCGAGTGACTAACTCTCCGCATTTTTGCCTTACCCCCATGAAGTCTGTCACGGACATTTTATCGACCTGTCTGGTTGCTGTCCCTGCATCTACTGATACACTTCGTCATATATTTAATATATCCAGTGCCCGACCTAATGTCATTTTGGGCGACTTCTTGACCCATGAATATTGTCCCTCATGTACTGTTCTTCCAGACCAGGATGCCCTTATTAATGCCAGAATCACTACTTTTAATATTACCCCTGGTGACCTTTGTTTCATGATGACCTGTAATCCTAAAGCCATCTCTGAATGTTTGCGGTTGAAACTCCAAGCCGCTACTACTTTTTCATTTCACCAGCGTTTGTTATGTATGAAAAGACTTCCTAATTCATGTTTTTCAGTGAAGAACAATATGACTTGCAAAAGTTTGATTGTTGCCACTAGCCATTATCGTTCAATGTTGTTACCTGCTGGATGGCTCTTTTCATGCGGGAATTCATCTTGGCCCTATATTCCTGCGAATATTTCTGGTGGCCCATGTGCCATCACTAGATTAAGTTTGCTAATGTTTTCTTCACATCCTCCTTCACATTCCCGTATTGTTCGAGATTCCATGTCATTGCATGAAGATTGTGATTCCTCTGTTCATCTTTATTCCAGATCAGAATATCTTGGTTTAGCTTTTTCTATTATTGGTGTTCCTGCATTGGCCGTTTATAATGCCAAAACAATCGGCAAGATGGCCTGCTGGATGGTCAAATCGATCAACCAAACTTCTACTGTTCTGTCTGATTTATTATTAGATTCCCAAGGTGAACGTAGAGCTATTTTGCAGAATCGTGCCGCTATCGATTACTTATTGTTGAAACATGGACATGAATGTTCTGATTTTGAAGGGCTATGCTGTTTTAATTTGTCTGATCATTCTAAAGAAATCCAATCCCATATTAACAAACTCCACGACTTGACTGCAGAAATTAGAGAACACATAGATCAGGGTTTCTTTGACTGGCTTTTTAATTGGCTCCCTGACATGCATTTTTTACGACAAATTTTGGGAGGGGTTATTATTACTGTCTGCATCCTTATAGGGATTTGTTGCTTTATTCAGTGTATTCCTTCCCTGCTACAATATTTTAGGCTTACTAAGGCTCATAGATCAGTTAGTTTTGTTTCATATTATTCGTCTACTGACGTTAGTTCCATTTAGTTTGTGGTTAATAGACTGGAGTCAAGGGGTGTAATGTAATGGCTGCCTTTCTGCCAGCTCTCTGGAGAAGAAGAATGATGGAGAGTGACTCCAGCCTATCACCTCCATAACATAGGGATTAGGCCGATAGATAGGGACCCTGTCTTACAGATATAAGGGCATTTTCGTGCCATTTCCCTTAGAGTAAGGCTTATGAATTTAAGTGAGGGGTTAGATATATAAGTATTAGTCATGATTTACTCATTTGCTAACATGCCGATCTGTTTCTCATGGAGCTATGCATATTATGGGCTCCGTAGGCCTTAAGCGAGACAGACTCCATTTTGCTTTCTGCCTGGTAGCTCGAGAAGGCTTTCTAGGTGAAGTGTAATGTTTTAGTTTCAAGCTGTTGTCCGCTTGGAGAGAACCGGTTCAGGCTGACCCTTATCAAAGGAATGTATTTTTCTCCACTCCGAAGACACAACTTCAGGCCGGCCGGCTGGGAAAGTGTCCTTGGTACGGGGAGGTACAAGAATTTGGTGGGCGGCAGGTTACTGGCCGTGAATTTCCATGAAGGAACGGGCTTTGATATTAGCGAAGGTGTTAGTCTTTCAGTCAGTCAGTCCGTAGGCGGCATCTAGCCGTTAGCATCTCTGCCATTATTCACTTTCATGGTGGACAAGTCGCCATCTTTGAAGTCGGAGAAAGATTTAAGACCGAAACTCTCTGAAAATAGACTGAACGAGAAGTGGCGCGGAGCGCACTAACGCAGAGAGAGAGAGAGACGGTAGCTAATTAACAGCAAGGTTCCGAGGTCCTGAGGGAGAGCAGACGAGTTTGAGCCTATCAGTGCAGACGTGTACTTGTGACGGCTGAGGGTGACTGCAAGGCGAGCCAGGACCCAGAGACGAGACAGGAGCCTAAATGACTGCCGAGTCCCGATTTCCCATTAACCAGGTGAAGTCCAACCTATTCTTATAGTGCGTGCACCCTAATCTTTATCTTTTTATTCCCTTTGCAAATGTAATGCTGCATAGTAATGTGATTTATGTTTATTGTCAATAAATACCCTAATTCATATGGAATTATCGTGTACCTGGTGCTTATGTTCAATCTTGGTAAATGAGGCTTCTAGTTGAGCATTGTTTAGACGAACGGATGAGAAATCCCGATCAGACGAATGGTAGCCAAATAAAGAGGGAGTGAGTGGACCTTTGATGTTATAAGCACGGAGTACACTATACAATCTGAATTCATATCCAAAGTTATTATTTTAGTTTTATCCTAAGTAGACTGTTGAGATATCATCCCAATAATGTTTCATAGGAATGTGGTCGTCGTTGATATGCGGCGTTAATGAGAACGGCGGGAGGGATACTGCCGTGTAAAGCCACCGGATTGTGGTATAAGACTAAATGAGAGCGACAGGGGGGACACTGTCGTGGATGTTTCGCAGGATCGCGAACGATTTGGAAAAGGGAGCATTGGGTTCTGCAGGCCCGTGTGTAGACACGCCGGATTGTGTGTCAGATCTGCCCTAGGGTAGAACGGTCTGGGTCGGGGCGACCGCGAGGCCAACTGATGTGAATAAGATATTGTAGAAAATCCATATATGTATATTGTCATTCCCCATTCTTAGGTGCGACCTGTATATTTATCCGTATAGCTACTTATTGTGAATACGATCTAAGAAGGGAAGGTGAGTACGTTTTGGCTGGGTCACAGGGGCCCCTGGGGGCTGATCCCATCTAAACAGAAAATCCAGCCATTACAGGAAGGCAGTGCAGAAACGGATCATACACGATGGAAAGTACTCTGCATAAAGATATACCTTACACTGGCTAACAAGGAAGCCTCTGAGGGTTCGCGGGGTAATTCCACCATTTCAAGGCTGTGACCACTATGTTACCTCTCAGAGTCCCTGTTCTGGACATCTGTCAGACAGCTACATGGGCATCTCTGCACTTATTTACTAAACACTACTGCCTCGACAGTCAGGTCCATTGTGACAGGCCTTTTGCCTGTTCAATCCTGCAGGGCTTCTTGGTCTGAAATCAATTTTGGAGACCCACCTTCGAGGAGGTTTTGCTTGGTATCTTTTCTAAGGTAAGGAATCTGCAGCTAGAAGTCTCTATCAGATGAACAAGTTACTTATCTTCAGTAACAATCTGGTAGAGAATCCATCAAGCCACAGATTCATTACTGACCTTCAAATCCTCCCTACTCTCTAATGGATCACAGTTTAAGGGTCACCCTTCTAAGGGCCTTCAACATGCATACCAGTCTGTCAGTGTTACTGGTGACTCCCTGCTTCTGGTGTTGAAAATCGCAAAAAGAAAGTGACGTCAGTGCGCTGGTGTGGCACCTATATAGGCACTGTGCACATCACTTCCGATGCGGATGACGCCGAGTCCAACAATGCCACCTACCTGCACGAAGGAGTGCTGCATGAAAATTTACAGATCCAGTCTGATACATGGAGATTATTCTTAGGTAAGGATTCTGCAGGTAGATAGAGTCCCTACCGCATAAGGCATTACAGAAGGTAAGTAGCTTGCTTTTAAGTTGAGCTGTGCAATAGCCTGTTTGCTTTATGAAGGCCATTCATATTTTTTGCAATCGATAAAGGGTTCTCCCTCTTAATCAGTAAGGCAAGTCCAATATATAATCTATAAACCACAGACAATGCCAATACTGAGAGAAATTCACTAAATCAATTCCAACAATCACAAATGGCACTCATAGTGATTGAAAAAAAATGAATAAGTAAATATTTTATTTTTATATTCAAATATTTTTCAATCTAGTTGTGTGCCAGTATTTGACCCACCTGTTATTTTTGAAAACTCACAAGTGGACCAATACGTTAATTTTCAAAGTACAATTGACATTTGTGGCGAAAAACGCTGTGGGGCACAATGGGTGCCTTCACAGAGAACGTATAAGGTCATCTTCGAGGTCCTGAGGATAACCAGTAAAATAAGATTGGGTTTGAAACGCATTACACCTTTTTGTTGTGTCCAAATAAGTACAGACATCAAATGTGGAGTATCAGGTTGACAAAAATGTATAATTAACTGAATATAGTACTATTTGGCCAACATTCTCCCTGGGATAGTGTTGCATTTTAGATTCTAACTGTGGTGTTTCTTTAAACCTTTCCCTTGGGTTCTTTCATCTCTATTTCTTTTTTTTGTTTTGAGGGAATTTGAGCGAGCTTAGATTTGGTAAATTTGGTGTCGTTTGTCATGTAATATAATGTCTTTGTCGTTGAAAAATTGTAAATATTGTATTGTCATATGGTCCGCTTAATGTTCATAATGTTCATTGAAATGATATCATGAATTAACGTATTTTTAAAAAATAATTGAATAAAAAAATAAAAAATTTACTCATTAACTTTTTTTCAATCACTATGAGCGCCACGCCACGTGTGATTGTTGGAATTGATTTAGTGAATTTCTATGAGTATTGGCATTTTCTGTGGTTTATAGGTTAATATTTTTTGGACACTGCTGGGCCCATGTTATATTAGATGGTAGGAGGTGTGTTGAACTGGATTACAGTCTTGTTTAGTGTATGTAGGGGTGGGCAGACCTGGCGAAGTTAATACTCAGCAAGATCCCGAGGAATTCCACCAAGGGACCGAAATTATGCAGCGCATGCTGCTCGCGCTGCAATTTAGCGGTGGTAGTGCGAGCAGCACTGAAAATCAGCGCAAACTGCAAAATGCGTTGCACAAGAGCACGCAGCCATTCAAGCTGACTTTGCTGCAGCTAGAGTAGAAAATCTATTTGAGCTGCAGCAAATCTACTTGAGGCATCCCTATCTGACTGCAACCGCTCGCATCTGCCAGCATTATAAAATAGTGCCGGAAGGCTCAGTGGCTACGGCAAATCCCATCTGGGGCCTGCAAATCTTGTTCACTCTCACAAGTGCGCGTTGTGGTGCCTCGCATTGTTCCTGTGAACATTGCAAGGCACACATAGCTGGGATAATTACGCCACGCGCCAAGTGGTGGAGTTTGGCAGAACTCCGCATTACAAGCGTAACAGGGAGTTACCCAAATTCCACCAATTCCACAAGCGCAAATATAATACTGACCAGGCCTAGTGTATGGTAAGTTTTATTTAAGCATTTATTCTGAAAGTGTGGATGAAGCGAATAATACTACTTTCCTTTTCTTTTGCTTGCATCTCTGAATATTGTTTCTAGGTTCAAATCAGTTAAAGTTTTCCTTTCTTTATTTTATTTTAGAAGGGGAACTTGACTTAAAAGAGGAGGGGGGTTGGATTAGGCTGCGTTCTTTATTGCCTGTAAATCTTTCCACTTTTCTTCCTATAAATATTCTCAATTCAGGGATATTAATTTATTATTTACCTGATACACAATTGACTAATGCTTAGGTAATAATAAACTTACAATATAAATTAGAATAACATTGAATTCAAATTACATTTCTATTGTAAGCCACCCCATGCATCCTTTTTGCTTCTGAAGATGTGTTGGAGCTCACTATGGGGAAGGATAGCGAAACACAAAGTCACTGACCACTTTTTCCTTTGAAGGTAAGGGATTCTCCAGATCTTGCTAAGGGACATTGTGAAAATGGTTTCCCTGCTGGAATATACAATATATCTGAGAAGCAGCTCCAGATGATTATGAGCGGTACAAAAGGGGGTGGTGATGGACGGAGCATCTGAATCAATCAAACACTCACACCCAGTAAAAAAAGATCTGGGTTTAATCCATCACCGTTCTTTAGCCCACTCTGCCACCCCAGTTCAGACATGGCTATATGCAAATCAGTCTGACCCTGTGCCTCATGGGAACAGTCCAGCCCGAACTGCCAAGCCATGTCTTCCCTGGACCGGAAACAAGTTTCCGAGGACCGGTTTCTGGCATTCCAGCCGTCTTCA
The DNA here is from genome assembly GCF_964263255.1 of Lissotriton vulgaris. Classification (NCBI taxonomy): domain Eukaryota; kingdom Metazoa; phylum Chordata; class Amphibia; order Caudata; family Salamandridae; genus Lissotriton; species Lissotriton vulgaris. Next base: position 1,340,661,012 of record NC_141685.1, on the reverse strand, counting down.
GCCCGGCTTGCTTGAATCCAGTGGCAAAGTGAGCAAGGGACCCACGTCTGAGCATACCCTGCCACACTTATGGCGGCCAAAAGCGGTACACAAGGGGTTGGTGATGGACGGAGCATCTGCATCAATCAAACACTCACACCCAGTCAAAAGATCTGGGTTTAATCCATCACCGTTCTTTAGCCCACTCTGCCACCCCAGTTCAGACATGGCTATATGCAAATCAGTCTGACCCTGTGCCTCATGGGAACAGTCCAGCCCGAACTGCCAAGCCATGTCTTCCCTGGACCGGAAACAAGCTTCAGAGGACCGGTTTCTGGCATTCCAGCCGTCTTCAGTCCGGCTTGCTTGAATCCAGTGGCAAAGTGAGCAAGGGACTCGCGTCTGAGCATACCCTGCCACACTTATGACGGCCAAACGCGGCACAAAAGGGGGTGGAGATGGACGGGCTGAAGACGGCTGGAATGCCAGAAACCGGTCCTCGGAAGCTTGTTTCCGATCCAGGGAAGACATGGCTTGGCAGCTCGGGCTGGACTGTTCCCATGAGGCACAGGGTCAGACTGATTTGACAAACTGTGGCTGCAGTGGCGAAGGGGGGGAGGGATCGCTAAGTTATGTTCTTAGTTCGAGTTTTGGGCTGCATTTCAAAGTTCTGTTTGCTAAGATGCATGCTGCGGAGAGGGGCTCTCAGGGATGCTTTGATTATGATGGAAGATGCGGAATTGATGGGCACTCCGGCAGATGTTAGCACCCCACTAATGACCCCGGTGTCTCCTATGACCTTACTTACTTGGAACGTGCACGGGCTGGGGGATAAAATTAAACGGGGATTGGTACTACAGTATGTACGCCGCGCAGCCCCGGCACTTGTACTGCTTCAATAGACGCATCTGGTGGGGTCGACCTGTAAAGCTCTGGACCGCTGGGGATACACAATGGTAGTGCACTCAGTTCTCCACAGGCTCCAGAGGGGTTGGCATACTAATACGCAAGCGCTTCCCTCTAATTGTCCAACAGTTCTGGAAACACGCACAGGGGCAATTTGCTGCTGTCTCCTGTCTGTGGGAGGGGAGGAGATTTAATGTAGTAATGGTATATGTTCCACCTGCCCTTCATGCTGTTGCACTTCCCGCCCTTAGTGCTTTTTTACTGACGCTGCCGGAGGGAGAGCTCATAATTGGGGCGATTTTAACACAGTTCTAAATGATGAGCTCGACCGCCACCCCTGCAGGACGCCAGGGTCGGGTAAGTCCCAGCTGGCTGGCTTTATAGATGCACTGGGCCTCACGGATGGGTGGAGGTTCATACACCCTGGGGACCGCAGGTACACTTTTTACTCTGGGGTTCACAACAGTCTTTCCAGAATTTACTATTTTTTCCTTTCTGCAGACAGTCTACCCCATTTGACAGAGGCATTGCTAGGTCCAAGAGGTATTTCTGATCACTCCCCGGTCTCTATGACCTACACCTCTTACCTTAAAGCCCGGAGACGTATCTTTCCGATTTCCCCCGGCTATTTACAGAACCCGCAGATTAGGAAAGAGTTGATCACAGTTACAAAGCACTACTTCCAAGAAAATACGGACTCAGTTCGCTCACCAGGTGTTCTGTGGGAGGCGTATAAAACAGTGCTGAGGGGACAGGCGGTGGCCTCGATAACGGGTCACAGGCGGGCGGCAAATGCTGACCTACAGGCGATCGAAGCTGACCTGGCCGTACTACAGACACGACACGAGAATGACTCTACTGAGGAGGCCGCGCAACAACTGCGCCTCAAACAGACTGAATTTACTGAATTTCAGCGGGTACGGGTTCGACAACGGCTCCAACGCACGCAGCACACTATTTATGAAGTTGGGGACAAGGCGGGGAAACTTCTGGCCTGGTTGGATAAGAAGGAAAGGGCTCAGAGGACGATAGCGCAACTCCGCACCCCAGAGGGTGTGGTGGTCGCTACTCCACCGGACATCGTAGATGCCCTAGCTGACTATTACGAAAAAGTCTATACCCCCACCTCCCGCATGTCCACAGAAGAAGCACAAACGTACCTCAGGTATATAAAAATGACTTCCTTATCAGAAGACGAGGCCTCGCTCCTGGAGTTTGAGTACACGAAGGACGAGGTCCTTGCGGCGGTTTACTCTTTACAATCGGGTAGGGCCCTGGGTCCCAACGGGATCCCTATAGAATTTTATAAGCACGTATCTGACCTAACGGTTTTGCACCTTCTGCAAATGTTTCTACATAGCTTGAGTAAGGGGGAATGGCCACGGGACCAGTGGACGGCTACAATAATAGCTATACCGAAACCTGGCAAACCCCCGGACGTGTGCACATCCTATCGTCCAATCTCCTTATTGAATGCGGAAGCAAAGATATTGGCAAAAATGATAGCCCACCGGCTGACCCCGCATTTAGAAACGCTGATTCACCCGGACCAATCCGGATTCATGCCGAACAGAAACACCGCTCTTAATTTGCGACTGGTTCACGCGGTGATGGCACGGATGCCTAGTCTTCCCGAGCCTGCGGTGATCCTCTCACTGGATGCCAGAATGGCTTTCGACATGGTCGGATGGCCTTATCTATTTGCGGTTCTTCGGCATCTTGGCTTCGACCCCAAATTCTGTGCGTGGGTGAAGCTACTATATACTAAACCCCTAGAGCATGTAGTGGCTAATGGCCATATCTCCAGGGACTTCCAACTCGGTCGAGGCACGCGTCAGGGGAGCCCTCTGTCGCCCCTGCTTTTTTCTATGATCCTTGAGCCTTTGGAAGCATGGATACGGTGGGACCCCATGATTAGAGGACTCAGCTGGACTGAGACGTGGGAGGACCGCATATCATTATATCCTGACGATATCCTTCTCTATTTGACCCTGCCCAGACGCTCGATTATAGTACTCCTTCACATCTGTGAAATCTTTGGGCGGGCCTCTCGATACACTATCAACTGGTCCAAGTCTGTTTTATTTGTCCTTAAAGGACCCCCACCGCGGCTTCCGGATGACTGTCAGTTGGTGATCACTGACGGGCCCTTTAAATATCTGGGGGTCTGGGTGACTCCTAACCAGGAGGCCTACTTTCAATATAATTTGGCGCCTCATCTTGAGCGCTTTCGTAGTGATGTAAAACATTGGCACACTTTGCCACTGACCCTTCTGGGAAAAGCGGCATTATTTAAAATGATGACTTTGCCCCGGCTGCTTTATATTCTTGAGAATACCCCATTTCTCGTGCCTCTTAAGTATTTCACGTCTATAAACGCACTAGTCTCTGGTCTCCTTTGGGGGGACAAATAAGCGCGCATTTCCTGACATAAATTAGTTAGGGGTTGGTTTGATGGAGGCATAGCACTCCCTGATATTCAACTATATTACTGGGCGGCCCAGTTAAAGATCATAAACCAGTGGTTGCACCTTCCGCAGGCTGAACCGGCGTATAAAGCGGACAGGTATGACCTGGGTGGCGGTGGTTTGCTGGCCGCACCCTATGACGCAAAAAGTGCTGTGGCCTTGCTTGGCCCTACGGACCACACGGTGAGGTTGTGGTATTTGGCCTCGGCACGCCTTAAATGTACAGACATGCTTACGCAAATGACGCCACTCAGGTCATCGCGTCGACTTGGCCGTCTATGCAACAGTAAGGGCCTCGAGGCCTGGGACTTGATTGGTATCTCTAAGGTTGGAGACCTCTGGAGGCAGGGTGCCATCCTTTCCTTTGAACAACTTGTAGAACAATATGATCTAGCGCACACGGAGCGATTCCAATATCTACAGATTAGTCACGCCCTGAAGTCCCTGGTCCAACCCGGTGAAGATTTACCTGAATCCACACCACTAGAGGAAAGGCTCCTCGCGGAACATATGCCCAAAAAGGCGACCTCCTTTTTTTATCCTTTGTTTATCGCAAACTCGTTAATAACCTGCCTGACCCCGTTCTGAAGCTTAGGACAGCCTGGACTGCGGCGGTGGGTGAGTTCGAAGAGTCGGATTGGCAAACTGCACTCTCCTCGCCGAGGGAAGTTGCTGTACCATCTAGGCTCCGATTAATACAATTAAAAATATTACACTAGGGTCACTCTTCATAAGATACGGAGAGCCGCACATAAGTATTGTCTGAGGGGCTTTGGGGAGGAAGGAACATTCTTTCATACCATCTGGGAATGCTCTCAGGTTGCCGGCTTTTGGGCTAAGGTCATGTGACCTATATCACAAGTGGTGAAAGACTCACTGGTCCCGGAACCGCGATGTTGCTTATTAAACATTTGGCAGCCTAATGTTCTCAATCACTCCATGCAGGACTGGGCTACGCTGAGTATCATGTATGCTAAAAGGAATATAGCCAGATGTTGGGGGTCTCCTTTGGTACAGGCGCTCAGGGACTGGTGTTCAGGGGACTGACGGATTGCCACAACTGTATTGCTTTCTTCAATGTGACGATGTATCAGATTCTTTGATTTGCCATGACCAATATTTGTTTTTTTGAATCAATAAAATTGTTAAAAAATAAAAATAAAAATAAATAAAAAGATTGTTATGCTCCAGCATTTCTTGTGAAGTCATCGGGCAATGACTGCATAATTGTAGACCTAAAGGATCTAAACAAGTTCCTAAAGGCAATTCATTTCAAATTGATTTTTTTACAACAGGCGATTCCATTGGTGATCCCATTGGTTAATCAGGTGGGTTTTCTGGCATTCCTGGAACTTCGAGATGGCTACTTACATATTATCATTTTCAAGGAGCATTTGAAGTTTCCAAGTCCTGCCTTTCAGGCTTGAGGCATCTTCAAGGATGTTCACCAGGGTGTTAGCCCCAGTGATTAACATTCTGCTGAACAGGAACATATAAATTCATCTCTAGCCGGACGCTCTCCTCATAGTCTCTAATTCTTCACAGAAGTTGCTGTTGGACATTACCCAGGTGGTACAGACTTTGAAGAAGTTTGAGTTATTGATCAACATAAAGAAATTATATCTGGAAGTTGAACCCTCTCAGAGCCTGGTTAACAACCAGCCTGGTTTCAAATGGAGAAACCAGTGGAAAGAAGACTCAAGTTGTTTTGGAGACTATCGGCTCTCCTAAGACTGAGTCAGGCATCTGCAAAGCTCTTCCTTTGTGTCCAGGGAGACAAAGTAAGTTTTTCTTCATATAGTTCCACAGCTAAATGTATGTATTGCACTGTTTAAGGAACTGAGGCTGCTTTGTTCTGTATTATGTTCTATTTACTGGCTGCCTCTCTGTAATTCCGTGGACTCATCGACATTTGGGTCCTCTGGTGCTCCATATGATGCAGCATATGATGATCTCCCTGTTCCAGCAACACAGACTTTGATTGATCATCTCCTGTGGTGGCTGGAGCATCACGATTTGCAGAAAGGTGTCTTTCCACATTCCCAGTTATAAAAACAGCGGATGCGAGCATCAAAGGTTGGGGAGAAGTACTGAACGTCATCTCTGCACAGGGCTAGAGTCTCCATTCCTCTAACTAGTGAGAGCTCAAAGCAGTTTTGGATAGCTCGTCAGAAACGTAAAATCAGGATCTTACTACAGAATGTGGTGGTGAGAACAGAAAATGTGGTAGCTATCTCATGCCTGAAAGCATAATTTGGGACAGGGTATCCCTCTCTGAATCAGTTAGTTCTAAAGTTAAAAAAAACTTAGTGGAGAAGAACTTGGCATCTCTGAAGGCAATTCATTTTTGGGGAGCCAAAAACATAATGGCAGACACCTAAGCACAGAGTTTCACTCCTCCCAAAAGTTAAGAACTACCAGAGAGGTGTTTCAGATAATTTGTCAAATTTTGGGGTATGCCAAAATAGATCTATTTGAAGACAATGCCTTTTTCCTGTTTTTTTTTCAAGACTCAGGGACCAGCATGCTAAAGATGTAGATGGTTTAACATGTCATTGGATATGTGCCTTTCTTTCAGTCCCTCTGACTCCCTCACCTGCTTTTAAGGATTCAGAGGGAGGGATCAGAAGTAATTCTGATATCCCTCTTTCAGCCTTGAAAACATTGGTTTCCTCTGTTGATATCCCAGGTTTAGTTCATGCATATTTCTCAGAGCCCACTTCTTCCTCCTCCTATGTTATCACTTACTTCTCTTCAGAGGTTGATATTAGCAGCTTGCAGATTGAGAGGGAAGGGCTTAGAAAGTTAGGTCTCTCTATGTCTGTGGCAGAATTCATTCAGGCATCTAGGAGATTAGCTACACAGAGGGCATATACACACCATTGGGCCTCTTTTTCTAGAGGATGCGGAGATAATGGTTTCATTCCTGTCCTTGGTTCCCCTGAATCAATATTGGAAGACGGTTTTGACAAGGGGTGGTCTGCAGCTACACTAAGGGGACAATCAGCAGCAATTAGGGCCTTCAGATCTAATTGGAGTTCTCTGTCCAAAGCAGAAAATTAGTTTTAAGACTTTTTAAGGTTTTCTGATGTCTTGAGACCTAAAGGGGGAATTCCTTTCCTAGCATGGGGTCTTCTTCTGTCTTGATCTGTAGTCCCCCTTGTAGGAAAGTAGGATCTGCTTCTCATGGTTACCCCCACATTTTGCTTGATGTTACACTGTTTTTGACTAGTCTGACTGGGATCCTGCTAATCAGGACCCCAGCCTATCTGCTTTCTCCTTAAAATGGTATGCATGTACTTAGGTAAACTCCAGATTAGATACTGGGGTACCATTGTCAGTCCCTAGTGCACATGAACCCAGGGCATAGGTACCCCAGAGGCCTCCCAAGGGCTGAAGTATATATTATGCCACCCAAGAGAGGCCATGCAAAATAGAACTACATGCTTGCCATTACAGCCAGTGTAAGATGGTGCATGCACCACTTACTTTAGATATAGGTTTACTATATCTATAGGCCACTACACTTAAAACCTATCAGTCATACCTCTAGCAGGGCTTGACAATCCATCCTTAAGGCAGGGTGCGTGGTTGTACCTGAGAGGGTGCCCCTGCATGAGCAGAGCCCCTCTGCAGCCTCGGAGACCATTCTCCTGGGTTGTTGTTGACGCAGTCAGACATATAGGTAGAGGTGCATTATATGCTCGCGTAAAATGCTATCTCGAAAACGGCTGCAACAAAACATGTCTTGTTTGGTATCAGACACCATGGAATCATACCTCCACACTGGTAACCGGTGTGGAGGAAGGATTCCACCCTTCTGAAGCAAGCTTTGTGGGGTCACTGATCTTCCCAGTACCAGCCTTCCTGACTTGGACAGAACAAAATGGTTGCTGCCGACCTGAGACACATTTCTGCCCTCCTGCTGCTAATACGAGCTTGAGCAGAGGAAGGCAGGACAATAGGCATCCTGTCACAGGGAGGTGTGACCACCACCCAGACAGGATTTACTGTATTGGAGCGGGGTGGGTGCACTTTCAAAGTGCCTGAAAGTCTGCATCTGGGGCACACTTGGTGTCCCTGTGCCTAATCCAGTTCAAACCAGTCCTGGGAGCTGTTGGCTCCTACTCTGGTGCGAAACTGGACAAAGGACAGGGGAGTATCCTCCCCACTGTCCTGACCCTCCCCTGGGAGGGTCTCCTGAATCTGCCCAACCCTCTCCCGTGGGTAAAAAGGGCTTACCTGGCTGCAGAAACCCTAGATTTGACGTGGACAAGATTCTGATCAAGAAACCACTGACCTTTGACCTTCTGGACCATGGGTACTCACAAACATGTGACCAGGGGCTACAAAGTACAGTCTCTGGTGTGACCGAGGGCCGCATTGATGCCAGTGGGGTGGCGGTAGGGGGTCTGATGGGTCAGGGATTGTGTAAGGAGGTCTAAAAACATGTTAAATAAACAGGCAAGCATTTAGTTGCAGGTTAATAAATGCTTGCCCATTTATTTAACATTTCTTTCTAAACATTATTGCTCAGCAACTAAGCAGCAGCTCATGCTGCTGTGCACCAGGGGGTGTTGAGTTTCAACGGGGTATACCCTGAAAACTGCCTGACCTGGGTCAAAGAGTAAGTACGTTAAGTGAGGGTCAGTGTTTAGACATTATCACAAATGCATACAAAATTTAAATGAGCAAAAGTTCACCACAATGCTATATCACATTTCATTTAAAAAAAAAAAGAATTCTAGAAAATCATTAGGACAATTTTATCATTTCAAAAAAGAATGAATCACTAAATTCAAACAGTTCAAATAGAGAAACGCCAAAGTACATAGGTAACTCTTGTACGTCAAAATTATCTATCTCATAATCAAATTCGAAGGTGCTCTCAGTGAAGAAGAAGAAAGAAGTGATTGGGGTAGGATGGGAGTGTTGAGGTAAGTGTGGGACTGGGTAAAGGTGGTGTGACAATAACACAATCACAAACTGGTTTGAAAAGAGACCTTTACAGTTGAATACGATCCATAGTTCCCTATGTCTCTTCACATATAGGTTGGATTACTCAATATATTTGGATCCTATACTGTGAGGTTGTAGTGTAGTTAGTCTACGTTTCGACTCCGCTGGATTAACAGGCTATTTGCGCCTCATTCTGGAGTCTTCATCAGGACAAAATGGCATTGGAGCACTTCATGAGCGGCCTCAACATGACCGTCTGGGTTGGACTTAAATAAGTTCCTTCATTGCTTGATTAATTAAAGTAGGATCTGGGTTAAACCGGGTATCATTCTCCTGGTTATTCCGCAAGTCGTTCGAGGTTTTATTTAATTGGTGTGTAAGGCGTTGTCAATCCGCCTGTCCGGGTCGCTAGAGTAATCAGGCCCTGATGGTAAATGTAAATGTAAATGTAAAATGGCTTTTGTATAGCGCATTCTATCACTCCAGGGAGCATCTTGGCGCTGTGAGCCACCCCAGAATAGAAAAGGGTGAGTAGGCTGGAACAACTCTCAGAGATCGATCATTACACCAATCCAGGCCGCGTCGGTGAGCGTAAAAACCCAGGTCTTTAGGGCTTTCCTAAACAGAGATTCTGTTGAGATTTGACCAAGTGCGGGAGGAAGTTTATTCCAGGCTCTGGAGCCTAACACTACGATGGATTTTCCACCTTTGGTCGCTAGTCTGAATTTTGGGACCACTAGTAAATTGAGGTGGGAAGATCTCAGGTTTCGGGTTGGCAGATGTTGTTTAAAGTTGTTGGAAAGATATCTAGGTCCTTGTGCATGATAAGCTCTAAAGGTGATGATCAAGATTTTAAACAACAAGCGCTTATGGATGGGAAGCCAGTGGAGGTCACGGAGTGCGGCAGAGGCCGATGATTTCCTGGGCCAGCCCAGGACAAGACGGGCGGCGGCATGCTGGACCATCTGCAACTTGTGGAGCACGGTCTTATTAGCTCCAGCATATAGACTGTTGCAGTAGTCCAGTCTTGATGTGATAAGTGCCACCGCCACCGTCTTTCTCGTGGGCAAAGGAAGGAGATCGAAAAACTTCCTTAGCATGGTGGGTCTGTGCACCGCCATCATCACTGCTTGGATTAGAATGAGCAGAGTTAACACGATCCGCTCGGCTCATTCCTCGAACGACTTGCGGAATAACCAGGAAAATGATAAGAGAAGAGTGCAAGGGGGCCAGAAGGGGACCAGATGTCCTTTGAGTGTGATGCCTGGGGTAGGGTAGAGACCTCCATTGTTTCATTGCAGGAAATGAAATCCTGTACCCAGTCTGCTTCACATAGTGACAGTCCGCTCCCCCAGCTCAGAACTATGCACCTGCTTGCCACGAGCAGTACCACTGAGGCAAACTTCAGAATTGCTTTGGGAATGTCTTTTGTGTACACCAAAAGAACGATTAACAGAGAGAAGGGGAAGACGCAGGGAAAACATTTTAGGCAATGCATCAAATATAGTCCCCCAAGTTGGTAAGCTATTGGTAGCCAGGTGCATGCTAGATTAAAATAATCTGCTATGGGGTGACGGCATCTCAGCATTTCTGGTCCAGTCGCAAGCCCATACTATGCAGTCAGGCAGGTGAATAATATACTCTTTGTAAGAATTTTAAATGAAGAAGCCTCTGTCTACTATTTAGTGAGATCTGTTTTGTCTGCCAGCAGCAGCACTATCTCCAAATGACGCCATCTAGTGATGTGTTATATTCCTTCTCCCAGTGTTCCCTCACCTGTGTTGTTGGGGAACCAACAGATTCCGCGATTGCATTATCGACTAAGTAGCAGTCAGCGGTGGAGAAGTATATACTAACATCAAGGCTTTGAATGTTGATGGAGTTGAGGGAAACATTGTGTAGCGGGCCTGTATCGCTTCCTTAGCCTCCAATAAAAAAAGCTATCCAGGTATAATGTGCCTCCTTTTTAGGTCGAGGACCTAAAGGCTGCGCTTGCGCAGTCTGGGGTCGGAGATTTAATGTCTCTCAGTAGCTCAGTAGATCCCGCCTCCTTGCCCCGTCTCTTCCCCATTGGCTGGCTTCCTAAACGGAGGCCAGCCATTGGTGGAGAGATCTGTCACTCCGATGTAGCCCCGTCCTTTTCGGATTTGGGGGCGTAATTTTTGATGTTCTTTAGACAGTGACGTTGTCTGTCACTCAGAACTTCAAAACTACGCCCCCAAGTCCGAAATTGGCAGTAGGATTCTAAATGCCATTTTCCCCTGATCGTCTCTGCTAGAAGTCGTTGTTACGAAGCTCTTGAAACGGGTAAGTATGTTGTTGTTGTTTTCGTTTAGAGGTAAGCCATGTTTGTTTTTTTAGGCTAATCTTATGTTTCTTTTCTTTTTTTTAGGTCCGCCATGGCCCGTGGCGTCTCCCTGCAGCGACGTGCACCGCTGTGCACGGAGTGGTTCCGATCCGCGGCTCTTTTGCAGTTTGAGGTAAGCTATCTTTTCTTTTGCAATAATCTTATGTTTTTTTTGTCTTTTGTTAGGTCCAACATGGCCCGTGGCGTCTCCCTGCAGCCGTGTGCACCGCTGTGCAGGAAGCTGTTCTGACGGGTATGTATGTTGCTGTTGTTTTCGTTTAGAAATAAGCCATGTTTGTTTTTTTAGGCTACTCTTATGTTTCTTTTCTTTTTTTTAGGTCCGCCATGGCCCGTGGCGTCTCCCTGCAGCGATGTGCACCGCTGTGCACGGAGTGGTTCCGATCCGCGGCTCTTTTGCAGTTTGAGGTAAGCTATCTTTTCTTTTGCAATAATCTTATGTTTTTTTTGTCTTTTGTAGGTCCAACATGGCCCGTGGCGTCTCCCTGCAGCGACGTGCACCGCTGTGCACGGAGTGGTTCCGATCTGCGGCCCGCTGTGCACGGAGTGGCTCCGATCTGCGGCTCTTTTGCAGTTTGAGGTAAGCTATCTTTTCTTTTGCAATAATCTTATGTTTTTTTTGTCTTTTGTAGGTCCAACATGGCCCGTGGCGTCTCCCTGCAGCGACGTGCACCGCTGTGCACGGAGTGGTTCCGATCCGCGGCTCGCTGTGCACGGAGTGGTTCCGATCCGCGGCTCTTTTGCAGTTTGAGGTAAGCTATATTTTCTTTTGCAATAATCTTATGTTTTTTTGTCTTTTGTAGGTCCAACATGGCCCGTGGCGTCTCCCTGCAGCCGTGTGCACCGCTGTGCACGAAGCTGTTCAGACGGGTATGTATGTTGTTGTTGTTTTCTTTTACAAGTAAGCCATGTTTGTTTTTTTAGGCTAATCTTATGTTTCTTTTCTTTTTTCTAGGTCCAACATGGCCCGTGGCGTCTCCCTGCAGCGATGTGCACTGCTGTGCACGGAGTGGTTCCGATCCGCGGCTCTTTTGCAGTTTGAGGTAAGCTATCTTATCTTTTGCAATAATCTTATGTTTTGTTTGTCTTTTGTAGGTCCAACATGGCCTGTGGCTTGTGCACGGAGTGGTTCCGATCCGCGGCTCTTTTGCAGTTTGAGGTAAGCTATCTTTTCTTTTGCAATAATCTTATGTTTTTTTTTGTCTTTTGTAGGTCCAGCATGGCCCGTGGCGTCTCCCTGCAGCCGTGTGCACCGCTGTGCACGAAGCTGTTTAGACGGGTATGTATGTTGTTGTTGTTTTCGTTTAGAAGTAAGCCATGTTTGTTTTTTTAGGCTAATCTTATGTTTCTTTTCTTTTTTCTAGGTCCAACATGGCCTGTGGCGTCTCCCTGCAGCGTCTCCCTGCAGCGATGTGCACCGCCAAATGCCCGTGGGTGAAACCGGGCGCTCGCGCAGCAGCTTCTCTTGCACTATTGCCTCCTCGTGTATTGTTTTTTATTCTGCTGGTCTGTGGTGAGTGTTCCCTGCACTCTCTGCCAGTCCCGTAAAACCTCGCTGCTCCATGTTACCCCCCGAGCATCTTGCCTCTCGCCCCTCCCCCACACTACCATCATGCAGCCTGGTCCTAGCAGTGTGCCATGCAGCTTACTGTGTTGAGTTTACTTTCTTTATGTCCTCGCTGGGTGCCCCCGTCCGATCCCACCAGGAGGTCCCCCTCGCCTGGGGTAGTGGTCTCAGGATAATCCTTTAATGTGTACAAAGTGCTGGCAGACACCCCCCCCTTTCCCTGAGCCTCGCCCGCGCTAGTGCCTGTTGAGTACACATCTCTGTGTGATCTTGGGCGTGCGCAGCGGGGGTGGCTGATGAGCCCTCCGTGTCCTGGTCTGGAGATCTGTGGGGGGGGGGAGGGGTGAAGCCCCACACTGCCTCCTCATAGCGTCTCCCAGATGAAAACTTGCCTTCTAGCCGCTCTGCATTCTGTTCTGCATAGACATGTGATTGCCAGGCGGACCGGCTCAGATATTTCTGCTCTAGAGTTCATTACACCCCCTGGGCCTCTTGAAGCCTTACACTCCCTCCTCATAGCGCCTCCTCGTTGAACACTGGACTTCTAGCCACTCTGAGTTCTGTGTAGACAGGCTCAGACATTCCTGCCCGGCTCTGGAGCTCATTACACCGCCTCCCCCTCTCTTGACGCCACACACTGCCTCCTCACAGCGCCTCCTGGTTTGCCACTGGACTTCTAGCCGCTCTAAATTCTGTGTAGACATGTGACTGCTGGGTCGAACGAGGTCAGACATGTCTGCCCGGCTCTGGGGCTCATTACACACTCTCCAGGTCTCTTTAAGTCCCACACTGCCTCCTCATAGCGCCTCCCGGTTGAACACTGGACTTCTAGCCGTTCTGCGTTCTGGGTAAACATGTGACTGCCGGGGCGGACAGGCTCAGATGTTCCTGCCCGGCTCTGGAGCTCATTACACCCCCGCCCCCCCTTTCTCGGACTGTGGGCCTCTTGAAGCCCCACACTGCCTCTTCATAGCGCCTCCAGGTTGAATGCTGGACTTCTAGCCGATGGAGGTACTGTCAGACATTTCTGCTCGGTTCTGGAGCATATTACACCCTCCCTCCCCCCTCTTCCCCTGACGCTCCACACTGCCTTCTCACAGTGCCTCCTGGTTTGACCTGGACGTTCTACGAAATAGTACTATTAAAGTACCACCACATAATCGGTTCACGTAAGTACAATGGCAAAGGAACCGGATGTTTACATTTGTATCTTATAATGGTGCACCCTTCATTTGCAGTGCCGCAGGGGCAGCTCTAGGGTCATGGTGGCCCTGGGCAGGGAGCGCAAGTAGGGGGCCCTGGAAGAGGGGGTCCGGTGGGGTGGACCCCCCCCCCCCCTCCCGGAGCTCAGGAAGGTGTTTGGAAGTGGAACAGAGCTAGAGGCCGCCAAATCCCTGCAAGGGGCCGCCACGCAAATGTGTATGCATCCTCAGAGGATTATTATATTAAGGATATGTATTGGCGTGGTGGCCCCTGGGGTTTGGTGGCCCTGTGCAGGTGCACAGCTTGCACATGCCTAAGGCCGCCCCTGAGTGCCGCTATTGTGAAAAGGATATGCGTGTTGTCGTCTTCAAAGGACTTAATTTCTTGCTCATTTAGTAGCCAATTAGAGGGCCGTCTAATGTGCTGCTCAGCCATTTTTTAAGTCTACGCGAGTGATTAAGAGCCGTGCGAATATTGTCATATCTCCCTTCCATTCTGGTTACAGTTGCGTGATTAATTTAGTTTTTGGGGCGTTTATTTCACGTATACATCGCTGAAACTGACCGTGCTAAATATCCTAACTGAAAACACACGTTTTGCAGAGAATTAATTGAAAAGAAAGCAAGAAATATTAAATATATTACATTTTCAGTTTTTATTACAAAATGCCAGCAGGTTAAAAATACATTGGGAAGTCTTCGGTTGGGTTATTTCATGAGTCTCTCTAGTACAAGTCGCAGGTAAACACACCGGTTTGACACTAAACTTTAAAGGCACCGTAGGTGTTCCTTTATTAGTTGTGCCTGTATTTGGTGTATTTATTTCTAACTTTTCAGAAAACGGGCTTTTTAAAATATATAGTTTGCTTGTCGACCTAAAGGGACTACACTCAGCTGCAGTTTCCGGTTCGTGAATATTAGTCCTTCGGTCTCCACCTCAGGAGTCATTTCAAAGCAGCCATTGTCTGCTGGAGCGTCATCCCATGCATCGCGCAGCATCGGCCCACCTCGGAGGCAGCATGGCGGAAGGTAACATCAGGGAATGGGTTGGCTCGGACACTTCTGCTGTTTATGGATTGTAGCCTGCAATATCGGGAAAGGAGTATTTGTGATGCGGAGTAACTGCTTGCACAAGCCCCTGTGTTCGAACTCTGGTGGGGCCTAGCCAGACTTTCATCATTAGGAGGACGATAAAATAAGTAATCTGGGGAGTGAACTAATGCGTTAAGACAATTCCGTTTCTACCATACACTGTAAATAATCACAACTATTGTCAGTTCAGTGTACTGTTCCAGTCCGCCTGAACAATTACTGTCCCAGGGCAAAGCCTACTTACTTAATTAACACACTACATGGAGCAGCGGAAAGGTGCAATTCTATAGCAGTGTGCGTGCACCTCTGAGGGTTTGGAAGGCGATTAAAGATTTTGTATAACAACTGTCTTACATGTTTGGATTACACTTAGATATTACATTTTACATCTTCACAGAATTTAGGCACAAGCGGATCAAATCTTCTTCACAAAACCACATAATTCTCCAACTTCCAGAGTCATCAACTTCGCCACTAAAATGCATCCTGTATCTCGAATTTTGTATTATTGTAATAAATAGATTATTGTTTTAGAAATATTTCATACTCAGTTCTGTCAAGAGCTTTGTCTTAATATATCTAGTAATTCAAAAAGAATGTGCACTTATAATTATGTTTTTCCCTCGGTGACTATGACTGTCATATCAAATATCCCCCTTTTTTCCTTCCAGTATTGGACAGGGTTATCCTAAAATGATGTCCGCCGCCAGAATTCATTGTGGAATAATGGCAAGGGGGTAGGGTTTAGTTCGCCACTACCTAAAGTCCAAGTAATGTGGTGCAACCTGTGATGATTCCCATGCCTGAGCGTGGGTGAAGGTAATGTGCATTGCCTTATGTATAATTTACCCAACAGCCAAAATTCTCGTAATGTATCTACCCGCATTTTAGTGGTTCAAGAAACGTGCTTTCTTCCCCAACTGCTAACAAAGATTGGTACATAACTCTCTCTACCTCACTACTCCACTCTATCTATCTCACTACCTCACTATTTCACAACTTCTCTCTCTCAAAACCTCACTACCTCCCTCTCTCACTATCTCACTCTTTAGCTCACAACCTCACAACTTCACTCTCTCTCTCTAACTCACTACCTCAATCACTCTCTATCTCACTACCTCACTCTTTTTATCTCTTTAACTCATTTTCACTCTCTCTTTCACTACCTCTCTCTCTATCTCACTACATCACAACATCACACTCTGCTTATATCTCACTACCTCACAACATCCCTCTCCCTCACTACCTCACTCTTTCACTACCTCACTCTCTCTATCTCACTACCTCACTCTCTATCTACCTCACTCTCTCTCTCACTATCTCACTCTCTCTATTTCAATACCTCACTCTCTCTCTGCTAATGCAATAGGTATCACATATGCAAAAAAATAAGCTAATGCCAATAGAAATGACAATGCCATTTATTTAGGGATACAAAAAAGATAAAAAAAATATTGAGCAATACCAATAGCTCTACCTATAATATTGCCGAGACCATTGCATTGTAAATGCTTGTTGTTGAAAAGCTTCTAGCCTTAAAAAAACTACCCTCAGGAAGCAAATCTTCCAATGTTTTGAGGTTCAGTGAACACAGCTGGTCCTGTGCTTTTGGTTTGAAGGTGAGAGGGATGATAGGGTATTGTGTAAACGGAGCCATTGAGACAAAATATCAGTGACATTAGCTAATTTAGATATCTCATGCTAGGCGTAGGACATGCATGCACTACACTAGAATTTAGACAAGGGTGGGACACTTTTTGAGCAATGGTTGTGGTCAGTGCAATAGTGCCTGCCATATCTCGGTCAATAGAATAAAATGGTAATTTATATTCTTGGTACAAAAAATATTAAGGATATTTTGCTTGAAGCACCAGGGAAATAAGATTCTATAGGGGGGGGGGGGCAGAACTCCTCCTCTATCATACGGAAGTACTTAAGTCTCCCAGCATATTCTCAGTTGCTGGCCAACCACATGAACCTGATAAAAACTGAACGAATGGTTGTAAAAAAAAGGTTTTAGCGAGCGGTAGTGGGATACTGGTTTATACAGAAAGCAGGAAAGGTAAAAACACTATTTTAATTACAGCTATACATCTGCCAATGAATATAGGGAGCTTGGCTCAGTGCTCAGCCCATGTTTTTCTTTGGTTTTTCTTTTCTGGATAACAGTGTAGTAGTTAGCAGGGATCACCAGTACTAGGTCCCGATGGACCATAATTCCCAAATAATGAGTAGATAATTCGCTCCAGCAACGACGTAAGGTAATAGTTGTCCTAATAGTTGCTGCGTTGAGAGATTTGAGATTTAAACCAATTAGTTTTGAGGTTTAAATAGAGTCCAAATCTTGTCACCTCTTTCAAGATAGGATTACGGTTGGTATCTACATTTACATATACCATGATGTCGTCCGCATATACGTGGATTAAATAGCTTTTCCCTGCAACAGATGAGCTGCGATGTCCATGCTGCAATAGCAGCGGCGACAGAGGGCAGCCATGCCCGGCGCCTCTGGCTATGGAGATAGGGGATTTCATAACACCTTGGCTGATGGGTGAGTACAGAGCAGGCGTATTCGCCCCAATAAATCCTGCCCAAGGCCCATAGGTGGGAGCGTTTCGAACATATATGGGCCCGCTAGGGAGTCAAAGGGCCATATGTATCAAGGGCAAATGCGTTCCCAAACGCCAAAATTCACAGAATTTCGGCGTTTGCAAACGCATTTTCACAAAATGTCATGTATCACACAAATCTGCATGCAAAATAAGAAATCCCAAAATTTGTGATTCCTTATTTTGAGATTGCATTTAAGGAATCGCAAATTTTGCGATTCCTTAAATGCAATGTAAGAAGCCAAAAAAATGTGCAAAATGTCCTTAAGGAATCGCAAATTACCACCAACTTCTAGTTGGTGGTAAGCTGCGAATTCCTTGAAAAATGCACATTTTTGCATTTTTCAAAGTGCCATGTGACGCACATACATGCCCTTAGGGCATGTATGTGCGTCACATGTGCACCCATGCATATTTCAGGGTGCAAAAGGGTGTCCTTTGGACACCCCTGCACCCTTGAAATTATTCTCAAATTGCGATTAGCAAAGTTCCCATTCATTCCTATGGGCCTCCTGTCCATAGAAATGAACGGGAAAGTATTCCTTAATTGCGATTCGCAATTTGCTAATCACAATTAAGGAATTTTAAGAAATCGCAAAAAAATTTGATTTTGTTCATACATACCTATTTGTGATTCTCAAATAGCGATTTCTTAAAAATCGCTATTTGGGAATCGCAAATCAGGTTGATGATACATATGGCCCAAAGTCTCTTAGGCATCGGATAAAACTGCTGCAAAAGGGGGGTCAGGGTCGATTTTCTGCAACAGCGCATAAAAGCTTCTGAGGTTGTCGCAGTAGATCTGGCAGGGACAAATCCTGATTGTTCAGGAGTGAAAGCTGTTTTCACTTACGAGTGTAGCCCATTGGCTATTGTTTTTGCAAGTATTTTTGTGTCTAGATTAAACAGTGGACGAGGTCTGTGGGATGAACAATCCTCAGGGAGTTTTCAGGGTTTCAGAAATATGGATATTATCTCTTCACACTATGTAGGAGGAAGTACACCCCGGGTTCGGGACTTCCTGTACATTTCCAGAGTTTTAGGGGCCAGGAGTTCTGAATATTCTTTAAAACACTCTACTATGAGTCCATCCAATCCTGCAGCTTTTCCTCCGGGCAGACGGGAGAGACTTTAGTGTGGTGATAACCTTTTCTGTGACTAGGGGCAAATTGAGCATCTCTCGCTCACTGCTTCGTGGCCTCTTCAAGGTACTCACTTGGGGATGTAATCTGGACGGAGGGGCAGATGTATCAACATCCAGAATTGCGAATCTCAAATATCGATTTTTTAGAAATCGCTCTTTGAGATTTGCAAATTGGTATGTATGAAGAAAATCACATTTTTTTCCGATTTCTTAAAATTCCTTAATTGCGATTTGCAAATTGCGAATCGCAATTAAGGAATAATTTCCCATTCATTTCTATGGGCCAGGAGGCCCATAGGAATGAATGTGAAGTTATTCTAAAATTTGCAATTCACAATTTGAGAATCGCAAATTGAGAATCATTTCAAGGCTGCAACGGTGTCACAAGGACAGCCTGATGCACCCCTGAAATTCACATGTGTGCGCACATAGCGCACATACATGCCCTAAGGGCATGTATGTGCGTCACATGGCACCTTCACAAACGCAAAAAAGTGCTTATGCAAAAGAAGGAAATTTGCGATTTCTTAATGAGAAATTGCACAACTTGGGTGCTTCATACATTGCATTTAAGGAATCGCAAAATGTGCTATTCCTTAAATGCAATCGCAAAATAAGGAATCGCAAATTTGCGATTCCTTATTTTGCACTCAAATTTGCTACATACATACCATTTAGCGAAAATGCGAATTTCGGCGTTTGCGAACCCATTTGAGCTTCATACATATTTGCACTATAGAAATCTGTGTGATATTCTTTGAAAGAGTTGAGGCTACCCTCAGTCTGAGTGTGTTCTGTGCCGGAGGTTTCTAGGACCTCCAAAATGACATTAGAGATCCAGGAATGATTAAGGAACCTGGCTAATGAGCGTCCTGGTCTCCCACATCTCTGTACCTCATGGCTCTAGCATACTTATTTCAAAATGTCATTTCTCTATCATCTGCCTCTTCTTTGTAGAGCAGGATGGAGGAATGGATATGAGGGAGCAGTGCATGACGGGGAGTCCTGTCATAGCCTACTTCTGCATGCCCAGGCATTTCAGAGTCTTTTCTAGTCCATGAAGGGGATGTTGTATTGATCGGAGCACGCCCGACTGCTTGGAAATCCATATTCCACATATGTAGACTTTTAACGCCTCCAACAATGAAGAATAGCTATCTACTACTGTTCCTTCATTTAGTTCGAAATAATTCTGAACGGCCTGTTGCACTTCATCTCGAAGAACTCTAGCCAAGCCGAGGAGGTATATAGTCCTTTCTGAAAGACCTTGATGGCCACGTATTTTATACCAACAACGCAACTATTCCATTCATTGTTTTAATTTTATTGTCCTGAAAATTATTGCAGGAGTTCACTTCCCTGATCTATGACGTTTTCATTCCTTTGGGCAAAAGTCTAAATTATCATTTTAAGCATTAAATACAGACATTGATAAATAAAGCACACCAAAATTATCATTAGACATAGATGTATTCCCGTATTTGTTAGTCCATCCTGGAGGCTGTAATGCTTTGGCGCCTGCACTCTGTTGATGTTTTTGTGAACTTTTCTTGCATTCGCTCGCATCTTTTTATGTTAACCAAAAAGGAGGCCCTGCTTCTAAGCCCGACTCACAGACGCAGTCAACACAAGGCTCGATTTCTCCGAGGCATTGTCCCCAATTGTGCTTCCAGTCCTGGGCTTTGTGTTTGTAAACCATTTTTGTGCAATTTAACTAAACCACGAAAGAATGTATTGATTTAATGAATCCATAAAAGGGCTTCCCATTGGACTAACTCACAAATCAACCTGCATAAATCTATCGGGCTCAATCATTCATTCCATAGACCAACTAATATCACCAAGATAAAACCTAAAAATGTATATAAACAGCTATTAATTTTATTTGTATATATATATATATATATATATATATATATATATATATATATATTATTTTTACATTGGTTAAAAGACAATATATTTAAACAACATATATTATCTTAAAGAGATCACAGTGGTCTTCGCTAAACAAATAAAGAGCCACAAATGGTAAAAAGACAGTTACAAAGATTTAATAAACATTCATAACCACATTTGTACATAAAGGGAGAATACATCAGACAATTCATTTTGTCAAAAAAAATGACACCAATCACAAATAAATCCTCACCCTTTGAGACCGATATATGTATGCAAATTGGTTTGTGAGCCCAAGGGGAAGATTTTTATTGACTTACTGTCGGGTTGGTGCCCTGCCCCTTTGGGAAAGGAGGGCCCCTCTCATCCTCTTTTGGATCTGATTTCACAAATGACAACGCTAGGCTGTATAAGTGTAGTTGGTGACATCAAGCCATCTGGTCACCATATAGACATATATTCTCATCTATCACACACCTGTACACAATATTACTCTATGTGCATGTGGGCGTCCATTATGGAAAGCTGGTAATTCCCGATGGGAGGCGATAAGTGTCCTTACTGGATTCATAACTGTTGCAGTATTACCGCACCCAGAATACTTGGGTGAAGTAATACTGCTTGGTTTTTGGGGGGGGGGGGGGGGGGTGGGGGGGGGGGGTAAAATCCTTCATGGAAAACTTTGTCTGTGGTAATTACAGTAAATTACAAGTTTATAATTCCCTATTGCAAAGGAGTCTACAGGAAATCAACTTTTGAACCCCCAGTAACAGTGGGATCTGGTATTACCGAGAGCACTGGCATCTGTAATAAGAGGTGCGGTAATACCAGCCCCTTTTTGCCGGTCTATACATAATGGCGGCCTTGGTGGTTTGACTTTGGCTTTAATGTGGAAGTATGTTAATGCACACTTACCATTTAGAGTGCATAGTTATGGTGGACATCAGTGCTGAGTTAAGGTAGCTGTGCAGTCCTACATTATGAATTCCGCCCCTCCCCCCAAAAGCCAGCCTCTTTTTTTCTAGTGAATATTAAAGGCTTGCGTTGTGGCATTTCTTGCGAGGCTCCAGACCGGTGGATTCAACAAAGCGAACGATGGCTAGTTTCAAAAGGGAATAATTTCAAACAGCTGAGTTCCACCAGTCAAAAAAAAAATGTCATATTAAGCTCGTAGTTCGGAGTATGTTAATGTTGTTGAAATTCCATTCCAATGATGCAGGTTAGACAGGTTTATTCATCTCCTCAACCTATCCCATTTTGACGAGCTCCACTAATGAACCACAGGGTTATTAAAGGTGTTCGTTCACAGGTGCCCCAACAGCTCAAAGTAACACTTAATCAGGGCCGAAGGGACTCCACTCCGACCCTGGGCTTTACCACTGGGGCTTCTCTTAATGCCAGGATTACTTCCTCCAAGGTGATATACAAATCCGGTGAGTTAGCTAGTCTGGCTCTTAGCTGACCCATAAGGCTCCCGTCATTATCAAGATGATAAATACATATAAAATGAGAACCATTCGGATCCAGAGACATTGCAACAAAGGAGAGGATTTGATGGAGCATCTCTGGATTTAATCCTATTCACCTGTTCCCCCAAAATCTTAGTGTTTTTGAACTGGGAGGCGAGCTCCGAGTCATCCCAGTCCTTCTGAATCAACTTCTTGTCCATGCTCCTAATGGCGCATTTATATGCCTTGCGGGCCTCACACACCGCGGGGGGGGGGGGGGGGGGGGGGGTCCTTGGGTTTCTCAGCTGGAGCCTTACCAAGCCTACAGTGGGCTACAGAGCAACGATTATCAAATCACAGAGCCTTTCTGGCCTATTCTCAACAGGTTGCCTGTAGCATGAAATATCAAGTATGGAATATTTTGCTACCTTATACTGTAATTAAAATAATGAGGGCAAAAATATCAAAAGGTTTGTACATAGAGGGAAGTATAGATACACTGATATATATATATATATATATATACATACCTTGACTATATATATATATATTTATATATATATATATTTTTAAGGTACATATATAAGGCGTTAGGAACAGATAATTTATGCATACTTACTCTTCCATACTTTTGTCCTACATAATTTGGCAAGGATATTAACATAGCACAATACTTCATATGTGTGATTTTACGGAACTGCACCCGTAAACCTATACAGTAAAGCACCTCCAGGAGTTTGGTAATGCGCTTGCATTTTTTAGGCTCATTTTTGCTAACTCGTTCTGTTGCCTCTGTTATGTTTTGTTATATAGTTTTCTAATGCGCACAGCTACTCCAAAGAGTGTCCCGGCGCGAGCTCAGAGGGAATGCGATGCACATTAGTACTAAACAAAGAGATAGGTTTTTAACTGTTTTTTAAAAGCAGCAGGATCTTTAGTGTTGCGAAGTGCAAACGGAAGGGCGTTCCATGCCTGAGCCGCCATAACGGCAAGGGAGCAGCCCCCAAGCCTGTGCCGAGAGAAGAGGGGAACCTTTGCCCGGTGAAGAGCAGAGGAGCTTAGTAATATCCCTGGAACGTAACAAGAAAAACGTACCTGCAAATAAGTTGGCCCAAGACCATACAGAGCACGGTGGGCAATGGTAATAGATTTGAATTTCACCCAGGCCGCCATGGGAAGCCAGTGGAGAGAACGAAGATGACCTCGCACACTGCTTCTTAAGGGAATGTCTAACAGGAGTCGAGCCTCCGTATTTTGCACCACTTGGAGTTGGTTAAGGGAGTATGCCGTAATCCCCACATAAAGAGCATTAGCATAATCCAGGCGTGAAAGAATGAGCGCACGGACAACTGTCTCTTTCGCCGCCCGAGGGAGAAGTGAAAGAAATCTTCTCAAGATGTTGAGGAGACCAAAGCAACACCCTGAAAGTCTCTTGACTTGGGTGACAAATGATAAATTATCCTCAGACCAAACTCCTAAGTCCTTAGCAGTAAAAACCACCGCAATGGAGCGCACACCGCTAGCCCCTCCTCCGGATCGCCCCTCGGGATTCTGGTACTTGTAGTTCAGTAGTGGATCACCCAGGTGGGTGCAAGTCGGTACTTGTTGGACTGATGAATCTCTAGACCCGATACATGTCCCGGGTTTTTGGGTATCGCCCGAGACATGGCTCGGGTTTCGGGATAACTTCCCTCATCAGTAGAGAAAATGGTTTAGGGGTGGAGGAGAAGGCCGCCAAACAACAGTCAATGGCCTCGATGCCCGAACCGGCACGCAGGGCAGCATCCAGGAGCCCGTCGGCTCAAAGCTCAAGGGAGCCAATTAGTAAAAACCACCGCAATGGAGCGCACACCGCTAGCCCCTCCTCCGGATCGCCCCTCGGGATTCTGGTACTTGTAGTTCAGTAGTGGATCACCCAGGTGGGTGCAAGTCGGTACTTGTTGGACTGATGAATCTCTAGACCCGATACATGTCCCGGGTTTTTGGGTATCGCCCGAGACATGGCTCGGGTTTCGGGATAACTTCCCTCATCAGTAGAGAAAATGGTTTAGGGGTGGAGGAGAAGGCCGCCAAACAACAGTCAATGGCCTCGATGCACGAACCGGCACGCAGGGCAGCATCCAGGAGCCCGTCGGCTCAAAGCTCAAGGGAGCCAATTAGTAAAAACCACCGCAATGGAGCGCACACCGCTAGCCCCTCCTCCGGATCGCCCCTCGGGATTCTGGTACTTGTAGTTCAGTAGTGGATCACCCAGGTGGGTGCAAGTCGGTACTTGTTGGACTGATGAATCTCTAGACCCGATACATGTCCCGGGTTTTTGGGTATCGCCCGAGACATGGCTCGGGTTTCGGGATAACTTCCCTCATCAGTAGAGAAAATGGTTTAGGGGTGGAGGAGAAGGCCGCCAAACAACAGTCAATGGCCTCGATGCCCGAACCGGCACGCAGGGCAGCATCCAGGAGCCCGTCGGCTCAAAGCTCAAGGGAGCCAATTAGTAAAAACCACCGCAATGGAGCGCACACCGCTAGCCCCTCCTCCGGATCGCCCCTCGGGATTCTGGTACTTGTAGTTCAGTAGTGGATCACCCAGGTGGGTGCAAGTCGGTACTTGTTGGACTGATGAATCTCTAGACCCGATACATGTCCCGGGTTTTTGGGTATCGCCCGAGACATGGCTCGGGATTCGGGATAACTTCCCTCATCAGTAGAGAAAATGGTTTAGGGGTGGAGGAGAAGGCCGCCAAACAACAGTCAATGGCCTCGATGCCCGAACCGGCACGCAGGGCAGCATCCAGGAGCCCGTCGGCTCAAAGCTCAAGGGAGCCAATTAGTAAAAACCACCGCAATGGAGCGCACACCGCTAGCCCCTCCTCCGGATCGCCCCTCGGGATTCTGGTACTTGTAGTTCAGTAGTGGATCACCCAGGTGGGTGCAAGTCGGTACTTGTTGGACTGATGAATCTCTAGACCCGATACATGTCCCGGGTTTTTGGGTATCGCCCGAGACATGGCTCGGGTTTCGGGATAACTTCCCTCATCAGTAGAGAAAATGGTTTAGGGGTGGAGGAGAAGGCCGCCAAACAACAGTCAATGGCCTCGATGCCCGAACCGGCACGCAGGGCAGCATCCAGGAGCCCGTCAGCTCAAAGCTCAAGGGAGCCAATTAGTAAAAACCACCGCAATGGAGCGCACACCGCTAGCCCCTCCTCCGGATCGCCCCTCGGGATTCTGGTACTTGTAGTTCAGTAGTGGATCACCCAGGTGGGTGCAAGTCGGTACTTGTTGGACTGATGAATCTCTAGACCCGATACATGTCCCGGGTTTTTGGGTATCGCCCGAGACATGGCTCGGGTTTCGGGATAACTTCCCTCATCAGTAGAGAAAATGGTTTAGGGGTGGAGGAGAAGGCCGCCAAACAACAGTCAATGGCCTCGATGCCCGAACCGGCACGCAGGGCAGCATCCAGGAGCCCGTCGGCTCAAAGCTCAAGGAGTTGGTTAAGGGAGTATGCCGTAATCCCCACATAAAGAGCATTAGCATAATCCAGGCGTGAAAGAATGAGCGCACGGACAACTGTCTCTTTCGCCGCCCGAGGGAGAAGTGAAAGAAATCTTCTCAAGATGTTGAGGAGACCAAAGCAACACCCTGAAAGTCTCTTGACTTGGGTGACAAATGATAAATTATCCTCAGACCAAACTCCTAAGTCCTTAGCAGTGCTGCTGCTAGAAGGTGGTGACGGGAACTCAGACGGCCAGATTAAATCTCTAAAACCAGGGGGAAAATTGCCATACAAGAGAATCTCCAACTTATCTTCATTACATTTCAATTGGGCGCCCGCGAGCCACTTAAATACCGAAGACAGGCAGGATTGAACAGAAGCCACAGATTCATCTCCCTTTTTCCAGGTGAAAAGTAGCTGGGTGTCGTCAGCATAAGCGCTCTTAGCCCCCAAAGCCTCAGCCAGCACGACTATATGAGTAAGATAGATATTAAACAAGAGGCGGCTAAGGGACGATCCCTGGGGGACCCCAGTAGTAACCAGCAGAGGGGTAGACTCTGCTGGTGGTAACCAGACTTGTTGCACCCGACCCTCCAGCAAGGACCTGATCCACCACCAGGCCGACCCTGATATACCAATCTCTGACAGTAGGTCAAGCAGCAAAGAATGGGGTACCGTATCAAATGCAGCAGAGAGGACGAGCAGCACTAAGGCTGCTCTCCCGCCGGCATCGAGGCACTCTCCAATAGCCTCAGCTACTTCCACCAAAGCCAATTCAGTACTGTAAGAAGACCGAAAGCCCGACTGAGCTGGGTGCAGAATGTCCTCTCCACGAACTCAGTCAACTGTCTATTCACCACCTTCTCACAGACTTTGGTGAGACTAGGCAGAAGAGAAATGGGCCTATAGTTCCCAGGAATCAAGGGATTGAGGGCCAGCTTTTTTAATAATGGAAGGATTTTAGCCTGCTTCCAGCTATCTGAGACTCTGGCTTCACGCAGAGAGTCATTTATAATGTTATTCACCACAGGATTATACTCGCTGAGACGACAAGAGCGTTCCAGTTTTTTGCAATCTTCTTTTAATGAGGACAGCTCAGCGGTATACCACGGTTTAGAGGGAGTCTCCCTAGTGTGCCTGGCCGAAGTAGGTATAGCAATGGTAGTCATGGCAGAAGAGACCCAGTTGGTAAAAGCCAGGAGGCTCTGTTCCAAATACAGTGAAAGTACCGGCCTGCAGGCGGTCAGGGCCCTTACAAATTCAGAAGGCTCAATTCTTTTATATGATGATTTACAAGAAGCAAGAGTAGGCATGCTGGCTGCAGCCACCTCCCCCTCCCAGGAGAAGAAAGTCAGGTGATTATCGGCCCAGCAGATTGGAAGGGGGTCAGCAGCTGTAATGGGAAAGTTAGAGCAGATGGGGTCAAGAATATGGCCCCCTTGATGGGTCGGCCGAAAAATCCATTGAGAAAGATGGGCGAGCTGAAGGGCATCAAGGAACTCCAGAGAGTCCATAGAATCCATCTGATCAACATTTATATTAGCTAAAGTCAAGGGCTTCACACTCACCCCAGGCACTAGAATCACACTTAAGAAGGTCCCACTTCTCTTTAAACATAATAGCCACACCACCCCCCCTTCCCAACATGCGGTTCACTCTACACACCTTATAACCCCCGGGAGTGGCCAATGAAATAATAGGATCAGAAGAGCTGTCCAACCAGGTCTCCGTAATGAACAGAAGATCCAGAGAATTGTCAGACAGCAACTCAACTACATCAAGGTAATGTTCTTTTAACGAGCGGGCATTTATCAGAGCGGCCGAGATGGTAAACGCCTCCATGGTCCTAATCATGGAGGCGGAATCCAAACAAAGTCTAAAGCCACAAGCAACACAGAGAAAATCCTCATTTAGAGATAGATCAGGAAACACATGGTGACTGCAGATTGCTGACCTTAAAAGCCTTAACGACTCACTGGAGAAGCACCGTCTGTCCGAAGAGGCAAAAGGCCAGCCTGCAGCTTTCGGGACGCTGATGGGCGCAGACGGGCTTGCCTTAGGCGCGTCTTCGGCGTGCCAGCGGCGCACCCGCTGTGCGAACGTGCAGCTTGCATCTTTATAGAGCCGGTAGCCAGAACAACTAGAGAGCGCCCAACACAACAAAAATAGAGTCTCTCACTGGCTTGCCGGTAAAAGGAAGTGAGGAAAACCCCAACCAGCTGATTAAAGTGGCAGGTATTACAAGTTCATTTAAAATGCAATACATAAAATAGTGATTAAAAACAAGCTAAAAAGGATGACAGTTAACAAATTCTATCTAGCAGCAGAGTTTAACAGAAGTAGCATGTGCAAATTAGAACAGCGTTACATCAGCCCCTCGACCACCTGCGAACGTGCAGCGTGCATTTTATAGAGCCGGTAGCCAGAACAACTAGAGTGTGCCCAACAAAACAAATATTGCATCTCTCACTGGCTAGCCGGTAAAAGGAAGTGAGGAAAAAACCCGACCAGCTGATTAAAGTGGCAGGGATTAGAAGTTCATTTAAAATGCAATACATAAAATAGTGATTAAAAACAAGCTAAAAAGGATGACAGTTAACAAAGTCTATGTAGCAGCAGTACAGAAGTGGCATGTGCAGACTAGAACAGCGTTACATCAACCCCTCGAGCACCTGCGAACGTGCACCGTGCATCTTTATAGAGCCAGTAGCCAGAACAACTAGAGAGCGCCCAACACACCAAAAATGGTGTCTCTCACTGGCTTGCCGGTAAAAGGAAGTGAGGAAAAAACCCCGACCAGCTGATTAAAGTGGCAGACATTAGAAGCCCATTTAAAATGCAATACATAAAATAGTGATTAAAAACAAGCTAAAAAGGCTGACAGTTAACAAATTCTATCTAGCAGCAGTACAGAAGTAGCATGTGCAAATAAGAACAGCGTTACATCAGCCCCTCGACCACCTGCGAACGTGCAGCGTGCATTTTATAGAGCCGGTAGCCAGAACAACTAGAGAGCGCCCAACAAAACAAGCATTGGAAATGCAATAGGTCTCGCAGCATTAGAGTTAGTGCTTTTAGAATTGTTTATGGGTTTTTTTGTAAATCTTTAGCATTTTTGTTTCCTGTAGCCAATGCTAAAGAATTAAAAAAAAAGCCATAAACATTTCTAAAAGCTCTAACTCAAATGCTCCGAGACCTATTGCACTGTGTGAGGGTGAGGGGTTGAGGGTGAGTGAGGGTGAGGGTGGGTGAGGGTGAGTGAGGGTGAGGGGTTGAGGGTGAGTGAGAGTGAGGGTGAGTGAGGGTGAGTGAGAGTGAGGGTGAGTGAGGGTGAGAGTGAGTGAGGGTGAGGGTGAGTGAGGGTGAGTGAGGGTGAGTGAGGGTGAGGGTGAGGGTGGGTGAGGGTGAGTGAGGGTGAGGGTGAGTGAGGGAGGGTGAGGGTGAGTGAGGGTGAGTGAGGGTGGGTGAGGGTGAGGGTGAGTGAGGGTGAGTGAGGGTGAGGGTGAGTGAGGGTGAGGGGTTGATGTTGAGGGGTTGAGGGTGAGAGGGTGAGTGAGGGGTTGAGGGTGAGTGAGGGTGAGGGTGAGTTAGGGTGAGGGGTTGAGGGTGAGTGAGGGTGAGGGGTTGAGGGTGAGTGAGGATGAGTGAGAGTGAGGGTGAGTGAGGGGTTGAGGGTGAGTGAGGGTGAGTGAGGGTGAGTGAGGGTGGGTGAGGGTGAGGGGTTGAGGGTGAGTGAGGGTGGGTGAGGGTGAGTGAGGGTGAGTGAGGGTGAGGGGTTGAGGGTGAGTGAGGATGAGTGAGAGTGAGGGTGAGTGAGGGGTTGAGGGTGAGTGAGGGTGAGTGAGGGTGAGTGAGGGTGAGTGAGGGTGAGGGTGAGAGTGAGGGTGAGGGGTTGAGGGTGAGTGATGGTGGGTGAGGGTGAGTGAGGGTGAGGGGTTGAGGGTGAGTGAGGGTGAGGGGTTGAGGGTGAGGGGTGAGGGTGAGTGAGGGTGAGTGAGGGTGAGTGAGTGAGGGGTTGAGGGTGAGTGAGTGAGGGGTTGAGGGTGAGTGAGGGTGAGTGAGGGTGAGTGAGGGTGGGTGAGGGTGGGTGAGTGAGGGTGAGTGAGGGTGAGGGTGGGTGAGTGAGGGTGAGTGAGGGTGAGTGAGTGTGAGTGTGGGTTAGTGAGGGTGAGTGAGGGTGAGTGAGGGTGAGTGAGGGTGAGTGAGGGTGAGTGAGGGTGAGTGAGGGTGAGTGAGGGTGAGTGAGGGTGGGTGAGGGTGGGTGAGTGAGGGTGAGTGAGGGTGAGTGAGGGTGAGTGAGGGTGAGTGAGGGTGAGTGAGGGTGAGTGAGGGTGACTGAGGGTGAGTGAGGGTGAGTGAGGGTGAGTGAGGGTGAGTGAGGGTTAGTGAGGTGAGGGGTTGAGGGTGAGTGAGGGTGAGTGAGGGTGAGTGAGGGTGAGTGAGTGAGGGGTTGAGGGTGAGTGAGGTGAGGGGTTGAGGGTGAGTGAGGGTGAGTGAGGGTGAGTGAGGGTGAGTGAGGGTGAGTGAGGGTGAGGGGTTGAGGGTGAGTGAGGATGAGTGAGAGTGAGGGTGAGTGAGGGGTTGAGGGTGAGTGAGGGTGAGTGAGGGTGAGTGAGGGTGAGTGAGGGTGAGTGAGGGTGAGTGAGAGTGAGAGTGAGGGTGAGGGGTTGAGGGTGAGTGAGGGTGGGTGAGGGTGAGTGAGGGTGAGTGAGGGTGAGGGGTTGAGGGTGAGTGAGGGTGAGGGTGAGTGAGGGTGAGGGGTTGAGGGTGAGTGAGGGTGAGTGAGGGGTTGAGGGTGAGTGAGTGAGGGGTTGAGGGTGAGTGAGGGTGAGTGAGGGTGAGTGAGGGTGGGTGAGGGTGGGTGAGGGTGGGTGAGGGTGGGTGAGGGTGGGTGAGTGGGGGTGAGTGAGGGTGAGTGAGGGTGGGTGAGTGAGGGTGAGTGAGGGTGAGTGAGGGTGAGTGAGGGTGAGTGAGGGTGGGTGAGTGAGTGTGAGTGAGTGGGGGTGAGTGTGGGTGAGTGGGGGTGAGTGAGGGTGAGTGAGGGTGAGTGAGGGTGAGTGAGGGTGAGTGAGGGTGAGTGAGGGTGAGTGAGGGTGGGTGAGGGTGGGTGAGTGAGGGTGAGTGAGGGTGAGTGAGGGTGAGTGAGGGTGGGTGAGGGTGGGTGAGTGAGGGTGAGTGAGGGTGAGTGAGGGTGAGTGAGGGTGAGTGAGGGTGAGTGAGGTGAGGGGTTGAGGGTGAGTGAGGGTGAGTGAGTGAGGGGTTGAGGGTGAGTGAGGTGAGGGGTTGAGGGTGAGTGAGGGTGAGTGAGGGTGAGGGTGAGTGAGGGTGAGTGAGGGTGAGGGTGAGTGAGGGTGAGTGAGGGTGAGTGAGGGTGAGTGTGGGTGAGGGTGAGGGGTTGAGGGTGAGTGAGGGTGAGTGAGGGTGAGTGAGGGTGAGTGAGGGTGAGGGGTTGAGGGTGAGGGGTTGAGGGTGAGGGGTTGAGGGTGAGGGGTTGGGGTTGAGGGGTTGGGGTTGAGGGGTTGAGGGTGAGGGGTTGAGGGTGAGGGACTGACTGCTGGCATCTGGCGAGAAAACTCTATGCAGCGGCAAAACAGCCTGAGCAGACCCAGCGGTGGCCATATCCAACGAAGGAGCGCACTGGCGGCGACGTCCTGCTTCAGGCTGGCTCTCCCAGGATGGTAGCCTGGTGCAGTGCAGTCCTATTGTGTTGCACCTCCGCCTCTGTCTAATCCCCGTTCTGCTATCTTGGAGCGAATGGCAGCATGTGAGGCCACCGGGCTAGATGACCGAAGGTCATGGCTCACCTGAGTTGCATGAGGGAGCTTACAGGCCGGAGAGAAATCGTGGCGCCTTTGGACTGGACTCAGCAGCCTCGACACTTGGGGAGGGGCAGAGGCAGCGAGTACACACTTTGGGGAGGATCCCCTTACTAACAGAGCACAGCAGAGGACGTGGTGCGGGCCGCTGCTCGGGCCCCCGTATACCAGAGCTGAACAGTGAGCACACACGGACGCTAGGAAGTGAGGCCAGAAATAATACGCTGCTCTTTGTCTATCTAAAAAAAAACAAGCGAAAGGATCGGGGACACGGCGGGTAAAATAAACAAAAAAAGAAGCCGGAGGGAAGAGAGGGGAGGGGGGAGGAGAAATGCGACACGGCGGGAAGGGGAGGGGGCGGAGCGGGTCAAATCAACAAACAAGCCGGAGGGAAGAGAGGGGAGGGGGGAGGAGAAATGCGACACGGCGGGAAGGGGAGGGGGCGGAACGGGGGAGGGGGCGGAGAGGGGAGTTTGGAGCAGCGTGTAAGGGTTCTGATGTAGAAGCGGTGCTCACGGCTCAGGGTGCCTCATTGTGCGATAACAATGAGAACAGGAAGTTGAAAAGCACAAGACATAGGCGTGGAGACTGCGGCTCGGTTTCTCATACAGGAAAGTCAACAAGGGAGGAGAGGAGGAGGGGGGAGGAGAGTAGGGGAGGCACGGCCTAGCGGCCGTGCAATCAAGTAGTGAGGGGGCGGAGCTGGGGGAGGCTGTGGAAGAGAGTAGGCAAGGCGACACGGCGGGAGGGGGCGGAGCGGGTAAACAAAGACGGACATGCACGCGCCCGTGACTTTTAAGGTCAATGCGCATGCGCATAAGCTTAATGCGCATGCGCATTGACCTTAAAAGTCACGGGCACTGCAAGGAATCGCCACGATTCCTTGCAGTGTAGATAAAGAGTGGATAACTCGCAATACTCTCGCCTTGCTCGATGCGCATGCGCATCGACAGGCGAGACCTAACAAAAATGGCGTCTCTTACTGGCTTGCCAGTAAAAGGAAGTGAGGAAAAAACCCCGACCAGCTGATTAAAGTGGCAGGTATTAGAAGTTAATTTAAAATGCAATACATAAAATAGTGATTACAAAACGAGCTAAAAAGGATGACAGTTAACAAATTCTATCTAGCAGCAGAGTTTAACAGAAGAAGCATGTGCAAATTAGAACAGCGTTACATAAGCCCCTCTGTAACTTTAGGTATAGATATAAAGAGATTCTGTAAATAAGCCAACCACAAGAGGTTCTCTATAGCTAAGCAGTGGGGGGATCTTTCCTAGCATGTTATTTTGATGTTTTATATCCTTAAACCCTGCGTTGATCTACAGGATGAAAGATAATTCAGTGTAAAATATTATGCTCAAATTCTATACTTTTTAAGTTCAAAATAAGCTTTATTGAAAGTTTTGAAAAAGTCATATAAACAATTTAAATACACGAATGCATGAAATTGATATAGAAAGAATAAATGAAATACATGATAACGAGAATCAAAAATCAAAAATTAGATAAGAAAAAACAGTTCAAATGAGATAAATACTAGAATAGACATGTCACCTTCCATCTGTCACCTGATATTGATATTGACTTTCCCTACAATTAAGACCCCATTTTTACGTCTCGCCTGTAACAGCGCATACACTGCATGCTCTCATGTGAGAGATATTGTATACAAAAAGGGTCTGGCAGCCCGCCCACTGCTTAATATTAGTGGCGTTCATTGTCACTCTTATTTGATGACTCCGAATTAAAAAGCCTATTCTGGCTTCACTTCCTATTATTTTGGCTGGCGCAAGAACCAAGTACTGATTGCTTCAGCTTGATTGGTGTCCCCCTGCTGATCGCACTGTGATTGAGGTACTACATGTATTTTTTCTTCATCCTTGTCAACCTTGATGAAACTCTTGACATTTGTTGCTATCCCACACACCCTTCAAAGAAGCCAATTGCTCCTTTGAAATGGATGTTTATGTTAAAATAGATGTTAGCTGTTTTTAGGTCTCGCCTGAGCCAGCGCATGAGCTGTCTCGCGAGACATTTAGTGAGTGGGTTTTCAAAAGTCCGACCAGTTGGCATAGAGCGTGCGGTTACGCGCACAATGACGAGCAGAGGCGCCATTTGGCTTTCCTCTCTCGTCATGGTGCACCCACATCGCACACCACTCGCCAGCTTGCTTTCACTTTTCCCGTCGCGCGCGCACTACTCGCGTCCTTTGTGTTTCCAGGATTGCTTGGCTGCAGTACTGCAGCCGCCAAGAATATGATGCCCTTTCTATGCTCATGCTGTATTTATCTCTAGTGTTGTAGGAAACAAGGGAACCCGAAGGTAGTACACTAGGGACCTTGGGCGTTTAACTTATTACAAAAAACAGTGGACCAAAGTAGTTTGGGAGATCAGGGTAAGAATAGACACAAACTGGAATAGTATGTATGTCCTTTGTCCAGCCAGACAGGAATTTATTTGGCGATGCACACAATCAGAAAGTAATGTCAAGGGGGCACAGCCCGTGACCTACAACAAGTATAGGCAAGAGCAAGCAAATCGGTCTGTATACTTATAATCAGTGAACAGACTTGATTGTAGTTTGAGTGACCATTTTACATAGCATTCACTAGCATATTCAGTACATATGATCCTATTGTGTCGACGACGTTTCGATGCCGAAAAACAAGATAAATGGCATCATTTTCAGGACAAATATATAAATCATGTTTGTCTTGGAATTATAAACAATTGCCTTTCATGCTACATACAATTGACATAAGTGGGGAAAAATGAGGGAGAGAAGGGAAAAAAACCAATGTGAATACGAGGCCAGGCATGTTTAAAACAAAAAACACATGGTGGTGCATTTTACTGTTCGCACCTCAAGGACCGTTCTTTGCTGGCATGCTTAGTGCTGGAGCAATGATGTAAAACTGTGCACTGAAACATCGGTGCAGTGATTTTGGATAGTAAAGTCTGCTCGGCGCAGGCGGCGAAAATGGAAGAAGTGACGGCGCAGTGCGAAATGGTGTTGGAATTAAAAGCCCGAGTTCAAATTGGGAACCAGTTCAGAGAAAGGGCGATTAAAAAACAAAACGTTACATATGGCGCAGTGCGAGACAGTATCCAGAATAGAAGTGAGAGGGTCCAGAGTGACTGATGCACTATCGATGACTACACAGTGTTGGATACAAGGTTGACTATACAGTGAGCAGTTTTGTGTAACCGGCATGGTGACATATGAAGGTATTATCACAGCAGATCTTAACCAGGTATACAATTGTCTATACAGTGAGCAGTTTTGTGTGAACGACGCAGTGGCATTCGGGGAGAAAGTCAATATCAAGGCTAATCTTTAAGGCGGGGGCAATTATTTCTACTGTGAGCAATTTTGTTTAACGGCGCAGTGATATTAGAGGAGAAGGGTATTACCAAGGTAGAACCTTAGGCGGGAAGGTAGTACAGGTCGAGAGGAGTGGTTCAATTAGGACCTATGGAGAAGGTGGCCTTGATAAGTATTGTGCAGTCATGGCAGATTGGGCGTAAGAAAAAAGGGCAGAGTATAGTTACCAATGATAGCGTGGATTTCAGGATATCCCTTTTTTGAGTCAATTAGACCGTCCAAATCACGGCTCGCTGGGGAAAGGAAACATGGGCTCCTGCTGTAAGTACACCCACCCTAACCTGCTTAACCTTACTCCAGCCCCACTGTCACACATTTTTGACTGAGCGAGTGCTTCCTTTCCCCAGCGAGCCGTGATTTGGACGGTCTAATTGACTCAAAAGCGGGATATCCTGAAATCCACGCTATCATTGGCAACTATACTCTGCCCTTTTTTCTTACGCCCAATCTGCCATGACTGCACAATACTTATCAAGCTCACCTTCTCCATAGGTCCTAATTGAACCACTCCTCTCGACCTGTACTACCTCCCCGCCTAAGGATCTGCCTTGGTAATACCCAGTGGCGGTTTCTCTTTGAGGGTGTCGGGGCTCTGCCCCCTTTACTTTAGCTGGCACTGGTCTGCCAATATAAAAGCAAAGTGTTGTGCTTTTCTGTTTTGTTTTATAACAAATTCACACAGCTTACACATGCGTCATTAGGTTTTTCTTTTCAGGACCGACCGGGGCTGCTAAACACTGCCTGCTACTCACGATGCGATGTTACTGCAGTCTGCTGTGAGGCTAACGCTGAGTGGCAAGGGCTGCAGCTTTTGCCCGGCTGATGATCTCACAGCCCTGGGGCCTGTGATGTCATCAGCTCGGCAAAAGCATTGAATTGCGGACCAGTCTCCACCCCCTGATGCCGTGGAGGTAGAATCAGCCCTGGGAGTTTTACAGTGAAGCCCTGTAGCGCCGGGGCTTCACGTCAATCAGGGAGTGGAGAATTGGTCACCCCGCACTTTCCCAACTCGTCACTGTGACGAGTTGGGAAAGGGTGGGGTAGAGGCTGCAAACAGTCTGGAAGCCGAGAAATTGAGTCTGTGCAGACTCGAGGTGGCTGCCTGCTTCCCTCTTTGAAGCTCCAGAGCGTCACATGTGGGTTCATTTCAGAGCAGCCTGAAACCAACTTGTGGTCGGACCCAGGCCTTGTCTCTAGGGCTGTAATGAACAGGCAAGTTTTGTTATTTCAGGAGTTCCGAGTTCGTATGATCATTATTTTTTTTTTTAAGTTTCTTTCATTGTGGTAGCATGGGGCACTGGCTTTGGCATTACGACAGTTGCGTGGATTTTAGCAGCGTACAAAAGTTACTCTCACTGTTGTCTTTATGTGAGAATCTCACATAAAGACAAATGGGAGTTCAAATCAGTAAAGGAGACCTATGCTCTCTGCGGGAGCTGTGTTCGGCTGACTTGAGAGTCCTTTCAAATGAGTGTTTTAAAAGGGCACTGCAGGCAGCAGGGAAGGGTGTGGACGTAAAAGATCCTCCATAAATATGCCAACAAAAGAACGTTGCATAGATCACATTTCAAATGCTGATTGCCAGGAGTGCAGCAGACGGCAGACTGTAGACTTTTGATTTAAAAAACAAAGACCACATTTATAACAGAATCAATCAGCTTGCCTTTTACCACAATCTCACTTTTAGCATTCCATAATACTGGACTTGTGCTAGGCTTTCCACATAGTGACACAGCATCAAAAATTTAATAAAGTTCTTCCACTCAGTTAAATTACTTTCATTAGAGAGGAAAGCTTGAAGTAATCACGTTAGAGGAGAGACACAGCCAAGCCTGATGGCTTAGTGGACTAATGCGTCCACTATAGGCGCTCTGTGTTTGACCACAGGTTCATATCCCGATGGGTCCACCTCCTTCTGAGATCGATAAAATGAGTAGCAAGGAGTTGGATAACAATAAGCATCTGTTATTCAGCACCAAAATACCCTTCTGGGTAAACGTGTGCTTTACAAATACACAAAATGTCTGATGAGCCTCACAAGTGTAGTCAGTGAAACAAAGCAGAAAGTGAAGCAATGCATCAACCAATGACGACCTCTGTGTGACTCAATGACTGCAGAGGTTCTGTAGCATGGAATCATAAATTGACTCTAGCTGTTCTCTCTGCAGGGACAGCTTGGATATTGGCCCTTTCTACAAAAACAACACCCCTCCTCCCTGGAGTTTGAGGAGCAAAGTGTGACAGTATGGACCAGACACTGGCCTAGTCTTTCAGTCAGAACGCATTAATTTTGGTATTGAGCTGGTAATCATAAACATAAGAATGGGCCCGGCAGGTACGGACCACAAAGTATATCTGCACCAAACTCATGGAATGTTGGTAGGCCTTAATGCTCGTGAAAGATTGACCTTCAGTCCACCATCTTCTTCCTTCCGAGCTGTGGGTAGGCCTTAGCAGTGTGCCTACACAGGCGTGAGTAGGCAATGTCCTGCATGCCAGGGCGGAAATGTTTTTAGGGTTTGCATTATGTCGATTGAGTAATAATGATTTCTATGAATTGTATATGGATTTGCATATATAGGGAGATATTAACATAATCGCAAATTAAATGAACTTTCTATGATGCATAAAAGTGCTTTTATTCATGTGCTCGAATTAAGCCACATTTCTGTGCAAAATGCCATCGTTGTGATGGTTGTGAGTAAAACGGCAAGTGCCCCATCTGAGATTGCAATGATAGGGATTGTCGAGTACCAGCAAAGATACTGCAGGTGTTGTTCAAGTTCAAACTGATTCTCCTGTTAAGGCAGTTGTGGTTGAAGAGTCCCCAAAAGAGAGAACTATTGATGTGGGGTTATCAAATGCTGACCTTTCACACCAGCCCTTTGGACACAGCTTGATTGCCCAGCAGGCCAGTCGACTCTTTTAGTTACTGTGAGTCACCAGGTCTGGGGGAAAAGAGATCAGATGAAGAACAGGCACGGAACAGCAGGGGTCCAAGTAATCCAGGGCAGAGAAGAAGAGCTTCAAATAAAGTGGAACCAAGCCCAAGAGCAACAAGTCCATCTGAGTTGAAATGTACTTATGGGTTTATTTGTATTACTTACAGAGTGGTCACTACAGACATCAGTCTCAAGGCGCACACATTTGCTTTTTAAATGTGCCCAATCGTAGTGAAATCATTTTGGGGCAAATGCATACAGTATTTTCTCAGTAGATAACAGGTCCAGTGCCACGTACCTTGCCCACGCATGGCAGGACACTTGGTGTGAACTATCAGGAGAGGCCTAGAGTTAAAAGGCTAGAGTCTAATGGCTGGCTGGTTGGAAGTACTCTTAAAACCTCAATCTCAAAACGAGCCGAGCCTTCTCATGATTTTTGCTTTCCTGTCCGCCCTCTTACCTTGTTGTTCAAGCCTACCCATTTTGAAGGGAAAATGTATTAAGAAGAACGTTTTCTCAGTGCAGGCACTGTCATATAAGATTAACTGCTGAATTGTGCAGTGTTAATTCAGGAAACCTGTGATCAATCTCAACTACCTCACCTCAGTTGAACAAACTGTGTGATGCTAGGTAATTATTTTATTTTACTGTGACATTTTTTCTTTTATCAGCACATTTAACAGCACCTTGAGCTACATCCGTTCAGGATATGCTCTGTATAAATCTTGCTTGCAAGTGAGCTACATAAAGGAGACAATGGCCTTCTGAATTGCCAGTTGGTTGTATACTGACATCATCGTTAGGGCAAGGCCGGAGGTAGCATTCGTGTTTCTAAGCTCATCCTAAGGAATTACCACTGCTAGCAAATGACTATCAGTTCATCTATATAAAAAAAACTAACATACTAGATTGAAACACTCCCACCTTACAAAGAAAACTTTTTTTAAATGTGAAACTTTTTTTTCTGTGCTTACAAGATGATTGTTGCACGATTTACTAAACAAATGTTTTGCTGGCTTTGCTTGTGCTTGGTCTCTTTGAGGTCAGACTGGCCCTTGGCTCGACTCTAGGTTAGCTCTTCCTGTTAATTTTTTGGTTCACCCACCTCTATTAAAAATAGGTAAAATATGGAAAACACAAAAAACAGTAGACATGTATTTGTAAAATACCCCAAAGGCCTCACCAAGACCCACCTCAAATCTCGAGCACTCCACGACTCCACAACTTTGGAGTGTCCGATTTTGATCTTTTTTTTTGATCTTGCAGTTCACTAAACCAGGGTGGATTCAGGGGATTTCTCATCTTCCGGGTAAGCCAGAGTTGTCTAACTGCAAGTCAACCAAGGTTCTGTCGTTTTGGAGGATAAATGTCATGTGTACGTAGAAAAGGAGGGGCCACGGAGCAGGAAGATGGCAGCTGGTGTCCCGCTTGCGTCTCTTGTGGAGTTCCTGAGACCTATGTGCCTTCTGCTTGTATTCACTTTTGATGCAGACGCCATGGAGTCCAGCTCTTGACTTCCGCCACATTTGCACCTTCCTTTTTCAATCCAGTCACACCAAGGCACTTATCCATACCTATTTAGCCATCCATGTACGATCCCACTCTAAGACATCCATTGACGCATCGTTACAGACACTGGTGCATTAATATAATAACCAGTGTGTGTATGTGCACCGTCTGTGGCCCCATTGTGTTGTGTCCATACTTTCCTCAATGTACCAGACTTTCACTCGAAATAAAATTGCATAATGCTATGGGACTTGAAATTTGGCTTACCCTGATCCCAGCATAGCCATGACAATGCAACCTCTCCCCAGATTTCTCTGTTTCATGGAGCTGGGGAAGCATTTGTTTTCTCTGCCCTCAAAATGGGGAGATTACGGCCATCTTTTCACACATTCATCTTTTCATCCATGCACATATGCTTTCATCTTTCCAGCTATGCACTTGCTCACATGTATGCATTTGCACCCTCTACTTTCAGCCGGCCAAACCCTTAGTAGCCCAATAATCCCATTCCCTCAATGCAAGGACCAAGGCATTTGCATTTAATCTGCTATTTTTAGATCTTGCCTACAGACGCCTTTTAGCTGTCTGTGCTTAAAAGACATTCTGTGAACCATATCAAAAACTTCCAGTGGACTTTGTGCCAGCCCATTGCTAATCATTGGTTGCCTGTCTAGTCGCTTGTTTACTTGCTTCTTACTTAATGTCTTTTTTTCCTCTTGTGTTTGTCATTTCCCTGGAAAATAGCTTCTTTGCAATCCCTTTGACTGAATGACATCCATCCTTCCACTGCTCACATTCATATAACTACTTTTTTTTGAAAATTCTTTATTGTCAGAAGTTCAGAAGAGATAGCAGTACGACATTATAGCAATGCAGTAACATAACAGTAGCTTCTTCCCCAAGTGGGGATAATACGCAACATAGAGTATGGTAACAGTTACCGTGTTCATGCAGGGCCTAATAGGTGAAATTAAGAAACAGACATATGTAGTACAAGGCCCAGTGCCTCCCCTTCCTCGAAACCCCATCCCGCCCATATAATTCCAGGGCAGAAGGCTGAGTTTTCTCATATAGAGCATGAGCGGGGATTCATAAGAATAAAGAAAACCATTCAAAAAACCAAACAACCGTCATCTTGATATCAGAGTCTGCGTATGTTCATCTATACCTTCTCACATGCTTACAAAGTCAGCATTTCGTTTAGAGTGGTAGTGCGTGCATTACGCCTCCCGGCCCCTCCCCTGTGCACAGTAGTCCTCTATAGTCACTAATCATCCTCCTCCTCCGAGTCTGAGTCCTCACCCTCTGGCAAAGCTTCACAAGGGTCACCTCTGTATGCGTTCCATTTCAGCCACACCCGATTCCATTTGCGGGGACAGGCTCTTAATACATACACTGCTCTTTCCTTAACCATGAGAAGGTCCATATTTCTTATCCACCCTGCCACCGTTGGCAACTCCGGAGCTCCCCATCTCTGTGCAATGTCTCGTTTCGCCACCGTCATTGCTAGGGTGACCCACAACTGTTCATACCTGTTTAAGTCCGTTGGTTCCCAAATGTTCAGTAGGCACCTGCGAGGTTCCGGAAGGACAGACACATTCATGGCTTGAGAGACTGTTCGCATAATTTGACGCCATAGTTCCCTTATTTGTGGACATTCCCAAAACGTGTGTAGGAGAGTCCCCTCCTCCCCGCATCCCCTAAGGCAGTATGGGTGTTGCGCCCTTTGAATTCTGTGGAGCAGTGTGCGAGTGTAGTAGGTGCGGTGTAGCACCTTGAGCTGTATCAGGCGGAACCTGGCTGATATGCCCACCTCCCTCGGGGAGGCCAATGCCTCATTCCACTCCGTTTCATCCATATCGTCTAGCTCGGCTACCCATTTCTCTTTAAGTTTATGCGTGGG
Organism: Lissotriton vulgaris; assembly: GCF_964263255.1. NCBI lineage: Eukaryota > Metazoa > Chordata > Amphibia > Caudata > Salamandridae > Lissotriton > Lissotriton vulgaris. The sequence goes on along the minus strand of NC_141685.1, from coordinate 1,340,620,322 downwards.
ATCTGGCGTGTTATTAATTAATTTCTTGTATGTGAGCGAGGTCGCTTTTTGCTCCATGTATTCGGTAAGCAGTCTATCCTCAAGGGGCGAGGACTCTGGGAGTGTCGTGTCTGGTGGGATTGCGCGCAGAAGTGCATGTCGAATCTGTACATAGCGGTATGTTTCAGTGGGCCCTAGGCCGTATTGTTGCTGAAGATGCTGGAAGGGAACAACCGTGCCTTTGTCCCAGAGGTCCCCAACTACCGAGATCCCTATGTCGTCCCATCTCTTAAAGCCTTTACAGGCCCTAAGGGTGCCCAGTGCCTTGGTGTCCCAAAGGGGCGTCAGCCTAGTGATTTTCCCCTTCCATCCTAGGCGTGCCTGCGCCGTGTGCCAGAGTGTCGCTGTGTGGAAGGTTGGGCCTAGCAGGGTCTTGACCTTCGGGTAATTATACAGTACCGAGAGCATGCCCTCAGTCCCCAGTTGTGACCAGTCTGCCTTGTATGCGGGGTCTTCTCTGGAAACGTGAATCCAGTGATTAATTACTTTAAGCTGTGACGCCCAGTAATACAATTGGAGATTGGGTAGTGCGATACCTCCCTCGTACCAACTCTTCACTAGTTTTGCCTGCGCTATACGTGCCGGCCCGTTACTCCACAACAGGCTGGAGACCAATGCTGCTACTCGTCGGAAATACTGCGGGCTAACCATATAAGGGGAGTTCTCTAGTACATACAGAAACCTCGGGAGAGCCATCATTTTGTAAAGAGCTGCGCGCCCTAGGAGGGTCAGTGGCAGCGAAGCCCAATACTGGACATCTGCACGCAACCTCTGCAGAGGCGGCTGCAAATTTTCGACATAGAACTGTTTAGCATCTTTCGTCACATAAATACCCAAGTACTTGAAGGAAGAGGCGGTCACTGTGAGAGGGCAGGTAGCCGGCAACACCGGAGCCGGGCCGGCAAGTACATATAGTGTAGACTTGGCCCAGTTCAGGGTATACCCGGACGCTTTACCATGTTCATCGCAGATCGCCAATAGGGCGGGTACTCCTTCAGTCGGGCCAGTCATGTATACCAACATGTCGTCGGCGTAGAGGGAGACCTTGTCTTCCCACCCGTCGCTCCATGCGATTCCTCTAAATAACGGTGTCGCACGTAGCAGGATTGCCAGCGGTTCCAGCACTATCGCAAACAACAGGGGCGATAGCGGGCACCCTTGTCTCGTTCCTCTCCCTAGTGGAAAGGTCGAGGATATACGTCCGTTCGCTACCACCTGTGCCATCGGCCGGGTGTAGAGCAGTCGCACCCACGCCATATACAGGGGCCCGAAGCCCATGCGGGTTAGTACAGCATATATAACTACTTTTTTTAACGTCTCAGCCCACTAAACCCTTTAGCTGTCTGGTTTGCTAAAGACATTGGAGACATTCAGAAAGTTGACCCAGGAATGCATTCTGCCCGTTGCTTACCATTAGCTGTGTGGTTTGTAACTCACATTTTCTGTTTGCTGGCTTTGTTTTAGGCTGTCTGGTTCGGCCCTTCCATTGCCAAAATCTTGTATACTGTGTTTTTCCACAAACTCGCTTTCTGTAAACAAGCTTTTAAATCTTGTTCTTATCTTGTCACATTTGCTGTGCAATCAAAGACAAAGGTCAAATGTAAGGCTGTGTCTTGGAGGGAGCTTGGTGTTTCTTTTTCTTTTTCTGATGTATGTGTGAGTAACCTGTGTGTCACAGTTTCCCAGGGCTCTCACGAAAAGTGTAAGCAAAGGATGTGTGCAGCGCTTTAAGTGGGATGAAATAACTGGTTGGAGGGGGCTCTCGTAGGGGCAGCCAATGTAATTATGAGCGTGGCTTAACATTGTTAAGCAAAAAATCTGTACTTAGCATAGTGTGCTGCCCCACTGGTATTGTGCTTCTTCTGTCATTGCCTCCAGATATATAATACGAGTGACACTAAACCTACAACCAGCCCGGACTATAGGCTTTGTCAATGGTTGTAAGTTGCATAAGATACATAAGAACAAACTGCAGCATTTTCATTATTATATACAATGAAAACATAGGTGGTTCACAGATGTGTTACAGGTGGGAAACATTTGAAGTGCCTGTTTCCGTTGGTTGTATGTGCTTGGCTTGGGGGTCATTTTGCAAGCAGATCAGTTTGAGAATTGGCACATTTTTTATTTGATTCTAATGTTTTCTTCACACTTGTGCTTCAAAATGCTATATTTGGATCCCCCTTTTTTCAACAATTTGCAATAAATATGTGGTGTAAACCCCACCATTTTAATCAATTTTTTTCCAAATTTTCTTGCGGGGGTGCTCTCTCGCTCGCTTATTACATTGGGGTACAAGTTTTTACCCCCCACCACTTTCAAAATCCACCAGCCGCCACTGGTAATACCCTTCTCCTCTAATATCACCACGCCGTTCACACAAAACTGCTCACTGTATAGACAATTGTATACCTGGTTAAGATCTGCCGTGATAATACCTTCATATGTCACCATGCCGGTTGCACAAAACTGCTACCTGTATAGTCAACCTTGTATCCAACACTGTGTAGTCATCGATAGTGCACCAGTCACTCTGTACCCTCTCACTTCTATTCTGGATACTGTCTCGCACTGCGCTATATGTAACGTTTTGTTTTTTAATCGCCCTTTCTCTGACCTGGTTCCCAATTTGAACTCGGGCTTTTAATTACAACACCATTTCGCACTGCGCCGTCACTTCTCCTTCCATTTTCGCCGCCTGCGCCGAGCAGACTTCACTATCCAAAATCACTGCACCGATGTTTAAGTGCACAGTTTTACATCGTTGCTCCAGCACTAAACATGCCAGCAAAAAACGGTCCTTGAGGTGCGAACAGTAAAATGCACCATCATGTGTTTTTGTTTTAAACATGCCTGGACTCGTATTCACATTGTTTTTTTTCCCTTCTCTCCCTCATTTTTTTCCCACTTATGTTAATAGTATGTAGCATGAAAGGCAATTGTTTATAATTCCAAGACAAACATGATTTATATATTTGTCCTGAAGATGATGCCATTTATCTTGTTTTTCGGAATCGAAACGTCGTCGACACAATAGGATCATATGTACTGAATATGCTTGTGAATGTTATGTACAATGGTCACTCAAACTACATTCAAGTCTGTTCACTGATTATAAGTATACAGACCGATTTGCTCGCTCTTGCCTATACTTGTTGTTTTGTCTTGTTCACTGTAGGTCACAGGCTGTGCCCCCTTGACATTACTTTCTGATTGTGTGCATCGCCAAATAAATTCCTGTCTGGCTGGACAAAGGACATAAATACTATTCCAGTTTGTGTCTATTCTTACCCTGATCCCCCAAACTACTAGGGTCCACTGTTTTTTAGGTCTCGCCTATCCCATTCTGCAAGGAATGGATAGGGGAGAATTATAGGGTTGGATCAGGAAAGCTAAACCAGGCGGCGGATTTCTACGAGTGCATGTGTCCATGCACGCGCTTCCATCCGCCTGCCTCGCATCATTGCCACCATCAGCATTTCTCGTCCCCTAAGTATTCACTGCCCACGGCCGGCGGTACTTTCACTTTCACGGCCGCCAGGCCATGTCTTGCATTTCTCCTCCCCACATTTACAGTTCTCTCCCTCGTTCACTTCTTAGATGCATCTTAACGCTGTTGTCCTTAACTCATCCATAACCAAATTGTGAAGATTACTTGTTTTCATTCACTTCTTTCAAAGGGATCCGCTCCCCCGCCCCCTGCTTTAAGTAAAAGCTTCTTTCGGCGCTTTTTTTTTGTTTGTTCTGTTGCATCTGTGTGGAATTTTAATTTGCGATCTGAACATCATCTGCGCCAGCTTGTCACCTATGTACTACGTGCACGGCAGCCATTCTAGGTCACCTATGTACTACGTGCACGGCAGCCATTTTAGATATCATGGTCTCCCTGTCCACGATCGATCGCCAGCGCGCCCCTCTGACCCAGCAAGCATCCTCCGCGCACCCTGGCTCCCCCTCCCTCCTCCTTATGAGCATGACCCTTCTGCATGACCCTGTCCTTGGGAGTCACGCCAGCGCCTGACCAACACCTCCTCTCCTCCCATGAATGCCCCTCTGTTGATAAACCTCCCTCCTGCGCTGGATTGTCCACGCAGCATGAATACCACTCCATTGATGGCCCCTCACCCCGTGTCCGACTGTCCACACAGGTCCGAGGCCATTGCCTAAGCCGGGAGATATCATTTACTGCCCTTTATTGTATGAGGTCGCTCTCCTTCAAAGGACCCTCTATTGATCCAGGCCTCCCCACCCCCTGTGATATGATCAGGCGCACACATCCTAAGACTCGACGGAACACTCAGCTGCGTGATGACCCCCTCCTCTTATCAGCAGGTTGAGGACCTCTATTGTGAAGGTATATGGGGGTGGGATTGACACAAGGATTACGGGGATGTCTTTTCCTTGCTTTACAAAGTTCTGATTGTAATAAAGGAAGGTCACATGCCATAAACCAGTGTATAAGAGGCCAGGCCTCCGAGAGGCTGTTAGAGCACCTCGAGACGATACCTTGTTGTCTGATCTGATGTGTTCTGCTCCGTCGGAATAAACTTCTGTTTCCTGCCTTCTGGTCTCCGGCGCCTGCCTCATTGCTTGGTAATTTGAATGGTACAAGGGTGGTTAGCGCCGGGCAAATCTTGAGAAAGGTCCTAGCCCTACCTTTTTTCCACAATTGGCGTCCCAAAGCGTGGGGCCCATCAGCGACACGTGGATCCAGTGGGAGAGGTCCCGATGACAGAGTGAACGACTGCAACGATCGGGAAGAGCTCGTGTCCGATAGACCCTCGTCTGACAGCCGATCATCCGACCTTCACTAGTTCTGAACAGACCTCTCTCGAGTGATCTACGGTCCTGACTGGGAACCATCAGGAGTGCCGCGAACATCACGAAGGAGAGAGGACGATCGGGCGCTGGATCCAGAGGACAGGAAACCGTCCATGCGGTCCGGGTAAGGTCGTGTAAACACGACGAATTGAGGAAAATTGTTTTTGTTTGGATAATACTAGTATTACGCTTTGTTGAAACCTCTGGAGATTCGCTGTCTGCAAACGGAGAAAAACAACAGGCTCTCTCTTTGCAAACAGTGAAGGATAGGTAACGCAGACTTTTGTCCCCGTTGTAATCCGTCGTGCCTATCTTCCTCCCCCACTGTTTCCCGGACTGTCGTTCGTGGATTATTGTCTGGAGATTCTTTTTCTGCAAACAGGGAAGAACAAGGTCTCTCTTTGCAGGGAGAGAGAGTAGGTAACGATAACTTTTCGTGCCCACTTATTCTCCCCACTGAATTGTTTTGATTGACCGATTGTTCGGTATTGGTTCGTTTGAGGTATTCACCGCCGGCAAACAACGGAGAATAGAAATATTCTGTCTAGTCTTTGCCCGCCGTGATAAGATAGGTAGTGCAGACTTTTGTCCCCGTTGTAATCCGTCATGCCTATCTTCTCCCCACTGGTTGGTAGCCTGTTTAGCCCGGACCGCTTATTAGAGATGAACCATCCAGCTCCACTGGAGGGCACCCCTAATAAGGACATGTTCACTAAGTATGGACTAGTCGCTATAGCTTACACTAAACTATGGCATAAATATACGAAAAAGAACCCTGAAAGTCAGTGGCCACTGATAGGGTCCTTTAATGAAAATAAAATAAGAACATTAGAAATAGCGCTCCAGAAGAATAAGACCACGCCCACTATGCTCGACAGTATCGGCATGTGGCGCAAAGAAACGGAACAACGTAAGAAAAGAGAAGAAGCAAAAATAGGGAAAGAATTACGAAAGGCAGCCCACCTGGCCGCAAAACAACTAGAAGAGGAAATAAAAGAAAGAAAAGAAGCTACACAAAACCAAGAATCAGGGTCAACAGGCCAATGTCCTGTTAGGACCCCCTCTGCGCTCTACCCTGAATTGCCCTCCAAACAACGGGCAAACGATGAGCTACTGTTAGGTCCCCCAATCATCTACATGCCCCCTCCATATGCTCCCAGCCAACAAAACCTGCAAGCCCCGAGTGTGAGTGAAAGTGACCCTAGTGCTGATGCACCGGCCCTCACGGCCTCCGCACCAGCCACATTAACCACTTCGTCAGACGACCCCGAGGCTAGCCAACAATCATCAGCCAGGCTAAGTAGGTTAAGCAAAGATGAGCGGGATGGGATCAACAAAATAGCAAAGACATTGGTAGAACGAAGGGAGAGCGAAGAATACACAATGAGCATATATAATTCACATGCCGACAGCCACAGACGGCATTTCATCTTGCGATTCAGCTACCACACCCTGAACGCGTATGAAGATAGGTATCAGAGTAAGGGTCCCGCTAAACTAACAACACTGTATAGAAAGATTGATGTTGGAGATGGGACTGAACGTGAGGCAACGGAGCTCTTCATGCAAATGCTTGAGGTCTTCCGCCACCTTGCGGAACAGAAACCAGAAGCCAAGGTTACGGTCCCTGAAACAACCTCGGCAGAAATAGCCAATACTATGATGCCTATCAGAGAAGCGGCTCCTTACTGGATCCCGCCACGGGGCCAGGGAACGAGCGATGATATTAATAATGAAAATGCAAAAGGGAGGGTTGTGTACAATTGGGTTTACCAACCATGGGACCGACAGGATATCCTAACCTTCAAACAAACCCTGCCCGATTTAAGAAAGAACCCAACGGCATTTTATACCGAATTAGGCACAGCCTTGGGTTCGACAATAATGACTTTAGCGGACATTGACTTGTTCTTTGGGTTATGCCTGCCAGCTGATGTGTGGAAGCAAATCCGGAAGGCTGACCACACGGATCTGTTTGGACATACCTGGGACCAACTCGGTAAACTAGATAGACAGCGAGAGCCGGGGAGTAAACCAGTGAAAGACATACTGGAACTCCCAGACAAACTGGTTCAGAAGTTAAAAACACTGGTCCCGGAAAGAAAAGTAGACTGGTCGATAGTCACGGCCTGTCGACAGAAACCCCAGGAAGATGTGTCAGAATACTTCTCCCGATTCGAGACAGTGTTCTCCGACTACAGTGGCCAAGACATGACCACCGCAACCGGACAGCACCTGTTTGTGCAAAATTATGTAAAGGGCCTAACACAAGAGGTCTCCCAAAAACTGCAGACGAGTGAGAGTAGTTGGGGGGCCTCCAAACCCGCAGCTATCCTTCAGATGGCTCAGTATTACGAGCACCAAAAGAATGAGAATGATAGGGCGTCCGAGAAAAAGAAGAAAGATTTAAAGGAAAGGGTAATGATAGCCCAGATACAGGGTATAGCGGTAGGACGGGAACACCAAAGGGGGAACTACCAATCGACCACCCCCAGAGATCTACCTCCTAAAGATCACACCCCAACATCCCACACTGGACGGAGAGACATTAGCAATGACCAATGTGCCTTCTGCAAAGGGTTCGGCCATTGGAAATCCCAGTGTCCGGTCTTGCTAGAAATGAATAGAAATAGAGACTCCAGGGATGTGGCAGGTGGTCCGAGAAATAGAGTACAAGGACGAGGGAGCACCAACGACACCAGCAATGACAGATCAGGGAGACTGAACACATTTGACCGTCCCCGACAGAACCAATATCAGCTGTCCGAAGGTGAAAATGCCCCCAACTTTGCATAGGACTGCCAGGGGCAAGGGAGGGATCCAGTCGAGCTCTGTGTTGACCAGCAAGGTCCTTATGTCACCGCTAAGGTCCTGGGTACAGAGTCTCCATTCTTGGTAGACACTGGGGCGACACGTAGTGTGTTATCAAAACGACTGATTCCAAGGGCACCCTTGTCTGGCTCACACATAACGTCGATAGGTTTCGATGGAACGCCCTCCACTAACCCCCTGTCCGTACCTATTACCTTTGACCTAGAAAACAACACCACTGACGCGACATTTCTACTCTCCTCCAACTCCCCTGACGCCATTATGGGCATTGACTTACTGAAACATTTTCGGGCTACCATTAGGTGTTCCCCAGATGGAATACGAGTCATCCTGTACGACAACCCAGACATGCCCAGATCCCGTCCCCCACGACACATGTGCTCCATAACTGACGCTGACCTGTCCCTGCTCGACACCCTGCCTCCGTACCTGTGGGCCAAAAATGACTCTGATGTGGGGCGAATGATGATTGACCCTATTCACATAACTGTACGACAGGACGCTATGCTCCCGAAACTCCCGCAATATCGGATATCGCCAGAGGGTGAGAAGGCACTGGTGGCGATCATTCAGACTCTGGTAGATGCAGGAGTGGTTGAAGAGGTGGTTAGCAACGTCTGCAACAGCCCAATTCTACCTATTGTTAAGAAGCAAGGTGAAGGAGATGAGAAAGCGTACCGCTTCATCATCGACTTACGAGAGATTAACAAAGTGGTTGTACCCCAATATCCTGTAGTCTCTGATATCACCACCATTCTGACCCTCATCCCGTCCACTGCCACCACCTTCACTGTTATCGACCTTAAGAACGCGTTTTTCTCTATCCCCATCCATCCAGACAGCCGTTATCTCTTCGGCTTCACTTTAAAATCCCGCTCGTACCGGTTTTGTAGAGCTCCCCAGGGGTACACTGAAAGTCCCAGCATTTACAGCCAGGCTCTCAAAAGACAGCTGGATGCCTTCCAGCTACCAGAGGGAGTGGTGTTGATCCAATATGTCGATGATATCCTTCTGGCGGCCGACACCACCCCGCTTGCAACGACAGCCACCGTCCAACTCCTACACTTTCTTGCAGAAAATGGCCATAAAGTCTCCAAAAGGAAGTTACAGTTCTGCCAGCCACAAGTGACTTACCTAGGCCATCTTCTGTCCAAAGAAGGGAGGAAACTTACACCCGACCGAATCCAAACCATCCTAGACACCCCCATCCCAAAAACACAAAAGCAGGTCCGCTCTTTGGTTGGCCTAACTTCTTTTTGCAGACAGTGGTTGCCTAATTACAGCCTCATTGTGAAACCATTACTCGCCTTGCTGACCAAAGATGTCCCCTCCCCGCTTCCTTGGACCACTGAGTGTCAAGCCTCCTTTAAGGAATTACGGGATGCACTCTGCTCAGCACCCGTCCTCGGAACGCCGGATTACTCCAAACCCTTCTCCCTCTTCACCCACGAAAGGGAGGGATGTGCATTGTCTGTCCTAACTCAATCAATTGGTCCTAAGCAACGCCCTTGTGCCTACTTCTCCGCCACTCTTGATCCTGTAGCCAGAGCTTTGCCTGCCTGCCTTCGAGCAGTAGCCGCCGCTGCTGTCTCTATCCGTCAGAGCGAGGGAATCGTACTTTCCAACTCCCTCACAGTGCTAGTACCCCATGCAGTCGACACCCTCTTGAACCAGACAAAGACCCAACACCTGACTAGCGCACGACTGACAGGGTACGAGTTGACTCTGCTTGCACCCCACATCACACTAAAGAGATGCACGACTTTGAATCCCGCCACATTGTTACCCCTGCCTGAAAATGACCCCGACATCCCTCCCATCCACGACTGTGTGACCCTCACGGACGAACAAACTAGGAGTAGGGTTGACCTCCGAGACACCGCTTTTACTGACCCCGATGGAGAGCTATGGGTAGACGGCTCATGCATCAAACTCCCAGATGGCACCACTTCAGCTGCCTATGCAGCAACAACAGCCCGAACAGTGGTTGAGACAGCCTGCATCACACAACGATCTGCCCAGGCAGCAGAGCTGATAGCCCTCACCCGAGCATGCATCATAGCCGCAGGGACCACCGCGAACGTATATACGGACAGCCAGTATGCCTTCGGAGTGGTCCACCATTTTGGGCTCCTGTGGAGGGAGAGGGGGTTCCTGACGTCCCACGGCACCCCGATCCTCCACGGAGACCTAGTCTCCGCTCTGATTGAAGCAGTTCTCCTCCCCAAACGATTAGCGGTGATAAAATGTCAGGCACACAAAAGGGTGACAGACTTGGTCGGACAAGGGAATGCATTGGCCGACATCACTGCACGAACCACAGCTGAGAATAGGACGGTGACACGCATGTATGTGACCAGGTCACAAGCAGAAACATGGAGTGACACAAGGAAAATGATCAGAGACATACAGTCGGCCAGCACCCCTCACGAGCTGACAAAGTGGGCGAGGGTGGGTTTGAAGGATGAGGAGGGCTGTTGGCGAACGAAGGATGCAAGCAAATGGTTGCTGCCCGACTCATATCTGATTCCCATACTGACAATGGCTCACTCCCCCGCACACATAGGATCTGCACCCATGATCGAACTCATTTCCAAAGTCTGGCATAACGACAAAATCCCTGACTCAGCCAGACGCCTAGTTCAGCAGTGCCTTATCTGTCTGCAACACAACCCCGGGAAGGGAACTGTAGTACCCCGGGGAGGGTTTGGGACCCCCAATCACCCCTTCGAGGTCCTTCAGATGGACTACATCCAACTAGAGAGATGCCAAAGCCTGAAGTATGTACTAGTCATCGTGTGTGCCTTCAGCAAATGGGTAGAAGCCTATCCAACCCGTGACAACACTGCCATGACTACTGCCAAAGTACTACTAAAGGAATTCTTCCCTCGCTATGGCCTCTGTCGAATTTTATGGAGCGACAATGGCTCCCACTTCATAGCTGAGGTTATCCAACTAATCCTAAAAGGGTTGGGGGTGAAGCAACGGTTTCATGCGGTCTTCCACCCCCAATCCGCCGGTCTGGTGGAACGCCATAATGCCACACTAAAACTGAAATTGTCAAAAATAGTGGCCACCACTGGACTTAACTGGCCGGATGCCCTCCCACTGGCTTTGTTATCGATGCGCTCCACTCCCACCAAGCACCATTTGACCCCCTACGAGGTCGTGTTTGGGCGACCGATGAATCTCTGGACTGCTCCCAAACCGACCTCCATTCATGACGTCCCGGACGTCCTACTGTCTGATTATTTGTGCAAGTTAACTAGAACGTTGTCTGTCATTCATCAACAGGTGCAGCAGGCCATCCCCGATGCTTCCAGGGGCCCCGGCCACGACATCCAACCGGAAGATTTCGTATTGATACGAAATTTCCAGCGAACCAAGAGTCTGGAACCTCGGTGGACGGGCCCCTGGCAAGTGCTGATCACCACCCGAACGGCACTCCGAGTGGAGGGGAAGAAGCACTGGCTGCACGCGCATCATTGCCGGAAGGTCTCTGCAAACCTGGCCACGACAGAAAACGTCAGCACCCAAGAAGAGCTCCTGAGCAAAGACCGACCGATATTGGACTGTTATCCCGATACTGAGGCACTCGAACTTGCAAAATTCTCTGATCCCACTGTGCCATCCAGAGAAGGGTATTTCCTGCGTCGAAAGGAGGGAGTTTCGGCTAAGTAGGCCACGGACTAAGTTAAATCTCAGAACGGTGACCTAAACACAATCAAGGGTTGCCGGGAGAGAAGCTAAACGAAGTCTGTGGTTCTGCCCACTACCGAGCCCCTTGAAGATGATGGAAGCGCCAGACAAGAAGATGATGGAAGCAACAGGAAATACCCAGTATAGAAATCCAAAGACTGACAACCTGCACAAATCAAAGACAATCGCACTCTTCATTGTCTTCCTCTTCTGTCTCCTCCTCATGACCTCCTTCTGGATTCTGGAGGAAAGCACACCGGCTCATGAGACATTGCTACCTACTGCACAGCCAACACCCCTGAAAGAGCATCACCTAATCTCTCTGTCGCCTCAGCTCCGAGAAAGGCGCAGGGAATTCTGGAACAATTCCTTCGTGCAACTGTTGCACCAACACAACCTTGCTGCGAATGCTACGAACTGTTGGATCTGCGGGTTGCTCCCGCATGCCACTGGACACTCCATCCCCTTCATCCCTTCACCCTTCTCAGTTCACGGCTCTTGCCTCGCCTGGTTGATCCTCATGCAAGAGAGCCACAAGGACAACGCCACCTCCAGCCGGACAGTGTCACACTTCTACTCTGGGTTCTGGCTGAACAAAACAGGAAAGACCCCTGCTGCCCTGTGTCCTGCGCTCACGGGCGCCACCTTCATCAAAGACATTCCCGCCAAAGAACGAGTCGAAGTACAGGTGCTCCACAATCCAGCCAGAACCACCTTCACGCATCTGCAAAAACAAACTACCGCCACTCTAACTGTGGCCCTGTCTGTTACCAATGTCACAGGTCTCGTGTGTCTCGAAGGCCATGGAACGCAGCTGGTGGGTCACAGCGCCTGCCGAATCACCAGAACATTGGACTCAGCTGACCCCCCTTCCTTTGTTGCTTCTCCAAACATGTACTTTGTGTGTGGCACCAAAGCTTACACCTGGCTCCCGAGAGGCTGGAAAGGTATCTGTTACATTGCCTTCGTTCTTCCACCCACATATGTAGCCCCTGCCAACCATCACCGGCAGAGGCGTGCAGACGACCTTGGACAAGCCGACTCCACCGGAGCACAGTTCCTGGATGCAGCAAAGGGACTTGTTCCTCTGTGGGGCCCAATGGCAAACAGCCGTGCTATCCGACACCTGACCCAGGCAGTGGAAACAACGATCAACATCACGGCTGGCATCCTCGCCAACAACACGGCGGAACTTCAGGCGGTCCGCCTTGTGACCCTCCAAAATCGTCTTGTCCTAGACGTGGTCCTAGCCGACCGAGGAGGAGCATGCCGCATCATCGGATCCAGCTGCTGCACCTACGTGCCAGACAACTCGCCTTCAGTCTACAAAGCCATTGAACACCTCCACAGACTGTCCTCAGAGGTTCACCAAGAACAGGAAGGATGGTCGCTTGGGAACTGGTTTTGGGACACTTTGAAGAATTGGGGCTGGAAGTTGTTTTCCTTCGTGCTGATACCTGTTGTAATATTATGTGGGTGTTGCCTAGGTATCCAATGTCTGCCACCTTTGTTCGGCCTTGTTTCTAGCTGTATGTGCCCAAAGACTTTGGACTTCCGAAATGAGCACATGAGCCCCCTCTATGAAATAGAAATACGTGGCCTTATGGGGATAAATCCAAACTGACAAGTTGGCGAGACATGTTAAAAGGGAGGACTGTGGAATTTTAATTTGCGATCTGAACATCATCTGCGCCAGCTTGTCACCTATGTACTACGTGCACGGCAGCCATTCTAGGTCACCTATGTACTACGTGCACGGCAGCCATTTTAGATATCATGGTCTCCCTGTCCACGATCGATCGCCAGCGCGCCCCTCTGACCCAGCAAGCATCCTCCGCGCACCCTGGCTCCCCCTCCCTCCTCCTTATGAGCATGACCCTTCTGCATGACCCTGTCCTTGGGAGTCACGCCAGCGCCTGACCAACACCTCCTCTCCTCCCATGAATGCCCCTCTGTTGATAAACCTCCCTCCTGCGCTGGATTGTCCACGCAGCATGAATACCACTCCATTGATGGCCCCTCACCCCGTGTCCGACTGTCCACACAGGTCCGAGGCCATTGCCTAAGCCGGGAGATATCATTTACTGCCCTTTATTGTATGAGGTCGCTCTCCTTCAAAGGACCCTCTATTGATCCAGGCCTCCCCACCCCCTGTGATATGATCAGGCGCACACATCCTAAGACTCGACGGAACACTCAGCTGCGTGATGACCCCCTCCTCTTATCAGCAGGTTGAGGACCTCTATTGTGAAGGTATATGGGGGTGGGATTGACACAAGGATTACGGGGATGTCTTTTCCTTGCTTTACAAAGTTCTGATTGTAATAAAGGAAGGTCACATGCCATAAACCAGTGTATAAGAGGCCAGGCCTCCGAGAGGCTGTTAGAGCACCTCGAGACGATACCTTGTTGTCTGATCTGATGTGTTCTGCTCCGTCGGAATAAACTTCTGTTTCCTGCCTTCTGGTCTCCGGCGCCTGCCTCATTGCTTGGTAATTTGAATGGTACAAGGGCGGTTAGCGCCGGGCAAATCTTGAGAAAGGTCCTAGCCCTACCTTTTTTCCACATCTGTGGATTCACTCCCGCAATGCCAAAGCTTGTTTAGAAATGAACGCTCGAAATCACCCATCTGTGTGATGTCGGCATACTTATTTACGGTTTGGTTTGTATGCAGGGCCACATAATTCCGGCTTCACGCTCCCATCACAGCCCCAAGCCATTGAGGTTTATTTTACATAAACGTGAGCTCCTTTCCATTTTGAGCAGTGGATTCTTCAAAAACACGGGCTGTACTAATTTATCCCACCTCTTGCGCGGTAATTAATTCGCGGGGCAGTGCTGTGATATGGATTTTTGAAAGAAGTCACCAGCGGAAAGACAATGGTTACTTGATGTTGCTTTTTGTCGGATGAACAATCGTTAAGGTGTAATACCATCGCTCTTAACAATTCTACATATTAGACCGTCCCCGGTCAATCAATAAAGTTAGCATTCCTCCGTTCATTTTAGTGGTTCTGTGCAAGCAATTATCAAAAATACACTCCACACACTGAAGCTTTACTCCTTCCTCGCCACTCTCATATCAGTGTTCGGCATTTGTTGACTACTGCTCCAAAAATGTATGCAAAGCCCCGATATTTGTATTGTGCATTTCAATGTATGTGTACGGGTAGCTTCTGAAGCATGAGTGATGCACACAGTACGAAGTGACAGGTTAAGATCCATGACACCGGAATGAACCACCTACAAGGGACTTGGTGAAAGTTGTGTGCATGATGTGACATTTATGCATAAACACATACACACAAACATGCACATACACACCCCACACAGACATACACAACACACACTACAAAACACATACCCTACAGTCAGTCACAAACACATACACACACCAACACACAATACACCCAAGCACACACACTCAACCAAACATATCAACACACAAACACCAGGTACAAACATATCTTCTCTCTCTCTCACACACACACACCAAAACACACACCCTGCACACACGTAGACACACACAGTCACATGCACACACAGACATACACAACAAACACTACACAAGGACACACACTCACACAGACACATCAACACACATGCACATAATCTGGCTCCCTCTCTCACACACACACACATAGGCACATGAAAACAGACCACACACTGTGTAAACACACACACACAGCAGACTGACATAGCACACACACACAAACACTCACACACAACAATACTTTGAGTGATGCTCCTACTTGCATGCAATAAGCTATAACAACATACCTAAAAATCTGGTGTGTCAACAACACATACATTGGGCATTCTTTTTAGGACTTTCTAAGTTACATGGCATCTGGCATCGACTTGAAAGCCAGCGCGCGCCCGGCCTCACTTCCTGCTTCCCTTCTTACAGTAATTAACTTTCGTTCGCGCTGCCATCTGCTTTACTTTTTTTCCCCTGCCTTTCGTCATGGCGCCTCTCACAACTGCCCCTCACTCTCTCCCACCACAACCACAGAGCGCCCAGATTTCGAACGAATTCAGAGACATTTCACTTTGTGTTACCATTGTGCTTCTTCACTTCTTGTGTTGTTTGTCGTCAGCTGACTTGTCTTGCCTTCTGCTCCCCTGATTGCCCTCGTTTTCTTGCCTTCTGCTCCCGTGATTGCCCTCGTTTTCTTGCCTTCTGCTCCCCTGATTGACCTCGTTTTCTTGCCTTCTGCTTCCCTGATTGTACTTTTTTCTTGCCTTCGGCTCCCCCACTCCATCCATCCATCCCCCCCACTGCATCCGTCCATCCATCCATCACCCCACTCCATCCATCCATCCCCCACTCCATCCATCCATCCATCCCCCACTCCATCCATCCCCGCACTCCATCCATCCATCCCCACACTCCATCCATTCTCCGCCCCACACTCCATCCCTCCCCCGCCCCACACTCCATCCCTCCCCCGCCCCACACTCCATCCCTCGCCCTCTTGCCCTGCCTCTATCTCTACCCCGCCTCTATCTCTCACCCTCCCTCTATCTATCTTTCGCCCTCCCCCTATCTATCTATCGCCCTCACTATCCATCGCATCACCACAGCATCACTCAGCACCCCCACAGCACCACTCAGCACCACCACAGCACCACTCAGCACCACCACAGCATCACTCAGCACCAACACAGCACCACTCAGCACCACCACATCACCACTCAACACCACCACAGCACCACCACAGCATCACTCAACGCAACCACAGCATCACTCAGCACAACCACAGCATCACTCAGCGCAACCACAGCATCACTCAGCGCAACCACAGCATCACTCAGCACCACCACAGCATCACTGGTTCAAATATGCTCTCTCAATGTATCAAGCTTTATTACAAATGTCACAAAAAGATGTTAATATTTCACTTCTGTTCTGGGATTTTCGTCACAATAAAATATACTGAACATAATCTTCACAAAAGTTATTTACAAAAGTTTTAGCTATTGCCATTAAAAATTACAATCACTTTTATTTAAGTATTCATTATTTAAAAAAAATTAAAAGCCATTGTTATTTGTAATATCAATACATCTAAGTCACGTAAATACAAAACATGTTGCATTACAAATGCTATAGGTGTCACATTTGCGAAAGGTATAACTATTGGCATTGTAAATGACAAAGCTATTAATTTAGCTATTTTCAAAAACAACACAAACAAAAAAATTGTCATTTACAAGACTAATGCTCAAACGTTCCTAATGTGAGACCTATTGCATTGCAAATGCTTGTTGTAATAAGTATTTATCTCTATTATCTTATTTAAGGGAGGGTATGTGGAGCTGCGAGGGTTTCTATTTTTAGTGTTTTTTTCTGTGGCAGGCCAGGGCTCATTTTAAACCCATTCGTCTCACTGGAAACGCCCTCTGTTAGATTTGTTTTTCACTTACAGATACTGGTGTCACTTTGCAATAGATCCCTCGCCACCCTTGGTACCTGCACCGTTACCGAGTTTCACTCAGTGGAAATGATAACAGCAGGGTCTGGATTGCTGAAATGCACATACCACGTCACGCTTGTTTCTAAATCCAGCTTCATTTTATTCATCCTACCCTTCCCTTTGATTGTCATTGGTGTCTATGTTGACAGTCTTAAGTGACCTCGCGCACTAATTGAAGGTGGCTGTCTTCCTTCTGAGTCTCTAAACATATAATTTGTTAATTTGTTTATCTTCTTTGTTCTTGTGTTGGCTCGTGCTTTGTTCAGTTAGCTTGTCTACTGACAATTGTTTACTGGCATTTGCAACTGACTGCCTCATGTTGCCATTTACTGTTGTGGGTGGCGCTAGCTTGTTGGTTTGTGACATCGAGTAAAGGACAAGACTTTATATTCCTTATTAAGATACAGTTTAACCGCATCGCTGCTGCGGCGATTTTTCCGCTGTGCGGCTTTTTTTTAAAAGCCGCGTTACATGACGAGCTCAGCTCGTCATCAGCACACGCCACCCGTGGGTGATGACGAGCTGAGCACGTCATCAGCATCGAAAGGGTTAACATGATTGATTAGACACAGTGATAGAGTGACTTTTACTTTTGTGGCATCAGAACTTAACAACATTGGCAAAGGCAGTGTGTCTCGTCTTATTGACATATTGACTTTGCCCATATTTTTTGCTGATACTGTGAAGCTTTGGCAAAAAAAAGAAACATGCATTGGCATAGCCAATAGGTCTCGCCTTTGGGACCTTATAAGTGTTTAGCCATGCAACAGTTGATGCTGTTGTACCAATGATATTGTGCTGCATAACTAAATACTTATAAGGTCCCAAAGGCGAGACCTATTGGCTATGCCAATGCTTGTTATTGTGATAACTGATGCCATCTGCTTTTACGTTTATTTTCACTAAGACGTGGGCATAATTGCTTTCTTTATGTGATAGGATGTTTGCCAAATGTCATATTATTTTCTTTTCAAGCATAGAGAGATTGACTGATATCCTCAAAATCACACTGGGGTGATGTGTCGAGACCTAACAAGCACTGGCAGAGTCAATTGATCTGGCCTTTAGTATATTGGCTCTGCCATTGCCTTTTGTTCATGCTGTACAGAATGAGCATTGCCAACATTGGCAATGATTTGCAGTCATACTGTGTGACAGTGTGACTGCTGTGCATCATGGCTAAAAAGAATAACAAAAAAAGACTATGATGGATTCAGCACGAATGCACTTAATAAAAAACGCATTAGCCCTGGCTATGTCATAGTGCTTTCTTACATTAGTTGTAGCCAATCTACAAAGCATCCACACTGCTGTACAGCATGGCTACAAAACTTTGTCAAAGCCAATAGCTCTGATAGGCGAGGTTTATTGGCTTTGCCACTGCTTGTTAAAGGAGCAATTGCCATTCAGACATATTTTCAGTGATTTTCAAAACAATTTGATATGTGCACTTGATTCCTAGAAGGAGCCCCAGGCTACTGGTGTATCTTGCTACTGTATGTGGACATCAGTAGATTAGGAATTGTAGTTGCTTTTCTGCTGGTGTAATATAAGCCTCTCATATCTCAAGGATCCTGATTTCATAGGGAAGATTTGGTTTATTACTCTGCTTCTCTTCATGGAGTGCCACAGCCATGAGCGTTGATGTAATGTTTTTGAAGAAACAGGCAAGGAGCTGACCTGGGATGGTGCCCATCTCAGAAGGGGCGCAAGGTATAGATTGCCGGAGTAAACCTCGTCAAACCTCTATAGTAGGGATGTTTGTTGTGGTGCCTCTTGGCCGAGTTGGAGAGGCTTGCTTACAACTAAGAGGGTGGTCTCACAAGGGCTTCTGATTGTAAAGGTTACAAAGTCTGAGCCATTATCCGCTGATGTGCTGCATGCATTACAATACTTGTAGAAAGGATATATTTTGTGACTCAAGGAATTCTGCTCACCTATAAGGCGGTGACTGTGTGAGCTTCTTGCCACCATGATGTATAGAAGGTGTAACTTGAGTGTTCTATTCGTGTTGTTGACTTCCAATTGATCTTGGTAAGCTGATAATCGGTCCACGGGATGGAAGAAGATATTAGCTGATTCTGTTTTAGTTGTCAGACTAGAGTTAGAGATGTCAAAAAGACCTAGATGCCAATACGTTTTGTTGCAGAGATGTCAATTGTCCCTAATGTTGGGGTGTGCTGGGCCTATTCAGTAGCTCGTCTCAATCTCAGGTCGTCGACGTTGCTACACGTCATTATTATTATTCTGTTGTGTAGATTGTAGTTCTGTTGTGCAGTAGTTTTCAAAGGATGTTTTTGTGAACAATCGTTGGTGATGGGTTCTGGTCTCTTTGCTGTCCAGTAGGTCCTCAAGATGTTTCAAGATTCACTTGGAATCTACTGGGCATTCTTTTTTGCTCTGAATGTAATTGTGCAAGTGATGCATATATTTATCAAATATAACATGGACTGCCAATTGTTTCAGTATGGCTGCATTGAGACTCTTAAGATCGTAGATTACTGGGTGATGGAAAGCTGCTGCAAGAAGCTATTTCCTCAGATTACTGTACTTGCGATGCAGAATAATATGTTACTTGTTCTTGTTTGTCGCTGAAAGCGTGTATGCGCTTAAGGTTAATGGCCAGGTGAATTCACCCCTTTTAGCCGTTTCCCAGCACTGACTGATTTTGCCCATCACTTAACCCCTCTAAATTACTTGAATCCTCAAACCTAACTCTACTGCGCTCCATTACAAAAGGTGTGTATATGTTGAATGTCACTGAAAGGTGTGCAAGCACACACCTGCACACCCACATCAGCCATGGAAACTTTTTGAGTTAGCACAAGTTAGGCTTCTGCCACTGGGACAGCTCAGTGGTGGTTGCTGAGTAGAAAGGGGGTGCTGCTGCCCTCCAGAGTATCGACAACAGTGGAGCCTGTGTGCCTGTGCTATTTGGGTCTGCAGTAGATTTTAACCTGTTGGCAAGGTCGGCCTGTGCTGTAGGGTGATCCGGCAGTGCCCGAGATGCTGGTCTGGCAGGTCAGTACATGGGGTGGTTTTTCGGCGGTTTTTGCATGTTGTATAGTCTTCTAGTTAGGTTTCGCCTGGCGTTACTGCGCAAGCAGTTTGCGCAGGCGAAATCTAATGATTACAATATGGGATATAGGAACGTCCCCCGGCTCCCATTGGCTAGCTCCATAAATGGAGGCTAGCCATTGGAAGCCGGATCTATCCGTCAAGGCCGGACCAGATTCGGGGGCGTTCCCGCGATTTCTTCCCTCTGCAACGTCATGCGGCCGTGGGCGGGGTTGCCGAAATGCCCGCTCCGTGCTGGGCCTCCGTTGTTCCCCAGGTGAGTGCTTGTTCAGATAAGAAACGGTCTCAACGAAAAACTCTTAACGTAACTGCGAAATAAACAAGAGGTGAATAAAATATTATCATCACGTCAGTGTATGTGATAATAGAGACACTACCACCGAAGGGCTGCCGCTGCTACAGGTTTGCTGATTCTACGCACGTGCACACGATATGTTAATATTACCCAAGTTAACTGTTTAAACTTTATCGACATCGGAAGGATAAAAGACTTTTGTCTCGTGATTTGACTCGGTGTTGGTTCCGCACAGATCACTGCAGCACGCACCTGGCTCTCTGAGCTGCTCTCGCAGGTGTACACGAGCTATCGCGACTCCCAAAGTAGGTTAATTACAGTAGCAGATAGGACCTTGATAGAAGTAAAACGAGAAAAGTGACATTCAGAATCATCATGACCTACCGGGGGGCGTTGTATCCGGGGACCCCTCGCAGCGCCGCGTTGCGAAGCTCTCCTCCCGCAGCGAGCGGTGCATACGTCCCTCCGCCCCGGGCGTGAACCTGCCTCCCGCGGGGAGAGGCGTGCCCTACCACCGCTCCCTCACGCCCAGTCCGGGCGGCTGCACACGGAGCCTGCAGACAATGGCTTTCTGTCTGCCTGGATCTGCCTGCCCCGGGGCCTTTTTTTTCTAAGTCGAGCAACAACAAAACGCAACTTCCTGCCCGTGTCACTACTTCCTGAAAGACTCGGAAGGAAGACAACAGTTGAATACAATTTACTGACACATTGAACTCTAATAGGAGGGGCGTGGCAACCTTCTCCCCCACCTCCTGCGCGCAGTTATCAATGGTGCAGCATGTGCAGTGGCGCCGGGCCCATGGGTGTGAGAGGCCCAAAGCACCCCAGTTCAAGCTGCCTTTTACTACCTTACCAGAGGGCCTTGGGGTATGCTGGGGGTCCAAGTTCATTGTTTGCGTCAGGCCCGTGATACCACTTTTGCAGTCCTGCACTTTAATTAAAAAAACAGCGCCTTTGGCAGCTAGAGTCTCCCTTAGGCGCAACTGGATCAAATCAGGAAACGATAATTTGTCAAATTCGGGCCCAGTACTGGTGCAACACTATATACATCTGTCCAAGAATTAAAAAACAAAAACCTTCTAGTTTTTATTCTATGATGTTCAAACACAGCCCTGCTAACTCACAAGGTGTCACCATGTGTCACACAATCAGGGCACAAGTCCTAAAAAAAAGAAGTGGGGGGGGGGGCGCTGTCACCGGAAGTGACGTCACGATAGGTAGTGACGTCACGAAAGGTGGCTTGTATCCCCATCACATTAAAATGTGATTAGTTATAAATTAGTAGAAAAGTTTGAGGCGTCTCTGTTGACAGTTCCTTCCCCCAAATCAGCTCATAAGCCATCAGTACAGTGGGTCCCTTACCGCCAGGCAGATCCAGTAAGCCCATAGTAACAAACACGTTCCGTTTTTAGGTTTCGCCTGGCGTTACTGCGCAAGCAGTTCGCGCAGGCGAAATCTAATGATTACAATATGGGATATAGGAACGTCCCCCGGCTCCCATTGGCTAGCTCCATAAATGGAGGCTACCCATTGTTTTTACTATTGGTTTCGCTGATATTCCCACAAACACTGAAAAAAATGCTTGCTGTCAGTCTCCTACACCTTACAAAACACCTTATGCATCTTGATTTTACAAGTTCAAAAATACCATGATTTGCAAATGAGGGCACTTTTTAGTTGTCTTATAGCTGGGGGTGGGGGGTGATTTCATTTGGTGCCCGGGCCGATATACTCTCCCAGTCTAACCCTGCCTGTTGGTGATTTGAAGATAATGGTCTGTTGGAAAGTCCCTGTGCTTCCAACCACACTTGTTTTTACGATTGCCCTATAGAATTTAACCTGACGATCGATCCCTTCCTAGTTTTTCACACTGATAATATTCTTATCGGAGAAAAATACACCTCTGGGCTGCTGCCTCTGGCCTGTTTGCCTCGAGAGATACTACCTAGCCTAACCCTGGCTACACCACAGTGCCTCAATATTGCGTTGCCCATATCCTCCGGTTCACCCACGTCTATGCCCTCCATAGCACCCTTTGTGAAACACAAGTAGTTAGTATGTTTAACAGAGGGTGCCGTATCAATCTCAGATGCAAAGAAAAATAAAATCTCCTTCTTGAACCGACCCACAGAGCTTTACAGGCGAGGCCAGAGCCCATAACCTGTGACTAGTGACATCCCCAAACCAATGCACTTTCACACCTATCCCATGACTCATAACAAAACCCCCATTCTGGTCCCTCTGCAATGGCTCCAGGATCCTATTCCTTGAAGCCTGTTTCCGCCACCCAGAACGCTGCGACCCCTTCCCGGTAACAGCAAAGGGGCAGATTTACAAGCCCCTTGCGCCTCTTTTACCCCGCCGCTGCGTCACTTTTGTAACGCAGCGGCGGTGCACAAGATGCGCCATGGTGCGGGGTATTTACAACGTGACGAATCTCCCAGATGCGTCACATTGTAAAGTCCTGCGCCAGAAGGAAGCGTTCCATCGCAGGCAGGGGGGGCGGGGGGTTGCGGCGCAGTAAACCCTCCCAAAAGTGGCTGAGTGAAATCTACAAGATTTCACTCAGTCACTTTTGCGCCCATGCTGCGTCAAAACACTACGCCTGCTTGAAGCAGGCGTAAGGATTGACACAGCATTGTGGAGATAGAGCCCCCAGAGCATTGCTGGAGCTGCATTGCGCTTGCGACGCAACTCCAGCAATGCGCCGCTTTTATGGCAAAGATGCGTGACGCATCTGTGCCGTTTTTGCCCCATGGTGCGCCGCATTATAAATGCGGCTCATCCAGGGTGGCGGAGTTGCGGCGCACAATAACTGGCGCATCCCTGCTGATACGCAGGGATGCGCCAGTTATTGTAAATCTGCCCCAAAGTCTTATCCTAGAACAACCCACTTCCACAAAAGGCCAGACCAGGTACTATTCCTGCTTAGGAGATGCTCCCAAGGCCCTCAAAGGAATTCAAGAGGTTAGGGAGTAACATAGCAAGTAATTCTTGAATTGTGTAAATGCTAATCTTACATTTAGCAAATCTGCCGATACCAACAGAGGATCTTTTATCTGGGCCTGGGTTTTGGGGGCCAGAAGTGGTTCCTGGACAGGATCCATGCTGGATGTTATCATTTACCACTGGAGTCTCAGGGTCTTCAATACTTTTGCACTGCAGCTGGATTAACCATTTACTACTTTATACCCCTGACTCTAGCTGTGGGTCAAGGCTTATTTCCAAGAGTGGTAATAGATCTGGAACTCCATACAGTAGACGTGGTACTCACACACAACACATATCAGTGTCTGTTCACAGCTATATATTACAAACGATACAAAAACGAATAGGTCTTTCTTTAAGGAGAAAGGAACTATAATCACATTATAATTACAGGCTCTGTGTGGTGCTTTCTGTAATCTTAGGACACCACAGGTCTCATGGGCTTACTAAGACTTTAAGTTCCAATATTCTAGTCAAAGCAGTCTTGTGAAAATGCTTCCGTGCGTGCAACCAAGCCAACTATCTGACATACAAAAGCGTAATGGGTACCCTAACTGATAGGGATTTGGACTCGCTGTTATCACAGGAATGCGACAAATGCTCCCTGCAGTGGCGGCTGGTGGGATCTGAACGTAGTGAGGCGTAAAAGTCAAAGGGGCAGATTTACAAGCCCCTTGCGCCACTTTTGCGTCACTTTTCCCATGTTAAAAGTGACGCAAAAGTGGCTCAAGGGGCTTGTAAATCTGCCCCAGAATCAGTAACACACAGGATATCACACAGAACACAACAGTAACACACAGGACATCACACAGAACACAACAGTAACACACAGGAAATCATACAGAAAACAACAGTAACACACAGGACCTTACACAGAGCACAACCGTAATACACTGGAAATCACAGAGAACACAATAGTAACACAGAACACAACAGCAACACACAGGCCATCACACAGAACAACAGCATCCTACGCCTGGTTGGTTGTTGGGAGAATACTTGTCACAACAGCAGCCTAGTGCTCGTCAACATAAGACGCTCTCAGCCATGGTGGTCAGGCGCAGACATGAATGTTGTCAAAGGTTCAAGTTTCGTGCTCTGGAGACTTCTCTGCTCTGTTGTATTCAAGAAAATAACTGGGCAAACGACGATACTGCTGCTCTATATTTTTTTAATGTATTTAAACATCTAAAATGCAAGTTCCTGTTCCTCCCCAGCCAGCTTCGGAGCGCTGTAAAGGTTTAATGAGCCCATGGAGTCAGAAATAGAGTGTGAGCTAATATGCCAAAGGGCTGCAGATAATATATACATTGAACCGAAAAGAGGCAAAACATTCACAGTGCAGTGGTAATTTATAAAATAGGCCGTGAGCTTGTGCATGGGGTTACATAGTGTTCATTTTTAGCGAATTTTAGACTTTAGCTTGGGCCGGTCGGCATGAGTCAGACTCGCGTGGGTGGGGGGCGGTTGGGAGTGAATACCTTACCAGGTGAGGCCCCGCTCCGCCTACATTCCGATCCTGGCCGGGTCCTGTTTTTCCTGCAACGAGGTGTAGCTCTGCCACAGCACAGAACACGTCACGTGCACTGCAGCACTCCCTGACCTCGGAATCGAAAGCTGCTGGACTCAGGACTCCACCCCACAGGCTTTGTCATCAGCCAATACAAACCACAGGACCATTGGAGGAGGCGATGCCGGTTTTATATGGAGCCATCCACTTCTGCCTGGTCTCTCTGAGTCTGCCCCGCCCTTTTCCATAAAAAGAATGGAACTCTTCAGACCCTGCCCTGAGCCAGAGCAATTCACGCCCAAAAGCAAGCCTGTGCATCGCTGCTAAAACTCGCCACGCCTTCCACAGTGATGTCACAGCCCAGGTTTGTGCCTTTAGGGCGAGATTCATCACGCTCGCTCGGCACATGTGTAGTGAGGTACTCCTGCTGAACGAAAAAAAATCTAAATCCTTCATATAAGAGCACATTGTTCTGCCATCACTTGGGGAGAGGGAGTAAAAACGACAAGCATCTCTAATGGTCAAAAGTAAGCAACCATTAGCTTTTTGACTGGGTTGCTCGTAGGTTTTTCGGCCCTCCCCTTCTCCCCCGTGATGGCAGGGCAACGCCCCTTTCGCCCTTTAACACCAGCCGCCCCTGGCTCCCTGATAAACTTGCCATTGGGTGTGAGGGGATGGGCTCCAGTGCCGATGAGGGGGTTGACTGACACCATTAAAGAGGCGAGTAGTGATTGAATAGGTCCCAACTGCAGCTCAAAAATCTGAAAATCTTTTCCTGGAACATCAATAAGATTGCGCAAGGGAGGCTGGGCTAGCAACAGCTGGCTCTCTAGTAAGTTTCCGCTACTCTAGACGGTTCCTGCTTGCGCTTAAGCCTTTAGATAAACCCTGTCATTATACCACCGCCGCAGATGACTTAATAGATGGGATTGGTTGCGGATGTCAGAGCAGTGGTCACGGAAGGGCGAATTTTGGGAAGACACTGTTGAGCATTGGTGTATCTAACTAAGCCCTCCCCTAATAGCACGATCAAAAGGGGGCTCCTCATTAATGCGTGACCTTTGATAAAAAATAATATTGCATTCGGGGATTTTGTCTCAGTCAGAAAGCCCACATGGGTGTTCATTACAGAGACCTGGGCATCTGATGCCTCAGGACCTGATTTGGTGGACGCTATCCCCTTGGGTTATACCCTGGCCAGGATGGATAGAATAGGCCATCGAATAGGAGGAATAGGAATTTTATATAAGGATTCTCTTACATGTCGCACTGAACTTCTTCCTACCCCCTCTGATTCCTTTCAGGCCATGTATTTTTCTATCAATTCCACTCCCTCCATCTCTTTCTCTGGCCTTTTGTTCTATAGGCAACCGGGCCCTAGATCCGCTTTTAGCCAGGACCTGATCAATCTGCTAGAGCAGTGTTTCCCAAACTGGGGGGGGGGGGGAACATCACTTACAACGCATTTTTTACAACGCACTACCATTACATCGCAACCATTACAACGCATACCATTACAACGCATTGCGCTGGGGGGCGCTCTAGGATAGGGAATATATTTAATTTACTATCCAACACCTTCCCTGCTATCCACGGGGACTGGAGTTGGAATAGTAAATTAAATAATTCACTATCCAGCGCCTAAAAGCATTATGCGTTGTAATGGACTGCGTGGTAAAAACCGCGTTGTAAAGGCATGCGATGTAAAAGCATGCGTTGTAGTGACACCAATCCAACTGGGGTCCGTGGACCCCCAGGGGTCTGCGACACATTCTCAGGGGGTCCTCGGAAAGCAGTTTTAAAAGCACTGCAAAGTTCCTTGTAGAATTAGCAGTTTTTGAGCAACAATAAAAGTGTCAAGATAACACCAGTGATTAATGTACCTGCTGGACAGAGATAAAAGTTTTGTTCAGTGGGAGGTTTGACTTATCTAATGTAGCACAGAGGGTTGATATGGCTGCTGCAAAGAATGCGTGACATTCATTTTAATAAACAGTATTTTATGTGCATAGGTCCATGGGTTACTGCTTTTGTCACAGATATTCTTGTGTTACTCTGCAGCTCATAAGAGACAATAATAATCTAGCACAGTGTTCTATAAACTGGCATCAAAGAGCTGCTTACACACTGCATGTATCTTATGTTTTTCCCAGTCTTTCATTATCCTGATGCTGCTAAAGGAGTTTAATTAGATGGAAATACATTTTTATTGTTAAAGTCAATGCTAACCAATGTGTTATGTTCTGAATCCTGAGTTTGTGCTTTTCCAGACCAAGCACTCTTTAAAAAGCCTACCAGTATAAATGACATGCACACCCTACACATTGTAGTCCCCTTTGCCTTATGTAACATTTACTGTACACTGATTTACATGTATGATTCACTGCCTCTATATGTGTGTGATGTAAAGTGCTGACATCCTACAATGGTATAAGAGATGCTATAAAACAAATGAAATACATGTGACAGATGTGCTATGGAGAAATGAGAGTCACTGTTGAAGGGTGATAATAAGGGAATCATTGAAGAACCCCAACAAAGATTGTTGTATCATGGTGCATAGTAAGGTCATCATTTACTATTCTTTAAACAGCTAATACAATTAAATACATAATGATAAATGTGTTGTAGAATGCACCATTGTATCCTACATTTTCTTGAGGGGAGAGCCTCCCAAAGCCCCCTTTGTAGTGGTCAGGCTCACTCACTGCACTTGGTGTGCACTGTATGGGGACTGGTCTGAAAACATTTCCCAGGTCTGCTTTGGGTTTCCACTCTGGCCTTGGCAGGAGCAGAAATAAAACTAACCATTTAAAAGTTAATCACAGAGATGCAGCACCAACCTTCCCATTAAATGTTTCTGGTTTTTGCAAATTCTTCAATATAAAATGCTAAAATCCTTAGTAATTTGAGTGTTTGTTTTGTGTGCATGTGTGTTTCTTTTTTTTAATTACTCTTTTAATGTTTGAAATTTAAATCATACAAATTTCTGGGGGTCCCCGGCTTCCAGTGGTAAGTCAATGGGGGTCCTCAGGAGTCAAAAGTTTGGGAACCCCTATGCTAGAGCCATTCATTGAGAGGACTAATATTACTCTTCTTGGTGACTTTAATTTCCACCTGGAAGATATGCGATCAAGAGATACCCTGACATTTCTGGAAACTCTGGATTCCTGTGGTTTGACGCAGCTGGTGTCTGGCCCCACCCATCTGGCGGGTCACACACTCGACGGAGTCTTTACCAACGACCTTAGGATGAAGGTGGGACCTCCGGTCCCGCTAGCTTGGCCCGACCACTCGGCCGTCCCCTTAGAATTTTCTTATCAGGACGCAGTCCGCCGTCCTCAGGCGCCAGGAAGTGGGAACTCAGAAGGAACTTTAATGCCATCAATAATGAGGTTCTTGCTCCCTATCTGAATAACTTGATGCCTGTTGAACTGCAGGATGTAAATTCTGCGTCCCTCGAACTTGCGAGTACCATTTCAGGGGCTCTGGACACCATGGGCCCCCTAAACGGCATTACTCTGCGAGAAAGAGTCCCTTCGCTCCCTGGTTTTCTGACAGACTTAGGCTGCTGAGAAAAGGGTGTCGCAAATAGGAGAGGCTCTGGTGGGCTCAGTTGGGTCCCTTGGAGAGGGAACAACACAAACTTTGTCTAAAAGAATACAAGCTAGCCATTATTGAGGAAAAGAAGGCCTATTATACTAAGATCACTGCTTCCCTCAATTCTCCCAGAGAGATTTTTAAAATCATAGACTCCCTATCCTCTCCCTTAGTAGCTGACCCAATAGTGGAATCCCAGGAGTTGTGTGACTGCTTCTTGGTCTTCTTCCACTCTAAGATCGTGGATATCCATGGCACTCTTGAAACCTTGAATCTTGGTTTGGGACCTCCCTCCATGCCCTTCCCCTCCTTAGCCGGGAGTGTGTCCGGCAGACCTCCTCCGAGTCTCTCGTCCTTCCCCCTCCTTACTCCTGAGCTGATGAACCAGCTCCTGGACAACATCAAATCGGGCTCTCCTTTAGATCCAGGCCCGCTCAAAGTCCTGAAAGCTTGTCGGGAAATAATTATTCCCCCTCTTATGAAGGTCATGAACCGTGTAATCACGGAGGGAGTTTTTCCCTCGCTATTTATTTATTTATTTGCTTATATAGCGCAGGAATTCGACCCCCGAAGGGGTATCTCCGCGCTTATGTTCTTACCAAAAGTCATAACCAAATAAAAAACTATCAGAAACAAGAAGATTAGAGTCTACATCGTCAGGAACAGGTAAGTCTTTAAGCATTTCCTAAAGGCTCCAAGATTGGAGTTTTGCCTCAGGGTGAGGGGCAGAGTGTTCCAAAGGGTGGGGCCCCTAAAGGAGAGGGCTCGGCCACCCTGTCTTTCCCTTCCGCGGTACCTGGAGCAGTGATTGGTTCTTAGAGCACAAAGAACAACATGGCTCATATGGTTTGAATTTTTCTGACAGGTATTTCGGACCGGTACCAAACAGGCATTTATGTAAAACGCAGCATATCTTAAATTTCACCTTCTGGCGGATAGGCAGCCAATGGAGTTTATTGAAGAGAGGGCGAGAAGGGGATCTGGCTGGAACGTCAAGGATCAGCCTAGCTGCTGTGTTCTGGGCCACCTGTAACCTGCCAAGTTGCTCTTCATTGGCAGAAATGAGCAGCCCATTACAGTAATCTAATCTACTGATTACCAGTGCCTGGACCAAGGTTTTTCTATGATTGTCTGCCAGGTATGGGAACACTCGCCTCAAGAGCCCAATGACCCTAAGACAAGATCCCGCTACCTTACTTACATGGTCCTTAAATAGCAGAGACTGATCA
Organism: Lissotriton vulgaris; assembly: GCF_964263255.1. Lineage (NCBI taxonomy): Eukaryota > Metazoa > Chordata > Amphibia > Caudata > Salamandridae > Lissotriton > Lissotriton vulgaris. The sequence goes on along the minus strand of NC_141685.1, from coordinate 1,340,590,751 downwards.
AGGCGAACCCCTAAATTTTTTACTACCTGCTTGGGACAAGGAGCAGAACCTAGTTCGGGAGGCCACCATTCAGGTGACCAGAGGAGCGGGGCCTCTCCGAAGAGCATGACCTCCGCCATGCCTACATTACATTGCAGGCAATTGGAGGTCATCCAATCGGATACAGCTCTCATGCCTGCAGCGAAGGAGTTTTTAACTGCTGGCGTAAGTGTTTGAAAAGGGAACAGGAGCTGGGTATCATCTGCGTAGGATATAGGCGTGAACCCATATTCTCTCACAATTTCAGCCAAGGGGGCCACATACATATTGAAGAGTGTGGGGCTTAGGCATGAGTCCTGTGGAACCCCCTTAGTGAGCTCCCTGGAGATAGAAAAATGGGAGCCCAATCGAACACTTTGTGAGCGGCCAGTAATAAAGGTCTCCAGCCATGACAAAGCAGTTCCGCCTATCCCTACCCTCTTCAGACGACCAATGAGAATGTCATGTGACACCGTGTCGAAGGCAGCGGACAAATCTAACAGCACCAAAATCATAGAGCCTCCTCTATCCTGTGCCATCCTGATGGTATCGGACACGGAGAGGAGGGAAGATTTGGTGCTGTGATTAGGTCTGAACCCAGATTGTGCATGAGCCAGACCACCCGCTGCCTCGATAAAATTAGACACATGTGTATAGACATGTTTCTCGGTCATCTTACTAAGATGGGGTAGAAGGGAGATCGGGCGGAGGTTGGAGAGGTCTGACTATGGCAACGCCGTGTTCTTTCGAATAGGGTTCACAATCGCCTTTTTCCATCCCTGGGTACCTGCCCTTCCTTAAGGGAAAGGTTGATCACTGTTCGAATACCTGAGGAGAGCAGGCTACCTAAGGGAGCTACCATTTTAGCAGGCAGGAGGTCAGTTGGGGACCCTGTTTTAATTTGACTATACAAAGAAGTAACCTCAGACAAAGTAACCTCAGGGATCATGGTAAGTAGACTGCTTTGACACTGTGGTAACCGGGGAGGAGTGGAGTCAATATTGCTCTTAAAATTTGGGGCTTCAGTGATTTTTCCATATATTGACTCTATTTTGTTCTCAAAAAATGCAGAAATGTCATCGCATATAGTTTGAGTGAAGTCATCAGGGCTTTCACAGACTAGAGGAGAGGGAACAACACAAACTTTGTCTAAAAGAATACAAGCTAGCCATTATTGAGGAAAAGAAGGCCAGGAAATTTGGTCCAATGACTGGTGGCCGCCCTCACTTGGGGACTGTCCTCCTCCCCGTCAGTTTGCCAAGAACCTAGGGTTGATAATGGATACTTTGCTTTCCTTTGACCGTCAAGTCAGCAGGACTGTCTCGACCTGCTGTGGTATCATCAGGATTCTCAGAAGGATGGCCCATTATCTTTCCCCCGATGCCCGGAAACAGGCTAACGTGGCATTAGTCTCCTCAAGGCTGGACTATTGCAACGCCCTTTATGTGGGCATAAACAAGAGCCTTATCCATCGTCTGCAAATGGTCCAAAACGCGGCTGCGAAGATTCTTAACCTTCCCAGACTTGCCTCGGCCTCGTCAGTCCGGAGAAGCCTACATTGGCTTCCTATTCAGTCCAGGATCTCGTTTAAGAGTCTCTATCTTGCCCATGGGGCCCTTCACGGTACAGGCCAGACCTACTCACCTAGTCGATCCCTTCACTCTTCCAACAAAAATCTCCTTGTAGTGGCTATGTTCGTAAGAGTGAAATGGGAAGGCAGAGCATTTTCCTCGGTTGTACCCAGGTTATGGAACTCCCTCCCCCCTGAACTTCTAGGGCAACCGTTGTTTGCTCTCTCACGCATGGCTTTAAAAACCTGGCTTTTCTCTGAAGTCTATCGGTAATAGTCCACTCTGGTTGATTACATCTCATTTGACCTGCTTCGGCGCCTTGATGCCCTTGGGCTAAGTTGCGCCATAAAAGACTCCCTTCATTCATTCAATGGGCTGGGAGACAAGACTTCTGACCCAGAACTGCTAACTTATCTGCAGAAATTTGATATAATTTCTCTCCAGGATACATGGAGTGAACTACCGACGACACTGCACGGCTTTAACATGCTCTATCTACCTGCAACTAGAAATGCTAAATTTGGCCACAACAAGGGAGGTGTAGTCACATACACCTCCATAAGCAGCATTTATGCAACAGAACCCTTATCATACAACCTAGAGCCACCAAATGAAAGGCAAGTAACTCGAATTACCCTACAGGGGAAGACAAGTAAAGAACATATAATACTTGCAAACCTCTATCTGCACCCACACGATAAAAACAAAGGGAGCCAACAACTAAAGGAGGAGTTGGTGAAAATAATAACAGAAGAGAAAACAAATAACTGGATAATCACAGGAGACTTCAATTTAAACATGCTGAGGAGACGAGCAGATGACATCAACTCAGAGGAGGATCCAGTTGCTTGGGAGGAAATGCCCCAAGACATTAACTCAGATGGAAGACTCACAAACATCTCGAAAAACCTATTATCGTTCTTAGAGCAACTGGGCGCACGTGCATTAAACAGCAGGTTTCCTGGAGATCGCCCACAAACAGCAACATTCAATAATGCAGTAACAAGGTCCACAATTGATTACACATTCTGCTCTCGCTGCATGTTAACTAAAGTAAAAAAAACTACTGCATTGGGACCGAAGATTTCAGTGACCACTTACCCCAGGAAATCACAGCAGAAGAGCCATCATCATACAAACTGTCCCCAGCAAACACATTGGGCTCAGAATATATCAACAACGAGAGAAGAGTAAAATGTAGCACCAACAATCCAGAAGGACTCCTCTCTCTAGCAAAACAACTCTGGGAAGAAGGGAAAGCAGTCAACCACGACATAATTGGAGGCTGGGGGGCATTCACAAATGCCCTACGTAACAACTACGGAGATTCAAAGGGCCATTCTCGAAACAGGAGAATAAAACGTCAGCAAAATCTAAGGCCAGGCTCCAACCTACGGAACAACTCCAAATTAAAAAAGCTAAAAACACGGATAAACCTCACACTGCGGAGGTTGAAGAAAGATCCCATGGCATTACAAGAGTTGAGGCAGTTAAAAGCCACTCGCAAAAAACGTATTTGGCAAAACAAAAAGGAAGCTGAAGAATCTTTTTGGGCCAGACTCCTGTACGATATTAAGAACAACAGTAGCACACAATTCTGGAAGAAGATTAATGCCCTATCTACCCCGCAAGGTCAGTGCATCACCTCCAATGTCACAGAAGAAGCATGAATAACTTACCTCAAACTTCATTGTAACAAAGAACAGACTCCCCAAATTGGCTTAAACACCACCGCGCCTAGTATGGGAATTCAACAGCTCCAGTCAAACTTTATGCAGAATATGGACAGAACTTCACAATCACAAACACCCTAGTTCACAAAAGAATCTTGAAAGGTAGACGTGAAGGAGCTCCTGGCCCAAATGGGATTCCGCCTATATTATTCAAACAAGATCCTGAATTTTGGGCTACAGCTCTAAAACCGATCTTTGATAGAATCCTGCAGACGTCAATATTACCATCATCGTGGAGAGGCTCAATAATCGCTCCCATTTACAAAAAAGGCAACAGGAGCGATCCAAAGAGCTATCGGTTGGTAGCTCTTTTGGACAATGAAGCCAAATATTATGTCGGTGTACTCCTTCAAGAATTACCAACATGGGCCACAGAAAACAAAGCAATACCATACAATCAAACCGGTTTCTGTAAAGACATGGGCACTGCCACTAACATTTCTGTCCTCTCACTAATGATAGACGCTGCACTTTTAATCAAACAGCCTCTGTACATCTGCTTCATCGATTACAGTTCAGCATTTGATCACATAAACAGAAACATTTTGTGGCAAAAATTAAAAATGTTAGGTATTCCATCATTGCTCCTAAGATAACTAATCCTTCTGCATAGTAATATCTGGGTACAAGTAAAGTTGGGGGCAGGAGACTATCGAAAAAGATGAACACAGCTTCAGGATTGAAACAAGGGTGTGTATTAGCCCCGACAGTATTCAATCTATTTATAGCCGAGCTTTCAGCCTAACTTAACGGAAGCAACGCGCATGCCCCGAAGCTGGGAGGTTGGCAGCTATCCAACCTCCTATATGCAGACGATTTAGTACTCATCAGTCGGACACCCATAGGATTACAACGCCTGCTGGACATTACATCTCAGTACTCAGACACCAACAAACTAAGCATCAATCAAGACAAAACAAAAGTCATGTGTGTAAATCACCGGAAAATAAAACTAAAATACAACTGGCACCTGGCAAAAGTCAAGCTTGAAGTCGTACAAGAATACAAATATCTGGGGGGTCATGATCGACAGCAAAGGCAATTACAAAGCACAATTTGAGGCAATAAAAAAGAGGGGATTAACAACTGAAGTAGCATTAAGAAACTTGAAAAATATAACTGCTGGACCAAGCTTTCTCCCTCTGACCAAGGTGATACAAGCCAAATTTATACCATCAATCACCTATGGAAGTGAAGCCATGAGAGGGAGGGACGCGGAAACATTAAATGGCACCAACGCAAGAGCGCTAAGAATAATATACGGGTTGCCTGGATATACATCTCCAGCGCAAATGAGGCTGGAATTAGGGATACAAAGACATGAGCTAGCCAGAAAAGGAGCCTTTGTAAAAACTTGGTTTAAAATCAAAAAAGGGCAGCCAGAAACGTTAAACTTCTACTTGTGGAGAGAAGTAGAAACTATAGAAACTTGCCCAGCTAGAGATTTCCTGGACACTGCACTAGACCAGTTGGGGTTACGGCAACGTCGGGGCAACGTCGGGGACCATGGCAAGCTTCAAGAAAATCGTAAATAACATTGTTAAAAAAGAGTCTATCTTACAAGACAAGGCGGCCTTGACAGAACGGTCACATGGCTGGCTCACTATACAATCCTACAGCGACTCCTCAAGCCTACCTTCTTTCTAACTTCTCCAGAACCACCAAAGAGAAGTTTCTGAGATTTCGGTTAGGTCTATTACCATTGGTATACCATCTGCCCCCTTGGCTGCGCCCTCCAAAGCCAGCAATGGGCGGGGAAGGAGAGGAGGACATTGTCCACATCATAACTATTTGCAGTGAGCTGATGCGGGAGCGCTGGTCACTACTCAGACCTGTTTTCAACAAAAACCAAATACAGTCGTGTAGACAAGCGGTACTTGTAAGCTTCTCTGGTGAAGACACTCAACTAAGCTGCTGTCTGGTAAAACTTTTAACTGCAACTGACCACCGATTCAAAAAGTGCATACAACCGTAACACACACGTAAGCCTCATAGGAAAGCATTATTAGGCTAACTATATGATATTTCTTTTTGCACAAATCAACGGACGTTGAGGCGGTACTATGCACTTTAAATCTGCACCTCTCGGCCTGTCACCACTGTGCAGCCAAGACTCTGATAAGGGGGGTCATTTTGTCTCACGAATTGCTGCTAATATCTGCCATCAGGAATGAAGAAACAAGATTACGGGTCATCAAGGCCGGGGGAGTGGATCTTGTCTGCAATCTTAAACGTGTGTTTTTAACTGTGGCTACCAGCCTTTTTTTTTTTAAACTGTGGTTTTATTGCTTATAAAGATGATACATTTTTGTAATGGTTTTAATTAACTGAACAATAAACTTACTTACTTACCAACTGCAGCTCAGGTTCCAGTGGGCTCTCTGAAAGAAGGCGGCACCTCAGAGTCAGGAGTTTACAAGTGTTTCCCTTGTCAGAAGAACCCAGGAATCTGGAGACAAGGTGTCACTCGGGAGGAAAGGACACACCCTTGTTTAATTATTAGGGAGCCATTTAAAATGGCAACCGTAATAAAGTTGGAACATTACGTCACAGGACAATGGTACAAACGGCTACAAGTTCATCGTGACTAGCTTCCCTTGATGGCATATACCTCAAGGGAATTGTCTTCCAAATCAAGGTGAAACCCCTTGCAACCCTCTGAGGCTCGGGATCAGGATTAATGTAGAGTCAGCAATCCAAATGGACCAACGTTACACCCCAAGGCCCCATTCCCAGTGAACCACTGGAGACCGGCCTGGATACACCCTATTCTGTTTAGCGGCAGGTGCAAATCGGGATAGGGAGAAGATGCAGTGCAGGCTTACCCCAGGCTCAGGCCTTTGGTGCCTCTGGCATATCCTTGGCCATTTCATAATGCTATTGGTTTAGTAGCCGGCTTTAGTCAGCTGATCTCCAGATTATTGTGTTTCTTGAGCAGACTCTCCCCAAGAACCAATGAACATCTCAGTCATCTAGACATTATCTTTATCCACTGTTGACCAGAGCAGTTCCCATCCTTTTCAAAACAGCCCAGCCCTTCCAAGAAAGGTGGGATCAGCATCTGTATTGCCCTTTAGTCGCAGGTTTAGCCCCATCCTAGTGGGACCCAGCAATGGGTTGTCTAGTTATTGGCACATCATCTCCATCAGCTACTTCCGGAGAGCATTCCCAAACAAAGTAAAACTAGGTCAGTACTCATGGTAAACTGGGAGCACTGGTACAAAAGGATGGTCTAATCTTCAAAGTCCAACTAGGGTAGAAACACACTTGTTGGTATTTTCCTAGTCTTTCTCCACTGGAGGGGGGAAAAGCAGCAAAAGGTCAGTGGGATGTAGACAGGGTAGGTCAAAGTCACACATTCCACCAAATAGTCACCATTACAGTGTCCACCTTGGACTAATGTTGGATGGGAATGTACCCTGCGAATGGCGCAGTCATCTTTCCCTGCCCTGAGTGGCCGACTGCGGGTATCTTTATCCAGGTTTTTTGATTTTGACCTCAGACTCACACTAATTTAGTGAGTGCACAAAGTCTTAGGCCTGTCCCTTGGCATGAGTGAAGTCCTGGACCTGTCCTGTCACCTGAAGGAGATCGTCAATCATGCCCTCTTTGCACTGACAGTGAGCTCCCGTCCATGTAATGGGTTTAATACCTAGAACGGCAGTGGAAGTCTATCATGTTTTGTGAATTAATAGATATGACCAGACCTTTTTTTATCTGTGTCACTGAAGTGGGGGCCTACTAGCCCACTCTAGTAAGGTTCTGCTTCCATGTTCTGACCTGAATTAAAGTGCCAACATGCCAAAAGTATGCTGTGCATATTTGTGTACAGGGCCCGCATGATACATGTATTGTGGATGAGTGAACTAGAGTAATGGCGGCCTCTGGGATCAATCCTGGATTGCCCATAGCCTGGCTAGGTACACAAGATGGGGATGAGGTTGTTTTCCCAGGCATCGAAAGTGCATTGCTGACATTCCTAATGAAGTTAGGAGACCAAGACAGTGGAATGGGGAGAGAAGAGAAAAAGATCATTTAGAAATTCTATTAGGCCTTTTCTGAGACAGGCTGATGTTCAGTCTTCCTGTAGCACTGTGATTTGGCAGGCGATGAAGGTGAAAGGTGGGGCTACAGTGTATGTTGTTCAAGGTTAAAGGGAACACTTTTGTGAGGCCAGTCTATTGTCTTTCCCCTTCCCACTCTTCTGTGAGTTCACACCTCACTGTGCCGCTTGTTTGGGTGCTCCGGGATGGAAACCACCATGCTGGGAGGAGCAGCACCTTACACAGTGGCTGGAGAGCAATTTGAAAAGGACACTTGACAAGAGATTCACCCTACACCGGTTCTGAAAGTGAAGACAATGTATCCACACCTCTTCTTTGTTTTGTTTTTATACAAATAGGACTCACTTGTCATCCCAGTTCCAAGTTTTTAATGATAAAGGAACTGAGTCCTCTGCAGAGTGCTCAGATGACTGCTGTGCAACCAGAGCTGGTGTCTGTTTGACAGCCAACTTACCAGAGGTGAGAATACATCATTTGAGTACATCCCTTCCTGGAACAAGCTGTTCCCTTGACCTGAAATGCCTAAAAGCCGGCCTGCCTTCTAAGAGATGGAAGGACTACGAAATGTTGTTGGAGGACTGACTGCCCAGAGGAGCCAGGGGCAGCATGATCCATGTGTTGGTGGAGTCAGCCAGAAGAGGAGGATGGATAAGAGCAATCTGTACATCTGAATGTCATCAGGTAATGGGCTCTCTTTTAGTTCCAGACGTGAACCGTAAAAGACGCAGCTTTACCTGCACCACTGTGACTAGAAGGAAAATTAGGCTTGATCTTTGCTGCTGTGGCTTGACCTGCACTACTGTGACCAGAAGAACATTGTGGCTGAACTATGCTGTTGTGCCCAAAAGTAACCTGCAGCCCAACCTGAGCCACATCAAAGAAAGAAGAAGGCCTATGGGTTGCCTTGCTATCTCAGAATTGACTTGTGTGTGGGAACCTCAAGAGCGGTTGTACAAGGCCAACACAAACCTGGAGCACCTGCCCACCTTTCCCAATGATGATCTAATATCTGCAGTAAACACTGCTCCTGCCAGTGAGGCTGCTGGCGGCCATCAGCACTCTTGCTGAATGTGTGACCGCAGCGTAGGTTCTAAGAGCTCGAAGAAGCTTCCCCAGAGTTGCCGATGAATGCGCTCTTCCAGAAGCAGCGGAGAGGTGTTTCAGAAACTAAGTCAGGCAGCTGCCTGACCACAATTCCTTACACACTGAAAACAAACCTTGAACTGTGAAAAACAGAGCATACTTTCAATATAACGGGGTTAATCTACACCTAGATCTAATCACACTATAACTTTGTCCCTTAGGGGAACCACCTCGATAGGAATTGGGGGACGGTGGGGCTAAAAGGAGAGTAAAGGCACAGTCAACCCCAGCACCCAGGACACAAAATTGCATCTTGCCTATATTGTGTGTGTAGTATTTAGTTCTTGCGTGCATTAAAATACTTTCCTTCTTCAAAGTAAAGCACTGGGTTGTAGAATTAGTTAATGCACTTCTGTAAGATTGCTGAGTCCTACGTTTGAGCACCACCCCCACACTACCTCCCTGATAACTCTGTGACTGCTCAATGTGGCTACCACTGAGAGTCAAGTGCAGAAGGGGTTATACTTGGCCCAGTTTTGAATCCTCAGCCGAACCCTGGGACATCAGAGACAAACAAACGGAACCCTAAGAGCTGAGGCCCGGTAGCCCCTTTTTGCACTGTGCACCTCCACCCAGCTGGGGTCTGACACCCAAACAATGAAGAAGAGAGAATGCAGGTGCTGTGTTGGGTAGCGCTTGGCCTAACAAAATGCAAAGTGGTCCATCCATCAAAGAGAGTGTCCTTCTAAAATGGATTATCCATCCTCTGATTCAGTCATAAATGGGCTATTTCACAAGTATCACGTGATCACAACCACACAGCACACATTCTAGGGAAGTAAAGCACCCCATTTTGGGGAACTGAGCTGATTTTTACGAGCTAGAGATCCTTGGCTGCATTTCCGGAGAGTACTGATAAAAAATATATGTGCCCCTGAATGGAATCACAGACATCAAACCCCTCGCCCACTTCTCTGTCCAAATATGATAATATTTTGGAAATAAATGTTTGTCTACATCGAGGTCAGATTGCAGGTTTCCACCCCACACAATCCAATGCTAGCATTTTCCGGATATCCATCTCATGCGGATAAATATCACCAGAGCATTAAGAAGTTAGTGGCAAAATCTTTGATCACATCGCATTGGAAACACAGTATACCCTCAGTTGTCTCAAGGGCTTAGCAAAATAGCAAAAGTACCTAACAGCGAAAAATGATATGTGGACAGAAGTGCAATAACAATTTTGACTTATTATGAGATGAATTCATGAATAATTAAATTTTTGTGTATTTTAATTTTATAGATAAACTGTATCTATCAAATTAAGAATTAATTACTTTCTGCTGTGCTTGGGGGAATACTGTCCCTCCAGTGGACTGGCAGATGTCCAAGCCACTAGTGGAAAAGAGTTTAAATCAGAAGTGTCAAAAAAATGAAAAGATAGCACAGCTGTTCATACAGCTAAAAAAAAGAAATAAAAAAATATATGGGACTGTATAAACCACCCACACAATCGATGGGCTGAAAACTAACAACATGCTGCCCCTACTATCCAGGTAATGAGTGGCCCATTATATCTGAACTTAGTTATACATGTCAACACCATTCAAACATTGTTCTCTGTACTATTCCTAAGATATGTGATTGAAAAGTGAATCTCTTTTTTTAAAACGGTTTTTCATCAGATGCAACGATATTGTTAGGAATTTGCAGCTTTGAGGCAAAGGAACAATATTATTTACCACTAAATAATGAAGTATCCCTGTGCCCGTTCAAAGTTGGGTCAGGTAAAAAAAACCTCAAATAATACAACAAGAACTTAAATGTAGTGAGACAAGCTAAAATGACAGTGAGCATCTTAAGTGTGGCCTGTATTTAAAATAGCCTTTAGTCAGCAACGTGTATGTATTTTACTTATGTGAGTAAGAGATGGGGGCTTCCAGAGATTTAAAAGATTGGATTTCTTACCGTATACTCTTTCCTTTGTTCAGTATCTTGTAGACTTAAACCTTGAAAGAGAAGAATACACGAAATGTCAGAGACACAAGAAAAAGGAGGGTTAGTATATGTAAGGAGGTGTAAAAATACGAATCTGGGCTTCAGGACTAAGTGATAAATTTGGATGGATGTGTTAGAAATTCAAATACAACTAATTACAAATATAAATTTCTGGTTTGATTTTTTAATGTTTTCGATTTTCCAATGTTTTTGAGTTTTCTGGTTTGCACAGGGTTTCCACAGAACTGCAATCAGTAAGAGAACTTTGAAGGAAGGACAGCTCACCCAGGGACTGTGTTGTGCATGGTCATTTCAGATTTTCAAAATATTTATTTCTTCAAGGAAGGGAGAGCCATTAGAGTTTGCAGGAGGGGGTAGTGGGTTCCCATATGCTTTACTATTTTGGTGAGGAGGCAGGGGAAGCAAGAGACACATGGGGAGTAATGTGGTCCCCTCACCTGATTTTCAATTGCTCATGCAGAACGGATTGTTGAGGCTGCGAGTGAGAGAGGGGTGTTTCTCTGGTGATGTTGTGTGGGCGTTTCCCCCTGTTTGAAACCTGAAAAGTCATTGAAAGTGGACATATCAGTAGCATGAAGCTCACAGAGAGGCCAGAAGGTTGGGGATGGAATCTGATAAAGGATGGGTTTCAGTGCTGAATTTGAGCCGGTGGTTTCCGATGGTCCGCGCTGGCACTTAATCGTGAACGCTGGTGCTTTTCATGAGCTCCAGTTAAGAACTCATTTATTTACCAGGGGATTAAATGATTTGCCCAGAATCACAGGATGTTGAGCTGACGCCAAGAGTCGAACCTGGTCACCCAGCTCCGAAGTTGGCAACTCTGCCCATTACGCCACATCCTCGCCCCCCTTTTGTGGTTAGTAGTTGGTTCTGTTTTAGTCTGCGCTGACAGGAGAAATGAGCTGGTGCAAGCTGCCTCCTGACGAGAGCCCCGGCACTTATTTTTTTACAAATCAACCACTGATGGGTTTCAAAGCTTGAATGATTTCGTGGGGAAATTTCTTTCTAAGGGCTTCAAGACAATTTGATCCTTAATTTTGAAGGGCCCAGTAAAAGTGACTTACTAGGCTCATTGGAATAATGAAGAAAACACAAACACTCAGACTTGCATTGTTTCTGCTGTGATTTCAGCTTTTCAAAAGAGCCACAGTTCCAGGGGAACTGCCAGTAGGAAGTGGGAATTACCAGATGAATTAGATACAGGATTACCAATTCACTCTGCGATTCCCCATTTTCCAGTGAATCTTCTGGGTTTGACTCAGAATCCCTGCTAGCTCTGCTCCCACAAAATTATTGGGTCTTTCAGTAATGTTAGTTCCTGGAATGTAGAGTTAAAGGATAAGGTTCAAATCACTCATAATGAGGCCCTAAGTCATTCAATTAAAATATATGTGCGTTTTGCAACTTTTTAGGTCGAGCCTGGGCAGCGCATGCGCTCAGCCGCGGCCCGTGGAGTGAGTTTGGTGGGGCAGGGAGGCGGTGCGGGGGTGGGGGGTGGTAAACAATGGAATATGGATGATTGCAGGTAAGTAAACAATTAAACAATTTAATAAATAAAACGAATTTCGTGGCGCACCCTGCATCGCAAAATGCGAAGCAGCACGTGCTACGAAATTTGTTTTATTTAATAAATTGTTTACTTACCTGCCAGGGTGACCAACTGGCATAGGTGCAAATTCAGGACGCTGGGTGTAAAAATTCAGGACAAAGGGTAAAAATTCAGGACAAAAATTCAGGACAGGAGGTCAAAATTCAGGACAAAACTTCTGGACAAAAGGTAGATTTTACAGACACATCAGAGGAGGTTGCGCAATAGTATGTAAGTAAGTAAATAGACAACCATTTAAGCACTAGTAAAAATAGGTTTATATTAGGTTGAAACAATCGTGTACTTCATGGTTTTCAGTATGCATGCAGCTTTGATCAACTGTGTAGGTCTTTTTGTGGTATTTCATATGATAATAATCTATATATATGGTTACAGCACTGGGTTGTCCAGTCTGATATTTTGTATACAATTCATGTTCCTGAGCAGGCATGTTTGGTGTGAGAAATGGTCGGGAAGATCTGCTCGGATAGACATTGTGAGATGTAAAGTGGCAAGCACAAGATGCAGCTAATACAGATCCAAACACATTCAACCATTTACAAACCTATCTAGCATGCATCCTTCCATCCATCATTTCACTCAATCATCCATCCATCCACCCTTTTACTCATCCATTCATTATCCATCCATCCACCCTTTCACCCTATCTATCCGCACACGCATCCATCCACTCTTCTACCCATCCATCCATTCACTCACCCATGCAGTCATTTACCCTTTCACCCATCCAACCACCCTTTCACATACTCATCCATCCACACAGTAACTCACCCTTCCGCACATTCACCCTTTCAGTCATCCACACATCCATCCTCCATTTCTCTCTACGTCGACCGTTTGACTTAGCCATCCATCCTTCCTTTCATCCACCCAACCGTCCATCTACTCATCCACTCATGAATCCATCCATTGACCCTATCACTCATCCATCCTTTAAATCATCCATCCATCTTTTCTCTGATCCATCCCCCTGTTCACTCCTTCACTCATTTACTCAACCTTTGCCCATGCACCCTCCCCTTCACTCACTCATCCATCCCTACATCCCATTCCTACATTGCTGCCAGGATGCCCGAGGCTGGAGGAGGCCCACCACATGCTTTTCAAGCCAGACTGGCCGATTGTCATTCTGTATGTGGCAATCAGCCTCATTCAGAATGACAATGGGCGGGATGGGGCTGCTCTTGCGCTCAGAGTAGTGCGAAGTGGCCCCATCAGGGAGTAGAGGATTCTCACACGGGAACAGTGCTGTTCCCCAAAGGCCCAAATTGCGGACAAATGGCGTCCGTAAAAGGGATCCTCACGGACAATGGACGAGAGGTCCCAATTACGGACGGTCCGTGAAATTTACGGACGGTTGGTCACCCTATTACCGGCAATTATCCATATTCCGTTGTTTACCACCCTCCACCCTGCCCCTCCCCCACACCGCCTCCCTGCCCCACCGAACTCCCTCCACGGGCCGCAGCTGCATGCGCTGCTCTGAGAGCCATGCTGTATTTGAGTATGTTCTTGTAGCCCCGCCCACTCTCTGCCCATATTTGTAATTGAACTTGTGTATTGTCCTTCGTAAATGCAGGGTTCTGATTCGTTATTAAGCTTGTTAATCCCTTCTTAGTACCACCTTGTCTTCATTTGTAAACCTCCCATGAGGACTGCCCCCTTTACTTCGGTTGTTACAGGTACGTCTTCTTTAGTCTGTAAGCACTATCCCCCAGATTCATCATTGTCATGTTTTGCGAGTCCTTAATAGCGATTATTAAGGAATCGCTATTAAAGACTCGCAAAACGGGATTCATGTAGAAATCCCAATATTTATTGCGATTTCTACAGCTTCCTTATTTGCGAATCGCTAATTGCTAATCGCAAATAAGGAATGACTCCCCATTAATTCCTGGAATGAATGGGAAGTCATTCCTTATTTGCGATTAGCAAATAGCGATTCACAAATAAGGATGCAATTTCAAGGGGTGCCAGGGTGTCAAAAGGACACCCTGTAGCACCCCTGAAATGGTAATGTACACAGATGTTGCGCACACACATGTCCAAAGGACATGTGTGTGTGTAACATACAACTTAGAAAAATGCACTAAAGTGCATTTTTCTAAGTTTTCGCTATTTACCACGTAGTTACACTTCGCGGTAAATAGCGGCCCCAGATTGCGAATTCGCAATTTTAAAATTTTTCATGAATTGCATTTAATGAATCTCAAATTGAGATTCCTTAAATGCAATTATTCGCGATTTAGCGATTTTTAGAATTGCGATTTTTGCATTTGGGTTGATGAATCCCAAATGCAAAAATAGCGCTCACAAAAGGGCCAGATTCTCAGAATCTGGCCCTTTGCTTGCCGATTTCGGCTTCATGAATCTGGCTGTAAGTTCTCCTGGCTCTAGAGTCTCTTACCTCAGACAGTCTCATTAAAGTAGACTTCTGTCCATTCTGTCTGTTTCACTCTAGACTGCCATAATTGCACCAAAATTACCAGTATCATTAGAAGTGATATCCTGTGTGCTTTGAACCTGGCTGGATGACATCACAGGATGTGACTATACATGACCTATGACTCAACAGGGTGCGACATTTCAGAGTGATATCGCTGAGGTTTCCTTTCAAAAATGTTACAGTTGCTAAATAAAAGAAAACTATAAATTAATAGATACGTGCAAGTTGTGTAATTGCCGCAAAGTGACACAGTTTGTGTGGCTTACCTTTGGATGGTTGGCCTTGAATTTTTTTATACTAGAACATTTATCACATGTAAAATATCACTTGCGGCATGACTGGGTTGCCTTTGTGCCTTGGTACAATAACGAGCATCCCATTACAATGGCTTATTTAGAATATGTGCTCCCAGTAACCTAATTTGCGCAGAAATCTTGAGAACTCTGACACTGCACAATTTGTACCCGTTCAGGTCAAGCAGTGCTGCAATTTTTCATGCAGCTATATGTTGCCTGAACAATAGCAAATAAGGCCTTTATGCAACTGTAATTAAATAACAAAAATATACTAAAACAAACAGCTATTTTAGTTGGCTACTTGTATCAACTGGGCTGATGCCACATAGACTAGGGGAAAAGAACACACATGCCAGGAACAGCCTCATATGCCCTGGTAGTGTCCTCACTCTTCAAGTGTTGTTTCATATCAAGAGGTACAACCATTAAATACCCACTCACAATCACATATACTCCAGCCCATCTTCAGTATTGCCCAGTAAGGACTCGCATGACCAGTTTCGGCTTCAGTGTCAAATGCATGTGCATGCATCAGGATAGCTAATGCTCACATATACTATCATATACCTAGTTCACCCACATATATGCTTAGTCATGGGCTGGTATACTGATTTCCCTAATTAATAGGCATGGCCAACTCACTGGCTCACTCCTATCCCGACTTACTGAAGTTTGGAAAAGTACTAATGACCCCAATAAGATGCCTTTATTATAGTGATGGAGACACCGCCAGGGAAATACGGTAATCTCACAGTATTAGGTCAGTTTCGCCCCCTTTTCTGTATTTTGCTCCTGGGAATGTGGAATAATGTGTGGGAACTGTATTTGCCATCGTTTTACCACCTTGCATACTGCAATCTTACAAGTGAAACTAAAAATCTTTTTCTGCCTTCCTGTAAACTTTGCAAGGCACTGAGAATCAGGTCTCTTGTGTGTATTGTTTAGGTGGATATGTAAAGAAAGACGAAGCTGAAGGTAAGTATAGGTGTTTATTTGCAAAGAGTCTAACCCAGGCAGCATCTTTCTAGCACGAGTTAGTTAGTTATGGCTCCTGCTCTCTACAAGATGTGTAGGCTACAAAATTTCAGTTCCATGTATGCCACTTGTTAGCTTTAGTGCAAAATTACTTTGCAAGAAGTATTGTTTAATGTTGAAGCAGCAGTGTGTAGCCTTTCTTTTTGTCAAGTGAATTACTTTTGTTTGTGAAATTTCACTCTGTCGCCTCTAGCTGCTTCCTTTCATTTCAGTGAACTTTGACCGTTTCTAGGTCTTATCTGCGACAACACATGCACTCTCGCTTGCGAGGTATGCTTTATGCCAAAAGGGACTTGCAGCCTGCCCTTTGTGCAACCTTTGTCGGTTTCATTGTCACTCTCTTATATGCTGTCTTCTAATTGGCCAGCATGTACTAGCTTGACTTCCTCTTCTTTCGGCTGGAGTATGGACCAAGTACTGATTGCTTCAGCTTGATTGTTGTTCTTCCTCTGATCGGGCTAATTGATAGAGGTACTATATTTAGGTCCAACCTGGGCAGCGCATGCGCTGCATTGCGAGGCATGCTGTATTCAGTAAGGAACTTGAAGCTCCGCCCATATTTTTATTGGCTTGTATCATTGTCCACTGTAAACTGTGGCTGTTCATTGGTCAATAGGCTTATTAGCCCCTCCTTAGAACAGCCTTGTCTCATTTTGTAAACTCCCATGGCAACACCACCAGTTACGTGTGTTGTTACTCGGTAGGCTTTAATTACAGCCTTGGAGCACTATTTTCTCAAATAGCTTTGTCCTGCCTGCTGTTGCAGGCAGGACACCCTCTCTATCCTAACACTTAAAAAAAAATTATAGCACAAACGCATTTGCAATGCAATAGGTCTCACATTTGCGAGAGTTTAAGCTATTGGCATTGTAAATGACAATGCCTTTTATTTATCTGTTTTAAAAACAACATATAAGTAAAGGCATTGTCGTTTACAGTGTCTATAGCTCAAACTTGTAAAAGCCAGCCCTATTGCATTGCAAATGCTTGTTTCGATCTGGCTATGGGCAGCTTCAGCTGTCTGTGAGGCCTCATTTGCAATTCTTCAAAAAGGACAGGAAGGAGTAATGGCCTCCGGGTCAGCCCCCTTCATCCACTGGTTTTCATGTGTTTTTCATGGTTTGATAATGCTTTCATGGACAGTACATCATTGGCCATGGTGTTTTGTGCATGAATACATTGTCTAATTTGTGTTCCCGTTTGGCTCTGTGATGGGTAGTGTTTTTGTTAGATTGGAGATGTGACATGACACATACCTGCTAATTGCAAGATGCTATATTCTTTTATGTATTTACTTTGCTGACACATTTATATTGTTGCATTACAGATATTTTCTTTAGGGTGTGCTTGCTCTCACCATTGCAAATTCATATGTTTTCTCAGAGATATGTTTTCCTAAAGATTCAATAAAAATACGGCCCCTTGGTCAACAGTATCTTCAATGCAACATTTTCCTGAGCATGTCTTTTAAGTTCATCCTTTAATACTTCAACTTCCTCATCTTACTCCTTTTCCTAATACTCTTCTTTGGTGGTAAAACTTACTTTTATATTGTACCACAGGGTGTTGCTTCATTATGGTAATTTCTTTCTAGGGCAGGTTAGGCAGGGCTTTAAGTGGGATGAAAAAACTGGGGGGGTCTCTCAAAGGGGCGTGGCCAGTGTAATTAGGGGCGTGGCTTTAAAACACTTACGCTAAAAATCTGTGTTTAGCATAGTGTGCCGCCCGACTTGTATTTTGCTGTTTCTGTCATTGCATCCAGATATGTGATACAACAAGTAACATCATACCTACAGCAAGTCAGGACTATTGGCGTTGACAATAGGTGTTAGTTGCATAGGATAAACAAGCTGCAGCCTTGGCTTGTTACATATAATATTGAAAAAGCTTCCAATTAAAGCCCTAGTGACCCTACCACAATGTTGCTCGTCTTGCGTTTCAGAATGAGAAGGGAAATCCAGAAAGAAAATGACTCTTTAAATGATTTCCCTTCCCCCACACCGCTCACCTGGCATTACGTCATGCCGTAACTTCTCCGCGAGTGAGAAGTGAGGGCAGCACACATCGATTTGCCTGCTGTTTTGAAACCGGTCTCTATCGGGCTGTTTTGCGCCCTGGCACTTTTTTCCGGACTGCAAACTGCTGTCACTACAGTCCGGGAAAAAAGGGACCTCCTGTGCCAGGGCTCAAAACAGAGTCCAATAGAGACCCGTTTCAAGGCCCCCTTTAAAAAACTGCCGGTGCTGACCCCTTGAGACCCGGCCCACTTAAAACCCTGAGGTTAGGGCAACACTAACAAAGTTGTTAAACTATAAATAAACACTTCTCCTAAGAAAAGACCAATCTTAATGGCTTTCAAACAGTTAGGATCACATTAAGCCTTTCTATTGACTTCTCAAGTTTATGTACTTCAAACTGTTCAAATACGTTGACTTTTTAATGCTGAATTTAACACATTTATTATTCCAACCTTATTCTCTCAAACAAACAGCACTTTGCATTAATTCATTGATATTTTCCACTTCTCACCAGGATCTCTGCTCATAGGTAATTCCCAAACATGATATGGAAAGTGATCCAATTTGGCTTACATAGGAATAGAGTGACTACCTCATCTGTAGGGCCTTTAAAAGGTCATAAGGAATGGAAGAGTCAGTCACATGACCGGCTTTACCTGACATGCAAGCCACCACTATGTGCCAGTCATCACTAGCTCTAGCTTGTGGGGAAAATCTCTTGATTTCTCTACAAGCATTCAACCTCTGGGTTAATGTATTGCTAATTGTAAATGTTAACTAGCATTTTCATGGGCACAATCTGACATAAGTAAAGCATTGTATCACCTTTCTAAAGAGGTTCTAAATTTCCAAACATTTTAATTGTAGACCAGGGTCAGATTTCAGTTTAGTGGTGGTATGGTCATAGCTACCGTTACAAAATAAATCAAGCCCTGAAGAGTATTGTTTTGGTCCCTCACCTGGCAGAAGGATGGTGGCAAGGGGGCGAACCTCCACACCTTGAACCGGGTATTCCAAGGGAGAGTTGGCTTTGGCGATGAGAAGTCGGTCTGCTGGAGATTGGGACCTAGAGAAAAGAAACAAAGATACTGTTGATGATGCGACTTAGGTGGTGTGATAGCTTTGGCAACTACATTAAGAGGAAAGTGTTTCATCCTGAAGGCCTCCTGGGTAAAAGGAGTATTCCTTCTCACTCACTTTCAGATACTTCTGGAATACAGGGTAAAGTGTCTTAAAAGCCTTGGAAAGCAAGCATGTGTAGAGTGCTGTAATTAATTAATGCAATCATTCAGGTTGAGCCATAGCAGAATTCAACAGGCACTACTGTTTCCAAGTGGAAGCATTTTTCAGATACAAAATAGGGTAGGTGATGTACTCGATTTACGTGCATTCGAATATGAGATTGTTCGGTGTACATGATCACCAAACATTCAAACAGCAAAAAGAAACAGTTCCAAAAAAGAAGAAGCAGGCAAGACCCTCTGCAGACAAATAACGCCCATGGTTATAATCCCAGCACTGTGCCCCCTCCAGTGTAAAAGCACTCTCCTATCTTTGTATTCCTTAAAATACACAGCCAACATGCGCTGTGGTTATAGTGGTCATTGTTGGCTGCAGTTTTATTACGAATACATGCATATACTTCGGTCATAAATTGTATGACCCCTGGTCATCAATTATCATTTGTGAACTGTCATATTTTGATCGTCATAAATCATATACTTTGCTTGTCATACACATTGTTTGCCGTAACATTCATAAATCGCACCAACAGTTCATTGATTAGTTCTTTTGCAGGCTTATCTTCTTTCATGTCACTCCTGGGTCATACAATTGTTCGGTTGGTTTCCACACTCTTTGCATGTGGGGGGTAGCTTCTCCCCGAAGTTAGGCCCCAACTCGCTACCTTGTTAGTCTCATTTGTGCCCTGCCGTCCGGCGGGGTCTGTACTGCGAGTGCCGTCTCCGTTTGCTACCCTTTTTAGGTCTCGACTGGAGTACACTGCGCAGCAGTGTCACGCAGCTCGAAAAATTTTGTTTTAACAGTAGTGCGGTTGAACCCGCCTCTCTCTTCCATTGGCTAGCTCTATAAATGGAGGCTAGCCATTGTAAGAGAATAATGCCAATCATTGTGGGAGCAGATTTGTGGGCGTTTCTGTATTTTTTTTAGCCCTGCCCCATTTTTACCGTCATGGGGCGGTGGGTGTTTGTGGGTGTTGTCTTATTTTTTTCTTTCTCACTATGTTTGCGGCTGCCATTTTTTTCATGGAGCTGGAGCGGGCCGGTTATTTCCGTGCTTCTCCCTTCCCTTTGCCCTATCTTCCTCTCCCTCCTCTCATCCTTTCTCTTCTCCTCCTCCATCCTCGTCCCTTCTCTACTTCTCCTGGTCTCGTGTCTTCCCTCTATTGCCCTCCCCTCGGTCCCTCTCCCCCACTCCTCCTCCCCTGCTCGCGCCCAGCCTCTTCACTTCTCTCCCTGCTTAACGCGGTGAAGATGTCTCGGCTCGCGCTCTGCTCCTGCCTCCCCCTGCTCCTCGCCCTGCACGGTTATGGCGACGGTGAGTACCTGGGGGCGACCTATCAGATCCTCGCCTAGCTGCTGCCAAGCGTGCGGGAGTGCAGGGTGTAACGGTCTTGTTGGATTGACTTGAGCTGCCTGTCTTTGGTGTTTTTCTTTGTGTTTTGACCGGGACAGTGATGAAAAGGAGGCAGGAGCCTGCCGTAGTCACCAGCCGCTGAAGCCCCGCGGGACATGAGAGCTTCAGCCCTCTGGACAAGCCTTCCCTTCTGCTTTCAGGAGCTGCTCGGCTCCGCTCGCCTCCCCCCCTTCCCTCTGCCCTCCTTTGTCACGCTCTCGCCTCCCCCCCGCCCCTACCTCTGCCGCAGCTCTCCTCCGTCACTCCCCCGGGCTCTGTGTGTGTGTGTGTGCAAATGCAATAGATCTCGCATTTGCGAGAGATTAAGCTATTGACATTGTAATTGACAATGCCATTTATTTATCTGTTTTCAAAATCAACACATAAATAAAATGTTGTCATTTACAATGCCAATAGCTCTAACTTTGGCAAAGGCGAGACCGTTGCATTGTAAATGCTTGTTTTTTTAGGCCTACTCACCCTGCCGTGAGGCATCCCAAATTGAGTGGCCCTACTCCTACACAGCGCTCTGTCGGTGTATCTCCATAACCAACCATTGCACCCTTACTTCTCTTCTATCCGTTTGCCTGTTGTCCAGTACTACAACACTTCTGCTCCTTAGGTGAGGGTGGGTAGGTCAAAATCGTTGTGGCGCCGCTCCTCTGCTCCACGATGATAGGAGCTGTACAGGGTGAGTGGCGACTTATATTCCCCCTCCACTTTCTCGCCTCTACCTGTGGTGTTCCCCCATTGAGAGGGTTTGTATCTCGCCAGACCCTCCCATTGGCCAGGGGTGCATGGCAACTCTCTGGCGCCCGTGCGGTGGGGTGGGCTACACTAATTCTGCTTCTGGGCGCTTTAGGGCACCCAGAACCGGATTCTTTCAGGGCTCGCCATTGGTTGTGGCGCTGGCCCTCAAGGCCCCCTTTAGGGGCAGCCTCTACAATAAACTGTGGTTGAATCCTGATACCTGTACAAGCAGGATTGTACAGAATTTGGAATTAGGAGTTGTGCCAGAATTATTACACCTCTGATTCCCCCCGATAGATTTTGGCAAGCAAAACCAGCGGAAAACAATCAGGAAAATGGCCCAGAATATACGCAAACAAGGAAAATTTGATATGTTAAATACTTGGAGCCTGATTTAGATTTCGGTGGACGGGTAGCTCCTCACACTGATGACGAATAACACGTCCACAGAAATACAAATCCTATTAGAGCCAATGGGATTTATATATGTGTAACCCGCCCACCGAGATCTAAATCAGGGCTACATAGTTTGCCACAGTTCCAAGTGACAGAAGTGAAATAGAGGTTTTTATAGAGGGGAAGGGTGTAGTTATCATTTCTTACATTACGCGTTTAAAAAACACAATAATTCCAACATTTAGAAACTGACAAAGGAGAGATTTAGAAAAAAATATTGAGGGCATTTATTTGAAATTAAGGAAGTTTTAAGTGGCAGGGAGGTAAAAGAATTTCATTTTTGCTCTTAAAAATTAGAAATCTCCCTTCAAAACTGAAAATGTAGGGATGCAAGAGACCATATCATTAAAGCTCGGCCTTCTAGCTACTGCAAAAAGTTGCCAGGTATGCTTAAAATTTTAAAGCAAAACTACTGACAGTGTGCCAAAGGAAAACAAGCAGGATTGGCTGAATGTCTCACACAAGTCAAAGGGTGCACCTGCAGATGTGTGACAGCTGCATACCATTAAGAAATCTATGCGCCTTGAGACCACCTACTTCACTTACTTTCTGGCCTCAATTCAGTGTGATGATGTGAAAGCGAGTTTCGGTGTGCATTTTGTGGAAAGGGAGGCACCTTTTCAATCATGATGTAATCACATGTAAAGAATCTACGTGTCTGCTCATTTCCTCAGTGAAACGCCTACACACAAAGATATTAAACAGGGACTTCTTTTTCAGATCTTAAGTCCTACGCGGGGCGCTTGGCCGGGAAGCAAAAGCAGCCCTGGAAACTGTTTCAACAGTAGTGCCTCATGGCTCCAAGCCAGAAAGAAATATGAAAGATAAAGATGGAGGACCTTTAGGGTGGTTGACGAAAGAGCACGAGGCGGAATCAACATCGGGCAGCCTCCAAGCCGCTCCAGGACGCACCCATGGACCGTTCTCCTGCCTCTCCTGCAAATTCATCGGCACCGTCAACATCTCCGCTCCGACAACACCACAGATTCCCGACCCCAACCACCTACAATGCATACTGCTCAACACCCGCTCGGTCCACAGGCACGCCATTGAACTTTGGAACCTACTAGACACCATCTCTCCAGACGTCGCCTTCCTAACGGAAACATGGATGAACCCCTCCTCCGCCCCTGACATCGCCATCGCTATCCCTGACGAATATAAGATTACACGCAAAGACCGCACCGACCAAACAGGAGGAGGAATCGCTATCGTCCACAAAAAATCAATCCGCGTCTCAACCAGCTCCGACGCCAACCTCGCCAACTCCGAACACCTCCACTTCCAGATCCACATCGACCCCAAGACCACACTCAGAGGCACCCTCCTCTACAGACCACCAGGACCCCGCGCAAAATTCAGTGAAGACATCACGGACTTCATCACCCCACACGCGCTCCCCTCCAAAGACTACATCCTCCTGGGAGACCTCAACTTCCACCTTGAGAAGATCAACGACCGCAACACCGCCAACCTCTTAGACAACCTCGCCAACCTCGGACTTAAACAACTGGTCACCTCCCCCACCCACATCGCAGGGCACACACTCGACCCCATCTTCACCTCCAGCAACCATGTCTCTTTCAACCACACTACGGAGCTCCTCTGGACTGACCACAGCTGCGTCCACTTCACCTACAACAAGCCGCAACCCATCATCCACCTCCAACCAACTCTACAAAGAAACTGGAACAAAATCTCCACGGAACAGATCTCCTCATCGCTCCTTCAAACCTCCCCAGCCCTCTCTTCCAACGCCAGCGAAGCCGCCTCCAACCTCACCCTTTGGTTATCCAACACCGCAGACACCTTAGCACCACTGAAAAAACGCCAACACAAAATCAAGAAGGCCTCATGGTTCAACGAGGACCTCAAGAAATCCAAGAAACTATGCCGCTCCCTTGAAAAGGCCTGGAAAAAAGACTCATCCACCAGCAACAAGGACGCCTTCAAAAACGCCATCCGTACTCACCACCAACTGATCCGAAAAGCCAAAAAAACAGCATTCAAGGATCGACTCGACAACAACGCCCACAACAGCAAGGAACTTTTCAACATCGTCAAGGAATTTTCCAACCCCTCGACCAACTCCAACGACATCACCCCCTCTCAAGCCCTCTGCGACTCCCTAGCCTCTTTTTTCCACAACAAGATTGCTGACATCCACAACAGCTTTGACAACCAACCCGGAAGCCAACCCACCCTACCATCAGCTGACTATCCTCCCCCCGTTAACACCCTCAACGCCTGGAACCCTATCACCACTGAGGACACCATCCGCCTGATGAATTCCATCCACTCTGGATCCCCCACAGACCCATGCCCTCACCACATCTTCAACAAAGCAGACTCCGTCATAGCACCGCACCTCCGAGACGTCATCAACTGCTCCTTCAACTCTGCTACCTTCCCAGAAGACTGGAAACACGCTGAACTCACCGCCCTTCTGAAAAAACCAACAGCAGACCCCACCGAACTCAAAAACTACCGCCCCATCTCACTTCTTCCATTCCCGGCCAAAGTCATCGAGAAAGCGGTCAACAACCAGCTCGCCGCCTTCCTCGAGGCCAACAAATCCCTCGACTCCTCACAATCTGGCTTCCGTGCAAAGCACAGCACTGAGACCGCCCTCATCGCAGCAACAGACGACATTCGAACTCTACTGGACAATGGAGACACAGTCGCCCTCATCCTCCTCGACCTCTCTGCAGCCTTCGACACAGTCTGCCACAGCACCCTTTTACAGCGCCTCAGAAACATCGGAATCCAAGGAAAGGCACTGGAATGGATCACCTCGTTCCTCTCCGGAAGAACCCAGAGAGTCCGACTCCCACCATTCAAGTCCGAGGCCTCTGAAATCATCTGCGGCGTACCACAAGGATCCTCTCTCAGCCCCACCCTCTTCAACGTATACATGAGCCCCCTCGCGACCATCGCCCGCCAACACAACCTCAACATCATCTCTTACGCGGACGACACTCAACTGATCCTTTCTCTCACCAATGACCCCAGCACCGCCAAAACTAACCTACACGAAGGAATGAAAGAAGTCGCCGAATGGATGAAACAAAGCCGTCTGAAACTGAACTCAGACAAAACAGAAGTCCTCATCTTAGGTAAATCCCCCTCTGCATGGGACGACTCCTGGTGGCCGGAAGCCCTCGGAAAAGCACCCATCCCGACAGACCACGCACGGAACCTTGGCGTCATCCTGGACTCTTCACTTTCAATGAACAGACAAGTCAGTGCCGTATCCTCATCCTGCTTCAACATCCTTCGCATGCTCAGAAAAACATTTCGCTGGATCCCCACAGAAACAAGGAAAACAGTCACCCATGCTCTGGTCACGAGCCGACTGGACTACGGAAACACCCTCTACGCAGGTACCACCGCCAAACTACAGAAGAAACTACAACGAATCCAAAACGCCTCAGCCAGGCTAATATTAGACATCCCACGCAACGAACACATCTCTGGTCACCTTAAAGACCTACACTGGCTACCCGTCAATAAGAGGATCACTTTCCGACTGCTTACCCACGCACACAAATCACTCTACGACATCGGACCAGATTGCCTCAACTCTCGACTGTCCTTTTACACCCCCTCCCGCCAACTTCGATCTTCCAGCCAAGCTTTCGCCACTGTCCCTCGCATCAACAAAACCACCATGGGAGGCAGATCCTTCTCATACCTGGCTGCCAAAACATGGAACTCACTCCCCGCCTACCTTCGCCTCACCCAGAATCATCTAGCGTTCAGAAAACAACTTAAAACGTGGATATTTGACAAATAATCCCCCTCCCCTCCCCAAGCGCCCTGCCCTCCCCAAGCGCCTTGAAACCCTCTGGGTATGTAGTGCGCTATATAAATTTTATGACTTGACTTGACTTGACTTGACTTGCAGTGGCATAGCAAGGGGGCAGTCCACCCCGGGCAGCACAAGTTTTGGGGGCGGCGGCGTCCCCCCGCTCTTACCTGAGCCGTCGCGGTGCAGAAGACGCAGGGCCCGTCCACACCCCCACCGCTCTCACCTGGGGCCGTCGTGGGGGCGCAAATGCCGTCCCATCCCCCACAGGCGGCAAACGGTCTAGGTACGCCACTGCAGCCTTGGGGCCTTATTTATGAAGCACTTGCGCCGCCGGTGCGTCACTTTTAAAATGGGAAAAAGTGACGTACCGGCGGCGCAAGGCCTTCATAAATAAGGCCCTTGGTATTCAGCAGTACAGGCGTAGGGCTCCTACGAACATTTTTAGGTTGCTGCATTTTTTCCCAGAAAGTTAGCAATGGATAAATAACACTGTAAGCACAATATTTAGAACAAATTCATTGTTGCTTTCTTTTAGACGGTGCACAGTTCCGTACAGGACATTGGAATTCCTAGGGCCTAATTTCGAGTGGTCCATTATATTCTGACCGATGCGTAAACCTCTGTTTACGCATTGGTTTGAATTATGAGTTGGCAAGCATTTAATCCATCCAATAACTATCGAATGCATTGAATAACTCAACCTTCATTATTTCAGCAGGTTAAACCTGCCAAAATGTAACGGGGGAAATGAATACAGTATTTACTGAATCATGCGGATTTTGGTATGTACAACACCAAAAATCCACATGTTATTTCCCATCATCTTGTAGAAGGCGCAATTTAACACACCTGATAAATAACATACCTTTTGGTAGCGTTATTTATCACGTGCGATAAACAGCACCTCAATTCGTAATCAGGGCCTTAGAAGGGCAATAATAATTTCTAAAAAGAATGTTCTAGTGGGTAAGCAGATCAGAAAGCCCTCATGCGTGTTGAAAAGCATAAAATGACTTGTTTGAGTGTCTGTGGCTTCCGGGGGTGGCCACCTCAGTCCGGTTACCAATGACATCACTGATGGAAAGGTTACCAATATACAAGCAAGGTAGGGGTTTAAGACCAAGTAATAAGCATCCCATCCAGCGGCGGCTCCTCCGTTAAGGCGTAGGAGTGTTGCCCTACCTGCTACGAGCACAGCAGATAAACACAGAATAATAAAATGGTCATTACCGTACCATTTTATTATTCTGTGCGCTGCTGGCCGCGCTAGCACAAGTGTGATGATGAGGATGGGGCAGATAGATTCATGCGTACTGCAGGATGCCTGCTTCAACTGCGCATGACAGATTGGCTGGCTGTCTACAGCTGGCCAATTTGTCATGAGCACTTCAGAGCCTGCAATCCCAGTGCTGTAAAACAGCCTGAAAATGAGCACTGGGTTAGGCTGCTCCAACCAATCCTGGTGCAGACAAAGTGGTCCCAGATAAAAAAAGCAAATGAACTAAGATTAAATAATATCTCAACTAAATTCAAGGAGAGTATCACAGCATTGTTTTTAATCACAATGTGTGCAGATATTCAATAAAAACGCTATTAATAAATTACATCAATATTTAGTCATAAATGGTGCCCCTAACAGGAGGGAAAAGGAGGGGTAGTGATGTGGAAGGTGAGGGAACTAAACAAGTGACAAAACAGTGGTCAATTTGACCTCAATGTAAAATTACTAACAATTGATTAACAAAGGCTAATGATCACAATTCATAAATTAATATAACAAACTCATGCCTAAAAAACAAGTCCACAAAATGGTAAATGGGGAAGAAAGCTGAGGATGGAAAAAATGTCTGTTAGGGGCACCATTTATGACTAAATATTATTTCATTTGCTTCTATATCTGGGACCACTTTGTCTGCATCATTAACTCACCCAGGTCCCAGCGACTTATTGGGTTAACCCGTGTTTCTATAGCACCCCAACCAATCCTGGAGCTGCTGGGATTGGCTGGATTCGGAAGCAGAAAGTAAACCACCTTCGCTTCCTGCTCGGCGTCGTCAGGAAAGGCAACAGGCCGCGATGCACCGATTTTTAAAGTTGGTAGCCGCTCCTGATCCCATCGCTCACTAAACATGCATACTCGTTGTGCAATTAGCTCCCACCTGAAATGTGTTCTATCAGCTGAGCCCCATAAAAACTTAAAAGGGAAAATAGATTATTTAAAGTTTAGTGGAGCTGGACATCAGAAAAATAATTGTGCAATCCCGTCTGCTTATTACGCGTCTCGATTACGAGTGGGTTCTTTTCCAACCCCTGGGTGATCTCCTATTTATGCAGGGGTTGGAATGACAGTCAAGTGCTATTTAACTTATCCGATAATTATCGGTTGTGTTAAATACCTCAACCTTCTTCACATTTTGGCAGGTCAAACCTGCCAAAATTTAACAGGGGAAAAGCATACAGTGTTTACGTATCTTGCAGATTTTGGTGAGCTAACATCAACATCCACGTTACTCTCCAGAATCTCACAGTAGGTGCTATTTAGGGCACCTAATAAATAACGTACCCCAAGGTATTGTTATTTATCGTGTGCGATAAATAGCATCCACACTTGTAATCAAGCCCTTAGAGTGCCGTTGAAAATTAAGCACCATCAATAGGCCGGGTTGGAGTTCACCCACTTTTTGGCAGCTGTCCCACATCCGTCAAACTCTGAATAACTACTGAAGTTTTATTAGATGTCTCTTTGGTGTGCAAAGCCTGTGGTCAGAAGGGAATAAACTACTGAAATCGAATGAAATTAGCACAAATCACTCTTTGCACTCCTTTGCTTTCATATCACAACCGAATGTATTCTGAATGTTGTAGTCTTGGCTGTTTCCACTCCACTAATTAAACTAACTTGCAGATGGTAATGATTTGTATGATAAAAGCACAGGACTGGAAGCTGTGATGTTAAGGCATGAGGTGGCCACACCACTGCAGATTCTCCTGTGCCCCAAGGTCATTAACTGTACACAAAAACACAAAATACATCCACTGGGCAGGCAATGTGTTTGACAGTTAGAAGCATTGTTAGCTGATCAAGGGCCCTAAGTGGCATTGCTGGTCAACAGTACAAATTAATTACACAAGTAGACACTTCTGTTGCTCTAGGCGAGAGCTCAGCTTGTCTCGTGTTGTCTTTGTCCCGTCCTGTGGCTGCAGGTCTCGTCTTCTGCTCTGTCTCTGCAAAGTGGTTACTCTAAATCTGTGATTACACATGGACACTGGAATCTCTTTGTTCCCGGGAAGTGAAAAGAAGCCAAATGATAGATGTTAGAAATGGGGGTCTCTAGTTGGCAAGGGCTTGTACTTTTGTCCAAGTAGGGACCCTTGTTCCTAGTCAGGATAAAGGAGTTACACTCAAAAAGAACCCCTGCTCACCCCCTTGGTAGCTTGGCACGAACAGTCAGGCTTACCTTAGAGGCAGTGTGTAAAGCATTTGCACAAAACCAACAATAATACAATGTAAGCACTTCAAAAGGACACCCCACCAGTTTAGAAAAATAGCCAATATTTGTATATACTTAAAACAAGACCAAATACGATAAAAATCCACAATACAGTATTTTGAAAATAGCTAATTCGCAAGATGTCTTTAAAGTGCAAAAATAAGTTGAAAACACAGTTCGTACGAGTCGGTAGCTCGGTCCGAGCCTACCGCAATGCTGAAAACAGTCTTGTGGTTCCAGATGACCGTGTCGGTACGGGCCATCAACAGCATAAACAGACTCATTAAGAGTACCTTACTTAGTGTGGCTCACATGGGGGTGCGAGACGGTCTTGGCATCCGTCGTGGTTGCGATGCAAAGTGTAAGCAGTGCAAGGTGCGGTGTCCTCTCGATGCGGTGCGAGCAGATGCTCGGTGACGATCGTCCAGACGGCGTCAGTGAGACCAAGGCTTGTGGTGCAGGGCAAGACGGTGCTCGATGCAGTGCTGGCAGTTTGCAGTGCAGATGACAGAGCCGGTCGTGGCGTCCATCGCGGTTACGGTGCAAAGTGGAAGCGGTGCAGGGCGCTGTGTCTTCTCGATGCGGTGCAGGCATGGGCTCGGTGACGATCGTGCTGAGGGCGCCGGTGAGACCAAGGTTTGCGGTGCAGGGCGAGACGTGCTCGATGCGGTGCTTGCAGGTTGAGATGCAAGCAACAGAGCTGGTTGGCGGGAATTGGCGCTGGTAGTGACGTGAAGCCAAGTGGTGCGGGCTGCGGTGCCTCTCGATGCGGTGCAGGCAGTGGCTCGGTGACAATCGTGCAGACGGCGTTGGTGAGACCAAGGCTTACGGTGCAAGGCGAGACAGTGGGGACTGCGGTGCATTTAGGACATCACAAGGACAGCGACGGAGTCGGTGACAGAGTCGGTCGGGGTTCCCTCTTCTCTGTGGCAACTGAAACAGCCGTTCCAGGAGCGATAACCAGTGGTTGGTGAAGTCTTTGCAGTCCCTGAGACTTCTTAACAGGAGGCCAGCTCGGTTTCAGGCCTTTGGAGATACTCAGCACAAGTAGAGAAATTTCAGTCCAGTCCTTTCACTGCCCAAGGCAGAAGGAGCAGCTGCAGGCCAACCCAACAAAGCAACAACACAGCAAAGGGGCAGTACTCCTACTGGCAGCTCTTCCAGATCTTCTTCTTGGCAGGTTCCCTGATTCCAGCGAGTTCTCTGAAGTCTTTTATATCCTTGAGACTTCCAACAGGAGGCAAGCTCTACTTCAAGCCCTTGGAGAAAACTCTAACAGCAGGATGATGAAAGCACAGTCCAGTCCTTTCCCTACCCAAGACAGAAGCAATCACTTCAGGCCAACCCCTCAACACGCAGCATAGGGGCAGTACTCCTCCTCCAGCTTTCTCGGTCCTTCTTCCTGGCAGGTTCCTTAGTTCAGAAGTAATCTAAAGCTCTGGGGTCTGGGCCCCAATATTTATACCAGCAGATCCTTTGTCCTCTGAAGGCAGAGGGGCCTGTACCTAGTTCAAACCAGTTTTGGGTGCATTCTGGCAGGGTGCACCTTCTTCCTTTGTCAGTGTGGCCCAGGGTCATCAGACGCACCACAGGAGGTGGAGCCAGCATTGTAGGAGGCAGGGACAACCCTATTCAGACCCAGGTGCTACTCATCCCACCCATCTATGTGCAGATAGGTCTATTCAGCCCTGTGCTGACTCACCCTGTCTCCTGGAGTCTCCCCCAGCCCCGTCACTCACAAACCAGGCAGACAATATACACGAGCTAGCAGAGGCAGGCTGGATGGTTAGGTCAGAAAATTCCTACTTTCTAAAAGTGGTATTTTCAAACACAGAATGTTATAATCAACTTCACTAAAATATGTATTTTATCATTCTGAGTTCAGGCATACTAAACTCAAATTTCTACCATGTTCCCTGAGTCAGTTAGGATTATAGGAACTTATAATCAAACTGCCCATTCTGGCCTATGGGGAACCTTTAGCCTTGCAATAGTGAAAAACATAGTAGGCTGTAGATCACTATCAGGACATGCCACACACACCAGAGCACATCCTTCCTTTCACGTACAATGCACCCTGTCCATGGGGGTACCTTGGGCCTTCCTCAGGGTTAACTCCCATGTAGAGAAGGGAAGGTTTAGGGACTTGCAAGTGTGTGCACTTGCCAAGTCGACATGTCAGCCCCACGCTGCACACAGGCTCTGCAATGGCAGGTCAGAGTTACACTTTACGGGCTGTTTGCGTGGGTGGCACAATCCAGTGCTGCAGCCCAACAACAGCATTTGATTTATAGGCCCTGGCACTCGCAGTGCACTTTACCGGGGACTGACACATAGATCAAATAGCCAATCATGGAAATACCAATCCACAACACATTTTATACAGAGAGCATATGCACTTTAGCACTGATTAGCAGTACTAAAGTGCCCAGAGTCCTAAAACCAACACAAACATGTCAGGAAAAAATAGGAGGAAGAAGCAAAAAGTTTGGGATAACCCTGCAAAAAGGGCCAATTCCGACAGTAGAGTTTCACAAACAGTAGTTAAACTATAAAAGGCTGTCTGTGCGACCAAGATGGCCGCGTAAGCTCGGAGCTCCGTGGACCGTCCGATCCACCGCAACTATCCTGCCTGAAATCCTGTCCCACGTTGGTGGCTCTGTAATGCTGACGGTCTACTGAGGCGGGGACTGCGATCGGCTTCCAAATCGGTGACTCCTGAGCAAAGTTACGTCGAGCTGAACTCCGCTCCGTGACGGTGCCATTGTCCATCCGGACTTCGCCACTTCGTCACTTCGCCTGATCGGACTACACGGGCCCTGCCTGCCATCTCCTTGGTGTCGACACTGCGCACTTGCCTTGCCCTCGTCGACCTGACTGTGTCTTTTTGATCCGTCTGCCTTTCGGCTGTGGACCCTGACCTGCTGCCGCCTATCCTTTGTTCTCGAGAACCCATCATGGCGGGCAGAGGTGATCCTGAAAGGGCATCGAATAAAGGTGGTCGGGGTAAACCGCAGACGCAGAACAACCGCATGGAGCGGTATGTGAATCTCAAGTCGCCACCCACATCGGGGGCCATCTCCAAAGGGACCCCAGTGACTGGCCCGCCGGACGGCTCGGACCCTACTCTCATGGACATCATGGGTGCCATTACTAGCCTCCGTGCCGATGTGCAGCAGCAGCACGAGACTCTGTCCCATAAAGTGGACTCCATGGCTATTGATATTTCCCTCATCAGGACCGACTTGGGCAAGACGAACGATCGTGTGAGGGCGCTTGACATCAAGACCACCAGTCTGACCTCGGATGTCTCTGAATTGCAAACTGAGGTCCGGAACCTGCGATCGACTGCCGATCTTTTCTCGAAGCGGCTGGAGGACTTTGAAGGGCGAGCCAGACGGCAGAACGTCCGTATAGTAGGGGTTCCGGAAGGGTCCGAGAATGGCGCAGCGGACCTGTTTGTGGAGGAATTGGTCAAGACACATCTGGCGCCCTCTGGACTGAGCAATTTCTTCTCAGTGGAACGTGCCCACCGTGTGCCAGGGGGACCACCTAAAACGGGGGCGACGCCGCAACCGATTGTGGCGCGCCTTCTCAATTTCAGAGACCGAGATGCGATCCTCCAGGCATCCAGATCGCACGGGCCACTGCAATACCAGAATGCGGAGGTGCATTTCTACCCGGATTTTACCAGGCTGGTGCAACGCCAACGGCTGAGCTACGCGGGAGTAAAGAGACGCCTAAGAGACATGGGTCTCAAGTATTCTATGCAGTTCCCAGCGAAGCTCCGTGTGGAATTCAAGGGACGTGCCTACTTTTTTGACTATCCTGAGAATGTTAGCGAGTGGCTGGACACTGTGACACCGGAGCGTGATGAGCATGAGGAAGATGGTGGAGGCGCCTCGGGCGGAGCGGAGCGGCAAGACTGAACTGGGAGCCGGGGCTACCCCTGCCTCGAATGACCGCCGGACTGGAGTTTTTGGTGCGATTACTCTCTCCTTTATTTTCATGGTGGATGGCGGGACGATTTCACGGGGATTCCTCACTCCTCTGGGTCTTCTGTAGAGTAGTTAATGGGGCGACAGGCACACTGCTGGTTGGGGAGGCTTTTTAGTCTAATGCAGGGGTGCAGGGTGGGGGGATTGTTGGGTACAGTTTTGTTTTGTTCTGTGTTTCTTTTCCTTTCTCTTTTGTGGCAAATGGACAATGGCGATCCTGGACCTTTTTTGATGCAAGTGTCTTTGGGTGATGGGTGGGGCGGGCAGTGGAGGGATGAGGGGTAGGGTGTTGAAAATTCTTAGTTGGAATGTTAACGGGTTGGGTGATCGCATAAAGAGAGGGGTGGTTATACAACTGATTAAACGGCACATGCCAGATATTGTACTTCTTCAGGAGACGCACTTGGTGGGCAACGCCTGTAAAGCCCTGAATCGTAAGGGATATAAAATGGTGGTGCATTCGGGGTTCTCTTCCGGCTCCAGGGGGGCGGGAATTCTTGTGCGCGCATCCCTTCCCTTAGAGATAGAAACCACCTTGATTGACGATAGGGGGAGGTACGCCGCCGTGGCTGGGAGATGGGAAGGGCGTTCCCTTACGTTGTTGTCTGTGTACGTCCCCCCAGGGCTCCAGTCTAGTACTTTTCAGGACCTGGGTGGTGCCATCTTGTCTATGCCGGCTGGTCGTTTGATTGTGGGGGGTGACTTTAACTCAGTTTGCTCTGGTCTCCTTGATCGTCAACCGCCCCGCGACCTACGTGGGCCACAGATGTGGCTGCCGTCCTTCCTTGAGTCTACTGGGCTGGTGGACGGGTGGCGGCTCTTGCACCCCACGCTCCGTCAATTTTCTTTCCTGTCGGGAGCACATGGCAGTCTCTCGCGTATCGACTATGTCCTTACGCTGGCTTCGGACGCACTCGCCGTCTCCGAGGCCCGCTTTCTTGCGCGGGGCGTTTCCGACCACTCCCCGCTATGGGTCTCCTTTGACTTTGGAGTGACTCTGTCGGAGCGCCCGGCAGCAGTCAATCCATGGTACTTCCGTGATTTCAAGTCCCGCTCCCTCCTGGCCAAATCCATTGACCTTTACTTCTCTGAGAATGTTGGCTCGGTGGAATCGGCCGTTACACTGTGGGAAGCTTTTAAGACGGTGCTCCGGGGCGAGGCCCAGGCAATTATCGCTGCTACCCGTCGTACCAGGGACGCAGACATGCTAACTATAGAGCAGGAAGTGCTACGCCTCGAGGCTCAATTGGGATCCGCTCCGGACCCCTTGGTCCTTCACAATCTCTCGCTGAAGCAAGCGGAGTACCGCGCCCTGGCCACTAATGCCGCTCTTGTTCTGGCCAAGGAACAGCAAGGTCGCATCTACGATGTGGGCGATAAGGCAGGGAAGCTGTTGGCTTGGCTCGACAGAAGGGAGATGGCCAGCCGGGTGGTGCCTGAGCTTAGCGGTGACGATGGTGTGATCCTTACGGATCCTAGCGCCATTGTGGATTCTTTTGCAGATTACTTTCGGGGGGTCTATGAGTCTGCCTCGGACTTTTCTGAGGCGGACTCGACGGCCTTCCTCTCTGATATCGACCTGCCTAGTCTTTCCGAGGAAGAACGAGAGGACCTGGATAGGGACATCACCGCGGACGAGGTCGATCTTGCGATCCGTTCACTTAATACCGGAAAGGCCTCTGGGCCTAACGGTATACCGGTGGAACTATATAAAATCCGTTCGGACGCAGTCTCCCCGCATCTCCGTAAGATGTTCCTGGAATCCTTTGAGAGAGGCTCTCTCCCCCTAGACCAACGATTGGCCACCATCGTGGTCATCCACAAGGAGGGCAAACCGCGAGACGTCTGTCGTTCTTACCGTCCTATTTCCCTCCTTAACGCGGAGCCCAAGGTCCTCGCCAAACTCTTGGCTAATCGTTTGATTGGAGTCATTGGCGATCTCGTGCACCCCGATCAATCTGGATTCATTCCCCACCGCAACACTGCCCTTAACTTGCGTCGCCTCCATGGGGTCATGGCCCGGGCCCACACTCTCGAAGAACCGGCTGTGTTGGCGTCCTTGGATGCCACTATGGCCTTTGACTCGCTCGAATGGCCTTACTTGTGGGCGGTTCTGGCCAAACTCGGGTTTGGACCTGTCTTCGTGAGCTGGGTGAAGCTCCTGTATGCGGACCCGATGGCCAATGTTACAGTCAATGGCCGCTTATCGGCGCCTTTTCCCCTACGTCGCGGTACCAGACAGGGTTGCCCCCTGTCCCCCCTATTGTTTGCCTTGGCCCTCGAACCCCTTGCAGCGTTGTTGCGTTCACATCCCGACTTGAGAGGTATCAAATGGGCCCCTGGCTTTGAGGACAGGGTCTCCTTGTACGCTGATGACATACTGCTGTACCTGTCTTCACCTGGCAGATCCCTTGTTGTGGCCTGTGACGTCATCAGACTCTTTGGGCGGTACTCTGGCCTGGTTATTAACTGGGCCAAGTCCTCCCTATATGTCCTCAAGGGGGATACCCCGCGCCTCCCCAGGGGCTGCGGTATTCAGATTGCTTCGCGCGGTTTCAAATACCTGGGCATCTACATTTCCGGTAATGCCAAGCTCCGGTATGATAACAACCTGCTCCCTCCTCTTCAGAGGCTGCGACGCGATGTCGACGGCTGGCGCCACTTGCCACTCTCCCTCCTCGGCCGTGCCGCCCTTTTCAAGATGATGGCCCTACCCAGATTCCTGTACGCACTACAAAACACACAAGACCCTGTCCCAGCCCGCTACTTCCGTGAGATCGAAGGCCTTCTCCGTAACCTCCTCTGGGAGGGTCGCCCCCGCGTTGCCCTCCACAAACTCACGCTCCCCTGGTACGATGGGGGCATTGCCCTCCCCGACGTGCGCCGATATTACTGGTCATCGCAGTTGGCTGCCCTAAACCATGGGTTCTACGGCCCAGTGGTGAGCCCCGGATACGCCATGGATAGGTGGCTGACGGGCGGCGGTAATTACTACCGTGCCCTATACTCCAAATCCTTTGACCGCAAGTTAACGGGCCCCACCCGAACGGCGGTCCGCACCTGGAAAGCGGTTACCAAGGCACAAGGATGGCAGGGCAGACTCACGAGGTTCACTCCCCTCTTTGAATCCGACATCCTGGGTAGACTATGGCACACCAAGGGTTTTGATAGGTGGGACCTCATCGGCATCAGCAGGGTTGAGGACATGCTCTCCAGGGGTTTGATTAAGACCTTCCCCCAGTTACAAGCTGAGTACCAGCTGGGCGGGACGGAGTTCTTCCGTTATGCGCAGCTGCGACATGCGCTGCTTTCGGCCACTCCGCCGGACGGCGTCATTCCCGAAAGTTCCCCTCTGGAAGATAGGATCCTGGATGGGCATATGCCAG
Organism: Lissotriton vulgaris; assembly: GCF_964263255.1. Taxonomy (NCBI): domain Eukaryota; kingdom Metazoa; phylum Chordata; class Amphibia; order Caudata; family Salamandridae; genus Lissotriton; species Lissotriton vulgaris. The sequence continues at coordinate 1,340,554,330 of NC_141685.1, read as the reverse complement.
ACAGTGTAATTTCCCTCTCGTACAAGAAGTTGATCAATGCACGCACGGACCTCCTCCTTGGCCTGAGAGACCAGTGGGTGGCGGATGGCCTTGAATTGGACGATGAGGATTGGCAGAGTGCGGTTTCCTCTCCCAGGGAGGTTGCCATTTCTTCCCGTCTTCGCCTCGTACAGTTTAAGATCTTGCACCGGGTGTACGTGACAGGGCCCCGATTGATGCGTATGGGTTTCTCACCTGACGGCCTCTGCCGCAGGGGCTGTGGAGCTCCTGCCACTTTCCTACATATCCTCTGGGACTGCCCGGTGATCGCCTCCTACTGGAGGAGGGTCCACCGAGTGATGGAGGAGGTTACTGGCGTGGCTTCCCAGGCGGAGGCCCGCCGATGCCTCTTGAATGTGTGGGAGCCGTCCGACCACAACGTTGCACAGACTAGGTGGGTCACCCTTGGGAACATGGTGGCGAAGAGGGACATAGCCCAGAGATGGGGTGCGGCTGAGGCCCCTTTATTGGTGCAGTGGAAGGCCAACATGGACTGGTGTATGTTTAGGGAAAAGACAGTCTATGTGGCCAGAGGGAGACCTCGGACTTGGACGAAAGTCTGGGGAGCATGGAACGAATATAGGGGGGATGTGTGTCTACCGCCCGAACCAATTGACCAACATGGTACCGTTTCTCCCTAACCTGTGACGCCAACTGAGCATTAATGTACTTCATTCTCCTGATACCTTCCCCCGCCCTCCTCCTTCTCACTCTGCAATCTGTCTTTCTTGAGTGTTTTCCTGCCTTATTCCCTACCCATCCCTGACACCCAGCGTCACGTTTTATACACTGCCACTTTCGCGCCCGCGGGCGCCTGTTGATGTTTTTCTATCATAAAATTTAACCTTTGATGATTATGTCTCAACTGTTTGACACTATTTGTCTCCTTTATTCCTGCTGCCTCGCCTCCGGGATGTCAGGCTGAATAGCTGTGTGTTCTGGTCTCAATAAAGGTTTTCAAAAAATTAAAAAAAAAAAAAAAAAAGGCTGTCTGTGATCCATGAGTTGTGTGAACACAGGGGTCTCTGTAGCAATGACAGACAGTTTATTTCACAACAGAGGCAAGCAAGCTTTTGGTTCTACTGAGGAGCTTTGGATTTTGATGTCACTCTTGTCTGGGGGATGAGGATGTCACTGTGATCAGAAGGAATAGTGATACCACTCCAGTCTGAGTGTACTGGAATGTAACTGTGGTCAGCAGCATGGGCGAATTCAGATTTTCCACAGCAGGGGTGGACAGAAAACCATGATTTCATTAAAGACACAGAGACTAATATAATGTGTATCCTCTTTATTGCCAACACACAGCAGCTACTTAAGCAAAAACTTAGAACTTAGAATAGGAATCTTTAGAATATTCTAATCCATTATATAATCCCCTGCCTGGCAGCCACCTTCCTTCTTTTTTGCTGAAAATTGAAAGAAAACTGTTTCATTGCAAAATTGAATCATAACAAAGTAGAAAAATCTTTTCTTTTCCAAACTTCCTAGATCTCCTTATTTACTTCCTGTAGTCACCACCTCTTGAAACATAAAAAAACATAGTATAGGGTGGGCAGTGCACCAGAAGCGTTAATATTATCCTCAGTGTCTACCTACATCTGCTGTGGAAAATCTGAATTTTATGGAAAGGCACAGCCGCCAATATTATGCATATTTAAAGGCTTGCCATATTATTCCTCACAGCACATTCTACTGGTTGAAAATAACATTTCGTAAATACACAATCTGATGATCACTCTACCGCTGCTAATATACTATTCAAACCACCGCCTGTCACCAAAGCTTTAAAAGCCATTGCCCCCCTTGTTAAATATGCTCCAAATCTTGTAACATCTATTCCTGTCTTTTGCATGCCTCCTTTACCCATCTAGTCAACGTACGGCTAGAGACAGGTTTAAAATGGTACCTGAATGAAATCAACAACTGCGTCCATCCTTGACTCCTCAAACTCTCTGATCTTGTCTCATACTAATGCAAACACCTTAACCATACATAACGTCCTGAGTTATGAATGGAACCAAAGCACTCCCTGGTGTATATTAAACAGGAAGAAAGCTGTCCAAACAGTACGGACTTGTATAACAAGCACAGTTTATCATTTATTGCAAAACATATGTAAGGATTTGATTACCACATGTGGATTGTTACATATGATTTATCTGACTTGCATTCTTCAGAAAAAATGACCAGCCAACATGTGTTATGTCACTTTGACTTCTTCAAGGCTAGAACTTTATTTTACCACAGTGAAGAAGGAGGGCTGGGACATATGGAACTCACTTTAATATACCCCTGAGAGTGCTTTGGCTCCATTCATGACTCATGTTTCACACTGATACAACTATCAGTGTGGGCTTACACCTTTGGTAGTAGGATGCCCTAACCATTATAGCACTTCATCATTAACCTGACTTCCTCCCAACATCCTGCTTTCCCATTTTACTTTCTATTCATTTCGTATGAGGTGCGATAACTGTTACCACTAGTACCCATTTGCTTTATTGTTCATACATAACGTCCTGTTTTCTTCCAGAGTAGGATACAAATTATAAAAATAAATCAGGATAAAAATTATCAGAGACACAGTCTTAGTCCTGTTCACAAACTCCCTCAGGTAAAAAGCTTTGTGAAGTTACCTCCAAGCCTTAACATCTGAAACCCTCCGAAATGAAACAAAGTAAAGAAGCATGAACAACTTGAACAACATAGAATCTTTAAATCCAAAATTTTATTTTCCACCCAACCAGCCAACTTTTTATAAACTAGATCAGCATCCTACAAAGAAGAATACTTTAGGCCCGGAGGTATCCTCAACCACGTACTCCTCAACAACCTTTTCACTACATCATTCTGTCCCACAGGCAAACTATTCAGCACTTGTGGCCTGTAGAAATTGCCTACCAACTAAGACTCCCTGAACTGTACGAATTTCCTTTCAAGTAAAATTCTGTCAAAAAGTTTACCACCTCTCCTTCAGGAGCTGATATGGGACACAAACTACGAGAAACACACCAACAAATTCATCTCTTCCAACTTGTATGCCTTAGATGTTACTGGAGCCCAGGACTCCGTGAGCTCTGAAGCCTCCAACGATAAGCCTGACACTTGCCAAGGTCTCCCAAAATCTACTGTCCCATCAATCTCAACTGTCCCTGTAAAACCAACCTGTGTCTCTCTCCCAAACAAATCCACCACTAACGGACCCCATCTGCTGTCCAACACTCTGAACACTTCCTTGTTCAGCATCCATTTGCTGAAATCTTTATATCCCTTGGAATTCCAATCTGCCACCGTGTGGCTCTTCCCCGGTATGTACTGTGCTTGAATCATGATATCCTTGCTTAAACAAAAAGGCCATTACTCCTTTGCTAAACCTGCTAAAGCCTTCGGCAGAGGCCCCTCAACTTGTTGACATACCTTACGGCAGAAATCTTGTCTATCTTTAATAAAATACTTCATCTGATTTCTGACAAAACTCTTTACCACAAAAGGTCCTGCCAACAACTCCAGATATCCAGGTAGTTGATATTAGGGGTGTGAAGTAAATTCCGCTCTGTCTGCGTAGTTCGCAGAGTTTTGCTATTCCGCGCTCAGCTAAGAGAGCAAAGTTCAGCAAAAACTCTGCAATCCACTGCGTAACGGAGTTTACCGGCAACTGGCATTTTGCAGTCAAACTGTGTCTCCCCGGCCCTGCTTTTATTCACTATGTTTTACATCATCCACTGTGTAGGATCATCTTAAGTGAAACATTTTGCACAAGAAAGCGAACAACTGTCAGAGAAAAAGTAAAAACACCTGCCAACCTGCCAAATGGACAGTGAGAAGCTGTAGAGCCCACCTCGGCTCAGCTTGCGACCGCTGTCTGGTATTTCAGCCTCAGAAAGCCCTTGGGTGCCCTTATTTCATGGCACCAAATGAGACATGCTGCTGGCAGATGACATGTTCCCTGGGGATCCGATCACCCCGCGGTGCTGAGAGGGGAGTTGCATTAACAACACCTGGGTACCTTCCTGCTCACACGCTGTTTATACTGGCATGGTCATCTGCGGGAGGGTGATGCGTCTGAGTAAGGAGGAAGGGCACTGTCAGAGGGTAGGGGAGTGTATCATGTCCTTGGCAAATGCCCTGATTGTGCCACCTCGCAGATCTTCAAGGGATTCCAAAAGAGATCAACACCGTTTGTTGTTACCATCGTATTGTGGTTTTCACTCAGACTTCCGACAGTAACAGTAAACCGAACTGGTGTTTGCAGTCATTCCAGCGTGGCTCCAGGGTGACCCAGCGGTACCGCACAAAACGATCATTATTGTATCACATCATGCTCATCCCTTCTCACACAGGATCCTACCTTCAAAAATTCTAAAGCGTATTATTCTAGAATTTAGATTAAAAAACATACCAGGCCTTCCTTTTGATTCACAGACCATCTATGGTCTGCCACTCTAGTGCTAAAGACCACGGGCTACTAACTAGCCGCACCCGGCCATTAACCATCCTCATTTTTAGGTCTCGGTACTATCCGGTTCGTCAGAACCGGAAGTAGCGAGATCTTATGTCTCTTAGAGGGGCTCTTCATCCCGCCTCTAATTTTGGCTCTCTCCCATTGGCTGGCTTCCTAAATGGAGGCCAGCCATTGGAGGAGAGAGCCGTTGCTCCAAATAGGCGCCATCCTTTTCGGATTTGGAGGTGTGTTCGGTGTTGCCCCAGTATTGGAACTTTCATAGATTCCCATGCTTTGTATCATTCCCCGTCGTCGGAATGGGAGCCTCGGTAAATAGTAAAAAACTAAAGTAGTAAGCACAAAGTGAAAAAATAGGCCTAGGCCTCATCTCATTTTGTAGCTTATCCACCTCTTTGTGTAAAAGAGACCAAATTCCTGCAGCAGCCAATCAGAGCAGCCTCACCCCATAGAACCTTCCTGAGAGAAGCTCAGAGCCTCAGATTTTCTACCGCACGTTGTGCAAGGGAGTCTCCATTGAGCTCTGCTCAGTTTTCTTCAGTTTTTTCTTCAACAACTTGGATTTTTCTCAACATGTCGGAGAGGAAAGCCCTTTTTAGAGCCTGTGCCACCTGCTCTAAGAAGAGGTTGTTTGTCGAGGACAAACATGAGGATTGTATCTACTGTTTGTATCCGGACCACAAACCGTTAGACTGTCCGATTTGCAGATCCTTCTCAGCCAAGACCCAGAGGGACAGAGAAGGACGTCTCCTCACATGGCTTCAGAAGGTGAAGGACCGAAAGGACATTATCTCTTCGGACAGTGAGGGCTCCTCGTCTATGGTGTCATCCAGGAGGTCTCAAAAGAGGGGTAGGTCCCCCCTTTCTGCTTCAGACGAGTCCCGTCACAAGGCCTTACCAGGGACCTCTGATAGGTCTGACAGGCCGGCTGCCCAAAAATCTCCTCACCGAGGTGAAAAGGAGAGGCAGGGTAAGCCTGAGGAACTTCTGACATCAAAAAAGGTGAGAAAGGCTTCTACAGTCTCTTCGCCTTCCTCAGAGAAGGATCGTGGGGTCAAAAAACCTTCAACCCCGATTCAGGAGGTGGCTTCAGACAAGAAGCATAAACCGTCGACGACTAAACTCCCAGGTACGTCGTCTACGAGTGTTAAAAAGGACAACTCTACCAAGGTTGCCTCGTCGACGGGCTCGTCGACGATGGCTGCGTCGACGCCGTCTCCGTCGACTGCTTTCAAGGCTCCGGAATCCTGCTCGTCGTCGACGAGGGTGACCACCTCCACGTCGACGACAATGTCTGCAAAGCTGCCGTCGACGGCGGTGTCGTCGACGAGGACGACTTCGACGACGACGATATCGACGACGCCGGTTGCCATGCTGATGACGACGAGCTCGTCGACGGTCCCGTCGACGATTCCACCATCGTCGACGATGAGCTTCACCTCGTCGACGACACTATCCTCGTCGACGAAGACAGTTTCTATGTCTACGCTTCCACTGTCGACACTGATACAGAAGACCTCCCCGTCGACGACGGCCTCGTCGACGAGGGCCTCGTCGACGACGACCTCGTCGACGATGGAATTGGCGGGAAAACATGTTTTTTCGCTGAAAAGGAAGCATATCACGCCAGAGATGACGTCTCCTCGCCAGGTTCAGAAGCTACCACCAACACTACTATTGGAGGATGACTCTGAGGAAGAGACTTTCAGTGAATTTGGGCAGGCCTATAGCCCTTCTGACCTCCAGGTTAAGGTGCAGGAGTTTAGCTCTGAGGAGGAGCAGATGGAACGACAGCACTATGCTCCAGAACATTATTATGAGGAGGAATGTACTGCTTCCAGGCAGGTGCCTCCACAACAACCGATGCGTCAGTTACCCGAGGGTATGGTGGCAATACCATCCGCTTTAGTGACGGATTTACAACTTATGTTGCGGGATTACAAGCAACGTTTCCCGACGCCTCCGGAAGGCCAGCAAGTGCGCTCCACGACACCTCCGCCTCAGACATTGCGTCCTGTGGCAGACCATTCTTTACCCTCAAGAGAGCGTGCCGCTGCGCTGGAAGGGCGCCCTCAAGAGGTAGTGCAGGTGCAGGACACTGATGATGATGATGATGCTGCGTCTTCAGATGCAGACCAGCAAGCGTATCCTGATCAGGATCAACAGACGCCATGGAATACTACTGACCCTATGGATCCGGACAACACCGACCCGGATAATATTACTTCGCCTCCAGCGGATGTTGGAGGGTTTCACAACTTAATGGACAGGGCATCCAAAAGATTTGGTCTCCCAGTGACCACAGTGCAATCGGATTGCTTTTTATATGACTTTAAAGAACCATTCAGGAAGTCAGTGAGGTCCATTCCAATCATCGAGCATGTCTGGTCTGAGGGCTTGAAGGCTATGCATAATCCGGCTACAGTCCTCCCGGTACTTCCGAGACTAGAAAAGAAGTATAAGGCACCGGATGGCAGTCCAGCATGTTTACTTGGCCAACCGAAACCGGATTCGGTCATTTCGCAGGCTGCCCAGAGCAAGTCCAAAAATCCTTCTGCGCCGATGACTACGCCGCCGGATAAGGAGGGCAGGCGCCTAGACAATGTGGGCAAGAGGTTTTCAGCTATGGCCAGTCTCCTGGTTCGGGCGGCCAATGCGTTAGCGATTCTGGGACGCTATGATCGACAAATGTGGTGCGATCTGGCCCCATTTGTTGACGAACTGCAGGATTCGTCTAAGGAAGATGTCAAGAAAATTTTGCTCGAAGGGGAGCGGGCCTCTTCGGAAGTCATTGATGTGGCAATGGATATTGCAACCACCGCATTCCGTGCACTAGCTGGCTCGGCGGTTCTGCGACGCCAGGGGTGGTTAAAGGCCACATGGTTCAGGCAGGAGGTACAGAATAAGATCTTGGATCTGCCATATGACGGTGAGATGCTATTTGGCAAGCACGTTGATGAGGCCCTGCAGGGAATCAAAAAGGACACGGATACAGCTAAGTCCTTGGGTACATTACAGTATCGTAAGGTGCCCTTCAGAGGAGCTAGAGGAAGAGGCTTTTCGTCTTACCGTGGAGGTAATCAAAATCGCTACTCCTCTGGATCTCAGTCCAGCCAGTCGTATAAACCACAATACACTCAAAGGGGCTCTTTCTCTCGCCAGCAGCCTAGAGGACGCCAGGGGCAGCAAAGGAGAGACAACACCAGGAAACAATAGCGGCCAGGTGGCTCTTTCCACTGTTCCTGTTCCCTCATTCACATCTGTGGGGGGCAGGATTTCCCATTGCCTACACAACTGGATAATTATTACATCGGATCAGTGGGTCCTCCAGATTGTCAGAGAGGGACACACATTGGAGTTTCAAGACCTTCCTCCAACAAGAGCGCCGGATGCCTTCCTTCCGAAACATCTCAGGCTCCTTCATCTCGAAGCCCACCAACTTTTCATCAAGGGGGCAGTAGAGCCTGTACCTCTTTCGCAAAAGGGAAAGGGGTTCTATTCCAGGTTCTTCCTGGTTCGGAAGACAAAGAACAAGTGGCGTCCAATTTTAGATCTACGGCAGCTCAACACTTATCTCGTGAAGTTGTCCTTCAGGATGGTCACTCTTCAGGACATCCTTCGTCTGCTCAATCCGGGGGATTACATGGCGACCCTCGATTTGGAGGACGCCTACTTCCACGTTCCTATCCATCCAGCTCACAGGCAATATCTGCGCTTTACAGTGGGCAAGAGTCACTTTCAATTCAAGGTACTGCCGTTTGGTCTCCGGTCCGCCCCACGGATCTTCACAAAGGTTCTGGCTCCGGTGGCAGCTTTTCTCAGAAAACAAGCTATTCAGGTGTTTCCATACCTGGACGATTGGCTGCTGAAAGCTCCATCTGTTCAAGAAGCGTCCAGTGCAGTCCGGACGTGCAAGGATCTGTTCGAGAGGCTAGGTCTTCGCCTCAACAAGGAGAAATCGGTTTTATACCCAGCCAGGTCAACAAGGTTCCTGGGTGCCATCCTGAACACGGACAGTTGCTTAGCCCTTCCATCGGAGGAGCGCCAGACCAAACTAATGTGTTCAGCTCGTCTTCTCCAATCTCGAAAGACACTGACAGTTCGCAAGTACAAGTCGCTTCTCGGATCGATTTCATCTTGCATTCCTTTAGTTCCGCACTGCAGGCTCAGGATGCGTCCACTACAAGAGCAACTGGACAGGCAGTGGCGGCAAGTCACAGGATCCTTCGACGACAAAGTTGTCGTTACCAAAGAAATGAGAAAAGCAGGCGGCTGGTGGCTGGAAAAAGACAATCTTTCCAAGGGTTTATCGTTCCTCATTCCTCCATCTCCCCTGATTGTAACAACGGATGCTTCCATGGAAGGATGGGGAGCGGTCCTCCAGGAGCTGAAGGTCAGCGGTCACTGGAGTCCAGTGCAACGCAAGTTCCACATCAACCTCCTGGAACTTCTTGCGATCCGCTTGGCGCTTCAAGCTTTTCTTCCGAGGATTCAAAACAGGACAGTGCTGGTTCGTACGGACAACACTACAGCCATGCACTACATAAACAAACAGGGTGGCACAAGATCCTCCACCCTCTCCAAGGAAGCCCAAACGATATGGAACTGGTTGATACAGAACAACGTCGCCCTTTCGGCGGAACATCTAGCGGGGACGCTCAATGTCAGGGCGGACGCTTTGAGCCGTCAGAGGACAGTCTCTCACGAGTGGGAGCTGGATCAGACCGTTCTGGAGGATCTCTTTGCTCGATGGGGGACACCATCAATCGACCTGTTTGCGACTCCCCAGAACGCCAAATGCCTGTCCTTCGCAAGCAGGGTTCACCATCGGGAATCCTTGGGGAATGCGCTTTTGATTGCCTGGTCAGGCGCCTTTGTTTACGCTTTTCCTCCCATTCCACTGATTCCGAAGTTGGTCAGCAAACTCAAGGTGGAACCGTGCAGGATGATTTTGATCGCTCCAGCATGGCCCAGACAAGTTTGGTACTCGGAGCTACTTCTCCTCTCCCAGGACCAGCCAGTTCTCCTTCAGCCTATTCCAACTTTGCTAACAATGTCTCACGGTCAGGTTCTACATCCGGACTTGAAGTCCCTGCGATTGACAGCGTGGCTCCTGAGTTCAGAGAGTTCCAGGGATTAGATCTCCCAAGTGAATGTAGAGACATTCTGGCTCAGGCTCGGGCCCCTAGTACCAACAAGACCTATCGGGCCAAATGGAAGAGATTCTGTGTTTGGTGCCAGAAGGAAGGTTTACACCCGTATACTTCTTCTCCACACAAGCTCTTGCCTTACCTCCTTTCTCTGGCAAAATCGGGATTGGCTCCATCGTCGATAAAAGTCCATCTGGCAGCCATCTCTAGATTCAGACGTTCATCTTCAGGGCCTTCCCTATGGTCGGCTAGGATTGTCAAACAGTTCCTGAAAGGTTTGTTCAGGGTTTTTCCTCCAGTTCGGCCACCTCCTCCAACCTGGCACTTGAATCTGGTTCTGTCATCCCTCATGAAAGCCCCTTTTGAACCTGTGCATAAGTCTGACCTTAAGTTTCTTTCCTGGAAAGTGGCTCTTCTCTTGGCCCTGACATCGGCTCGTAGAGTAAGCGAGATACAGGCTTTCACGATTGAGGAACCTTTTCTCCAGTTTAAGAATAATGTGCTGATTCTACGGACAAATCCTAAATTTATCCCGAAAGTTCCTTCGGAATTCCACCTAAATGAACCCGTGGTCTTGAAACCATTTTTTCCAAAACCTTCTTCACCTGCGGAAAGAACTCTGCACTCTCTGGACATTCACAGATGCCTGAAATTCTATCTGGAGCGAACGAAGCAGTTCAGGAAATCTTCACAGCTCTTTGTCTCCTTCAGTGCTCCACGCAAGGGTTGTGCGGTTTCGAAGGCTTGTATTTCCCGTTGGATTTCCAGTGCTATACAATTTTGTCACCAGGCGGCTGGGAAACCTCTGCAGCGAGCAGTCCGTGCTCACTCTACCAGATCCATGGCTTCATCTGCGGCGTTATTCGCAGGAGTCCCTATCAAGGACATTTGCAGGGCGGCTACGTGGAGCAGTGTCCACACCTTCACCCGCCACTATTGTCTGGATTCTTCTGTGAGGGAGGATGCAGCAGTGGGCCAAGCAGTCCTGAGGAACCTTTTCCAATAAGTCGGTGAGCTTTCCTTTCTATCCCGCCTTCCTTGGCATATTTTGTATACTGCATTATTGTCATATTTCATGATCCTATGTGTTATACTGTTTTACAGAGATGTGTCACATTTTCAGGTTTAGGTATGACAAAATATGTTTTTCTTTACTGCTAGTTACTCTGATACAAAGCATGGGAATCTATGAAAGTTCCAATACTGGGGCAAGAAAACAAGTTACTTACCTGTAACTTTGGTTCCCCAGTATTGGTAACTTTCATAGATTCCCATGCGCCCACCCGCCTCCCCTGGGAAAGCTCACTCTTCTGATCTTGATGGATAGCTATATACAACGGCTACGAAAATCTGAGGCTCTGAGCTTCTCTCAGGAAGGTTCTATGGGGTGAGGCTGCTCTGATTGGCTGCTGCAGGAATTTGGTCTCTTTTACACAAAGAGGTGGATAAGCTACAAAATGAGATGAGGCCTAGGCCTATTTTTTCACTTTGTGCTTACTACTTTAGTTTTTTACTATTTACCGAGGCTCCCATTCCGACGACGGGGAATGATACAAAGCATGGGAATCTATGAAAGTTACCAATACTGGGGAACCAAAGTTACAGGTAAGTAACTTGTTTTCTTCTTCTTTCCACTTTTTAGGCACGCCTACTTTTGAACACCGAACACGTCCCCAAATCCGAAAAATCTCAGAGCTTTATGCCGCCATTTTGTTTTCTTCGTCTCTGTCCTCTCCTCGCTGTCCTCTTGCTCTTGTCTTCTGCCCGTGCCGTGTCTATTTCCCGCCCCCCTCCCGCTGTCCGTGTCTTTTTCCCGCCCCCTCCCGCTGATGAGGTTGCAGCTCTCACAAGAGCGGGGCACCGGCCTTCTGCTTCATGTGCGCTGATAATAAAGTGGAATGTGGGAGATTAGATGCCCAGCGGGGAAAATCCTGGAAGCTTCTGCCCGTCCGGCACCTCGATCAGGATGGGGAGAGGACAAGGGCGGCCGGGCTGCAATTCCTCGTAGAGTGGAGCGCTCTCAAGTCAATCTACGCAGCTTCCAGGCTCCGAGTCCCTCACCGCTACAGTTCTGACACCTACCTCACTTCCCCTTCCTTCAGGACATAAGGAGGCACTACGGCGGTCACATCCAGATTTTCTCCCGGGGCCCCACAGCCGGTAGCAACCACTGCTGAGGGCAGGCCCCCGGGGGTCTAATTGCCAGAGCGGAGCACAGTCATTGAGACAGTCTCAGTGTGGCGTGCAAATCTGAAAGCCGCGCGGCACCGTGGGGCTGGCGCCCCGGCAGATTGCAGTTTTACCCACCCGTCATTCGGCTTCCCCTCCCGAACATTTTGAAGTATTTCTACCTGCCCCCGACCTGATGGCCCCCAGCCTGCCCATAACAGAACTGAGGCCCAGGCAACACACTTCGAAGTGCAACCCCGGGGGGAGGTAACACAATGAAAGCCATGCTTGCGTTTTACAAGCGAAGTGGGCATGCCGAAGAGAGTCGGCCAGAGTAGCGCGTGACAGGTACGCTCCCCTGCAAATCTGCCTGTGTCCACAATTACTCAGTGAGCGTGGCACCCATCTTTTGTACCAAGCGTGCTCTCACACGAGCTGTCCCGGGACCGAACGTGGCTGCACTGTACTTACATCGACACAGCCTAGCTGTTCCCCCCACGTCCGACAGACCCAGGGTTGACCCTCGGGCCCCCTTCCCGGTATGCTCTTCCTACTCTGTGCCCGACGATCGCTCAGCAGGGGGCGAGGACAGCATGTGTGGTGAGGTTACCCCTCCATCCGTGGCCACGGGCCGTCCGGAGAAACGGTTTTCAGTTCGCTGCCCCCGGGGGTTGTTTATAGCAGGTATTGCTCCCTTGCAGTGAGTGTGCAATCGAACTCCGCATTATTAGTCCCACCGAGCAGCTGGGGTTCCACCATGCCGCGGTTGCCACTTCAGATAACCTGAGCTGCACGTCAAGGGGGCCATATAGCATTCCCCCCACGGCCTGCTGAAGGACAGCCTGCAATACTCCGTGTGTGTGCATCCGACCAAGCGTGGACAAACTGTATCCGTGCCACCACCTTTGGGCAGAGGCGGCGTGGAGGCAACGAGGAGGCAACGAGAGTCGTTGCTCCCCCCCCCCCATCGTCCCATATGACTACACACGCTGGGGTACGGCAGACGCACTGGGGCTAGGTGTGCCGTCTACTCACCCGAAGCCCGTCTGCGGCCTCATTGCATGTGCAGGCAGTTGCTTGTTGCCGATAATAAAGTGGAATGTGGGAGGTTAGATGCCCAGCGGGGAAAATCTTGGAAGCTTCTGCCCGTCCGGCACCTCGATCAGGATGGGGAGAGGACAGGGGCGGCCGGGCTGCAATCCCTCGTAGAGTGGAGCGCTCTCAAGACAATCTAGGGAGAGCCTCCTCCACGCAGCTTCCAGGATCCGAGTCTGGCCCCCGCTAGCCGAGCCCCGGGCAGCCGCAAACGTCTTCAGCAGGCTATGCACACCGGAGCCGGCGCCCCGGGGAACCAGAGCCAGGACCACCAGCACATACCCCTCATCTAATTTTACACTTTTGTGCTTTGAGAGACCGGTTTTAGGTAAATATTTAAATGCACCCTTAATCTATGGCAATATATAACAACATTTAAATGTCCCTTTTTATTGCTGATGGAAATCGACCTCGTTAACTTGATCCTCTAGTCTGGATCGAGTATTTTGGAGTGATGTTTTTTGAATTTGACAGAGTAAAGGGTGTAAGCATGTATTGTGTACTTTTAAACCACGTCCTTTTTAATTTATTCCCAAATGGTTATTTTACTTGCTGCGGGCCTACGACAGAGTTGAGCGGTATACGCAGTGTGATTACGTCTGAAATTATGCTGAAAGTTAGGCCACGCTTACAGGGGAAAACCACTTCTGTGAGCTGCCATCTTTGTTCTTTATGTGAATCATGACTGACTCCCAATAAATGACCGACCCATGCACCGCACACTATAGAACAGATCTCTACTCTCTGACGCCTGCGCCATTGGTTAGTCACTTGCCCAGTTAGCTCAACGCTTGAGGATGAGTCTGTTCCAAGGCCCCTATTAAGCAAAGGATACATTAAGCTGAAACTTTCAGAAGTTATGAATTCCTGTATTAGGTCTCGGCCTGCATAGGCCGGAGCCATGGGGCCGTCTATCGTGAGAGGTGACATATTAAAGCGTCCGGCAAGTTCCTCATCCACCTGTACTCTTCTTTCAGGTAGATTTCCGAGGGGCGGGTGCAGCTTCTTCCCAAATAGCTAGAGAAAAGTAAGAGTCGCTATTGACAGGCTCTAGTGCACTCAGTGTGTGGGAGGCATGGTAGTGGTTATGAAAAAGCATACACACGCTACAGATGTGATTACAAGAATGATTGTCAATGGCACAATTACATTTGTACTATTTTAAAGAGTATTTGCACAGAACCATTACTTTAATTGTGAGTAAACAGTTCAAGGTTCACGAGTAAGGATTTTTTGGGCTTTAAACCTAAAAAAACTTACTGCAGATGCGATCACGTCTTTTGTGCTTGATCATGAAAAATAAAACGTTTAGGCTGGTATGTTATTCGCTTGCCAGATGTTATAGCAGTGTTGCTCCTGCTCACAGTGTTAAATTCTGCTAAAAACATGGGTGGCTCATTTGACTGTGGATCTGTGTGTGAGTAGTGAGTGCAGTGTGCAGAGTAGTGAGTGCAGTGTGCAGAGTAGTGAGTGCAGTGTGCAGAGTAGTGAGTGCAGAGTAGTGAGTGCAGAGTGCAGAATAGTGAGTGCAGTGCAGAGTAGTGAGTGCAGTGCAGAGTAGTGAGTGCAGTGCAGAGTAGTGAGTGCAGAGTAGTGAGTGCAATGCAGAGTAGTGAGTGCAGTGCAGAGTAGTGAGTGCAGAGTAGTGAGTGCAGAGTAGTGAGTGCAGAGTGCAGAGTAGTGAGTGCAGTGTGCAGAGTAGTGAGTGCAGTGCAGAGTAATGAGTGCCGAGTAGTGAGTGCCGAGTAGTGAGTGCCGAGTAGTGAGTGCAGTGCAGAGTAGTGAGTGCAGTGCAGAGTAGTGAGTGCAGTGCCAAGTAGTGAGTGCCGAGTAGTGAGTGCCGAGTAGTGAGTGCAGAGTAGTGAGTGCAGAGTGTTGTGTGCTTTTGAGTGCAGAGTGCTGTGTGCTTTTGAGTGCAGAGTGCTGTGTGCTTTTGAGTGCAGAGTGCTGTGTGCTGCTGAGTGCAGAGTGCTGTGTGCTGTGTATTGGCAATGTAAATGACAATGCCATTTATTTATGATTTAAAGAAAAAAAGAAATGTCATGAGCAATGCCAATAGCTCTACCTTTAATGATGCCGAGACCATTGCATTGTAAATGCTTGTTTGTCATTAAAGCACTTTCTGCGCCCATTCGTAGCCATCGCTGGCCCTGGAGGAGTGCCACTGGCACTGGGCTAGAAGGATTCACGCAGTTCATTCGCAGGCAGCGGAAGACGCGTGCATCTTCCATGCACTGACTGAGGTGCGCGCGCTTCTTGAAGCTGCATCAGTAAAATGACAAATCTAATCTGACAGAGAGAGCTATAAAGCATCCCGGAGAGAAGGGCATCTGCAACGGGTCATTTGTCTTCATTTGCTAGAAAGACTCCCACATTTAATCTAGTTGCCTTTGATAATTAATTGTTAAACGCAATTACAGCTGTAATCAACATAATGTTTAACTGCATCCTAGTGGCAGCTCAGAAGGGCCACTGCAAACACGAGCAAAACCTTTCAAAATCAAAGCGGCATCTATGGGTCATCTATATCTCTAATCCTTCAAGCCAGCCAGGATATAGTAAACGTGTGCCCTGAATGTGTGCAAAAACATGTCAGTCAAGTAAGACAGGGCACATTGTATGTGTAATTAGAGAAGCAATCCACGATGTTTATAATTATTTACCTAACATATGGACCCTCCTAGATGTACTTGTGGCATTCTGCCTGCTTTTAATTAAATATTAATACACTGCAGTGGTGTGTGTCACTGTCAGACTACGTGGTCTGACTGGGCAGAGCCAAAGACCCAGATAGAGGCAACTTAGCTTTCACCGAGGCCGTTATACAGTATTTTATGCGCACACTCTTCCTAGCATTGTTTGGAGTGCGCTTTTGTGCGTGTCATTAAGGTAGCCGGGCCCGCTCGCTTCCCCTCTTGTTCCAGCAGCAACACCCACATTGGAGCAGGAAAACTGCCAGTGTTATCACTACCTATTGCCCGGGGCACCTCTCTGGCACAGTGGCACCCAATCTTGGCCAGCAGCCATGGCAGAGAGCTGGGCCTACCTTCGCAGTTCAACAGAAGAGGTAAGGTTTGCAGACTGCCTGTCTCACACAGCATGGGTGAAGAGGAATTGATTATGAATATTATAGATTGTTAACCTTGTCATAAATTTCAGACTTTTCCTGAAAATTCTTTCTTTTTTTAAAATTAATATATTCATTAAACATGGCACATGTCAGCTGAATCTCTTGTATAATAGGAACATCTCAAATCTAATTAGTTGCCCCATGGGCAATAGACATGGAAAGAGTAAACTCTGGTGCAGCGGAACACCGAAGAATCTCACTGAGTTTTTATGTAGCTCCATGAAATTCTGCGGAGTACAACTCCGTGAGCTCCGCCCACCCTTATGTATCTCCTTCTCCTGCACTGTCCACTTTCGCCCTGTCGCAAGGGAACCACATCTTGCTCAACAACCGTGAAGGCTGGCATCAGACTTTATTACCATATCCTTATGTTGCCAAAAATGGCCCTCACATTCCAGGCCTCTGAGTTTCCTAGCTGCTACTCCATCTCTCCCATCGTCTCTGCATCTATCTGCACATTCTGGAAATATCTTACCCCTTTACACAGATAAGTGGCCTTCAACCTATGCAAAGCTCGATAACGCAATGGGGCTAGAAAAGCTGCCTGTATTGAAGCTGCTAACAAACCTAATACCCTTGCTATCTGACGTAAAGTGACCAATTCGTACAACAACATCGTCTTTATTTCCCTGTGGATCTTCTTCACTTTCTCAAATGGTAACTTCCACATACATTCCAACGTCCAAATCTGAAAGCCCAAAAACACAATCTCCTTTGCTGGCCTCAGACAAGATTTGCTTCTGTTCACTACAAATCCAAGATACAGTAACACTCACACTGCTAACTCCCAATGCTCCTGAGCCAATTCTATGTCAGGACCGGAGGCTTCAGATTATGCTTTTCTCTTTTCGCTGTTTATTAAACAGAAACCACATAGCAGCCAGAAAAGCAATCTTTTTTGTAAAGGATATGCTATACCACTAAACACTGGGATAAACATATCGCAAAAAACATTATAACACATGGGATAAACTACAACTCCCATCAGTCCATAAACATAGTCCTTCCATAGTGTCTACTGCGCTAAGGTAGGGCGTCCTTTTTGTGATCCCTCCCTCTTTCTTCGCTGCTTCGCAGCCAGTTAAGTGCCTTTCCCTGTTCTCTCCCTCGGTTTTGTGTGGTGAGAGCGTTTTGGGGTTTTGGTACTGTGAGCGTTTGGTACAATTGTGGGGCTCTTGTTGTGGGTTTAACAGTATTGTATTCCCTTACAGAGCCCTGTGTAATCACTCATTGTCGCGGGGACGCTTCGCCCCTGACGCGACTGTCCCCGGAGTTGCGGCTCGTTCATTTTGCCGCTGGAGGGCGCTGCCGCGTCTCGTTCTCCTCAGCGCGTCTTTCCCTTCAACGGGAGCTGCGCTGAGGAGAGCGATCGCGCCGGAGCCTTCGACTGCCGCCTCACCGTGACACCCGGCCAGGGTTGTACTGCCCCAGTTTCTTGACGCCCGTTGTGGGTCTGTACTTGCGGATTACCGCGTTGACGCCTGCGGGCGATATTTGCTCAGCACTTGCCGATTTTTCTCGGCGTGATCTGCCTATTTTTCTGTGAGCGCGCTAGGGGGGCGGCTTGAGACCCGGTCTTTGATAAGTGGGTCAGCGCGCTAAGAGGAGTGCTGCCTCTTGCTTTCTGGTGTGCCAGATTTTGAAAGCCCTTGCTAGCCTCCGGTTAGCCCATATTGCTGGTGCCTGTGCCAGCCTAACTCTCCTTCCCCTGCACTAAAGGACCTAGTCATGGCAGAGGGGTATTATGTTGAGGAGGAAACCCACCAGTACTTGGGGGATGACGAATTCTATGAAGCTGTTGATCAGTCCATCTATAGGTGTGTGCAGGAGATCGTGGGGCCTATGGAGGATAGACTCTCGGCCCGCATTGTGGAAGAGTGCGCTAAGTTGGCCTCTACACCACTAGGTACCCAGGGTAATGCCCCTACCACTTCAGAGGTTAAACCACCTGCCCCCAAGAAGGCATGCAGGGATGGCAGCTCCGGGGGGGCGCAAGGGGTGGATAAGGACGCCTTTGAACACCTCCGAGATGCGTTCCTGGCTAAGGCAACCGACCCTGACACCCCTGCGTCGCTCCCAGCCCCGGGCCCTTCGGGGTCGACCGCGACGGCCCCTTTCTCCCCGGCGGACACGGATGATGACGAAGATTCAGTGAGCTCGTGGCGCCCGTCCGGATCAGCGGCTGAGTTGCCTCATGATGCCTCGGGTATGCTTGACCCGGACGATATTATTCATCCGAGGTCGGCAGCCTGGGCACCGGGCGACAAAGTCGCGAAGTTCGTGGCGGGGCGTCTACGCAAGCCATTGGAAAAGGAGGCACGTAGTTGCCTCAGGGGAGAGTGTCCGCGGCCTACACTGGAGGGGAAAGTGGCCCTGACCCCCGAGTTAGACGGGAAAATGGCCACTTTTATGGCTAAGTTCGTTAAAGACCCGCGAAAAGGCATTGACCGTTCCTGGCGGTCATGCCAGGACAAGCTTTTAGATACCATAGGCCCCCTAACGAAGATCCTAGACATGGCGGAGGAGGCCAAAGTTTCCGGTTCCACCATTTCCCCAGAAGTTTTATCCAATTGGGCTCAGAGAGCAGTGATATTTTTGGGCAACGCTAACTGTGCCCTTTCGACGGAGCGTAGACGCTCGCTGCTCATTAAATTAGATCCCAAACTGGGAGACCTAGCCTCGTCGGAGGCGGGATCAGTGGCGCAGGGTGGCCTATTTGGGGATCCATTCATAAAAGAACTGGGGAAGTTTGTCTCCACCTTTTCATCCCTAGAAAGGGCACAATCCACCATCAAGAGGGTGTTTAACCAACGTTTTTCTCGGGGGGGGGCGGTCGTAGTAGGGGCCTCACGACCGGCCGTGGCGGACAAAACCAACCAAATAAGGGTCAAGGCTCCGGCAGAGGTCAATACAACTCCTCGGCCAATTACACTAACTTCTACCCCTCCAGGGGTCAACGCTTCAGAGGAGGCCGCGGCGTCTTCAGGAATAATGCAGGCAACAACAATTCTCACGGTGAGTGTAATCCCGGCGGACCAGGTTAAGATTGGGGGGAGACTGGCCTGCTTCCCGGAGGCCTGGTCAGCACTTACAAAGGACGCGTGGGTTCTTCAAACAGTGCGTGGTTTCCGCATAGACTTCTACGATCACCCGTTTCAATTAAGGGATCCACGTCCCATTCTTTTTTCCCAAGAGGATGCCCGGTTGATCGACGAGGAAGTCTCGGCGCTGTGCCGAAAAGGAGCCATCTGTCGTTCAACACAGCATCCCTCAGGTTTCCGCAGAAACATCTTCCTAGTGGAAAAGACGGATGGAGGCAAGAGACCTGTGATAAATCTCCGAGAGTTCAATGGTTGGTTGGTCTACAACCATTTCAAGATGGAGGGTATCCATCTTCTGAGGGACGTCCTCCGGTCGAACGACTGGATGGTCCGCTTGGACCTAAAGGACGCTTACTTGGTAGTGCCCATTCACCCGCCTCACCGTCGATTCCTGCAGTTCCTCTGGCGGGACCAGGTTTACGAGTTCACGGCCCTCCCTTTCGGGCTCTCCTCGGCTCCGTGGTGTTTCACCAAGCTGTTACGTCCAGCGGTGGAGGTTCTTCGTAGTCAGGGCATTCGGATGATCGTCTATCTAGACGATATCCTCTTGATGGCGCAATGTCCCAACAAGCTGATTCTTCAGCTCAACCAAACAATAACGTTATTGCAGGGCCTGGGTTTCATTGTCAACCAGGACAAGTCTGTCTTGACGCCTTCCCAGAAGATGGTGTTCCTGGCTTTCCTAGTGGACTCAGTGCAGGCCTCCCTCAATCTACCGTCACGGAAGATGGCCAAGATCAGGCACGAGCTCCGGCAGACTATCACCAAGGATCGCACGTCCCTGCGTCAGATCGCCAGGGTGGTGGGCCTCCTCTCGTCCTCCATCCAGGCGATCTTTCCGGGTCCACTTCATTATCGGGCCCTTCAGCGCCTCAAAGCGTATCACCTCTGGAAGGGTCTGTCTTACGAACAGTTGGTTCCATTGTCCGAAGAGGTAAAGGAGGAGATGTCCTGGTGGCTCTCCCACATGGAGGCCTGGAACAGCCGGGCGATATTCGGGTCGGTTCCAGACTTGATAATAGAGTCGGACGCCAGCAGATCTGGTTGGGGCGCCCGTTGCGGCGGTTTCCCCACAGGCGGAGGTTGGTCGTCAGAGGAGCAGCAACTCCATATCAATTGTCTGGAGCTGCTCATTAAATTAGATCCCAAACTGGGAGACCTAGCCTCGTCGGAGGCGGGAGCAGTGGCGCAGGGTGGCCTATTTGGGGATCCATTCATAAAAGAACTGGGGAAGTTTGTCTCCACCTTTTCATCCCTAGACAGGGCACAATCCACCATCAAGAGGGTGTTTAACCAACGTTTTTCTCGGGGGGGGCGGTCGTAGTAGGGGCCTCACGACCGGCCGTGGCGGACAAAACCAACCAAATAAGGGTCAAGGCTCCGGCAGAGGTCAATACAACTCCTCGGCCAATTACACTAACTTCTACCCCTCCAGGGGTCAACGCTTCAGGGGAGGCCGCGGCGTCTTCAGGAATAATGCAGGCAACAACAATTCTCACGGTCAGTGTAATCCCGGCGGACCAGGTTAAGATTGGGGGGAGACTGGCCTGCTTCCCGGAGGCCTGGTCAGCACTTACGAAGGACGCGTGGGTTCTTCAAACAGTGCGTGGTTTCCGCATAGACTTCTACGATCACCCGTTTGAATTAAGGGATCCACGTCCCATTCTTTTTTCCCAAGAGGATGCCCGGTTGATCGACGAGGAAGTCTCGGCGCTGTGCCGAAAAGGAGCCATCTGTCGTTCAACACAGCATCCCTCAGGTTTCCGCAGAAACATCTTCCTAGTGGAAAAGATGGATGGAGGCAAGAGACCTGTGATAAATCTCCGAGAGTTCAATGGTTGGTTGGTCTACAACCATTTCAAGATGGAGGGTATCCATCTTCTGAGGGACGTCCTCCGGTCGAACGACTGGATGGTCCGCTTGGACCTAAAGGACGCTTACTTGGTAGTGCCGATTCACCCGCCTCACCGTCGATTCCTGCAGTTCCTCTGGCGGGACCAGGTTTACGAGTTCACGGCCCTCCCTTTCGGGCTCTCCTCGGCTCCGTGGTGTTTCACCAAGCTGTTACGTCCAGCGGTGGAGGTTCTTCGGAGTCAGGGCATTCGGATGATCGTCTATCTAGACGACATCCTCTTGATGGCGCAATGTCCCAACAAGCTGATTCTTCAGCTCAACCAAACAATAACGTTATTGCAGGGCCTGGGTTTCATTGTCAACCAGGACAAGTCTGTCTTGACGCCTTCCCAGAAGATGGTGTTCCTGGCTTTCCTAGTGGACTCAGTGCAGGCCTCCCTCAATCTACCGTCACGGAAGATGGCCAAGATCAGGCACGAGCTCCGGCAGACGATCACCAAGGATCGCACGTCCCTGCGTCAGATCGCCAGGGTGGTGGGCCTCCTCTCGTCCTCCATCCAGGCGATCTTTCCGGGTCCACTTCATTATCGGGCCCTTCAGCGCCTCAAAGCGTATCACCTCTGGAAGGGTCTGTCTTACGAACAGTTGGTTCCATTGTCCGAAGAGGTAAAGGAGGAGATGTCCTGGTGGCTCTCCCACATGGAGGCCTGGAACGGCCGGGCGATATTCGGGTCGGTTCCAGACTTGATAATAGAGTCGGACGCCAGCAGATCTGGTTGGGGCGCCCGTTGCGGCGGTTTCCCCACAGGCGGAGGTTGGTCGTCAGAGGAGCAGCAACTCCATATCAATTGTCTGGAGCTCCTCGCAGGTTCTTTCACGGTCCGTTGTTGGACCAAAGACTCAGCGTCATCGTGCGTCCTTTTACGAATGGACAACATCTCGGCGGTGCGCTATGTCAATCACCTGGGCGGTCCTCGGTCCAAGGCCCTGGCGAATTTGGCAAAGGATTTTTGGGATTACTGCCTCGCCCACCAGGTCTCGGTGACAGCGGAGTACCTACCGGGTCGGGCCAACCAGGTGGCAGACTGGCACTCGAGGTACCTGCGGGACTCGAGTCTATGGAAGTTGGACACACAGGTGTTCCATTGGCTACAAACAATTTGGGGCCCGTTCTCGGTGGACCTGTTTGCGTCCCGCCACGACTTCCAGTTACAATGGTTCTTCAGCTGGAGGCCGGATCCTCTAGCGGAGGCCACGGATGCGTTCCTCCAAGACTGGAGTCAGGAACGCCCGTATGCTTTTCCACCTTTTTCGATGATAATGAGATCGGCGGCCCTTCTTCACCGCCAGCAGGCGGAAGTGGTGATGGTGACGCCATGGTGGAGGTCGCAAGTTTGGTTTCCGGTTCTTCTGGAACTTTCTTGGGATTCTCCAATCCTACTCCCCCGGCTCCCTCATCTTCTCCTCAATCCAGACGGGGACCCGCATCACCTGCTAATGCAGGATTCTCTCCGCCTCATGGCATGGAGGCTTTCCGGAGACGCTGGCCGCTCCCAGGCCTTTCGGGAGCAGCTGACTCCTTTTTGTCTAAAGCATGGGCCAGCAGTACCACGAGAGATATAGATCAGCGTGGTCCAGGTGGGTTCGTTGGTGTCTTCGACGGGACCTGGATCCCCTGGTCGCAGGAGTCGTTCACGTACTGAATTTCCTGGCGGAGCTAGCGACTAGTGGTTTGGCTTACCGAACAATTAATGCCATTCGCTCGGCGATTTCGGCGGCACATGAACAGATAGACGGTGCCCCGGTTGGCGAACACCTCTTGGTGTGCAGGCTCCTTCGGGGGGTACGCATTGATTTGCCCCCGGAGCCGAGGTATTCTGTCCTTTGGGACGTTAATGTGGTCCTGAATCTTTTCCTTTCCTGGCAACGGAATAGATATCTTTCTCTGAAAGAACTATCGGCAAAATTGGCCATGCTTTTGTGCCTGGTGTCGTGTCGTAGGGTGTCTGATGTACGTGCTTTGGATATTTCAGAAAGAGTGTTCTCCCGGATGGGGTTACCTTCACGGTGGGTCGTCGAACGAAGTCCGCAACGAGATCTATATCTTACCCGGCCTTCGTGGACGTTCCCAAACTATGTGTGGTCCAGTGCCTAAAAGCATACGAAGATATGACTTTAGAACTTCGTCCTCCGGGCGAACAGCAGCTCCTGATTGCACTGCGAAAACCGCACAAGGCGGTATCCTCTCCCACCATAGCCCGTTGGGTACGGTGGATACTGCAAGAGGCTGGTTTTGATACCAAGCAGTTTGGAGCTCATTCGGCCAGAGGTGCCATGGCCTCGAAAGCTTTCTCCTTGGGAGCGCGTTTGGAGGACCTAATGCGCGCTGCGGATTGGTCCTCGGATTCCACTTTCAAACGGTTTTATTTCAAGCCAGTGGTGGATATTGCGAATTTGGTGGTCAGTCAGCTTTAAACAAGCATAATCTGAAGCCTCCGATCCTGACATAGAATCAAAATTTGCCTAGCATAGTAACGGTAAGTTTCAATTCTATTAAGGACACGGAGGCGAGGATTATCCCACCCACATTCCTGCGGAGGTCCCTCCCCGTATTGGTGTAAGTAAACAACTTTTGAAGGTACTTGCTTCTAATGTATCTGCATATGTATTGTTCTTGACTTGTTCTGCTCAACTATGAAACATTTACGGCGCTGACGCTGTTGCTATTTTTCCTTCCAGGTAATGAGGCTAAACAGGATCGTGGTTGATTTGGCGTGACTCGCGCGAAGAAAGAGGAAGGGATCACAAGATGGACGCCCTACCTTAGCGCAGTAGACACTATGGAAGGACTATGTTTATGGACTGATGGGAGTTGTAGTTTATCCCATGTGTTATAATGTTTTTTGCGATATGTTTATCCCAGTGTTCAGTGGTATAGCATATCCTTTACAAAAAATATTGCTTTTCTGGCTGCTATGTGGTTTCTGTTTAATAAACAGCGAAGAGAGAAAAGCATAATCCTCGCCTCCGTGTCCTTAATAGAATTGAAACTTACCGTTACTATGCTAGGCAAATTTCGATTCCATGCTCTCTGATATTATCAAAATGTTGTCCTAATACGTTATCAGCCAGACACCTCTTGTCCAAAGCCAATTCACAATGAGCCTCATCACCTTGGTGATACACCAGAGAGCTGACGTCAAACCAAATGAAAGGCCTTTGAACCTCCACATTACCCCTTGCCAATGGAATCTTAAAAAGCCTTTCTATTCCCTTAAAAACTGGAAATGTTAGGTATGAGTCCTTCAAATCTAGATGTGTTAACCAATCTCCATTTCTTAACAGATCTTTCAACATATGAATGCCTTCCAACTTGAAGTGATTGCACTGAATCCATTCGTTCAATTCACTCAAATTTATTACCAGCCTCACATTTCCTGACTTCTGGTCTCTTACTTCCTGTTCTATTATCCTCTCTTTGTCCCTTGAGAATCTCTAGGCCCTTGGCCAACAGTCCTGCATCGAAACCTCTACACAATCTATCTAATACCCCTACACTGTCTGTAACATCCATGGATCTGCTGTATTCTCTTTCTATCTCTCTAAAAAAGGGGCCAGTCTGCCACCCAGTTTTATTGGGATACACAAAGGGTCTTTTGCCAAACATACATTGTTGTCCTCTTGCCCTCTTGTCTCCTCTACTCCTTCCTCTTCCCCTTTGACTCTGGGGATAGAAGCCATCTGTCTGATATCCGTAGGGCCTGAATCCACGCAAGAAAGACATCAGCGTGATTCCAAATCCATGGCCTGGGAATCAACCCTGCATTCTCTCTGCCCCACCAAAGCCCTTTCTGATATCCTTCTGTACCTTTTGTATGGAATTAAAAACCCAAGCGCACTGTGTCATCTCTTTCACAAATTCATCTTCAAATATCAGGCCTTTTGCCTCCTGGCCTGACTTCTTATTAGCAAGCTCTACCAACTTAGGACCAACCTTCATTAGTCTTATCTTACGATCAGCACACAATGCTGCATTTGTGTTTCCCATCAAACACACAGCTCGCTGCACTAATTGCCGCACCTCCAATACATCCACCGCAGTCTCCTGTAAATACACTTCATCACACATGTCAGAAATGTAGTTATGTGTCCTACAACATCTAACAAGCAATCCTGACATCCCTTCAAATCCTTGTCCAGTGCTCTTCTGTCATTCCTTCCTGACTTGTTCAGGAACGCCAACATCCTGGAGTCTAGCTCAGGCGTAAAAGCCAAATTATTGGCCAAAGGAGGCCTTGGGCATTCAGATTGAAGTCTAGTTCTCACTTCTTTAGGCATCTCCCGCCTAATCAGAAACTCCACATATTCTGCCACATGCTGTGTCGAAACCCACTGAGATGACAAAGAATTTTGTATGGAAGTGGGTCAAACAAAGTCCCCCAAGGGATCCTTCACCTGTTCAACCTGATCTTTTCCTCCAACTTCTTTCTTAATTATTTTGCTTTCTACTTCCTCATCCTCCGTGTCTCCCAAATCTGAAGAGTACGAGATCACGAAGTGCCAACTACTGGAAGACTCATCACAGGCCACCGCTCTGTGATCCCTTCTCATTAAACTCCATCTGAGTTGCCCTTTGTTTTTCCTTTGTTTTTCCTTTGGGCCAAACTGTTCTTCTGCCTTATTGCCTTTCATTTTTGGAGATGTTTCCTTCTTTGAGTCATTTTACGACCATCATTTGATCCTCCAGCCTTTACAGCTGCCATCTTCACACAACAAAACTTTTTGTCCTCAGCTTTACTACCACCAAATGTCCCTTCCAATCTTTCCATACAGTTGTCTAATTTCTTCCCCAACTGGCTGGCCAAAGAAGAAAAATGCCTTACTGACACAATCCTGTACCTTCTCATCTAAACTCTTTCCGAAGCACAACTGCTCCCCATACTTCTTATATAAAGATATCTACTAACCCTTGTCCTAGTAATCAAAATAACTCCTTTAACAAACCAATTTGTATTCTTATGAAGCAAATAATTCTACACTTACCTCAGAAGACCTCAACAACCAGCCTTCTTCAGTGCTGCCATCTCCGCAATGCCCTGAAACGAATCTGACTGGAAAATTAACGACTGTTCTAACCCCAAATATAGCCGCTCTCAGTGTACACACAAACACTGAGGTTCTCCCAATACAAAATGGCACCCGTTTCTTAGTACGAGTATGGCAACCGTTCAGGCCCAAACTTAATTCCGACTCACTCATCAATACGACCCAGCCCTGTCCTCCTGCAGGTATGACAAATTTCTTAATCTTCTTTTCTCTTTCCCGTACATTTTTTTATGTTTTATTCTTCAAATTAACACGTAGGCCTACACACGTAGGTGGAGGCAAGCATGAACATGCGCCTACGAACCATCACAATGAAACCCTCACATCTCCGGCACTGCGTGCAACTGTCCAATAAACGGCATAGTCCGCACGTGCAGCCTAGACACTGCAACTTAAATTCAGTGATGACTGCCTGAACACCCTGAGCTCTATGCCTCCCCGCCCGCCCAAAAATGGGCAAGTACCCAAGATGGATTCACCCCAACCATCCTTGCATGCACTCTGTTCACACTCAACCAAAAAGTCTTGCTAGTCGCACGGCTCACAAGAGTCAAAAGATCACAGTCTCTCTTATTCACTCAACATATTATCCATCACAAATCTAAAATTAAAAATGCCCTTTTACTCACCATACTGCATCAAGCTTAATCTCTATGCACCTATCACGCAAAATTCAGACTCTAAATGAGCCGAGGTTGTGAAATCGGACACACACCAAGTAACTCATCCTCTACTCACAGATAATAATTGTACTGCTTGCACATTGCCCTCGATTTTAAACACAACACATCAAAACGTCAAGAGCATGTCTGAATAGTGCTTAGTGAGCAGTAACAAAGAATGAAGATGTCTGCCTGACAGGGGATTATATATTGGATTAGAATAATCTAAAGATTCCTTTACTAAGTTCTAAGTGTTTGTTCAAGTTACTGATGTGATTTGGCAATAAAGAGGATACGCATAATATTAGCCTCCGTGCCTTGCCAAAAAATTGCGATTTGGCAATGGCCAATGGGCGGTTATGATAACAGGATTTGTTTGGTCATGGGACAATAAGAAATTGTGATATCCCTGTGGTGGAAGGGAAATGTGATATCACCATCATCAGAAAAATGGTGATGTCACAGAACAATGAGGGTCTATGATGTCACTATGGCCTGTGGAAACTGTGACAACAAAGACAATGAGAGATTGTGATACTACTACAATAGGTTGAAGGGAGTGTGATTTTGCTGGAGTTTGAGTTCTGTTGAAGATGATATCTCTGTGGGCAATGAAGGGTTATGATGTCACAGTGTGAAGAGGGGACTGAGTCACTATGACAGTGATGTCGCTGTTGTCAGGAATGTGAAATCACTTTCCGCAATTAATTATTATTCCAGTGTGGTTGGTTTGTGTATTACTGTGTTAAGAGAGATAGTGTGATGTGCTGTGGCCAGAGAAGGGTCAGCTGATTTGTACTAAAGGATTCAACCATAGTAATCTACACACATCTTTTAAGAGATCTGAATACCAGCAATCCTCTTTCTCCCTCCAGGGTCTCAATAGGCGCAGAGCTTAAACTTAATTCCAGTCCATTTAGAGGAACCTAATAAAGGCCACATATATTACATACCACCAGGCTTCAATTGGGCACCAGTGCCAGTTGATGACTGAGATGATAAAGTGAAACCATTTCAGAGTTTGCACCTTGCCATCTGCAGGATAACTGAGGTCTCGTTCCACTGTCACTTTGCGATAACAGATAATACAGAAACTCTGCATGTTAATGGCACACAGCTATTAGCATTGTTCCATTGGTGTTTCTGCATAATATTTATGCTGCTCTCTCCAGACGGGAGCAATAATTTGATGTTTCCCTGCATGCATCAATGCGGGCAGAAAAACAGATCAGAACATTTTAAAAGCTTCCGCCAGTTAGTAGCACAATTTGTTTTTGCTCCCGCATGGGGGAGTTTTGAAAATACTCCTGCCAGGCCGGATCAAACAAAGGTTTCTCTGCCCACGCTGGTGCGAGCAGAGAAACCACTGTATCCCAGGGGTGGACACTCCGGGACACAGCATTTGAGCTGACCCCAGGGCCAAAGAAGGTTCAGGGAGGGAGGCCTCATGGTCTAAGTCTGTTGAATGTCTCTGATAGGTCTACTACACTAAGAAGGCATTTCCATATCCTCTTAAGGTGTGACACTGTTTCAATACAAGACAAAGAAACTGAATGAGCATCGAGTTTGAATTGTCCTCTGGCTCCCTAGACACAAGTTTCACCCCTCACCCTCTTCAGATGGGAATAAAGAGGTAGATGCCCCTATCAAGAGACAGGCAAGGAGATGGTCCTTGTTTGAAGGACTTCAGTATAAGTGCTTTTACTTGGTTACTTTTATAAGAACCAAACTTACCCTACATTCTCCAGAGCTTATTGAGGTGACAAAACTCTTTCACCTGTTAATGTAGCTAAATTTGTTAGATATCCTTGCTCAACTAGAATAGGGCTTCAAAATATTGTATTGTCTTTAGTTTTAATTTTCATTTTTTTTAAATGTTATGCTTGTGCTGTGTTTATATTCAATAATATTTCATTAAGATGTATGTTTGCTATATAATCTTTTAGAACCTAGATGATTTTCAATGAGGAGGGAGATTCACCTTATGAAGGCCTAAGTTCACCATTGCAGGGGAATTTCTTTCACTCTCCTCTCTTCACAGTTTGAGTGGAGAAATATTGATCAAGGTAGTTTTCAGAAGGATTACGAGTGACACAACTTCTTCCATCAAAAGGTTTTTTCTCCAGAATCAACAAACTGCAATGTTATCTATGGAGATCTACCTGCTAGTTCAGTGGTAAAAGTTCAACAAGCATGAAAGTATGTAGACTATCCAAGTGATGGCATGAAGTGCACAAATTGACTTCACTAGTGCCTGGAACTTGAAACCTTCAGCCATTTTCACAAGGCTGGCCATTCACGGCTGATCACCCACCTGCCTTCCAACCTAATTCCATACTAGCCAATATAAGACTTCTGGTCATCCATCCAAAATAGGCTCCACTCATAGAGATTCAAACTTTTTGACAGAAGGAATTGTAACTTCAAGACTGCCTTAGATTTAAGAAAGCCCTGAACAAATATCTGTTACGTAGCAGATGGTCAGGATGCCTGTTATCACATTCAGAAAAATTATGGGTTTTCAGCCTTTTTATTGGAAATCTCCTTTTAGAATTTACAGACCTTCCCTTAGGTCTACCTTTAAGTAATGAGGATCTCACAAAGTGGTGAGTACATCTGCTTCAAGAGGCATTGTCTGTGTACCTTTAACTTAATGACTGGTTGAGTTTTCAATAAATCTGAAAATATGCCATTTCCCTTTATAGAGAATATAGTAGATTTGTGCAATATTGCAATTACACCTAACATTTCTGCCTGTGGAAAGAGCACACAACATTAATGCATCGATTGCAAAGTTTGAGTAGTACTCTGTTTTACCAACAAGATCAGTGTTAAGTCTTTTCGGGCTAATGGTATATTGTGTTTTGTCTCATACCTCAAATGTTGCTACGCGGGATGCACTTAAATGCATGCTACGCTCTGGTGGAACCAGTCTTACGGAAGCTTTAGGGACATATTTGTGATTGCTCCTCTTTACCTCTTGAATGGGGATTGAAGTCCTGTTCACTGCTGGGGGTCCTTTAGGGGCCGACTAGCCTACCTTTTACCTCCAGTAAGCCCCACGCAGTGGGATTGGTGAGAGGTAGACAAAGGCCATGCCCCCTTTCTCCACCACTCTACAAACGCGCCTCCTGGCGCATTGTAAGTTAGGGGATTAGGTCCCCTTGAATCCTGAGGGTCCCTGGGGTCGAACTAGCCCACCAGGTACCTTCAGTAAACTCCACAGAGCTGCATTGCAGGGAGGTGTAAAAAGGGGCGTGACCTGGACCACCTCTCGGCAACACAGCGCAGTGGCGCTTACTGGAAGCACCTGGTGGGCTAGTTGGCCCCCAGGGGCCCTCTAAATTGTAAGGGAATTAATTCCCCAACTTAAAAGGCGCCACAGGGCGTGTTTGCATAAATGTGACCTCAGGCCCCGCCCCCTCCCTTCATCACTGTGCAAACACGCCTATGGCACGTTTAAAGGATAAAGTCCCCTTGAATCCTGAGGGTCCCTCAGGTCCAACTAGGCCACCAGATACCTCCAGTAAGCGCCACAGAGCTTACTGGAGGTACCTGGTGGACTAGTTGGCCCCCAGGGACCCTCAGGATTGAAGGGGAATTAATTCCCCAACTCAAAACGCGCCACAGGACGTGTTTGCACACATGTCACACGAGGTCCTGTCCTCTCCCTTCACCACTGTGCAAACACGCCCTGTGTCGCGTTTTAAGTTGGGGTATAAAGTCCCCTTGAATCCTGAGGGTCCCTGGGGTCCAACTAGCCAACGAGGTACCTCCAGTAAGCGCCACAGAGCTGCGTTGCAGAGATGTGTAAAAAGGGGCATGGCCTGGAACACCTCCTGGCACGCAGGCCTGTGGCGCTTACTGGAGGTACCTGGTGGGCTAGTTGGCCCCCAGGGTCCCCCAGTATTGTAGGGGCATTTATTCCCCAACTTAAAACGCGCCACAGGGTGCGTTTGCAGAGTGTTCCTGGGAGGGGGGGAGGGCCTCTGGCAAAATGCTGGTCTTTTATTTTATTTTTATTTTTAGACGGAGGGCTGTGTGGCCCCCATTCTTTTTGCTTTTTTGGGCCCTGGGGACCCCATCCTCCAGGGCCAGACCCCTTTTTTAAAAATAAAAAAATCGGAACAGGAAGGGCGCTGTGTGGGCCCCCTCCCGTGGCCAATCCGGCCTGGTGACCCCATCCCTGGGGCATGGCTACATTCATTTATGTTTTTTAATAGAGATGGGCTGCATGGGCCCCCTCCTGAGGCCTCTATTGGCCAAGGGGACCCCATCCCCCGGGGCCGGCTTTTTTTTTTTTTTATTTCTTTCTTTTTGGAAGGGGGGCCTCTGAGTGGCACTACAAATCCCAGAAGGCTCTGGGATTCCTATCCAAGGAGCATATTGGTGGACAAAGAATTTAAATAAAGTGTCGCCAGTTACGTAACAAAATCGAGTTGCCTATGATTAAGGAAATTTATCCAAAACGCGTCAGGCGAGACTCGCTGATCGGAGTGCTGGCCTGACTTCTGGGAAAACTGCAGTCTCTTGAGTGCACTCTGCAGTACTGAGCACCTTCTTCTGATGTTATACACGCCGGCTCCGGGAGTGGGAATTGCACCACCTATGATGTGAAAGAGGCCACGGCGCCGAAATCATGAGGACGCCAGGTGTGGAGAGACCGATCCGTGGATGTGAAGCAGGACTGGCGCTTCACGGCTCATCCAGGGCCGCTGTACCAAGCCCAGTGGGGTGAGACATAGACTGAGTGGCACTACAAATCCCAGAAGGCTCTGGGATTCCTATCCAAGGAGCCTATTGGTGGGCAAAGAATTTAAATAAAGTGTCGACAGTTACGTAACAAAATCGAGTTGCCTATGATTAAGGAAATGTATCCGAAAAGCGTCAGGAGAGACTCGCTGGTCGGAGTGCTGGCCTGACTTCTGGGAAAATTGCTGTCTCTTGAGTGCACTCTGCAGTACTGAGCACACTCTTCTGATATATATATATATACACATATTTATATGAAACCATCGGGTTCTACCTGCACAAGCATGGGAGAGTAAGTCAGCAACAGGTTTACAAGGATGATTGGCAGCTAACACATTGGCTACTCTAATGGGGGCAGGGAAAATTTACGGTACAGTGCATGGCCTCCATATTAATAAGTGTATCCATTTACAAGTGTGAAATTCCACCCAAACAAAGTTCCAGAGCCCACTGTGAGGGTCTGGACCCTGCAAATAACCAAGGAGCAGCTCCTTTTAGGAGACAATATTTCTACCACAGTACTTGTTGGCTATAAACCCTTGTCCAATAGGTGACATAAAAAGATCTCCTGCAAAGTGCTTCGGCCAGCCCAACAAGAAGCACAGCCTGATGATGTAGCATGCCACGAGTGGTGGGTGAGGGCTTGTGCTCCTAAAAGGAGTTGCTCTTTCGTGATCTGCAGGGTCCAGACCCTCACAGTGGGCTCTGGAGCCATTCATGGACGTAACTTCACACTTGTTAATAATGTAATATAATGTAAATTAAATGTATAAAGCGCGGCTTATGCCCAAAGGCGTCTTGGCGCTGTAGTATGCTGATCAAAGGACAGCAGAGCTAAGCATTATGTTAGACGTGGGCAAAAAAAAAACTTTATCTGTCCTGGGTAAAAAGCCACGTTTTTAGTGACTTCCTGAATCTGAAAAGGGAAGTAGTTGTTTTTAGAGAAAGTGGCAAATCATTCCAGAGCACTGCTGTTGTCCTGCAAATAATCCCCCCCCATGTGCTCTTTTTAAATGGGGAGACCACTATGTTCCTGGCTGAGCATGAACGCAGTGTTCTTGCCGGAGTATACCATGTAAATCTTTTCATAAGCCTGTCTGACCCTAGTCCGTGCAAAGACTTAAACGCCAAGCAGAGGGCTTTAAACGTACACCTTTGTCTAACTGGCAACCAGTGTAGTCTTCTGATGGCTTCTTTTGATAACTCAAATTTAGGTATTTTAAAAATGATGCGGGCCGCTGCATTCTGCAGAATCTGGAGTCTGTTCAGGAGGCCTGATGTCAAGGGGAGATAGAGACCATTACAGTAGTCTATCTGTGTAAAGACCAAAGTCATGGTCACTGTTTTTAAAAGATCAGGGGGTAGATACTTTTTGATTTTTTTAACATCGTTATGTAACAAAAAGAAACAGATGTTATTTTGTTAACTTGCTCTTTACATTTTAACTCGCTGTCCAGCACAACTTCCAGGTTCTTTACCTTGGTCGAGGGTATGGGCAGTGTGTCTAGCTCGGGGGGCCACCAATCTGGTCTCCAGAGAGAGGGTTTGTTGCCGAAGATGATCACCTCGGTTTTTGAGGCATTCAGCTTCAGGCAATTATAATCCATCGAATTGCTCACCTTTTTCATGCACGAGCTGAAAGCCACATCATTGTTAGTTAACCTGTTGGTCAAAGACACCACAATTTGGGTGTCGTCGGCGTGTGAGGCCAGGGTGAAGCCCGCGTTTCTGATAATCGACGCCAATGGCGTAGCATATAGATTAAAAAGTGTAGGCCTCAATGCAAATCCTTGTGGAACTCCACATGGCAGGGAGAATTGCCTGGAGACACAGTTGCCCAATGCCACGTTTGTTAAAAATGATTTTAGGAGATCCATAGCTGTTTCTTTTAACCTCAGGTCCTGGAGCTGGCCGACCAGGATCTCATGGCTCAATATGTCAAAGGCCGCGCAGAGATCAAGCAGCACCATTGCCGCCGCCCCCCCCCCCCATCCCCATCAATAATTTCACTTATGTCTTCCGTAGCCACAATTAGTGCTGATTCAGTACTATGGTGTTTCCTGAATCCGTGTTGTGTATCATCTAAAGTAGAGTTTTCTTCTATATATGTTGACATTTGTTGATTCATAATTTTCTCTGCCAATTTAGCAGCAAAAGGAAGTCTTGAAATGGGGCCATAATTGTTTGGGTCAGCGGAGTCCAGGTTATCTTTCTTCAGAAGTGGGAGGATAGAGGCAAGTTTCCACTAAGCTGGGAAGGTCCCACTAGTGAACATCTGGTTCAGAATAAATCCCAAGCTCAAAGCTAACACATTGGGTTATACAAAAAGAAAATTACTTTTGAAAAACGTATGTAGCGGAGAAGGGCAAAACAACAGAGTACTTGCTCTGCAGTCTTCAGCAAACCACAAATGCCACCTCTGCATGGAGGTTTCCAAGATGGTCATCCAGTTTTGGGGCACTTTGGTCACTTTAGTTTCCTGTTGGCAGATTTCTAATGGACTCCCTGTCTCTTCAATTGACTTTCCATCTACACAATGGTTTTCCAGCTGTACCTTTCAATGCAAAAGGTGATA
Organism: Lissotriton vulgaris; assembly: GCF_964263255.1. Lineage (NCBI taxonomy): Eukaryota > Metazoa > Chordata > Amphibia > Caudata > Salamandridae > Lissotriton > Lissotriton vulgaris. The sequence goes on along the minus strand of NC_141685.1, from coordinate 1,340,520,235 downwards.
CAGAAGATCCAAACTCAGAAAACACATGTTTTTTTCATTGTTCCAGAATGGGTTCGTTGTCGATGATAGTCAGACCTTCTTCAATTTAGTTGCACTCCTCCCTGGTCTCTTCCAGGGAGGATAACTTAGAAAAGCAGGACAGATGTTGTTTGTTTCAATGCAGACAATGGGCCAAAAATATTCATTCTTTGAACTGTAGGGGTCAGTTCAACCAAAAGGGTGCCCATGTATTTTCAGATCCAGTCTAGATTCCTGGAAGGTGGTTGTAATGACCGACTTTTTCCGGCCCTTTTTAGAGGGAGAATGATGGAGGATGACTCCAGTCTATTACCCTGACAGTATAGGGATTAGGACTATAAGTAGGACCTATCCATGAGGCACAGTAGTGCATTTTCGTACCCTTTTCTTTAGATCAGGGCTTATAAACTTAAGCTAGGGGATAGATATATAAGTATTAGTGATGATCCATCCTTTTGCAAGAGTGTTAGTATATCTTCCATGGAGTTATGCGTATTTTGGGCCTTGTAGGCCTTAAACGGGACAGACTCCATCTTGCTCTCTGCCCGGTAGCTTGAGAGGCTTTCTAGGTCAAGTGTAATGTTTTAGTTTCAAGGTGTTGTTCGCTTGGAGAGAACCGGCTCAGGCTGGCCCTTATCGAAAGACTGTATTTTTCTCCACTCCGAAGACACAACTTCAGGCCGGCCGGCTGGGAACGTGTCCTTGGTACGGGAGGTACAAGAATTTGGTGGGCGGCAGGTTACTGGCCGTAACTTTCCATGAAGGGACAGGCTTTGATATTAGCGAAAGTGTTAGGCAATGAGTCAGTTAGTTCGTAGGCGGCAGCTAGCCGTTAGCATCTAAGCCATTAATTATTTTCAAGGCAGACAATCGCCATTTTGAAGTCCGAGAAAGATTCCAACACCGAGACTCTCTGAGAAAGACTGAAGGAGAAATATCGCGGAGCGCACAGAGACAGAGAGAGAGAGACGGTAGCTACTAGCGAGCAAGGTTCCAGTGACTTGGAGGGAAGCAGAGGAGATTGAGCATAGCGGTGCAGACGTGTACCTGTGACTGCTGAGGTGTGAGTCCGAGACGAGCCAAGACACAGAGACGAGACGGGAACCTAGATGACTGCCGAGCCCCGACTTCATATTAACTAGGTGATCTCTGCCTTTTCCTTGATAAGCGCGCACTCTAACCTTTACTTTTCTTTGCAGCATATATATTGTGTAGTGTTGTGTTTATTTTTATTGTAATAAAACACCCTAGTTCCTAGTGAACCGACATGTGCCTTGTATTCTTGTTCAATCATGGTAACCTGTTCTTCTAGTTGAGCATTGTTTGCATGAACGGATGTGAAATCCCGATCAGGTAAGGAGTGACCAAATAAGTAGGAAGCGAGGGGACCTTTGATGCCAGGAGCAGAAGGTACATATTATAATTCGGAAAGCCATACCAATTCCTATTATCGTAGTTTTATCCCGAGTAGACAAATGAGAGATTTCTTCCATAAGTATTCATAGGAAAGTGATCGTCGTTGGTATACGGCGTTAATGAGAGCACCGGAGGGATACGGTGCGTAGGTTCGCCGGATTGTGAACCGTGTGTGAATGAGAGCACTGGGACTGCAGGCCCGTGTGTAGACACGCCGGATTGTGTGTCGAGTGAGCAGATCTGCCCCAGGGTAGATTAGTCTGGGTCTAAGTGGCCGCGAGACTAGTTGATATGAATAGGATATTGTAGAAAACCTACGCATGTTTATTGCTATTTCCCCATCCTTAGCTACAAAATGTACATACATATATCCGTACCCATTGTAAATACGTTCTAAGGAGGGAGGTGATTACGTTCCGGCTGGATTAGAGGGGCTCCTAGGAGCTGATTCCATCTAGGCGGAAAATCCGGTCGGTACATCTGGCGTCACGAACTGTTTACGAAGCCTGTGTGCGCTGTATTGTTTTAATCTTGTTGGTTTGCGCTCGGCTCATACGTATTTTCTTTGTTTATAATTGTATATATATTTTTTGTGTGTCGACATGTTTTCGAAAAAATCGACATCTGTTTTCAAATTGCCTATTCAAATTCCCGGCTGGGAATCAACGCCTTACGAGGCCTTGGCCCGTGAGTGGGCCGATTCTACTGGTTTGAGTGAAAATTGGTCTTCCTGTTTGGAGCAGGCGGAGCCTGCTGATGTGGTTTCATGCTTGCAAAAAGCGCCAGTAGTGAAGGGTGATGAGCTTCCTATTTTAGGACGCAGAGGTTGGATTGTGCTCAATGCATACAGAATTCTTCATGAGAGGTTTGTTCAGTTGCGAAAGCAGTTTGTGGATATGGAAGGACAGTTTGTTGAAATGCAGAATGCGCATACTCTTTTGCGCAGTCAGAATAAATTGCTTGCCGACAAACTTGAGACTTATCAAACTATTGCCGAAAGGGCTGCGGTTCGCATTGCGAGATATAAATACAAACACCGTCGTTGTCGTGTGTCTACACGGAAAGTGCGTCTGGTCGTGGCGAAAGCCGGACTGGATTGGAACCCTGACGAGTGGGATGGTAATATCTGGGATTCGAATGCTTCTGACTCCTCGGCTGAGGAGGGTGACAAGCGCGAGTCTTCTCGCTCCGGGCGTGATTGTAAATCTGCTTCTTGTGACAAGGATATTGTTCCTGGCGACCGTGGTCGCTCTTCCCATTCTAGTGACGTGTCTTGCCCTGATTGTTCTTCTAAATCTGAGAATCGAGCTTCTTCGGAAGCTCTTCCGGAGGTTTCTGCTCATCGTCGCAAATTACAACAAGCTCCTGGTAATCCAGCTGGTATTGCTTTGGATTGTATTGAGGATTTTACTCAACAGGAGGTTAGTGACATTTTACAACGATTTCGTCAACGGCCCGGTGAGGCTCTGCTTACGTGGATGGTGCGCCTTTATGAACTGGGCGCTGCCGGTATTATGCTTGATGCTGTTGATTGTTTACGGTTTTGCTCTTTGAGTTCCGATTCTACTGTACAAGATCATTTTCGAAATTATAATGGTGCTGGCCAGACTAGTTTGCTCCAGCTTGCGACTGAAGGCTGTAACCATAAATACCCTACTGAATCTGATTGGCCTGTCAATGACAAGCCGTGGTACACTTTGCGCGATGCGTCGCAACGTTTGAAAGAGGAAGTGATGAAAACTGCGATTTTTCTCAGTACTTCTGACAGACTGTTGGATGGTCTTTTAACATCTTCTGTGCGTAATCGCATTATCCGTTCTTCGCCTGTTGCTTATAAGCAGGTTATGATGACTTTGTTGATTAATCAAACTGGCAATCCTTTGTCTACGGTGCTTGAATCTGTTCGTCAGCTTGGTGAGTTGGGGGAATGGTTTAAACCTGAGAGACAATCTCGACCTGAGGGTCGTACTGCTGGGGATTATAAATTCTCTCGACGTGATATGTTTCTTGCACTTTTGGCTGATGGTGTGAAAAGGGAGGACATTGACGGCGAACCTAATAATCGCTTGTGGGAGATATTTCGTAAGCGTGGTTTGGATCGGAAGGAGGGTGCCCGTCGTGTGCGGAAGAATGATTGTGACCATGGTTCTGATGACAGTGGTGATGAGAGGCGCCGTGTGGATTCTGATCGCCGTGGTGACCGGCGCTATGACCGTGATGTGTCCCCTCATCGTGACAATGTGAGAGTGAGAGAGGGGGAAAAAGAAAGGGGGAGAGATGATCGTGCTTCCAACCGAAATAGAGATGAGAGAGCTTATTCCCCTGAGCTGAGGAGAAGGGAGGATCGTCACAGGCTTTCTGATCGTAATTCACAGTACTATGAAAATGACAAAAATCCATTTCGTAATGGAGATGGATATGAACAGGACATTTTGATACCCAAGAAACCTGAGAGCATTTATCCTGATTTGTCTTGGTTGACAGAACGCAGTAAAAATGACTAGGAAATAGGTCAAGCTCCAGTACACAGGTGGGCTCACAGAGACAACAGACCCTATATAGATATTGAGATTTTTTGGAAACATCGTAATATCCAAAGGGCCCGAGCATTAGTAGATACAGGAGCGGAGGCCACTTTAATTCATGGTAAATCAAAGAAATTTAAAGGACAATTCTTCACAATTACTGGTTTAGGTGGAAAAGAGACCCCCGCAGTGCAAACTACACTTGAGATGAAAATTGGTAGGATTCCCCGTAAAGAATATTCTGTGTTAGTTGTACCACTTTTGGAATATATAATTGGAATTGATATTTTGAAAGGAATGACTTTGCATTTAGATGATGGTTGTTATCAATTTGGAACCAAGCACTACATATCGTCCAGACCCGTACGGGTTGGCCGTTTACGGATGCCCCCCATTAAAATTCCTCAAGCTACGAAAGTAGTTTCTCAGAAACAATATCGTATTCCAGGTGGCCATGAAGAGATCAGTGCCACAATTCAGGATTTGGTTGATGCAGGAGTTATAACTCCGGTTACGTCTGCTTGGAATAATCCCGTTTGGCCCGTGCGCAAGAGTGATAATTCTTGGCGCATGACTGTTGATTATCGAGAGTTGAACAAACACACACCTCGTTTAGCTGTTGCAGTACCAGACATTGTTACTTTGATTCAGAGAATTCAGAAGCATCCAGGTACATGGTATGCGTCTATTGATATTGCTAACGCTTTCTTTTCGATTCCAATTGCCCCCGAGTGTCAGGAACAATTCAGTTTTACCTGGAATGGACGTCAAATGACGTTTAGGAGTCTTCCTCAAGGTTATGTACATAGTCCTACGATCTGTCACCGGCTGGTGGCGGAGCATTTGTCTGAGGTGCCCGTACATCCACAAATACAGGTGTGTCATTATATTGATGACATTTTGATTCAAGGTGAGACGCAAGAACAGGTCCAGTCCCATTAGACCAGATCCTTGATTGTTTACGAGCAAAAGGTTGGGAAATCAATCCTGATAAATTACAAGGCCCATCCCAAAATGTTAAATTTTTAGGCATTAACTGGCATGAAGGTCACAGAGAAGTGATCCCACAGGTAAAGCGGAAAATGTTAGATTTTGCGGTTCCAAGGAATAGAAAAGAGGCTCAGAGTTTCATTGGCTTGTTTGGTTTTTTGCGTCAGCATATTCCCCATTTGAGTCAGATTTTGGCTCCCTTATATCGAGTCACTCGTAAAAAGAATGCGTTTGAATGGGGTGAACCACAACAGAATGCATTTAATTTGGCGAAAGAAGCGATTCAGTACGCCTTGGATTTGTGGCCTGTGGGCGAGGGCGATGTGGATTTGAATGTGTCTGTGGAAGGTCCGTATGCCAATTGGAGTCTATGGCAAAAGCAGGGCAGACAAAAAGTGCCATTAGGTTTTTGGACTAAAAAGTTACCTGAGGCTGGTGAACGTTATACACCTTTTGAAAAACAATTGCTTGCATGTTACTGGGCTCTGGTGGATACCGAGCAATTGACCCTAGGTCGTGATTTTGAGACCTGAGATTCCTATTATGCAGTGGGTTTTGAGTTCGCCAAAATCCCATCGGATTGGACATGCTCAAGAGGCGAGTGTGATTAAATGGAAATGGTACATTCAGGACAGGGCGCGTGTGGGTCCGAAAGGTGTGGCAGTGTTGCATGAGCGAGTGGCGCAGGCGCCATCGAATGAGACTGGAAGTGATTGTTCTGTGCCTGTAGTACAGGAATCTCCTGTCAAGTGGGGTAAATCATTTGATGATCTGTCCGCGGAGGATAGAAAACATGTGTGGTTTACGGATGGTTCAGCGAGGTTCATTGGTGAGAAACGGCATTGGAAGGCAGTGTCCTATAATCCGATCACGCAGAAATTATTGAGTACAGCTGGTGATGGAAAAAGTAGTCAATATGCTGAATTGTATGCAGTTTACCAAGTTTTGAAACAGGAACTACCTGGCACATGTCATATTTTCACTGATTCCTGGTCCACTGCTAATGGACTGGCGGTATGGTTACCAACATGGCATTCTCATAACTGGGAATTGCATTCAAAAGAACTGTGGGGAAAAGAACTATGGCAAGAAATTTGGGAGTTGCTCCCACAGAGTACTGTGACAATCTTTCACGTAGATGCTCACACCCCAATAGACTCCCTTGACAAATTCTTTCATAATATTGCAGATGAAAAGTCTAAAATTGCTGAGGCAGTGGTGGACATGCAAGATTCTGATTTGGCGGGATTGGCGAAATGGGCCCACCAGAAAGCGGGACATTTTGGAGAGAGAGCCACTAGCAGGTGGGCTGCCGATCGAGGAATTCATATTCCTTTAAATTTGATTAAAGATGTCATTCTGCATTGTCCCATTTGTCAGCATTCTAGAAAGAGAAAAGTGCCTCATATTGTTCGAGGCCATTTACATCGAGGAAAATTGCCCGCTCAAATTTGGCAGATTGATTATATTGGCCCGCTCCCTATGAGCAAAAACTGCCAGTATGTTTGTACAGCTGTTGATACTTATAGTGGCCTATTGGTCGCTTTCCCTTGCAAGCAAGCTACCCAAGTGAATACCATTAAAACTCTGGAATTGCTTATTTTGTATTATGGTGTTCCATTCCAAATTCAATCTGATAATGCATCCCATTTTCGTGGAAGATTGGTGCAGGAATTCTGTGTGGAAAATAACATCGAATGGGTGTTTCACATTCCATATTATCCACAGGCTTCGGGACTGATTGAGAGGATGAATGGTTTGCTAAAAGAACAATTGCGTAAATTGACTGATGAACATTACAAAAACTGGAGAGACTTTTTGTTCCAGGCATTATTGATATTGGAATAATCGCCCTTTGTTGCATGCTGAATCTCCTTTAATGCGTTTGTTTCCTCCAAATGTTGATGCAAAGCCCAATTCTACGTCCAATACTGTTATGTACTGGGAAATTACCCCCGGAGCTTTGGCTCCATGCAGAGCGACCCCAGGTTCCGCAGGCTTGGACCTGCATGCTTTAAATGATGCAAATTTGAAAGGAAGAGACCGAATCATTGTTGAAACCGGCGTTGGTGTCTGTATACCTGCCGGTAGCTTTGGACTGATTGCCCCTAGATCAGGCCTTGTCTTGAAAGGTATTCAAGTACTCGGAGGAGTAATTGACAGCGAATATCAGGGAGAGATTAAAGTTCTCTTGCTTAATAGCAGTGAGATTGATTTACTGATCAAAAAGTCTGACCGTGTTGCCCAGTTGCTGATTATGCCTGTTTTCAGTGGTGAGATTCAGAAAGGCACTGCCCCGACTTTGCTAACTGTGCGAGGCCAAAAAGGCTTTGGATCGTCTGACATTCCTGGAGCTAAAATATGGGTACAATCGCCTAAACATCCCCCTGAACAGGCTGAAGTTATTGCGACTGGTCATGACAACACCGTTCTGGTGATGAGGCCAGGGAAAGATAGCTGGGAAGCTGTCCCAGCTGACAAATGTTACTTACGAGAATGATTAAGGCCTGTGTTTGTATTCTTTCAGATCCTTCTCTGGACTGCTGCTGCAGGATGTGCCGGCGTTGGACTCCTTTTGGTCTGCTACGCCGGGAGAGGAGAGAACCCACCGACTTCGGTTGATTGGAGAACTCGAGTTCCGCGTTCCTTCGCTGCGTGGGATTCTTCGTCCAATTTCTGGATTACCTTGGCGAAAAGAGTGACTAACTCTCCACATTTCTGCCTCACTCCCATGAGGTCTGTGACTGATATCTTGGCGACCTGCTTGGTTGCTGTCCCTGCATCCACTGAAACTTTGCGGCATGTTTTCAATATCTCCAGTGCCCGACCCAATATTATTCTGGGCGATTTTGCGGCCCACGAATTTTGCCCTTTATGTACCATCCTTTCTGATTCCGTTCCCCCTATTCATTCCCGAATTACTACCTACAATATTTCGCAGGGTGATTTATGCTTCATTTTAACATGTGATCCCAAGGCCATTACAGAATGTATTAAATTGAAATTGCAGGCTGCCACTTCCTTTTCAGCTCATCAACGATTGCTGTGTTTACAAAGACTTCCAAATTCATGTGTTTCCGTCAAAAACAATATGACATGTAAACGTTTATTAGTTGCCCCATGTCATTATCGTGCAATGTTGCTGCCCTCTGGATGGCTGTTCTCATGCGGGAATTCCTCCTGGCCCTATATTCCCGCTAATATTTCTGGAGGTCCATGCGCTATTACCAGATTAAGTTTATTAATGTTTTCCTCACACCCTGGTTCCCATTCCCGTGTGGTACAAGACTCTATGTCATTACATGAAGACTGTGATTCCTCCGTACACCTTTACTCTAAATCTGAATACCTTGGTTTAGCTTTTTCTATTATTGGTGTCCCGGCGTTAGCCGTTTATAATGCTAAAACGATTGGCAAGATGGCCTGCTGGATGGTTAAATCCATTAATCAGACTTCTACTGTATTATCTGACCTGTTATTAGATGCCCAGGGTGAACGTCGAGCTATTTTGCAAAATCGCGCAGCGATTGACTATCTTCTGTTAAAACATGGACATGATTGTTCTGACTTTGAAGGTCTTTGCTGCTTCAACTTATCTGATCACTCTAAATCAATCCAAGCCCATATTGACAAACTCCACGACTTGACTGCAGAAGTTAGACAACATATTTATCAGGGCTGGTTCGACTGGCTTTTTAATTGGTTACCTGACTTGCATTCTTTACAACAGATTTTAGGGGGTGTTATTGTTTCTATTTGTATTTTAGTGGCCATTTGTTGCTTTATTCAGTGCATTCCTTCTCTACTCCAATATTGTAGATGTGGCAAGAGACATAGATCAGTTAATTTTGTTTCTTATTATTCTTCCACTGATGTTAGTTCTATCTAGAACATGGTTAATAGACTGGAGTCAAGGGTGAAGTGTAATGACCGACTTTTTCCGGCCCTTTTTAGAGGGAGAATGATGGAGGATGACTCCAGTCTATTACCCTTACAGTATAGGGATTAGGACTATAAGTAGGACCTATCCATGAGGCACAGTAGTGCATTTTCGTTCCCTTTTCTTTAGATCAGGGCTTATAAACTTAAGCTAGGGGATAGATATATAAGTATTAGTGATGATCCATCCTTTTGCAAGAGTGTTAGTATATCTTCCATGGAGTTATGCGTATTTTGGGCCTTGTAGGCCTTAAACGGGACAGACTCCATCTTGCTCTCTGCCCGGTAGCTTGAGAGGCTTTCTAGGTCAAGTGTAATGTTTTAGTTTCAAGGTGTTGTTCGCTTGGAGAGAACCGGCTCAGGCTGGCCCTTATCGAAAGACTGTATTTTTCTCCACTCCGAAGACACAACTTCAGGCCGGCCGGCTGGGAACGTGTCCTTGGTACGGGGAGGTACAAGAATTTGGTGGGCGGCAGGTTACTGGCCGTAACTTTCCATGAAGGGACAGGCTTTGATATTAGCGAAAGTGTTAGGCAATGAGTCAGTTAGTTCGTAGGCGGCAGCTAGCCGTTAGCATCTAAGCCATTAATTATTTTCAAGGCAGACAATCGCCATTTTGAAGTCCGAGAAAGATTCCAACACCGAGACTCTCTGAGAAAGACTGAAGGAGAAATAGCGCGGAGCGCACAGAGACAGAGAGAGAGAGACGGTAGCTACTAGAGAGCAAGGTTCCAGTGACTTGGAGGGAAGCAGAGGAGATTGAGCATAGCGGTGCAGACGTGTACCTGTGACTGCTGAGGTGTGAGTCCGAGACGAGCCAAGACACAGAGACGAGACGGGAACCTAGATGACTGCCGAGCCCCGACTTCATATTAACCAGGTGATCTCTGCCCTTTCCTTGATAAGCGCGCACTCTAACCTTTACTTTTCTTTGCAGCATATATATTGTGTAGTGTTGTGTTTATTTTTATTGTAATAAAACACCCTAGTTCCTAGTGAACCGACATGTGCCTTGTATTCTTGTTCAATCATGGTAACCTGTTCTTCTAGTTGAGCATTGTTTGCATGAACGGATGTGAAATCCCGATCAGGTAAGGAGTGACCAAATAAGTAGGAAGCGAGGGGACCTTTGATGCCAGGAGCAGAAGGTACATATTATAATTCGGAAAGCCATACCAATTCCTATTATCGTAGTTTTATCCCGAGTAGACAAATGAGAGATTTCTTCCATAAGTATTCATAGGAAAGTGATCGTCGTTGGTATACGGCGTTAATGAGAGCACCGGAGGGATACGGTGCGTAGGTTCGCCGGATTGTGAACCGTGTGTGAATGAGAGCACCGGAGGGATACGGTGCGTAGGTTCGCCGGATTGTGAACCGTGTGTTAATGAGAGCACTGGGACTGCAGGCCCGTGTGTAGACACGCCGGATTGTGTGTCGAGTGAGCAGATCTGCCCCAGGGTAGATTAGTCTGGGTCTAAGTGGCCGCGAGACTAGTTGATATGAATAGGATATTGTAGAAAACCTACGCATGTTTATTGCTATTTCCCCATCCTTAGGTACAAAATGTACATACATATATCCGTACCCATTGTAAATACGTTCTAAGGAGGGAGGTGATTACGTTCCGGCTGGATTAGAGGGGCTCCTAGGAGCTGATTCCATCTAGGCGGAAAATCCGGTCGGTACAGTGGTGCACTTTAAAAAAAAACTGCGAGCTGTCTAACCCATCAGTAAGAATGTTGGCAATGGTAAATTACTTGCTCTTTTCGTTAATTCTATGTCAGGACCGGAGGCTTCAGATTATGCTATATCTTCCTTCGCTTTATTAACATAAAGACTCCACAGCAGCTTAGGAAAAGATATAATAAGAACAAAAAATGCTTTAAACATAAAGCATTGACGTAATGTTCAACAAATCAAACAACAACTCCCAAGAGTCTCTTTGTATAACGATAGTCCATAGTCCTTCCACTCTGTCCATCATCACTATAAAACCGGACTTCTCATCTTCTTCCTCCTCTTTCTTCGCTGCTCCCGCAGCCAGATAAGTGCTTTTCCTATTTTTTCCGTTTTCAATGTGACTGATTGTATTATGTACGATCGTTGGGGGACTCATTGCATGGTTTATTCCCTTACAGAGTCCCCGGTTGCGGTAACGTTCTGTGTTCCTACGCGACTTTATTTCCCACTTGTGTGCGGTGTGTACATAGACCGCCAGGGGGCGGCCTGTCGTCTCGCCGACCCTTCGGCGCGCCTCCGCAGTGCCAGGAGCCGCGCCGTGGAGTCTGCTTGCGCAGGAGCCAGCCCTCGCGTACCCCTCTGACACCTGGTGCCCGGGTCTGTAATTTCCTACTCTTGTAGCCCCGTTGGGGTCTGTATAGCGGCTCTGACCGCGTGAAGCACCTTCGGGTGTCCTTTGTGCACCTCTTTATCCAAAGTGTGGCCTAGCGCGCTTGAGGGGTGCGAAGACCCGGTCCCGGCGAGGAGGGTCTGCGCGCTTGGGGGTTGGTGCAGCCCACCTGCCACGTCAGTTGGCCAAAAACGTGATCGCAGCCACTTGGCCTGCCCACATTCGAGATCTTTCTCGGTGCCGCCCTCTTGGGTGCCCCACATTTGCCCTTGGTTCCGAGATGGAAGGGGAATACGAGGAGAAACCCTGCCCCTATCTGCAGGACGACGAGTTCTACCAGGCGGTGGACAATTCCATCTACCGCTGCGTGACGGAGGTGGTAGGCCCCATGGAAGACCGCCTTTCCGCCCGCATCGTGGAAGAGTGCGCGAAGCTGGCAGCGGCGCATGTACCTCCGTCCCCGAGCTCCCGGGGACGTCCGGCGGGTTGCCACCCGCCCCGAAGAGGCCTTGTAAGGAGGGGCCGTCATCGGAGGCCCAAGGTGTGGACAGGGGCGCTTTTGAGCGTCTTCAAGACGCCTTCCTGGCTAAGGCGACGGCGGTGCCCCCTGCGCCCTTGGTGGACCCTAGTGCTTCGGGGGACGTGTCTACGGCCCCCGCCTCCCCAGTCTACGACTCTCCGGACACGGATGACGACGGGGAGTTGACCCGATCTTGGCTTCCGGCGCCCTCTGCCAAGGAGATGCCCCGAGATGAGTCGGGCATGCTGGACCCGGACGAGATAGTCCACCCCCGCTCCGCAGCCTGGTCACCGGGGGAGACGGTGGCGAAATTTGTCACGGGCAGGCTGCGCAAGCCCCTGGAAAAAGAAGCGAGGGGTTGCCTACGTGGGGAGTGCCCTCGGCCAACTTTGGAAGGAAAAGTGGCCATGACCCCGGAATTGGATCCCAAGATGGCCACCTTCCTGGCGAAGTTTATGAAGGACCCCAGGAAAGGGATTGACCGGTCCTGGCGGGCCTGCCAGGACAAGTTGTTAGATGCGGTCGGGCCCGCCACGAAGATCCTCGACATGGCGGAGGAGGCTGGAGCGAATGGCACCGCCATTTCACCGGAGGTGCTCTCGAATTGGGCCCAGAGGGTGATTGTGTTCTTGGGCAACGCCAACTGTGCCCTGTCCACGGAGAGGCGGCGTTCGCTCCTTATCAAGCTGAACCCAAAGTTGGGGGACCTGGCCTCGTCGGAGGCGGGTGCTGTGGCCCAGGGAGGCCTCTTCGGCGAGCCCTTCATCAGGGAGCTGGGCAAGTTCGTGAATACGTTCACGTCGCTGGATAAGGCCCAGTCTAGCATCAAGAGGGTGTTCCACCAGCGTTTCTCTGGAGGGGGCGGTCGCGGTAGGGGCCGCGCGATCGGCCGTGGTCAGCAGACCAACAACAAAGGACAAGGCTCCGGAAGAGGTCAATACCAGACCTCTGCCAACTATACCAACTTCTACCCCACCAGAGGACAGCGCTTCGGTGGCAGAGGGTTCAAGAAGAACTCCGGTCAAGGAAATGCCCCCGGTAAGTGTACTTAGTTTGGATCAAGTTCCAATTGGGGGGCAGCTGGCAAGCTTTTACGAGGAGTGGGAATTGCTCACTGCCGACGCTTGGGTTTTGCAAACTGTACGAGGTTTCCATATAGAATTTTACGACCAGCCCACTCAAGCGAGGCCCCCGCGCCCGATGGTTTTTTCAGAATCCGACGCGCGATTGATAGACGGGGAGATCTCGGACTTGCTGCGCAAGGGAGCCATCCGTCTATCAACGCGCCACCCACATGGGTTCCTCAGCAACGTCTTTTTAGTGGACAAGACGGATGGGGGCAAAAGACCTGTGATCAATCTCAAAGAGTTCAATGGGTGGTTGGTCTACTGTCACTTCAAGATGGAGGGTATCCACCTCCTTCGAGACGTGCTCCTCCCTCGGGATTGGATGGTGAGACTGGATCTCAAGGACGCCTACTTGGTCATCCCCATCCACCCCCCTCATCGTCGTTTCCTACAATTCCTGTGGGACGACAGGGTGTTCGAATTCACCGCCCTGCCGTTCGGTCTTTCTTCGGCCCCGTGGTGCTTCACGAAGGTCCTCCACCCGGTAGTGGAGTTTCTCAGAAGTCAAGGGGTCTGTATGCTAGTATACTTGGACGACATCCTCCTCATGGGGCAGTGCCCAGAGGTACTGGCGGGCCAGCTGCGTCAAGCTGTCGGCCTGCTCCAGAGACTGGGGTTTGTCATCAACGGCTCCAAGTCGGTTTTGGCTCCCACTCAGCAGATCACCTTTTTAGGTTTCGTGGTGGACTCGGTACAGGCGGTCTTGAGCCTGCCGGGTCGGAAGGTCGCGAAGATACGACACCTGCTTCGGCAGACGATCGCGAGAGATCGTACGTCCCTGCGACATATCGCCAAGGTGGTGGGTCTTCTCTCGTCCTCCATCCAGGCGTTTTTCCCAGGTCCGCTGCACTACAGGGCTCTCCAACGCCTGAAGGCGCAACACCTGCGCCGTGGGATGAGTTACGATCAGTGGGTTCCCCTCACGGACGAAGTGAAGGACGAAATGTCATGGTGGCTGTCTCACATGGAGGCATGGAATGGTCGGGCGATCTTCGGTTCGGCTCCGGACCTGATCATAGAGTCCGACGCCAGCAGGTCGGGCTGGGGCGCCCGGTGCGGGGATTTTTCCACCGGCGGCGCCTGGTCTTCAGAAGAACAACAATTGCATATCAATTGTTTGGAGCTCCTGGCGGGCTCCTTCGCAGTTCGTTGTTGGACCAAAGATTCGGTCAAAGCTTGTGTCCTGTTACGGATGGACAATATTTGGGCGGTTCGTTATGTGAACCATCTAGGAGGTCCTCGTTCCCGCGCCTTGGCGGACTTGGCGAAGGACTTCTGGGATTATTGCCTGTCTCGTCACATTGCGGTGACGGCAGAGTATCTACCAGGCCAGTGCAATCAGGTAGCGGATTGGCACTCCCGTCATCTCAGGGACGCCAGCCAGTGGAAACTGGATCCGGAGGTCTTCCGGTGGCTACACTCCCTCTGGGGCCCCTTCTCGGTGGACCTCTTTGCGTCCCGTCTCGACCACCAGCTGCCGCGGTTCTACAGCTGGAGGCCGGACCCTCTAGCGGAGGCCACGGACGCGTTCTTACAGGATTGGAGTCGGGAACAGCCGTTTGCGTTTCCCCCGTTCTCCATGATAATGCGAACGGCGGCTCAAATACGCCGCCAGGGTGCGGAGCTGGTGTTGGTTACGCCGCTCTGGAGGTCTCAAGTATGGTTTCCGGTTCTTCTGGAACTTTCTTGGGATTTTCCAATCCTACTCCCCCTGTTTCCTCTGCTCCTGACAAATCCGGATCAGGAACCGCATCCCCTCGTCATGCAGAACTCTCTCCGCCTCGTGGCGTGGAGGCTCTCAGGAGACGCTGGTTGCTCCCGGGCCTTTCGGGGTCGGCTGAGCACTTGCTCTCCAAAGCATGGGCCGATAGTACGACGAAGCGTTACAGATCCGCTTGGCTTAAGTGGATGCGTTGGTGTTTACGAAGGGATTTGGATCCCTTGGTCGCAGGCCTCGTTCCCGTGCTGAATTTCCTGGCGCATTTGGCCGACAAGGGCCTGGCGTATAGGACGATCAATGCTATTCGATCAGCGATTTCGGCTGGCCATGACAACATCGATGGCCACTCAGTAGGGGAACATCCTTTTGTGTGCCGGCTTCTGCGTGCTATCCGCCTCGCGCTGCCTCCGGAACCCAGGTACTCCGTCCTTTGGGACGTCAATTTGGTTCTGAATTTGTTCCTGTCGTGGCCGGCCAATTCCTATCTGTCTCTTAAAGAGCTGTCGGCGAAGTTAGCCATGTTGTTATGTTTGGTTTCTTGTAGACGCGTCTCTGACGTGCGCGCGCTGGATGTCTCTGCACGCATATTTTCCCCGGATGGGGTTACTTTTACAGTAGGCCGACGCACGAAAACGTCGTTGCGTTCCATTTCATATCCAGCCTTTCTTGACACTCCTAAGTTGTGTGTCGTGCAATGCCTCAAAGCATATGAGGACCTGACCTTGGATTTGCGCCCTCCGGGCGAGCGTCAGTTGTTGATTGCCCTGCGGAAGCCACACAAAGCTGTCTCCTCTCCCACTATTGCTCGGTGGGTGCGGTGGGTCATGCAAGAAGCAGGCATCAATACTTCTCTCTCTAGCTTTGAACTAGCATAATCTGAAGCCTCCGGTCCTGACATAGAATCGAAATTTGCCTAGCTTACGTAACGGTAAGTTTCAATTCTATTAAGGACACGGAGGCGAGGATTATCCCACCCAGGCTACAGTGGTGTATCTACCCACCCGTATGGCAGTAAGTAAAGCGTTTTCCTTTACATGGTCAGTATTGTATTAATCACTGAATGCTCCTCGCCTTGTTGTCGCATTCCTGAACCACCTCGCTGATGCTGTTCCTTTTTCGACAGGCAACGACGGTGCTAAACAGGACCAATGAGGCTCAAGCGTGATCTGCGCGAAGAAAGAGGAGGAAGAAGATGAGAAGTCCGGTTTTATAGTGATGATGGACAGAGTGGAAGGACTATGGACTATCGTTATACAAAGAGACTCTTGGGAGTTGTTGTTTGATTTGTTGAACATTACGTCAATGCTTTATGTTTAAAGCATTTTTTGTTCTTATTATATCTTTTCCTAAACTGCTGTGGAGTCTTTATGTTAATAAAGCGAAGGAAGATATAGCATAATCCTCGCCTCCGTGTCCTTAATAGAATTGAAACTTACCGTTACGTAAGCTAGGCAAATTTCGATTCACTGTGCTCAAATTGTACATTATTAATGCATGATGGCACCTCCTCATCCCAAGTGTTTGAAACATTACCCTACGATAATTCAACAATAACGCCATTAACAAAATCCACCCTTTTGTTCCAGAGTTAGACGTTCCTCTTCCTCCTACCATGGCTCGGGGGCCTTGTCAAGGTTATTCTGACCTTGAACGAGTCCGTTCCCCGAGAAGATCATCGCCGTTAAACTTCTATTTTCCAAGACCAGTTAGCGACTTTATGATACACTTTTGAAGCAGATTACTGCACATTTTTGCCACTACATCAAACTCGAAATTATGCTGCAAAACCACACCACATCACAAAAAATATTTGACCGGTTACTAACGCCAAAAGGCTGAATTCAACAAAGTGCAAATCAGTGTGGAACATGATTCACCACACTTATTTGCACTTATTTGGAAATACAGGTACTGTACAATGCACTACTGATATTGCGAACCTAATCTATTACCCTTGACTTACCATGAGACTTTAAATGAGTTTGTGAACTTTTAAGTACCAGAACCGATTAATTGTTGTTGCATCTGCCATGAGATTTAGCACAGCCAACCCCAAGCCCACTAAGAAAGTTTATTTCCTAAATGAATGAAGTGAAAAACAACCACAGAGATCTCTTCTACAATTTGGCTTTACGAGTCGTTCTGTTGGGTAGAGCGTTTATTAGAGTAACAGCAACCCATCTAATGCAACTGGACCACCCTTCACCAGATTTTCCTTTCTCCGTGGCACGACACACATCCCATCACACGTTGTCAAAACGTGTTAGCCCAGCCATCATGGCATATGTCTGGCTGCTGTGTATTAAAAATGTCTAATAGAAATCTGCTTCTATAAAACACCACCTCGAATGTAAATATTAACTGTATTGTTTTAGGTATTAGTTATCCTGCATGAACCTTTGAGAGGCATCCAGCTGAATGCCAATATTCAAGCTATCACAGTGTTACTTATTAACTTGCTAGTTTGACACTTTTTCAACACCAGACTGACTGTGAAGCCCTATGGCAATTACGACCACACTCTGAATCATTTTTACATTTTCAGCTTCACTGCAACTTTTAAAAATAATTTTCATTAAGTTAGACATAACATGCAAATCCGCAGATGTCATACTACAAGTAGGACCCAACACATCAACGACCCCCAATTAGTCTTTTGGCCGTGACGTAATTGGCTGCTCCTCGGCATACGGTTCCAGTTGTGTTTTACAATGCTCAATGTCAGCCTTCCAAGCTGCTTTTGTAGGTTTAGATTTCCTCCCCCAATGTAGGCCCCTCCACGTTTTGCTATTAGTAGACTCACTGACAAAAGTTTCCAATTTAGTGACCGAAAGTCCCCCAGCAGCCCCAGCAGGCAAATCACCGACTCGCACTCCACCACTCACTCCAATCATCAGATAGTGTGGTTGTAACTTGAGCCCAGTATTGCATTACCCATGGACATGACCACGCCAGATGTATAAAGTCTGCCTCTTTGGCATCGCAACGTACACGGTTCGAGTCCCCCTTTAGCCCATACCTATATAATTGCATCGGGGTGTACAACATTTGATGTCAAAATTTGAACTGAATTGTCCTCAAATTACAATTTATGGTCAGTGTGCTTAATTGCGCACAGCAGGACCTCCAATCCCCTTCCTTCATGGGCTGTGGTAATACCGCATTCCATGTTGCCAATGCTTTCCCACCTCCATGTGTCCAATCCTTCTGCGCTGCAGCAGATAGTTTGGTGATAAGCAGTTGGTGCGTCGCACTGGTAAGCAACACCTGTAGTGTCATGAGTGTTATCTGCCTTCCCTATTGTGAGCACTCTCCACAGCTCACTTCCTAATGTATGTGGCAGTCGGTGTAGTGGGGCCTCAACAGATCTCAATCCTATACGGTTATAGCAGCGGTGTGCGCACCTCACCCAGTCCGCATTAGTGGTATATTGCTGTTAGTGGTTGCTGGCGATCACATATGGCTCCCGGAAACGCCCAGGTGGTGAGGATATATGTGAGGGAATACGCTGCACTGTTCCAGAAATGCGCTGGTCCCTAGTCACACTACTGCCGCACGTCGACTCTCTTGCTCCAGTGTATGGTCGTTGTCAGATAGTCCAGCAAGTGATTTCAAGCCTCTGATGCTCCTGTCATATGCACCAATGATTGGGGCAGTGCATCACACTGAGTGGGTTCCCTCGTCCACCACATCGTTTTTTGCCTTTAGGATGGGGTTCAGCTATGTGTTATGAGGGACTGTCCCACAGGAAAGGGGTATTCTGCAGTGTGAGTCACGGTGTTCTAAGGCCGACACGTACCTCTCAGCATGGGTTTGTCTCCAGCAATAGTGCTGACCACGCCATGTTGGTTTTCGCTATATGCAGCTGTAGTGTTTTAGCCTGTCGGGTAACAGGCGTGACACGTCACCACCACGTGATAGGTGTATAATAAAAGAGGTCTACGCACGCACGTACGCCAGTTGGTGACGGCGAGGTGACCAGCATAGCCATACTCCGGTGTCCTTGTCTTATTTCCAGGCCTCCGTAATATTCCCTCCAGAGTACGCTCCCACTTATGTCCCTTAGCCCTACTCCAGGGGCCATTCCCAAGAACACAACAGCTGGCGACGAGGGTGGGCGTGCCCTCGCTGTGGGTCGCTGATCGAGCGGTGTGGCAGCCGCAAGCTCTGCCATCGGCTCGCGGTGCTCGTGCCCTGGTGTGCGGCGCGCTGCGCCTGTTGCGGAGGAGTGCCTGGTGTCGAAGCTGCACCGGAGGCGCACAGGAGGTGAGGCGCGCGACAGCCTTCAGAGTGAAGCCCTATTTCGGCTGTGCATCGGCCTGCAGCCACGTGGTGTCCCGCCTAGGAGGCACGCGATCCACAGCCTACGATCCCCAAAGGGAGGGGGGGAGAGCGAGAGACTCCAGGTGCTGGCTCTCCCTCGTAAAACCCCAGAGAGCGCTGCAGCAGACCCCGAGCAAGGCCTCAGGCTCCTCACTGCCACAAGGGCAGCACAGCAATAATAGAAGGAGGGAAAGTGAATCACAGGCCTAGTGGGCCCAGTAACACACAGGGGAAAGGTGGAGAGGCCCACACAGGAGGCCCCACGTGCCCTGGCTTCAAAACGACACCAGCTAGTCAGGAGCCCAAAGCAGGCCGTCAAGGACAGGCAAACAAGCACTGCTACCTGCAAGCCAAGTCAGACCCGAGTCATCAAGCATTGGCCCAACCAAGTTGACACAGGTACATCCAGGAGGGGACTCCCAGAAGGCCAGCCAGAGGGAACAAAGCGGACAAACCAACACACGGACGCTGTAGGGACAGCCACGCTCCCCTGCACCCAACATGTCCACGATACCCCCAATAGAGCCGTTCCTAGTGGAGGGTTCGCCCTCATCACTCGCACCCAAGTGGAAGGACTGGGTGGATCGCCTACTCATCTTCTTTGAAGCAACTAAGGTACACAAGGACCAGAAAAGGGCCATGGTACTCCACCTGGGAGGCAAGGATGTCCACAACATAGCAAAGACGCTGGTAGAAGTCACACCGAAGAACCTCCACACACTAATAAATGCTTTGAAGGGATACTTCGAACTAATGGCCAACCAGGATTACGAAAGATTTATATTCCGGCAGGCAAGGCAGCAACCCGAGGAGTCGCTGGACACATATCATGCTCTTCTCAAGGACCTGGCGTCCACGTGCAGATTTGCCGACTCCACAGAAGAGATCCGGGGCCAAGTCATTCAAGGCTGTGCGTCTGCCAAGCTGCGGGAGCGAATCCTGGAAGAGTCAGGCAAATCACTTGCTGACATACTAACCCTGGGGCGCACCAAGGAGCTGTAGAAGGCCCGAGCCGCCCAGATGGAAGCGACCCTCCAGGCGCCAGTGAAGGCCGAACCGGTCAACAGGGTAACAGTGAAGCCTCCGACAAGGTGAACCAAGAAGGGACCCGGATCAGCCACGTCAGGGCCACCAAAGTCCTGTGGGTACTGCGGAGGATCACCCCATCCGGCGGCGGAGAGTCCCGCCAAAGGAAACCGATGCTCAGGATGCGGACGCTTCAACCAATTTGAAAAGGTATGCAAATCCAAGAAGTATCGCAATGCAAGACAGGTGGTCAATGCCGTGCCGGAAGGGGACCGAAGCCAAAGCGATATGATATGGATGATGACGAGGAGGAAGAGCGATTAATGCACAAGGTGCATATGATCGGCACCGCCACTCGAAAGGCACGACGCCAGCCTTAGTGCGGCATCCATGTAGGCTCACAAGACGTTATGGCAGTGGTGGACACAGGTGCCACCATAAATATCATGGCATCCGCCCTACATCAAACTCTAAATCCACCGCCCATCACCGTATTTGCCTATGGACAAGACACACCTCTAATCACCACTAACGTGTTTGTGTCAGAAGACAGACAAGGCATGCTGCTGGGATGCCGGGCGGCCGAGGACCTAGGAGTTGTGACGTTCGTATTCGGTGTCCATCAAGAGTCAATCCAACACCTACTGACGGAATTCTCTGAAGTCTTTGAAGGAATCGGGAAGTTCAGAGGGAAAGAAGTCCACCTTCATATTGACCATACCGTAGCATAGCGTTCCACCTTTGACCGCTGGTCAAAGAGGAGCTCAAGAAGCTCGAGACAGCTGGAATAATAGAGAAAGTAACTGGTCCCACTCCCTGGGTCTCGCCAATCCTGGTCCGAGGAAGCCCAAACAGCCTGGCGCTGTGAGGATCTGCTTGGACATGCGACTACCCAACGCCGCCTTCAAGCGGGAGCGCCACATAACCCCCACCATAGATGACCTCATAGGGGAAATGGCGGGAGCGAGCTGGTTCTCCAAACTAGACCTACGATCAAGCTACCACCAGCTGGTGCTAGACGAAGCATCCCGCAACATTACTACTTTCTCAACACACCTTGGACTCCGGAGATATACCAGTTTTGGGGTATCCAGCACGGCTGAAGTATTTCAGAATGTGATACAGGAACTCATTGCGGACATCTCCGGCGTAATCAATGTCAGCGATGACATTATGATACATGCGAGGACCATTCCGAAGCATAACAACCGCTTAACTCAAGTACTACGGCGCCTGCGAGATGCGGGGCTCACCCTTCATCGGGAAAAGTGCGAGTTCTTAAAGCGGAAATTACAATTCTTTGGATACACCTTTTCAATCGAGGGAGTCAACCCTGACCCGGAGAAGGTGAAGGAGATCAAAGACGCTGCTCCTCCCACCACCGTCACGGTAGTCCGAAGTTTCCTCGGTATGGTGAATTACTGTTGGAGATTCATCCGTGACCTTGCCAACCTGACCCTGCCACTGAGGGAACTCACCAAAGACTCCACTCCCTAGAAATGGGGCCCGGAACAAGTCAAGGCATTTCGAGAGATCAAGGAGGCACTCTCAGAAGCCACCACACTTGCCTTTTTCGACCCCAGGTCCCATGGGATTAGGGTCGGTATTGATGCAAGGCAGCATCCGGAGGAAGATTGGGCCCCCTTAGCTTTTGCCAGCCGATCCCTTACCGAGACGTAGCAGAGATACTCCCTAATCGAGAAAGAGGCGATCGCCATACATTGGGGGAGCCGTCATTTTTACTTATACATTTACGGAAAACCCTTCGTGGTAGCAACTGACCACAAACCGCTTGTCGCCCTCATCTCTGGGACATCCACAAAGCCCCCGCCACTGATTGAAAAATGGATGTTACAACTCCAAAACTACAATTGCAAAGCAGAATACCAGCATGGCTCCCGCAACCCCGCCGACTACTTGTCGTGACATCCCCGAGCAGCTACTCGGGAGGAAATGGAAGACGCGGCCGACACTGATGAATATGTACGGTGTGTCACCGCTCGATCATGTCCTATACCGATATCCATGGAGAGCCTCGCAGAAGCTACCAGGAGGGATGACTGCCTACAAAGGGCCAGGGCGGCGTTGCTAAGCGGAAATTGGCACAAAGCCAAGGAGGAATGGAAGATACTGACTATCGAAGCACAGCGTGTCATGGATAGCTTATATCTCGTGCGAGACGAGCTCACTGAAGATGACACTGGATACCTGCTAAGAGGACACCGGCTGGTGATACCATCGTCCTTAACCGCCCAAGTGGTTCAACTTGCTCATGTGGGCCATCAAGGCATGGTTAAAACCAAATCTCGACTCAGAACTAATGTATGGTTCCCCCTGATGAACGAACTGGTGGAGGCCACAGTTCGGTCCTGTGCTGCATGTCAAGTGACAGGAGAAGCCCGCGACCAGCCCCGATCATTGTGGTGCCCCGGCCAAAGTCCCCCTGGGCGTGCGTCAGCCTCGACTTTGGCAGCCTTCCGGATGGCCGCCAAACGATGGTGGCCATTGACAACCACTCCAAATATCCGGAGGTGGAAATTATATCCACACCCAATGCCACTGAAGTGATTCCCAAACTGGAGAAAATGATGGCGGCGCACGGGCTGATACGCGAGCTGAAGACAGATAATGGGCCTCCATTTCAAGGCCAGGAACTAGCCAACTATCTGAGTTCTTTAGGCATCCAGCACCGCCGAATTCCCCCCAGATGGCCACAAGCGAACGGCGAAGTAGAAAGATTTATGCGAACATTAAAAACGGTGATTCAAATTGCCTATGACAAAGGGCAATCCCTTGAACTGGACAGTTTCATATTTTTAAGGAGTTATCGTCAGACACCCCACATCACAACAGGTGTAGCCCCCGGACATCTCCTTATGGGCCGAGTAGTCACTGACTCATTACCTCACCATCCCCAGTTGCGGCCAGAGCCCCCTGACGACAGTCAAGTTGATGCCAGACGCCACAAAGCCCATGCTCAGGTCAGTTAACGGAGGAGGGCAAAGTGCCTCAACTCACCAGAGGGGATGTTGTACTACTAAAAAGTTGCATCACCAGTGGGAAGTTCCGACTGCCTTACGAAACAGATCCAAGGACAGTCGTCAATGTCAAGGGGACCAGGGTCATTGCCACCAGAGGGAGAGAAACCGTGACCCGCAATGTGTCTCATTTCAAAAAGTACTAATCTGCTGGGGCCGCTGGTTCCCCCACGAGGCGTGAGGAGAGCCCTTGCTCCCCGACCAGGGAAGACACTGAGTCCAGGGATTTGATGGACTTGTCCCTTCCTATAGAGAGTCAGGGGTCCCCTGACAGAGCGCTAACTCAGCGAGACGAAGTGGCGGATGAAAGGCTGGAAAGCAGCGGCTGTGATCATGAGCTCCGGCCTGGTGAGGCGTCACCCAACGCCGATGTCAGCGAGACCCAAAGCCGTTGTGTATCCCAACACCAACTGCGGCGGAACCCAGTGCCATCCTGTCGACTTAGAGACTACTTCACGTAAGACTGTTCATATATATATGCCTGCTAGTATTGTGTAGAGTTGAAATTGACAAAATGCGGAGCGGAGCCAAAGAGATCTCCATTGATGTTTGTTTTCATGTTTGTTGGGGAGGAATTTAGTGTTTTAGCCTGTGGCGTAACAGGCGTGACACGTCACCACCACGTGATAGGTGTATAATAAAAGAGGTCTAAGCACGCACATATGCCAGTTGGCGAAGGCGAGGTGACCAGCATAGCCATACTCCGGTGTCCTTGTCTTATTCCCAGGCCTCCTTAATATTCCCTCTAGAGTACGCCCCCACTTGTGTCCCTTAGCCCTACTCCAGGGGGCATTCCCAAGAACACAACAGCAGCCTCCAATGACCAGATCCACGACTCTGTGTGGCGCTCCTTCCCGGTGGTGTCTGAGCTTGCACCACAGCCTGTATGCCTGCGCGACCTATGATTTCTGTGGCTTCTGCTAGGCCGGTGCCGCAGCCTCAATTTGCATGTTCAGCCTGCAAGGCTACTCCCTCTCTCTCCGCTGCTGTATACCAGGGGGGGGATGCACCGCCGGCCCGGACCTGCTAGCCTCTGCCGTAGTCCTTGATGTCAGCTCTGCTTCTCGAGACTGCCAACAGGCTCCACACTGCATCTCTGGCTGCGATCCACCCGCTCCAACGAGGCAATCAGGGATTCACCGCGGCCCGGGAGCCGTTCCTGTATTTCCGGTTCAGCCCGCTGATCCTTCCCCTGCCTTAACGTTTCATGCCACCGTGCCCCATGTTATTTCTCTCTGGAAACCTCGCCAGATGAGTTAGGCAAGCAAGGGGGTATATTATTTGTAGTATAGTGGAGAATTGCCAGAATTTAAATTAATTACCAGAACCCAGCCGGCAGATTTGCACTAAGGTGGGCATCTTGCCATAGGCTCTTTGGCGCCTCCCCAGCTGCACTGCATCTTAACTATTCCTGGCAGAGAGCCTCCAGCCTCTTTGAGTTTACGTAGGAAAGCTGATAAAAAAGCATGTTTGGGACTGCGGCTAGCAAACTGTCCTGTATTCCTGGGCCGTCTTAAGACTCCCTGTCCCAAGGTCATCTCATTACAAGACCTGGTCTTTCCTTTTACACATCATTATTTTCAGGCATAGCACCCCAAAGAATTCAACTGAACTAAACCAGGAGAGCAAGCCCCAGAATGCACATATGTGGTGAATGGCAGTGGCATAACATTAGCCCCTGCAGCACCGCGGGGAGGGGGGCTCAGCTCCAGGGGACACCGTCCGGTACAGTGCACGGATGGCAGACCCCTGACCTGAGAGATCCTAGCTGGGTCTGGAGCGTGGAGGCCCGCTCCATGTACCTTGCAGAGAGGCCCCCTCAAGTTTCGTTATGCCACTGGTGAATGGAACATTACCTGCGACAGGATAGGAGGTGTGCCTTTGACATGAAATATGGAACCCTACATACAACAGGATATGAGGTGCACTCTTGACATGAAGTCAAGTAGTACTCCTATAATCCTTGCTTTCAGTCTGTTGTATACAGGGATGCTGGATGTGACCTCGTCCTCAGTGCTTAACGCGGAAAAGAAAAAGTCCCAGTCCCAAAGATTTCCTCCGAAGACTGCTGGTGCTGCTCTAGAATGCCAGTGTGCAGAATACCAAGGCTTCTAGTCTTGATTTCACTTCATGTCTCGTTCATTCATCGCCCTAAACTTCCTGCCCTTTTATCTCACTTTTACAGATTCTTTTTCATTACTGCTTTTCTCACTTTTTCCCTGTTTTCCATTTTTACCTTACTCCTTTTTAGGTTTTGCCTAGCGGAAGCTGCGCTCTGCGCAGCTTTTCCGCGCAGGCGAAATCCTGTTGAGAAGAGTAGTGTGGCTTTTGTTCGGCCCTCGTCCTTGATTGGCTGGCTCCGTAAACGGAGCCTTGCCATTGGACGAGGGGCCTGTCCGTCAATGCCGGACCAGACACGGGGGCGTTCCCGACATTCTTTGGCTTTTGCCGACGTCACGGGACGCCGGGAACGCCCCCGTGTCTGGTCCGGCATTGCCGGCACTACTGCGTCTCTTCTTCCCGTTTCCCGCCCCGTGACTGGCCGGCCGGCCAATCCTAGCGCGGCCGGCCGGAAGTGCCCGCCCCCGCAGCCCGGGGAAGAAGGAGAGGAAGACGGAAAGCACTATGGCGGCGCCCGCGGGGAGAGCGGAGAAGTGCCTCTCCAACCTGCCGCTCTGTCTGGGCTGCCCAGCTGCGAGCGGGAGCCTCCTCTGCAGCACCATGCACCCCGGGGGTGGGTTCATCCAGGAGCAACGACCCGACGGATTTCGAGTCCCCCACGGCCCAGCAGCCTCGCCAGGCAGCCTCCAAGGAGGAAGGGACTCGCAGGAACCGACCGAGCAAGAGCCAGAAGCGAAGGTACCCCCTCCGACTCGCAGGACAGAGCAAGCAGCAGGACGACAACAGAGCTAGGCGGCACCTCGCGGAAACCGGGGTGCAGGAGTTCGTGATCAACCACCAGCTGTCGGAAGGCGACCGAGGCGGAGCAGGGTGCCAGAACGGCGACCCGAATGCACCTTAGGCCAGAACGGCGGTGCTCACAAAGAAGCGATCCAGGGCAGCTGGCAGATTGTGGCACAAGCAGCTGGGACAACTAAGGCACAGCAGCCAGGTCGGTACCAGGCGGCGGTCGGCGCGGGCGGTGGTGCCCCCGAGAGGACATAGGCCGGGGCGGGCGACAGTGCCCCCACAGCCATCAAAGGAGGTAAGAGACAAGGCAAGGCAAGGTACAGGGAAATAGGGAGGTAAAATGCGCCCGATACCTAGCAGCCTCGATAGGCTAGAGATCGATGTTGCAGCACTTATGGCGGCGCACCCGCAGAAGGACATGTTTGCAATGTTACCTCAGGCAGGGTTTCTCACATCGCAGTATGGCGGCGGGCCACCTAAGGGCGCGAGTAAAAAAAAATAAATAAATAAATAAATGGCAAGAGTAGCCGTTGGCACAGGCCGGTCGGGTTATCTCACGCTGCGGCTGCCGACCCTGGCGGGGAGGTCAGGGTAGAGCCTTAGAGCAGTTCCGCGCTGCTTTTACATCAGACACTCGTGCCAACATGGGATCTCAGCAAAGAGACACCAGGGAAATAGCGTAAATAAAGTAGTTAACAATAGACGGAGGACTATGCTACACGATACATGCCCCGGGCGCTTCCATGCAGGAAATGAGGATTAGAAACTGGCGCTACCATCGCCTCAAACGTGCTTGTGTTTTGAGAAACACTCCTCGCACCACACCCCCATGCTGCATCGGCTGAATAGACACAGATACCGAGCCCTTGCGTGCTGGCCCAGCTGCGCACAAGAATCCAGTTTGGCTCAGAGAAGAAGCCAAAACCTTCAGAATGCAAGCTGAGAACTGCGCAATTACAAGATTAGCGACAGCATACCGGCAGCAGGGCAATCTGATTCGGTGGTCGAGGGTCAGCTGTATAGAGTCTTAGTTTGCTGTAGGACAACCAGATTAGTGGCGGATAGTTTTCCAGCTCAGGATATATTTGTCTGCTGGCCTTCCCCCGACCTCTTTGTGTGCGATAAAATGCAGGGCTGGAAGTGAAAGTTTTTCGGGAACTTGAGCAGAGGAGCACTTGTGCCTGCCGCCCAGACGGCCATTACACTGGGAGACGCGGGGTGGGGGCTTGCCCTAAGCAGGTCCAGAGCGGGAGAGTGTCCCCAGTATGCCTGGGCATGCATTTTACGGCAATAAGACAGTGAAAATGAAACATGTTATAAAAGCCCATGAGGCGACAGGCAAGAACCTAGATGCTTTCAGAATGAAAGTCATTAGGTGATTCTGGGCTAAGCACTTAATCTCCCCGCGCCTGAAGGCGTAAGGTCATTACGGTGCCCAGGTAAAGCGCTCCAATACCCCCGGGGCGAGTCGCGCTATATAACAGAGACAGTTGGG
Source organism: Lissotriton vulgaris (assembly GCF_964263255.1). Taxonomy (NCBI): domain Eukaryota; kingdom Metazoa; phylum Chordata; class Amphibia; order Caudata; family Salamandridae; genus Lissotriton; species Lissotriton vulgaris. The sequence goes on along the minus strand of NC_141685.1, from coordinate 1,340,492,835 downwards.
GTTGCAGGGAGCGTTTTTATAACGCCAGTTAAGACAGCTACCCATGTACAGGGGTTCTTGGTTCCCTGTCATTTCGGAAGTACCTTCAGGACAGAAGTAAGGTTGGGAAATCACGAGCGTGTTAATTACTACATTAACCAGCAAATCCTGGTAGGACTAGCGCAACGTTCTTTCATCAAGATAGGAAGGTATGCCTATGGTAGCCACCACCCGGGCAACTAGGTGAATAGGCCAAGCTGCGTTCTCATAAAAGGATAAGTGAGATAGCTCGCTAAGGGATGTCGGGGGGTCAGGCCCGACCGCATAAAAAATACGAAAAATGGAGGTATAAAGAAAAATGCCTGGCTTCCTCAACTCCACACGTGTAAAACCATTTATGAGCATGGAGAGCCACTTTTCAGCGCGACCATGGTGATGCGTCTGACGAGGCCCAGAGGAGTGTGGGGGAGACTGTGACATAACAGCTAGAGTTGCCGACTTTGGAGCTCAGGGAAGCAGGTTCGAGCCCGGCCTCGGCTCAACATCCTGTGATTCAAAAAATGAATAATGTAACTGGGCTCATGCAAAGCGCTCCAAAGATCTATATAAAACCACTAGTCTCCGAAGTTACATCAAAAGCAGTGAAGGGTGGGATTCGTGCAGAGTTCATATATTTTCCCGACACCCGCAACGCTACAGTCACAAGTGACAGATGGTTAATATTCTTGCTGCAAAGGGCTTGGACCAGGCAGAGGGCAATGCATATTAGTGAAAGCTAAGTCAGCTAGTTCCTGTTTGGCGGAAAAACCCTGACGGTACTCGCTTCAGGAAGTGAAAGATCCTAGAAAAGGGGGTGCTACAGACAAGGATGCCCCAGTGCCAGGGTGAAAGTAGCTAACACGGTACGGGTACACCCGGGCAAGTGGGCGCAGGTACAACCCCTCACCCTCAACACCTCACCCTCAACACCTCACCCTCAACACCTCACCCTCACCCTCAACCCCTCACCCTCAACCCCTCACCCCCTCACCCTCAACGCCTCACCCTCAATCCCTCACTCACACTCACTCACACTCACTCACCCACCCTCACCCTCACTCACACTCACCCACCCTCACTCACCCTCACTCACCTTCACCCTCACTCACCCTCAACCCCTCACCCTCACTCACCCCCACTCACCCTCAACCCCTCAACCTCAACCCCTCCCTCACCCTCACTCACCCTCAACCCCTCACCCTCACTCACCCTCACCCTCACTCACCCTCAACCCCTCACCCTCAACCCCTCACCCTCAATCCCTCACCCCCACTCACCCACACTCACCCCCACTCACACTCACCCACCCTCACTCACCCTCACCCACCCTCACTCACCCTCACCCACCCTCACTCACCCTCACCCTCAACCCCTCACCCTCAACCCCTCACCCACCCTCAACCCCTCACCCTCACTCACCCTCAACCCCTCACCCCCTCAACCCCTCAGCCTCACCCTCACTCACCCTCAACCCCTCACCCTCACTCACCCTCAACCTCATGCTAAAGATTTACAAAAAAACCCATAAACAATTCTAAAAGCACTAACTCTAATGCTGCGAGACCTATTGCATTTCTAATGCTTGTTTTTAATGCAGGGGACGGGATTTGATCATGCCCATTACGCCGTATTGCTTTTCAAAGGCAACTGTTGCAGAGCCAAGTGGGCTGTTGAAAATTGTGTTTTCTCCACCTGCCCCTGTTGCCTGCTTGTGCCTCCGTTTTCGTGCCCCTGTTGCCTGCTTGTGCCCCTGTTGCCCGCTTGTGCCTCCTTGTGCCCCTGTTGCCCGCTTGTGCCTCTGTGTGCCCCTGTTGCCCGCTTGTGCCTCTGTGGGCCCCTGTTGCCTGCTTGTGCCTCTGTGGGCCCCTGTTGCCTGCTTGTGCCTCTGTGGGCCCCTGTTGCCTGCTTGTGCCTCTGTGGGCCCCTGTTGCCTGCTTGTGCCTCTGTGTGCCCCTGTTGCCTGCTTGTGCCTCCGGCTGCCCCTGTTGCCTGCTTGTGCCTCCGTCTGCCCCTGTTGCCTGCTTGTGCTGTGTTGGTGTGTGTGGAGGGCTCTGTGTGGCTGTGTGTGTAGGAAGCTTTGTGTGGCTGTGTGTGTGGAGGGCTCTGTGTGGCTGTGTGTGTGGGGGGCTCTGTGTGGCTGTGTGTGTGGGGGGCTGTGTGTGCGGGGCTCTGTGTGGGGGTGTGTGTGGGGCGGCTCTGTGTGTGTTTGTGTGTGTCATTTGCGATAGATAAAGCTAGTGGCATTGTAAATGACAATGCCATTTATTTATGTTAAAAAAACATAAATAAAAATAATGTCAAGAGCAATGGCAATAGCTCTAACTTTAACAAAGGCAAAACCATTGCATTGTAAATGCTTGTTTCCGACTTTGCTCACTTTCTCTCTCTCGTTCTGGGAAGAGGCTGATGAAAAAAACATGCCCTGTTCCCAATAAAAAAAAGAGTGCCAGATAGTATCACCTGCAATCGCCGGCTCAAATTAAGCACCGCCCGCATTACCCATCAATATCAGGGCACAAACTTTCTCATGTATTTCTCTAATTAGGTCAACAATCAGTAAACAATTACATCTGCTTTTTTGTAGCGGTTGATTGAGATACTACAGTTATCTATGTACAACTGGTATTATGGCTGATCTGTATGTAAGATAGATATGTGTAGTTTGAAATTAACCTTATGTTTTGGCAGGTTAAAATGCTTGGAGTACAGGTGCAGTAGCTTTTCGATCCTTTTGTTTTAGTTCCTGATGAAGCCTGCTGAATTCACTTTGTAGATCTCAAATGGTCAGAGAAACTGTGACTGCGAGTTTTAATTGTAAGTGCTTTAAACTATACTGCCATTTCCAAATGATCCACTAGTTCATAGTAAACTAAATTGAACACAGCCCGGACTTTAAACCAGCTACTCCGTATGTGAGCATATGTGATGCCAAGGTCATATTGGCCCAAAGGGTAATCTGGCAGTGCTGGATGGGCCAGTCTGACAGGTCAGATCATGGGCTGGTTTCATGACTGTGTGTATGCTGGTTTCGTTGTGGTGGGCCAGATTTGTGGCTGTATGTGGGCTGCTGTAAGCATCCCCATATGATGAGTAGGATACCGTCAGCATCTTGCAGTTTGTAGTAGGTTGCACTGTGCACACTATGCAGCATGGGTTGGGTGTCTCATCTGGTATGAAATGAGTTGCATCATGTCGAAGTGGGTGTGCTGCTGAACGCAGTACAGTTCTGATGGGGAAAACATTAAAAGCCACCCGACCCACAATAGATGCTGCAAACATACCTTCCCCAAGTCACACAGTCTCCAACTCTAGCCTTGCCCTAGCCGTCGAAGTTCACATTGCAATACCAATGAATGCCCGTTGCCAAATTTCCCTTGACACGCTAGTGGCTTATTGCCTGGGTAGGATGCTAATGCCTTGGGTGTGGAAGTCCATAGTATGCCCTTCTCCAATGCGGGCCATGTGTTTTATTTCCCAACTAGCAGCCCGCCCCGGCGTTGCCCGGGGCAGAAGGGGGCTGGGGGCAGCATCGCAGCAGGAGAGGCGCAGCAGAGCCACCGGGAGCAGCAGAGCGTACTTACAGTGTTTCCTTGCTCCGGTTTTGTTGGTCCTGGCTGTTTCTGCCCACGCTCGTGTCCGCTGTTTCCCCCGACGTCCCGACTTTGAGGAAAAGGCTTCCGAGCACTCATGGCCCCCACCCGTCCCTCCGCCCGTCCCTCTTGTCCGCTGTTTCCCCCGACGTCCCGACTTTGAGTAACAGGCTTGCGAGCACTCATGGCCCCCGCCCGTCTCTCCGTCCGTCCCTCGGTGCGAACCCGCGGCTGCTTCACTTACCTCATCCACCGCTCCTCCCCACACTACTGAGTGTACCGCTCCACTGCTCCTCCGCTTCTCGCCGCTCCTCACCGCTTGTCCGCCGCTCGCCGCTCCTCGCTCCTCCCCGCCTGTCCGCAGCTCCTCCTCACGCTCGTGTCCGCCGCTCTTCCTCTTGCTCCTGAACGCCGCTCCTCCCCGCGCTCCCGATGTCATCACGCACGTCGCGGCCGGCGCTACTTGCAAGGGACTACTTTTTTTTATTCCAACTTTTTTTAAAGAACGTATATTTTTTCTTTTTCTATAGCCTATGTCCTTCTGCTTGCCCTGAGGTGTTCAAAGATGTCTTGGGTGTTTGGATTGGTGGTGTACTTTTCGAGTTTACCTGGCTCAAAGGACACAGTTCTCTCTTTATAATAGTAGTATAGATTTGGAATTGGAGGGCTGCTTTTATTCTAGTTTTCGGGCCTCTTTTCTATACCAGTCTAATATGTTTAATTCTTACTCTTTGAGCATAGGGCAGTGGTAAATTTAGTACACACCGCAGGCCATAGTCCGACTATTGCTCTAGTTATTGAGGCCCATTTTTCCCAATTTTCAATGTCCCTTTTTGTCTGTTGATTGCTGATTTCCTGTAAGTGAAACCGCTCCTCTTTCTTATTTTCCCCCTCGAATATGCATAAGGCATGTATGTGGTATTAATGCCTCCACACCTTTACCCAACATATTTTCAAATGTTGCTCGCTGGCATTTATTTTTTCTAACATGATTCAGTACGTTCATTTTTTCCCCTTCTACGGATTATTTTTTATTATTCAGTTTGAATAGTTTCCTTTGCTAAAGCACTTCAGGCGTGACCTGCCTATATAATATTGTATTTCTTTCCTTGTAATACGGTTTTCTCAACAATACACGTGTTTCGTGTTCTCATTGTTAATGGGAACTTGTAAGGACCTGCTCGGAAGTCCATCACAAAACACACACTCCCAGCTAACTGTTCTGTATTTATAATTGTATAATTGGTAGAGTTTTTTTTTACTCTTGGTGACAAGCTCCAGTTTGCTGGATTGCATCTTAGCAACGAAAGTCCACCAATGATATGAAATGCTACACTATGCAGTGTCACCTGAAACGGTAGCAAATTGGGAATTATTGGTCCTTCTCCAACTTTTAAAACAGGCATTGGCAATGCCAATAGGTTGCACTTACAACTGTAAAGTTCCTCCTCACTGTCTTCTTGACTGATGAGATTAGACAATCAGCCATTCATCAAGCATGCAGTATGTCCTTCCTTGCACACACAATAAACCATTGAAATGTACTAAATAAATGCATCCATTGTAATTTACTGACAAGCTAAAACATTAAACAACCTTTAAAAATATAATAAAAAATTAAGTAGCAATATAAAGTAATACATATTTGTTCATTTATTGACACCTTAACCATTATATTAATTTGTAAGGAATCAATGAACCAATGAAATACGTCTAACAAGGTCATTTCAATTCATAATTTACTATTAACAACCACATAATCCACAATGTAAATGTTTTTGCTGTAAAACTTGAACATACATACTACACAATTCTGCTCCCGATCATATTAGTAATTCAGCGGAAGAAAAGTTACAAAGCTCTTTTCACAAAGTGAATCATACGTGTCACTTTAAACAATGTTTTATAGCCAAGTATAACATTGGACAGAGAGAAATTAAATGTGTACATTTTCGCTATAACAATGCATGACTTACAGAAATCTGGAGGATCTTTAATTCTGTCAAAATGCCAGTAAAGCCTCTTTTTAGAAGCTATACAAAACTAAATGTAAAACATTTTTTCCAGCATCCACTGACACATTACTCAATAATTTCCCTTCTAGTTTACTAACCACCCAGCTTGTAATCAAATAATTTGAAACATTAGCATTGGTCAACTTTTTATATTTGTTTTGAATGCACTAGAATCAGTTCCTCAACCATACTTTCAAAGCTGCTTATATCGCAGTTCATTAAATTAGAATCTTTTTACTGATATTGTGCAATTAATTTGGTGTAATATGGTATAATATAGCCTTATAGCCACCGTAGCGGGCTATACCGGCTATTAAAGGCCCGCTCCAGCGTTAAAGGCCTTTAACAAGGGAGCAGGATTTGAATATAGCCTTATAGCCCGCCGTAGCAGGCTATACCGGCTATTAAAGGCCCGCTCCAGAGTTAAAGGCCTGAGCGGGACTTTAATAGCCGGTATAGTCCAGCTATGAAGGGCTATAAGGCTATTATAACATTCTGCCACTAGAGGGCAGAATGTTCTAACAAATTAAACAAAGGCCTCTCGGAGCCTGAGGGGATTGAAATCCCCTCGGGCTCCGAGAGGCCTTTGATTAAACAACATTGGAATGTTGCTCTGTGGGCCTTTATCGGCCCGTAGAAGCACGGAGCACTCCATTGTCTGCAATGGAGTGCTCCACATTACAATGTTCTAAAAGCCGGTATAGCCCAGCGACGAAGGGCTATAAGAACATTCTGCCACTAGAGGGCAGAATGTTCTAACAAATAAAACAAAGGCCTCTCGGAGCCCGAGGGGGTTTAAATCCCCTCGGACTCCTAGAGGTCTTTGTGAAAACAACTTTGGAATGTTGCTTTGCGGGCCTTTACCGGCCCGTAGAAGCACAGAGCACTCCATTGTTTTCAATAGTGTGCTCCACATTCCAATGTTCTAATATGGGTTATAGTAATGCTTGAGCTAAGCTCAAACCAAATCAGTTGTTTTAAGGTGGTGTCAGAGGAAATATTAAGATCCTTGTATAAAAAACAGATCGGTTTTGTCTTCTAAAGCTGAAAATCTTATGATTCAGCTTTGTCTAGAGGCAAAGGCAAGGGAAAACATTTTAAAACAAACATTACAGAACAATGTGTCGTAAGGACTGTTAATTTTATTGCAGTTACAACACTCCCATATATAATAATTGGAATTAGTTGAGCCAAGGAGAATTATCTATTAGGCTTGTTCAAAGATCCAGAGCAAATTTGTATAGTCAAAGCATTGAGTTTAATTTAGCTCTTAATCCTACAAGATGTAATTTCCATGTAAAGAGGAAAATCAGCTGGAGTTATGGAATAACTGGAACGTGAGTGGGAAAATGTGGAGCCATAACAAATTAAGCACTCACAAATAGTAAAAAACAGCCAGCTGGGCCCGTGACCTTGGCAGAAAATTAATCGGGAAGTGACTTCAACACTGTCCCTATATTTCGTAACGGAAGATCGCAGTAATGGGTAGTGAAAAAATTATTAAAGTTGACAAGTGGAGCAATACTCCAAATTGTAGGTGACGAGAAGCGCAATCTTTATGTCATCTTGTTCAGTTCTAGGATGGCATCTGGCCGAATCAAATAACTAGGAGTCGGGTACAAACTCTATAAGTGGGAAGCCAAAAGTGCCGAAATCTGGCGAGTGCAGTAACACCGCGTACTCCCAGTTCACCGTGTTCCTGTATGGACAGTGTTGAAGTCACTTCCCGGTTAATTTTCTGCCAAGGTCACAGGCCCAGCTGGGTCGGAAGTAGCACCAGCTAAGTGACCTCCTGGTTCTGATACAGCCATATATAGCCCTGAGGATTCGCAAAAGCGATGAAACACGTGTCGGCTGGCTGTCTTACATAATAAAGGACTCCATCGGACTACTCTCCCACTGGAGATTCCTACAATTTTCTGTCGCTTTGTTTCTTTGTACTTTGTTTCACAATTGTTACACAACGTGTTTTTTACTGTTTGTGAGTGCATAGGGTACCTCCGCAGTTTCCTTAGGTTGGTAGTTCTCTCTACTAACTGTTGAGTGGTTTTAAGGGTTCTCCACTCACCCAATTGCGCCACCTCTACACAGCGCGCGCAATACCGGTGCATTCACATTTGGCAGTGCACCCTTTGCATTCTGACATCAAAAGCCTTCCAGAATTTTCCATAACAAATTAAGGAATGATGATAAAAGCTGGCTGAATGGGATCTGTGCTGGGGTGTCGGAGGAAGGGAATTGGGTATTAGATTTAGATATAAAGGGAAATGCATCAAATACAGAATAACAGTGTATATTAAATTACCCTATAGGCATAAGTAAACTAAAAGACTGTGATATGAAAATAGAATTATAATTATAATAGAAAAAATTTGAACTTTGTGTGTGCACAAAACCCCAATAAAGTATGTTTAAAAAAAGATGAAAATTAGCTGCATCGTCAAAAATATATAGATGAGTCATTCCTAACAGTAGTCAAAAGAACTTTAATGCCATTTGCTTTGTTTTGGTAGTACCAATCGAAAAACAAGAATGTTTGTTGATTTTAAATTATAATGAAGACCAAATTATTTATATGATAACTTTTTAATTTATTTATAAGCCTTTGCAAGTCTACAGAGGTTGACCAATCAAGGCTTTGTCATTATCATTATCTCAGTTTTCTTCATTTTTAGAAAATAAGACTTTGCTTCTGTCAGTTTCTCTAGCAGATCAGACATGCACAGAAAGAAGAAGACCAGAGCCAGAATACACCCTTGCTTACCACCATGAGTCGTTACTATTCGTTTGATAGCTAATTATCTGGTCCTACCTCAATTCCAACCAAGTGTCAGTATGATACAATACAATACTACAGAGCTGGATATATGTCCCAATTATGGAGATTCTGTCACAGTTTAACACAGATCACGGAATCTATAACGTTGAGGCCATAAGCCATGAAGATTATTTGCCTCCCCATTTGATCACAGAGTACTCGTAAACTAATGCTGATTAAGATCAAATTAATTAACCTGTAATGAGTTACATTCTATGATTCAGTGATGGCCAACGCATATTAAAAATGATGGAGTGGGAAATGGGGGCGCAGGAGGAGCGCACGGGGTGGTGAGTTGCCAGGGGGTTTAATAATAAAGAAAAAAAACTTACCTAATGCTGCTTCTGCTGCCTTGCACCTCGGTGCTCTTCTGCTTCCTGGTCCCAGCAGCCCCTGGGACAGCATCATAGACTCCCTGTGCAATCCCCGAGCTGCTCTCATTAGCATGAGAGCAGCGCGGGTATAGTCTGAGCGGGCTTGTTTAACGCTTGCTTAGGTATAGGGAGTCTGTGTTGTTTCTCCAATGTGGCTGTACAACACAGCTGGGTTGGAGAAACCTAACTTTGCATGTCTGTTTGGCTGGCCTAAGCTGGCCGGCCAAACAGCCATGCACGTTAGCAGTGCACATCACTCTGGCCTGACCCGGCCCTGCTCCTCCACACACACACACTGCCCCAGCCAGCAGCTGAAAAATAAAACAATAATAAAATATTGTTTTATTTTTCAGCTGCTGGCTCTGAGTCAGTGGGACGACAATCCTCCGCTACTGCGGATTGTGGATTTTGTTAGAGTTATCAATTAATGCCATGAATCTTAAATCATCCCCGTTTACAATATATTTTATACACTGATGTTAGAACGTTAGCCAAACACGATTGCATCAGTTTAAACACATCTGTTTGCAGGCCATTTGGCACTTTGTATAGCAACTAGACTTAGTACTGTCAATTATATTAACTATCAGACTCTACATAACTGAGTGACATTTAAAATTTGGAAGTATCATTATACAAATTAAAAATGTACTCCTCAAAACTGTTGAGTTAATGGGCGGTTCTTCTTTAGGCTTCTGATTGCCAGGGTAGGCACTGGGTATGGAGGATAGGTGCGCTGGGGGTCTGGCGGCTATACGGTGGGGAGGGTCCCTACCCATTCCAGTAATAACTTGGATTACGGATTTGGGTGAGGACATCAAAGTCGGAGTTTGAGCTAAGGTGGGCGGAATCGTTAACTAAGTGAGTGGAGCGGGCTTGTGGTAGGGAATAGTGGGATGATCATATGATGAGATGAGTGTGGTCGCTTCCTGGGGGGAGAGGTTGGGATTAGTTCTTCTGGGTCTGTCTGTTCGTGACTCCATCCAGGGTTCTTGAGTAAGGGCCGAGAGCCGAGTGGTGCCGAGGTCTGGGTGAGGGGTTGTGAGTCATTTCTTTTCGTTTGCGGTGGAATGGGGGAATTTGCGAAGTTTGGGGTTGACAGATGGATTTTTCCTAAGGTGGAAAGGGTTTCCTTCAGGCCATGAATCAGGCAACTGAATTAGCAGAAGTCATCCTATCACATGACCTCGATGTAGCCTTCATCACGGAAACCTGGATGAACACCCTGTCTAACCCCAACATGGATATGCTGGTGCAGACTGGTTTCTCAATCATCCACAAAGACAGACCTGAGCACAGAGGGGGTGGCATAGCAATCATTCACAAAAGCAACCTCTCCATTTCAGAAAATCCCTCACATGTTTATAACTCCTTCGAATGCCTATCGGTCACCATCAAATCGCGAACTAACAGTTCGCTACATTGCCATCTCCTGTACCATCTACCTGGTAACTACAACAAATTTGGAACACAGCTCTCGGACTTGATCACCCAATGCGCTCTCAGCAACGACAACAGCATAATTCTGGGTGACCTCAACTTAAGATGGAATGAAACAAAAAACCTGCTCATCCAATCTCTCAACAGCCTCATGCTTGATAACGGCTTTATCCAACACTGTTCAAAAGAAACACACCACAGAGGAGCGATCCTGGATGCAATCATCTTGGACAAGAAATCAATCACTATTGACTACATCATTCCTGTTGACTGGTCCGATCACCACATTATTCTTTTTCATATCAACCAACTGGCCCTATCCAAACCCCTCACTCTGGTACCACTGAAATGGGCCAGGAACACATCCCGAGTCCCTCGAGACAAACTAGAAGAAGGGTTAAGTATGCTCCTCCCAACCGAAGCGGAGCACCTCTCAACCACTGAACTTAACTCGCTCTACCACTCTAACCTGTCGCTCACCTTGGACCCGCTGGCGCCCCTGAAACTAAAAAAACCCAGAAGCACCCCCTCCAGGTCCTGGTTCACCAATGACATTAATGAGGAAAGAAGACACCTCAGAACCCTAGAAAGAGCGTGGAGGAATAACTCCTCCTCCCTCCATCGTGATCAACTCAAGGCAGCACGCAGAACCTACAACAAGAACATCAAGAACAAAAAGACATATTTCTTATGCTCTGCCCTAGACAACGCAAAAAAACGCCCCAATGAACTTTTTAATATCATTAGGAGCCAAACATCCAAACCGTCGACAACCAACATGGTGGCGTCAAAAACGCTCTGTGACAACTCTGCTAGCTTTTTCAATGAAAAAATAGCCAAAATAGATCTATCACTCAGCACCTACCCCTCCACCCTCACGGCGACCTCAACACAAGCAACAATAAACAACTCCCCAGGGATCTCTCCTACGCTTTGGGCCTCCCTCCGCCCCATCCAAGAAGAAGAGATTATTAAGCTGATAGCCACCCCTAAACCCTCATCCCACTTCCTAGATCAGCTACCCTCGAGCCTGGCGAAAGACCTGAAGCGTACCCTAGCCCCAATCTGGTGCAAGACAATCAACAGTTCACTGAGCACGGGACTCATTCCTGACTGCCTCAAAGTTGGTCAAGTCACTCCGTTACTAAAAAAAAACAGGTCTGGACACTGAGGATATGAACAACTTCAGACCTGTATCAAACCTTCCGCTTTTATCCAAAATTCTGGAAAGATGTGTTCTCCCTCAGTTAACCCAACACCTAGAGAACATCAAACTACTAGACCCACACCAATCAGGATTCAGAAAGGGATGCAGCACCGAGACCGCAATCTCAAATGTCTTAGACGATCTTCACATGTCACTTGATTCTGACCAATGTAGCCTTCTCATCCTACTTGACCTATCGGCCGCGTTCGATACAGTTGACCACACCCTGCTCCTCAAAGTCCTCCAGGAGAGAGCAGGCATTGAAAGGACGGTACTAAAATGGTTCTTCTCCTTCTTTCACAACCGCTCAAAAAGAATAAAAAACAACAACTTTGAGTCTGACCCCCTCCCCGTCAGTAGAGGAGTTCCACAAGGGTCAGTACTCTCTCCACAACTTTTCAACATCTACATGGAACCCCTCACCACACTTCTAAGGAACTCCAACATCCCCTTCCACATCTATGCGGACGATACACAACTCTACCTGGAAACCACCTCGATCGAAGACAACCACAGACTAAATGTCACGCACAAAGAGGTCCAACAGTGGCTCTCAACGAACCACCTCAAACTCAACCAAGAGAAAACAGAAGTTCTCCTCATCTCTAATAGAGACAAAAACCCTCAAATCGAAGAATGGCTCAAAGTCATAGACGCCCTCAATGGGGCCCTTGCGCCAATGGACTCAGTGAAATCCCTAGGGATTACCCTCGACCCCAAGCTGGACATGAAAAAAAACCTCTCAAAAGCCTTAAAAAGCGCGTTCCTAAACCTGAAGCTGCTGTACAGATTAAAACCCTTTCTCCCTCCAAAATATCTTAAACAGGCCACACAGGCATTGGTGCTTTCCAGAATGGACTATGGAATCGCACAATTGACCGGATCAGCAAAATCTCACCTAGGTCCCCTGACCAAGAATGGTCACAGGAACTAAGAAATTTGAGCACATCTCTCCGGCACTTAGGGAACTGAAGTGGCTTCCTATTGATCAATGAGCCAGCTTCCGCACAGCTTGTCTCACACATAAAGCCTTGCACACAGGCAAACCTGAATATCTGGCCGCCAAACTCAAAAGGGTTGGTCAGTTCAGGAACCTCAGAAGCTCCAAAACGCTTTTACTCATCCCACTGAAAACTCGGAAACTCAAAACCGCAAATAAATCCTTTGCGGGTAATGCGCCTAAGATTTGGAACTCCATCCCACCTCACATCAGAATGATCACCTCCTTCCCGAAATTCAAGACACTTCTCAAAGCCCTCTTCCTAGAGCGCTCTCGACCGTAAAGAGTAACCCAGAAAGGACTTGGGGAAGGATTACTATTCCACCTCTTGAATCCCCTCCACCCGGAGATATGTTACGCAACTGTTTACAAACTTCCTTTGAGTTGGTATACTGAAGTTGTTTTTGTTTTCTTCTCTGCTCTCATTTTCCGTTCAGAACTTGTTTGCTCATAATTGTACATGCTGTGAAGCGCTCTGATACCCTCGGGTCCAGCTAGCGCTATACAAAACTTCTATAAATAAATATCTATAATTCGCAATGGCATGCAGCTCTATGTGCCTAAGAGGAAAGATCTTTCATAATCAAGATAGATAGTAATGGCTACTACTGGTGTCTTTTTTTTTTTAGGTTTCTGACATGATGACGTATATGTTTATGGGGACTTCAATATTTGTAACCTTCTCAGTAGGTGTAACACTGACGGAAAAGGCACGGAAGGACTCTCTCAAGACTGAAGCTTCTTAGATTGGTGCTAGGTGTGAGTAGGACAACCTTCAAATTTGTCATATGCAGGTGGAGCCAGTTGTAGTTCATTTTCCATCTCTATTTCTTTATTCAGGCACAGAAGCGGCTCAATTGGTAAGATACTCTGTCCACTCATGTGATAATAATTGTCTACTCATGTGACAACCTCTGGCACCATATAACAGAAAAAATTATTAAGACTAATAAAAAGTATCAGTAAAGGTTTGATAAAGCATTAAGTAGTCATGGTGAGAAGTAAGACTCTTGTGGCACTCCAAAGACAACATGAGCAGCCTGGCCGAGAAACATGCCATGACATACTATGGTAGAGCGGTGGAGTGAGAAGGAGAAATATTTCAAGCAATCTCTTCCACCCTCCCACAAATGAAAGGTCGGCTTGCAGTAGTTAATAGTCAACCATAAACCCACCCTCCCACACCAAGAGATCTAATAAGTCACCCGAAAAAGAGTGCCCCCATCAGTGGGCTCATAAATGATGTCTATTTTTATCGGCAACGCTAACTCAATCCCATGAGATGAGATAAAGTAAAACTGGAGGAGATCTAAGATATTATGCTGGTGAGGGTGGGTATGAATTTGTTTAGCAACTACTATTTCCATGATCATGTGTATCCACCACTTGAACAGTAACTAATTTGGCTCATCCAAACTAAGTTTTGTGATTACATATATCAACAGAATAGAAACGCTACCTTCCGTGATAGAGGCATTTACCAATAATTGTATGCTGAAAGCAAACAGTTCAGGAAAATAGTTAGGTGAGAGCAGCAACAAGCATGCCATAGTGTACTGTATTCAGCAAATCAAACAAATGCCATTTGGAAAATGTTTATTGTAGAAGCATTCGATTTATAGAATATTTTTTGTTGAAACGTTTTAATCAACACTGCAACCATTTTCCTTACAGTATTTTTAGGGGCAATATCTTGTTTGGTACGATTTATTATAGAATTTGAAGCTAATATTTCCCCAACATTATAGTATTGGATAAATTACTATTCTAGTTCCAGGACCAGAACATCTGGGCCACGGTTGTTGTCCCAGATATTGGCACAGTAGTTTTCACCATACCACTGTGTATTATAAAATATTATATTTTAGATATCATTACTGTGATATTATTCATAGTATGACACCAATATTTTTTTTAAATTAGGATTGATCTAATCGCTTTTCAACCAAACTTTTTTTATGGATTTTCTTTTCTGTCAATAGTTTTGTACAACAAAAAAAATCCAATCCTGATAAATCACATGGAAGCACAGAAAGAGGCATTTGAGAAAGCGCCAGACTTGGCAATCACCGAAATGCCTTTCCTTAGAGTAGAAAACTTCATAATTAAAAGTTAGTCATCTTACTGCAGGTGCTCTAGAAAAAGTGCCTCTTTCGAGTCATTCAAGTGAAGAGTGAGCAGGAAAAGCACACAACACTACATTGTGAACACGATTTTACTGGCTGTCCTGCTCTTATTCGGATGGCCATCTGCTCTAGTCTGAGATTTACTTCATCTTTCACCACAGCGCCGATTCAGTTGTTTCACAGCAGTTCTGTTTAGAGGGAAAGCAACTATTAAGAATGTTCAAGGGGCCTGTAAATGATAAAGTATTCTATACATCCTTTCCCACATGGTGAATTGGGTGAGATGTAACTATAAATGTATAAACATCTAAGCTACACCCTCCTTTATCATTAGTAGACCAGGCAAATTTTATTGTGAATTTACAAAGTGTTAAAATGTAATCATAATCTGCATGAAAGTATGTCATGGTAATATACAATCGGGTTAGTACATCAATAAGCAGGCTAAGTGCAGAATTAGCTTTGGGACTATGGCTACGCTGCCTTGAGACAGAATTGCTACGGTTGATGAGGCCAGAAGTGTTTCCTCATTTAGACTGACTGGCAAGATCAAATCTAAAACGGTAGTCCTTCTCGAGAAGAATGTGCCATTTCTGAGGACTAGAATTATCCAATAAACAAAAAACACATCATTGGAGGATTAGGGATATCTACTAGATATGGGGCTGTTAATTAATTAGCAGGTAGGGAGTGTATTGTTCCCTAACAAGGGCCTGGTTACAAGTCTTGCGGTGCAAGGACCTCTAGACAAGTGACCGCACAGCGGTGGTGGTCCAGCCACCGCCTCACTGGCGGTCCGACTGCCCTATTAGGACTTTAGTAGCTAGACTGCCATTGCACCACCACAACCGACAGGGAACTGCGTTCTCTGGCAGTCCTGCGGCGGTCTGAGGGTCACATTATTCTTGGCGGTGCCCTGAGCCCGCCCCTGTACCACCAAGAGTCGTAATTAGGCCCCTAATGTGCTTGATTATATTTTTGGCTCATGAGCTGGATGTAGTTAGGAATTATATTAAATCAAGAGGAGAGAGAAAGAAGTGATTGTAATCAATTAAGCTTCCTTGCAGTAATACAAAATATCAAAAGGGAATGGATCACTTGACCTTAGTAACCACGGGTTGCAAAGTCTTTGTCGATAATCAATGAAAAACCCCCATTCATGTACCATGAGGTGGTATATCTTGGTTCTCCGCCCTGTTATGAACGTGACAGCATTATCATTGGGTTTCTTTTTTGCCGTATGCTTTCCTCCATCCGGAGGCGAACCACAGGTAATTACAGTAGTGATCAACAGAAAAAACAGAGGTGAATGTCCTCAGGTGAAGTGAATTATAACTGGGGATATAAAACCTCGTATTGCCTAGATTATATCTTTATTAAGTCTAAGATCGAGGTAACTAAAAAACAGTGTTGTGCGTGGGAAGACACATTATAAGTCTAACGCACTAGGGTGTCCAAAAAAGGTGGACATGTTTCAGCCCTTTGGCTTACCCTGACGGGTCTGGGGGGGGGGGGGGGGCTTTCTTCAGGACCTAAGAAGAGAAAGGGAGGCTGTGAATTGCCGCAGTCTCGGTAAATCAAGATGTAGTTCACTTGATTCGTATGAGGTCAGTTAGTACCTTGCCAGAAAGTAACTCCCTTTTCAGGTTTTAGGGGATGGCAGAATATGCCCCATACAGGCCCAAAAGCACGCAAGGGAGGTACAACTTCTAATATGCCTATTGCCTGCAGATGGCTTGTAGGTTTTATCATGAGGAGACACCGACCAAAGGTCAGTGAGTTCTCAAGTTTCCAACTGCACTGGATAGCCCAGCTCATAATGAAAGTATATAGCCAGGTTTAAGGACGAATTAATTAATTAAAACAAGCATCAAAACTAAGCAAAATCTGAAAATCATCTCGCCTGATAGTAAACAAACTTCACTACCCACGGTGCAAGATAAAATCATGGTGTCCTTTTACAGCCCCACTTCTTTCTACTCAACTGCAAGGAAGAAAGTGAGAGGAGGGGCAATTGCAGCTGATATATTCTCTCTAGTAATTGTGCCTGGTGCTGTATTTTTTATCATTATTTTCTTTCCTTCAGCAATAATTTGAACGAACACATACAATGATGTCGCTTCCTCTTGGCAACGTGTGCACGCACAGCCCCCTGATGGTGTGTATCACAGCTGGATATCTTAAACGTTTCCATTACCAACATGGGTGCTATTGTTCGTAGCTAGGCAGATGGTTTCTCTAACAACGTGAGCAGTACACATGTCGTGCCTCTCTGGCTAAAAACGTACAAACCGAAGGAGGACAAAACATCACAAGGAGCCATGACATCACCACGTTCAAAACCTTTAAAAGTAAAAAAGAAAAAGTCAAGAGGAAAACATTCTCCAGCTGTGCACCAAGAAGCTGGGACACGCCACCTCTTCTACTATTCTGAAAAATGCTAAAGAGCCACCTCTTCAAGTAGTGCCTCAATGAACCAATGAAAAAAAGACCATCTGTTGCAACTAAAGCCCCAATCTCCTCATTTCCCCACTGTGATCACAACCATAAATTGTTCTGTATGCCCTCTATGACATTAGTGTGGGGCTTTCAGGTGTTTTCCCTCTATATTAGTCCCATAAAAATCATAAAACATGCGCTCATATAATTGATATATATTAAGAAAACCCAACAAGGAGTTAAATTAAAATATATCACTTGGCAAGGTAGAGGAAGCAGTCCTTTTACACTCAACCAAGGTATATCTAGCTATCTCTTCTGTAGGAGATTGCATTTTATTTTTTCTGGTGTGTTTTCTGGTGGTGGAGATAGAATATTTTATGCTATTAATTATGCCTAAATGGGGAACCAACTAAGATTTTTCAAAGGAACATGAATGTGAACTTTTGACTTCAGACTATCATCAAGAATCAGCCCCACTACAGCCAGTGCTTAATTTGAGCTTGAGGTTACAGGCGGTGTTCCACTGGTACTCATTTCTTGGGACCCGCACTTAGGTTTCCTCATCAGACTGACCAAAAGCAAGAAAAACATACATGAGGTTAAAAAAAGAGGAAGATAAAGACTAATTACTGTGACAAAGGGAGAAAGCAGGGATGAAAAGGAAGCCACAAAAGTGAGAGAAAAATGGCAGGGACTGTCTTGCGGTGGACTAAAGAGGCATGAGGTGGAAGCAAGATTACGCTGCCTTGGTATCAGGCACGCTGGCACTGGCAACAACCTGTTCGGCCTACGGATTGATCTATGTTACACAGCATTACAAGAGTCAATGAAAGGCAAGTACAAATGTTACTTACCTATAAACAGGTGGTTCTCCAGTATTGGTGTCTTTCATAGATTCACATGCTTGAATATTCCCCGTCGTCGAAGTGGGAGTCCCAAGGTAAATAAAACAGCAATAACATACTAATAACATATGTATGTAAATCCATAACACATAAAATATATACTAGAAAAATATAGTAAATACTCAAAAACAATTCCTACATAGGAATACATGGTAGAGAGAGAAAACACTTGTAACATATTCCTGTCATTATGTTAGTCCAAACTAGGGCCAATCAGGCACCAGCACCTTTCCAGAACCTTCTCCTCAGAGCTCAGACCCTCAGATTTTCATAGCACAAGAGTGAAAAACGAGTCGATGAGGAGAAGCGAGCCTCTGAGGGGAGGTGGGTGGGTCACATGTGAATCTATGAAAGACACCAATACTGGAGAACCACCTGTTTACAGATAAGTAACAATTGTTCTTCTCCAATATTAGGGTGTCTTTCATAGATTCACATGCTTGAATAGAATAGAGAGCAGTAACAGCCGAAGAGGCCTGGATTGCTATGCAACAGCATGGAGAAAATCAATGACACACTAATACAGTCATGCAAGTACTGATAGCAATCATATAAAACCATAATTGAGGAGGGAAGACAGAGGTTCACCTTAGTTAAAAAGATGACAAAGTACTGCCTGTCCAACTGCTGTATACGCCTCGTTGATGGTATCCAGGCAGTAGTGTTCGTGAACGTGTGGCTGTTGGACCACGTGGCTGCTCGGCAGATCTGATGAAGCGGCACACCAGCAAACAGGGCGGTAGAGGATGACATCGCCCTGGTGGAATGAGCCCTCACTGAAGATTGTAGAGGCTTGCCGGCTTGCTGATGGCAGAAGATAATGGCTTAAGAAATCCAACGTGCAATCCCTTTACGCATGCGTCCATAGGCAATGAACAGTTGATGGGACCTGCGAAAAGGGGCTGTCCTGTTGATGTAAAATTTAAGGCATCTTTTGATGTCCAAAGAGTGCAATCATTGCTCTGCCGGAGATTGAGGATCGGCAAAGAAAGTCTTTCAGAAAACAGGTTCATTTAGATGGAAATCCGTAGGCACCTTTGGCAAAAAAGTTGGGTTGGTGCGAAGCACCACACAGTCAGATTTGAATTGGAGAAAAGGAGGTTTAATAGTGAAAGCGTGAAGATCACTCACGCGACGAGATGATGTTAGAGCAAGGAAAAGGGCTACCTTCCAGGTTAGAAACTTTAAGTCCGCCCTATGGAGAGGCTCGAATGGCGCCTTCATTAGTTGGGCCAAGATGACATTGAGATGCCAAGTGGGAGGAGGATGCCGAAGAGGTGGGAACTTTAGGAACAGTCCTTTGAAAAACTGATGAATAACTCTGGAAGAGTAGAGAGAGGAGGAGCCATCCTGCCGGAAACGAGAGATTGCCGCCAAGAAAAATCTCAAAGTAGCATGGGAAAGCCCTGATTGAGCCAAGTGCAAAAAGAACGGAAGTAGCTGCTCCGGGGTGGAATGGATAGGATGGATATTAGTAGCTGCGCACCAATGAAAGAACCTCTTCCATTTGAGCTTGTAAGTCTTAACCCCTTCGCTGCTGAGCTCGTCATCAGCCACGGTGGTCGTGTGCGGATGACGAGCTGAGCTCGTCATCTAACGCGGCTTTTGGAAAAAAGCCGCACAGCGCAAAAATAACCCCCGCACGCATGTGGTTAATGGTAGACGGAGCTCTGGCCTGAGCGAGAATGTCTCCGCATTCCGGCGAGATATTTAAATGCGCAAATTCAAGGTGCTCAGGTTCCAGGCCGACAATTATAGAGAGGAGGGGTTCGGATGGCAAATTTGACCCTTGTCCATCGTGAGGAGGTCCGTTTGAGGAAGGAAGAGCATGGGCTCGCACTGGGACAGAAGGAGCAACTCTGAGAACCACGCCTGTCGGGGCCACCTGGGGGTGATCAGGAGAATGTGGCACGGCTGCCTCCGCATCTTCCACAGCACACGAGGCACCAGCGGAATCAGAGGAAAAGCGTAGGCGAATAGATCGCACCAATTCATCAAAAGGGCATTCCCGCACGACCCGTGGTGGGGATGCCAACTTGCGTAAGATGGGCATTTCCGGTTCTCCGGAGTTGCAAAGAGATCCAGAGACGGACGCCCCACCGTTGAAAAACGAGGTCGAGAGTTGGTTGATGCAACTCCCACTTGTGGGTCAACGACGTGGATCTGCTGAGGGAATCCGCTAGGATGTTGGAGACGCCCGGCAGACGCACCGCCGTCAGGGTAACTTGATGACGGTGAGGAAATATAAATTTTATGGTCAAGTAATGTTCCCTAACGTGTACCCCACCGTCTCCATGTACCAGCTCAAAGTGCATGTAACTTCCCTCCTGTGCTAGCTATGAAGACGCAAATACATTTGCGTCCAACGTTAACATGTCCTCTTTCAGACCCACCCTGAATGGGTTGAATATTCCGTTCCTAAGTATGCTATGCCAATGTCTTTTTGTGGTGTACTTTACACGTTTTTCAGCTCTGGCGAAGTAGGCCCTGAATTCTGCCATCAAGCCTTTTTCCTGCCTTCTAACTCTGAACGCCTCAGCCTGGGCTGTCTCTGTACCCGTGACCTCTGCCTTACTCCCTGTGCGGCTAACGGCGCTTAGCTCAGCCTGCTGCCTGCCAAGACTGAATTCAACCTTCGAATTATCTGTTCCGCTCCTCGAAAATGCATTCCTGCCTACTAGTTTAAGTAAACATTCCCCCAGCTGCAGAGCAAAGGGCCCGGCCTCACTGTCTCCGTGCAAGTAATTCATAGCCTCTGTTACCATGGTAGGCCCATGCCCCTCGCATCTCATGCAGACACTTAGGCGCTTATACACGCACTCGCAGTCAGTATAGAATAGCTTATGCCCCAGAGACCTTTTCCTTCTAGATAATATGGTTCCCAAACATCAGATATCAGATATGATAGAGGTACGAGTTGATCTGACATGCCAGACTTCTGTCTCTTTTCGCCAGTGTAAATGTCAAGTCCCCTGCACCCTCCGGTTTCACGTCAATCACACGTCATGCAGCTGCGCGCGCATCCAGGCCTCAGATTTCTGCTGACATTACAAGATTCTGCTTTGTTGCCACCCACTTGTGACACCTACCTGTGACGTTTCTAGCACACACCTCTATGTTCACGCCTTCTAATTACGTATCACTACCACGTGTGTGTCTTATCTTGTTTCTCTCAGCTGTTACGCCTACTGTATTGGTTTCTATTATCTGATTTAAGTATATAAGCTATGTATTGTCAATAAAATATTGCTCTATCCCTTCCTACACCCCAGTGGTGGTAGGAATATGATATCCGGTCTGGTACCATTCCTTTTTAAGGAATAAAACCCCTAAGAACTCTAACACCACGGACTCTGCCTCTTTCTTTCCGATTGAGTTATTATTGATTAAGTACTTACCTGCATAGAAATTAGGACGGTAAATCAAATATTTACCACATTATTTTGGCGCCCGAATAGGGACCCCTCCCCCACCCCACGCGCCGGTTGGTGCGTTGCAAGCTCTGTCCCCTGCCATCAGTTAGACGGAACTACGCGTACTGGCAGGATTTCCTGTATCTCCCCCTGGCCCACGGAGGTGACGAAGACTGCAATCAGCACCCAGACGAGGCGGTGAGGAGTGCGGAGGATCCCGACCAAAGCCTAGCCGAAAGAAGCAAGGTCCGAGGTGTCAAGAGGCCCACCAGTTTCCGAAGTATCCACGTGTCGAGTCGAGTCCAGTCGAGTTTTCCGAGGCCTTCCGATTCCGTGCTTCCCGGTGAGTACCATTGCTGGGACGTATCTAGACGGGTGCATTATTATGTATCCGGTAAAGACGAGTTTGGGTACACAAACACGGTCTGCACTGTTTTAGACAGTGTATCTGTACTGTTTAGCAGTATATCCGATATTCCAGTTCTTGCACTGTTCTTAGCAGTGTATCTGTGCTGTTTAGCAGTACATCCAGTATAGGGGGTAGTCATATACGTCTCAAATGTCTTTCATGTGATTAATGTCGTGGTATGAGTGACTGTTTTTAATGTGCATTATTGTGTTCTTGTGTAACTAGCTGTGTTCAGAGTCAAGTAGCAAGGATTGAGCATTCAGTACTAAGTAAACAAGATGCCGTTTTTCAATAAGTTAAAGCAGATAGGAACTAGGAAAGGGATACTAGAGGAAGAAATTCCTATCCCCCCTAGGGACACTCCAGGAAATTTCATGTATCATAAGCATGGCTTAGATGCCATATTGTATCTAGATTTATGGGCCGATTATACTAAGCATCTAGACGAGAGACACAGATGGCCTGTTACCGGAACATGGGATGCCGAGTGCATCATGAAGGTAGAAGAAGCTCTATGGAAAAAGAAAGCCAGACAATCTCAGAAAGACGCCATAGAATTTTGGCGTAAAGAATCACACAAGCGTGCTGAAAAAGCACTCCGTAGAGAAGACAGACACAGAGAAGAGTCAGATAAAGCCCGAGAGAACGAATTAGTTACTGAAGGAATCCGAGTAAAATCAGAACAAGTAGACCGCGCACGAAACAATCTTGTAAATGGCATGTATCTTGTGGCCGAGGGTTCGCCTGAAGCCACTTCAGAAATACCGAAAGATCTGCCACCACCATTGGTTCCAACTAAAGTAAATCACAGGACTACTAAGGACATATTTCTGAATTCCTATCTAAACGATGTAGCACCCGCTTACACCAATCCACGTGCCCACGTCCCGCCTACTGACGGTGACGGAGATGGCAACCCGCTTCCAGACCATATCCCGCCATTACCGCAACAAGGTTCCCCCGTCCGACAGCCTGTCGTTCCTCCACCTCCACCACTTCCCGCACCTAAAATTAATATACCAAATCCGTTTTTGCCTGATCCTATTAAGAGACAAGTTCAAGTACACATACAGACTCCACAGAGGGATAATGCCCAAGCCTCCGCCTCAGGAGGTGCAACCGGGGGTTACCAGACCCCGCCAGCAACACACAGATTACACCTTAGGGACATGCAGAAGCACCCTATACTCCAGTCACCCCGTCTCGACATACTCAAAGAACAACTTCCAGTTTGCAGATACGATCCAGTACCCGGCAAAGACGATAGAATGTTAATAGCATCATTACGCTTGCGACAAGCTACAGATTACCTAGTGTTATTCTCAGGGATGACTGATCACCTAGATAGAATATATCATTTTGTCTAGACTGGGGAAAATCCCGATAGTATTAAGGAGGCCCTGGCACATCAGAAAGTTGACACTCAAGCTTATATACTACGTTTTTTCATAAATTGCTTAATAAGAGAACGAGACAGGCCTGAGACAGACCAGGATGAAATGGAAGCACTAAACAAGTGGGGTCAAAATATATCCGAAGGAAAACATGATAAAGTGAATTGTATAGCTAGTATGTACAAGAGAATAAGAAAAACAGTAATAGAAATACACGAAAAAGAAAAAGAAAATGCCTCCTCCGAGGAGGAGGAAGGACCTGAAGAACAAGAAACGACTACAGATACGATAGCGTATGTAGGTAAGGGAACTTACCTTAGGAAAGGCATTCGTCCAGAAAGCAAGAGAGTTTTTCTCTCTGGCATATCAAAACCGAATTCTCCTGAACATCAGTTCCAAGACACTGATAAAATGCTTCGAGAACGAATGGGGTACCATGTACTCAATTCTATGGATGAACAAGAACTAGCCCGGTCAGCAGTACTATGGGCTGACAATCCTAACATATACAATGATGACACAGTAGCGCAGACATTTCTGAACCTATCCCCAGACGAGCAGAAATTAGCAGGTACATATATGATTCAGCACGTCCTCAGGTTATACAGAAATCAACATTCTGATCCAGGTCCCTTACACGATATATTAGAAGCACTACTCATGGATAGATGGAGAGGCCTAAGTACCAAGTTAATACAAATAATTCTAGAACAACGGCACAGATATAACACTTTCTTAAGCTCACAATATGTTCCCGCTCCGCCCTCAGAAAGAAAAATGTATCATATGGAGCGTCTTGAAAGACAGAACCCTTTACGAGAAGTACATCCAGTTATGGGTACCGATAATACTTTGAAACGTGTGTATGTACACACACCTCTGACCAAGTTAGAACTATTGGAAATGAAAAAACTAGTACCCTGTCACGATAAAGACCCTGCAGGTTTTCATAGAGAACTTAAAGACATGTTACTCATGGGAGATTACACATATACAGATATCATGAAAATGTTAAAGGTATTGTTGCCCACCGGCATCTACGAGAAACTCAAGGAAAGAGAATGGGAGGTGGGAGACAAAAAGATTATATGGACAGAAATAGAAGACGAGGAGAAACTTCGTACCCCAGGGCTAGGCCTTGGGGAGAAAACTAAAGCATTACCAGGTTTGATAGTACAGGTTCTGCCAAGATTACTGACAACTAGAAAGGAAGACTGGGACGCAATTTCGGCCTGTAAACAGAAACACGATGAAGATACTAGTGACTTCTATTCAAGATTCGAGAAATGTTTCATTATTAATAGTGGCCTTAAACCAAGTAGCGAGTCGTACCCGCATCTTTTTGTATCAAAGTTAGTCGAGAATTCCCTGACAGCAGTTAAGAACCGCGTATATAAGGTTGAGAGTACATGGCAAGCAAATACGCCATCTCAGATGCTACAGATGTTACAGTACCATCAGAACAGAATCAGAGAAGAACAGGATCATGAACAGAGACGCATGAAAGACACGAAAATGAAAATGTTAGTGGCCCAGTCGGTTCCAGCCGACGGCCAGAGAAAGGGTACGGCCCAGACAGGAAATGCCGCAGCTCCCGTTAAAGGGACATGCAACTATTGCAAGCAGCCAGGTCACTACGTACATGAATGCCCAGTCCTGAAACATAATATATCAACAGGCAAAACTAAAGAAAGACCGCGTCCGCCTAGACAAGACCAGGTCCAGCAACCGACTTCACAGAATATACAGCCCCTGCAGAATACACAGCCTATGCATGTTTCACCACATACAGCACAGACAGTAGCGGTACCACAGTCACAGCCACAGCCCATTGCCGCGACTCAGCAAGTTTCACAACAGATGTACCAGTATGCCCAATCTGATTACCCCGATTATCCACGATACACATGAAACAGCCTAGAGAGGGAGGGTGGCTTGCCTCTTATTGAGATTCCTGTAGATCAAGAGGGTCCTTATGTACACAGTCAAGTATTGGGAAAAGACAGAAAGTTTTTAATTGACACAGGGGCAAGCCGCACAACAATAAGCCATGATGAAGTCCCAGGGGCACCCCTCTCAGGCTCACAGAATGTTTCCCTTGGTTTTTCAGGACAACCTATTGTAAATGAGGTATCGAAACCCGTCCCCCTGGCTGTGGGTCCATTATCACGTGTTACAGACTTGTTACTTACGAAATCATGTCCAGAGAACTTGTTAGGAATAAAGACACTGAAGGCTCTAGGAGCAGTGATATGTTGTTCTCCGGAAGGAGTTAGACTTTTCTTGCGTGACTTTAAGGGTCACTATGTATTACGAGAGTTTGATGTGAGATTGAAAAATGTACCGGATCACTTGTGGGCACAAGGCCCAACCGATGTAGGCTGCATGCACATTACACCATACCGTGTTACACTGAAGCCAGGTGTTGTTTTACCCCGAATCAGACAATACAAGTTACCACCCGATGCTGTAGTGGCTTTACTGGAAATCATTGAAGAGCTCATTGCCCAAGGAGTGGTCGTAGAGACCGACTCCAATATCTGTAATTCCCCTATCATTCCGATTCTTAAACGTACTGATCCCAATGCACCGCCAGTATATCGGCTGGTGATTGATTCACGAGAACTGAATAAATGTATAGTTCCACAGTACCCTGTGGTTCCCGACATCTCTTCCCTATTGACTGCTATTGATTCAGAAGCAACGTTCTTTACTGTAATTGACCTCAAGAACGCCTTCTTCAGTGTGCCCATTGATCCAGAGAGCCAATACCTCTTCGGATTCAGTTTAAATGGACGAAGTTTCAAATTTTCACGCGCACCTCAAGGATTCACAGAAAGCCCCAGCATCTATAGTCAAGCACTGAAAAGACAACTTGATAGTATTCAAATGCCAGTTAACACCGCTTTACTGCAATACGTCGATGATCTGCTGATCACCGCACGAAGTGAGCCCGAATGTGAACAAGCATCACTGACAGTTTTACATTTTCTGGCCGACAAGGGACACAAGGTGTCTCCTTCGAAGCTACAATTCTGTGTTCAGCAAGTTGTGTACTTGGGTCACTTGCTGTCCAAAGTGGGGAGACAGCTCACTCCTGACCGTATCCAGTTGATTGTAAATATGCCACAACCCCAGACACAAAAGGAAGGGCGGGCCTTTATAGGCCTCACCTCGTACTGCAGACAATGGATTCCTCAGTATGCATTTCTAGCTAAACCACTCATTCAGTTGACAACACAGGAGGCAGCGACTTCGACTGCCCTTCCTTGGACTCAGGAACATACACAGGCCTTTGAGGAATTAAAGAAAGCTTTATGCCAAGCACCAGTTTTAGCGACACCATGTTACAGCAAACCTTTTACACTTTTTGTTACAGAACGTGATGGTACAGCGTTGTCTGTCCTCACTCAAGATCAAGCAGGATCACATAAGCCTTGCGCTTATTTTTCAAGTACATTGGATTCAGTAGCCCAGGCACTCCCTGTGTGCTTAAAGTCAGTAGCAGCAACGGCCCTAGCAATCAGACAGAGCGACTCAATTGTTTTAGGACATCCATTAACAGTTCAAGTTCCACATTCTGTAGAGGTTCTTTTAAACAGAACTCAGACTCAACACTTGACTATAGCACGACTGACAGGTTATGAATTGACGCTATTCCAGCCACACATAGAAATCAGACGCTGCAGCATTCTAAATCCAGCAACATTGTTACCTTCGATTATGACAGATCCAGCCCCGCATGATTGTATAGAGATCATTAATGCAGTAACAAAACCCCGACGAGACTTAACAGATGTTCCATTGACAAATCCAGACCTGACACTTTACGTGGATGGTTCATGTATGAGAACAAGTACAGGAGAACTAGTGGCCGCGTATGCAGTGACCACTGAAACTGAAGTTAAAGAAACATATCGTATTGATACACTGTCCGCTCAAGCGGCAGAGCTCATTGCTCTGACCCGAGCCTGTATACTAGCCAAGAACAGAAATGTTAACATATACACTGATTCCCGTTATGCTTTCGGAGTCGTACACGACTTCGGAGTGTTATGGCAAGAACGAGGTTTTTTGACCTCTCACGGTGCCAAGATCCAACACGGTCCCCTCATTCAAGCACTGTTAGAAGCAATACATCTGCCTTCAGGCATATCCATCATGAAGTGTAAAGCACATACTAAAGTTACAGATTCTGTTTCCCAGGGTAACGGCCTGGCAGACCAAACAGCAAAACATACAGCATTGACTCACACCCAGACAACTGACGTGACAAAGACAATAGTACCGACACATTGTATGACAGTTAGGGATCCCACACTAGATGTAATCGATATTCAGACACATGCTACTCCAGATGAAATAAAGAAATGGACTGAACTAGGAGGGATCCAGACAGATCAAGGTTGGATGACGAAAGGAAAATCTACATGGTTTCTCCCCGACTCTATGGTTCAAGTCATAATAAATACAGCACATAGTCCAGCACATCTAGGAGAGAAAGCGATGTTAGACAGTTTACAGAATCTCTGGTACAATAAACACTTACGAGCAGCAGCAAAACAGAAAGTGCGTACTTGCATGATCTGTTGTCAGTTCAATCCAGGTAAAAGCGTCCCTGTAGAGCAAGGTGGATTTCATCCTCCCGATCACCCTTTTGAAGTCCTCCAGATGGATTATATCCAGATGGACCGTTGTCGAGGATTCAAATATGTCCTCGTAATTGTTTGTGCACTTTCCCGTTGGACCGAAGCATATCCAGTCCCAGATTACACTGCTCCGACCACTGCCAGACAGCTGGTTCGAGAATTCTTCCCACGATACGGCTTGCCTCGTTTCGTATACTCAGATAACGGACAGCCATTCTCATCCGAGCTCATGAAACAGGTTTCCCTGTTGCTAGGATATCAGTGGAAATTCCATTGTGTCCGACATCCCGAAGCCGCTGGCCTTGTAGAAAGGCATAACCAGACACTGAAAACACGCCTTGCTAAAGTTTGTAAAGAGAAAGGGGTCGACTGGATAGTCGCCCTGCCAGTTGCATTATTCTATATGAGAATGGTCGCCCATTCGAGATCAGGACTATCCCCGTATGAAGTGGTCTTTGGCAGACCACCGAATATGTGGGGGACGCCCATGCCTAAGAAAATAACCGATGTTGGTTGTAATATGCTGACAGATTACCTTGCCTCCTTGATGTCTGCACTCCAATCATGTCATTCACAGGTTGCCGCAGCCTTTCCTGACAACACTGATGTAAAGTCACATGATGTCCGTCCAGGAGATACAGTGCTAATTAGGAACTTCGACAGGAAAAGTCCGCTGGAGCCCCGCTGGAAAGAGCCGAAGATCGTCCTTCTTACCACGAGGACCGCCATCAAAGTGGAAGGCCGAAAGGGGTGGATCCACACGAGTCATATTAAAAAATGTAATGAACTGTTGCCAGAAACTGACTCGTCCACCCCCTCCAAAGACTGTATCGAACCTAGTGACTTTAAAGTTACCAAACAAGAGAAAACTCCCCAAGAGGAGTATCGAATAAAACTCCGATCTAGCAAGTCAGACAGTTTAATTGTTTAAGTCCTCCCCTAGGTGAATCGGTTAAATAGTTTCTGACATGTATCCCCTAGATCGAGATAGAGAGAGAGAGAGACAACTCAAGAAACGTACATATTGTAAATCACTGCGCAGTCACTGTATAGTGACATTATTGATTATGTTTTTTCTAAGTCTTCTGATTATTGTTGCCAGTATATTGCTTCCCATATATTACCCTATCTTCAAGCGTGAACAATCTGCTTACAATGTCACTGCCGAACATTCTTTTAGTGAATTACCTCCCCACGAACTATCTTACAGACTCGCGCTGCGCAACAATACATACATTAGTATGTTACATCACTCCCATCAGACTAACAATGCTACAAACTGCTGGATATGTGGCCGACTCCCTCCCTACCAGAAATACAAGGGAGTTCTGCCCTTCTTTCCGTACCCGTTCACTCACAATGGCTCCTGTGGTGCATGGTTTAGAATAATTAATTCCTTAGATCCTGATGTCGCTGTTTTCAAAGGGAACTGGGTTTGGGGAAACTTGAACTTAGTTCTGCTTAATGCCTGTTACCCTGACAAGAAGGGACTTCCCATTAGAATAGGAACTGATCTAGAAAATGAAGTTTATGGATTAGGTAATTATACAATTAACCTTATGATTCTTACTGTCGAATCCGAAGCTGCACCAGTTCTCCCTGCTATGTCAGTATTACCAGTCACTGGTGATTTATGTGTCAGAAAGAAGGGTTCAGTACACTTAGGTCATAGTAAATGTACTACTGTGGTCGAATTCAGTGATCAAGGCAAGTCTTCCTTTAGAGCTACCCGTCATTCCTACTTTGTTTGTGGCCATACCGCATACATACGCTTACCTCCAGATTGGGATGGTACCTGTTACATTGCATTCCTTCTGCCACCTGTTTTTCTAGCCCCTCCTGATTATCACAGAAATACAAATCTAGTAAAGAATAGACTCCGAAGAGATCTCCCGATTGTCGACTATACTGAAACGGCATGGGAGCAATACACAGATTTCAATAAAGGATTCTTTTTCTTCACAGGCCCCGTCCAAAATAGTAAACTAATACGCAGATTAACTAGAACACTTGAAGCAGTAGTGAATGAAACTGCCTCCGCTCTAGGCAACTTAACAGAGGAGCAGTCCGCCATGCGGGTTGTTGTTCTTCAGAATCGTCTTGTTATTGACGTCATCTTGGCAGATAGAGGCGGAGCTTGTAAGGTCATCGGGTCAAGTTGCTGTGTTTTCATTCCAGAAAACGCGCCAACGGTATACCAAGCTATTACACGTCTTCATAAAATTGCAAGTTTGATACATCAGAATCCAGGCACCTGGACTTGGTCCGGTTGGTTCTGGACAACGTTGACCGCTTGGGGATGGAAGATCCTATCCTTCCTAGGCATTGCCCTTGTCATAGTATTCAGTTGCTGCCTGTGCCTACAGTGTGGGCCAGCGATATGTGGACTGTGTGCCACATCGTGCATTGAACATTCCAGTTTTCTCTCAAAACGTGAAAGGAAGAAAGAAGAGCAAATGATGTTACAAGAACAGACTGATCGATTCATGAGGATCGATATATCATGAAGGGTCCGTAGGGAACAAGGAGGTAATGAGGAAATATAAATTTTATGGTCAAGTAATGTTCCCTAACGTGTACCCCACCGTCTCCATGTACCAGCTCAAAGTGCATGTAACTTCCCTCCTGTGCTAGCTATGAAGACGCAAATACATTTGCGTCCAACGTTAACATGTCCTCTTTCAGACCCACCCTGAATGGGTTGAATATTCCGTTCCTAAGTATGCTATGCCAACGTCTTTTTGTGGTGTACTTTACACGTTTTTCAGCTCTGGCGAAGTAGGCCCTGAATTCTGCCATCAAGCCTTTTTCCTGCCTTCTAACTCTGAACGCCTCAGCCTGGGCTGTCTCTGTACCCGTGACCTCTGCCTTACTCCCTGTGCGGCTAACGGCGCTTAGCTCAGCCTGCTGCCTGCCAAGACTGAATTCAACCTTCGAATTATCTGTTCCGCTCCTCGAAAATGCATTCCTGCCTACTAGTTTAAGTATCCTTGAAAGTGGAGGGATGCACACCAGTTTTAACCAACATGTCTGTTATCGTCAATTTAATCTCCCTTCGGTTTGAATTGCGTGCAGATCAGATTGTGGGGCATGCCCTGCTGCCACCCGTTAAGAAACATGTGAGAAGAGGGACTTTTTACAGCCCCTTAAGCCAAATGCACAGCTTTGTGCCGCTATTTAGCGTGCACTTAAGATACATTCTTCTTTATCAATCCTTAAATTTTATAAACCATTTTTATCCATCTTTAAGTTCCTTTTTTAACCATTTAGTTCATTGTTAATCCTCATTCCACCAATCGGGTTCAGGTACCAATTTTCAGTTTTCTGACATTCAAACTGAGCCAATCCAGGCTTCTTTGAAAGAATGCGATAGATGCAAGAAGTCCTTCGCAAGTAGTCGTTTATTGTGCAGTTAAAAACCCAATGCATTTCGGGCCTCCATGTGCCCTTCTTCGGGGGTCACTACAAATTAATCACAATACAAAACACATTATTAGCACTTTTTATCTGAAAAACGCCACCTCACAACGTCATTTCATCGTTAAGTTTAAATTACAGTAGTCCTAACGTGCCTCTCTGATGCTATGCGTTCGTGTGTCAACCACTATAGTACTTTGGTCATCAAGCACCTAATCTGCTATATGCAGGGTGTAAATCCAAGCGTCCCACATCATTCGTTCTCATATAAATAATGCCAGTTGTTTACCCTCCCATCCAGCGTGAACATAATCCGTCCCTGTTCTCCCTCTTTTTTGAGAGTGTTTTCTTCAGTAATCAAACGTTACGCGCTGCTTTAGGTTACAGATTGAGCTGTTTAAACCGCGCCGTGCTCGCTGTCAATATTGTTCTAAGAAACAAAAGACATTCCTTCCTTTTTAAGTTTTTTGCACATCGCTATACAAACGTGTCCTCCTTCTATGCTTTCGCTTACCTAATGCAACGATCTACTAGCGTCTAGCGTTTAACTGCACAATAAACGACTACTTGCGAAGGACTTCTTGCATCTATCGCATTCTTTCAAAGAAGCCTGGATTGGCTCAGTTTGGATGTCAGAAAACTGAAAATTGGTACCTGAACCCGATTGGTGGAATGAGGATTAACAATGAACTAAATGGTTAAAAAAGGAACTTAAAGATGGATAAAAATGGTTTATAAAATTTAAGGATTGATAAAGAAGAATGTATCTTAAGTGCACGCTAAATAGCGGCACAAAGCTGTGCATTTGGCTTAAGGGGCTGTAAAAAGTCCCTCTTCTCACATGTTTCTTAACGGGTGGCAGAAGGGCATGCCTCACAATCTGATCTGCACGCAATTCAAACCGAAGGGAGATTAAATTGACGATAACAGACATGTTGGTTAAAACTGGTGTGCATCCCTCCACTTTCAAGGATCTTCGTAACTTTAGCCCTACTCAGGGATTGCACCCGCATACAAGAATGAAAAAATGGAGAGAAAGCAGACTGTTCTATGATTCACACAATCGGAGCAAACATCGAAGTCCCCCGCAAGATTACAAATGACACTCATCTATTTAGCATGGTTTTAGATCAGAATAGACATGTAATAGTGATTTTTAAATATTGAATGTACACGAACGATGTCGACTTCTCGAATGATGCATGTTGGGAGATGTGGTCTACTTAGAGACTAAGGTTATGACACATCAGAAAGTGGTTAGACTACGGGCGAATCGGGAGGGAGATTACCAGGGAGGAGGTTTCTTAAATAACACGTGGGTGGTAATTGTTCCGTTACACAAGCCTGAAGAATCAGGATGAGGACGCTAGACGCTAGTAGATCGTTGCATTAGGTAAGCGAAAGCATAGAAGGAGGACACGTTTGTATAGCGATGTGCAAAAAACTTAAAAAGGAAGGAATGTCTTTTGTTTCTTAGAACAATATTGACAGCGAGCACGGCGCGGTTTAAACAGCTCAATCTGTAACCTAAAGCAGCGCGTAACGTTTGATTACTGAAGAAAACACTCTCAAAAAAGAGGGAGAACAGGGACGGATTATGTTCACGCTGGATGGGAGGGTAAACAACTGGCATTATTTATATGAGAACGAATGATGTGGGACGCTTGGATTTACACCCTGCATATAGCAGATTAGGTGCTTGATGACCAAAGTACTATAGTGGTTGACACACGAACGCATAGCATCAGAGAGGCACGTTAGAGCTACTGTAATTTAAACTTAACGATGAAATGACGTTGTGAGGTGGCGTTTTTCAGATAAAAAGTGCTAATAATGTGTTTTGTATTGTGATTAATTTGTAGTGACCCCCGAAGAAGGGCACATGGAGGCCCGAAATGCATTGGGTTTTTAACTGCACAATAAACGACTACTTGCGAAGGACTTCTCGCATCTATCGCATTCTTTCAAAGAAGCCTGGATTGGCTCAGTTTGAATGTCAGAAAACTGAAAATTGGTACCTGAACCCGATTGGTGGAATGAGGATTAACAATGAACTAAATGGTTAAAAAAGGAACTTAAAGATGGATAAAAATGGTTTATAAAATTTAAGGATTGATAAAGAAGAATGTATCTTAAGTGCACGCTAAATAGCGGCACAAAGCTGTGCATTTGGCTTAAGGGGCTGTAAAAAGTCCCTCTTCTCACATACTAGTTTAAGTAAACATTCCCCCAGCTGCAGAGCAAAGGGCCCGGCCTCACTGTCTCCGTGCAAGTAATTCATAGCCTCTGTTACCATGGTAGGCCCATGCCCCTCGCATCTCATGCAGACACTTAGGCGCTTATACACGCACTCGCAGTCAGTATAGAATAGCTTATGCCCCAGAGACCTTTTCCTTCTAGATAATATGGTTCCCAAACATCAGATATCAGATATGATAGAGGTACGAGTTGATCTGACATGCCAGACTTCTGTCTCTTTTCGCCAGTGTAAATGTCAAGTCCCCTGCACCCTCCGGTTTCACGTCAATCACACGTCATGCAGCTGCGCGTGCATCCAGGCCTCAGATTTCTGCTGACATTACAAGATTCTGCTTTGTTGCCACCCACTTGTGACACCTACCTGTGACGTTTCTAGCACACACCTCTATGTTCATGCCTAGTTCACGCCTTCTAATTACGTATCACTACCACGTGTGTGTCTTATCTTGTTTCTCTCAGCTGTTACGCCTACTGTATTGGTTTCTATTATCTGATTTAAGTATATAAGCTATGTATTGTCAATAAAATATTGCTCTATCCCTTCCTACACCCCAGTGGTGGTAGGAATATGATATCCGGTCTGGTACCATTCCTTTTTAAGGAATAAAACCCCTAAGAACTCTAACACCACGGACTCTGCCTCTTTCTTTCCGATTGAGTTATTATTGATTAAGTACTTACCTGCATAGAAATTAGGACGGTAAATCAAATATTTACCACAACGGATTGCCCAATCCTAGATCAACTGAGCCAGCCGAGACAAGAGTGGAGACCTGGTTCCGCCTTGATTGTTGACATAGTGCATACTGGTGGTATTGTCCATCTGAATGATCACCGACTCCCCTTGAATCACAGGATGGAACGACTTGAGTGCCAGAAAAATGGCCATCAACTCCAGCCTGTTGATGTGCCAAGAACACTGAAGTAGAGACCATTTGCCCTTGATGGAGAGGCCTTGAAGGTGAGCACCCCAGCATTCTAAGGAGGCGTCTGTTGTTAGCGTGAGTTCTGGAGTGGTGGAGAGAAAAGAAGTCCCCTTTGCAAGGTTGGATGGTTGCGCCCACCACTGGAGAGCTGCTCTCATGCGAGCAGTGACACCGATGAGGACGTTGAAAGAACCAGTGACCTGACGCCACTGTACGTCCAATTCCTCCTGAATGGGGCGAGTCCGTAGCCTGCAATTTGGGATCAGTGCAATACAAGACGGTGCCATCCCCAAAAATGACTTTAGATCTGGACTGAAACTGACTGTTTTGCCCGAATCAGAGACACCAAGCGGAGGATTTTTTGTTGACGCTCCTGGGACACGAATGCCTTTGCAAGCATTGTGTCTACAGTGGCTCCCAAAAAAATTCCTGCGGCGAGCCGGTTCGACCGAGGACTTGTCGGCATTGATGGCTAGGCCG
Source organism: Lissotriton vulgaris (assembly GCF_964263255.1). Taxonomy (NCBI): domain Eukaryota; kingdom Metazoa; phylum Chordata; class Amphibia; order Caudata; family Salamandridae; genus Lissotriton; species Lissotriton vulgaris. The sequence goes on along the minus strand of NC_141685.1, from coordinate 1,340,457,953 downwards.
AGAGATCGAAACACGTCCTGACAAAGGCGAGTGTCTTGAAGCAGCAGTTTGCGAGACTGTGACTTGAGGAGGCAGTCGTCCAGATATGGAAAGATTTGGACGCCCTGGAGACGCAGGTAAGTCACTACTGGAGCCAATACTTTCGTGAAGACACGAGGGGCGGATCGGAGGCCGAAAGGCAACACCTTGAACTAGAAGTCTCTCCGTCCCACTCGGAAGCACAAGTACTTCCGATGCCTTGGGAGAATTGGAACATGGAATTAAGCATCCTGAAGGTCGATGGTGGTCATGAAGCCGCCCATGGAGAGGAGACGCAAGATCTCTACAAGTGTAAGCATGCGGAAGGATTGGCTCTTGAGATATCTGTTGAGTGCTCGCAAATCCAGGATCGGTCGCCAGTCTCCCGTCTTCTTGAGTATTAGGAAAAAACGGGAATAGAAACCCTTTCCCCTCTGAGACTTGGGAACCACTTCGACTGCACTTTTTTGAATAAGAAGACGAACTTGATGGAAAAGCTCCTTGAGGTGGGGAGGACGCGGGCCAGATGGAGTGGGAGGAGGAATCTTAATGAACTCTAGAGCATGGCCCTTCGCCACAATGTCCAAAACCCAGCGGTCCGAGGTGATAGAGGACCACTGAGAAAAGTACAGGGAGATACGACCTCCAACACTGGGGGGGATACACAAGTCATTGTCGTTTGGGAGTGGATCCTCTATATGAGGATTTTCCCCTGTAGGATTTGGACGACTGCTGTCGGGTGGACTGCTGTTGGTTGGATGAGTAACGTTGATTACCTTGGTGGTAGGAGCGATATTGAGTGTTTCCTCCCCGAAAAGTTGAGGAGGTGCCGCATCCGCGTGCACCACGAAAAGGCTGCTTCCGAAACTGTTAAGTCCCCAATGAGCGAGCAGTATCAGTGTCCCCCTTAATGGACTGTAATGCCTCATCTACATGCGCCCCTAAAAGCGACTCGCCGTCATACGGCATATCAAGGATTTTTGCTTGTACCTCCTGGCGGAAAGAGGTGTACGGTAACCAACCCTGCCTCCGCAAGACCGCTGGCCCAGCAAGCTGACGAAAGCCAGTGCACGCAATGTCAACTGCGCAATCAATAATTTCCTCCGATGTCCTCTCTCCGTCCTGCAGAATCTTTAAGGCTTCTGCCTTGGAAGCGTCTGGGTTGAGGGCCACCAGGGCAGACAAGTCCGACCACATCTGGCGGTCGTAGCGGCCTAAGATGGCTAAAGGATTAGCCGGCCTCATCATAGTGGATGCCATAGTGGAGAATTTGCGTCCAATAGCGTCCAGGCGACGACCCTCCCGATCCGGAGGAGCCGTAATTGGAGATGTCGGATTATGTGAACGACGTTGTGCAGCTTGAGTGACCACTGAGTCAGGCTTCGGATGAGCAACAAGGCACGCTGGAGAACCGATGGGCGCCTTGTATTTTTTCTCAAGGCGAGGCAGTTGTGCTGGTAGTGAATTTGGAGTTTGCATTAATTTCACCCCTTCAGTGCATATAAAATCTATGATGGGTACAGTGTGGACTTGCTTGAACGGTTGATTTTTAAAATCATAGAGGAAACAGTCCTCCTCCCTCTGGACTCTGGGCAGCTTAAAAAGCTGGGCCGCTCTATCCATCAGCTGATGGAAACTTGCAATGTCCACCGGAGGCAAATCCCCGGGCTCCACCGGAGGAGGGGAAGGCGTCTGGATTTGATAGTCGTCCCACTCCGCCATATGAGTAGTGTCGTCATCATCGTCATCGTGAACTTCTCCATCTTCCCGTTCTGGAATGACGTTGTCATTATCAACAGGGTACACTGTAGTGTGTATTTTTACTGATGTCTGAACTTGAGGAGAAGGCGTTGGTGGCTGTGGTGGTGGAACAGCGACAGGAGCCGCCGCAGCCTCAGGCGCATGAGGCACAGGCGAACCCTGTTGAGAGGGCGGGAAACGCTGGTTGTAGTCATCCAACATATGTTGGAGATTTGAGATGAGCGACAAAGGCAGCGTTGCAGTTGGAACCTGCACAGACTGTTCCTCTGCCTGAGAATATTGGTCGTCATCATCATCACCATAATGGGGGCGTGGCTTGGGCGCCGATGGCGATGGTCGCCTGAGAGCTCGGCTCCGGGACTAAGCCCGAGATTATCCTGAACATCGGAGGCTGAGGGGCGCCCCAGACCCCTCATTCGGCTGAGCGAGGCGACGACACCCTGCCGGGGGCCTTGGTGGAGTTTGGACGGGGGTGGCTACGAAGAAACGCCGAAGTTTGCGGAGTTGCGGAGTGCGACCCAACATGGCGCCCGGACTCCTTTGTCCCCTTGATCGAAACTACGAAGTTGAAGAGGTCTCGCGGGTGTCGACTGGCACCCGGCTTCACCGTCCTCGCTTGTTTTAGACATTGGACATTGGCAGGCTCGGACCTTCTGCAACGGGTTCATACTCGATCGGACGACCGGGCGGGTGCCCACGCACTAGAGGGCACCGGGTGCGGGTGCCCTCTGATCCAGGCTGCATCGCGACTCCGCAACTAGCTACGATTTCCTGGCCAGTCCAACTACATGGGAGGCGCGACACTCTGGCGCCACAGATCAACCGAGGGAGTTGGTGGCCCTCACCCCGGAGCTATAGTGGGTGAACGGGCCTGCCCGACCTGGCGACGGTTGTCTCCGCCCCCTCATCGGTGGCGTGAGCCGAAGCGGCGGAGTCTCCACAGGCTCTGGAGAAGGAGATCGCCCATACCCGACGTGAGAACGAACTCCCGAGAAGGTTGTGCTGGACGCCTGTACGCGAGGACGCCTATTCCGGGACCCTTACGGAGAGCCCCTGGCAGCATGGGGAAACCTAAAGGAGCCAAGGGTTCCAACCAGACCACCTCAGACTCTGAAGCCCAGGACAAGGAAGAGCATGGAGACCCAAAAAGACCTGGTGGCGCACCACTGCAGCAACAATTTGACCGTGTACTGGAGGCGATAGAGGCAACTCGGTCGGCCCTCCAACAGGACATTGCTCAGGTGGCGACGGGCCTGGGCCTCCTTAGGGCAGACCATGGTAAGCTCTCAGACCGGGTCCAGGAGGTGGAGGGCACAGTGAAAACATTAGAACCGGCGCAGAGAACCCTGGCTGCGACGATAAAGGATGCCTTATCCCGAATTGAGACCCTCGAACGGAGGGCGGAGGATGCGGAAGGCCGCAACAGGAGGAATAACATTCGAGTGGTGGGCCTGCCGGAAAAAATCGAGGATGGCGATATGGTGCGATACTTGGAGACCTGGCTCCGAGACACGGTGGTCCCGGAGTGTCTGTCCTCCTTTTACACTCTAGAACGGGCCCACAGAGTCCCAGCACGGCCCCCACAGCAGGGACGTACCCCAAGGCCGGTGGTGGCGCGGTTGCTACATTTAGACCTGATCCTAAATGCCGCCAGGCACAATGGCCCGTTCCAGGTTGCGAACAGTCAGGTGAACATCTTCCCTGACTACACCTACGAGACGCAGCGCAAGCGGTTCTCCTTCCTGGCGGTTAAGCGTGAACTCAGGAGTGAGGGCATCCAATATTCACTCCTATTTCCCGCAAGGCTCCGCGTCATTGTCGACGACAAAACCCAGTTCTTCGACACCCCAGAGGAGGTCTGTGACTGGCTCGAACTGTATCGGACAGGGAAAGATGGTTTTGGCGCCTCGACCCATCAGGCGGATGAGCCGGAACAAAGGAGGCGATCCAAGAGGGTCAGGAATCGCCGCGGCCGCACAGGAGGGCCCTCGACTGCGGAGACATCATCGGAGCGGAGGGGAGTGTTGGAAGTTCTGTCGGAACTGTCGGGAGCAAGAGGCGAAGTCATCGAGGAGGAGGAAGAAAACCCGGGTGCTCAGGGGGCACCATCGGACTCGGAGGATTCAGTGGCAGACAGTACCCATACACCGGTGATCACACCGAAATCGGTGGAGGACCTTCTGGACGGACAAGGGTAACGGGGGATGCTGCCTTGTTTTGGGTGGGGTCCCGGCAGGGGGGAGGCGGTTGCCGTTCTTTCTTGCTGACAACGAAGGAGAGAGGGTTGGGGGGCTCCTGCTCTTGCCCCGGAAGGTTTTGACACCGGGGGGGCTTGCTATAGTCCTGGTAGCCTGGGCGACGAGGGCCCACTGCCTCCGCCCAGCCCGCACCTGGCCCATAAGGCCTTCCTACGGTGGCGACCGTAGGACTAGTGGGGGTTTTGGGGTTGATATACGTCGAGGTTTGGATGGGATCTAGATGGTGCAGTTTGGGTCCTGTTCTGGGGTGGTTGGGGGGGGGGGGTCTTGTTGGTTTATGGGTGGTTTGGTTCTGGTTGGGGAAAATGGCCGCCATCAGCGCTGGGAGGATTGATGCTTTTTCTGTGTGGGGACCCGAACGGGGAGACTGTGCGAGAACACTCTGGGACAATGGCTGATGTTGCTAACTTGAAATGTGTTACTTGGAACGTGAGGGGGCTACACACCATGTCCAGGCGTCACAAGGTCCATGCTTATTTAGTGCGTAGGGGAGTGCAAATGGCGCTGCTGCAGGAAACGCATCTGAACAAGGCGGAAGGGGCGGCGCTTCAGCGTAGGTGGCGAGGGCAGGTCTTTTCCACGGCGTACTCTGCTTATGCCAGGGGGGCGCTAATATGGATTAGGGCAGGAGTCCCCTTCCAGGTCACGAGGACAGTGTTGGACCCAGAGGGGCGTTTCGTGGCCATCTCAGGCACTCTAGGAGGGAGGGACCTGAACGTTTGCTGTGTGTATGCTCCTAATGTAGACCAGACTGCCTTCCTTTCCAGGTTATCGGGCTCGCTGGCCCACTTTTTCGCCGGGCCCCTCCTGCTGGGGGGAGACTTTAATTCCGTAGTGGATGTGGACATGGACCGCTCGCATCCCCCGCTCCCCGATTCCCCGGTCCGGCGGACGGCTAAGGGTCGTCAAGATTGGCAGACCCGCTGGGGTTTGACGGACATCTGGAGGGTGCATCACCCCGCGTCTAGAGATTATTCATACTTCTCGAGCCTTCATGAGCTGCATGTCAGGCTAGATGGCTTTCTTGGTTCGTCCGAACTAGTTTCGGCAGCGATCCGATCAGAGTACTTATCGCGGACCATCTCGGACCATAACCCCCTCCTGTTGGACATTCGATGGTTCCCCGGGACGCCGGCAGTACCCACCTGGAAGATGCGCCCTGAGATCCTCGAGGACAGTGTCTTCAAGGCGGACCTAGGGGAGAGAATCACGGATTATTTTGCGTCCAACGGCGGCTCCGCGAGTACTAGGGCGTTCGAATGGGACGCTTTTAAGGTGGTGGTGAGGGGCTACTGTATCTCTAAGAAGGTGGGCATGCGGCGTGTTATCCTGGCTGATTTAGACGCAGCGGACCGGGCACTCCGCGAGCTCGAAGTTAGCCGCCCCGGACACCCGGAATTGCAAACACAAACGGTAGAGGCGAGGGAGAAGGTAGCGGTGGAGGTCGAACGGCTCCGCTGTTTCGATTATAAGGCCTATACGGTCCGGTCTATTGCGGAGGGAGACAGGTCGAGTGCGTTGCTGGCGTGGTTGGCCAACCCTACGCGCCAGTCCCAAACGACGACGAATATGCGTAGGGCAGATGGGACCGAGGTGTGCACCCAACCGGAGATTCTTAGTTGCTTCCGGCATTACTACGAAAGTTTATACCGCAGTCGCTCCGCACGTGACCCAGACCGGCTTGATAACTATCTTAGCCAACTGGAACTCCGCACAGTAGGACAGGAAGTGGCGGAAACCCTGGGTTCTGATATCGACTTGGGGGAGATCCGCGGGGCCATCAAACGGATGGCGAGGAACAAGACCCCGGGCCTAGATGGCCTTCCGGTGGAGTTCTATGCAGCTTACGCTGACCTCTTGGCCCCTCGATTACTGGTGGTCTACAGGGAGGCGAAGAGGTTGGGTCGTCTCCCTGGCTCGATGTGTGAGGCGTTGGTGGTTCCTCTCCTCAAACCAGGCCGAGACTCATCTGACCCGGGGTCCTACCGTCCCCTTTCAATGTTGACGGTGGACTACAAAATATTGAGCAGCGTCTTGGCCTCGAGGCTGCTGGGACATATGAGTTCCCTAGTGCATGAGGACCAAGCCGGTTTCATCCCACGGCGGAATACGACTATGAACATCCGAAGGTTGTTCCGCTTGCTTGGGGAACCATTCGTGGATGCCCCGTCCCCGGTAGTCTTGTCGGTGGACCTGGAGAAGGCTTTTGATAGCCTAGAGTGGGACTACCTATGCGCGGTATTACGGAAATTCGGCCTCGGGGAGGGATTTGTCAAATGGACTGCAGTCCTCTACGCTTCCGCTTCGGCCAGGGTTAGATCGGGCCCTTTGATTTCATCGCGATATCCGGTGGAGCGTGGCACGCGGCAGGGGTGCTCCTTATCCCCGCTTCTTTTTGCACTAGCGGTGGAGCCGCTGGCGATGCATCTTCGCTCGGGAGCCCACTATACGGGCTTACGGACGGCGGCGGGCCCACATTATGTCTCGCTTTATGCGGACGACCTGTTGCTCTTCCTGGAGGATCCGGTCGACGCTTTGCGGGGAGCGGAATTAGCGCTAACGGAGTTCGGAGCGGTCTCAGGCCTCCGAGTGAATTGGTCTAAGACCTGCCTCTTCCCGATGCGTAGGGGTACCCCCACTCCTGCGCTAAGTAAGGAGATCAGGTGGGAGCCCGACTGCTTTAAATACCTTGGGGTATTTGTGTACCACGAACAACCCGACCTCCTGGACGGGAACATTGCCCGTTGCGTACGAGCACTCCGAGGTTGCATGGATTTTTGGGCCACGCTGCCGCTCTCAGTGGCGGGACGCATCGCCCTACTCAAAATGGTGGCGCTCCCCCGACTATTGTATTACTTCCGAACTTTGCCGATCTGGGTCCCACCGGCCACGTTTCGTCGCCTACGTTCTATGGTGGTCGGGTTCCTCTGGGGAACGGGCCGGCGACGGGTGGCCCTCAATACCCTGATGAGGCCGAAGGACGAGGGGGGGCTCGCTGTGCCGGACTTCGAGAAGTACTATCTGGCGGCGCAGCTCCAGACCTACACCCAGGAGATAGCCAGGGAATTCAGAGGCCCGGAAGACGGTAGAGGGACGGGTATAGCCAGGCACGTCCTCTCCTTTATCGCGCTGCGACAACGCTTGGTCCTACGGGACTTGTCGATGGAGGAGCGGACTATCCGACTATGTTGGAATCGGGCTCACAACAGAGGCCACCTGCGGACGCCATATGCGCCTGAAATACCGTTGGGGATGCTGACGGCCCTCCCCCACGGAGGGGATTGGTCACGATTGGCGGACTGGGAGGATTCCGGTTTACAGCTCGTCGGGGACCTGTACGAGGACGGAGCGCTCCTGTCCTTTCAGGATCTCATTGACCGCTTTGGGATTCCCCGGGGAGACTTTCTGCTGCACTCGGCCATTGTGCGAGCGATCCAGGCGCACTGGCAGAACGGGCTAGAGGAACCTCAATTGTCTCAGGTGTGCCAGTACGTAATGATGTCGGCGGGCACGGTGAAGGCGGTCACTTGCCTCTATGGCAGGCTGATTACCGAGGGGTTGGTTCCTCTCACCACACTGAAGTCCCGCTGGGAAGAAGACATTGGTAGGGAGATCCCGGAGACGACCTGGTCCCAGTTGGTGAGGCGCGCCTGGAAGGGTACACGTAGCGCCCGTTTCCAACTGGTCCATTATTATGTCCTCCATAGAGCGTACCTGACCCCGGTAAGGATCAGGCGTTATTTTGCCACGGCTTCAGCGGAATGCCCTAGATGCCCGGCTCAGGAGGCGGACCTCCTACACATGCTATGGGCCTGTCCAGGACTGACGCCCTACTGGCAGGAGGTGGCGACGACTTTGGAGGAGGTGACAGGGAGACACTTATCATTCGATGTGGCAGTAGGGCTATTGCACTGGTTCCCCCATACCCCCCGGAATAAAATCTCCAGTAAATTTATTGACCTGGGGCTCCTACTTGCTAAGCGAGAGGTGACCAGGAACTGGAAGGCACGAGCTGGTCCTACAGGCAGCAGATGGCACAGTGAGCTTTTGAAATGGGCGGCGGGTGAGAGCGCGCTAAGATATGAGCTGGCTTGGAGGCAGGGTAATGAGAAGGCGCAGGAGGCCGCGTTAGAGTGGGAAACGCTGGTGCAGGCCCTCAGGGATTATTGTACCCCTAGCGACTCCGAAAGTGAAGAAGTAACTCGCCCCGAGTCCCGTTAAACATTAGCATTGACAGCACTATTACCTTCCCCGTGGGTCAAGCAGTGGATACTATGGTGATGAGCTCCCTGGCGCTGATGGTGGGGGGGGGGGGGGGGAGGGGGGGTTTCATGGTTACTGGGAATTTCGAGGGGGGGGTTTATTTTAGGGGTTTTGGGTTTGTTTAGAAAAGCAGATGACGGACAGAGTGTTATCCGGACCAGCTCCAGCATCCTACTGGCCCCAACTGTATTTGCCGCCCAACCCCAGGGATATGGGCTGATTGGCTGTATACAAACGTTATGGAAGGGGGTCGGTGGGCTTTATCTTGTATATGTTGTTCATAATACAATGCTGGTCGCTACTGTATTGTTTTACTGATTCCTGCAATAAAAATATATTTAAAAAAAAAAAAAAAAAAAAAAATCATCATCACCATAATCCTGGCACTTGATAATTAAATCCGAAGGACTGCGTGCCACTCTGAAGGAATCACCCACATCATTGTCAGAGTCAGAGTCCTGCTCAGAGCCCGTGGCAAACATGGGCGAGGGAGGCTGTGGATCTGGGATGGACAGCTGGTCAACTGGCCGCTTACGACGATGGTGCAAGGGGTCGGCGGCGGAGGAGCCAGACCCGGTGGAAGACAAAGGCACCAAAGGCAAGGAAGCAAATGAAGATGGAACCACCGTCGACGGTGTCGTCGACGGTGCCAACGACGATGATGGAACAGGCGTCGTCGAAGTCGCTGCAGAAGGATCCACCGTCGACGGCAGCTCCGTCGACGGAACCATCGTAGACGGTAAGTTCGTAGACGAAGTCGTCGGCTTTGATGAAGCCGCCGTCTACAGAGTTGTCGTCGACAGGACAGACAACGAAGAAGATTTCTTGTGAACTTTCGTCGACGATGATTTTGCTGACAACGAAGCAGATTTCTTCGCCGACGACGAGGCAATAGGTATCATCGACGAGCTAAGCGATACCTTTGTCGACATGGAAGACGTCGACGTTGCCGTCGACGACGATCCGAAGGCTGATGTCGTCGTTACTGTCGCCGTTGACGATCCGGAGACGGCAGATCTCGTTGTCGTGACGATCGTCGATGCTCCCGTCGACGAAGAAACATGTTTCGGAGCAGAAACATGATAGGAGGCAGCAGAAGACGCCTGAGAGCCAGGTCTCGTGGGCGTAGACGTAGTAGGAGGTGGTGAGGCCACCGCAGGAGCCACAGACAGGGAAACTTTCTTTCTTTTTAGAAAAGGAGAAGGCATATCCTGCACATTACTACGCTTGGAGGCTGCTTTAAAAGGTCCAGATAGCAGACTTTCTGCATCCGACAGTGCCGAACCCTTATCTTTAAGTCTCTGAAGCCAAATGAGGAGACAGCCTTCTCTGTCCTTAAGGGCCTTTGTAGAGAAAGTTCTGCAAAACTTGCATTTACCAACCTGATGGTCGGGATAAAGACAATAAATGCACTTCTTGTGGGGGTCCTCAGAGTAAAGAGGCAATTTCCCACAAGAAGAACAAGTCATAATAAAGACTTCTTACTAGAAGACATGCTGAGAAGACTGGAAAACTTGAAGAAGTTGAGAAAACTGAGCAGAGCTCAGGGAGACTCCCTTCACACGAGGTGCGGTAGAAAATCTGAGGGTCTGAGCTCTGAGGAGAAGGTTCTGGAAGGGTGCTGGCGCCTGATTGGCCGTAGTTTGGACTAACATAATGACAGGAATATGTTACAAGTGTTTTCTCTCTCTACCATGTATTCCTATGTAGGAATAGTTTTTGAGTATTTACTATATTTTTCTAGTATATATTTTATGTGTTATGTATTTACATGCATTTGTTATTAGTATGTTATTGCTATTTTATTTACCGTGGGACTCCCACTTCGACGACGTGGAATATTCAAGCATGTGAATCTATGAAAGACACCCTAATACTGGAGAAAGATCCCTTCCTGATGAGTTCAGGTGTCCAATCAATACTGAGTGAGAGGGGTCCATTTTAGCCTCTCTAACCTGACTAACCTCGAACTTATTTACTTGTTGCTTACTACTTGGCATCAAAAACAATGCATACTGATCTTGAGGAAGAACCCTTTTAGGGCAAAATATTTGAAAACACATAGAAGAAGTTGTAGGCTTAGGGAGGAAGGCTCTTTGGGTACAGAACAGACGATAACATTGGTACCTGCTCAGTCTGTAAACTTACTTTGGACAATTGCCCAAAACAAATCCCAAATGGTCTTATGATAGTGTTGTAGTTCTACACCATGGCCACATTGCGGACATTTTATTGTGCCTGAATGGCTCCTGGTACCTTCTTATGAGATTATATGGTAACTTCAGCATCTGAGGACAATGCACCAATTAACTTTAAAGATGATTCCCCCCTACAAGGGTGACTCCCACCTTTGCCGATGGCTTCTGTACTCCTCCTCCCGCCTCCGGTGCATTTCCGTCAGCTCAGCGGGATCAATGGCGGTGGCGAAGTCGATGGAATATACTGGGGTGATGAAGTGATTCTGGAGCGGCAGGTTAAGGCTTGGCTCCACCTCACACTTGCAGTTGTTCTGAGGTAGCAACCTGAAAAAGAGAAAGGCCTAGTCAGAGCATCACAGCTGAGATTCAATAAACCTCTACTGAGAAATAGGCTATGGAGTACATTGATCTCATATAAGTCCTGCCAAAGTGCATATAGCCACACTCAAGTTTAAATTAGTCCATTGTTTTGATGATATCTAGATTTCCAAATGTTGAGTGTTTTCAAACAGAGGAGGAAGCATCTAAGGTTCATGGAGTAAGCCTTACATTCCATGGGTCAACCCGTTTGACAAAGCAGCAGACACTAAAATTAGAACTTGGATCTAGTGCTTAGGAGGAACAATATAGCCATTAGATCACGTTTCATATGTTAATGATACTTATTTAAATATTTATAACTGGCCTTCCATGTCACTCTTCTCCTGACACAGGGAAATATCACTATTCTATGTGCATTTTCGTTGTCATACTTTCACCTACATATTGCATTTTGACAGTGTCATTCACATGAATAAAGCTGGAAGATCAAATTATTTGCATATCTATACTTTATTTGCAACTGGAGGATTCTGTAAGCAACACAAGCCACAGGATGTGTCAAGGGGCAAAGTCGGGAATATATGTTTATTGCTTTTAATTTTTCCCTGAAGCACAAATGTAACACAAAAGGTTATCGGAGAATTGTGCAAAATGGAATATGTAAAAACATCATAAAACTACAGAGCAAACACTGAGAAGAAGAAAGCAAAAGACAATACACGGTGATATAATTTCATTCACAGTAGTTTAAACAAGAAATAACATGTATTAGAATATTGGAATGTTGTGAACTCCATTCGGGATAGTAGAGGGACTCGGGCCATATAATGGGTGGTACTGGATTCTGCTCCAACATTCCAATGCTTGTCTTTCTGTTTCTCCTTCTTTATTTTATAAATTCTTCCCTCAGGAGATTGAATGTTCTAACAGCTCTGCAGCCTGTTGTTCTGCTACCGGCTATACCCGTTTTTACAGTCCTCTGAAGCCAAGTATATTACTATAATAAAGCTCTTATGTATAAGACTGTTCCATTTCTACAAAGAGCTTTCAAGCTAGAAAAAAATTCTTATTATGCTTCAGATCGAATACTGCGCAGCGAGTAGAAGAGGGCGCCTAGCAACAAGCGAGAATTGTTATAGTAACTTGTATTAGTTTCCACCTATTTTGGCCATCACACAGACCTAACACAGAAACTGTGACCTCGCGAACAGACTACTGCCAGATCGGAATGGCTAAACCCACATTTACATTATTTTCAGTTTATTAGGCTCTCAACTATAAATATGTTTTCAGGACAGATATTGAGAAACTAGTATGCTTGTTAACTTGCGATGGTACCAATTTTATCCAGTTGAGTACAATTTTGACTGCCATCTCGAATGGGCGAGAAGGTTTTTAATGAGCTGATGCAAAATGTCATTGAGTGTGCCAGAGTGCTTTAACAGACTAAGCTTTTAAACATTTTCAGGCATAGAAATAATGCTTCCATCCAGTATCTGACTATGCCGATGACATGCTATTATTTTATTATCTGGCTATTGGCCTGAACAGATCATTGGACGCCCTCTTGATGAACTGTGAAGGAAACAAGCTATCAGTAATCCACTTAAAAACAAAAATTATGATCTACGGTGCTAGATGCATCAACAAAGCCAAATTTGTAAGGATGAAGGAAGACTACATCAAGGACCATGCATAAAATATATGGGCGCCCACTTTAATCAGCGTGGTTCGCTCCAGGCAGAGCTGGCAACTTTAAAAGAATTCTCTTTATCCATGGTCATGAGCTTCCAAAAGTTATTAAAAAAGATATGCGGCCCAGATCTTTTGCACACAACACAGCCCTTTTGAAAAAAACCTGCAGCCAAAATTAAGTGCCAAAATCCTTGGCAAAAATGAAAAAATAAAATTGGTCGAAGAAGATCGGCAAGAGTTAGCACAAAAACCAAACAAGGACCTGTAAGTAGCTTTCTATCAAGATCTAGGGAAAGCCACGGACCTATCCAGCCCTTTGAACTTAGGTTATAAGAAAAACTCACGAGACTGAGATGTGGACTAATCCCTTTAAAAGAGTACAAATGTCGGCGTTTAAACGTTTTCTCTCATCACAACTGTGCACTGTGTAATTGCAAGCAAGAATCGCTAACGCATGTTTGTCTTTGCCCTAATTTAAAGAGCTTAAGGGGTTACTGGATGAAACCAATATTTCGTCACTTAGGCATAAGCGAATGTTAAATAGTCATAACCATAAACAAGCCTTAGCAGAGTAAATGCACAGCTCTCGACCATGTTTGTGACATTTCTCAGGGAATCTTACTAGATGCTAACGAGCATAAGTTCTGTGGGCCGTTAAAGTTGCAGATCGTTTTTGCTTTCTCAAATTTAACTCAAGAACTGTCGGTGACACGGAAACCTTATCCCCTAGCATCATAATAGCATGACTCCGCTCGCGACTATGCATGATGTCTTCGGAGTCAAAAGAAGACCTCCTCTGCATGTTGACATCAGTTCCCTTTATTCCACTGTCGATGCCTAACAGTTTTTTCCTAGGTCTCTCCATTTCTTTGTAGCTACCTTGTAGCAGTTGTCCAAAAACTGTTTCTTCGATAATGGCTACTCAGAAGAAGCCTGGCTTTAAACACTGTAGGGAATGTGGGGGCCATATGTCGGTTACAGACTCCCACGAAGACTGCCTTTGGTGTTTGTCGTCGGACCTCGACTTCAAAGAGTGTTCTTCGTGCCATCGGATGAATGTGAAGGCACTTAAGGAAAGGCAGGCGAAGTTGATCATGGCCTGAGAGTCGGAGAGTGGAAGGAGAAGAGGGGTAGAAAAAGGAGCAAGTCGCGGTCAAAGTCGCCGACTCTACACACCTCGAGGTCGTTTAAGAAGCATATGAAAAAGAGGCAACACGGATCCAAGCATCGTCCTTCTAAAGAGAAGTCGTCGAAGCCGGTGTCTCCGGTCCGACATCACCATAGGAAAGATGATGTCTCTCCTCCTTTGCTGCAGGTGTCTCCTATACGCACTCTTACACAGAGGGGCTCTCCGACGCAGTGCGACTCTCCGACGCCCAGGAGAGATTCGCCTGTACCTATGATCGCTCTGATCCCGGCTCTGGTGTCTCCGGCGCCGCAAGCAGAGCTCGTTCTCCAACCTTGTTTTTTCTCAGGTCAGACAATCCCGGATCCATTTCCACCTTTCCCGGCTCCAGGTGCGGATCCGTCGCATTTCCTTAATGCAATGTATACCTTATTTGCCAGGGCGGCTGACCCATCCGGTGCACCTACTGGCCCATGGGTCTGCTATCATATAATTTAGGGGTTCCCCAGCATTATGCCCAGGCTCCATTCATGCCGTTTATGTCAATGACTCTGTCTGGGCCTCTCCGGATGCCGAGGTTCTCAACAATGATGCCTTCTCGGGAGGGGAGGATCGACTATTCTCCGGAGCCTTCGGGGCTCCCTTCTGGTGCAGTCTTGACTTCGCTCTGCGCCGTTGCCTACTTCTGAAGGTCTTACGTTGACGCCGGCACCGAGGTCTCTGGCGCCGCATTAGGCGATGCCAGCACCAAAAATTTATTCGAGGAGAGAGGCTCCAGGAAGAGGAGGAATTTCAGGAGCATCAGGAGTAGGCTGAGGAAGGGGAGATTTTACACCCTATGGATGATTTTGCAGGACAGCACGAGGCCAGTGGGCTTGGCACTTCGCCGGAGTGCGAGCTGAGTTCTCCAAAAGCTCTTCCATCTAAGATGTGGCCTCACACCATTCGGTCATTAGAAAGGCTGCTGACCTTCTGGACTTACAATTACCAATGGCAGAGGTCAAGTCGAATATTTTAACAGAGGTGCTGCACTCTCCTTCTTCTGCGACGGAGCATTTGCTTCCCTTCAACGAGGCTCTGACGAATCCTATTTTGGATATATGGCAGAAGCCAATGCCTGCCCCTGCTGATCAAGGTCAGTAGCATGGCGCTATAAGGTAGCACCGGGGGATCCAGCATTTTTATCATCTCATCCATCTCCTGAGAGCCTTGTGGTTCAAGCGTCTTGTTCTTCAAGACAATCTGCTGGGCTCCTTTTCTTGTACTCCGGGGGATAGAGACTCCAAGAAGTTGGAACAATCCGTAAAGAAGGTATTCTTGTCGCCCAGCATGGCCTTGATATCGACCAATTCCACGTGTTTGATGGGACGTTATATCAATGCTTTGATGGATTTGGCCAAGGAAGTGATTACTAAGTTGCCTGAGGATGTCCATTGTCACTTTGTCGAGGTGTTGTCGGACACACAGGCTACAGCCCGTCAGGTCATCCAGTCCGGCCTTGATACGGCTGACTATGTTGCCACAGTGATGGGCTCTTCAGTGGTGACTAGGAGACATACCTGGTTGAGAGGGTCTGGATTTTCTACGAACATCCAAGACTCGTTGTTGGACCTTCCATTTGATAGATCAAGGCTCTTTGGAGCCAAGGCAGATTCTGCTTTACAGCGGTTTAAGGATAGCAGAGCTACTGCTAAGTTCTTAGGCTTGCAATTACAGCCTAGGTGTTTTTGTTTCCGGAAGTTCCGGGGCTTTGGGGAGGTGGCTCCTTTTCGTGGCCAACAACAATTGTATTGTATTGTATTGTGGCATACTTATATAGCGCAACCTGTCACCACCAAGGGCATCCTGGCGCTTTGACCCGTACTCAATGAAACAGTAACTCAGCCTATCCTGGGAAAAAGATGAGTTTTTAGAGCCTTTCTAAAAGATAAAAGATCTCCAAGGCTTCTCAAGGATATAGGTAGAGAGTTCCAGAGTTTGGCTGCCGCCACTCTAAAAGAGCGGCCTCCCATCCTCACTCTCTGGAATCGTGGAACTACCAATAGCCTGGATGACGAAGAGCGTAAAGCTCTAGATGGACAGTACCAGGCAAACATTCGCCGCAACGGAATGGGGCCCAGGTCATGAATAGCTCTAAACACAATACACGCTGCTTTATAGCGCACCCGTAGATGAACTGGCAGCCAATGAAGTTCTCGCAGTGCTGCCGTAGAGGAACTGTGGTAGGGGCGGGAAAGGGCAAGTTTAGCAGCGATATTTTGCACCCTTTGCAACTTGCCCAGGAGTGTTACCGGGGCCTCCAGAAGTAGTGCGTTACAATAGTCAAGTCGACTTAGGATGGTACAACGCACTACTTCTGGTCTGGCTTGCGCAGGGAGAAGAGGAAGGACCTTACGCAGCATACGAATCAGCATCATACATGTTGAAGAGATCTTATTCACATGTAGATCCAACTGCAGGTTAGGCCCAAAAGTGACGCCTAAATTGCGCGCTGATTGTGCTGCAGACACCGTCTCTGAAAAGGACGGAGGCCAGAAGTCTACTGGGAGATCGCGAGGGACTCGATCAGTGGAGCAGTGTAGGACCTCCGTCTTTGTTCCGTTGAACTGTAGCGAGTTCAACCGGAGCCATTCCGCTGTCGCCTGCATGCACAGGTGAAAGGTCTCCAGTGTGACTGCATCCTGACCCTCCAGCGAAAAGACCAGCTGAGTATCATCCGCATAATTAAATGCGGAGATACCGAAGGTTTTAATGAGCTGGACTAGGGGGCGGAGGTAGACATTAAAGAGTATGGGGCTGATGGCCGAGCCCTGAGGTACTCCTTGTCCCACTCTCCGCTCCTCTGAACTGAAGGGGGGTAACGAAACCCGTTGCTGACGGCAGTCCAAATAGGAGATTAACCAATCCCTGGCCTTGTCACTGACCCCGCATTCCTCCAGCCTAGAAATCAGGGTGGGATGGCTGACCGTGTCGAACGCGGCCGACAGCAGCAACAGAACCCTCTCTATCAATCAGACAGAGGGAAAGGAAGAGGTTGTCTGCGAGGGGCTGCTAGCCAATAGGTCTCCTCCTCTTCTTCCTCCTCCCTTGTCCCCACCACTGGTTCTGCAGGGAAGCAGCACTAGAACCCCCATCTTGGACCATGTGCGTCCTGTGGGAGGTCGGGTGTCCCATTTTCTACGAAGTTGGAAATCTGTTATGTCAGATCTTTGGGTTTTAAATCTTGTAGAAAATGGGTACGCCTATCTCTTCCAGGAGTTTCACCCTTCTTACCCTCCTCGCCAGGGCTGGTGTTCAGACGACCATCTGATGCTTTTGCAACAAGAGGTCCAATCCCTGTTACAAAAGGGTGCGATAGAGATTGTTCCAGATCAAGAAAGGAGTCAGGGATGCTACTCCCGGTATTTTCTGATTCCGGTCTTTTGCAGTCGATCCTAGACCTCAGGGTCTTAAATTTGTAACTCAAACAGTAGAAATTTAAGATGTTGACTCTTGCTCCGGTTCTTCTGGCGCTTCAGCAGGAAGACTGGATGGTGTCAATTGATTTAAAAGATGTGTATTTTCACTTACCCATCCTGAAGCCGCATCAGAAGCTTCACAGTGTTATGGTGGGGTCCCAACAATACTAGTTTTTGGTCCTTCCCTTAAGTCATACTTCCGCACATCAGCTCTTCACGAAGGTGATGGTGGTAGTGGCAGCTCATCTCAGAAGGCCGGGATGCCTGTATTCCCCTATCTGGACTACTGGCTGCTCAAAGCAAAGTCATCAGAGATGGTCCTCCATTATCTGCAAGTAGCAACACGGCTGTTGTTCGACTTGGGTTTCTCGATATATGTGCTCAAATCTCACCTGGTCCCCTCACAGCGCAACCTGTTCATAGGGGCAGTACTGGTCACTACTCTGAGTCGTGTTTTCCCGTCTCCTCAGAGGATTTCAGACATTCAGGATATGATACCTATGCTTCAGGATGGGGCGGCTGTTCCAGTCCTGAAGGTCTTACGCCTGCTCGGGCTGTTCGCTTCCAGCATACCATTGGTCAACCATGCACACTGGCACATGAGGGCTCTCCAGTAGTGTCTTCGCAAGCAGTGGTTTCAAAACAACAGAGGTCTCAGGGAGGTGATCAGAATCTCCAGAGACACTGCAGTGGAGCTGTTACGGACGTGGACCGTCTCGGCTCCCGGCCCGCGCGCTGCTCCGGCCGGGAGCCCAGCGTCCTTGGGAGGCCCCCCGCGACGCACACGCTTCCTGATTGTAGCGGAGGGTGTGGGGCATCTGCGGGGCTACCCCGATCGCTGCTGGTGCCTGTGGAGCGGCGATTGCTGAGTGCTCCCGATCCCCGCCGAGGACCCAACATGGCGGCCGCCCGTTGCCAGCTCGGGCTGTGGAGCATCAAGGAGGAGGAGCGGAGACCGGGGGCGAGTCGGACGGGCGGGCGCTGTTCACCCGAGCCGATGTAGGGCTCCTGCTGCGTCCCCCGCTGCCACCTCGTTGCTGGTGTCTGTGGATCGGCGCTGGCTGGCTGCTGTCGATCCCTGCCGGGGACCCAACATGGCGGACGCCCGCTGCCGGCCCGGGCTGAAGGGCATCAGGGAAGAGGAGCGGAGACCGGGGGCGAGTCGGACAGGCGCTGATCACCTGAGCGGTATGTAGAGCTCCCACGGCGTCCCCCGCTGCCACCCGCTGTCACCCGCCGAGACTCTGAGGGCATTCCAGGGGCACACCAGTAAAGGGCCAGTGATTGACGGCGGCGCCCCTGCTGATGACGGCGCCGCCTTGAGGCCTTCCCACAGACCTGCTCCGGGGGCCATACACCCCTCTCTCCGCCACAGACGAGCCTGGGCCCGAGGGCAGAGATGTGCCCCCCCCTTCCCCATTGCTGGCCGCGCTGTTTGGCGCCGGCGGTGCCTGACTTCAAGATGGCGCCCTTGGGGACACACTTTCTATGACCGGCGGACGTAGGCTACGGGAACACGAACGCAGAGGATAGGGCCCTGGTGGACTCTGGAGGACTTTTTCGTTGGACTAGTCCCTCCCTCCATACCCTACATCCTACCCACCCTTCCTCTATGCTGTGAATGCTGCTGTTTTTTCTTGGACAGTTCTCGCTGGACTCTAGCCCTTCCTTCCCTCCAGACCTTTGCATCCCACCCACCCCTCCTCTATGCTGGTACTCGTGTAGTGTTTGCAGCGGTCCTTTGTACTCTCTACCACCCCTATATTACCCCTAGAGTGTTTCCAGTCACATCCCTCCTGTCAAGATAGAAGATAACTCTAACGACTAGTATACTATTTGATTTTTAGATTGTATCCATGTGTATCCCCTCCCTGTGTTAGAATTATAGCTTTTACGACTAATCGCCTGTGGAACTGTTGGAATATAGCCAGGTGTATCCCTTCCCCCGTGTGTAGAGATAACCCTATCCACTAGAGCAAAAAGAAAGGTTTCCTGAAATGTGTAACGTAACTGATTCTATGTAAAGTGCCTTGTAAAGGGGCAGCTGAAATTCCAGGAGCCTAGTCCCGACAGCTCGACGACTTCGGAGGGCTGGAAGTGGTCCCCCGCTACACGGCGGAGGAGGGCACTGGACATCGAATGCTGTCTTATGTAAAGCGCTCTGATAACCTAATCGGTTCAAGATCCTGAAATGTGCAACGTAACTGATTCTATGTAAACTGCCGTGATAACATGTAACGGAACTGGTGCTATGTAAAGCGCTCTGATAACCTAATCGGTTCAAGTTCGCGCTATAGAAAACTCTAAAATAAATAAATAAATAAATGGTGGAGTGTTCCAGGCTATCTGTCTCAAGGGAAGTCATTTCAACCTACTTCTCCAGTGGCCACAGCAATAACGGATGCCTCCACTCTAGAGTGGGGAGCTCATCTGGGGGATCCGGAGATCCTGGGTCTTTGGTTTCCAGAGTAGAGATTGCCTCACATCAATCTCCTGGAACAGCGGGCGATACGTTTGGCTCTCAAGGCCTTTCATCCATCCCTTTGTGGTCAGTCAGTTCTTGTCCTAATGGACAACACTACTACGACGTGGTACATCAACAAGCAGGGAGGAGTAAGGTCGTATAGTCTATGCAGAGAGGCTCTACGACTCTGGCCCTGGGCTCAGGACCATCAGATTTGTGTGATTGCAAATCCTTTGGCGGGGGTGCTGAATGTGCGCGCGGACTGTCTCATTCGGCAATACTCGGCCGATCACAAGTGACGTCTTCATCCGGAGTTAGTCCATCACATTTTCAGGATGTGGGGTTTTCCTTAGTTGGACCTGTATGCCACTCACGAGACCACGCACTGTCCGTCGTTCTGCAGTCTCCAGTATCCAAAGCGGGGAACACTTGGGGGGCGCGTTTCAGTTAGATTGGGCTCACATGTTCTGTATGCGTTTCCTCCCAAACCATTGATTCCTCTGGTTCTGAGGAAGAATCAGCAATACAGGGCCCAAGTCATATTGATCGCCCCAGATAGGCCAAACAGGCGTGGTACGCGGACCTTCTTCACCTCTCATCGCACTCTCCGCTCTGTCTCCCTCTCAGGGCAGATCTCTTTTCGCAATCGCAGGGGCAGGTTCTACACCCTGAACTCCAGAGCCTGCACCTTCATGTCCGGAAATTGAACAGGCAACCCGAGTTCTTTTTCTCTCCCTTCAGATGTGCTGGATGTTATTTTATCATCCAGAAGACACTCCACCAAATCTGTCTATTCCAGTAGGTGGACCAGATTTGTTAGGTGGGGTGGAGAGAGGTCAATTAATCCTTTGAGGGCCCATTTATCTAATGTCCTTAGGTTTTCTCTTTCCTTGGCCCAGTAGGCTTGTGCTGTGGCGACTGTTAAGAGCTATTTGGCGGCTTTATCAGCCTTCCTTTGTTTGCCAGACCAACCTTCATTGTTTAAGTCTCCCATTGCTATGAGTTTCATTAAGGGTCTCACTTAATAATTGTCTCCCACTCCTTTTATTATGCCTCAGTGGGACTTAAATTTGGTTCTTACTTTTTTGATGGGGATCTCCCTTCGAGCCCCTTCATAGTTGTCTGTTGAGACTTCTTACATTTAAAACAGTTTCCCTGATTGCAATTACTTCGGCCAGAAGGGAAAGTGAGCTTCTGAGTCTCCCTTTACCACCATCTTTGCAGATAAGATGGTTCTCAGGACCTTTCTTGCCTAAGGTGGTTGCTTCTTTCCACTTGGGACAGTCTATCACCTTGCCTACTTTCTATCCTCCCCCTCACCCTTCCAAGAAGGAGGAGAGACTTCACCACCTGGACCCCAGGAGGGCAGTCAGTTTTTACCTGGACAGGACCAAGGAATTGAGACTGGACGACCAGCTCTTCATTGGTTATGTAGGCAGAATGAAGGGCAAAGCTGTCTGCAAGCAAACACTTTCCAGGTGGATCATCTTGCTCTTTAAGATCTGCTACGCCATAGCCAAGAAGGAGCCTCCTGAAGGTATTAGAGCTCATTCTATTAGAGCTAAGTCTTCTTCTTCAGCTTTGGCTAGTGGTGTCCCTGTGGTAGACATCTGTAAAGCGGCAACTTGGGCATCCCTCCACACTTTCGTGAAGCATTATTGCTTGGATTCAGAAGTGAGGAGGGATGGTCATTTTGTTCATTCTGTGCTACAAGACTTTTTGGTATAAGTTAGGCAGACACCCTCCTCCGGGAGCGGGAATGCTTGGGGATTCAATTCAAAAGGTGAGAAATCCACATGCAAATGTATCCATCTGAAGACCAAGTTAGTTACCTTTGATAACGCTTTTTCTGGTGTATTTTTTCTGGTGGATACGGTATATGCCTGTGGATTCCTCACTGACCCACCCGCCTCCCCGTTGTCTACCTCCATTTACCGAAAATAATTTTGAGTTCGCATGACTAGTATTTCTTTGTCATTCGAAATTATATATAGCTTGTTGTTTTTAAATGTCTAGTATTTTTTAGTCTCTTTTCTTTCTTGAAAGATATACTGTGTATATGGGTGTTTAAATTGTATTCCGTGTAAATTTGCGAAATGTTGTCGATTCACCCATTCGTCTCGAAGGCACAGAAAAAATGGGTCGAACTGATGTAACATGCTGACGAGGTCTTCTTATGGCTCCGATGATGTCACGTGGAGTCACAAGCGGAGTCATGCTATTGTGACGCCTTCTCTGACGTGGGAAAGCTAGGGGAAAAAGTTTCAGTGGAATGCTGGCATAAGGGTAATTCAAAAGGTGAGGAATCCACACACAGATACTGTATCCACCAGAAAAAGCGTTACTGAAGGTAAGTAACTTGTTCAGTGCACTTAACTATTGCTCTGAAATGGCCAAGCTGGTAAAACAAATCTCTAATTACTAAAGGTTTAACATATTGTGATTTTAAAGTTGATGGGAAAGGTCGCAAAGACAATGCTTTACATATTGCATAGGTTGCTGCACATGTAATGTTATGAATATAGAAGCAGTTGACTGAAGGTGGTAATTTATGGTGCTTAGAATGGTCTAATGTATGCTCTGAAGAGGTCATTGAAAATTTGTTTATTTTTTAGCCTTTTTTAAATTTCCCTTGCTATATTGTAATGGTTTTAAATAACTGGAAACAATAACAAATGTACTTACTTGCTTACTTGGCTCACAACTGTTTGGACATTACACCAGGAAGCACCTAGTCTGATATTTAATTAGTGAAAAATATTATGTCTTGTGGAAAAGAAGCCCACATACCACTTATCAGTTAGTTTAGGCTGCTCTACTCTGCCCTGCCAGTGCAATGCACCTGGTGTCAGATGCATCGTCTCTAGACTCTTACTATACAATTCCTGTGTCTTAAGCTCATGGAACAGAAACGCATCTGCGTTCTTTTGTTGTGCTGTGTTGAGGAGTGCCTGTTGCCTAACTACTCAGGCCAAATTGCTCCTTTTATGGACAGAGTTATTCCGATAAACAGACCGTATGTCTCTTTCTCTAAGGGAACAGACAAGCTTAAAAAATATGGAACACCAAAGAAGTGACAGCCACTCGAATTAAATGTGTACATATACATTTCCATCACGTTAGAGATGTCTAAGAATTCGTTTAAAGTGGCCCTTGGCTTTTCAAAACCAAAACTGCACCAATTAGGCCCCTTAAGGCCGAATCACTTCGGTGAATGGTAGAAGGCAGGGCAATCCCTAAATCGGATTGACTGGGACAGCACCCTGGACAGAAACAAAATTTGGTGATTTTTGTGGGGGCAGGGGGTCAGTGCAGTGTGACTGCAGGAGGTGTGAGGAAGATGGGAGGAGGGCAGCGGGTTGATGGGGAGCTAACAATTACGTTGAGGTACATTTAGGGCTGAATACAAAGTCTTTAACGGGACCCGATTGAGATCAAGTGGGATGGATGAGCTGCTGTTTGTATGACATGAAGTCAGCCAGCTTCCTGCTCCACCCCTCAGAAAGTTGTCACCCTGGATCGTGGGCCCAGCTCGCCCATGCCCAAGGCTTGCCCTGGTAGCAGGTGTAGATGAGTCCTGCTTGGCAGTTAGCACAGTAGCACCAGACCTCCATTAGGAAATGATGACTGAACAACACTGCCCATGTCTCATGGACAGTGGTGGTCGCTGTGCGTGTCTGGTACATTACCACCTCAAGCTCCTTAAGGAACTCTTTGATGCTATGATCAGCACCTGTTTATGTGAAAAGCTTTAAAAAGCACTACAGAGAGACAGGCATTGACTCCACCCACAACTTAATCTTGTTACGTATAGGGTTATATGGGCCAGACAAGCATGCTTGTATTGTACAAATGATGCTCAATATTGTAGGCTTTAGTTGGTTATGGTAACAAGACAATTATTAAGGCTGTTGGACTTATTAGTTTATTGGAAACGTTATATCAGATGCCATGGGTCTGATCTGTTTATTATGAAAATGAAACATTGTTTTAAATGTAGGTCTGAACTATTTATTGTGAAAAGCATATGTTAAAGCCAGTAGGCAGTATTGAGTAGAACATTATTACATTGTGTTAAGGCCTGTAGACAAGTATTTTATATTGTAAGCACCAGGTCAAATATAGTCAAAATTGGCTTTACATGGTGTAACTCCATGATCAATACATTAGGAAGGGGTTTCACATTGTGAATTTTCTGACAAATATTGTAAAATTGTTTTTACTTTGAACTACTTGCCAAAACGCCAAAAAGCATAGGTGGATTTACATTCTGAATTCTCAGACAAATACTATGAAAAAGGGCTTTACATTGTGAACCCTCTGACAAATGCAGTTGGAAGAAGTTGTACATTGTGAACACTAACAAATGCAATAATCGGGAGTTTCACGTTGTGAAAACTCTCATTACTTCTAGGAAATTTACATTGTAAATCCCATGAAAAATACTATAGAAAGAAACTTTACATTACGAACTATTTGACAATTGTAATAGGAAATTTTTTACATTGTGAACTCTGACAAATCTAATAACAAGGGATTTTATATTGTAAATCATCCACCAAATGCAACAGGAAGGTGTTTTATAGTGTGAGTATCTCGACAAGGACGAGGCTTTCCATTTTGAAAAATACAATAGGAAGCAGTTTTTCATTGTGAACTCTCTTGATAAAGGCTATAAGGAGGAATGTAGTACATATGTCCCTCTTTAGGTCTGACCACTGTAGATGCTTAGTGTCTTTGAAATAAGAGATACTGTTCATGTCAATGTTTGCTTTGGGTCTGCCTAAAATGTTTCAATGGTTTCTCTAGGCAGAGAGGATATGGCCAAATGTATTGATTATCAAATGAGGGAACAAAGGCCACAGGCTTCTCATTTTACAGAGCAAAAGACATGACAAAAGCCTGCAGTTTTAACCTTTTTTGATTGTGAAAAACCTGATGCTTTCAAGAACTCCACATAAGACCGTTGCTAGTTATTCGCTGTGGTATTTTGTTAGGATACGTGCTTTGCATCTTGGTTTATCTGCAAAGCTATTATAGGATGGGCTTCAATTTGTAACTGAAATCTTATAAATGGTTATTTTTATTACAGTATTTAGTGGAGCGTGCATTAAAGAAATTCCTATACTGAATTTCTGGCCCACAGCCTCTCACTGAGTGAGTATTGGGCTGTTCTGCGTAGTTTTCCTAGATTCCAGTGTTAAAAGACGCATTTGGTCCCAAGTATGAGGGTGTTGGGTATGGAGGCCCCAGGACAACAAATGTGAAACACCCACATTTACCAAGTTGGGTCTAGTAATTTCTGACTGCTTTGGGATCTCCTGAAATGGATTTCTGAAAAACAACAGGAAGGGGTTTTACACGGATCTCTCTTAGATATATAATAGCAAAGGAGTGACAAACAATAAATGTAGGGGCTTTACGTTATAAACAATGTGACAAACTTAAACTGAGGAGAGAGGGGTGGGTCGTGGAATTGGAGAAAGTAGGCAGGAGAGACGCTAGAATAGCCACACAGGTGTTAGCTATCTCCACACACTTTAGACTGATCCAGCTACATTATCTTCACTTGACTTATATGACCCCGGTGTGACTTCATTGAGCCGGTAGGATCCGCCGGACCAATTGCTTCCATTGCTCTGCTCCTGATGCAAACTTTTTTCATGTGGTTTCAGACTGTCCTGTGATAGTTTGCAATTGACAGAGGATTACGCAAGAACACTCATGGGTGCTGGATCGACCCCTGGATCTTTCCCATAGGGAGACCCTAGTGGACATTCTGTATTATCTTGGTGGCCCACAGGCGGAACGGATGTTCATTGGGGTCACCTCTCTGGTTGCCAAACATGCTATTGCCCAGAGGTGGAATTCTTCACAGGCCCCCTCCTTGGTGAAGTGGAAATCGGGTGTGGACTGGTGTGTCCAGCAAGAGAAGCCTATTTATGCTGCATGAGTCTACCCGCAAAAACATGGGAAGATTTGGGGGGGCGATAGTGTGAATACTGTGGTCTGGATCTGTAACCTTGGACTGTGTTATATGTGCTGTGGTACTATTGCGATAATGGTGGTGTATATGTTTTGTGTTGTTGTTTGAAAAACAATAAATTGATTGTCTATAAACTATGTGACAAATACAATAGGAAGCTTTTTTATCATTGAGAACTCGCTGACGAATGTAATAATAAAGGATTTAAGACAGAGCTCCCTTTATAGATTTATCCACTGTAAATGTGTGGTGTTTGAAAGGGAGATTTCATGTTCATGTCACATTATTCTTTGGGTCTGCATAACAACTGGAGAGACTCTTGATGGAGAGACCACATGGTCATATTTTTTTTCTCAGTAAGCCAAAAGGTTCATTTATTGATTTTTAAATATGGTGGCAAAGGCAGTAGGCCTCTCATTGTACATTGTGAATAACTTGTCAAAGTCCGTAGACTTAACCTTACTGATCATTAAAACGTTTTTGTGTTGTAATCAGTCCAAATGTGGCCATTGCTGTTTTCTAGGTTAAGAGCTTATTGGTGCACATATTTTCACCTGGTAACACACAGGTAATGGGAGCAAACTAGATACATCGGGCCAGTTAAACCTGTAATATTTGTTTGGGGCACTTGATGTGCTTCATGCAATTCTACAATGCCCCTTTGTGAGGGGTTTCAATTTGATATTCCAATTGGACTCGTGTACACACTTGAAAATGTGTACATAGTATTTAGTTGTGTGTTCATTAAAGTACTTTTCCTTTTTTAGGGGAAGCCTTGACTGGATATAGATTTATTATTATCTTGTATGGTACTGGGTTTTGATTTTATTTTCTAGCCCACACCACCTTACTGAGCCCGTCTTGGGCAGCTTTGACTTATTACCCTGAGATTCAAGTGCTAAAAAGGTGAACCTGGGCCTCAGTTTGATATAAAACCTCCAGGACTACCAAAGAAAACAAATACCCATGGACACAGTTGGGACCCAGAAATGGCCAACTGCTCTGTGACATCCCGAACTGCATTTCCTAAAGGCGACTTTACATTGTGAACTCGTTGCCAAACAACATACGAAGGAGTTTTATGTTGCAACCTTTGTGAATAAAAAATAATAGGAAGGGTTTTATTTTGCATACTCTGACAAATGTAGTAAGGGGTGGGTTGTTAACTCTGCCAAATACAATAGAAAGTACTTTTGAAGTGTGAACTCCATGACAAATATATTAAAAATGGGTTTTACTTTGTGAACTCTCTAACAAATGAAACAGGAACATGTGTTGCATTGCAAACTCTGACAAATGTAACAGAAAGTGGTTTGACATAGGAAGTTGTTGTGTCCTCCAAGGATTACTGCCCAACTTTCGAACCAGCCTGCACCCGCAATTCAGTCACTGTTTAATCTATCAGTGGAAAGTGTGAAAATCACCCTAGCATTGAAATCAGCACAGGTTTCACCCATGCCAAAGAAAGCCAAACGGATCCCAAAAACCTGTCCAATTATCAGCCTATCTCATTGATGCCTCTTCTAGGAAAGCAATAAGAAGGTCTAATAAATAAACAACTTACAGCCTACCTTGAGGTGAATACAATCCTAGACCCGTCCCAATCAGGGCTTAGGTCCTCTCCTAGCACTGAGACCCCTTTTATAGCGGTCCCTGATTCGCTCTTGATGCAGGCTCTCCATCCATGTTAGTGCTGCTGGACTTGTCCGCAGCTTTTGATACTGTGCCTCGTACTAGGCTGTTACACAGACTGCATGAGACAGGCATTCATGAGATGGCTTTTAAGTGGTTCCAAGACTTTGTAGGAATCAGAACTCAAACTCTCTCACTTGGCCCATTTAAGTCCCATACCATGCGGTTTGACAAGGGAGTTCCACAGGGCTCTTGATTGAGGCCCACCTTGTTTAACATATACATGGCCCCCCTTGCCCGGAATGCAGCGTCATTTGGATTTGAAATACTATTTTCTGTTGATGACATGCTGCTTGTCATCTCCTTTGACAAAGGAGATGACAGGAGAGGAGAGAGTGTGGCGCTGCGGCCAGGGCGCCTGATGCTGGACGCTGGGAAGCACGGTTGGATCACCGGCTCTGGCGCCAGGGGTCTGCCCAGCACCATGCGACGCTGGGCAATAGCTCGCTTAATCTTCCCAATGGCCCCAGCGCAGAGAGACCCCATCGGGGGTGATTTGTGCGCTATACAAGTACTGGATTTTATTTTTACATTGCTATAAAGTTAAAGATCACTTAGCCAAAGGAATGATAGAAATCTCGGAACGGATGACAACTAATTACCTGCAGCTGGCTGAAAGCGGACAAAAGACATCATGCTGTGGTAAGGCCCAACAACTTTGTTCACCTGATTGGTAGCCCCCAGAATTAGGTGCTGCCCCTACCCCATGGCAGGTAATTAAGACTCTTGGAGTAAAAATTAACCAAACTCTATCCATGAATGAACAGGTTCTATCTACCACAGGGGCCTTCTTCAATACAATGCGCCTATTGAGGAAAGCTTTCCCATGTCTTCCAATATCAGCTTGAAAAAAGGAAGTTTAGGCATTGATAATTAGCAGCCTGGATTACGATAACTCTTTATTGGCACATGAGACTCTAATGTCGAAACTACAAGTGGTATAAAATAAAGCAGCAATGCTTCTTTGTAATCTTCCATCAGGCTCTGCTTCCATACCACTGCTGAAATATTTACATTGGTTACCAGTATAGCAAAGAAGCATTTTCAAAATTTGCTGTGTGACACAGAACTCCTTAATGGTTAAAGGTCCCAGCTATCTACATCAGAACTTTAGGTGCTACTGCCTATTCAGAAATTTAAAGATCTATAGATAAAGCTCTGCTTATTGCACCTTGAATTAGTCTGACAAATTGAGGAGGTACAACTTTTTCCTATTTGGCCCCTTCATACCAGAATAATTTACTTCTCCATCTTTGTACCTGCACGGGCAACACTAAATTTAGAAAGTTGCTTAAGACTGTTCTGTTTTAACTTAGTGCTATTACTTTGCCTGAGTCTGTTTGAGTGCCGTGATGTCCCTCCCGGGGCGATCCATCACATTAACATGCTTTAACAACAGTTTTACCTCTGACACCATAAATCAAACGAAGTTTTTCAAAACACAGATGTCCCTTTTATTGACTCTGCGGTTATACTTCTTACTTTTTTTTTCCTTTTTACAAAACGTTCTTATCCATTGAGTGTCCCTACATCTGATACATAATAATTATCTCATCAATATTTCGTGTCACAATTATGCACAACATATATACATTACATGAACATTACTAAACAACAAAAGACCAATATTTACAAATTTGTACACATGTTATGTTCAAAGTCCCTTTTGGCATTGCTATACTCATATATAGGTTGTTGCCAAAATCTATATATGTTCCCCAAATTTCTATAAAGTCCTACTATTTTCTGCCTGAAAAAAACTTTTTCTTTCTAGGCACCTTCTATATTTGGGGTCCTATTAGGGCTCAGAGATTATTGTGAGACTTGTTAGAGTGAGCTGGAACCCTCTAGCTCTACTCGCTGAGTTAAGCAGTGTCCTATAAAATATTTTCCTGATCCACTAAAAATAATGCCAACGCGTTTCGACCTTGCGAAATCGGACCGTTACTTTTTTTAAAGGTCTTCATCAGGGCGAGATGTATTTGAGGTAGGACATTATTCAATCTGTGTAAAACAATAACATAACAAGTGTCACAATAATCTCTGATCCCTAATACGACCCCAAAAATAGAACGTGCCTAGAAAGAAAACGCTTTTTCCAGGCAGAAAATAGTAGGACTTTATAGAAATTTGGGGAACACATATAGATTTTGGTGACAACCTATATATGAGCCTCGTAATGCCAGAAGGAACTTTGAACATAACATGTGTACAAATTTGTAAATATTGGTCTTTTGTTGTTTAGTAATGTTCATGTAATGTATATATGTTGTGCATAGTTGTGACACGAAATATTGTTGAGATAATTATGTATCAGATGTAGAGACACTCAATGGATAAGAAAGTTTTGTAAAAAGAAAAAAAAAGTAAGAAGTATAACCGCAGAATCAATAAAAGGGACATCTGTGTTTTGAAAAACTTAGTTTGAATTATGGTGTCAGATGTAAAACTGTTGTTAAAACCTTTTGATATTTTGATTCTGGCCTCTGTCAACCTTAATTGAACTATTCCCCTAGATTTGATATCCATTACATTAACATAACATCACATAACATAACATGCATTCTGTTATGCTCATGTTCCATAGAACCAGAGCAGGCAGACTGACTTTTGTGATTCTCACTCCTATTTCCAGTACACCAAAGGTTTGAATGCATGGTTAGCAACATGCCTGTGAGAGTACAGGGTGCAGCACACTGAAGTCAGTCCTTTTGGCACTGTCAAAGCTTGTTCCACTTTTTTTTAATTCAAGAGCATAAATACTGCATGGGTTGTTTCATTCAGAAAATAGCATGAACACCTCCCTGCAAAGTATAAATATTTGCTTGTAATGGACTCTTTGTACAGGCCCTGGTGAGCTCATTAGAGGACTCCCAGTGATGCCTCTGACACAGGTCTGTATCAACACCGCGCTGCCATTTTTTCAAATGTAAACTTTTTGGATGACTCGCAAAAGGTCATTGAAGCAGATGGAGAGACGCGTTGTTTATAGTTGCAAACAACTGCTACTGATGGGCAAGGACTATGCACAGTCAATGCCAGGCAGCTCAAGGAGAAAGATAACATCAGTCTATGTGTAGTAAAATATTTAGATATGGCTTTGCACAAATATCAGGTCTGTTATCTTCTGCTCTTTTCTTGACTCTAATCTGGCCCTCTGAGGTCCTCCATCTCTGAGCATTAACTTCATTTACGATAATTAATGTCATTTTAAGGTAACAGATGGGCATCGAGGCGTAGCCGGAAGTGGTGCAGCCGATGTAGTGCACCATACTCTAAGGAGGATAACATACATGCCAACAGACCCGATTCAGGCATACTAATATTGAACGGAAGTAGAATGAACCTAGACAATATCTGTAAGGAATGTGGTTGACAGTGGTCTAAAGATGTTTCGATCAGATTGAAACATAATTAGAGCAATATATCCCCAGGCTCCACACAAGGCACTGGGGCCTCACAAGGTAAGAATTTGACCTTTGTGAAATATGTATACAATTAGATCCCTGAATATGGAGAAGAAGTTTCTTACGGTGCTCCCATTCCTTACAAATATTGTCTAGGTGCATCCTACTTCAGTTCAATATCCTACTATTTACCACAAGGCTAGGTGAGTCCCCACATATTCTGATGATTTCACGTTACATGGTCACACACACGACTGGTAACTCTTGCATGTGTATGTAACAGGGGGAATATATGATCGATCTGATCTGAAGCAACCATAGAGGATTGTTTGGTTCTAACAATCCACACTTTTGGTAAGGGGATGTTGCAATTAACCCACTGCATGATGACTTTCACTAATGTCACAAAACCATCACGCTTTCAGACTTATGATTGTGATTGGCGACAACAAACACTTAAGCAGAAAGGGCCAATGACCCGGGTGACGGGATTTGAATAATATAGGTGGTCCTCCCTAAAATAGGATTGCATTTGTATTTATAGCCCTGATGAAGTCCGCTGCAACGGAGTCACCCAATAGATGAAACACTTGTTGGCAAGGGCAAAGTGGGCTAATGAATGTTGAATAACGAACACATGTTGGAACCACAACCTTAACTGTTGATTTCTTGAGGGCTCAGAGGATCCTTTCTTGCATTTGGAATCCATCCAGCAGAGGAAGACTTGGTGGCTCTTCCTCCTCCTAGCAGCACCAGACACTTATGGACATTCACACACAATACGAACTGTGACTAATTGTGATTATTGAGGTGTGTGCGCAGTCATCCCCAGCCACCGTACACACATTTCTATGTCCTCTCCAGAGTGGCAGACATTCTTGGCAGTCCACATATAGCCAACATTAGCAGAAAGCTGGCAGAGCCATTACAAAATTAGGCCTGGGTGGTGAACTTGGCTCAGTTCGCAGAGTTTTCTGCGCTCCTTGGAGTTCGCAGAGTGCAGAAAACTCCCCTTGGCAATGTGCAGAGGAGTTTTAACCCCGCTCGCGATCGCGAACAGTAAGTTTGCAATCTCAAACAGTAGGTTCGCGAGCATGAGCTGCAGCTCGGGTAAATTTTCTACCCGAGCCCCAGAAATACCAGCACAAAATTCATTTTACACTGCACTCCGCCACTTGCGGAACTTCGCAGAGTTATCTTGTAACTTCACAGAGTTCAACATAGCAAAACTCAGCAAAATACGCCCAGGCCTATACAAATTCTGAGCTGAATATTGCCGGCCACGCCGATTACTCCATCCACAGCAAATACCACACGAGAGAGCAGTATTCAATCCAACATATGGCATAAGAGCTGTATCTCATTGTAGAAAAATGTGCTGGTGCTCCCATGGGCCTGCGGCATTTATTCAAACATTTTCATATAACTCTCGTCCCAGTGCCTCTCTCTGTACTTCTAAATGAAAGTAGTAATGGTCAGTTGCTGCACTTCATTTGGTTACATGCTAAAAAAAATCTGCTGTCGTGCGATGCTCTCAGGGCTGGCTTTAGGTCAGTGTGACTAGTGCGGCCGCACGGGCGCTGACCTGGGGAGGGGGCACTGACATTGGGGGGTTGAGCGCTGTTTAGCAATAACTTACGATTTAAAGACACCTGTGGCAGAGTTCCTTGTGCAGTTGCTTTAGGTAGCAATAAAAATGTCAAGATAACTCTTGGGATTAGTGTTCCTGCTGGAGATAGATCAGGGTTTTGTCTAGGGGCAGGTATGATGCGCCATAACGTAGCGCAGAGGGTTAATATGCCTGCTGCAAAGAACAGATCTGTATTTTATGTGGATAGATGATTGGATTACTGCTTTTGTCACAGAGATCCTTTTGTTACCGCAGTTCATAAGATACAACCCCAATATAGAACAGTGACTGTTACGAGCTGACATCAAAGAGTTGCATGCAAACTGCATAAAATAGGTTAAGAAGTTATGTTTCTCTCCCCCCGTCTTTCATTATCTATTCCTAATGTATCTGACAAGTGTTTGTTTGGGTAGATATACCTTCTAATTAGTAAAGCCAGCCTCTGCTAATGCTTTAAAAGAAATTAAATGTATGTGAGAGAAGGGTTTATGGATATATGAGGGGCACTTTTGCCCAGTGGCTGTAAGGGAATCCGAGGTGGTGGTCATGGGTGGGGTGCCAACAATGATTATTGCACTGGGCACCACCAGCTCTAAAGCTGGCCCTGGATGCTCTCATGCCTTATAGCAATTTTACTGAATGAAGGCAATAAGGCAGGTACCATCTGGTGAAGAAGAAGTGCACACAGAGAAACCATCAATAACTGCTGCTGACATTTTTCATATTCAGTCCCTTTTCAATAAAACACTCCTTACACTGTAATCCTAAGTGTGTATTCTTCTCACCTCTTCTCATCTTCTGTCTGCACCTGGTCTGAGGGCAGGGAGGGCTGGTACCTTCCTGTATCTCTTCGCTCTATGCACTGGTCCACCTCTACCCCGTTCTAGGTGCCTCCCCACTCGCCCTCTCTTTCGTACCATCTCTTACCCTTCTCTCTTGCTCTCTCACACACTCTTCCTGCCTCTCTCATGTGGGTTACTTCAGGTCTTCGAGCACAGTTTCTTTCAAGTGTCTGTTCAAAGTTTCACTCCCTCAAACCCACACTCTCCTCCTCTTCTTGGGGTGTCTGCTGCGTCCATAGGTTCTCCCTCTTTGTGCTTCTATGGCCTGCTCTCCCCTTCTTTATCTCTTTCTCACACACTCTGCTCCTCTACCTGTAGTTCATTCACCACTTCATGCACAAACTACCCACCCCTCTCTATCTTCCTTTCTAACTGTTCTGTGCAGCTCTCACACCTATCTATTCACCATGTCACATAATTCCACCACGCACCACACAATTCCACCACACAAAATTCCACAACTAACAATCCCAATCCAACGCACATAATTCCACCCCACCCCACACCACATACACCCACTCCAAACCAAAACACATGGGTAAAAGACCTTGTCAATATTAAACCGCTGCGTGCTTCTGTCGGCCTAAGGCCGTCGCGCCCACTACCTCCGTAGTGCTGCGCACATCCGTGGCTGACGCAACCCTGCCCACTCATCAAAGCCACCGCAGCGGAATTGGCGCAGCGGTAAAAGGGTTAAAGCCAATATTTCTAACTTTCACAAATGCGAGACCTATTGCATTGCAAAAGTTTGTACCTGCTTGCACCGGGGTCCATGGCAGCCTTGCTACAACACTTCTCAGAACAACCATGTACTACTTTGAATGTATACATGTCACATAATTCCACCACACACCGCACAATTCCACCACACACAATTCCACAACTAACAATCCCAATCCAACGCACATAATTCCACTCCCCACCACATACACCCACTCCAAACCAAAACACATGGGTAAAAGACATTGTCAATATTAAACCGTTGCATGCTACTGTCGGCCAACGGCCGTCGTGCGCACTACCTCCGTAGTGCTGCGCACGTCCGTTGGCCGACGCGACCCTGCCCACTCATCAAAGCCGCTGCACCGCAGCGGAATTGGCGCCGTGGTAAAAGGGTTAAAGCCAATAGTTCTAACTTTCACAAATGCGAGACATATTGCATTGCAAAAGTTCGTACTTTCTTGCACTGGGGTCCATGGCAGCCTTGCTACAACACTGCTCAGAACAACCATCTACTACTTTGATTTTATACATGAAAGTTCTTTTCTTCTATAAAACATCTCACATGCCAACTTCATTTTAGGTGTTTCTCCGGTATTTTGATTACAATTAGTTTGTATGCCCAGTACCCTCCTGTACTCCTTCCTGAGAGGGAAGATGCTCAAATGTTCTCTGCCTGTTCCAAGTTTGTGCATCACTTTACAGTCAAGCTCTCTACAACAAAGGTTTAAATGTCCATAGGAAAAGGTTTTTTTCTTTAATGTCCGTTTGGTTTCCAGGGATGTATGTGGTCGGTCCTGGTACCACAAAACTCTTCCTGAGCCATTGTTTCATTTTCCCTACAATGACTGGACAACTTAATTTTTATGCTTTTTTGCTTTTCCTTTTGTCTACCTATATTGCCATTCATTGCGCTTTTCTTTTCAGCATTATCAGAGCTCAATATGTCCCCTGGGAAGCCTTTTTCACAACAGCCACAACTGCTCTGTGATGTCCCCCTTGCTGTTTTCCTCTATTTTTGCTCCATTAGCATGTATACTCTTCCCAATGTCATACCTTGGATGGTTGGCAGTCCTTTCTTGCTGTTGTTAGTTATTCATTACAGTAGGCACTCATCTTACGCTCATGGCATTTGTGCTTCTTTCCTTCCCTTGTGCGCCTGTTTGCATAAGTGACCTACTTCTTCCGCGTTTGTGCACTTACACTGCCTGCCACCGACACTCGTGTTTCGGCTACGCACCTTCCTTGCCAGCAGGCTAGGCCTTGGCTCTGTTTCAAGTGTTGGTCCAGGGTACACACTCTTTGCATTTGGCCACACTCTAAATCTCGGTTTTGAATGAACATGCTTGTTTGTTTGCACCTGCTTCAGTCACCGCGTGCCACCTGCCACCGGGGAACTGGACGGCTGTCACCCTGTCCAAACACCCGCATTCTTCAATGAGATGTTGCTCCAGCACCAGCGGAGGATGCCTCGTGGCAGATGTGAGTGTAGGTCCTTTTAACACAAAAACGTAATCATGTGCATGCTGTATTGGAGCCAGCGTTGCAGTTACCTTTGTTGGGGTACGGGTTAGATAACGGCACTTTAACAGCAGTCACTGCAACCACGCACCATCTGACATAACCTCCTTACCATTCATATATACATCGCCACCCATTCACCATTCTAGCGGCCCAAACACTCACCGAACCAGGGGCAGACTAGCCTATAGAGCAACCAGGCTGTGTCCGACCGGCTGGTTTGACAGATCGGTGGGTGGGACAGTTTTATGGCTATTTTTGGGCCTGTTTATGAAGTGCAGAGTCGGTGTTTACTGTTGATTTCCTGGTATTAAACCAAAAATTGCCTGTAGCAAACAGAAATGCAGGCATACTTCCCAAACAGGTATACATGGTGTCTTTACAAGTTCAAAACGGCCCAAATTTCCAAATATGAGCCACATTTTTAACTATCTGATTCACTTTTGGTAGGTCACTTTTAACTTGGTGCCCTAGTCTATTTTTTGTCCCAGTCCAAGCCTGCACACAGCTCCCAAACCATATGTCCGTAAAACCCCTCCACTCTCCACTGGCATGGGCATCATTGTACATTCCTCTTTTTCACATCTCCGTGCTGGTGAATAACCAAGCACTGTTAATTAATTCTCATGCCTCTTAGGACTTATGTAATTTAGAAACACCTGAAAAGGACTGTGTCAAAGAAATGGAAGCACAGAGAGCCCCCTGAAGGTAGTCACATTAAAGAAGAGCATTAGAGTTGTGAGTGAAAGTACAGCTGGGAGGGAGTACAGGTGGGAGTAGACTCGAAAACATCATTTGGAAATAAGACCCTATAGTATTTGGCTTTACACAACAGCAACCTAGTTGGGATGGAAGAGGAACCTAAGAAGAAAAATAAAATCCTAGGAATTCAATCCAGGCACACAGACATATTGGGCTCCCTAGAGAGTCAGTCTTTCTCTCACTAAAGAGAAGTATGAATTTGCCATTATGGACAAAGCTTAGTTGCTGTAGCACCAGATTGGAGTCCCACACTTTTTAATCTGTGCAGTTAAGACCCAGGAGAAATTCAGGTGGCCTGGATACTGAGGTTCAAAGATCTATGTGTGATTGTTTTGAATGCTTCAGCAGTGATAAGAATCTGTTCATCAGGCAGATTCTGATGGTATGCAAGAGGTTGTTAGAACATCTGTGGGAGGAGGTTGCTATGGATATAGTTGGCCCACTTAGAGGTGAACATCAAAAGCCTTACCTGATAGTACTACTGGATCTTTAGTCTCAGTGGGTTGAAGTAAGCTCTGTCAAGGACATATAGCCGTGAAGCATGATAAGGTTTTTCGAAGGAGATTTTTAAACATGAAAGTTTTCCCAAAGTCACTGTTGACTGATAATAGTCCTCAGTTTAGCTCTGATGAGTTTGAAAGTTTCCTAAAGGATTGTGGCAAAGAGCACAAGAGGTGGTCTATATGTCATCCTGAAACAAATGGAGCTGTGGAGAGGGTGAACAAAGCTTTGAAGGAAAGCATACAGTTGACAAAGATGTATAACATGGATAGGAAGAGAGTGTTACAAGAGTGCATCACGGCCTATCGCATGTCTCCTCACTTCTCAACTGGACAGTCAGTCACCTTTCAAATTATTCAAAGGTCGATCTCCTGGTAACAGGTTATGTCCAGGATGGATGGATTGGGACATGGGTGTAAATTTCAGAGACCGAGGAAGCTGGCGGAATAAGGAGATTAAGGCTCTCCGAAAAAGAAAGGAGTACTTTGACAAACTTAAAAAAGTGAAAGACATAACAATACAAGAGGGTGATATGGTGAAAATTAGAGCATCTGTAGGGTGTGCTCAGTGGTCCAAATTTAATCAGAAGAGTAATCCAAGTTGTTACGAATGCAATCAAAACATATGATGGCAGAGTTTGGAATTTGAATAGTGCTGTGAAAATGTGTGGAATTCCATGAACTTCTCTCAAACATAATGTAGTCCTGAATTTCAGTTAGAGTGACAAAAATATAGTTGGGAAAAGAATGAGTAGCAGGTTGTGCAAAGCTCTGTCTTATCTTAAAGATTTTGTGGTAAGCAAATAATTGGTCTCTTATCTATAATTGTTTCGCCTCTTGTTTAGTATGAAATTAGCACAAGGTTAAGAAAATGCTAGGCAAATTAGTTGTTTAAGCACATATACTAGTTTGTTAAAATATTAATATATACTATTTGTTGGAAAAGGAGAAGTGTGATGTCTTAGTAAGGTTCCATAGTTGCTCGTGTTGGAACCTTACAAGATGGTGATACTAGAACGTGGGAAAAGCCAGGTGGCAGTTGAGGCTGGACAAGCGGCAGGCTGGGGTGTAATGAATTAACCTTTATACTTACCAACTTACGTGGTTTGTCCATAAACTACGAGGGGGACTAGCATGCATCCTTGTCTAAGGTAGTTTTAGAGCGTTCTGTTTCATAAACTTATGCTGTGTTCTCTAAGAAACTCTTGCCCATATGCTGTGGAGAGACTTTATAACAGCAAGCAACCATGGTAGTGGAGAAGTGTGGCTCACTGGTTAGAGCAGGCAGACCCTGAAGCAGAGGTCAGACCCGGGACCAGGGTTCAATTCCCGACGCGGCAGGGTCTTGAGCTCAAATGTCCACGGACTTGATAATTCTCGCTTCGGTGCCTGACCTAATCATGGGTTCACACTCTGCAACTCTGGGCATTAAGCTTGCTTAATCTCCACAACGGCCCCCCGCGGCGGGATGCCTGGCTTTCACCTTGGGGATGCCCGTTAGGGGCTATCTCACAGGGAAAAGCCAGGACGGGTTCCCAAGGCAAGCGCCGAGATGCCTCCGGGTAGTCGAGCGCTATATAAGAACATACAAAAAAAAAAAATGGTTCATAAATAATCAAGGGAAAAAACGCAGGGAAGAAGTCAACAAAGGCATATACAATTCCATATGTTGCCAACTTCTGTGCTATGGACCCAAGTGCAAATACTTGATCAACAGTGCCTGATTGAAATTCTGCTTCATACAAGGGTATTAATCTACTTTCATATGCTCAATTTCCATGCGTCTCAGGCACTATCTTGCCAAAAAAAATACGTTGAATAAATGAGTAAAAGTTTCAGCCTCTATGCCACAAGGTCGTGGTGTTTCCAGACTGCTACTTCAAAACTTTGATGGTCCTGTGCAAGAGGAAAATTCAAATAAACTGATAACAGAATACCCTAACCACTGTCATCTTCAGGCCTTTATTGGCCTCGGGAAAGACATATTTTAGGGGTCCCTGTATGGAGCAAATTGTAATTTAATTGCCATTGCCTGATAATCCATACCCCCATGATGCCAAACAATGCTTTAACGGGGTTACATAACAAGAGATGAACTAGGTCATGCCCTTGACACTGAAAATCCTTAAGATGACACTGGGTAAAGAGGCTGAGTGATATGTAGAAGTAGGCAGAGAGAGAGAAATGAGAGAGAGAAGGAAAGAGAGAGAGAGAATAGACAAAGGTCAAATAGCTACTTTCCCAGAGGGCCCCGTGGAAGGTGGGGGCCCTGGGCAATTGCCCAATTTGCTCATGCCTTGAAACTTCACTGATAAGCGCTGCACTGACAATGACCATCATGAGAGAACTACAAACAGCCTATTTCCCAAAATCTGGCAAACCCCTCCAAGATACGGTCAATCAGACCATCCTCGGAAAGCTACTTTGTCTCCTAAATGGTAACAGGATCTTTGGAAGAGAGGGGATGTGTAACGAAAGAGAGGTGGAAAGTTGGGTAATAGAGAGAAAGCAAATATCTGGAAAATGAAAGACAGAAATTGATATGCTTCATGGTTCAGAACACATGTACTGTTTACCAAGTCAAGAGCCATGCTTAAATATGTAAATACGTGCATTGGCATAAAAAAGTACAAACAATCTGTTTCATCCAACAGGACCATATGAAAGCAAAGACAAAGATACTTCATGTTTTTCCCAAAACAGCCTTTCACTCAGCTGCCAAGGAAGTCCTGGTGTGCTTCTGACAGGCTTACCCCAGCACGTCTGTTCGTAGCTTGAACGAGATGTGGGCATATTTCTTGGATGGCACCATCACTCCATAGTCCAGCAGGTCTTCAGGGGCTACCCGATTACTGATGTCCACCACATTGTACAGTCGAGAGGTCCAGATGTGAAGGCAGAGGACCGCCAGGGATACCGCGGCCACTGAAATGAAACAAATCGACCTCCGGATATGACGTATCCTGCAAAATACAGACAAGTGAGACAGTCTTTACCATGCTGTAAAACCTTACTCCTTCCTAATGCAGCTTTTGAGTTTTTTTGGTTATAAAAATAAAGATTAAAGACTACCATAATTTGAAAGCAGGCTACATGGGCCAGACAGATATTCTGGAGTCCAAATCTGAAGGGAAGTTCCAAAGAAGCACGAGGCAGTTTAGTATTTGCTGTCCTCTCAGTAAATCAGTATGCAAAACAGCGGCGGCTCCTCTGCAATGGCGGAGGAGCGTCGCCCCACTGGCTGGCTCAGAGCCAGAAAATGAAAAATAAAACAATAAAAGAATGTTCTAGCATTGTTTTATTTTTCATTTGCCGGCTCTGAGCCAGCGTTGTAGGGAGGGGTGGGGTGAGGCATAGGAAGGGAAGTGGTAAGCGCACTCCCTAAGTTCACGTATTTCTTATCCCAGCCGTCTCAGGCCGGCCAAAACACACATGCGCACTTAGGTTTCTCCCGCCGGGCTGCATTCAACAGAAACCCCACACACTCCCTGGTCTGAGCGGAGTGTTGTTTCAGTCCATTCAGGCCAATTCACACACTACTCTGCAGGACGGGATTGGATGGGAGTCTGTCCAGGGGCTGCTGGGACCAGGAAGAGGACAGAAGGCGCAACGCGGGAGGCGGCTTCAGGTAAATTCTTGTTTCTAACATATATATATTATTACTTACACCCCCTGCGCGAACCGCCCCACCCTCCCCAACCACACTTTGTTTGTGGCAGCCGCCACTGAAGCAAAATGTAGTGCTCATTTCATTACTTTAGAAAATGATGACTTAATGTGTGTCTTTTTACTTAATTCCGCTTTCTGGAATAAATCAAACCACACCACAAAGAAAAATCCAGATTGTCGATTCTTCCTACAGAAACAGTCAAAGGCAAAATGAAGCTTTTTTAGGTTGCACAAAATCAACTCTTTGGCTGCAACAGCAGATAACCCTCTGTCCCTACCAAAGCATGGTTTTTCAGCAACGGGATAGCATGCTCCTCCATTGCCAGGGCA
This sequence comes from Lissotriton vulgaris, assembly GCF_964263255.1. Taxonomy (NCBI): domain Eukaryota; kingdom Metazoa; phylum Chordata; class Amphibia; order Caudata; family Salamandridae; genus Lissotriton; species Lissotriton vulgaris. The sequence continues at coordinate 1,340,417,332 of NC_141685.1, read as the reverse complement.
ACCTTTTCCCATTCCTTTCCCCTCCCGCCACACCATCTAGCACCTGACCCCAGCTCACATTTGCTACCTGCTTAGTGCAGGTGATAAATACCCCTCACTAACAGGGGAAAACATGCAGAACATTTCCAAGTACATCTAGGTCTGGTCGTAAAATAGAAATATTGGTCGCAATTTGAGACCAATATTTTTGGGACCAGTGTGGCATTTTTTATAATTGACCTATGTACTAATAGATTGGTTTGCAAAATACTGAATCGTGGTGGGTTGCAATTCGACCTACCTCCTTGCAACTCACTACGATTCATATTCATCACAGGGATTGTGGCCTTCAGGGATCAGCAGACCACCATATCTTTGACTGCTTTTAAATAAGGTAATAATTTTTTTTAATGCACGCCCATTTCCCTTGAAGGAAAACGGCATTTGTTTAACCCCTCCCCTGCTGATGATGGAACCGCTCCGTCATCAGCCGCGGTGGCGTTGTGCTGATGACGGAGTGGTTCCATCATGGCCCGACCGCCCGACTCACCTGCGCGGCGCGAATTCCGGGCCTGCACTGAGCCTTCTATTGAGCGGGCGGGGCCATTACGGAACCGCTCCGTCATAAGCACAGTGCAACCGATGCTGGTGACGGAGAGGTTCCATCACTAGCATGCACCCGCCGCATTTCCGCCCCGCCCCCCTTAGCACTGCGGCGGAATAGCCGCTGCAGTGAAGGGGTTAAAAAAAAAGAAAAGTTTAAATATTTTTTTTTTTTAGAGTATACAGTGGTTCGTTGGACCACTGCCTACTCGTAAACATGTTTTGTCAACATTCACAAAGTGGAAGAGGTCCCTTGGGGACTCCTTCCCATTTGCGAATTGGTTACCCCAATCTTTGTGCAGTCGGTAAAATACTAATGCTTTCTAATCGGATTGTGCATGCAAAACATTAATTAGTGTTACCAAATCACAATTTGTGTTTGTTTATTACACACCAAAAGTCCTTTCTGCGGTCACATATGTCCTGATTTAGAAAAAATCAAACTCTTTGCGACTAACCTTTGCGGTCACATCTGGCTCTGTATTTTCTTGAAAGGTCGCATTATCATTAGCAGTTCCCTATGTCTGCATGTTTTAGGAGTTCAAAGACAAGATTGCTGCATTTGTTATTTTAATTCATTTGTGGAAGACAGGCATCTGCAGGAAGTGCCACAAACTAGAGGAATAGACAGCATCACAAAAACTTCCAGGAAGTTGGAGGCTGGAGAGTGATGGTCCTGAGTGCAACGAAGATGGAAGTTGCAAATAGAAGAAGAATGAAGATTGATCCAGTTCTCCAAAGAACAAAAATTAGGGACAAAAATACAAGACTGAAGGGCTTTACTGCCTTCCAGAAAATACTGAGGCTGCATTGCAATGCAGTGAATGCTAGGGAACGTCGTCCTAAAATAGTGTACCAACTGGTAGAGGCAATGGCACAGCATTCACAGGAGCCCAGGCACAGCAGACAGGGAAATCGGAATACAGAAAACTGCGCTCTTAGAACTTGGAATTATAGGGCGGAACATGGAAAATCCAGACCGGATTCTAATATTTAAAAAGCTTCAACAGGCCTGCAGACAAGTGAAAGCTCTCCTTGCTCAAGTAGAGTATAGGACTGCTGGAGAGCATCGACTACCAGAGAAGCTGAACTTCACAATGGAGCAGGCAGGGAGCTGACCAAAAGAGCTCCTCTCAGACAACCAGAAGCAGAATAGGACATGCCCCCTTTGCCCCGCAGGTAAGAGTAAACCCTCAACTCCACTAAACCAACTTTTGCGGGAGCCGCCAGTACCTTAATCCTTCTAAGAAAAACTGCTAGTACAGCAAGATTCCAACAAAAACTCCCCACCCGTGCAAACGCCACCAGTGAGAGGTTGTAGGCGCAATATGATTTTATTATCGATTACAGCTTGATATGCCATTTATTAGTGAGACATGTTTCAAGGGTCACTCAGATTCAGACGTTGCTTAGGCCTTATCAGATGAACTTAAGATAATCTGGGACAACCACCCCTTCCAACTTAGTGATGGATTTGAAGTAGTAAATCTTCTATTACCATCTCTCAATTTTATAATTCTTATTCCTTACGCTAATTTTAGAGTAGTCTTAATATCCCGTTTAGTGGCCCGCTCTGCCCCTTTCTGAACCCCTTGATTGAGCTGATTACACCACTCAAAATCAAATTCGATAAAGTTATCCTCCTTGGTAATTTCAGAAGTACTTTCTTACATGGAAGTTTGCGATCTTGTTGAATACTGTGTTTTGCTTGACTTACAAAAGCTACTAGTAGGATCTACAGACTGCACCATGCATACACTGGATCTTATATTTTTGCTCAGCAAGATGCTTCTCAGTTGCAATCCACACCTGAACTGATTTTGTAACCAACAGTATTTTTTCTCTTATTCATTCATCTGTTCCTTCTTTGGACTCAAACACTGCTCCAGCGGTATGGATACTTAATTGTGATGGTGTCAAATATCCATAACACTTAATATCGAAGTCAAAATATCATGGGTGCTATTATATCGAAGTTTTGAATATCAATGGTAAACATACTTTACTCCAGTATTGGAACTTTCATAGATTCACATGCTTGAATCATTGCCCGCTGTTGAGATGGGAGTCCCACGGTACCTTATAGTAACAATGCACTGTTAATCATAGACCAGAGAGGTCCTATGTCCTTCAGTTTTGTACCATATCATAGTAATTTTTTAAAAAGAGACCATATTTAGGTTTCAACCAATCAGATTGCCTTACCCTTTCGAACACTCCTGTAAGAAGCTCCATTCCCTTGAGAGTTTCTACCGCACATCGTGTTAGGAAGTCTCCACTGAGCTTTGCTCAGTTATACCTGCTCTGAACTAATCCAAGGAATTCCAAACCTTCGATTTACCTCAGAGACATACAGATGTATCCTTAATACTATTTTGCCTGTATTTTGTACTTCAAATCTGACTTCATCAAATCAGATAAAGAAAAGAAGTGTCTATTCAAGGCCTGTGGTACCTGCAGAAAGAAGAGGCTTCATTCGGATGATCCTCATCAGGACTGCATATACTGCCTTTATTCAGTGCATAAGGCCAAAAATTAAAGGTATATCCTACATTTTCTACTAAAACCTTGAAGCACCATGAAGGGCAGCTGCTGATATGGCTTCAAAAACTTAAAACCAAGAAGGAGCTGGTGTCTGATGATCACAGTGAGAACTCTTTATCATCCTCAAGAAGGTCACAAAAGAGAGAGAGATCACCCCATTCTCACTCTTCTCTAAAGCAGCCTAAAAGAACACATTGCTCATGGGTCTTACAGTCTTTCCAAATCTCCTCAGGAAGGTGAGGGTTCTTCCAGGCGAAAGGAGAAAAAGGAACCATTTATCTCCTCAAAAAGGTCTGGAAAAATTAGGTGTGACCCACCTAAACCCCCTCCTCAGGTTCATCACTCCTTCAAGAAGCCTTCATCTGCACCATCTACTGACAGATCGTCGACAAGCGTCTCTCCATCGGCGAAAATCTCCTTGTTGGCACCGTCGATGATGAAGACATACACAGCAGCGTCTTCGACTGCTACCACGAGCACCATTTCCACACTGTCTATTACCTCATCTTTCTCGACAAGGACATCCTCCTCAATGGCTCATACACCTAGACTGTCGACGCTGAAGATTACTCTGACCTCATCGACGACGACACTGAAGACAGTTCCTCCATCGACAATGTCTCTCCCGTCAACAGAAGACACTGCTCTGGCGATGTTGTTGCTTCAAACCTCATCGACTAAAGAAATATTTAAAAAACAAGAGAAAATAAGGCATTTGACTCCCGCACATACCTCTGCAAGCAGGGTGTCACTTTTGCTACCAGCTCATCTGTTGGATGAAGAAGACTCGGATGAGGAGGGGCCCTTTGGGGTTGCACACAGCCTATCCAAGCAGCATGTCAAGTGCCAGGACGATGAATACAATGAGGGTTAATATGAGGAGAAAAGATAATACGCGCCCCAATACCACCAACAATGCCAAGAAGAAATGGTGTGCCTCCTTTCCTCATTGGTTACGGACCAATAATTCATGCTCACTGATTATAGAAGGCTTTTTCCACTAACTTCATCTACTACTGCACAAGCTTCCCCACCTGGAAAATCTCCATCTGGGCAGCCATCTACTCCACAGCAAAGACCATTGTTACTGCTTACATAAGTAAGACATACTACGCAATCAGCTCTCCTCCAAGACCCAGCAACTTTCAATGATGACAGGGAACAGGGGGAGCTCCACGATGCCCACACAGAGTGGGATGATTATCTATTGCCTGTACCAACATCTCTGTCACCAACTCCAGTGGATTCCCCACCTGAAGACATTGGGGATTCCATAACCTGCTAGAAAGGGCAGCAAAAAGGTTTGACCTACCCATGCTCACTACACAGACAAACTGCTTTCTAGATTATTTCAAGGAGCCCTTTTGGAAGAGTGTGAGAGCTATGCCCATAGTGAGCTACATATGGGATGAGGGCTTAAAAGTAATGAAGAATCCAGCCACTGTGACAGCAAGTCTATTGCGCTTGGATAAGAAATACAAGGCCCCAGAGGATGCTCCTGCATGTGTCAATGGCCACCCAAGGCCTGATCCAGTTATCACACAGGCAGCCCAGCGCAGATTTAAAAATCCCTCAGAGCCAATGTCAGCGCCTACGGACAAGGAGGGTAGGTGCCTTAAAATATTGGCAAGCGCTTTTCATCCATTTCAGAGCTTACAGTAAGGGTGGCAAATGCCCTAGCGGTTCTTGGACGATATGATTGTCAAATGTGGTCTGATATCACTACAAACTGGATCCACTCGCAGAGGCCATCAAAACAGAGGCCAAGAAAGTTCTACAAGAAGGACATCATCAGAGGTGATAGATTGTGCAAGGGACATTGCCACAATGGCATTTAGATAACTTGCAGAAGCTGGAGTGCTAACGAGGCAGGGCTGGCCAAAAGCTACCTCTTTTAGGCCATAAGTCCAAAATAAAATCCTAGATCTACCTTTCGATGGCGAAACTCTTTTCAGCAAGCATGTCAACAAAGCCCTACAAGCAATAAAAACGGACAAGAAATTGCCCTTTCAGGTGCCCAGGGAAGAGGACTTCCATTCTATAGGTTAGGTTACCAACAGTATTGTTACTTCTCATATTTAACTACATATCATCAATATCCTCCCCAGTACTAACAGCAGCAACCACCACAAACAGCCTATAATAGGTCTGCACCAAGAAGCAGAGCAGGACACCAGGGAAAGTATACTGGCCGACGTCAATGACCGCTTACAGGTTCCGGCTACTCCCCTTTTCTCACCATTCAGGCCAAGAGGAAGAATATCCAACTATATTCAAAGCTGGTAAGAGATAACAACAGACCAATGGGTCTTAAACATGTTTTTTTTTTACCGTACATGAGAATTCATCCAGACCCCACCCCCAACCTCACCTCACATCTCCATTCCAAAACATCTATAACTTCTCAAGTTGGAGGTCAAAACCATGCTCAAAAAGAAGTGATAGAAAGAGTTCCTGCATCAAAAAAAGGAAAGGATTCTATTCCAGTTTATTTGTGGTCCACAAGAAATTCAGGAGTGGCGACTAATTCTAGACCTGGGAAATCTCAACATCTATCTAAAGAAAATAGTCATTGCGCATGGTAACATTACAGGATATTATGCTACTCCTAAACCAGGGTGAATATATATCATCCCTCAACCTCCAGGATGCGTATTTTCACATTCTATTCGACCCAACGGACAAGAAATTCCTAAGATTCAAAGTAGTCAGCAACCATTACCAATTCAAGGTTCTTCCTTTCGACCTGAAGTATGTCCCTCGAAAATTCACAGCGTTTCTAGCACCTGTAGAGCCTACTTGAGGAAACACAAACACCAGGTGTTCCCATATCCCGACGATTGCTTAGTCAAGTCACCTTCCAATCAGGCTGCACAGAGTTCGACAACCGCCTGCACAACCCTGTTCACACAGAAATATTCTTTAACCATCAAACAACAAAACATTCTTGGGAGCATCACTCGATACTACACTCAGAAAATCATACCCCATATCAGAGAGACAATTAAAATTAATGTCCTTAGCAAAATTGGTACAAAGAAAAGGGTCTCTTTCAGTTCACCTCTACAAGTCCCTGCTAGGAGTGATGTCATCTCTCTAGTTCCATTCTACCATCTATGGATGCATTGGCTCCAAGAAGAACTAGACAGACAATTGGTACAGGCAATAGGGTTTTTTGATGGCCAATGCTCTATCCTGGTGGACACGGCAAGCAAAACTGTCAATCGGCCTTTTTTCCTAAGTCCAGTTTCTCCTTTAGTCAACACCCCCCAACACCTCCCTAGAAGGATAGGGGGCATACCCTCAATACCTTCAGGTCAGCGGCAGGTGGCAAAAGTCGTATCTGTATTTGCATATCAATCAGCTTGAGCTCAAGGCAGTGCACCTAGCCTTGCAGGCTTTCCTTCCAAGGATAACAGCCTGCGGTGCGCATCCGAACGGACAATACTACCACGATGCACTACATCAAGCAAGGCGATACAAGATCACACCTCCTGTCCCAGGAGGCACAAAGCATCTGGGTATGGTCCATCCGCCACGGAATGCATCTGTGAGCGGAACATGTCCCTGGAAACCAAAATAAAATAACGGCACTTTCAGCAGACTGAGGACTTTTTGCCACAAGTGGGAGCTATGCCAGAAAATCCTCTACAACATCTTCTTCCAGGGGGCTAACTGAATCTCAACCTCTTTTCATTCCCACAGAACCAGAAATGCCAGTTCTCTGCAAGCCGGCATCATCATTAGATATCACGGTGAAATGTATTTTCGATAGCATGGTCTGGAATCTTTGCTAACCCCTTTCCTCTCATACCTCTCCTTCCGAGAGTTCTCATGAAAATGAAGGCGGAATCATACATGATAATTCTCATAGCCCTGATGTGGCCATGCCAGAATTGGTTTACGGAGCTGCTTCTCCTCTCAGAGAAAGCTGACATCCACTTGAGGATGATACCCTCTCTATTGACAATTAACCAGTGCCAAGTGTAGCATCCAGATCCTAGGTCTCTTCACTTATCAGCCTAGCTCCTGAGTACAATGAATTTGCATATCAAAACATCTCACCAGACTGCAGGGACATACTGTCCAGAGCCCGAGCAGAAAGTACGAACAAAACCTGTTATCTTCAGTGGAAACTATTTTGTGTGTGGTGCAAACATGCTAATGTACATCCACTTTCTCTCTGCCTGAAGAGATCCATCCATATCTTCTGCAGTTAGCTTGCTCAGGATTGTCTTCTGCAGTTAACGTTCTCAGGAATGCCTTGTGCATCCATCAAGGTCCATTTGGCAGCCATCTCCCGCTGCAGGTGATCGCCCACATCACCATCATTGTAGTCTGACTGAATAGTTAAACAATTCCTCAAAGGATTAGTTGGAGTTTTCTTGACAGTCATGCCTCAGCCTCTACTTTGGAAACTGAATGTTGTGCTCTCACAACTTATGAAGCAAAAGGCACACAAATGATGGACGGAATGCAGAACAAATCAAAACAAGAGATCTGGGTTGAATCCATCATTCTTCTGCTCACCATGCCACTCCAGTTTAGACCCAGCCATATGCAAATCAGTCTTTACCCTATTCCTCATGGAAAGCGTCCAGCCCGAACTGCCAAGCCAGGTACTTCCTGGACCAGAAACAAGCATCCTAGGAACGAATTCACAACTTATCAAGTATCCGTTTGAACCCATTCACAGAGTGGATATTAAGTTCCTCTCCTAGAAGATTTCTCTACTTATAGCTTTAACATCTACCAGACAAGTCAGCAAGATCCAAGCCCTCACCATACAGACAGCTTGCTTGCAATTTAGGAAAGATAGGGTGATTCTTCATAGAAACCCTAAGTTCATTTCTAACGTCCCTTCAGACTTTCATCTCAATGAACGTGTCATCTTAAAAACATTTTTTCCAGACCCTTCAACGCAAGCTGAAAGGGCACTATATTCTTTACACATCAAAAGGGGCTTGAAGTTCTATTTAGATAAAAAAAAGGTTTTCACAAGTCTAATGAACTGTTTGTGGCTTACAGAGCACCACGGAAAGGGTATTCTCTTTCGAAACAGAGCACTGCCAGGTGTATATCCAGCGCAATTCCCTTCTGCCATCAGGCAGCAGGCAAACCAGTGTGCGCCCACTCTACAAGAAGTATGTCAACTTCAATGGTGCTGTTTGCTGGTGGGTCACTTCAAGAGATTTGCCGGATGGCTACCTGGAAAAATAGGCACACATTTACAAAGCATCACTGCTTAAAATCTTTCCCAATGCTATACCCACGCTACACCCATGGAACGCCTCCTTGGGGCAGAGTAACCCAAGGCAGCAATTTGCACTGCCTTGCATTACTCCAGATTTATCAAGCCATGCAGGGCCACACAAGGTGGACTTTCGTAGCTTGATAAATTTCCCTTAGGCTGTGCCTTGCGCCCTCTTGCATAGGGCAAAGGTGACGCAAAACCTTGATAAATCTGGCCCGGGGTGCCTTAGCACCACAAGCTGGAAGTAGAGTCATAGCTTTCTTTGCCTTCTGGCAAAATATTAGATGGAGATTTACAAAAAAGTAAGAATACAGAATACATTTCAAGTTATTGAAGTTAGTAAATTGAGGAAGGTAACTTTGTACACAAGAACAATTGCTTTAGTATCTCTTCTCTAACAAGTCAACAAGTATTGGAAATGGCAATAGGTCTGTCTTTAAATGGCTCATGTAAAGTATTGCAAAGCTTTATAATCAATATAGGAACCTGGCATTTGGTTTTGGGAACAAGACACTGTAGAAACTAGAGAATGACTGGCAATGGTTTAAATTTGCTTTAATGTGGAAAGTATATATGCATGGTGTACGGAAGCTTAGGCATTTAGAACTGGCAACCAATGTTAACAAAGATATTGTGCCTTAAGTGGTAATGGAAAGCATTGCAGATAAAATCCTGTAGGTCACATGTGTCTCAATACTGGGAACCAGAATTTATTTGAATGAGATGGCAGAAATACAATTGTATTTCCCTGTATAAAGGAGCATACTTCTCTTGACAGTTGCCACTCAGACTCATTGCATAGCTCTACAAATAGTGTTTAGGGGGATACTAGAAGGCTCTCTCTGAGCTACAGGCACTGCAGATGCGGTGGAAAACAGAAAGACTAGAGCAGTGGTCTTCAAACTTTTTAATGCCATTCTCCCCCAGTGAAGAAAAAAAAAGTCAAAGAACCTTTCTGAATTTATTATAATTATTCTAATAAATTGGCATCGTTTAATTGGGTCTAGACTTATTTAAACATTGCAGTTATTTTCTGTTAGTGTTTTAAAAATGCTATCAAATACACAATTGTCAAACATACTATTCTGGCCAGGCAGGCCTTACTAACATGTAACAGAATCCACAGGTGATTATTAGAAATGGGGGTATGGGTTTTGGAGAATATTTAGCATCCATTTCCTTTTGACACAGATTTCCAGCTAGGATACAAATGACAAAAGATGGTAGTGATGGCCCATGTCATAGCAGCTTACTGATACTTATTTTTTCCCCTTAAAACAAAGCAGTGTTATCAGCATAATGCTTCCTTTGTTCCTTTGACCAGAGCCTGTCACCTTCCCGATATAACTTGAGGACCCCCAGGGGGGCACACACCCCCAATTTGAAAACTCCTGCTGTGGAGGGTGAGGACTTGGTGAAATGCATTTTGCTACTAGGGCCATGCATAAATAAATGAGTGGGAGTGTGAAAAAAGGAGTGAAAGAGAGGAATGAGGAATAGACCAAATGCAGTCAACTCTTGTTAGATAAAGGCCAAAGCGGGCAGTGGGGTGCATGTCTGTCTTCTCTCTCCCTTGGTGGTGTGAGCTATGGTAAGGACAGGCTGTTCCCAGGGCACCCCTTTGCCCTCAATGGAGATGCATTTTTTGGATTGCTGGATGGACGAAAGAAAAGGTAGCAGTATGAAATGAAGGTGGGTAAAGGATGGATGGATGGACGAAGAGGTAGAAATATGGATTGAAGGTAAGCATGTGGATGGATGGACGGACCAATATCTGCATCTCTGCTATTGAGGTGGAAAGTGAGAAACAACGTCAATGAGTCTGTATATAACCGATCACTGATATAGATGCATTTATTATCGAAGCACGAAAAAATCCGAAATGAAATACGGATTGGAAAAATATAAACTACCTATACATAACTATAAAAGGTAGAAATATAAATATCGATAATACAAATATCTTTGTCAAAATATCGATTTTTTTTACCTTTATCAAAAACAAATGTCAGAGAAACAAATATTGTTACCTTTAAATAAACATATGTGAAAAATTTCGATTCAGACAAAATTTACTACAATATTATCTCCAAAATAATGAAATAATCATTAATAGATAAAATAACACTTTTTACAGGAAGCAATGACTTCAAATAAACTCAAAACGTGTTATACACATATTTAGTAAATTCAAATATAATACATCAACAAAATATTTACCCTGCACCCTAAAAACCTATATATGTAAAATATTTACGATACAACCCCAAAATAAATTAGCATTTACTACAAACATTTAAACACCAAACTAAGGGGTTCATTAGTATGGCCATACCAGTGGGAAATGGGACCACCCGCTAAGGGTGTGGCGGTCCGGCACATCCCATTAGGATGCGCTCGCCACACTGGCGGGCGCATTCCGCATTTCTGAGAATGCGGCGGGCGGTGCTAAAAGCACCACCAGCCACAATGCCAAAAATGCATGTTGTGCTTTTCAATGCACCACGTGACAGGCACCGCGTGGTGCCTGCCACGTTGTACATTGAAATGCAGGGGTTACCATAGGTGCTCCCCAGGTGCACCCCCCAAAGTCCCTGGAGCCCGTAACGGCCCCTGCAAGAGATTTGGCATGCCTTTCTGTGGCAGAAATGCCGCCACAGAAAGGCATGTTCCCGCCCCCATCATAATATGGATGGCAGTGTCTAGCAGACGCCACCACCATATTAAACTCTTTTCCGCCCAGTCGACTTGTCGACCGGGCGGAAAAGCTCGCCGTGGTCGTCCTGCCATAGTAATATAGGGGGTAAATGGGTGGCAGGGGGGGACGGATCTCGGGCGGATCGCCACCGCTCGCATGACAATGGCGATCCTAATGACCCCCCTAAATATTAATAAATATGTATATATAAAATAATTTATATCCCAAAATATCAAACTATATATCATACATAAAATATAAAACCTAAATTAGCGTTTACCACAGGACTAAACTGAAAAAAATAATGCAAACTAAACTAAACCACCTAATAAAATTAAATTATAAACAACTTTCACAAATAAAATCAAACAAACATATAAAGGCACATTAATTTAAACAACTAAATACTTCAAAAATGACAAATGCTGCAAAACAAGGAAACTGCCGGATTCTCTCACCAGACCATTAAAGAAAAAATATATACATCTCAACAACTACCTAACTTATTATGATGTCGGTCGGACCGCCCACCAAAAGCCATCGAGTTGGACCAACCAACGACAGGCCATGGGTACGACTCCTACATTTCAATGCACGCGACCGGACCTTAGATGGTCAAGGGGAAGACTGCCGCCTCTGACAGGATCATCTGATCCTGACGGGGCAGCGGTCGGGAACGCAATACTAAATTGGCAGGCACCAGATTACGATATCCATTTCCAACAGCCTTTTCATGTTGAGAAGACCACCATGAAAAGGGTGTTGGAAATAGATTTTGGGTGCCACAAACAGGGCCCCCGTCTGTCACGGGTCACTGTAAAGTGGCCCGGGGCACATTTAGTGCCTCCATGCACCTCCATGCACCACATAGTGCATCGCACACGGTTCATGGATGGGCAGGAAGTGCTCCTTTACACCGTGGCTTGTGCTGCAGCCCTTTTCCAGGGCCACAGCACAAGCTGCCATGTAAATGAGCACTTTACAACCGCCAACCCGTCAGTCGTATCCTAATGCGCAGTCAGACTGCTTGTCAAGAGGTCTCCTGACTGCTGCAAAAGCAGTCAGTGGTCTGACCGAACATCATCATATATAGGCCCTAAATAAGTAAAACTTATATTTTAACTAAAGCGTAACTGCTATTATACTTAAAAACAAATAAATATTAACACAATCTCCAACTTCTATCGCTTTACATAGACTTCCTAAAAGAAAAAATCTACGACGTGAAAACCGATAAACTAACAGAAAATAACAACTATAACAAACCAGTAAAAAGATAAAAAATGTAAGTATACATAAATTAATAAAAAAGTATAAACTCACCCAAATAATGATAAAAAATAAACCTCTCAACCTCTACAAACTATTAACAAATTAACATTTTAAATGAAAATTGAATTTTTGTTTTCATTCAATAGAAAAGAAAGCACTTGCCTCACATTAGAACACCCCCAACGGAAAAGCTGAAAAACCATGTGAAACATCTAAACAGAACATTCATTTAAGTATACTAAATAGAAGTAGTTGCATTTTTTTACGTTAATAAACATGCTAAAGTTAAAATATAACATATATATTTATACTATTGCACCACTTTTACATATAGTGACAGAGGTTGCCAAATTTATCACTTCACATTAAGGAAAACATTTACTAAATTACTTGGGCTACACCTACAGTCAATAAAGTGTATCATAAGAAAATATAAACTAGAAATGTACTAAATAACATTCTAATGAATGCTATGGGAAGGCAACTCCAAAAGGTTATGTTGTAATTCATGGAAGAGAGCACAACCACCCCCCAAATGTAATAAAAGTAAGAGAAATATTGCAGAATATAAGAAAAGCAAGAACTAGCTCCCAGGAACCCACAAGGAAAATCCCGAACATATAACAGGGCAACTACCACCTATGCCCAATTTAAAGCGTTTAATACCACAAACTACAAAAGCCACCAGTGAAACCCCACCTTTCTCTAGAATATACAAGGAAATACACATACCTTAACACCAACACCAGATGGCGATCTATTCATAATGTACCATCTGCAGCCCATATGCCTCGAACATACACATACCTTAAAATTTAACAGTAACACATGTGGAAGGAACCATCCCTTTTACTTGACAACCTAAATATTGAGAAATGATCCTAATATTCCCTGCAGCAGACAACCTAATACAATGTACACAATGTCAGATTCGGATGATGGGTGGTACCTTCAAAATGTGTCCCAATCCATTCACTCATATATACACCATACATCTTGAAAATCAAATCACAAATATCCTTTCTATATATGTCCTACTATCAAATAAACAAAGTAGCACTTACCATGACCTCTTCAACCATTTAAAAAAATAACTACTACACCCCAAAAATAATCATAGACTCTGAGCAAGCCATGATACAAACCATTAACAAAATCTTCCCCCACACAGCCATACAAGGCTGTTATAGTAATTTCAATCAGACTATATGGAGACACCTCCAAAAATCTGCACTGAGGGCATAATTACCAGTACTGCGGTCCCAAGACAGCCGTACTCACGGTTGCGGTCAAACAAACGCAAACTCGGTGGTCCAACCGCCCGATTACAGGTGCTATGATCAGACCACAACTAGACCGACACAAGCCCGCCACCACTGCCAGGATCCTGGATCCCGCGGTGGTCGGGGAAGCTGGCCACAATGGTGGCGGTGCTGGCACTGCCGTGCATATTATGAGTTGGCCTCTCTGACAGCGTTTTCATGGTGGGGATCCCGCCATGAATAGGTTGGCGGAAAGGCAAGGAAGGGCCCAAAACAGGCCTCCGTGCATTTCTGCCCTTTGGGCACTGTGGCTGGGGGCACAAGTTGGGCCCCCATATGCCAGCACTGTCTTGTGCGCACTGTGTGCCATGCACCGCTTGGTGCATGGTAACGGTGTGCACATGACAGTAAAAGTGCTGCAGCATTGCCTTCAGGCTCACTCTGTGAGTCGAAGCACGCCACTGCAGCAAGACCACCACTGGCACACCACTGGGCCGGTGGTCAACTCGGAATACGGCAATCTGGAAGCTGCAGACTTGGCAACCTTCTCCCGACCACCGTAATGGCGGTCCGGTGGTTGGATCGTCAATCTCAGAATCTGCCCCTAAGTGCAGAATATGCAACAAACAGCCAATTTGCCTTTGAAATTAAAATAAATGATTGCACTGGCCTATGTCTATGTCGCAGACGTATGCAACCACTACAATGTACTAATAGAAAGCCCTTTCTACTAACAAAATGAAGACACACATAGTCCACTAATGGAAGACACTTGTTTTGGCAGACTGCACCGCTCCGGACACAGGTACCAACCCAAATTCCAAAAACCATGGCAAAATGTCTATGACAGAACCTTGGCACAGGAAGCAAAAACAAATAATGCAGTGGAAGGATGGCACAACGCATTACAATCCACAATAGGCAAAACTTTACATAAACTGTACACATTTATAGAATCATTACAAAATGGGCAAAGCTATCAACAACTACGAATGGTGCAATCTATTAGCCAAGTTGCCCCTAAACTTAGCAAACAATCAAAAAGAATGTATGACATCCTACAATTTAAAGTCAAACTCTTCATAGATAACAAAGGAGAAGATTACTTAGAAATTATAGCCAAAAGCATATTATAAAATAAATAGTAACCTACCAAACTCCTTCAAAACTATGACAAAGTATAAACCAACATACCAAACCTTAATTTTTAAAATAATATAGTATTTTATTAGCTCAGTCATACAATTATTTCAAATCCCAATGATAATAAAGACTAATATAATACAACTCTATTGAAATTATTTAAAAAACTAAAAATGTTATCATCACCAGCCAAAAACGTTAAACAAGCTCAATCCATCACATAAAATAATTACAATATATAAACCAATTAATTCCACATAAATATTTTGACATAAACAATGTATCACATTTCCCACCCATAAGAAAAGAAAGAAAAAAAACTTACTGTTCTATAGGTGCAGATCTTTCTCTGTATCCACGGAATAAAAAATAGTAATGGTCCAAAGTTTATGCTAATAAATATTCAAAATGGCAAAACTATAATGAATCCAAAAGAAATCCCTCAAAGCAATCTTGAGAATATAGGATCCATAAAAAAAGGTGTTTTTCCACAGGAAACGCTCCATAAACCCCCAAAAAAGGACATCAAAGTAAAAACCATTAGTTTATAATAAACCAAAACTGATTTCTTTACAAAAAACATAAACTCCAAATGCTCAAAGAACACGTTCTTTGACAAAAGCCCGTAAAGGTAATAAAGAAACCCACCCGCAAAACATCCCAGATAGTGTTCAAAACTGTAAAACTTCAAACTAGTGAAAAACACTAATAATAATGTATCTAAATATACCAAAAAAATACAACTAACTTCTAAACCTCCCTCCTAAATACCCCCCACCTTCAAAACCCTTGAAAAGGGTTACCTGTTCCGACACACAGCAGCACCTTACTGTGGCGCTGTTCTGTGAAAACAGACTACAAATAACACAAATAGATTACAGAATTGAAATTAGCTGTAAAAAAATATGGCCACAAAATGAACCTAGGCAAGACTATCGCCTCATTTAATTGAATGTGAAATATTGTAAACATGTTAAATGCCTAAAAAATGATTAAATATGTGAACCATATCAAACAATGCTATAAAGCAATATTGAAAAATTGACAAGTATGAATTAAATAACAGTATAAAGTGTATACAATTATTTAAAATATACTAATAAAACATGTAAACATAATGTTGAACATATGTATATAAAAATAGTTAGAGTGTAAAAAAAAGGGAAATAAATATTGAAAATTTAGAAACATACAACTATTTTTATAATATTAATAGTCACCAACACAATTCATACAATAACACAAAGCATTTCTACCATGAACAAATAAAAGTAAAATAAATGTTTTGAATAAAAACACTCCAACATAAAATATTAAAAACTTGTTAGAAACTAAAGGGGTCCATCTACTATTCCCACACCAACCTATCCATATTAGTGGATGAGACTGGATACTAAAAGGGTATCATTTACTATTTACACTCCAACTAAACCGATTTGACAAAGACGTTGGACAGTTAAAGATTGGAATTTACTATTCAAACTCTGATCTAACCCAAGTGGTAGAAGGTGTTGGACACTGAAAGGGTGACATTTATTATTCCCACTCCATTCCAATCAAACTGGAATAAGGTACTGGATGGACACTAAAGGGTTGACATTTACTATTTCCACTCCAGTGGAAACCAATTTGGGGAAGGTGTTGGACACTTAAAGGGGTGGCATTTGCTATGCTCACTCCAATCTAAACCCACTTGTGAAAGGCATTTGGCACTAAAGGGGTGAAGTATACTATTTCCACTCCAATCTAACCATATTAGAGGAAGGGGTTGAACACTAAAGGGCTGCCCTTCACTATTCCAACTCTAGTCTAAACCAATTTGGAGAAGGTGTTGGACACTAAAGGGGTGAAACTTACTATTCCCACTTTAATCTAAATCAAGTTGGGGAAGGTGTTGGGCACTAAAGAATTGACATTTACTATCACCACTCCAATCTAAATAAAATTTGGAGAACATGCTGGACACTAAAGTGGGGCTATTTAGGGCCTGATTACAACTTTGGTGGTCCTTTAGCGTAGCACAACACCAGCACTCTGCAGGAGGACTGCCAAAGCCGTTCTGACACTGCCCGCTGGTTTACTCCTTGGCTGGTACACATGCTGGGCGGTCCTACAGTGGTGCCTGTCTAAAGGCTCATAGGAGAGCCTTAGACAGGCACTGCCACAGCAAGTTCCCACAGGAAGGAATGCACCTTGTTGTGCTTTCCTTCCCGAGCAGGAACTGGGGTGGCAAAATACGAGGGGCACTACATGTGCCCCCTGCATGCACCCCCAGGCACAGAGGCATAAGGGGGCCCTGTAATGGCCCCTGAGTTTCTTCAGCGCCACTCTTTCCAAGGCCAGCTCACTGCCATAAAAAGGATGGCAGTGAAGCAACTCGCAATATACTCTGTGCTGCTGCAGCGGCACCGCCAGCATATTAATGCCTCTGACCACTGGTCCACCGCCGCGGAATCACCGCTCCCCAGCGGTTGCAAAGGTCCTGTGGCGGTCCGACCAGCCAGACCGCCATTACTGATTTGAAGGTCCGATGAACCGCAAAACTCTTACTTAATCAGCCCCTTATTATTCCCGCTCCAATCTAATCATATTCTGGAAGGTGTTGGATACTAAAAGGGTGAAATGTACTATTCCTATTCCAATCTAAACCAATTTGGGGAGTGCGCTGGCCTTAAAACGGTGGGATTTACTATTCCCACTCCAATCTAACCATATTGGAGGAAGGTGTTGGACACTAAAGGGGTGACATTTACTATTCACACTCCAATCTAAGGCTATTTGAGGAAGGTGTTGGACACTAAATAGATAAAATGTATAATATCCACTTTCAAATAAAATATTTTACACAAGGTAATATAATATTTGAATTTTACATACAAAGTCAATACTCCATGTTCACACGTATTTAACTAAAATGATATCTAAAACCACACTAATCTAAACTACAAGCCTTTATATACATATTTAGATTTAAATATATAATATTAGTATTTTAATAACTAAAAAAATATATATTGTTGAAAATGTTTACTACCATTCATAAAATTTAAAGAATAAAACTGAAAATAAAATGATATATCAAAATTAACAATCAGCCATTTAAGAAATATTTAAATACATTTTATATTGTTATAAAAATTCCAAAACGTTTTAATTACAAATACAATTTTATATATAAAATTTGTATGCAATTTTTTTTTAATTTTTTAAATTCAAATGTTAACAAAAATATTTTCTAAACATTCTACTTCATTTAAAATAATTTGTATATGATTTAAAATTGTATAAGTTGTTTATTAAAAAATGAATACCACTAATATGTAATTTCATTAACAGAAAAGTAAAAAATATGAATATAACAAATTTAAATAACAAATTCTAAATTATTAATTTGCTTAGCTTTAAAATTGCTGACAAATATAAATGCAATTTTTTTTTAAAAAAATTTTAATCTCCGCACCCTTATCCCCTAAAAACCCAATATACTACTACAAAAAAGTCAACAAATATATACATTAATACCAATTAAATAACAAATTTCAACAATTTCATAACTAAAAAATATCTAATTACAAACAAATTTAAACATGAATACACATATGGAATAAATTGCATACTAATAATTTACATACTAATTAACAAAAATGATATTACGTACGATTTTTTTGGACATCGATATTTTTTACAGCGATATTAAAAACAACATGCGATATTTTTACCTCAGATATTTCTGTCAACAACATTTTTGATGTTCCGATATTCATGACACAATGGGACCGATTACAATGTTGAGCGGTCGAGCCGCTGACCACTATTGCGGCGGTCTGGAGACCGTCTGACAAGCAGCTGGCTGTTCGACCACCCAATTAGAATAGGACTGTTGTGGTTTGATTTAGATTTGATTGATTTGATTTAGATTTGCAAAGCGCCTGAATAAGCCCCACAGGGGTATCTACGCACCATTATGGAAACACAGACAGGTAGTGTTTAGTTACTGAAAAGCTAAGTGACCCACAAGGGACAGGGCCCTGCTTGGGTCCCCCAAATTCGGTTTCCGTCTGCCTTTTCATTGCCGGTTGACCACCGTGGAAAGGCAGTCAGAAAAGGACATTGTGATCCTGACGGTGGTGCCTGCTTCAGCACCGCCTCTGTTCAGGATCACTAGGACACCATCGAAATGCCGGCCGGGATTTATTCCACGCGCTACCTTTGATTGATTCAGGCATTACAAGATTTCCTTAGAATTTCGGGACTACCCTGCCCGTCAGAGAAGAAATCCTTTGATAGATTGGACCTTCGTACGCTACATAAGTACACTAAGTGATGCCTCACTCCTACCCTACAGTGATCCTTGGAGAGCCACGGAGCCCCCCTACTCCACGATTGATTTGTGAGAGACCCCCCGCCCCAGCACTTACGGTGCCCCCAGCCCCTACCACTACTCACTTGTCCTGAGGAAGGCCCCGCAAGTAAGTTTCAAGACACCTACGGGAAAAGGGGTCGAAACGTTGACATTACAACACTTGCCAATGCCAAATCAACAGTAATTAATAGACTGTGACTCCATGTTTTATATGGCAAATATGTATATACTATGTGTACTTTGACCATTCGGTCTATGAACAATATATACCAGAATTGCTTGTGATAATTTGTCACCACCATAAACTTTCTCTCTTAGCACCTACCATCTTGCACTCCCTACTCCCCTTCTCTGGGCACTATTCATGTGAATCTTGTTACCTTGTTAGATTTTGCTTACGATTTATTCCCTGCATAAGATGCGTATCTCCAATATGATTAAATATCATTGGTTGAATATGATTGTGTTTCTTTCCCTCATTCAATAACTTGAATGTTTTTTGATGTGTTTATTTCTCTACTTTATGTGAAAGTCACCAATACACTGGGACCACTCTAATATTTACTGTCATGACGAGCTGGGCTCGTCACGAGCACCGGGCATCGCGGCCCCGCCGCGCCGTGGAGAAATTACCCCCGCGGCAAAGGGGTTAATAATAATTTTGAATGTGTGCCCATAAAACCCCAACACTAGCATGTGTGTATGAACTGCAATAATGTGCACCGTGTAGAATTGAAAACACTATAGTATTTCTATTTACAAAACAGTATCTTTCTCTTGACTGAAAGCACTAAAACCAAATAAGCTGCTCTATAAAAGAGATTTTGAATGGAGCACTTCAGGCTCCCGTTGGGCTACTGACATTTCTGCTGCTCGAAATAAAAGAAAAACTGTAGCGTGCAAGCTGTTGAGCTCAGTAGATGCCAATACCCTGAGAAAGCAAAAAAGAGGAACGGGCTGCGAAAAGGGGTGAAGACAATCGAGCGATAGAAAGAATGCAATCACATTTGTGTTAAGTAAAAGAAAGAATAGCAGGTCCGCCTCATCCCTCGTCAGGTAGTCTGTGGCTGCTAGCTGCCAAACTTCACCCTCAAACCCTCTAGAATCACTTCATGCATTTCAAAGCAACACATGTTCTTCTGACTTCGCAGGGCCAACCAGAGTTGGCTTCAGGGCGGTGCGACTAGTGTGACCGCACTGGGCGCCGATCTATGGTCGGGATGATGCTGTGTTTTGAAATATTTTATGGTTTTAAATACACCTGTTGCAGAGTTCCTTGTGTGCCCAGCAATTTTCAGACAACAATAACAAATGTCATAACTCTGCTGATTAATGAACTTACTGGAAAAAGTCAGTTTTGACTTATCATGAAGTAGAGTAGAAGGTTAATATGTCTGCTGTCTGGAACGTGTACCATGCAGATCTCAGATTTTCAATTTATGTCAATAGCTCAGTGGGTTACTACTTTTGTTACAGAGATCCTATTGTTGCTTGCAGTTCATAAGTTATAATGCTAATATAGCACAGTGAGTTATGAATCGTCATCTAAGAGCTGCATGTAAACGGCAAGGTATAGATAAAAACATGATTTTTCCCCAGTCTTTCTTTATCCTACTGTTACTAAAAAGGGTTAATTTGAGTAGAAGTACAATCTATTTAGTAAAGCCAACCCCAGCCACAGTGTTGCGTTTTAAATTCTGAGTTTGTGATTTTCCGGACCAAAAACTCTTTGAACATATTGCCATAATGGATGACATGTGACTCCTACACCTGGTAATAATCCTCATTGTATTAAGTAACATTTCCTATAGTCTGGTTTACACACGAATTGTTCATTGTCTCTCTGTACGTGTGATACCCACACTGTGAACAGAGCTATAAAACAGATGCAATATGAGTGGGAGAGGGGCTATAAAGAGATAAGGGGAGTTTAGAAGGTGATAGTGAGGCAATCCGTGAAGAACCGGTAATAAAGGGTGCGAACAAAGATTGTTGTATCAGCAGCCGCCAGCTAGAGAGCCGGCCCTGGGCTCAACAACCATTTTGTGCTACTGTGCGGGCTGACATCACAAGCAAGCCCAAATGCTGTGTTTAGCTCGATAAATCTATAGTCCTCTGGGGGAGTTTAACTTGAGACAACAGAGGACAGCAAATATTGCTCTTTTCAAGAGAAAATAAGGCAGCACCGGCCGGCCATTCTGCTGCACTCTGTATTTTGGTTGAAAATGGGGGGTGCATGTGCTGTGTGATCATAATTTGATGGGTTAAGAAGCAGCTGGCGTTGGAGGAGCAGTTGATGTGGTTTTCGGGTGCATGTAGCCTGAGATTTCAGTATCGTTGGTGTGCATGTGTACTATTGGGCATGTGGACTAGGGGCCCAATTACGAGTTTGCGAGAGTGGGAGCGCACCGCCGCACCCGAAGTAGGACCGTTAGCTGGATTAGGATTGAAAATGCATGGGCGGTCCTGTTTTGGAAGTCCCATGCCAGTGCTGTGCTAAGGCTCATTAGTGAGCCTTAGTAAGCCACAGCTGTGCCTTCCTGCATAGCATGGACTGTGAAGTCCATGTTATGCAGGAACAGGAGGTGGAGGCATACAGCGGGGCACAACCTCGTTAGTTTCCTCGCACCACAGTTTTCAAGGCAGTTGCACCGCCATGAAAACCGTGGTCGTGAGGAAACTCTGATATGTTTGGTAGTGCCACAGCGGCACCACCAGCATATTAGGGCCTCGCACCGCTGCGCCACCACAGAGGGATCCATGATCCCTGGCGGTGGACCGCTGGTCTGGAAGTCCAGGGACTGCCAACACAGTTTCGGCGGTCCACTGGACCGCCAAACTCATAATTAGGCTCTAATGAAGTTTCAGTACAATGACATGTTAAATTGATGCAATCCATATTCCAAATTGATGAAGGCCTTGCAGAATAAAAGATTCATATAGATGTAAACAATTTAAGCAGTAAGACAGGAAATGCTGAGGCTGGCAAGCAAGTCTTGATGAGGTCCTTGCAAATGTTTAAAAGGACCGAAACATCGACTATTACAGCTACCAACTGGACTATACATTTTATGTGATTAGATACATTCCTTCCTATAGGGAATCGATTAATAAGCCTAGCAGTGACTTCTTTTCCTTTATATGTATAGTGTTTTTTGTAATGTGTAGATTTTATTTGTAATTTGTACACAATACCTATCTCACTTTTGTAATTATCCATATATATTGTGTGATATACGATATTTGAAAATTAATAAATTAACATACATTTTTTGTAAATAGCCCTGCAGAGAGTTATTGAAATGAATATGTGTGATGAAGTGATTCCCTAGGAGTTTTCTGTGTAGTGTAGACCTAAAAAGGAGACACAGTCAGAGACCGACATATCCAAAAAAGAAAAATCTGCTCCTGATCCCATAATTTGGCAGCGGGCTGCTAGTGTGCATTAGTGCCATCAGCATAAGTTTATTGTCCTTCCACACATTTTAGTGGAAAGACAAACCATCCTTGGTCACCCATGTGCTATGTAATAGAGGTTCTATTATTGTACATGTTTTTCAGGGTTGCACTCCAGGGTAATCCTGTGAGAACCTGTCTTTAATGAATACAGTAACACAACATTTTTCCCATGGAGCTGCTACTACTATAGTGGTTGAACAGAACTAAGACATCTATTGGAAAAAGCAACACAAAACAAACAATGTTCATCACTAGCAATCAGAAAATACAAAGAATGTCCTGCAGTCAACAACTATAAAGACAAAGCATAACCGT
The DNA here is from genome assembly GCF_964263255.1 of Lissotriton vulgaris. Classification (NCBI taxonomy): domain Eukaryota; kingdom Metazoa; phylum Chordata; class Amphibia; order Caudata; family Salamandridae; genus Lissotriton; species Lissotriton vulgaris. The sequence goes on along the minus strand of NC_141685.1, from coordinate 1,340,394,440 downwards.
ATGACTACATAGACTGATTAGCAAAAAATACGCAAAATTTGTACGGATTCCCATCACTCACCGATCCCGGTGACATGCTTCATCATCTGGGTCTCCTTTTTAGGGCTACTACTCCACCCTAATGATGGAGGAGCCCAAGGATGTTTTACAAAGTATTAATCACTACAGATGTGAGCAAGTATGATGAAAAAAGTGTATGGGAAGAAAGTGCAGTGCAAAAATAAGTGATGTGAATCTAAAATTGAAGCGGAATCAGACTATAGTTTTATTCTTGTCTGAACCGAACAAACATTGAAAACAGTGCAAAAGACAGGGCGGGTTCAACAGATAACCGTCCATTTACAAGAATTGGTCGACATGTTTCAGCACAAGCAGGTAGAAATTAACCTAGTGCTTTCATCAGGACCTCTTGAGTGTAGAATGCTACTGCCATACAATTTTCTCCTCCCCGACGGCTGAGATGAACGCCTGAGGTACCGACGGTTAGAGCGGTGCCTCCTTTGCCCTGAGCTGTTGCCAGGTGGGGTGAGGCTTTTCCTCCATACCCTTGAGATTTTTCCAAGAGGCAAGAGGAATAGAAACTGTGAGAAGCTAGACTCGCAGCGTATCCTTTTTTGTTTATCATTTGATCACATCACTGAAATTGTAAAACTTTTCATGACTAACCTCGCCAAACCTCTGTTCCTTGTGAACCCCTATCTGTTCCGGTAAGCTTTCACCACTTGGCAGTCCGTATTTATCCACCAGGGCATTCTCTATGTGGGGTACAAAACTTTGAAGGGCATACCACACTGCCTGTTCCAGGGTCAACTTTTCAGACTCTGGCGACCTTTCCTTATTTTACAACTATTTCAGAGTGCCTCCATCCCCATGTGCTGCGTCAGATATTATGCCTCTTGTGCTTGGGTAATGAAAGTAAACCCTCTTCCTCAAGTTTAACTGATTCAACCATCACTGCTAGTGATATTCTCTTGAGAGCCGAATCAGCGCCTCATATTCCTGTGTCACTGAAAACCAATGATCTAGTAAGTGATTCACCACCGGATTCAAATGGTGAAGAGCCCACGAGACCACAGACAGTGTTGCTGGCAATATCCCCATAATCCTCACCACAGTCTGGCTGTGGGCATCTTTAGCGATGCTATCTGGGCAACCTTTGTCCCTATTGATTGAATCCTGCTCTCTGGCAAGAGCACTTGCCCCTTCTATGTGTCCTTGAGTGAATGAACGTTTTTAACTGTTCTGGTGTTAGACTGGACTTCAGATAGTTCACTGTGAATCCCAGATCCTCCAGACAGGAACAGGCAGAAATCAACCATTTGTTGAGTTAAGGAAACAACTCCATACCTTGCAACTGTAAAAACAGAAATGATAGGCACAAGTACTGTTGTGAATACCCATAGGGATGAAAACAACCGAATAGGAGTATTCTGAACTGAAAATGGCGTTCCTTAAATAAAACCTCAGGAAATGCTAACTTTTTTCCAGTGGCGGCTGGCATCTAATGGGAGGGGGCGGGTGCGTGGGTGCCCAAATAAAATAAAACAAATTTAAAAAACGTCCTCAGCTCCAGACCTATTCTTTCATTGACTACAGGCACCAGCAAACTCCCTTGACCAATTCTGGACCTTCTCACATGCTGTTAATCAGCATGAGAGCAGTGCCCTGACTGGTGGGAGCGGCCTCTCTCGGCGCTCCTCAGCGGCGGAGGCCTGCACTTGCTCTCAACTCAGCTGTCGCTTTCTGACATCAAGGGTTAATGTTTTATCCATAATTCTTGGAGGATGAGATTAGAGCATGGATGGCAGGCACAATCCACATTTTTTCCACTGTTTTACATAGAGCAAATCTTGCCCAAGGACTTATGAGCGCTTTGCAACACACCCAGACTATGTCACATGTTTTTGTTTTTTGCACAGAGAGATTTGCTGGGATTCACATGATGCCGAATCAAGGCCGAGATTTTAACCATGTTGCATGGTCATTGGCTGTGGCCAGTAGGCCAAGCAGCCTCCATTAAAACTTGGCTCATTTTGAGCTCAATGTTAAAACTGGACTTCTAGATGAACCAAAGCCAGGCATCTGACTTAAGCCTGGCTCGAACTTTCAGTGAGTTGCCCACCTCTAGTGCCACTAGGCCTACATAAACGTAGTGGGGAGTCCTCTGGGCCATATGGGCTAGGTGGCTCCCTGCACATAGTTGCAAGGAGTGTGCTGTGTGTCACACTTAATGTATGCCCCACGCATCCGAACACCAAGTGTGGACCTCAGGGGGTTAATAAAAGAGGACATGAGATGCCCTTGTGCGTCTTGTGGTCGTCGACACTGAGTGTGTTGTGTCCTCATTATTGAGTGCCACCCATCCCTCTAAACACCCCACTCTTCTCATACTGCCAGCTGGGTGACCGAGGAGGTGGTGAGAAGCTCCACACTTTAAGGACTGTTAACAAAACTTGTTGCAGAATCCAGGTTCCCTTAGACTAGACACTGTGGTGCAATGAGGCAGGTCTGAACAGAAGGCTATAGGCAGTGCCTGCTCAGTGCACTGCTCCCAGTGTTTTACAAGAGATAACCAAGGAGTACCATGTTATTAATTTAAAGTAATAACAATGTTTCATAAATCAGCAAATCACAGATTGAGAGAGGATGGGAAAATAAGAAAGACACACAGCCTCACTCAAAGAAGAAACCCCATAAAGCAGCAAGAGCTTCCATAATATTGGCTTACTCTTGCACACCAACCGCTGCTGCTTTACCACACCATCAAATTTCAGCACAGCGGCCATCTTGAGCAAGGGAAACCCCTTTAAGTGAATAGGATTACAACAGTTTTCCCATGTCTCGCATCATTATGTTTGCATAAGGGGTCCACGTTAGTGGAGAAAAAAAGCGAGTGTAATAAGCACTCATTTCGATGGAAGCACACGACTCCAGCCCAATTAAATGCTGTACACTAGGTAACCAACATGTGGGCCGAGCCACAACTCCTCCTGTTGTACTCCTGAAAGCTTTTTTTTTAAGTTGATCACATAAGATAGACGACTGCTGCTCTGTCAACCTGACATACAAACCAGAGAAATTTTAGGTCTCAATTTGGTCAGCTTTACTATCTTGTTTAAAGTTGCAAGCTAACTTTGACGTAAAAGAAAAAATCTGCAAACAATATGGACACTTGATTAGTTGAATTCCCAAGGTCATGACCAGTCATAAAGCATGCCTTCGAGAGAAACAATTTAAGTTGATTTATGGTGTGGGAGGTACCCCTTAGCTGTTGTACTCACCTAGTTCCCAGTCTAAATGTCATTTTGTTCTTTGCGGTTTTCATTCTTTACTCATCAGGCTGCCCCTGAGGGAATAAAAAAGGCATAATCAGGGAGTTGTTACAGTACAAATGGGATTCTCCAGCTTGATTTTTTCTGTTATTTAAAAGATGTATCCAAAAAAACAACATTGAAGCTATAGCGAATTCTTGGCCAGTCTGTTAATGGAAGCAATTGGCTGCGTTGTGAGTGAAGCACAGGGGTTACGTGATGCTAAGACTAGTCAGGGTGAGTGTGATTAAAGCACAGTTTTCAGGTACAAAACTGAATCTAGCAAGCATGGCCCTCATGTACTTTAAGGTAATGGATGCTGCAGGATTTTTGGTTCGAGTGACTACGGGAGGAATCATGGGGATATGCGTAGACACGTTCAGACCATTTGAGACAGTCCAATGATTTAGATTAATAAGATGCTGCCTTTCTGTGACCTGCCTTGCAGTATGTTTCCAATGATACAAATAAACAAAGGAAGAGTGTCCCTCAGAGAAGCGTTATAGCACGTAGGATAAGAGGCCAGGTGGAAGTGGTCCCAAAGGTGGACCAATTTCATGAAAAAATACAAGTTTTTTTCAGGAAACCCTCACTCACCCTAGTGGTGACATGCTTCATCATCGGGTCCACCGGGAGAGATCGAATACCTCCCAGGTGTGCTGCGACGCCAGGAGACTGCGGAGCAGGTTTTTGTGAAGGAGAGATGTGAAAAAAGTGAGGTTTAAAAATGCCAAAAGTTGTACCAAAAAATAATTTATTAGCTGGTCAACTTGACATAATAAAAACTGACTATGTGAAGGGAGAACTAACCAAATAAATTATACTGGTGTTAGGGAATTACCTCTTTGTGAGGAACCTAGCTGTTCCCTCGCTGGATCTCGTGGACGTTGATCCACGAGATCCAGCGAGGGAACAGCTAGGTACCGAGAGGGTGCTGAGCGTTGCGGGCGGTGTGCCATTGTCGCTTCCACCCCCCTCCTGAGTTCTATGGGGCGTGGTTCATTTTTTAGATAAACTTCTAGGTTCCTCACAAAGAGGTAATTCCCTAACTTATTAGTTTGTTCTTTTATTTTGCACCTTTTTTACACATAGTGCTATTTTTAACTTTCACTACCTTTAGCAGGGTGAGCCTTAGCGCGCCCACACCTGTTAAGGTAACACTCGCTTACTGGTCCTGAAGAAAGCCCTGTAAAGTCACACATACCATGGGCAGAAACATGTTGACCTCTCTGTAACAGGGAGACACCAGTATAATTTATTTGGTTAGTTCTCCCTTCACATAGTCAGTTTTTATTATGTCAAGTTGACCAGCTAATAAATTATTTTTTGGTACAACTTTTGGCATTTTTAAACCTCACTTTTTTCACATCTCTCCTTCACAAAAACCTGCTCCGCAGTCTCCTGGCGTCGCAGCACACCGGGGAGGTATTCGATCTCTCCCGGTGGACCCGATGATGAAGCATGTCACCACTAGGGTGAGTGAGGGTTTCCTGAAAAAAACTTGTATTTTTTCATGAAATTGGTCCACCTTTGGGACCACTTCCACCTGGCCTCTTATCCTACGTGCTATAACGCTTCTCTGAGGGACACTCTTCCTTTGTTTATTTGTTAATTGACTGGGGTCTAAGAGTGCCCTATAACCCTATCTCTCTCTTTGTTGACCTGTTTCCAATGATAGCCCGATGACTGATTCAGAAAGCCTTTGTGAATAATGTACTTCCATAAACTTATGTTGATCTTAGGAGTACATTTTGGCTAGTAATCCTCAGAGAATTTCAGGAGTATGTGTCAGATTATGTGTTTGTCGCAGATTCCTAGGACTACCCATTTTGGATAACAATTTATGAGTACAGAATTGTAATATGTCTGCAAGGTAAAAATTTGATGGAAAGTTTAATTTTTCCTTAAAACTGTTTTTTTTCTTAGCAGAAATGGTTTTCCCCATTGAGAAACTCCTTTTCAAATCCCCCACACCAATCTCCCAAATCACTCCTATAATATTTTTACTATTAGCAAAACTACAATAATTGTATTTGGTAACTACCCGCAAACTTGTCATCTTCAGGTATTTTTCATTCTTTTTTAGTGTACCCTCCAAGTAAACCCAAAAACCCATACCTGCTTGTAAATTAAGTTATTTGGAAATCCCACAATCCTGACATAATTACTTGCGAACAAATGTGATTTGCAAAGGCAAAATTAAATTCTTGATTCTCAACATAAATATTGGGATTTTTTCTGCGTGAATGGTTCTTGCAACCTTAGGGTGAGCATAAGTGCACAAAACGTTTTAAGGGTTGGGTCCCAGGAAACACGACCTGGTATCCCCCTGAATGCAGGTTGCCTACATTTGTATAATGTGTTCACGGGAAACCATGTGGAAGAAATGTTTCAGAATAACTAACACTGATGGGACATCATTACGATATCGAAGGACTTGCGTCCACCCAACACCGTATCGGACTGGAACCGCCTGACCATAGGTCGACGGTTCTGACTACACAATTTGGATGCGATTGCCCATGCGGTCGGAAACATCTATTTTACAAAGGCAGCTTTTGCAGCGGGCAGGAAAGGCCAGCAGCACAAGCTGCCACTGTAAAATGGATAGTTTTAAACATTCCTGCACCGTGTGGCAGGCACCTCATGGTGTCTGCCACATAGTGCAGGTATGTTTAGCCCCATGCCTCCTAGCAGAGGCCTCAAAGGGATGAGGACCCTGCTAGGGAGCCCCCAAAGTCACTTACCGACAGCCTTCCCATGTCGGTGACATCATAATCCCGACGGTGGAGCCGAGGCTGGCTCCACCGTCATTATGAGATTATGTGTGCTTCCAACACTCTGAAGGGCTGATTGAGCCTGTTAGAAGCATGGCGGATGCCTCTGTCCGCAGCATTGCAATGTAGTGGGCGGACCACAATGGCAGATGTGCGATGGACCGCAAACGATGGCGGTTGGTTGCCGGACCGCAAGCGATCGTCGGTCGATTGCGGTCCACCCGACGTAATCGGGCCCATATTGTTTTTCTGGTTCACATTACCTGCACCTCCCTGATGAAGTACACGCATGTGACTATTAAAAATGTTGGGGGGATTTTGAATTTTTCTTTGCTTTGAAAGTGACAGACTTTCAATCGTCCTACATCTGAGAGTCTTCTCTGTAGAAATGAAGCTACATGTGTATGCATTTCTTAGTCAATCAATCAGACAGCATTTGTAAAGCGCGACACTATCTCCCCACAGAGTATCTGGACGCTGTGTCTCTATCAGAGAGCCAGGTCTTGAGTCTCTTTCTGAAGTATGCCGCCGAAAGGGCTGTACGGAGCTGCAGGGGAAGGTCGATCCAGCTCTTGGCAGAGAAGTAGAAGAAGCAGGCATCCCTGCGGCTGCGGCGGATGCGGGATGTGTGTGCGAGGGCGAGTGAAGAGGAGTGCAATTGTCTAGGGAGTTAGTGGAAGTTCAGTCGGTGGTTGAGGTAGGCAGAACCTAGGTTGTAGTTGTTTTGAAGGCATGCATGAGGATCTTAAACTGTGAGCCTTTACTTCCACTTGTGCTGTGATTGTAGGGTGAAATGCTTTTATGAAGGGCACAGAATGGTTCACTGCAAATTAATCCACATGATGTGACATCTCAGGCCTCAGACTAGTGATCTGGTGGGTGAATGTGTTACCTGGTTGTCACTGCTGCCTCTGCCCAGGAGCAGAAGCTGATCATCGGCTTTAGTTGTTTATTTCTGGAAAAAATCTGAATTCTGCACCCAGTCCTAGGCGAGAGTTGTACTTATCGACTTGCCCATCCATCACTGACAGAGGCACGATTTTATGTTTTGCATTTTTTGCCCGAAGCAGCCGTTCTAATTCTCCGTTGTGCAATTGCTTTCAAAAACGTTCGTACACTGAAAACTCTTCCATTGTCTAATGCTGCCCTGCGGTTAATTTAGCTTTTTGTGCTTTTGCACCTTGGCGAAACCGCTCCCTTTATTCCTTTCATGAAAAAGAACTTGTCCCCTTCCAGCATAAGCTCCTTCCTCTGATTTAGTTAAACACCAGGGGGGTTATCGTTCATATCTCTTACCGGGCCTGATTTAAATCCCCGAGTCTTTTCTCCTTAGATTTCTGGCACAAACCTGTTCCATTCTGCACGCGCTCTTGGACTGTCCCCATCCTGGGTTTGTGGAGTTGCAGCCGGCAGCTCTGGACACAGTGGTCAAGCTGAGGCCTCCAGAAGTGGAGCAAATACTGCAGCCGAGGCCTCCCGCACGGCCTTTGAGGGAAGCCGCCAGAACTGGGTGCAGTATTTCAGCTAAAGCCCCTGAAACTGGACATAACACACCAGCTGAGGCCTTTAGAACCTCCAGCCGAGGCTCCAGAATTGGACATAATCGGGTCGGAGATCAAAGCAAAAAAAAATCGAAACAACTGGCTGTTTACCTTGGTTAGCACGTGGGAGACATACACATTTCTCTGTCACTGAAGCAATAAAATGTGCTATCTGTAGTTTTAAAAAGTTAATAATTTTCCATGTTAAATGGCAAACAAATCATTATAGCTTTAAAAATAAACGCAGAGCATTTTGTTGACTCAGTGACAACACGCTGAGTAGAGTCTTAAGTGTGCTGAACACTCTCCCTGGGAATAAACAAAACAATCAAACTAGGAAGTAGTAACCTGGGATGAAAGCACTTTGCTGGCCATTATCTCTTGCCGCCCCAGTCAGCGCTGGCCCTGCGGAGGCCTCTAGAACAGCACATGACATTCCAGTAGAGACCCCCAGACTCAAATTCAAAAAGGCCTCAACTTGACTTTTGTGTTAACACAGCAGTCCACCTGGGATATCCCGAGCTGGGCGTAATACACCAGATGACACCTTTAGGCTAGACACAGTATTCTGGATGAGGCCTCTAAAATGAACCCTGCCTTCCAGCTGATGCCTCAGAACTGGATAGTTCGGGCTACAGCAAAGCCCCCATAACAGGATCTAAAGCCCCTGAATAAAGTCTCTAGAACTGGACAAAGCACTCCAGATGTGACCACAGGAACAGAACACAATGTTCCAGATGTGCCCAAACCAGACAGACACACAACGCTAATCTAAGTGCCCTTCTCTCATGATGCTCCTCAGTCTGGAATACTTGAAGTATTTCGACCATGGCGACTTCTGTGACGGTTACCTTCTGAAAACACAAAGTTATAACAGATTGCTAACAGTGTGCAGTATTCAATTTTGTAAACTAAAGTGATTTGATTTGACTGCTATTGCATGAACAATAATTAGATTGTTTGGCTTTGAATAGGCAAATAAAAGCCTTCCGCCAAATGTTGCCCAAGCTTCAGCCCTGTTGACTGTTCAAAGCGGTATCTCATAAAACCACTGAGATTTGCATGCCTCCCATGCGCCTGGCCTTTCTGTAGGGCCAACTGTGTTTCATGCTTCAAAATTACACTGAATGTCGATTTTTTTATAGCTATTTCCTTTACATGGTGTAATGTCTCCCTTGAGGTTTGCAACTTGGTTTGCTATGTATACCACTTGGCACTCGTATACTCTTACTTTATTTACGTGTTTAAAACTTTTAATGGAATGCAGCCCTAATTCTGGACTGTAAGGGGGTATCGTATAAAAGCAATTTAAACAAAGGAGGACAGGTCATACACTACAAATATTTTAAAAAATGAATAAGAACAACCACTTACACAGTTCATCAATTCAGGATGAATCTTTGTTAAATAACAATTACACCAGCAGAGAAGGGTATCGCTGCCGCCAGTGACCAGCACAGGAATAAGGAGAGTCAAGGAGGGCCTGTAGGAAGCACGGGACATCATGCACAGACACTGTCCATACCCATGAAAATCCATAAGTGCACACATATTATATACATGTAGGGGTCAAGAATTCGATATAGCCAGCATGCTGCAAGTCCTTAAAGTTGATTTCTGGAGAGCCGTGCGCAAAAGGCTTTTCAGCAATGGTGTTCAGCATCAGCAGAAAAAGGGAAAATGGGATGATATGTACGCATGCATACATCTTCACGGATGCACACATACATTGTGATGCTACGGCGGCTAAGTGTAATGATGTGCAAATGCATAACAATGCATGCAAATGCATACGGCATGACACTGCAACGTTTTTTGTAGTTTTTTAACCATGGCAGACACCAATCTTGGAGCAGTAAAATGTAAACAAAAATACAAAAACATGTGCCCAAGAGCGTGCTTTGACAAAAGGAACAGCCCAGCATCAAAATGTAAGCTGTTCGACCTTCAATTTTTTTTAATTATACAGGGCGAAACTGTACTACCATTCACACAGTCAGTCATGGCTGCCAACCTGCAACAACAAAGCGTTGGTGATTATATGTTATATGTAATATGTTGTTAAAAAACAAAAACTTTTTTGAAATGAAAAAAAAGCATTTGCTTTTATCTGAAAACCGGAACAGGGGAGGGTGAAAAGCAGCAAGCTGGAGGAAAAGTCAACGTAGACGAGGGAGCAACGGAGTGATATATATAAAGGAAAAAAAAGCTGTGTCGCTGGGGAAGCATTGGGCGAGCAGCAAGGAGCGTGCGGGGGAAGCATGCTTTTTGGGTGCTAGAGCAACGTGTTAGTCGCTGAGGGCGCTTCAACACCTCGTCAGGGGTAATAAGCACTATATAAATGCAATCACAATGACAATATTTGAGGGTTGAAGCAGCACAAGAAGACAACAGATAAACTCCCAGTGCTGAAAGAAAAATATAAGAAGTGGTTCCCTAAATGTGAGCATTGGCAGGATACACATTTTCCAGTCAAAAGGACGGTAAAGCAGCCATGCTCAAGGAAAGGGTCAAACACAAGGTGTTGAATGAAATACATAAAATAGGAAGCAAGCAAATGAGATTGACACCAAAGTCAACCAGTTGTAAGCAATAGGCTGTCCCAAAGCCCACTATACCTATTGGTGTATTGTATACCTGTGAAATAGTGCTTGAAATGGAAAAATAAAAGTGCAGGTACTCTGTAGCAGAGTACCTGCTTGTTTCTTAGATGGGCCCGTACTCTACAATTAAAAGTATTGCATTTCTCTTGAGAAGTGCTAATACTCTCCTCCTCAGAATAAAAAAGTGCCGGCACTCCGTACCAGACAGTACCGGCCCATTTAAAGCACAGCTCTAAAAGTAATACTGTTCACTAAGGCCCAGCACTGCCCTTTTAACACTACTACATCCATCAAGTGAAATGCTAGTGATGGAGCAGATTTCATCTGCAGTCAGGCATTGTTTTATTTTTTGTGCTTCAGACAGACTGCATTTAAATTGCCACACACATTTTGGTGCAAGTTAAAACCAAAGGCACATGAAAAATATAAAAGTGACACCTAGTCTTTCTGAAATGCTTGTGCTGAATTAACATGTGTTTTTACAGTATAAAGAAAAGTGGCCTTTTTAGCTTTAAAGATGAATAAAATGTGTTTCTCTCCTTCCTAGCTCATCTATTGCAATCTGAATTCACTATTTTCTGTTTTAAAAGACTTTAGCTTGGTACATATTTAATAAACGTGTTTAGTTTAAAACACCTCTTTTTATAATGTGTGAAAATAATGCACCAATCACTATACATGGTGCTAAAATGCTTTGTACATGAAAAGGTATCTAAAACATTGATAACATGTTTCTGTGTGTGTTACATTAACTGTATGTGCTTTTAAATTTTACACTAAAGCATAACATGCTTTATTATACATTGCACATTTATTTTGCATGTTATTATAAATAATAGAAAAAGCTGCTTTAAAATTAGTAGCTGGGTTAGGTAAACATTATAGTATTAAATAGTATACATTGTACACATTAGTGCTGTATCTAGAGTATGTCCTCTTTTTATTTTTATTATGTGTTTACATCACATGACCAACCCACGTGACCTAAGAACTGGGCCTTGCAGCATTGGAACCTAGCCAGTTGGCTACCGAAGCTGGGACTCTCCTGAAACGCCCACCTTTGCCCTTGAAGAGATGCTGTTTTTACTTCTAATAATGATACAATGTTGCCTTTCCCACACGTATGCCTGGGAACCCAAACTCTAAGGGGAGGGTAATGTCACGTGAAATACGTAATAGGGGAATATAGAATTATAGGTGGTGACAGTGACTTAACCACCTCCCTTGACCAATCAAAAGATGGGACCTTGTCACTTGCAACATTTGTGGGTGGTACCTGACCTTGAAGGCACTATAAAGGTGGCTGCACACACTGGAGAATCGTCCGTCTGGGCTGACTAGCTGACCAGACACTGACCCACCACTCTACAATAGGCCCCATAGATAGATGCTGCGGAGCACTCTGCCAAAATTTTCTAAGTATAGCACCCAGATAAGGAGAAGTGCTACAAAGCTCTTTGTCATTTTTTTCCCCACCGGCTCCTTTTAACCCAGCTGGCACTGGGCACATTAGGGAGGAGGGGGCGTGTGAGCCTTGACAGGAGACGCAGATTAGAACAGGCATCTCTGTGGGTTAGGCACGAGATCGTGGCGGGTATTTTTGTTTGGGCGTTCCGAGGAGGGTCTGATAAGAGGGTTTCCCTGTTGATTATTGCAAAATCCTGGCACGTCATATTTGGCACAATAGGCCACCTTCCTCTCTGCGAAGGGCGGGTTGCTTGCTCTTTGGAAACGGACAGAAATGCAGAAGAGCAGTGAATAGATAGAATTAGGTTTAAAAGATTTGTCCAACTTATGCATTTAATTTTCTTAATGGGAGACTATTGATTACCCTTGCAAAACTATTTTCTTAGAGACTCTTTAAAAGTTTTGTATGACATTCTGCGCCACATTTTTCCTTCCTACATGTAAATGCTTATATGCAGACTGTAATACGTTCTGTACTAATGCTATTTTACCTGTTTTCCAAATTCTGTAACCTGATTGATGTCACTGATGAATAAAGGGTCATAAAAACCTAACTTTTGATTAGAAAATAAAACCCTTTAAAACTCAACAACTCTCTTTATTGGCTTAAAATAATAATTGCATTTTTGACTGTTCATCTTTATTTAAAGTCTCCTGAAGGTAATACATGGTGTGAAGGGCCCAACACCTTTTGAGCGGTAAAATTAGAGGTAGCATGAGGGTTTTGCATTGAGAAATTACCAGAAGAAATTATCGCTCCATCACTAGTACTGGCTCTTGAAAGCTACAAGAGAGCTACGGAAAAGTGATGGTGCTGATCTTTTAAACTGTTACAGTCCTACCGAGAGGTAATGGTACTGTCTTTTAAAATACAGTTCTACAGAGAAGTGATGGAACAACCCTTTCCAATTATTACAGTTTAACCGAGAAGTGTTTCTATATATTTCAGTCACACAAAGAAGTGTCAGCGCGAGCCCTTTAAATATATTACTTGTACTGTAAAGAGTTGGCACTTTCCTTTTAAAGGTGTAATGATCCTGTACCTGAAAGCAAGAATACTCCCTCGGTACGAGATGCCTAAGAAGCATTCGAGAATTTTGAGGCAGCACACAATGATAATTCTCACAGGTTTTGGCAACAATCTTAGAAGTATTTAGGGCTAGCTGTACTAAGGACTTTTTTTATTCATAAACTCTGCAATTTGCCAAAATCACAGGGGTTGCAACCTCAACATTCCTTTATCTAATGTATTAACCCCATTTTGTGATTCAGAGTTTTTCCAAATTGCAAAACTGAGTATCTGACCCCTACTCAAGCGCAGTTTGGAAGGAGCCTATTTTGAGCTTACCGAGTAATAGTCGGCCTAACAAGTGTTTATTGCACAATGGATGACTCCGTGGATGAAGCTCACTTTGCAATATCTGCTGAAAGGACTTCTCACTAAAAGGCTGATCGACCGACCAATGCTCAAAGCTCGATCTGATGTGAGAGGCCAACGCATGAGGAACTTCAACCCTGCCCTTCTCTTGCCACACACAGTGATAAACACCTTGTTTTCCTGCGGTCGCCCTTTGCAACACACGCAGTTTTGGTAAACCAGAATAGTTTGTGCAGGGTGTGTGACCGTGACAACATGGGAAGTGATGAAAGAGTGATATCTCCTGGGAGCCTGCAGTGCCTCTCATACTCCGAAGAAGCGCCTCGAGGTAGTGTCACAAGACCATGCAACAGCACAATCAAGCTCCTCTTATCTGCAGAAGGTTATTATGTTGCACCACTGCAGCTAGTGGTGTAAATGCGCTCTAAGCAAGAGTTTGCCTTTCAAATGCAAATAGAAACATATTGCTGCGAATAGGAACTCCTTGGAAAACTGCAGACTGAAAAGGTGGCATTTGTGAGAGCAATACGAGCAGCAGCAGTTAGATGTGTCGGAAGACACGAGGAGAAAGGAAAACTGACGTACTGACACCCCTCTTCGTGAGGTGAGTTGGTTGGAATTTAGTAACACCAATCCGATGTGCTGAACCTTGAGGAGGTGAAACACATCCTACAGGTGCGAACCCTTACTTAAAACACATGTGCCTAAAGGCGATTCCGCTCCCTGGTGATCAGTGCTTTAAATTAACTATCCGGTACTGAGTGCCTGCACTTTTTTATTCTGAGAGGGAGAGAACCTGCACTTCTCAAGAGAGACTTAATACTTTTAATTGGAGATTATCGGCACTTCTCAGAAACAAGCAGATACTGCAGTACGGAGTGCCGGCACTTCAATTTTTCAATTTCAAGCAGTGCTGGGGGTGTTTGATAAAATACGGTTTGGCACTTGCTGCATCTATACAATTTCTGCCCTCACCCTCTGGGGTGTTTAAACTGTGATGGCCTGCTAGAACAAGCATTTGCAATACAATAGGTCTTGCATTTACTCGAGTTTAAGCTATTGGCATTGTAAATGACAATGTTTATGTTCATGTTTCAAAAAACAAAACATAGCTAAAAGGCAGAGTCATTTACAATGCCAATAGCTCAAACTCGCGTAAATGGGAGACCTGTTGCATTGCGAATGCATGTTTAAAAATGTTTTTATTAGTAATCGGCACAATCACATAAAGGCATCTTTAACGCTGTGAAGAACAGGGCGTTAGCCGCTCTTGCAACAACAGTGCCGCGTGTCCTATTACAGAAAATAAATATTACGAAATAGAGTAACAATAACAATTTTAAAAACATTTCAATTCCAGGCATGGAGTAAAAGCAGCAGCATAACAGCGATGCAAAATTGCACCAAGATTGAAGGCCTTCCTGCCCGTAACCCTTCATATAGGAGGGCGCGGAGAGATATTTATGAAATACACAAAAGGGGCCAGGGGGACAGAGGGAGCAGGGGAGGGAAGGGAGAATGGCCCTCACCACCCTCAAGGTGGCGCCACTGAGCCGCATACAGCTGCATGGCTCACTCAGCCCAACCTCCAATCCAGCTGGGCCCCCTCCACATGGGGGAAGCTCCAGGGTCCTGGGAGACTGGAGGGGGCATCTGAGGTGTGTCGAAAGCAACACTAAGAAAACTCTAAGAAGGTTAGTCACCTAAAGATCGGTTTATTCCAGAAATAGGGCCCACAACAGCGCCCCTGTCTAAGAGCCTGTGAAGCGACTGCTTCAGCTCGCAGCCTAGGACTATCCTGCTTACTTTTTGAATAGAAGACAATGTCCTCTAATGGACAATATGGGGGTGTTCTTGAATCTGGTGTCCTGTAGGGCCTGGGTCTACCATTTTCTGACTGCACTTCTGGTGTATGAGTGATCCCTGCGCGGGTCATGCGAAGGGTCCTGAGCTGTTCGTGCAGCATTGCCACATTTCTGGGTTGCAATGAATGTGCTTTAGTGCAAATTCTGGGTTTTGTGCAAGCATGCTGCATCACAGTGCTGGTAGGCCGGGGTGGCAGAGTAGCACGCGGCAGCGGCATCACACCGTGCCAGTGAGTTTGGTTGTCCCACTGATGGATGCGGAGAACCTTCCAAGCATGCAGGTTAGCTGGGTTTCCGGATGTGCGCGTGAGGAGTAAGAGGCAGGCGCGTGTTCGTGGGAGATGAAGACGGATGGTCAGAAGGATGTCCTGTCCAGCCCTGCTAAGGTTCACAGGTTTATGCGCAGCTGGCTGCTGCAGTACAGGTTGTGACTTGTGGTTTGCTGTCTAACATGCATACGTGTGTTCTAATCACCTTTACAACATTATAAAACGTGTTCAACATCGTGCTAGAAACGTGAATATCTCAATCTATATATATTTTTTTTAAGCTGTACGATTTTGTGTGGAGCAACAAATACCATTTCCATAATCCCTTGTCGCTGTTCTTTATTTTCCTGTGCAGGCTGTTGCCCATAGTCAGGATGCCAACCAGTACGCCGCTGCTCGCTCCTGACGACAAAATGCAGTGGGAGTGAACATTATAAAAGAGGTGGGGCATGCACCCGGCTTTAGCAATTTGTGTGTTTTTACTATTGAAAGACACATGCAAAAGCCAATCGAATGTGTGGGAGGAGTCAGACCCACGGGGAGTAAACACAAGAAGCCTCGCAGAGCAGCGCATGCGTGCTGCTAGGCTCGACCTAAAAAGGGCAAAACCCCAGGAGCAAAATTTTAACTTTGCGTTTTAATAGTCTGCCAAGTAGAATTATGGCATATGATTCCGCTAGCCATTCTTTGTTTTCCAGGCATAATTAGCATGTTGCATTGTGGAGCATGTAGTTTTCTTTTTAAGAATTTCATTATGGGCTCTAAATAACATCATGCAAACTGCTGTCGGAGAAATGACAGAATTTGCTGAATTTGTTATATATCACATGGAGCAACTATTTAAACATTTTACATAGTCATCTGTCAATCTAAAAAGACGGCGGGTTTCACACATAAAACCAAAAGTAATCTCTTACATTTTTAGGTCTCGGCCTGCGTAGGCTGCGCTTGCGCAGTTTCGACGCAGAGATTTTATGTTTTCTAGTAGGGAGGTAAACGAGCTAGCTCTTCTCCATTGGCTGGCTTCCTAAACGGTGGCCAGCCATTGGAGAAGAGCTGTGTCTGTCGCTTTAAGCCCTGTCCGTTTCGGATTGAGGGGCGTGTTTTTTCCTGTCCTTTCTCTCTGTGACGTCACCAGGAAAAAACACGCCCCCCAGTCTGAAAAGGACGGGGCTTGCTACTTAGTCCTATCAAACCTTTCTCTCATTGGTCAGGCCGTTTTTCCTTTTCCGCCTTTGTTTTTCCTCCCTGTGTTGTCTTACGTTCAGTGGTTTCCGGTTTTAGTCCTTCGTCAGTTTCACCTAGTTTGCTGCACCAGCTTTCACGCTTGTTTCTGTCGGTTCTTGTTATTTTTAGGACTTCCTGCAGACAAATGCATCCCGTGGCAGCTGGCGTCCATGGGAAGTCTTACCCACGTACGTTGTGTGCGTCTGACGCAATATTTACAATAGCAACACTATGTAAAGTCCCTTCCTCGACTGAATGTCGGATTAGAAATGGCTGCTGTTTTGGTAATAGCGAGTTCTAGCGACAGATGAGGAATAGCGACGGGTCACCCGAACCAAACTGAGCGCTGAACTCACTAGGGTAGGGGTCAGTGAGTGGAAATTTGCACACCCATCTCTTCATGAGGTCAGAGGTGTATTAGTTTACTGAGCTATTTCTTTTTGGCTTTAAAATAAGTGATCTGCAAGCTACTCCGATCTCAGCAGCAGATGCACGAACCCAATTATCTATCCAACTCAGAATATATGAAGTGCAGAGTGCACACTGGCCTTTGCAGTTGGTTGTCAAACTACAAATTTATTTTTGTGAAATTAAAACGTGCGCGCAGCAGTTTCCACACAGCCATCTCAATCACATGTTGTAATGATGTTATGCCCAGGATCAAATTGCAGGTTGCACGCATCTCAGCGTGATCCCAATAAACTTCTTAGCTGTCTTGCTTATATGAGAACCTATGGCCTGCACGTTGCAGTTACTGCGGCAAGCTCTCCCCCCCCCCCCCCCCCCCCCCCCGGCTATTCTAATTCAACTTTCTGATCACTAGAACGTTCAGCGAGATCGTGCCTGAAGTTAATCTTTTGAGAATTTAGCTCTGCCAGCACCAGGCCTCTTCCAAGCAATGCTGGGGATAGTCTACGGGCATCGGGAACACAAGGGGCTCCCTATTGGCAAACCCTTTTGCCTGGAAAGGCCGCTGTGACAGTTTTCGCCTTTAGGTGGGGGATGAGGGGGGGGGGGGAGTTGTATAAAACCCCAATTAGTATTTTTTTTAATCTGCTACGTGTTGCTATGTTGTGTTACGTTTTTGGCATTCCTTTAGTGCACAGTCTGAGAGTAGGGGCTCCAGGCGCTTTACCGTGGAAGTTTTTGTGCTGTGCAACCGTCTGGATACTATTCCCTTGCACTAGGCCTGGCTGGTGTATGGAGTGGTACTTCTGGTGTGGCTCTCGGTTTCGCACCGGTGGCTTGTTCACGGAGCTGCAGTGTGTGATGTTGGTGTTGGGAAGGTGTAGCCCTGGGCTTTGCTGGTTGTGTAGACACACCCCACACCGGTGAGATGTCCGTCCCTGGCAGGTGGCGGTACTATGGGTGCACTGCCGGTGTCTGCGTGCGGTGTATGAGGTGTGTTACACGTGTGTTTGTTTGTGTGTGTGTGTGTGTAGTTCTGTGTCTTTGAGATGGATGTGTGTGGTGTTGTGCCTAATAAGTTGTTCATGTTTGTGAGTCACTTGCCTCCACAGCGGGTGCTCAGGTGGGCGTGCCTTAATGACGTGTTGAATTTATATTGAATAAGATTCAGAATGTTCTGTCAAGAATTGTTCTCTGGCTTTAAGTTATATAGAGAAAGAGTGTGTCACGTTGTGTTTCTCTGTTGCTTAATTTAGTGAAGGACTTCACAACTGTTCCCATAGAGTTATGCTTGGTATGCGATGTGCTGGCTAGTGTGTGTGTGGCTGTGTGTGTGTGTGGCTCTGTCTGCGTGTGTGTGTGTGTGGCTCTTTCTGCGTGTGTGTGGCTCTGTCTGTGTGTGTGTGGCTCTGTCTGTGTGTGTTGCTCTGTCTGTGTGTGTGTAACTGTGTGTGTGTGTGTGTGTGTGGCTCTGTGTGGGTGGGTCTGTCTCTGTGTGTGTGTGTGTGTGGCTCTGTCTGTGTGTGTGGCTCTGTCTCTGTGGCTCTGTGTGGGTGTGTATGTGGCTCTGTGTGTGTGTGGCTCTGTGTGTGTGTGGCTCTGTGTGTGTGTGGCTCTGTGTGTGTGGCTCTGTGTGTGTGTGGCTCTGTGTATGTGTGTGGGTGTGTGTGGCTCTGTGTGTGGCTCTGTGTATGTGGGTGCAAATGCAATAGGTCTCGCATTTGCGAGAGATTAAGCTATTGGCATTGTAAATGACAATGCCATTTATTTATATGTTTTAAAAACAAAAATAATGTCATGAGCAATGCCGATAGCTCTAACTTTAACAAAGACGAGACCCTTGCATTGTAAATGCTTGTTTGTTAAGGTTAACTCTTTTTATCACATCATGCACTAAAGCAAGCACTGGCAATGTGAGTCCTTTTTAGGTTTCGAACCTGGCGAGGGGCACGAAGTGCCCCTCCCAGTTTGAAAACTTTTGTCTTCAGTAGGGATGTCGGCACAGCCTCTGCCTCTCATTGGCTAGCTCCATAAATGGACGCTAGCCATTGGGAGACAGAGGCTGTCAATCACGCTTTCTTGCGAAAACGCGATTCGGGGGCGTTTCTCGGGCTTTTTTTAAGCCCCGCCCCTTTGTCCTGGGCCGCGCTGTCATTGGCTGCCGGCCCGGGACACCCCCATGACGTCATTCCCGGGCCGCGCTGTGATTGGCTGCCGGCCCGGGACACCCCCGTGACGTCAGCCAATCACAGCGCGGCCCGGGACCTGACCTGTTAGGTTTTGCCTCGGCAATGCGTACGAACGCATGCGCCAGCAAAATCTAATGTTTTCCTCTGTGGAGGGGAGAGATACAATGACATGGCACAGAACATGAAGAAGGTAACGGAGGAATTTACATCCCGCTCCCGCACGTTTTCGCTCTTCATGTATTTTTTCTGTCTGCTTTTGTTTACATCCCGCTCCCGCCCCCCCCCCTCCACCGCCAACGGAGGAAGCCTTCCCGACCCCCCTCCCGCTGCCCCCCCCCCACCGCCAACAGAATGGCGCCAAAAATACGAACAACGTACACTAAGACACTTACCCCTTAGAAGGGTGTGGTAGGCAAGCAAACATTTGTACTGGGTAGGTCCATAGGATCCGTAGTAACCACGGACGTGGTGTAGCAGGTGAGGCAAGGGACTGTGAAAGTGATTCAAATATACGAACGAATGAATGCAGGGAAATTACGTGCTGCAAGATGAATGTAGCCAGGGCACAAGCAATTCTTACCGAAATGCACATGATGGCTCTCTCTCTTCGGGAAGGGATGTTTAAATTGGATGAAAAAGCTTTCACCATCAATGGCTGTAGCTCATTTCTGACGGTGCAGGCACTGTGAAAAAGAGTCTGCTATTAGTCTCTTCGTCAATATTGGCGGGATATTTACCAAAAATACGGGCTCGAGCTCCGTTTTAGTGAAAACATTTTACCTGGCAATAGCGCTGTATTCAATCGCGGCCTCCGTAATAAGGCCTCTCTCACTGGTACGATGACAGTGAGGCCCAGCACTGTGTAGTCTTATATACGGACAATGCGTAGGGTAAGCGTTTTTGGCGGGGAGTGGGGGCTGGTGAATAGAATACAGAGCACGGATGTGCTCAGTGTATCCGTGCTCTCGGCGGTCACCGAGGCATCAACATAACAGAGAGACTGGGAAATGAGTGTGTCTACGGCAGGTGTCTCGTACTAGCCCACGATCTGAATCGGCCTCTGCATCTGTCATCCGGGTGCCTAGTGCTAGTCAGTTTAATAAGTCAGGCAATGTTAACTACGTTGTACACATAGATCCTGCTATTTGGTAACATCATTGATCAAACCAGCGGTCCTGATATGTGATAGAACACAATAAACAATAGCGACCTGTGTGGAAAAACATTTGCAATCATTAATACAACATTTCTAATACGTCTTAGTGAGATCATGTCATTAACAATCCGTTGTCTATTCAGTTAGTGGAACCATCCTGCATCTATGGTTTGAATACCGATCCTAGGTTAGCAGTACATTTACAATGGGCATCTCTTGTATGATAGTTTTTTCTTTCATATTATAACCACCACATTTCAGTATAGTAAACACTGCAATCATTCTTTCAACATTTCTAATATGTAGAAAATAAATACATATTGGCTAGGTAAGTGCATTTGCTGCGTGCATGCACTTTACATGTCCATGATTACCACAGTTGGCAATCCTTGGTCTATCGTTAGTTGAACCTTCTTACACTGTCCGCTGGTGCCACTTAAAGCACTGATCACTGGTACATGCTTCTAGTGCTTAATTTGAGCCTGTGTGGGCACCAACAATTAATTCTCCTCATTAGACTTTTTCCGAGAGCAAGAGAAGGAAACGAACACAAAACAGAAAGACGGGGGAAGAGAAAGACGGAAATCCCGCCATAAACGGAGAAAGCAGGAACCTGTAAAACTGAGATAAGGGGGCAGGGAGTGACTGGCAGCGAATTAAAGAGGGCAGCGGTGGATTTAAGGCTCCGCACCCTTGGTATTCGACAGGCTGACATTTTATAGCGCCAAACACAGGTGTCTGAGCAGCGCTTTAGTCCCCAGCACTTGTTATTTCACAAACGAAGCGCTGCGGGCTTCTCCCTCTGCCCTCAGCGGCTCTCCTTCCTCAGAGTGCCTCTGCCTGCCAGCCCCACTCTTTCCACACTGCCCGCCAGTGCCAGCTTCTCCCTGACGGTGCCACATCAAACCGCCAACTGTACCCAGCAAACTCCTCAGGCTGGTTGTGGAAGCGGAGAATAAGCTTCGGGACAATCCAGGGTCTTCTCTGCTCGGACTAAACACACCCCGCTGCTGGACACTGTGTCCCTTCTTCTCCTCTCCTCTCGCTTCCTCTCACGCTCCCCCCTCCTTTCGCCCTCTTCTCTTTTCCTCTTCTTCCCTCTTCCTCTCCTACCCTCCTCCTTTCGCCCTCTTTCCCTCTTCCTTTCGTCCTCATTTTCCCTCTTCCTTTTGCCCTCTCCTCCTCCTTTCGTCCCTCCCCGCCCCTCTTCCTTTCGCCCTCTTCCCCTCCTCCTTTCACCCTCTTTCTTGCGCCCTCTCCTCCCCTCCTTTCGCCCACTTTCCCTCCTCCTTTTGCCCGCTCCTTCTCTCTTCCTTTAGCCCTCTCCTCCTTTCGTCCCTCCCCTCTTCCTTTCGTCCCACCTTCCTTCTTCCTTTCACCCTCTCTTCCACTCCTCCTTTCACCCTCTCTTCCCCTCCTCCTTTCACCCTCTCCTCCTTCTCCTTTCACCCGCTCCTCCTCCTTTCGTCCCTCCTTCCCTTGCTCTCCTCCAGCTGCATTTCGCTCCTGTTCATCCCATGACCTGCTCTCGTTTCCCAAATTTCTATTTTTATGCTCTGACATGCGTGCTTTTATGGTTTTCCTTTAAGTGTTGACCTTTTTTATTACCCAGACTTTAAAGGCTTTTGGATCTCCGTCTGCAAGGCCTGCGGCGAGCGCATCGCACGAGGGGACACCCTGCCTGGCAGTCGCTGACTAATACAAAGTGTATGGGTGGGAAATTATGGGCCTCGTACATTAAGGAAAGACAAGTTCGGTATGTTAAAATAAATGGTTTACAGTAACTAACATACGAATCGAGTTACACTCATTTCCCTAAAATGTATCCATCTGAAAGTACCATGCCTCCATAGACAACTTTAGGTCACCCTATATGGAAATCTGTATGTCTGAGAGTGAATATGTGACTGTGTGTGAGGGACAGGTGTCTAATGAATGGACGTGTGACCATGTGTGTGTGATTGATAGTTTAATGACAGGTGGGCATGAGATTCCTGGTGTTTGCTGTATATGTATGTGTGAGAGTTAACATGCAGCAATGTGTGTGTATGGTTGCATGTGTGACGAATGGGTGTGTAGCTTCATGTGTGTGTTTGACAGTGTTGCCACGAGTCAACGTGATGTTAATTGTGTGACATTTGCAGTTTCTGTTGCCTGCTGTTGGTGGACCTGAGTAGCGCTTGGAGATTAGAACTTGCCCTTGATCTATGTCTTATTTATACCATCTACTTGCAGAATAATAGATCCACTTCCATGTCTCCGTCAGGAGAATTTATTCAAAATCAATAAGAGAAAATAAATGTATATTTTAAATGTAAAACTCAAGTAAGTAAGCTTCATTCATCAAGGGCAAAGGCGTACTGCAGTCCTGACATCCCACTCCGGCTATCAGCTTCTTCACAAATCCTCTTCCTGTCTTTCTTGTTAGATCCCTCTTTCTGCCACTCACTCCTTTGCACTTTTCCCTGCACCCTCTCGTCTGTTTATCTTCCATCACTTTTCCTATTAATCCTTTGCAACACTTCCTCTATTCTTTATATCACTATTACATCTATTTCTTGTCTCTAATTTCCTCAAACTCATTATCTTTTGCTACTCCTAATTGTATGCTCCCCAGCACACTACCCCTTTCTTTCGCCCTCTCTCTTTCATCTATTTCTAAAGTCACATTTATATCACTTTGTCCTATTTACTGTTTTTCATATCCCCATATCCCTTTTTTCTATATTAACCTTTCCACAAGCTTTCTATTTCTACTGCTCACTTTTACTTGCAATAGAGAAATATTACTGAACTAAATATGTATATTCTGTTAATATCTCATATCAGCATGAAGGAGGGGTTAGAGAGCCTGACAGCATTTTCATTTAATGGTTTATGAGTTTACATCATCGTCTACGTAGCCTTTCAGGAGCTAATATTCACATCTATAACAATCATCTGGATTTTTTGCGCCTTAGAAGGAATCCGCAGCATCTCTGTCACACAGCTCATTTAAGAGTATAGGGTCTGGACCAGCCTTATGTCCTCAAGCAGTTTCCCATTTTCTGTTCTCTGTGCCTCACCCAAAAGCGTTTATCTACTTTGAAGGTGGTCTGGTTTGGTTGATCAGTGTTGCCAGACCAGTTGTTCATTTGCAGGCAGGTCCTTGATTTCCAAAGAAAGTCGAGTATGCTTCATAAGGCTTGAGGAAATATCTCTGGCTAGCTGACAGTTTTATGTATACAATATATTATTGGTCAGATGCCAGTATATTTGCTCCAAATTTCTCCAGACCCTTCTTGCATCGCTCTTTTTTCTACTTTGTAAAAGAAAGCATGGATAATAAATTCACTTTTTTTAAAAAAAATGAAAGGAAAAAAACAAGCGGTGTCTTTGGACAAGACTCAGTGCGGTGCTTAATCTCGGTTTACCACTTTTTCTGTCTGCTTTCTCTCCATGGTGACCACTTTTCAGAGTATTAGTGCTGTAGTTGTTATCTCTTTCAACAAGAACAACTATTTTCCAAGTCGCTCCTGGGAAGAGTCCAGTTAATATTGCAGGCCTTTAGTCCTGAGGGGTCCATATTTCCCGGGACAGTCTTCTATCACAGCTTGGCCTCACTACGCTGGCTGATGTGCTTGGAACGTTGAAATCGCATTTGCGAGAGATTAAGCTATTGCCATTGTAAATGACAATGCCATTTATTTATCTGTTTTCAAAACCAACACATAAATAAAAAGTTTGTCATTCACAATGCCAATAGCTCAAACTTTTCCAAGGGCGAAACCGTTGCATTGTAAATGCTTGTTTTTCTTTTGTGTTGTGGAAGATTTACACCAAGGTTCACAACACAGTAAAGGTACAACATGCACAGCAGAAGTGCAACCATCTCTAACACAAAGAATAAGAAAAGGACAAGTGACAGTAGTAGAAGGAACAGCACAAGATTCTCACACACGTAAAGGACAGGTACGACACAGGTGGAACACACTAAAGAGGCAGTGGGGTGAGTTAAAGGACCATTGCACGATTTCTGTAAACAGACATCACTATACAAGAAGTGCAAAACTCTTGGAAGAAACAGCCAAACCTCTTTTGCAATTACCAGACATTCATGTATTCATATAAGAAGATGAACCCTCACCTACCTAGTGTGGTATGGTTCAACATTGGCATCCACAACTAGTGATGCAAAGCAACCGAGAGTACTAGACTACACTGCTCGTACAGGATCCTAGTTATAAGTTCCCTAATGTGGGTGAAGTTATGTACCTTATGCTGACGTGTGTTCTCCCTTTATTAAAATGTTAGAACTACTTTAAAAGTGTATGGGAGTCAGTTAAAAATGTTTTTACGGGTGCCTTCCTAGCACAAAATAAAAAATTGGAGGCTGAGCACTGTACTCTGCTTCTCTTATCTATCAGCATGTTTCAGCACTCGAATATTGCCCCTATGGTGTCAGGTATCTTCATCAGGTATCTCACATCAAATTCTGTGAAACAGTCTCGGGTCCTATGACAAGTTTACCAGTGTCAAATGGTGGGGGGCAGATGGGGCAAATTTCCCTCGGCTGCCTTCATGCTATTAGCAAATTAAGCATGTTTCACGGGTGAGTCACTGTTATCATAGCCTGCACTATGAAACAGGCCATGCCCACACAGCTAAGCCTCACTCAAAGCTGGCCAGATGTGGGTGGCAGATGTGGGTGGCAGATGTGCATTGCCCTTCAGACCATGAGCCACACTCCTGACACCCAAGCATTTCCTGCCTTCGTACCATCACCAGTAGTGCAGTGGCAGCGAGGAGGCGACGACCGAGCCCCATACTACAATGCACTGCCTGTGTTGAAGCCTGTCTCGCAAAGCAGCCTGGGGAGGCTAAAGAAAACAGCGCTTAGCTCAGTCTGGACCATCTGCTTTGCTGAAAGTGTTGCAGCTACTTTATTTATAGCTAGAGATAGAAACTTTTAAATAAAACAAAAGTATATTTTGGATTGTTTCACTTTCCTACATTAGATTACTTCCCTCGGTGATATCCCTTTTATTAGAATGAGTGACCTACACCCTTTCTGCTCTGACAATTTTATTAATGACTCAAGAGGCAAGTCAGTTGTCTTGTTTCTCCCTTATAAGCTTATATTTTCTAGATGGAGCAACATATTGTCTAATAAAGACTAAAATAGAGAGATTTTTTCCAGGACAAATTCTGAGCTGAATGATTTCAAAGAGCTGTGAAATTAGATGAATATGGAAGGGAGGCGCAGTGGAAAAAAGTAACTGCCCTGGTTAAGTGGTGCAGCAGCCTAGCTGCCACCTTGGGTGCTGGAGATCCTGGTTCAATTCTCAGCACCAGCTCAATATCCTGCGATTCTGGGCAAATCACCTAATCTCCCTGCGCCCATAGACTGCGCCTGGATAACCTCTTGGGTGATAAGCTGCACTATATAAAACTACAAACTAACTAACTTAAAGAATCTGGTCAAACTGGAAGCCAGGATTGAAATCAGTGTCCTGCTACTAGTTTTTTCCCTGGGTCCCACAAATGTTGGTCTTGGCATGTTGTGTGAGTGCATTCCAAAAATGTTTTTTTATAAGATAGGGCAACAGGTACATAGGTGCACCTTGAGCAGATACGGTGCAAGCCCCCCTCCTTCTGAAGGCAGATAAAGCTTAGGCAAAAGCAGGGCATGCTTTCCCCATCACAATACAGGCTCAGATCGGACAGCAGCAGTCACAAGCTTTGCTTCCTCAGAAAACAGGGATAGCATGGCAGTAGCACAGTAAGCTTCCCTCTCACTGAAGGCAGCAAAAACAATCTTCTATTTCCCACTAAACAGATTCTGCAGGGCCAACTAGTACAAATTGTCATGGATCTCAGAACATTTACAGGTAAGACAGTGGAGAAGGTCCTAAAGTCACTTTGAAGAATGTATTGGTCATAGGTCTTCAAACTGTGAAGTGTGCCCCCATGGGGATGTATGACGATACAACGCATACCATTACAACGCATGCTTTTCCATCGCAAAGTCTATTACAATGTATGTTACTACAACGCATACTATTACAACGCAATTATATGAAATGCATTGCAAGTGCCATTACAACGCAAAACAGGACTACGCATGCTATTACTACGCATTGTTTTAAAATAAAATTGTATATTAACCCCTAGCAAGGGGTGCAGGGAAAATAGGGGTTTTGGGTAGGGGAAGTGTATTAAAATGTGTGCAGAAACTGTTCACACTGACCAATAAAAATACTCGACAAAAAAATGTAATGCCCGGGTATTAATTTAAATGCTTGGGTATTAAAAGTATTTTTTTAAATAATAATAAATATACGAATTTATTTTAAAAGAAGAAATTCACAAAAAATAGCATTAAATAGAAATGATTCCGAAAACCGGACTCAAAAAGGCAGACAGCAGAAACGTAAACGAGCGGATCCAACCACCATGTAAGGAACTAGGCTCAACCTGAAGTCCTTCAACAGTTTCCATGACATTACATGACATAACATTGACCCCGTGGCAAACAAAACGGAGGACAAAACAAACACAAATCAAAATAACGGACAAAATTATAAACGCAAATTAAATTATAGTTTTACACATAATATAAATGAGAAAAAAACAATGAACACAGTACATATTTTTATGAAAATAATGGCCAATTTTTTTTTAAACAAATATATTTTTGGGTTAGTGTTTACAGATTATTTTCACAATTGAATACACTTCCCCACCCAAAAAACATATTAGCCCTGCATCCGATGCCAGTGATTGTTTTACATATATTAAATATGGTGCAAGGTGTTTATTTTAATTTACTCGAGTATTAAAATAAATAACTGAGTATGAATTTTTGAAGCGAGTACTTTTTATCGTTTTCGTTATTGTCTACATTTTCTTTACACATATAAATATACCTATTTATAGACAAATAGTAAAAAAATAACCAAAATTGCATTGTAATGGCATGCCTTGAAATGGTATATGCGTTGTAATGGCATGCGTTGCAATGGACATTGCGATGTAAAACATGCGTTGTAATTGAATTACGTTGTAAAAGTTGCGTTGTAATTGCTGTCTCCCCCCATGGGGGTTCTGCAGCTGCATTCCCAGGAGGGCACAAAATCATATTCTGCTTCTTGTAAATGAAGATCGCCGGGAAGCGCAATTTTGTTTATCTGGGGTGTTTCAAGGTTGTCTTCATTTACATAAAGAAAATGTATCAACTGTGATCTTAAGTGCCCTAGGTGATGGGGTCAAAGATGTGTCTGAAAAGACAACATGGGCCAGGGTGGAAGAGAGAACCCTCATTAGGGAAGACAGCAGAGGAGTGCATAGGCACCCCTTTGCAGGCTTATGATCAGAGATACTGGGGAACTGGGAAAGTCCAGTGGAGGACTCAGAAGGTGCCAATGATGATGAGAGAGGTGAGGATGGGAGTAATGGGTACTCCTAGCCGCATTAGGGGAATGCAGGAACTATGCGCTGGTGAACGCTCGTAATGGAGTTATCTAATACCGCACTTGGCCATGCGTGATGGGCAACATGCCTAGTTTTGCCCTAGAGCCCAAATCTGAAAGCAGAGGTTGGAGGCAGTAGAGTGGTGTAGGGTCTCACCTGAGCACCCCCCGCCGCCCCTGATCAGGACCGCCCCTTTCCTACTAAGATAGCAGAGGGTTGCAGGATAGGTGCAACCGCATCGACACTAATTTCAGAATGGTAGGTACTCCCTTCAAAGACAATTGGGTTCATTATGGTTGTTATTGTAAGTTAATCTTTTAAAAGGCCACTACAACAGTTCCCCTTTTGTCTCATGGGGAGCTCTATGAATTGATAGATGGCCGTATGCAGTATCCTGATAAACCGTTAGTTCCCTCGAGGAACTGTAACGTCGAGGAGCATAGCCGATTGATACTATGGTATCAATGGCGATAGGACAAACAGCCAGAAGTGCATGAAAATTGATGGGGACGAGCAGACCCCTTTATTATGGGAGGCATTCTTGGAGCCTATGTACAAGCGACTAGTAGTTTCGGGAAGGGTAATGCTCACCACTGTATACATGGATGGGTGGTTGCATGTAGGGCCACTCCCATGACTTGTATCAATGCAGATTATGGTTGATGTATATTTAAAAGGTTTTATATTATATTATTATATGTTTTATATTATATTATTAATATTTAGATGTTATCTTGGTGAAGTGGGGAAATTATGTCATTGCCATGTATAATTATAAAATGGCAATAAAGATATGTTAGAAAAAAAAAGATGCGTCTAAAAAGGTCAACATATTTTGTAACTCCTTTGTCATTTTTTCACTTTCAGGTAACAGCATATGAAATAACCTGCACATGCAAAACGATAAAATAAATACTAGTTAAACTAATCGATGATGGGAAATATACTCCTTTAGGTTGTCAAACCTCAGTTGGCTAATGCAGTCACTGCAGAAACCATGTGTGTGTGACCAGACAGTCACAGAAATGAATCCTAATTACGCAGTGGGAAACAGTGGCTGAGTATTTATAGTGCTACGAGGTCCTTGCCTTTACACAAAGCACTGTAAACATGTCAGTCATTATTTATATCTATATATATTTTAGTAATAAGTAAACAGACTATACCTTGAAACATTTTTATCAGTGTCTGTTAAAAGGATGGCCTGTAGAACTCATCGAGTAACACCCTCATATTATCTCTCAACAACAATTAATCTTTTTCACAGTAGAGCTCCGTGTGACTCTACCACTTAAAGTATATACTATCTCCAAAGCAGCCTTTATATTTAGCAATTCACTAATTGCACACATTTTCCTTTCAGGTAGCAAGCATTCTGGTGAAAAGGCTCGTTCTTATTTAGTTTTCTGTACCTCCAGGGCTTCACAGCACAGGTGCCCCTTCCCCAATCTCTCCTCCACCCACTTTTCACCTCCAGACTCAGGAATCTCAAGGTCAGGATTCAAGCCAATAAGGTATGCTGGTTTTTGTACAAGGGTGAATCCAGGGATTTACAGGGAGGAGGCCAGCAGGCTTGCAGTCAGATGCAGAGCCCTGACCACTCAGAACCCTGGGGCCACAGAATACTGGTCCAGGAGAATGGAGCCAGATCCATGCACTGTGTCAAATAGATGTTGGGCTAATTTTTTGTCTGCAAATGGACAGAGACACCTTCCTCTGAGTTATGCCCGTGGGTAAGGGAGTGCTATATCAAGGTCTTTTTTTGGAGGGTCGTCATTATCATTAGTGCAGCACATGCTGTTGGGCTGATGACAGGGCTGTGAGTTGCCACTGCACCCCAAATTTGGTTGTCGTACTATGAAGAAGGGAAGCGGGACCCATTTGCTAGCATTAGGGCTTACGATACTGTTCCAGGCTTGGGAGGGAGCAGAGGCAGCTCCTCCATTAGGGCGGAGGAGCGTCGCCCCACTGCTTTCTCGCAATGCGAGAAGCAGAAACATAAAATGGTATTTTAAATACCATTTTACGTTTCTGCTTCTTGCTCTGTGAGAAAGCAAAAATGTATGCCTGGTTGGGGGCGGGCGGTTGCGGGAGGAGTGGCTTGCCCAATGCTGTGGGCCCTGACTGTTTGGTTAACCCTATAAGGCCGGCCAAACCAGTCATTCGCACTCTCCATTTTCTCTATGTAGGCTGCATGCAGCCTACATAGAAAAAATGGCCTCCCTACAGGCGCCCGGCTGGGCACCGTCCGCACCAGTCACAACGCTGCCATTGCAGCATTGTGATTGGCTTATGGGACGGGAGGGAGGATGCCTGCTTTCTGTTTCCGGAAAACGCTGCACGGGATCCGGCCAGGAACGTAGGCGGCTCGAGACACAGTAACGTACGTTTGTTTTTTAAATCCCCCCTGCGTAACTCCACCCACCTTCCCGAGTCATGCGAGCGGCTACTGGGAAGGAGGGTGAGATGTGGGGCAGTATTCCTTTTTGCTTTTTTCACGCGAAGCAGAGGAAAGACTACTTTGTGTCTTAGGACTAGGAGTGATGGACCAGTGGCGTGGGCAGGGGCGACAGCCTGGTTCAATGATGTATGAATGGTGTTGCACGTGTAGTGGCACTGTGGCCCAACGGTATGAGAAGCCAACTAAACCCAATGTCTGTTTTACTATTGTTCCTTGCTTGCATTAGGGCCCAGTGCACACTTGTTGCTTTGGGCCCTGGAATAAAAGACTGGGGTCAGTGGGGAATTTAAGCCGAGGATACAGCTAATGTTGGTTACCCAAGAGCTGGCAGTATGGGATGGGGCAAGATGAAAGCCTGGGTTTTTAACAAAGGTCTGAGGAGACAGCCCACATGGCAATGCAGTAGCTATCATTAGTGAAGCATGTGCAGCGGCACTAGGTTCCAGGGGTTTAAGGGGCCCACTGTATCACAATTATGCCTGGCTTTAAAAAAAAGGGTATAGGGCTCATTTTCCTTGCTAGCATTAGAACCAAGGGCACATTTGCTGCAAAAAGGAGGGCAATACACGCAAGCTCGTTTTTTTCTAAAAGGGAGGAGGATGTGGGCTAATGGTGAGCGCTGCTGACTTTGGAACAGGGGAATCAAGTTCTAGTCCCAGCCTTGGCTCAACATTCTGTGATTCTCTGCAAATGACTTAATCTCCCAGAGCCTTAAAAAAAATATCTGATCATGTGCATTTTATGTAACTGGTGCTTATATAAAGTACACCAATGTCATTGGGCTGAGTTTACGCCATTTAAAACGTCCCCAAAAGATAGAAAAGTAAGAGCGAGTCTGTTTCAAGATTGGAATGATGATCAGGCAAGGAGGTGAAAGAGACATAGGAGATTGCTTGCAGCCTAGGGGTGTAGCTATCACTAATGCAGCATATGCTGTTGCACTGATGTCAAAGAGTGCAACAGTGGTCAATTTATGTTTCTGGTTGGTGAATTTGTTCGTTTATAAATCTTACACTTATTGTGCACTATAAGATACAGAAAGGTCTCTTTGAAATGATCTAATAACCCCCACCCTCTGTTCTCACCCCTCCCCCTCCAGCTACCCTAATCCATGCCATAGAGGTTTTGTGGGGGGCCCTGACTTGAAAACATTTCATTTGGGGAGAGCTTAGCGCAAAATAGTTTGAAGACCTCTGGTTTAGGTGGATGAGTTAATAAATATTCGAGTTCTGACACCATTCTCGGTTAGTTTAAACTCCACATCAGCATCCTAAAAGTCCTGGTGGTGTCACTTCGAGGCTTGCGTTTCGTGTTGATTCTTTAATTTTTAACCTTTTGAGAAGTAGCCATTACCTAGTAGGTCACTACATGTTTTGGGGGTGCCTAGATGCAGCCTAAATACCAGTTTTAGAGATAGTCACACTGGTTCCAACCTATCTGAAAAGGCTTTGAATGCATGCGCACCAGGTGCTATGCAGTGCCAGCGTCAGTGCTGCGCCTGTTCGAAATTGTAAGGGCCACCTGCTGCTTGTTTAATGCTCACGGTAAGAAATGTTAACCTTTCTTGTCTTGACTTTTGCTGTCCTAGAAACCTGTCATGTGACTTGGTTGTCTGTGCACATATTTCAACCGGCGACACAGAGATTAAGAAGCAAGTCGCTCTAGGCAGTGTCTTCAGCCTGCGGGAATGTAAGAAGGTGCCCCATATGGGTGTGTAGCATTGCTTAATCTTCATTGTGAAATTTCACTAAGTTTCATGAAAATTTGAAAAAATGTACTTTTAACTGAAGTGTTACCCCTCACATAAAAAGTCTTAAGAAATATGAGCAAAAGTGTCCCTTGGCAAGACAGTTTCCGCGTGGACTAGCCTTAAACTGGCAACTTGAAAGGCTTGTTTTTTTACACAAGGTGCATCCTCCCTTAATAAAGTGATTTTAAAAAAGTCATTTCCTGAAACAAATTCAAGAAAATGGGTGCACGTGAATTTCGCCAGCATCATTCAAATGTTGAACAGCCCTAGTAATGTCCAGATACTAGCTGAGTAGCATCGTTTGTGATGTGGAAGAACAATCTGGACAAAGCCGTCAATGCATATGCATTTTGAAACAGACATACCCTTGATGACATACATTTGTTTGGTGAGGGTAGCATTGTAGAAAACTAATACCCTTTCACATTAGGCTGCCTGCTAAAGCAGTAGGTAGACCTCTCTTGTATGTACCACTCACTTCAAGCACCCGAGGTGCCCACTTTGGCAGGGTATGCCGTGCCAGTAAGGTGTTTGGAATACCATTTTGCTGTACTGCAAAACAAGAAACTACAAGTGTTGTGGGGGCATCAGGCGCTCACTAGTCATAAGGTTCAACTTCTGCAAATCTCTTTTCTTGCCTTTGCAAAAATAATCGAAAGTGAAAGAGGAAAGGATGGGGCTTTAGGGCCAGAGCTACCACTGTAGAAATGAGGAACAAGGTTCTAGTCCCGCGGGCGGCTCAACGTCCTGTGATTCTGGGCTTTTCTTTTAATCTCGCAGAGCCTAAGAAACTAATGTGTCCTTGTATAATGACGCTGAATTTATATTATTCATGAAAACCTTTACAAGATGAGAGAAAATGCGTGAAACAAATATAAAAGCAGATCAAAA
Organism: Lissotriton vulgaris; assembly: GCF_964263255.1. Classification (NCBI taxonomy): domain Eukaryota; kingdom Metazoa; phylum Chordata; class Amphibia; order Caudata; family Salamandridae; genus Lissotriton; species Lissotriton vulgaris. The sequence goes on along the minus strand of NC_141685.1, from coordinate 1,340,361,695 downwards.
ATCCATGTGCCGTATCGAAAGACTCTTTTAAAGAAATGTCTAAAAAGCCGAGTGCTATCAGTGCCATACAATGCCATCTTTCACCACTGCCACTAATGCATTTCAACATTGTCTTTAATGGTGCAAAGTACAACAAAGTGCAAGGGGAACGTGGCAGTGCTTAATTAACGGCAACTAAGCCTATATAAAGTTCTCTGCGATAGCACCTGGCTCCTTTATAAAGTACATTTAAATGACATCGAACTAGCGACAAGGCGATGGCTGGACATACGAAGTCAAGAGTGGGATCTTTTTTGAAGTCCAGCGAAGCACACAAGGTGGCTACTGCTATATATGGCACGTAGAGCTGTCAGAAGTTGGGCGCAGGTGGAGATGCAGTTTGGAGGGCTGGAATGGGAACCCAAAGTAACCATGGCAATTATGTTGGACTACTAATAGGCGCCAATATTGAAGCACCCCTACAAAACCGGCCCCCCGTAACAAAACGGGCCCCCACCCTTCCAGACCTCCCGGTGAAACACCCAATGCCCGCTATGGCCAGTCTAGCCCTGGCAGTTTGCATGCACCCGGAGTGTGTCACTGCCCCACTGTTTTCGGCAATGCACTCCTCAGGGTCGTTCTGTGCCACCTTTAAGCGATGATGATTAACTTTACCAGACAGAATATTACCTGGACGCTTCAGCCATGCAGGCAGAAACGGAGGGCGTGACGGCAAGTGCTCATTCCGTGGGTGTCCAAGATGTTAAGCAGGACCTTTCTGCGTGCAGATAGCAAAAAAGGGGCATATGCACAATATACGCAGAAGAGTTTCTTCTGTCCCCAAGGACAGCCTACAAAGCGTTGAGCTTGGTATCTGGGCCCATGGCGACAGTGCATCATTAATTTAAGTTAGGCCAAACATCAGAGCTAGAAACCTGGATTTGTGAAAGCCTCTCAATGTTTCAAACAGGTAGTTATGGGGATGGTGATTTGTATGTATTTATACATAGCCTTGTATGAGGGGCGTAACACAGGCCCCGCAGCTCCCGCGTTGCGCGGGGGCCCACCCTCCAGGGGCCCTTTCTGCGGCCGCGCATCCAGCACTTAGGTTACACTCGCCGTGGGTACCTCGCAGCGGCTTCTTTAATAAATTAAATGGTGCGCGCATGCACGTCTCCGCGGAGACTGGTATCCATTGTCATGCGCATTGCGCAATTAAAAGTGTGTGAGAAGGTGAGGCATCCCCGAGACGACAGAGGGACCATGTGGCCGACAGACATAATTAAATTATTGCCAGCCCCTGAGTGGCCTCTCGGATGTACGCAGTCTCGCGCTCCTGGTGAATCACATCTCTGTTAAAGGAAATCTTGAGGGCAGGTTCTGGCGCAGACTGAAGTGTTTTTATCCGAACAGGTTATTTGAAGAAGCAAAACATGTTTTGAGGATATTTATTTAATATGATGCTAAAGCTCTGTTAAATGATAGATATGGCTTTCAATTGCCAGCAGGCAATTTGGCACACTATTGGACTTATAGCCTTTAACGATGGCAGGAAGAGACCAGCAATCTGACTCAGATCCCGGAGATTGCAAGGTGTTTGCTTCTTTGTGTGTTGCACCGTCCCTAGGTCCGTTCTCTTTGGCACACACTTCAGAGGGGCACCACCTTTGCTTTTCCCTTCAGCCAATGGCAGGGCGGGATAAAATTAACATTCCTGATACATTAATCATTGGTGGGGCTTGGGCCCCAGGGGACAGCATAACCTGGTGTGTGTGTTTAGAGAGAGATGACTGACTCCAATAACACAACAGAACTGCCCCATTCTTGACATAATCCATGCAATTGCCTACCTCACCAAAAGTCTGTGTGAAACAGGATCACATCAACTCGCTGAAAACACCACTGGCTCCCGTTACCCATATAACGCTGAAGTCCTGTTTCACCAGTCACCTATGGCCCTCCACTGACCCTAGCAGCCAATACAAAGGTATCTGATGGAGCACATATGACATGCAGCTGCATCAAGGGCGAGGGAATCAGGGAATCCAGCCAGTGCATGATGAGAGAACAGGAGTACTATGTTATGCTCCTGCACTGAAAAGCCATCACTGCAAGCAAAACAATCAGAGGGTAACTACATATTGATGCTTACTCCTGTAGAGTTCTCACTTCTTTCATGCATGTTATTGCTAGGATTACCTACATAAATTACATACATTTTTGTTTAATCACAAGAGGATTTCCTTTTCTTTTATAGAGCACTGATGCCGGTCCTTTTGTTGAACAAAATGTCACCCTTCCTTTAACAAGCAAACAACTGACTCCTACAGGGATTCAAATTGAAAATCTGAATTTGGCTTTCTTCATCCAACCTTAGTATGCCAAAGTTTTCTGGAGGTTTTGACCAGAACTATTAATTTACTCTGAGGTTGCGGACCAAACACATTGATTCAAAAACAGCATTACCCGCCCTGTACCGATTGTATGGATCCCATAATTATGAGGTCTCTCTGATGAAGAAAAGGATTCCTTGTGACATGATGAAATCTATCATTAGGCATGGACTACCTGATGGTCTATCAGATGCCAATGTCTACATGATGACAAGGGACCACTAGAAAATGAGATGAATATAGAAAAAAGCCATACATGATAACAGTATCTCCGCTTGTAACAAGGTTTGCCCTATTTGTTGGGCCCACCCTGATGACCAAGTCCAACTTATGCAGGAGTCTACCTAAAGACAAGGTCTATTTGATGAAGAAACAAACCTAACAGGTGTTCTACTTGATAAAGATATCTTGTGTGAATAGTACAGTTTTAATCCATTCACAAAACACAAACGTTGGATTTCCATTTTATAAATCATAGTAAACAAACTCTTTATTTTTATGTAAAAGTTCTGTCCAACGTAGTTTTCAATGATTTCAGTGAGATTGTCGCATTTGTATTTATAAATCTCAGATTAAGGGCAGCAAATTTCAGCTGTCAATATTTAGAGGTCTTTGGGTGCAATATAAACCAACAAACTGGCAGCTTGTATAAAAAAATGTCCAGTATGATATTACATAGGCTAGCTCTTTTGAAAACGTATTGCTAAAATCCGTCAATCCCTGGCGTTTACTGTAAAAATGTTGCTTTGTCGGGGGCGCGGCCATGATAGCGGCCGAGACGGACACGTTATTAGGAGCGAACTCACCTACTCGGGGTTGCCTGGCTGCGAGCCACGCCGCATCCAGACATGAATGACAGACAGTTTCCCGCGCCGATTCAACGATGCAACAGCCTGCGCCAAGGCGCCCTTCCTTCTTTCCGGCTCTTTGCGACTGCACATCTGTGCGGCGGAACCACCCCGGAGGGAGCCGTGGAGCTGGTGCTGTGTCATAGCTCACATGCCCGGAACCGCTGCGGGCAGAGGAGCTGAACCCGCGTGGACTTAAGCCAAGGGTGATTCCGGCATACATTTGAGGCCGATTGAGTTCAGGCAAAGACAATAATGTACACAGCACCATCAAAATATACTGCTTCGGAGCTGGGAGCTGGGGGCCGGGTGGGACGCATAACTCCTCCGCCTGATGCTGTTGCACAATGCCCTGTGTGGGCTTGTTCATGGAGACCATCACTACTCCTTAGTGCGCGCCCCAAATGGTCAACCTGCCCTTGTTTTTCTCTTTTATGCACCTCCTACCCCTGGAATCGGAGTGCCACGCTGCATGCAGCACCTTACAGCAGAAGTCAATCCATAGGGCAGGTGCCCTGGAAATGGGGAGATCAGTGGTCGAAGTGGGGGGAAAAAAGTAGGGGAACTGTGGGTGGAGCATCAGGGGGCAGGAATAATCTGAGGATTGGTCAGTGGGCGGAGTCAGAGGTGTGGCTAGAAAGAGCAAAACATCCCAATTTTTACTGTTTGCATTTCACTGAGTTACAGCTTATAACGTTATTCAATGCACCCAACCAATAGATACGCGTTTATCCAAGTGCACTGTTGCCATTTCATCAGCCTAGCACCAATGCAGGCACCCTTACACCATGGTGCAAGGGTGCCTCCGTTGCATGCAGGATTGTTTTTGTGCAGGAAGGGGCACCTTCCTGCACAAAAACAACTCAGAGAGGCTTTTTCCTCTTTCTATGTGTGCTGCACATATAGATAAAGGAAAAACAGGGAGAAATTAAGATATTTCTCCATGTTGTGCCTCCCTTGGGGAGGCTTAAGATTTTGATGCAGTCCCAGGTTTACTTTCCATTGCGTAAAAAACGGGAGAGTTGAGTGGGAACACCCACTGCAATGCCTCCCTTGTGCAGAGTCAGGCAAAGCAGCAATTTGCACTGTATTGCATTACTCCATATTTATGAAACCATTCAAAGTCATGCAAAGTGGTTAAGCGTGGCTTCATAAATATGACTTGCAGATTTGTGTTGTGCATTTACTACTTTCCCTGGTGCAAGAATGACCTTCAAGGTTTTTGAAAAACAAAGATCAGCTGTGCTATTCGCATTCATTTGGTTTATGGTCAATGGTTAAAACCACCCGTGTGGTAGAAATATTTCAGTTTTGTTGCATCAAGTGAATGGTGAATAGGTCCATGGAGCAATAAAGACCCGATGGGGGGTGGGCAGGCTGCAGCCCCCCACCCCCTCACAGTATTCTTTTGGGTTAAATGGAATATAACAAGTTTGTTCTAGCTGACAGTTAACATAATATCACCAAAACAGCATAATGCCAGAGGCGAGAGGAGACTTAATGTAAAATCAGAGTTTTAAGTAGAAGGGTGGGTAGGCCATCTCAGCATGTGGGCAAAAAGACTCGCATTTATATACTGTCACAGCTAGCTGAAGTCTGTTTTGGGGCTCGTGTTATAAGGGCTGGTTTAAAAATAAAGCTGCCCGGCAGAGAACCGGTTTTTGTTTCCGTAGTGGGCATCTGTGGTTACTTGGTTGCTTTATTGTACATTCATAAAAAACATCACAAAAACATACAAATCACTTAGTACCGTCTGAAATACTATTCTTGGTATTTTCGATTATTAAAATAAGTATAGTTAAAACACTAAATAATTCTATCATAAATGATCAATTGCGCAAAAGCTTCCTAAAACATTCCTCGACTCGCTATCCTTTGAATGCTGATCAAAGATCTCCTTTTTCTAGCAGGTGAAGTGTGGAATACATAAGTGATCCAAACTGATGACCAATTCCATTTCTTCAATACGTTTTCCTTTGTGGCATCAACACACACACGGCAGATTCCCTTTTGTGCTCAGGCAAACTTGGGTAAAATGGCACAGGTGCAGCCTCTTTTAGGAAAACAACTAATAAGACATTAAACATTTTCCAGTTATTTTTTGAAAAGCGCCAAGGTTTGGTCTCTGTCTGCCAGGAATTACGAATTCTTTGTGCCAGCGTCCGTCTGGGCGAGCACGAAAATAATGGCCAGATGGGGTCAAGGGCGGGGCTGCCAATGTGTCCTGATGTGACCATTGTATTGGTCACAGTGGGGGCTGGTATGTGGCCTCCTCACTAAATAAGGCGTAAATCACTGCAGCAGCCAAGACGTTTTTTGGTGCTGATTGATTGCTCCTCCAGTGTAACACGGCTCCTATAGTGCTGCGGGGCAGGCCGCTGAGGGGAAGGGGGAGGAAGTCCTGGCAACTACAGAGGCCTTCCTCGATGTGCACCACACAGGGCTGGGGGGTCCTGTAATATTTTTTTGTGTTTGAAGCATTACTGCCGTCCTGGGACGCATTTTTGAAATGAAGAAGTAGGGGAACGGACTTAGTTAAATTTAAAAAGTAGGGGCACGCCGTGCCCTTCCGATCCCGCCCACTTCCACCACTGGGGGAGATGCATGTGGGAATCCTCAAAGATCAGTGTAGGCACCAGATTGGCCCTATCTCCCACTTTACTTTACGCCTCTAATAATGCTAACTGAACCTGTTATAGTTCTCCTTTTAGAATCCCCGCCAACTACTATATGGACACTGCTATATCCGATCACACCACCTCTTTTTAAGATGGTGAAGACCAAATCGGACAGTGCCCCGATGCAGGCCAACGGCGCACGAGGGACTGACGAACACCTGATGGTTGGTGATACCATGGACTAAACGCTGGCGGTCACACTGTCTGACCACTCCGGCTGATTCTAGGAGCTTCTTTCGGCTGTCCTGGACATCAAATCCACTCTAGAGCTAAAGCTAGACTCCTGACATGTTAATGTGGGCCTCCTCCGAGAGGATCATAAGAAACTGAAGTACTGGGTTGCAAACTCTGAATCCACACTGGCTATCCTGTGGCCCATGGTAGTAGACTCCAACAAAAGCCTCTGTGCCAAGCAGGAGGAGGTGGAATACTTACGAGGTTGAATTGAGGACCAGGAAGGGAGATCAGGGCGAAAAACTTACATAGTGGGCCTTCCTGAGCAGGCGGAAGGCCCAAACATGAAACTCTCCTTGGAGGACTGGTTTGTCAACATGATTTTGCAGGGCAAGCAATCCACCTTCTTCTCATTGGAAAGGGGTCACAGGGTCCCAGGCGCCCCAACGCGTCTAGGTGGTGGCATGCTTATTTAACGACAGGGATCACATACTGCAGGTGATGAGAGCAAGGGTCTGTGGACTGTCAAGAATACCCCAGTGCATATTTACCTGGATTACACCCTGGAGGTCCAAAAAAGGAGATCTTCCTTCCTCGGGATGAAGTGCCTACATGATCACAACATAAATTACGCCCTACAGTTTCCCACCACTCTCTGGGTGCAGCATGAGGGCTCCACCACCTTCTGTGCGACTCTGGGTAAAGCTTGGGTTTGTGTAGAGCAAAAGGGACTTGCACCCACACATGGGGACACATCTGTCTCTTTTCCTCCATGGCAAGCACAGAGACAGAACAAGACATGCTCCTGGCGCCAGACATTGGGACCCACCTAAGAGCAAGGGGCATTGGAAAGGGCCAGTGCATTAAGTGATGTGGAGAAGCATGCATCAGCCGCCTCTCCATCAGCCTCTGAGGCAGAGAACCAGCACAACGACTCACCATTGCTGTCTGAATCCCAGATTGCAGTGGTGTTGGGTGGCGGCCCGCTGTCACCATTTAAACATCGGAGGACCTGATGTGACACTCTCCGAATAAGTTTGCAGAGGGTGTAGGTGGGCAGATGAGCTTGTTTTATCACTGGGCACACACAGGGGCATGGGGCATGATACTCAGGTCAAAATTACACATACTCAGCAGCTAGCCTTAAGAACTTGGCACCAAACTATTTGCAATCCCCTGAACCTCATCTGAAGCAAACGCTGCAAAAGTTGGAGATCCTTAAAGCAAATCCTCTTCCTTTCACTGACATCTCAAAAATGGGTGGGCAGTCTATGGGCCTGTCAACCTCACCTAGCACCGTTGTGCAAAAATAGCCAGTCAAAGACCTCTATAGCAAGTATTTGAACAGGCGTTCCATGGTTAAGCATCAGCTAGAAATTGATAACATCTTGGTTATTGATGCGCCAGATTTGCTATTTCTGGCTGAAACCTGGCTTACAGAGGAATCCTCCCCTGAGATACTAGCAGCACTCCCCTATAATTATTCTTTTTTACAAACTAACAGACCCCCAGGAAAAAGAGGGTGGAGTGGCTGCTGCTATCAAAAAAGATCTACCCTTCACCTGCCCCATTTTGAAATTCCTGCAGTTGATAATTTAGTTGTCAAACTGGATCTGCACAACAGCACACTCATATGTGTAGTACTGTATAGACCTCCTACAGTGATGCCTGACTTTCCGAAAGTCTTAGCGAACAATATCGCAACCCTGACTACAGATTACGATAAAGTCTTGCTCGCTGGAGATCTAAACTATTGGGCCAATGAGACTGATGAGGGAACACTATCCAGGGAACTCATGGAGTCCCTTGCCAGCCTAAACCTCACTCAACACATCCATTCTCCCACGCATATAAAAGGCCATATTCTTGACCAAGTGTGGTCCATCAATATTACCCTGCATAATCTGGCCGTTTATCCTTGTGTATGTTCAGATCACTCCATTATCAGCTTTATGCTGAATAATTTGTCACTGCTGAAACGCCCTTCCTGTCTAAAAAGCGCCTTCCGAAACAACTGGAATCAAACTAACCTGAAGGCCCTTCTGGACATTTTATCCTGTGAGCAACCTGCCTTAGAAGGAGAGTTAGATAGCTGTGAAAAGGAGATCACTAATTGGCAAATGAAGGCCTTTAATATTCATGCTCCCCCACAGACTAAAACTTCTCGCCTAAGGCAGCATGAAGCATCTAAATGGTTCACTAAGGAACTGAAAATCCAAAAACGTAAAGTTCGCCAAGCTGAACGGAAATGGCGCAAATCGTATCTAGTGGAGGACGAAATGAAATATACCTCAAAATTGCATGTGTATAAAAAAAGCCATATTGGAGGCTAAGAGAACCTTCTTCACGATTAAGGTACTCAATTCGGATAACAGCTCCAAAGAAATCTTTAGGGTTGTGAAAGAGTTATCAAATCCCAGCCACGTGACTCCGTCTGTCACTGCTACCCAGGATCTCTGTAATGATATGAATTCTTTTTTCATTGTAAAAATCAGGAAAATTCAACATTCCATTGATTCCAACAATCCTAGCGCGGAAGCCAGCCTGGCCTATTTCAATTATTCTTCTCTTAACACTTTTCCTAAGTTGGACAGGAAACTTTTTTTAGATCTTGTTACGAAGATTAAATCGGACTCCGCCAAGGAGGATTGCCCTATTAATATATTAAAGGCAATTTATCAGGCTTTCTCCAATACTATTTTGGAGTTTCCTAATCTTTCCCTGTCTCATGGCATTGTACCATCAGTTTTCAGGTCTCGTGACGATTACAACGCAAAGCGCTGTCTCGCCAGAGACCTATAGTCACCGGCTCTGCTTCCCAGGAGACAGGAGATGGGCACGCGCAGGCGGAATCGGATCAGGATCAGGTCACGAGCTCACCACGTACAGGCACGCGCTGTGCCCATCTCCTGTCTCCCTTGCAACCCTCCAGCACAATGGCATTTTCCTCGTGCCACTAAGACCGCCTCCCCGGCCGCGACCAAGCCAGCTCCCCCCCACCAAGCCTGCCCGCCTCCGACCAAGCCAGCCCCGCCCGCCGCACAAGCCAGTCACCCCCCCTCCCGCCGCCCAAACCAGCCCCCCCCCTCCCCCCAGGAAACATGCAAAATCAACCGGTGCTGCGGCGCGGTACTCCTGCTCCTCCAACGCAGCACGACGCGGGGCTCTCCCATTAGGCATGGGAGCCTCCTGGGACCCGGGACTTGAGTATTTTCTCCCATGCCTGTGGGTCTTCTTCCTCAGCTGCAAAGTAAAAGTCTCAGCTGAATTACAAAGCCCTCTTCTTATCAAGGGCGGCTTCAGACCTCGGGAGGAAGACGTCAGGGCTCAGGGGAAGCGGGAGGTGCATCTGTGCGTGAATGTGCGTTCTTTTGCGTGCGATTGCAATTGCCCGTGAGTGGTACGTCGGTGTGTTGCACGGGCGGTTTGTATGTGTGTGTGCTGTATCAGCTTGGCCCCGGACAGCACATGGGCACGCGCACAGCTTTTCTTTCAGCTTGCATCTGGACAGCCAATGTGCACACTCGCACAATCACGTCGTCTCTTTCAGCTTGTTTTCTGTTTGTATGCGCTGTACTTTCGGGCAGGGTTGGCAAACACTTCCAGCGCCGCACACCATGCATCAAGGCTCCTCTGGTGCGTGTTTCACAAGAGAGAGACATTTCTTTTCAGAGAAAGGCACCTCGCCTTCCATTTCAGCAGAGGGCATGTTCTCCTAAATGCTGGCAGGTACGGTTTTATTAAGTTTGGTATTAATCGAGATACCTTTTATCACCTTCTAGAGGAAACTGAGTTGGCCCAGATGAACGCTCTATCAGTGTGCTCACTAAATGGCAATCTGTCACTAGGGTGTGTAAGCGCATGTTTAGGACTGTGCACTAGTGATAGAAAGTAGCAGACAACCCTGTATTGGCGGATACAACAGACAACGCAGAGACTGGTGCCTGCTTGAAGCCCGCCTCAGTCAGAGTAGGAAGTGCCCGGCCCAGGGGGTAATCAATAGTGTTCCTGCAGGTAGCGCCCAGTGTTTGTTTTCTCTTTCACGCTCTGTTAAGTCGCGGTCTCCAGAGCTTTGTCTGGAATGGGTTAAGTAGCGCTGGGGAGTCCTTCATCCATCTCAGTCACTTTCCCCACCAAGCGCCGAACCATTTGCTCTTATCGGAGCCATCACTCCAAGGATAACTGTGTGTGGAGGTCACGGCAGGAGCCTTCACATCCAGGCCATTAATAACGGGAGCAAGAAGGCCCGTCAAGCGCGGGACAGGCCTAGCCATGCCTCTTTTTTTCCTCCATTCACGCATATTCATCATAACCAAGCTCCCTCTATGTTACCAACAGGCCCACACCCACAATGGTGCTTTCATTGGCCCAAAACACTGGCATATGTAGAGAAGAAGGCTGCCTGATGCCATGCACAGTGTGTTATAATCTTTAATATATTCACTGACATCTCTCACTTGGGTGGACTCATTGTCTGGTGGTGCTAGGCTGGCTTCTCGTCAACACGCTTCAAAGTGGTCTGGAGCACAAGGCCAGATTCACAGAGGCATTTATGATTTCCAGCCTTAAAGTAACGCAGATCTAAGCTGAAGCAGTTGAGTGTTCTAATAGGACCCAAGCTCCACCAGCAGCACCTGCTGAAGACGTCGCAGGAGGTCATGGTCCTGCTGGGCACGCTTTCGCTTGTTCTTAATGTTTTGTACACATGGTTTGTATTTATTGCACATTTTCAGATATTTTTTAGAGTTATAGTTTAATGGCTAAACACTAACCTGCAATTAAAAACACAAGTCACACGGAAATGTTTCTAAGTATTATTCAAGTAAAGATAGGAGTCGAAGGGCTTGGTGTTCTCTTTAGAAGTATGTTATTGCTTGTACATAGGTTACAGGTAGAACAACCCATGTCATTTCAGTTCTTTAAACTTAGAACGCCATGCTTGTATATATTGTGTGTGTAGCCTGTGAATATTTTGTAAACCAACTCGTGAAAATTGCCCTTAAATAATTAACATTAATTTCATGTAAAAAAAATGACACACACAGAAGTGTTGTATAAAACCTAGTCTGCATGTTATAAATATCTACGTAAGCTGTGTCAGACCTGACGTTGAAGCAGCGCATTAAGATTCCGTGTAAGCGCCTCTTGCCGTTTCCTGCCCCTCCCCCTGTCTTTCTCTTTCAATTTAGCACCTAATGGCACCTGTTCTGACGTCAGACCCTATTGTTGTCACACGATCTAGCATTGGTTTAATCTAAAATTTTCTCTTCCTCTGAGGATTGAGCACACCTGCGGACTGTGTACTGACTGAATGCATTTACCACCTACAATATGATGGATTTTGCATTTGGACTACTGACGTGGAGAAAAAATTGTACTTTCCTTCTAAATTCGACCATATGGCTTCTTTAGGCAGACTTAATTCGGTAAATGTACAGAGTGATGCAGAAACAGTAACAAATCTGCTTCTGCTTGACACCCCTCCCTTCCAAGGAGTTGGGCAGCTCTCAGAGGCAACATGTTGATTTTTGCTGATAAAATGGGTAAGCAACAGCTAACCATTCACAAACAATGTTTATATACCAATTGCAAATTTAAAAAAAAATTATGCAAAGCATTGTCATTTACAATGCCAGTAACTCAAACTTTAATGCTGCGAGACCTACTGCATTGTAAATGCTTGTTAAGGAAGCTGTGGTCATCCCGCTACAAAAAAAGCAGGGTTTAGATCCCAAAAAGTTGGAGAACTATAGGCCGATATCGTTACTTCCATTTCCTGCCAAATTGTTGGAGGCTCATGTAGCTACTTGTTTCAGCTCTTTCTTAGAAGCGACCATGTTTTTGGATGCCCATCAGGCGGGCTTTCGCCCAGGGCACTCCACTGAATTTGTTATTCTATCCATCATGGATGATCTCAAAAGACATGCGGACATTGACTGTACTCAGGCCTTGGTCTTCCTCGACCTATCTACGGTATTTGACACCGCGAACCCAAAAAAATCTGTTGAATCGTATAGCCGCAGCGGGTCTCGGGTTGGCTTGGATTGGTTTAGATCCTCTTTAGAGGATCACAATCTGTGTGGCTCTCCCATTTTAAATCCAACACTGTATAAATGAGTTGTGGTGTCCCGCAGGACTCCTGTCTCTCACCAACCCTTTTTAACACACACACATATATATATATATATACATATATATACATATACATATATATATATATATATACAGCCTTTGATCTCCAGCCTTCGGTAGATAGGGGTAACATTTTTTAATTATGCTGATGACATGCAGCTAATCTTCTCCCTGGAGAACTCAGATGAATCCATAGACTTTGTTTGGAATTCCATGATGTATGTAAAAAACGGGATGGATAACAACTAATTAAAATTCAACTCTGACAAGACTGAGATAATCATGCCCAGCAATAAACTCATCTACTGGACACCCTCTCATTGGCCTTCGGAGCTAGGTGCGATCCCACTCCCTGAACCAGTGATAAAGAGTCTGGGATTTCACATTGATTCAGGTCTCTCTGTGAGTGCCCAGATTGTGTGAGTTACTTCTTCCTGCTTTGCCCAACTCCGCAAGTTGTGCAAGATTAGACGCTTCTTCAGCAAAGACGCCTGCACTCAAATTGTGATTGCACTTATCCTATCTACAATTGATTATTGTATTGCGCTCTATCTTGACCTCCCGCAAAAGCAGAAACATCGTCTACAGATGATTAAAAATCAAGCAGCTAGAATCATCTATCTTCAGGATAGACAATGTCATATTAGCCCACTATTAAAATATCTCCACTGGCTCCCAGTGGAACAGAGAGCTATGTTTAAAACTGGCAGCATTCTCTTTAGAGCTATTCAGGGAGCTGGTCCTAATTTCATCTCTTCGTGAATCAGTAAGTACTCACCCCTGCGTACCGTGAGATCAATGCATGTGAATCTTTTGTTGGTTCCCAGATTCAAACGCAAACGCATCGGTGGGACTCGGTTCTCCTTTTTGGGTCCGAGGCTCTGGAACTCATTACCCATTTCACTGAAACTCTAGTGGTTGTAAAGCTGAATAAATCATACATTCGCCATGTTTTTGCTTTGACCGCCGGCTGCGGAGGACGCCGAGGCCAGGACGAGGAGGTGCTCACGGCCTCACGGCTCCCGGCGGATTTTTGTCTACTCGAGGACGCCGAGGCCAGGACGAGGAGGTGCTCACGGCATCACGGCTCTTGGCTACCGCGGATCTCTGTTGACTCGAGCACCACCTGGCCGCAGGTCGATCGAGCAAAGCCAAGTGCTGCGTCCCCGGCTCCTCATTGGTGCACCTCACTGGTGCTCAGCCCGACGATCACTGAACTGATACTGAGCCTGTGACCACTGCCCCATCTGTAATCTACGGCTCCAGCGACCCTCAGTGAGCTGTGGAGCGATGAAAGGAGCCGGCGACGGCGGCAATCAGCTGAGGTGAGCTGAGGAACCTCGGACGTGAGGGAAAGGGAAAGGGAGCCGGGGGCCGAGCCAAGCTGCGAGCGCGGCAGCCGTTAGAGGCTACCGCAGAGTAAGAGCCCGGGGAGTCGACTAGGAGGCAGTCAGACTAGGTCTGGCTTGCCTGCGGTCCTCCCCGTGGTGCTCCGCTCGCTACCACAACTACAACCACTGTGAGCCCCAAGTGAGCCCCTAGATTCTCCAAGTGACCAGCGATCAAGGGACAAAGCACAGTATAATTAAGACCATGTAAGAAGCGTACAGGTACATATAGGATATCGAAAATCAAAAAAAAAAGTGAAGTAAAGGACAAGCTCCTCACGACTAACGATGCATACAAGGAGCTGCACTCAAGCGCAAAGCACTCACCTACCCCACAAGAGAGCTAAACGTCTGAAGATCAAACTGCTCTATTCTGAAGTGGGAGGCCATGGGTGCCATCCACCTCCGTATCCTTCAAAATCCCTTGATGCAGTTGAGGCAGGCGGACCCCACCGTGAGGGGAAAAACATGCAAATGAACTTCTCAGCGCAGCCTACTAAATGGAAAAACAATCATCCCAGCGACATCCCAGCGACATCAGGAGTCACTTTCTTCGGATGGATCAGCTGAACAAAAGTTCTCCCCACCAGCTGCTAAACAATATTACAACCCTCCGTAACCATACTGCAACAGTCTCTACTTCCCCTCACATGGTATCTCTTTACCCTGAAATAATTGTTTGTGGCAGTTCAGTCACGGCATCTCCTTCCAGTTTACATTTTCCTTCCCTCTTCCCTAATCACCAACTACCACACCAAAGGCCAGACGATCTGCAAAAACCAGTCCGCCTCTGCTCTGCCACCATCACTAGTCATACTGACCTCTCACAGAGCCGACTATGAATTAAAACCTGAGCCAGAAATCACGACCCCCAAAAAAGTCAAAACAAAAGCGAGAGTACAAGAACCGCCTTGCAAATCACCAGATTCCATAATATGGATCTCGTCGACGCACTCTCCTACGCAAGCTTTACAGCCTCTGGCCCAGCGAAGTTTGTTGCTCAACGACGCTAAACCAGTCCAACTCAAAGAACCACTGGAAGGCCATGTTCAAAAACTGAGTTTTGACTTTCCCTCGTTAACATCTACCCCATTCCCAGTCCTTGGACAGCACTTCCTCCCTACTGGTACCAACGACCTAAGCCAGTACGAGATTAAGGTTAGCGCTTCCAATGTCTCTTTAACAAACGCTAACAGTCGCAAGGCGGAAATAATAACTTGCAACTCTTATCAAGATCAAAACAAAAGTTCCCAAATGAATAAACTTCTGTCAAGCAAATTAGACACCATTAAGTCCCATCAATACTCATCTGGAAACATCCTCTCTCCACTAGAAACTAGCCAAGTGGATCTGTTTGACATTCCAGCCATGCTCAAAGTTGAGGCGCTTCTCTCAGTTACCAATCAAGCCCTGAACTCAATGGCTAATGCCGCACATATGCATGCTGACAAATTAGATACGCAGATTAATATCTTACACTTAGTAACTGATTCAATAATGGGAATAGACCCAAAGCTCGAGAAATTCAACTCTCCGATACTGAGAGCCCAAAACAATGTGGAACAAAATCAAATCCTAAGTTGAAATCGAATCTTGAATTTAAACGAACCTGTAACCCCAACACAGATCCCCAATGGTTGCAACTGTAATCCGCTCTTGAAAAAACTAGAATCACTCCCAGAAATAATGTCCACCCTGATTGAAGATTTGAAGAACGCTGCCCATGCCAGACCGCAGAAAACTACTACTCCCTTGCTCCCCCAAGCCCAGATTAAGTCCCCCGGAAAAAAAGCCAATTCGACCAATGTCAAGCAATCAAGTAGAGATATAAATGACAAAGGAGCAAAACATTCATCTCATGGTGCTAATTCAAGCAGTCAACAAAATCATCTCCTCGCTGCCGCAAAAGGGCAGGTACTAGGCATCCAGGGAAGTGATGATCACTTCACCCACCTATCTGCCACAAATTTGCCAACATCGAAAGCCCAAGACAAGCATTTACAATGCAACAGGTCTCGCAGCATTAAAGTTTGAGTTATTGGCATTGTGTATGACAATGAGTTGCATCAATTTTTTTTCAAACTTTGAATTGGTGTATAAATGAACACCTGGGCTTGGTGGTGCATAGCATGGCGAGAAGGGACAATATGATGTTATGTGGTGGCCTAATATAGCGTGCATAAGTCCTAAATCGGCCTTGGGGCGCTAAGTGACAACAATATGTGGAGGAAAGGAATGACAAGTTTAAGCTATTGGCATTGTAATTGTCCATGCTTTTTATTTAAAAATTAAAAACCAATACATAAATAAAAGGCATTGTCATTTACAATGGCAACAGCTCAAACTTGCATAAATGCGAGATCTATTGCATTGGAAATGCTTGTTTCAAGTTGGGTCTCATTAAGCGCGGCAACCATTACTAAGCATGTAAATAAAAAAATTAAAAAACAACGACCCCTTCTGCTTTCTTAACATATTTCCGACATTGGACAATGGGAACCACTTTTGTGGCTACGGCCTGCCTCCTTGACATCTGTCCATCCGGCAAAAATGTCACTCGTGAGAGTGTGCAGGCATTTTCGTGTACTTTTGTGCTGCAAAAAAAAAAGTCAGTATAAACTGACTTTTTTGTGGGTATTTACACGAAATGAATTTTAAAAATGGGGGAAATCCTAAGGTGTCAATACCATCACGTTTTCAACATCTGAATATCACAACTGCACGTCACGAGTTTTAATCCCGACTGGGTTGAGTCAGCCTTTCATTCTTCTGTGCTCGGTGAGCCTTTCATGTTGGCAAACAAACACCATAGGATAAACTGGAGGAGGCACAATATTGGGACTGCCGGGAATGGATAGGGGGGCGTCAAGAAATACAGGAGATCACATTACTGCCAAAATAGAGGGTATCGGGCGAGACAAGCAGCGCATGGAGTCGGACATGGTCCATTGCTCCGGCGATGGGCCGTATTTTCCCTGCTCCGGGGCGGCTATTGATGACAGGTCATCCTCGCTGAAAGCTGCCAGCGACTGTAGGCCCTGTGGAGTAGTGGGAGCCCGTATTTAAAGATCAAAGAGGCGACCGCGTTGCAAAATGAAGGGGCCCATCGGATTGTAGAGGTCCAGCTGTGGTGATTGCCCCCAGAACTGCCAAATTTGGGAGGCGGTGCATTTTCCTTCGGTTCAGTTCAGAAGCGTGAAGTATGAGAACACCGGGGGACAGGGCACCTGTACGAGGCAGAGACAGCGCACCCGCTCACCGCGCCCGTTTTGCGGGCGCCCCCGGCGCAGCCAGCCTCCCCTCCTTAGGATGCGTAGGAGCAGCTCTTACCTCCTTCCATGCAGCAGCGACTTGCAAAAGGAATCTACTTAACATGAGTGGTCTATTTGCGCCCTGGACACGCTCCGCTTCTGGACACCAGAAGAGTAGGAGTGCGCGAAATTCTTGTAATTTACCTAACCTCAAATAATTTTGCTATTGCATAGTTGTGCAAATACAAAACTGCCATTTCGCCAGTATTTTAGCATGAAAAGTTCACGCAAAATTAGCAGAGGTAAAAAAAAAGGTTGTGCAAGAAAAAAAACGCAACAGCTGTCGTTTGCGCTGGGGTTACTGTGCATTTTCGGTACATTTTTGTTCCGCAAACGGCGCACAATACATGTGGTGTAATGGCACAATTTCATGTAACGGCACACTTTCATGTATCGAAAGTCAATGGAAAAAATGTACGTTAATTAAGCTGCTGTGCACCGCTTTCAGGCGCTTAGTTCTACTGCCAGTGAATGGTGGGGGTAAAACATAACGAATAACTGTAGTGTGGTGTGGTGTCCAGAGCTAATAGGGCGTCTTCGCTGTGGACTTCACAGTGCTGTATGTGGGAGAAGGCTGTGTGGCAGAGGTCTGTGCGCTAGAGGGGTCTGTATCTCAGAGAGCGTCTGTGCACGCCACACATGGCTGTGGGACAGAAGGGTCGGTGTCTCGGTGGCTGAGGTGCCTTTGTGGCAGAGACGGCTGTGGGCCAGAGATGACTGGACTCAGTAGCGAAAACGAAACTTACCAGCCCCGTGGCTGTAGTAGCGAAAACGAAACTTACCAGCCACGCGCCTGTCTACAGACAAGCTCACGCGCGCGACCCAATCCGAATGCGCGCGTCGGAATCCGACTGTGCCATAGACAATGCTGCGCGCGTGGCCAGCTCTTGTCTCCACTCGTTGTCGGCTGAGCCGACAGCTATAGCCCTCGCGGCGAGACCTAAAAAAACAACTCTTATTAACATCGAATATGTTTTAGCCAACTCCCAGAGTTGTGCCGGGCCCTTAAGTACGATTCTTCAAACCACGAAGGAAGGCAATCCTATATCCAGGAAGAACAAGAAAAAACTAAAGAAATGACATGAAGCCAAAAAAAGGGTAACGCTTTACTACAGTGGTTAGGAACAGACAAGAGCAAACTTAAAACCACTCTACCACTGTTAACGGAAACATCCGCCTATAACAAAGAAGAGTTCACAGAATCTCCCGTTGTAATCCCAACCAAAGCTACCAATGTCTATAATCATCCGTCAGACCAAATCAAGAATTTGTCGAATCCTATGGACAAAAAAGAAATCGCAGAGAATAACAAAAACAAAAAAATAAACACTATTTTTACTAAGGCCAGGGAAAACTTTACTAATCCGTCTAACAAAAGCTCTACTCATACTGAGCAATCAAAAACACTTATCGACCAGAACCTAAAGCCAGAAATAAGAACCTATCAGGACGACTTCTCCACGTTTAAAACAGAGGATGAATGCACACATTCGGAAAAAACTGCAGAAGCGCCTCCAACTCAAGTTAAAATGAAAGATGAGAATGGAAAGAAAAAGCAAACAGACAATTCCCGGACTTCAATGAAAATAGATGATCCCTCGACCCAGTTCACTCAAAAACAACTGAGAGAAAGTGTCCACCTCAAGGACACCGGCCCTCCGACTCCTAAATTAAACAGTCTAGACGACTCAGAGCTTGTAAACACCGAGAACCAACACACTGAGAAATGAGTACCTTCCACTAAACAACAAAACTCAAACAACCCAAACCTAAATTCTCGAGAACCATATAATTTCTCTCAAGAACACAATAAAATAATGCTGTACCCAGAATATGTATCCAAGGAAAATGGGACATTTTAAATAGAGGAAACATCTTAAAACTATGCTTGCATCTCCCCGGTTTAGAAAATATAAAATCAACGGATATTGAAACTGTGGCCTTTCTGGAACCAGAACAGGGCCAGAAAAATGAATCGACGGTGGTAACCTTTTCCAACAAACACCAGGCCACAATCCTAATGAACAACAAAGCTCAACTGAGTAACTGGGGCGTCCAGGTCAGTTTTCCTACCAGCATTAAATACCCAGACTTCCTAAAAGATAACATACGGAACTCACCAACGGCTGACAATAACAAATTGTTGTTAAACCAGGGCAAGCAGATCCAATAGCCTTCTTTGACATCATATGCCCCAAGACCAGGAATAATATCAATGCCCTGGATTGAGAATCCGCTTCAAATAATAGCGTCAAAAGCGGGTGGCCCACGTAAATGTGTTCTCATGCCACATAAATCACAAGATTGGTCATGGCTCTCTCAGGCCTTAGGGTAATACACAGCAAATAAGGCCCGATGAAAGATACACCTATGATAAAACGCAACACCTTAATATCAGCTCTTAGAATATTCGAGGTCCAACGAAAGAGAAAAACGGACAGCTAGCTAAAAGCCTCCTGAAGACTCAGGATATAATTTCCCTTCAAGAAACCTGGGCCCTGGAAAACACAATTTGGGAAGATTTTACTGTTATCGAATCCCATGCTATCCCCTCAGCTGCAGGTGGCCATGCCTCCAGAAGTGTGCTGATCGCCGTAAAGAACACATTAATTGCAAAGGTAGCAGTGCTCTCTATGGGTCAGGGTGACTACATCTTTATCAGCATGGAGTTTAATTGCCACAAAAAAGAAAAGTGGAGACATCGAAAAATCATTCTCGGCAGCGTCTACTTGCATCCGTCCAAAGTAAGACGAGAGATGACACTGAGCAAAATGCTCCCTGATATAATCAACTTTGAGGCTTATTACCCAAATGACATATGGCTGATAATGGGTGACTTTAACACCAATCTAATGGAGGTAGCACCCACTCTCTCTTCTCAAATATCCTTAATTGACGAAATGTGGTCTATTCCAGAGATAAAATCTCAGTTTCAAAGGAAGGAAGAAAAAGAGATAAAATTGTCAACGCATCTAAACCAACTAGGCCTTCGTATTTTAAATGGAAGAATTGACTCAGATCAACCGGCAGCATATACTCACTCATCTTCCTTCCGAATGGCCACCCTGGATTATATATGGATCTCTGTAACTCACTTTCAATTAGTACAGCAGTTTTCGGTAACCTCATTGGAAAGCGATCATGCAACTCTCATGTGTAAAATTGATATTATGCATTCCCACCGCCCGAAAATTGCCTTGTTTGGAAAGGAATCCAACCTAGAGATCACCAAAAAACTAAGATTGTCTGAAGACGCCCGGGAAACAATGGAACCATGGGTGGACGATCTACTGAGTACATGGGTACCAGACTGCAATAGTCGTCCAACAGTTCCATCATGGGAAATTTTCATGACTGAGTTTAGAGACCAACTAGCCTTAAAGTTGACTAAATCTCAAGGTAAAATCCCTCCGGTTTCATCTTCCATCTCCGTGCAAAAACACCTAATAATTAACATCAAACATAAACTTAATAGGCTACAGCTTAACAACGTCAACAACAAAAGTGCACATAAATCTCTCCAGGGCGAGATAACAATTGCCCGAAAAGAATACAGGAAGGCTAGGTTCTTTTTAAAGAGACTGGAAGAAGAACAACATTGGCTTACTGCCCACGAGATCATAAAATCCAAAGATCAAAGAAAATTCTGGAGTTGGATCAACAAGGCTGCCAAAACCACTAAACCACCAAGCGCAACAAATATCTCTCCAGCCGACTGGGAGGATTATATCAAAGCCCTTTACACAGGACCACGTGGCATAACCTTTAACACCCTCTCCATCAGCACCCACTTCAGCTCCCACGACGATACGACACCAATTACCAAGATAACCTCAAATCAAGTTGCACTCATAATAACGAAAATGCGCTCAAGGGGCGCCCCAGGACCAAACGGTATTCCTACCCAAGTATACAAAGCCTCCCTCAGAAATGGGCCAACCTGTTGGCTCCCCTTTTCGAAACAGCGATACTAGGCGGACCCATCCCGGCTTCCTGGCGAGGATCTTTGCTTGTCCCCATCCATGAAAAAGGCTCTCGCTGACAACTATCGCATGATAGCTCTCCTCGACATAGACGGAAAGGCGTATGCGAGTGCCCTCTTATCAGAACTGACAACCTGGGTCGAAAATTGCAATTTAATTCCTTCCACACAAACTGGCTTCCAAAAGGGCTGCCATATTGAGGACAATTTAATCTGTCTATCTCATATGATCGAATTCACACTAGCCACGAAAGGCAAATCATTATACCTGGGCTTTATTGACTTTCGAAAGGCTTTCGACAGTGTGATCCGCCCCAAATTGTGGGAAAAATTGGCAAAATGGGGCATCCCTCAGCACTTACTGAAAGCTCTTATTGCGCTACACACAGATACCTGGGTGAAAATAGAGTCACCTCGAGATGGACATCAACCAGCAAAATCTTTACCAACAGAGGCCTAAAACAAGGATGTATCCTTGCACCCCTACTCTTCAACCAGTATCTAGGTAACCTTCCTAAATGGCTAGCCGGATGTCGAGCTTTCCCTCCGCGAATCTAACTAACAAAGATCCAAACCTTGCAGTACACTGACGACGCCATCTTACTCGATCAGACCCAGGTGGGCCTTCAAAGATTATTTAATTCCCTCTTGCAGTATTGTAACTTCAATATACTGGAGATTAACATCGCCAAAACAAAAGTGAGGACAGTTTCATCGTTGAAAACAAGAAAGAGCACTTGGTTTATCAAGGGTAAGGCACTGGAATCAGTCTCGGCATACAAATATTTCGGTGTCTGGATAGACCATAAGGGGAAATCGACCGCGCACATTGCCACAATGCAGAGTGTCGCCCGTAGTTTGGAGGGAGCTTTCATTAGAACAAAGAGCTCCCTCCACTCTCCTGATCTCGCCCCACTAATAAGACTGATAGGCGCAAAACTTCTGCCGACAATAGCTTTCGTGCTATAACCTACAAAAACAAAATGTCCTGCTGGCTAGTTAGAGTTCAATCAGCATGCTTTCGTAGAGTGTTTCTTCTACCAAACTCGACCTCTCATGCTCAAATCCAAATGGAATTTTCTTTGTCCTCCCAACACTGGGTCATGAGAGCAAGGTTTATTGCTTATTGTTTGAAGATAAAACTAGCTCGCCCCCATACTTTAAAAAGCATTATATGGTCATGACTAAGTAATCCAGATACATCCTGGAACAAATATTTGTCATATTGTTTGGAATCTCTAAAGGCCCAAGATATATGGTCTGCTTCGCTACCCATAGAGATGACATCAAAACTCTTGAGTAAACAAGCAAAAATTCAGTCTCACGAGAACGATTTCCAATTAGTATTAAAGCTCTTTCACAGCAGTTGGGCCTCTAAACTTTATGCTCCCAAAACATTACCGCTTTATCTCTCATCACCAATGAATCCATTCATCAAGCACCAATTAATGCGACTACGGTTTGGCCTAATTCCACTAATGGCCTATAAGTATGGACAAGGATATAAAAAAGGAATTTCTACCCAATGCCGTTTTTGCAATCTAGAGGAAGAAAATCTAATTCCCATCCTCTGCATTTGTAGACCCTTGATTGCCCTATGAGTCTTCTGGCTTCGTCCGATCTGGCTTTCTTTTAACATTAGGACATGCCATGAAGCATTAGAACTGTGTATAAGGGGTGACTCATCTCAGATGGCCACCCATTTTGTAAAATTTATGTCAGGAATTAAAAATTTACTACCCCAAGAATGAACTTGAATTTCCAAAAATCAACCCCCCCTTCTTTTATGCGCTTACAGTTTTTTTTTTCCTTTTTTAAATCGCAATTATTGTCTCTACAAATTGCATGATTTTAATTAATTATACAAATAAAATACTTTGACTTTCACTTGAGGTAGATTACATGCGGTTCAGGAAACAGCTCAAAACGTGGCTGTTTACCTTGGCTTATAACTAGTTGCTCCCTTGCCTGTAACGTTTCTGCTTAGACCTTCAGCGCCAAGAAACCTGCTGGTGTACGTGAGCTTTTACAAATACCCAAGTAACATAACATAACACAGATGCCTAATTAACTCTATGGGCTAGGCCACAGGAGACGATATATGCCATGCAGGCCTACCGTTGATGCTAAATCCGCCCCCTCCCAACTACACAGAACCTCTGATACATATAATTTTCCAGAATTGTTATTAGTGCATTTTAATGCCAATGGCTGGCCACCAGTTGGTGTACTGGCCTGGGAATGGGAGTTAATATTGTTCTGTTTTGCTTGTTCATAAGGGGGACTCTGTATTTATCCTAAGTGGGGGACCTTACATGCTGTGCACGTGGTGGGTGCAAGGTATGTCTTTAATGCTGGTGGGGTCGTTTCTGCTTGCAATATTATGGCCTATTTGGCATGTGCACAGAGCTCCTCAGTGCTGTTACTAACTTGGAATGTCAGAGGCCTAGCAAGTTACATCAAGCGCAACCGCATATACCAGTATCTTTGCAGGCGCAAGATTCATATAGCACTCTTGCAGGAAACTCATCTTACCGCACAAACACTAGATACAATGCGCAGGCTTTGGAGGGAACACCGGTAGGGACCACGTATTTTAGCTATGCCAAGGATGCATTGATCTGGGTGGCTCCTGGGATACCACTAGAGTTCCTGCACACCGGTGTTGACACTGAGAGCCGCTTTGCAATACTTGAGGGGCTGTTGGACAGTCTCCCGATATTGCTGGTGTCGCTGTATGCCCCCTGTATTAACCAGGCTGCTTTTCTTCAGTCCCAGACCCCAGCGTTACTACGGAACACACTGGCCGGGTCTACTGGGTAGGAAATTGTAATTGCACTCCCGACTTAGAAAGGCACCGCTCTCGCCCCGCCACCTCCCTCCTCTGCCCCGGGTGCCCAATCCCTTGCGCTCACACACTATTTACAGACCTGGTCTACCTATCTCCAGATACAGGACACTTTGCGGGGCCTGCAACCAGATACTAGGGAATATTCGTACTACTCTGGGTTGCATGACCTACACACCAGAATTAACTTGATATACTGGTCACATGATGCCATTGCCAGGGTGTCCCAAGCAGAATATATCGAAAGTACCCTATCAGACCACGGTGCGCTGCGGTTGTCCTAAGGGAGATGTAAACCTAAGATTCCAACATGGCGACTGCCCTAGGAGGTTCTCTGCGACGCCCCACTCCGCTACTTCCTTTCAGACAACATTACTTCTTATTTCCGAGAAAATGTGGGTACCGTATCTGGAGTTAGAGTGGAGTGGGACACATTTATGGTCGTACTCCGTGGACACATGATTAAAACGGTACAGAGCACCCGCTTGACCCTCTGCAAGAAGTTTTTTTTTTTTTTTTACACAGAACACCACGGCTAACCAAGGTTAAGCACATTAAATCCAGATGTATCGTTATTTAAAAATAGGTGCTACAATTCCCAGCACCTGCCGAGGATAGGTGCCATTGATACAAAGAGTTTCACCTAATAATAATTCAGGAGAACCAATAAAGTCCCCAAAATCTTCTTTATTAAAAAAATAGTATGTATAAGTTGAAGCACAGCCAACGCGTTTCGTTCTTTGTGCCAAGGAACTTCGTCAGGGCTGAAACAATCACAATGAGACATAATGTAAATAGACAAATAACATATATAATAACACAATAATAACATTAAGAATACAACATATATTAAAACAATAGACAGCCCACATAACAAGAGATATACAATTTTTTAAAAAACATATTTTTTACAATATATTACAAACAGACATTCACAATGTTTACAAATAATATATCTTGAAAGTGTTTTGTGTATATATACATATTGTTACCTAAAGAAAAAAGAAAGAAAAAGAGAGAGAAAGAAAAAGAAAAAAGAAGGGAAAATCAAAGGGAAAAGGAGGAGTTTTCTTTGGTTAGATTATATTGTAACAAAGCTGAGATAGCAGACGCCATCCAGCAGATGGTGAGAGGTAAAACACCTGGGGTAGATAGTTGGCCCCTGGAGTTTTACGCGACTTTCTGAATGCAATTGGCTCCACATCTACACTGTGTGTATACTGATGCATAAGAACAAGGCATATTGCCCTCCTCTCTTCGGGAGGCAGTGTTGGTGGTCCTGCCAAAGCTAGGCAGGGATCAACTGGTTCTCGGGTTGTATCGCCCACTGTCCCTCCTGAACTCTGATAATAAGATCCTTGTTAGAGTTCTGGCTAACAGACTGATCGTGGTAACCCAAATTCTAGTGCACCATGACCATAATGGCTTAATACCTGGCAGAAACAACTTCCTCAACCCTTGCAGACTCTTCATGTTGATGGATTGGGTGTGCACAAAGGGCGTACACTCCTCACTCGACATCGAGAAGGCTTTCGACACCTTGGGCTGGAGCTACCAACAGGCAGTGGTCACTCGCTCTGGGATAGGCCCCCAATTTAGAAAGTGAATCTCTTTGTTATATAATTCACCAACGGCACGAGTGAAGATCAGATCCATAATTTCAGATTTGTTTGCCACTAAACGGGGAACCCGACAAGGATGCCCCTTGTCACCTATTATTTTTGCGCTGGTAATGGTACCACTTGCTTGCGCTCTCCCACAACGGGCCACTGACTGGGGAATAAAGGCATATAGTTAATGGCAAGTAGTCACACTCTGTGCCGATGACGCACTGGTATACTTGCGCGGAGACCCAACGATCCTACCAGAACTGATAGCGCTGCTGGAGCGGTTTGGGGTGTTTCATGCTTGAAAGTGAACAGGAACAAATCCTTCCTATTCCCTATGATCTCCTTAACTCCAAAGAAAGCTTCCACATACGCTGCTCCCCTGTTCCTGCAACTCTTTCAAATATCTGGGTGTCCTAATATGCCATTCGTCCACAGACTTACTAGATGGAAAATTGGGCAAGGAAATAGCTAGAGTTCGGTTCTCTCTACCGTTCAGGACGGAGTTACCATTATCACCCATGGGTCGTATAGCTATTTCTAAAATGTTGATACTGCCCAGACTATTGTACTTATTTGCTGCTCTCACCCTCTTAGTGCCCCAGAAAGTCTTCCGGTATCTTAAGTCGCTACTGATAGACCTGATATGGGGCAAGAGCAGAAAGAGGATTTCTCTATAAAAATTGTATGCCCCACTGTCCGAAGGTGGATTGGGAGCCCCAAATTACAAGTTCTATTACGCAGCTACAATGACCAATGCGCTGGCTCGCTGGCCATAACGTAATGGAGCTGGGATACTGGGCAACTGGACTACGCCCAACTACTGTGCTAGAATGGTTGCTGGGCTCGGAGACTACAATTTCACAGAGGCAAGGTAACATCCTTATGTCCACAGCATGTTCGTGTTGGTCCTCTTACCTGCATAGGAAATGCCCCTTACGCCCCCAAACTACCTCTTTGGGCGCTGCCAAACTGTACAGCACAGGGCCTAAGACCGGAAGTGACAGAATGGGCCACAGCACGTGTCACTTTCTTGGGGAGGCCTGTTTTTCTGACTCAAGTCTCTGCACATCTGACAACTTGGTGAAGGACTACGAGATCTCCCTAGGGTCCTTTCTCTTGTATGCATCTCTCACACACCAACTATGCACAATATGAGGCAGGGCACATGATGAGCAGGAGGCATCCAGACTACTCCAAATGATTTTTGTGCATGGTACTTGCCGACACACAATTACAATGCTCCATAATTTCATACGCCGAGACAGGCGGGTCCCTCTCACAGCGCTCAGGGCTTACTGGGATGGTGAAGTATCAACAACATTAATCGACAAACATTGGGTGCAATGTCTGGGAATCCCAAAAGTATCTCAGTGAACGCCAGGCTTAAGTACATTCAATTTAATTGACTCCACCACACATACCTCACGTCCCAAAGGATCGCCCGGTGTACCCCAAATTCCCTGGACACTTCCCCTCACTGTCATGACACCTAGGCCGCCTTCGCACATATGTTATGGTCATGCCCGCTATTAGTGACATACTAGAGAGCAATAGCAGATACACTGACATGCCGCGAGCAGAGCGGAAAAGCTGAAGTGCCCACACTTCTTGTAGGGGGTCACTATACATATGGCAACACGCAAGAACTAAAATAAATGATTGGACTTTGCTTTGGTGGTAGCTAAGGGGAGGCTAGCTATGAGCTGGAAGTCACACTTAGCACCTCCCATTCAATTATGGCTCAGTTACTTACGCAGAGCCCTCATAGCTGAAGTGCAAAGAATGACACAACTTACTGCACCACCCAGTAATGTCACCACTAGGTCACAAGCTTGACTATTGTCCATCTCAAACCCCAGCTGCCACACGATCATAAAACCTAAATATAACAAGAAAATGAGATGCAATATGGTCACAAATAACCTAGTATAATGTATTTTTTATTGTTCTGTCGCCTCATGCAAACTGTTTTCTTTTCATGTGGTTATATATTGACCTTGTTCCAAATGAATACATATATGTGTTTATATATGATTGCAGCCCTGAAGAAGCCCTGGTTGTAGGGTGAAATGCGTCGGATGTGGAAGTATTTGGAACAAAAGACTTTCCGGTTCAGATTTGGAACTATGGATTGATATGTTTTTTTTACTTGTTTATTTGTGATCATATTGCCTCTCATTTTCTTGTTATAATATCACAGCCAAATTTTGGATCTCCCACGGACTATACCATGACACCCGATCTCCCACGGACTATACCATGACACCCGATCACACCCAATCCTGCATGGAAAGCATACCTCACTGCAGTCGAGGCCAAACTAACAGATGCTCCTCCATGATTACCAGTTCTGCAGTTGACCCCACCCCCGTGGGTAGTGATGACAACTACCTCTGGTCACTGGGAGCCAAGTTGTTTCCCTGCCATCCTCCTCATCCTCCACCCGCTAACAACACCACCCCCCCCAACTAAGGCACTGCCAGTTAAGAAGCACACCACGTTCTTTCATCACACTGTCCCCCCGTACATGCATAGCAACCCACTTGTAACATAAAGGAAATAAGAAGACTATGGGTCTCACCTTTCTTTAGTTGATGTTTGAGATATTTTTGATATGCATAGCAGTGATGGCAACTTTTGCTCCTACTGTTTGCACTGAGAAATGTGTGGCGAAACATTGTGTACTGTACACACTTGCATTCATGTTACTGCCGCTGTACCATACACTGTGCCGATGCTATATGCTATTGCATGCTCCCACTATGAACGGAGTACTGTATGTTTATCAAAAAGTCAATAAAGAAATATTCCACAAAAAGAAAATGTTGCTCTGTCCATATAATGGCAATCGTAGTAAGTAGTTGGACGAAGCGTGGATGGTTGAATTACCCTCCAACAGTGTTTAGGAGCCAACATTATTTAATTTGTCTCAATAGACCACTTACCTGAGTGCCTACCGACAGTGGTGCTCTCCCAGTAATAAACAATACAAGCAGAGTTAAAACCAGCTTCAGGGGTCCCCCTCCCCTAGCCGCTGACACCACTCCTTGCTTCAAGTGAAGAAAACACTCCAGTCAATCACGTGGGTGGTGAATAATTCGAACTTACGTATTCATAACATGTCTGTATAATTGCCTCATGCTTGTACGCATTGTAAACCTATCTAGGCACAGCGGTCGTGTTTCCTGTGCGTTGCATTAATGTGATGATGCTGTGATTACACAACTGTTGTCGTCTGCATAATGATGAAATGAACACTCCCGGAACCCGGCCCTTCACCTACTAGCTTGTTTTGTAATCTAAGGAGTTTTTAGATCTACCTATAGATGTGTGTGTGTGTGTGTGTGTGTGTGTGAAGTCATAGAGATCTATACTCTGTTACACCTGTAATGTCGCGTGCAGCACCTTCGTCGTAAGGTACTGAGGGAGAGCAGCTTATTGGAATTATCTTTCGCTGACAGCACGGTTTCTGGAAATACTCCCCGGGCGAGAAGTCCTCCGTCGCTTGACTGTCTGTGTCACAGGGCAGGGCTCGGCTGGCGGGAGTGTTTGCCGCACGTTTTCGTCGAGCTTCTCCCTCGGCCCTCAGACCATGCCTCACTTGCATCTAATGTCAAGGTCACAGAAATCAATGGGCGCGCTCTTGCCTTGCGACGTGCGCGCGGTGATCCAGATCACGTGCTCGAGGCCTAGGGTGACTTCAGGGTGTGGGCCTGGTGGCGGGTTGAGAGAGCCCGAGGGTCTGCTTCCGGGTTGCATTAACGCCTGCGCTAACATTGCCAGCAGTGCTAGGTTACGGCCACCGCGGCCCTCCAACCCGTGAGACATATTTTTATGCCGACCCTGGTGCCTGGTGGGGTCACGCTGCCACGGAAATGCCATTGGTGTAAGGTGACCAGGCGTCCCCCGTGTTGCCAGGACTTCATCGTTTGAAGTAAAATTGTGGTCCTTCGTCTTTTTCTGTGAAATGTCCCGGTTTTTGTCTTTCAAATTCTGGTCACCCCACATTGGTGTCAGCTCGTCGCAGTGCCGCCTACTGGTGACAGCTCTTTACACTGCAAAACAATCCCCGTTTCTCAAAAGGGCTCTCAGTGCAGGTTTCTCAGACTGGCCGTCAGGAACAACCCGCGATACTTACTCCTGCTAGCTTCTCACACTGACTACCCATGCGAGTGCGCGCCCCACACGCAGCCTCCTCGTGCCGGGTTCTAATACTGCTCTCCAGTGACTATCCATCAGTGTATTTTTAACATGACCATGCAGCTCACGCCACTAAGTGGATTGTTGCCTAGTTCTCTAAGAATAGGCGTTATAAATACCCAATTCAGTGGTAATAAGTTATCGACCTCGTACTGACGAAACACTCAGTGGCTGCTGCTGTGATCGGGATCTGTAACACATAGGTTGCTGATTGAGTGATTATCCTACTGAGCTACCGCTTTGGAAAACGTGTGTAGGGAGTGAAAAAGACATTCAGATTTCATACTCATTCAGATTTTGCCCACTCCCCTGAGACAGCCATTAACTTGGAGACAATTAGTGATCATTAGCATGAGTTGTCTTTTTTGGAGGGGGGGGGGGGGGGGGGGGGCGTGGAGTCATTCACTTGTAACACAGACACTCAAGGCCACTGGAATTATGCGACAGATAGGACTGTGGAGTCGAGCACCTCAGGCCTATAGGCCAGCAGCAGTAAATAATACACGGACACACAGGTATAGCGGTCGGGTCTGGACTGACCTCGTGCGGCCACACCCCCTCCATTTATTAATCGTGCTACACCATTCACGGATCAGACGCATGGCTGCGACATATCCGGTATATGCTGGGTCCACGACTACACCGCCAACACATTACATCCCATCTCAACTCAGTCTCTTTTCTTTTCTTCGTGGGCTGGTGTCAGGTAAGCCACCTAACATGCAAAGTATTTCAGGCGGGAGCTCGGGCCGGGTTCTTTCTCAGTTTGTATCTAGAATTACAAACCGGATCCGGGGATGGAGACTCTGGTGTCATGGGTGTTTCGGTTTGCTCCCCTGTGCTCTGGGGTGTCGTTTCAGTTTCCTGGTTGATTTCACTCGGCACCCCTAGGCGGGTTCTCTGCGGAGTGTTCGTGCGGTCTTTCTCAGAATGCCCTTCGTCCGTTTCACTTGCAGCGGGGTCATGCAACCCCTATGTGGCGGGATGGGCCCCGCTACCCCCTTGAACCATGAGATGTTTCTGGTTACCTTCTCTCCTTCCTTTTCCACAGTGATCACGGTTCCTTTGACACCAGTTACAGTCCATTGTCCAAGGCTCATAGGGGGTTCAGAACTTTCCTCCCGGTCTTCAGTCCCTCATTATCACTCGGTCCCCTGCTTGCAGGTGACAGGTTTTGGTTCTCCTCTTGTGGCTGGTGGCCAGATTCTGCCTCTTCCTCCGTCCCAGGGCATCCTCCTCATTGTTGAGTGGGGAAACCCAACCAGGGCAGACAGGGATGGTGTCTCGGTGTGGGCCATTAAACATTAAAGCCCACAGAGCTTGGTGGGTGGTGCTGTGCGGTGTGCTTCTGTATTCTCGGAGGAACAGTTGCAGGTGGCGTTCTGGGTCCGTGTTATCGACCATTGCAATGCGCAGGACCTTGTTGAGGGTCCTCATAAACCTTTCGATCTCTTTGTTGGCCTGTGGCCATTGAGGGGTAATACGACGGTGTCGTACCCCGTGGTGTTGCATGAACTTGCGGAATTCCCCCCCTTGGAACGAGGGCCCATTGTAGCTCTTTATCTCCTCCGGACACCCGAAGATCGCAAATGTCTTCTTGAGCACTGTGGCAACCCGGAAGAATTCGGTGGAGCCAACGACTTCTACTACTGTGTGTTTGGAGTTGCTTCTCACCATGACCGGGGTCATTCGGCCTTCGGGAAAACTCCTAAGTTCAATGATAACCTTTTCCCACGGGCCCTCCCATGCTCTCTCATCTGAATGGGTGCTGGTCGCTCTGGTGCACTGGTTATCTGGCCCGCCGTGCATCCTCTCACAATCTCTTCTACCCGGGCTTCCAATGCTGGGAACCAGACTTTTTCCCGCATCCTGGCCTTAATCTTTTCGACCCCTTGGTGTCATCCGTGGGCCAGCAGTGTTGCATGGTGTTGAAGGGCAGTAGAAATGATTTTGCAGGTCCCTCACAGCAGGATTCCATCTTGGGTCACACTCAGCTCATTTCAGACCTTCCACATTTTTGCGAGGCACTCTGTCATGCCCTGACCACTCATTGGCCTTCTGTAGGAACTCGTGCCAGTTGCCTCCTTGGACAGCGCTGCGCACCTTGGTGATGACTAGGTCTCTTTCAGCTGCCGCTGTGATGTCTGCTAGGGTCAGTGCTTTAGAGCATGTGACTGTTAAAATCATGTTCAGATGTGCTTCGAGGCATTCAACTTCCGGCTCTTCATCCTGGTGTTCCCTGGGATCGGGGTTTTGAGAAAGAAAGTCGGCTGGGTTATTTGCGCCTGGTCGGTACACAACCTCCATTTCTTATTGTTGGAGACCAATGGCCCATCGTTGGATCCTTGGGGGTGGGTGAGGAGCCGACCCTTTGAACAGAGGTACCAACGGCTGGTGGGCGTGACAACCTTGAATGGTTGGCTGCAGATGTACAGGTGGAAATGCCTGCAGGCCCACCAGATGGCCAGGGCTTCCTGTTCGATCTGCGTGTAACGCGTTTCGGTGGGTGAGAGAGACTTGCTGGCGTAGGTCAACGCGGCCCACCTCCCGTACTCATGTTCTTGGGCGAGCCCCGCCCTAGCCCCACCGGGCTGGCATAGACGAGTATCTCCGTGCGCCTGGTAGGATTGAAATACACCAGTGTGGTGCGGTCGAGGCAGGTATGTATTCTATTCATTGGCATACCACTGAAAACTAAAAATGTGCATTGTATATATTGACACAATGCTCAAAACAGGATTCTGTACAATTTATTCAATTTATGAAGAGATGTTATCAAAGAATAAATCCTGCATAGCATTATCATGCAATGGTACACCTGCTCCTGCCCTCCCAAGTCCTGGAAACACAGGGTCTTGCTTTTGCATTGGCATTTATTGTTCTTTCCATACATACCTCTTGCGAGGCCTAAGGCGCCGGCTCTGTTAAATCCACTGAAAGCTCGGTAACTCAAAACCGGAAACAAATCCATTGCGGGTAATGCGCCCAAGATTTGGAACTCCATCCCACCTCACATCAGAATGACCACCTCCTTCCTGAAATTCAAGACACTTCTCAAAGCCCTCTTCCTAGAGCGCTCTCGACCGTAAAGGGTAACCCAAAAAGGACTTTGGGAAGGTTTACTATCGAAACCCCTCCAACTGTAGATATGTTCCGCAACTGTTTACATATTGCATCTGAGTTGGTATACTGAAGATGTTTTTGTTTTCGTTTTCTCCTCTGCTCTCGTTTTCCGTTCAGAACTTGTTTGCTCATAATTGTACATGCTGTGAAGCGCTCTGATACCCTCGGGTCCAGCTAGCGCAATACAAAACTTCAATAATAATAAAAGAGTGTGCCTCGAAGTATCTGCTGCAGCCGATATCATGTGTCTAAAAGCAGGGTGACCCCTCCCTAAATTTGGGAAAAAAATACATGTACTCCAGTTAATTGATGTGTTGCCAAACCATTATGTTTATTTGTGTTTATGTTTAGTAAAGCGCATGGCTACCCGAAGACTTCCCCACCTGGCAAGTACTGTGCTGAGAGTAGGGCCTCTGGTACATTAACGGGGAAACAGCCATGTCTTAAATTTCTTCCTGAAGGAAAGTTCATTTTCCAGTGCTCTGAGACTGGGTGGAAGATTGTCCTCTGATGCTGATTTTGGACTCACCCCTGCATCACAATTTTTGGGGGATTGGTAGACACATACACACACACACACACACACACACACACACACACGCACACACATATATAGCTGCATACTCTGATGAGGCACTGAAGAACGTTTGGGGATGGGTACCCCATTCCACCAGTGCTTTCAAGGGAGCAAGTGTGTTTGTCCATGATTGTTGACCTTTTTAAGTAGTATTTGAGTGTTGTGCGTGAGGACTAGAGTTTTGCTCTGCTTGCATTCTTCTGGCACAGTCATGGACTAAAGTGAAGAGAATGGGGTGTAAAAAAGGATGCACATGCATTCCACGTAGTCTGGCCTATGTAGCAAGTGGTTGGTGCCATGAGTGTAGCCCAGGAGCTGCCATTGTGCCACAGCACATATTCCTGGAGTAGAAAAAGCAGAGGGAGAGATAGCTATGCATGTGCTTGTGCCTAACCATCATTAGAGTGATATTTCCAGTTTCAACTGCATTTCATCTAGAGTTCTGTGTTACCATATTTTCCTCATAATGTCACGTGGCACTGTCCAGTCACAGTGGAATCACCTTGGAAGAGCCAAGTCTTTTCTGCATTCCCGAATTCCAGCTGGTCTTAGGTATGTTTTGCCTTAGCTGGGAAAAAACTGCTGGCTGTGTCGCCGGTGAGTACCGTATACAAGGCATGTGTGGGCAAGTTCAAGTTTTTATTTATGATTTGGAACTCGTAAGAGGTCCACATAAAAATTTGCAACAGCATAACAATACAAATGTATAAAATAGTTCAATTATTACACAGTAGAGGTAGCAGACATATTAATACAAATCCAAAAAACATTTAAAAAAGTTAAAAATTCTTGAACAAAACATTTCATTGGGGGGATTTAGGATAGCTTCAGAAAGGGCACTGGTAGATAGAATACCTACTTTTAAGCAAATTGGTCTCACCCACTTACAACGGGAGTTTGACAGAGCCGGACATATAAACAAGACATGAGAGAGGTCTTGGATCGAGTTGTTACACAGAGTGCACTTGTTAGAGGAACCGTACCACTTGGATAAAAGGTTATTCAGAGGTAACATATCTTGCCTTATTAACAACTAAAAACGACGAATGCCGTGGGGAAGATTCCAAGATACATAGAATTGCATGGTTTTGAAAGCATAGGAATTAATCACCGGCAGACCACCTTTCTTTAATGCAAAAGAGTCCCTATCCAACGAGAAACTTAATTTCCACGTTGCTAATTTTAAAGATGATTTTAACTGGTATATGGATAGTGAAAAAAGAGTAGATTGCTCCAATTGCAAAAACGAGACCGCCTTTCTAAAGTTTTTTACAATTGGAGAAAACTCTTTTAAGGGACCCAGTAATTCCTTTTGAATAAGGTGTCTTAACGTGGCTGGTTCACATTTAGCTAGGTAAAAAATCTATCTTACTATCCTAGCTAAGCCTTGAACCCAGCTACTTCTCATGCCAAACTCAAGCCTAAGAGAGGCCACTGAACAGGCAGAGTTGACAGAAGTTAGTTGCCGCAAGAGTCTGCCTTCAATAGTGTGAAGAAAACCCCAATGACTCACATCAATAAGTTCAATGCCGTAAAGTAATGAAGCAGGGATTTTTGCGCGGAAAGCTTCTAGCAAATAGGGAAAATGCCGTTTTCCTGTGGCTTTATAGAGTGCATTTAAGCCCTTACCCTGCGTCAAAGCCTTGCGCATATTATTCTCAATATGGGCCTTGTCACTCATATTACCACATACTATTTTCCCTAAAAACACATAGGATTTCACAATTTCTAACTTATGGCCACCTATTGACCATATGAAAATCCCATGAGAGTGTTTTTTCTTTCCTGTCATACACATGACTTTACTTTTAGAGATGTTTATCTGTAAAAAGTGCGACTCTGCGAAGACATGTAATGCATGCAGACGATTGTTCAAACCTTTCGGCGTCAAATCTAACAACAATATGTCATCAGCATACATTAAACATGCAATAGATTTATCCCCCAATACGGGAGCGATACCACTGCTCAAAGATAAAACTTGAGGGAGATCATGAACGTAAAGGGAGAATAATAAAGGAGCCAACAGACAGCCCTGTTTGAGACCATTGGCGGAGGGGATGGCGTGTGACAGGCCTCTTTCCCCTCCCATCATTATTCTGCACCAGGTATCTGTGTGGAGGTCCTGAATTAAATCTAACAGTAAAGGTGGCATGCCTAAAGACGATAGTTTCCTCCACAGCAAGGGGCGGTCAACTTTATCGAAGGCTGTGGAGAAATCTATGAAGGCCGCATATACTCTTCCGCCCCGGACCCTGATGTATTTATCCATTATCACTTGCAAAGCTGTTAAATTATCCATAGTGCCATGGCCTTTACGGAAACCCGTTTGCTCGAGGGGAAGAATGTTACTCCGATCCACCCATTCAGTTAACAATTTCAAAAGGCATTTAGCAAAAACTTTGCCAACGGCATCCAGAAGGGCAATCTGGCGATAATTTTGAGGAGAAAACCGATCCCCCTTCATGAAGAGGGGACCAAAATACTCCCTTTCCAAGAGGGAAGAACTGACCTACTCGAAAAGCAGTGTGCAAATACTGGAAAGAGAATTTTACTCCATTTTATGCTACTTTGTTTTAAGACGGAAATAGGCAGCTCGTCTGGACCCATGGCCCCAGATGAACGCATTTCCCTTATGGCCAGCTCAATGGACTTTTCCGACGGAGGTTCCTCCTGGGCCAAATGAACCACATTAAAACTTCCCAGGGGAAAAGATTCACCATTACTTGCATAAAGATTTTTAATATGCTCTACCCAGGTTCGTTCCTCAATAGGGATAGGGGTGGGACTCGACCTTACACCACAACCCTTACCTATTAGAGACCAAAACGTTCTTGCTTGGCCGTAAAATGCTACCTCCCTCAGTTGCATCCAGAGTTGGTCCTCCCTATCTTTGCGTAATCTGGACTTCAACCTTCTCCTTCTCCTTTTTAATAGAGCTATCCTTCGAGTTCTTTCGGGTAGAATATTCAAATATTGGTCCCTTACCAATTTATTTATTTATTTATTTAATAAGCGAATGGAGCTGGGAGGAGGGATTGGAAGCCTATTTCTTTTAGGTTGTCTGGCTAAGGAGGTCACTTCCACCAATAGATCAAAAAAACGTTAAATTTCAGCACCATCCCAATTAACCAAATCAGTTATTGCAACGTCAAGGATGCTCTCCAGCCCACTAAGGCCTTTATATCCCAATAGCATCTCCCCGATGAACCACCAAAGCTGACCAAGTCCCGATTTAGCGACCAACGGTCAGACATAGGAGGGGAAATGTTTAATGAAATGGCCAAAGTGGTATGGTCGCTGAGACACGTTTTAGAGATCACAAGATCATTCAACAAAATGAAAGCAGAATTGTCCACTATTACGTAGTCCAATATTGATTCTCCCTGATATGATTCATGTGTATAATTTGCCGGAGAATCGGAAGGAAGTCTTCCATTCACCACAGTCCCATTCATCTCGAATACTTCTTCCAGAAGCATTTTCCCTCTTTTATTTGTTTTAATGTTCCCAGGCAAAACTGCTTGGGGAATGTGCAGAGATTCTTCCCTATATTTATTCCTAAATAAAGACAAACTTAAATTAGAAATTTTACAGTTAAA
Organism: Lissotriton vulgaris; assembly: GCF_964263255.1. Taxonomy (NCBI): domain Eukaryota; kingdom Metazoa; phylum Chordata; class Amphibia; order Caudata; family Salamandridae; genus Lissotriton; species Lissotriton vulgaris. The sequence continues at coordinate 1,340,324,850 of NC_141685.1, read as the reverse complement.
ATCTCCTACCAAGATTATGTAAGAGGACGGGATTTTCTCTCTGACTTTCTTAGCATAGGAGAAAACCTTCTTCAGGATAGGATTAAAACATTCATCGGGTGGAATATACACATTGATCAAGACAATCGGAGTGGGAATTTCCCTTTTGTCCAGACAAAATAATGTTACAGCCTTAAATAGATTGCAGGGATCCAAAAAATGGGAAAAAGTCCATTTTATCCGGTTTGATAGACAGCAGGCAATACCCCCTCTTGCATGGCCTCTAAAAGAAGGAGAGGCTTTACCCTCCAAAACAATGTAGTCACTTCCCACAACAAGATTCTCAGTGCACCACGTCTCTTTGAGACAGATCACACAGGCCTCAGAGGAGAGGAGGAACTCGATTTTTTCAGAGTTGTTCTTTAAACCTGCCACATTCCAAGACAACATATTTAGATTGCTGCTAAAGGTCAGGTTGCATTTCCTGACTAGTTGTGGGTTTCCTCGCGAGAACACCCGGCAGCCAATTCCAACGGGAGCTCTCATCATCATTCTTACTTCGTACCAATGGAGGGGGGGGTTAATTTCAGATACACAACGAATATTTTTAGATAGGAAAATTTTTAAGTCATTGTAAGCATCAAAACGTTCTTTCCTACCCAGAGCTATTGGAAAAAGAGGGACGGAAGAGCATGCCCCCTTAGAGGATTTAGAAGGTCTATACATCAAGAAGTTCCCCCAGAAAGGCGTGACATCAATCACCCTACTCTGAAAGCTCTCAGAACGCTGGAGAATCAGATTTACAATGAGCTTAGAATAAAACTTTGCCCTCGTTAAGAATCCTCCCTCTGTTTTCAAAATAAAAATCAAGTCTATATCTGAAGATTGGATTAGTTCCAATTTTCCAGACTCCTGAAAGCATTTAAGAAGAGCGGCTCTATTCAAGATACAGTCCGCCTCAAACAGGGGAGAGAAATCGAGGACAAATGTATTTATATTTTCCTCTTTCATAAGATCAATAGATCTGCTTGTGTCCTCTACACCTGCCGTCAAACCAGAAAAAGACCTAGCTAAGGGGTTAAGGACTGACAAACCCATGTCCGAGGGTTTATTGATAGTTACCCCCTGATGACCCGCCCTAAATGGCTCCCTCTTATCAACATGAAATCCCCCCTTTACAACGTTAGAAACAACAGAAACAGGCTTAGGGACCAATAGAGGAGAGGCTGGTGTTATTATAGGTGGAATAGACATTAGTTCCAAAGGAGGAAGTTGAGAAGAATCTTGAGCTACTTTTATATCCCCTAACGTATTTTTTGAACAAATTGGGGGCCCCTCTGAAACCTCTTCTTTAAATGAAGTTTCCTGCTGGGCTTCAAAGAAGATTTTCCTCCGCCTATTTTTTTCAATCCTGCGGATTAACTTCCTTTTATTTCTTCCCTTCTTATTTAGTTTTCCAATTTTTCCTTTTTTTCCCACTAGCAGCCGCTTCCAAGACCACCTTATCTTCCTTACCGCTCTGTTGGTTAAAAATCGCAAAACACTCCTTTTCCTGCCTCACATTCAAGGCAGCCGGAACTACAACTATAGGACTATTGTGCTCCACCACACAATTAGGGGCAAGGATATTTATAGGAGAAACTGACTTTTCCTCAGCTACAGAAACTTGGGGGACATCGGTGACAGCAGCTCCACTCTCTGATAATATGTCATTCGTCACATCCCCCTCCGTGGGGCTAATTCCTAAATTTGAGGGAATAACCTTCTCCTGACGGTTATTCAATAGGACTTTTAAGATTTGCTTTACCGTTTCCAGAACACAATCCGAACCCCAAACAAACTTTTCCAGTAAAGATAATATAGAAGAAAGCAGGCATTCCAATGAAATCAGAGACTCAGAGACAGGTTTGTCAAATCTAACTGGGTGAGAGAAATCTAGGCCTGTTATGTTAAGATCGGGGCTCAAAGATGTACTGTTAAGGTGTGATTTATTGGAAGGCGTACTGCTATACAGTTGGAGGCCAGAAGGGGCAAATTTTGCCGGAGTCTTAGCCAGATTCGAAATCCTGCTAGACTCATCGGCAACATACCGCTTACAAAGCTCCAAGTCTATTTCGGAGGATACAGATTTGTTACTTTCCTCTCCTCCCTGAACTAATAGGCTGGGGAAGTTTTTTGGCAGGACCCTCTAGGGCAATGTTTTAAAAGATGCTCAATAGAATTAGAGGGGGGATTATGAACTAAAGCCTTCACACTTTTAGGATTATTCTCTGGGGTGCAATGGAAACTTGAAAGAAGAGGATCACTCTCTGCTGCTTCATTTATCTGGCTTACAACCTCTTCTTTTTTGTTTGTCCCCAATGATCTCTCAGATGCGCAAAAGTCCTTTGAAGGGGATAGATCTAACACATCCTTACTAATTTCGGCCTTGTCATTCGGTTTGGGTTTCGCCATTATAGCTTTATTCTATCCCCGTTCCCAGAGACTGAACAACTGGTAATTTCCCTTTAACTGTGTTGTAAGATCATCCTTATTTCTAAGTGGATTGGATTTAGTTTTAGAACAGGCTTTACCCACCAAAATTCTCCCAGACCTTAGCTTTTTGGCGGTCATCCTTATACGTGAACCTAGATACTCCAAAATACAATACAACCCAAATAGAACTTTCAACAACTCCTATACAAAGGATCAAACCACACTGATTACTAAAATGAATATAGGTTAGGGGGTAAGCCCAGCTCCAGCCTTCTTCAGCCTCTGAGGGCCTCAGAGGGCCCGCCCTTTTTCCGGGCTTCGTCCGGGTATTGTCCCGCACGCGTTCCGCTACGCGAAAGGACTACCCACGGGTTAAATAGTTAAGGGAGTGGCGGGAAGAGGACCAGCTGCGGCCGATTATCGCCGCACAGCAGGCTGGTCCTCGCAGTCCAGCTGAAGGCTGTGGGTGGGGTATAAAGTCAGCAGCTCCGCAGTTCTTGGGCCACAACAAAGTCCAGGGCTCCCACAAAACTCAGGGAGCGAGCGGCACCCGCGAAGCGGGTGTCGCAAGATGTAGCGTAGTGGCTCGTAGGGCGGAAAGGCACCGCCGTAAAACAACCTCCCGCCAGGCACAACAGCAACAGATCCTCCGAGCAGGCTCCAGAAACACTCCTGTGTGGGCAGCTGAAGGACTAGTCAGAAATGTACGAGAAGAGCCTAAACAGTGCTGTGCCACAATTTCTATAGAAATGCCCTAACAATGTTGCCCTGAGAGAAACCAACAGGTATTTTCTTGGGTCCAGTACTGGAAATGGTCATAAATAATATATAGAACAATATTTTTGCTAATAAACTGCATACGGGTGGGTTGTTTGTTTAGAGTACACTATGATCTTAATGGGTTTCCCTTGTTCAAAAGTTTGGCTACATTGGGAAGCAAAGATTTTTTAACAGGAGAACTAGAAAATGCAGGCCGAAATTCCACCGCAATAGTTTCCAGCATATAGCACTGATTTGCGGTTTTCAAAAAATTCTATAGACTAATCGCACAGAAGTCTAAGCGCGAAGGATAGTGCACTGGCGTTACTGAACCGATAGCTGAGAAGTGAAGTCCATCTGTGTGAGCTGAGGCTCTTCTCAGTGGATTTCTATACAGACTCAGTAGGAGGGGCCGGAATGGGCATTTAAACAGTCTCAAGTGTCTAAACTGGCATCCTGGAGCTCCAGCCTTTCAGGGGTTTGCCAACTTGCCTGGCTGGCCAGTCCGACTCGGTCAGTAGGAAGGAAATCCGAACCATGGAACAGTACATATAACAGATATGGATCATTTGATAGCAAACTGGCAGGAAGATTATTAGGAAGGTTGCACGATTTGACACCATGCTGAAATTCTCAAGGGTTTTGCAAAAAGAGAAAAAAACTGAATTTCACAGAAGACTCTTCTAATGTACCATAACCATATGTAAGCGCCAAAGAACTGTGTAGGTCGCAGATTTCGCAGTTTATTAGTAAAAAGTGGATGATGTACAGTGATCCTAAGCTTACCCATATCAGGTATGAGTAACTTACCCAGTCTTGCTTTCTCTGATGGATACTTCTTTCCTCAGAATCTTCATCCTATGAGTATCTTTCAAGCTCTGGACTGGATCTTGAACTTTTCCCCAAATACTAGCTCTCTAGTAACATCAGGCAGCTTCAGCCACAGTTCTGGTCATCCTGGACGTGACAACATCAGGTCTGGTGCTCTGCCACCTTCTTAACCAATGAAATTTCTCCCCCTAACCTGATTTCTCTGTTTAATTCATCACTAATGACAAATTTTTTGAAACGTTTATTGTATTTGTTTCCTCCCTCTATGTTAATTGCTCCTCTGTGGGATTTGATTGTGTTGTTGCTTTTCCTCGTGGCATCCTCCTTCGAGCTAATGCACGGTTGCCAGCTTTGACTTTCATGCTGAAGACTGCCTTTTTTGTGGCTTCCGTCCATAGAGTCAGAGAACTTTCGACCCTCTCAGATCAACGACCATTCACAGTACTCTACCCGGATATTGTGGTTCTCTGTACCTGCTCATCTGTTCTACCAAAAGTGGTACCTACCTGGTAGTTGACATCTGCGGGCGACCACATGGTCACCCTTGCATACTTTTGTTAAATATTACCGCCTCACAGCCCAAACATGCAGTGATAGATACTTAGCGAGGGCTGTGTTACATGACCTCCTTGCTTATATACCACTTCCTAGAGGGTTATACCTAGGGACTAATTCATAAGGTGAGGATTCTGTGAGAAGACATAGCCTTCAGAAAAAGCGTGGAGGGTGGATAGAGCAATTTATGGTTGCAGGACGGTGAGGTCTGTTGTATTATTGAATTAGAATTATTATAGTTCACTGTTTTAAAATGTATGGATCTGTTCAGTGCACCGATTGAGAATGTTCATGTTGGGAACTGTCCTGCAGTTGGATCACTAGGGATGAAAGATTTCATCCATAGACGTTATGTTTTCCATTCACATCGCTTGCTTCTTTACAACCGCTCTCATGGATTCAATAATTCGCAGTCGGGAATATGCTAGATATGTGTAGAATACTGGACGCTACTATTCTACTGCCTATTTATCAGTGTTTAATATATCCCACTGCATGACATGTACTCCAACACTTGATTGTTCGCTGCACTGTGTATCTAGTGATCAAATGGAAACAGAACAAAAAATATCCATAAACAGATTCCGACATAATGAAACTCAAAAATAAGTTGTCTAAAAATGTGTATTATTTCATTGTCAATGAATTCAGAAACACGCCCACTGTTCATCAGAACCTATTTGTTTTTAGTGATTGTCCTAATGTTTATTAAAATGTTTATGAATTTACCAAAGTGGGGATTTGCTGATTATGTACAGAATGTATTGTATGTTTACTTGTCTGACAGGGAGGGTGGGGTGGGTGCTTATATACATTGACAACTATCACCACTACTGTTTATACGTACCTATCACACAAAGTGCTCCGTGTCATTCCATGAGGTATTTACTAAGACTTTACAAGACCCAAAACTAAAATAAAAGAAAGGTTAAGTTTATGAGGAAGTCCGATTAGCTATACATGACTCGGGCAACAGGAATCATCCAGGATACACCCAGACTCCCCTGATCAATCACTATGCTGCATGCAGCGTTGTGATTGGTCTAAGCGTCGTGGTTCAGCGCACAAACTGGGACTGGGGGCCAGGCAATGTTCTCCACCCAGATTGTAATGCAGACTGCGTGGATATCATGCAAAGTGTGCAAGACTGTTTGGCCGGTCCGAAAGGGCAGGTCAAACATACATGCGCACTTGGTGGGTAAACCACTCCTCCCCTGTCCTGCTCGGAGAGCAGAGGAGCCCTGCTTGCCCCAGCCGCAATGCAGCAGGAACAAAAAACATGATAATAACATTGAGTTATTATCATTTTATTTTTCCTTTAGTTACACTGCTTGAAAGCAGCGGGCCGATGCTCCTCCGCCTTAGCGGAGGAGCCGCCACATTAGACTTGTGAGAGCTAATTTTGAAGCCTTCTTAATGCTCTTTACTCACTGCGTGATCATTGGTAAATTACATTCATTTCGTTGCCGTTCTCATTCTTCCTTAATGGCTAAATGATAGTGTGCAGTTTACAAAGTAAGAACCATTTAATTGGGACATAAGAATGCCATTTTTATTCAATTAACTATGAATTAGAAAATACTGCGGACACTTTATCCTAATAGGTTACTGCCATTGTTCTTTGTACTATGAAACATCTAACTCTGTAATAATATCTATAAAACCATCTCCCTGAATTTATTACAGCCTGTAATAAGAAAGTGCAGTGCTACTCTTCTTCTAAAAGTTATTTCAGTTGAGCTGTGAGGTCAAAAGGGCTGCAGCCAGTGTTCGATGTGAAAGGCAGGTCACTGAGCAGAATTACAACTGCTGCTTAAACAAAAGCTAGCCTTTCAGCTCTTTTTCTTGACCTTCAAAGGTTTTCAGTCATTAGCTGATAAGGTGAGATTGATGGCAGTATATTAGAGGCTAGGCTAAAGTCCATTACAAGAAAGCCGGAATTTATGTGCCTGTTATCATACATTCTGAGCTGAAACCTCTTATAGGAGTGGCAAGTTAAATTGTTCAAAATCTATTTTCCAGACAATGTAAATGCTGGAAATTGCCCGACCAATTTTCACATTGTTTCATATTTTATCATGCGTCTGTCACCACAGAATATCTTTTATAACGTGGAGCAATTGAGCAAGGTTTTCAAATAGTATAGGGAAAGAACAATACTATGGCGTGTATTTAAGGAATCAAACACCATCACTGCAGAGTTCTGGTATTTTATAAAGGGACTTGACCTCATTCTCATTTCGCGATATGGTCACAGAGCTCCTTGGCGACCAGCAGATGAAGAGGGCTGACCACGTAAGGACTCAAAATCTGAGGGTCCCTTCAAGGGATATTTTGCTTTTTGTTGCCGCCCACCACAGCACGAGGCAGGGGTCAGCCTGCTTCAGGTATTGGTACTCTTCACTGTACGAGACAGCCTTTCTTGTACAACTCTTCAAAACAAGCATTTGCAATGCAATAGGTCTCGCATTTGCGAGAATTTAAGCTATTGATTGGCATTATAAATGGCAATGCCTTTGATTTATATGTTTTGATAATTAACACATAAATAAAAGGCTTTGTCATGTACAATGTCAATAGCTCAAGCTCTTGTAAATGCGAGACCTAGTCAAAGAAGCGACCGCCATTGTTTCGGGCTGCCTAGAAAGTGAAAGCACACATGGCGCGCTGAATGTTGAAGGAAAGCATGTTGTGCCTGTAGTAGGAACAACTATTTAGAGAATTAGTGCTTACAGACTAAAAAAGACTCGCCGTGTAACAACTGAAGTAGAAGGGCCAGTCCTCATGGGAGGTTACAAATGAAGACAAGGCAGTACTAAGGAGGGACTAACAAGCCTACTAACAAATCAGAAGCCAGCATTTACGAAGGACAATGACACAAGCCAATGACAAATATGGGCAAAGAGTGAGCAGGGCTTCTATTCCATACTCTAATACAGCATGGCTCGCGGAGCAGCGCATGCGCTGCCCAGGCTCGACCTAAAAAGATGCCTACTTCAGTGCAGGGCTGGTAGCCTAATCTCTGCTTTTGTATAGGCTTTTATTATTAGTGCATTTTTCTTTACTTCTGGCATGGGCATTTTGTACTTTTTATTGCCAACATGTGTACACCACATTTAGCCAGTGTCATGTTTACTTTATATTTATTTTACCCTTTCAAAGCCAAATGCATTGGTTACACAAAATTGAATGCAGCCTCGTCAAGCTAGATTTTTTTTTAGAGTTCCGCCGTGAACTCGTCTTGAAAATGTTCCAGTATTGGGTCCTTCTTGAAACTCCTCAGCTCACACTCGGTGGTGATGCGGACATAGGCTAGCACGTGGGCATTGAGGTGGACAGCACATGTGGCGAAGCCAAGTCTAGTGCTCCAGTGTCACTCACTGCAACCCACAGCTCTGTGTCACTGCAGCAGAGGAGGCTTACCTGCAGCCAAAAGGACATATGTGCAGCTCTGGCTGTGGCTGAAGAAAAGTTGCATGCCTTCAATGTCTTTTTTTGTTGTTGCAGTTTTATACAGCGCTAACTCGACCTGAAGGTATTGAAGCCTTTTACATGAGCACGGGTTACGTTACTAAGGGTACATTCACTTTTTGGTAAGTTATGTTACTCAAGGACACGTTCATTTTTAGGGTGAGCGTGGGCAGCGCATGTGCTGCTCTGCGAGGCATACTGTATTCAGGTAGCGACTTGAAGTTCCGCCCACTCTCCGTCCATACTTTTCATTGGCTTGTGTCATTGTCCATTATAAACTGTGGCTGTTCGTTGGTCAAAAGGCGTTGTAGTCCCTCCTTAGTACCGCCTTGTCTCATTTTGTGACCTCGCATGGTGACATCCCATGTTACATGTGTTGTTACTCAGTAGACTTTAATTACAGCCTCTGAGCACTATATTCTCAAATAGCTTCGTCCTAACGCTTTTTTTTTTGTACGAGTGCTGGCATTTGCAATGCAATAGATCTTGCATTAGTGAGAGTTTGAGCTATTGGCATTGTAAATGACAATGCCTTTTATTTATCTGCTTTAAAAACAACACATAAATAAAAAGCATTGTCCTTTACAATACCAATAGCTCAAACTCTCATAAATGTGAGACCTATTGCATTCCAAATGCTTGTTTGGTAAGTTACGTTACTCAAGGACCACCACAGCGTCAACTTCACCTTCCAGAAACCCGTCTCCCACCACCGCACTCTACAGATCCCCCGCAGACGCTGGGGAAAAGTCACCAAGGAACGACTAGAAACACACCTCGCACCCCACCCACCGACCAGCCCCACTCACCCCGAGGAGGGTACCCACACCCTCAGACTCTGGATGGAGGACTGCGCCAACACCGTAGCACCCATGAAACAACCCGACAGAGACACCAGTCAGAGTGCCAGCTGGTTCACCCCAAAGCTCCTAGCCTCCAAGCGCACCTGCCGGAAACTGGAGAACATCTGGCTCAACGACAAAACACCCGCCAACCGCAGAGCCCACAAAGACGCCATCCGCAAACATCAGCACCTCATCAGGACCACCAAAAAAGACTCATTCAAAGACCGCCTCGACAACAACGCACACAACAGCAAAGAGCTATTCAACATCGTGAAAGAGCTCTCTACTCCCAGCTCCTGCACCAACGACATTCCGCCATCACAAGCCCTGTGCGACACCCTCGCTGCCTTCTTCCACCGCAAGATCACCGACATCCACAACAGCTTCACCCCCCGGACGCACCCCACGGACCCCGCCACGATAAACACCCCGAGCCCCACCGGCCACGACCCCCTGACCACCGGTACCAACATGAGCACCGAAGACATAACTAGGACTATGAGCACCATCCGCTCAGGCTCCCCGTCTGACCCGCTCCCCCACCACATCGCCAACAAAGCCGTCAGCATCATCACACCCAACCTGCGTAACATCGTCAACCTCTCCTTCGAGACCGCTACCTTCCCGAAGAGGTGCAAACACGCAGAGATCCACGCCCTCCTGAAAAATCCCAAGGCTGACCCGAGCGACCTCAAGAACTTCTGGCCCATCTCCCTGCTTCCGCTCCCTGCGAAAGTTATGGAAAAGATTGTCAACACCCAGCTCACCCACTACCTAGAAGACCACAACATCCTGGACCCCTCCCAGTCAGGCTTCGCATCAACTACAGCACCGAGACCGCCCTCATCGCCGCCACAGATGACATCAGAATCCTACTTGACACGGCGAGACAGCGGCCCTCATCGTCCTGGACCTCTCTGTCGCCTTCGACACCGTCTGCCACCACACACTGCGCACACGCCTCTACGATGCAGGGATCCGAGACAAGGCCCTGGACTGGATCACCTCCTTCCTCACCGACAGAACCCAGAGAGTCCGCCTCCCCCCGTTCCACTGCGGAACCACCTCTACCATCTGCGGTGTCCCCCAGGGATCCTCACTCATCCCGACTCTGTTCAACGTCTACATGGCCCCCCCCGCTCGCATCGCCAGACTACACGACCTCAACATAATCTCCTACGCCGATGACACCCAACTGATCCTCCCCCTCACCAAAGACCTCCTCACGCCAAATCCAACCTACACCAGGGCATGAAGGCCGTCGCCGAGTGGATGGAGGCAAGCCGACTCAAACTGAACACGGACAAGACAGAGGTCCTCATCCTTGGGCCCAATCCCTCAGCGTGGGACGACTTCTGGTGGCCAGCCTCACTGGGAACCCCCCCAGCACCAACCAACCACGCACGCAACCTTGGGGTCATCCTCGACTCCAAGCTCAGCATGACCAACCAAGTCAATGCAGTCTCCTCCTCCTGCTTCCACACCATCTGCATGCTCCGCAAGATCTACAGATGGATCCCGACAGACACTCGGAAAACCGCCACCCACGCCCTCGTCAGCAACCGACTCGACTACGGAAACGCCCTCTACGCCGGAGCCCCGTCCACACTCATCAACAGACTCCAAAGAACCCAGAAAGCCTCCGCACGCCTGATCCTCAACGTCCCACGCCGGGACCACATCACCCCGCACCTGAGAGAACTGCACTGGCTCCCAGTCGACAAAAGAATCACATTCAATCTCATAATCCTCGCACACAAGGCACTCCACAACACCGACCAGCCTGCCTCAATGACAGACTCTCCTTCTACGTACCCAACACGAAACTCCGCTCCGCCGACCTGTCCCTTGCCGCCGTTCCCCGCATTCACAAAACCACCGCCGGGCGTAGATCCTTCTCCCACAGCGCCGCCAAATCCTGGAACGCCTTCCCCCTCCCCCTAAGGCAGACCGCAGATCTCCGGGCATTCAGAAGACTGCTCAAGACCTGGCTCTTCGACCACTAGCTGCAGCTCCCCCCCCACCCAGCGCCTTGAGACCCTAGTGGGTAAGCAGTGCACTTTACAAATTCCCTGGTTGATTGAAGGACACATTCACTTTTAGGGCTCGCGCCCTGCATTGCAGGGCACAGCACTGCTCGCGCAGATGAGCGCCCCTTTGTTCGGGAGCCTGGAATCGCACAAGCTTGTGCGTGTGCTTTTCCTTTTAGCTTCCGCTATTGGGCTTTGAGTCAGTGTTTTTTTTAAACAGAGCACGGAATAGGCCAAAGGCGGGCGCATTGCTCTGCCCATGGCCTATTGGTGTCTGTTACGCGCACAAAAGCCCATGTGGTTTCAATTATCGGGGCCCAGACACGGGCGCGATAATTGAAAACATATGGCTCGCTGTGGCGCTTGCGCAGCACTCGCGGGCGTGTTTTTTTGTTTTTACATTTTTCTGCCCTGCTGAAGCAAATATGCTAATCTTGTTTTACAAATGCTTCAAATGTTGTTTTTTTTTTAAGTCTGCATTTCAACGTGGTTTGCCCAGGATCACACAGTTTCAGTTGTGTGAGGGAGCTGCGATTAGAGCTGGGTGTTCAAGGTTAAAGTTTACCATTTATCCCTAAATGAATCCATGCAGAGTTCCTCTCTTGTATTTCTCCCATGGGTATGAAAATATGTTAAAACCTACTTACATATATGGTGCCTGACAGGACTTTGTAACAGGGTGTTTGAGTACACCAACGTGCTTGTGTAAAAACATCTGTCGGTATTAACTATCGCTGTTACAGCATTGTGCCAAAAAATGTCACAGCTCAATCAAAGCGCCTCTTACAGGGTTGCACAATCCAGCAATTTGATTTGATAGTTCACGTAACCCATGGACAGTTTCAGGAGAGCTCAGATAAGGGCATGGTCTGTTTATACAAACAAGAATACTGTTGTCTTTTGTATGCTTATTTGGGATTGTGCTGCCTATGTTTTTGTAATTAATTAGAATATGTTTGTGCCTTCATCATTATGACACTGTTGTTACCTCCAGGGCGTGTATGTTTTTTTTAGCCTGCAACATTGCCCTTTTGATTGCAGCAACCAATTTGGCATTTATGACATGCCAGTCTCTGACTCACCTCCTAAACTTCTGTTTGTATTTTCTGTTAGTTCTGACTCTAAACCCAACTCTGAGGTCACATGCCTCAGATGCACCTCTGAACTGGCCGGCATGGTAGCTTTGAAATGTGATTCCTGTACTCCATGCAGGAAAGGATTCTGTGGTGCGAGTGTAACAAACTATTTCCAAGGACATGGCTATCTCTCTAAGATGGATGCCACCTCACCACATTTGTATTTGAAGCATTTATCGTTGGTATATTATCACAATGTCATCTTGGTAGCAGAAGTCACAGGCTGTTTCAACATTGTGTGTGTGTCCTGTCAGCACAGGTTAATTGCTCCTAGTAGAAGCAGTATTTGTCCACTTGCAAGTGGTTTAGTCTCGATTCAGCTGCAGTATTCTACCCTGCTGCAGGTGCGACTCCTTCCTCCGGTCAACGCTCCCCCATAACAACATGTGAGGAACTGCACAAACCAGTTATCCCAGTGTTTAATTAAACTTTAACTGTGGTTCTGCTTATCAAAGAGGAGAGCACCAGACACCAGTTACAAGGCCCTCAACAAAAACACCAGCCACGCCCATTCAATCCCACAATCTGTCTATTAATGAGACATTCCCACAGCAAAGAAAAACAGAACCACAAACACACTGCTGACCTTACAGCCCATAAACCCAACCAGGAACACAAACACACTGCTGTACTTACAGCCCATAAACCCAAATAAACACAGGTCCCACAGCAAAGAACAGCAGAACCACAAACACACCACTGACCTTGCAGCCCATAAACCCAACCAGACACAGGTCTAGGTTGAAATCATCAATATGGAGGGAGGATGTACTCGGCCCCAGTGGGGCTGCAGGACTTTCCTTAATCTGCCACAGATATTCGACAGCACTTGACAAAAAACAAAGGAAACACGTTTGACAGCCATCATTACGAGTAAATATTAGCGGAAAAGGATGTACAATATATAATTCTGCTGCATGGTCTGAGCATTCCACTAGAAAAGTCAGCAACAAAGAGAGTTTACAGCAAATGCACCAATGCAATGCAATGCAAGTATTGTGTGTGCAATTTTAGCTTTACCCTTAGACAGCTGCTGCTGAACGAGGTTTGTGGGGCGCAAAAATGCCCCTAAGAGTGTCCCAGCTCACTCTGCTTTGATGTGCTGCTGTTACATCTGAGTTAATTTTAAGTGCCATTTACAAGAAAGAAAGACTTTCACTGCAGTGTTTCTCTACTTTTCACCACACTTTATTTATAGTGTTTTTAAAGTGGCGTACACTAGGAATTACTGGAAGCATTCATATGAAGTAACGGGAAGGCAGGAACAACAACAAACAAGCATTTGCAATGCAATAGGTCTCGCATTATTAAAGTTTAAGCTATTGGTGTTGCATTATTTAACAACAGCAATAGCTCAAACTTTAATAATGCAAGACCTATTGCATTGCAAATGCTTGTTTTTGTAGGCCCAGGGAGTTTGTGATTTGCCCAGCATCAGAGGATGCTGTGCTGGGCCGAAGTGGGAACCAAAACCGGCCCTGGCAAACTGTTCGGCCGGCCCCCCTGGGGGCACAGGGGTGCTGCTGAACTGTTTGCTAGGACCGGTTTCAGCTGATTTTGTTCCATGGGCCAATATGGCTGGCCACCTGTAACAAAAACAGTCCTCTAGGGGCCCAAACCCAGCCCCCACCCTGGCGGTCCACCAGGGAAACATCTGCTACGGTCAGTCTGTCCCTGATGTTGAGCAGATACCGAGACTCGAACCTAATTCCAAGACCCAAAATAGTCAGCTCTGGCCATTACACCACATTCTCTCCATCTTGAATCTGGTAGCTAGCTGTAGCCAATGTTTATTGACCAGTGTTGGAGCCACACCTCATTTTCAGGAAAACATCCAAATGCGCAAATAATTTTGCTTTTCATGAACTGTTTAGTATAGGATAGGATGGGAATTTATAAAGCGAGCTAAACCAAGAAGGTTTCAAGGAGCTAAGCAGGTTGAAGGAGAAACTTAGCACTGACCAACTGCAAGGCAAAGAGCCAGGTCTTTAGGATCTTTGTATGTGGAGCAGGTGAAACTTCCTTAAAGCTGGCATAACTGCTGGCTGCATGCATGGTGCGTGGATCTGTGGAACGGAAGTTGCCCTTCTGGCAGTGACAGAGTCAGCCCGGAGAGAAATGGATCAAGGCGGCACCTCAGCAATTATTTTGCTAGATCTGAGTGCCGCCTTTGACACAGTGGATCACAACATCTTGCTAGCTCGCATCAGGCGTCTCGGAGTAACGGGGCTAGCTCTCTCCTGGCTACAATCCTTTTTGGAAGACCGTATGTTTCAGGTCTCAGAGGGTGCCACTCAATCCAAGTCATGGCCCCTCAACTGCGGGGTTCCCCAGGGCTCCTCTCCTATTTAATGTCTATATGGAACCCTTAGCAGAGATTGTGCGCCCGTTTGGCATTGAAATCGTCACCTATGGTGACGACACCCAACTGGTGGTTGGCTTAAACTATCCCAAGGGCTCGTCAAGCACCTTGTGCAGCTGTCCAGAAGCAGTCACAAACTGGATGGCGTTTTCCCATCTGAAATTAAATGGGGAAAAAACTGAACTGATGTTCCTGGGGAAGTCCCCCTCTCCCGGACCAATTATTGATTGGCCGTCCTACATGGGCACCACACCAGAACCCAAAGAGCAGATTAAAAGCCTTGGAGTGTGGCTTGATAGCACCTTAGGGTTCAACCATCAAGCCACCAAGCTTTCAGCAACCTGCTTCGGTCTGATGAGGATGCTGAGGAAAATCCTGCTGCTCCTCCCCTTTCAGGCCCGGAGAATGTTGGTGCAGGATATCATCTTGTCCCGCCTTGATTATGGGAACTCCCTGTATTTAGGCGCCCCGGCGAGCACTATTAAAAAGCTACAGGTCACCCAGAATTCTGCAGCTCGCCTACTGCTCGGACTTTCTCGTAGACAGTCAGGGTCAGACGCTTTGAATACACTCCACTGGCTGCCAATTCAGGGCCGGATCCAATTTAAGGCAATGTGCATAGCCCATAAAGCCATATGGCGTACTTTACGGTCCAGCATTAGTCTGCTCCCTAGTCTCCCCCTACCATCCGCCTAGAACCCTTCGATCTGGGGGCACCTGCCGGGCAGTTATTCGTAAAGTCAAGCGAGCAAGGTGGGGGGGGGGCGCTCATTTTCCTGGAATGCCGCCTCCCGCTGGAACTCCTTGCCCCCAACCCTACGCAGTGAACCAGATCTACTCAAGTTCCTGCAAACAGCTGAAGACCCTTCTTTTCCTGTAACGGGCACAGTCTGACAGTTGCTTTCTCCCACCCCTCCAAAGCGCTACGAGTCCTCAGGGTAGCAGTGCGCGCTATAAAACCCCATTACATTACATTACATAGAAGCAGTACAGAGGCCTTGCAAGCGCTATTAAAAGGGCTATAGAACCACCAGTGACATGACCCCTTGATGGGGCATCAACACAACCAAGGGAGGCCTGATGACGTCACAAGACCCCTGGTCTCTGGTCTCTCACAGACGAGGCGTGGATATAACAGGAGCCGCATGCTACCACATTAAAAGTTGAAATGGGACAACACTCATAGCCTTGCGCCGGATCTTGGCTATTGGTGCCAACCCATACAAAAAAACTGATTACCAAAATAGCTTTGACTCCCCTAGAAAGAGACTCTGCCTTGACAAGGCTTCTCCAGTATTACTTTGAGTGGCACAGATCACACGTTTTAAACAGCATTCAATTAGAAGGCCAACATACCTTTTTCTGCCCTGAAGAATTCCGAGGGGACGAAACGCGTTGGCTACGGTTTTATTGTGTTATGAAGAAAAGCTCATGAATAAAGGAAGATTGGAATAACACCTGCTGAATCAATTTCCTGTTTAAATCATATGATGTAATTAGAGAAATTGTAATTTTTAGTGCTGGACCAAATTGTTGTTGTACATACATAAGATATGTCTAACACATAACAAGGAAAATAACATTCATAAAATAACATTCATACTATAACAGTACCAAACAAATAGCCTGCATAATGTAATCTGCCTGACCTAGCATGCGTGACCGAAAGTACATAATTGAACTTACCATTTAACATAATAAAATGCATACCATACCAGGCACTACATAACCTACATTACCTAAAACGCTTTATGTAACGACTATAATAAGCCAAACATAACTTCATAACCTGCATAGAAGCCATGCACGAAAACTTGCAGAAAAGGAGTACACAATGCAACATCCTTAACCAGGGCTTTGAAAGGGATGAGAAAAGTTGGAGTTCTCTGAAAGGGACACGGCCTAAGAATCCCTCCTAAGAGTTGTGGCGTGTATATTAAACATGTTATGGGTTGGAGATCAGTCAGAAGAACCCTGGGGGTTCGTACGGCCGCCTTTTTACAGACTCTATCAGCGAAATGGCGGCTGGTGACCTATAGGCCCTTAACCCCAGCACAACAGCATTTAAAACATGTATTAAAAAAAGCGTCAGAATGTGCTCACTCATTATGGACAAAGCGCATCTCTGCAGACGCAGCCATGCATGGTCAGTCATGAACTCCTATGGGCGCATATCTCCGGCTAGTTACCTCTCCTGTACTTATTCATTGCACTTAAAGCGGAGTTTTCTGGCCATCAGATTGGGTGTTTGGTGATTTTTAAAAGATCTGCCCACATGGCTGCGCACCTCGGAAGATCTAACATGTAGGGGTTGCGGCAAGACAACTGAAACGCTAGAGCACGTGGTTTGCTTATGCCCCGCACTTATGGCCCAACATAGACGCAAACTCAGAGCAGAGTGGAACAGGTTGGGTGTTCGGACCTGTAGACAGGCAATTATCACCTCTATGTGCCCAGAAAACATAGCTCTGAATATTGCCTTTACAACATATATTCGGGATGCACACCGCATCTTTACAGTAAATGCGAAAGGAGCAGTAATCCCCCGCCTTGTCCTGCCCAGTGGCCCAACCTAAGCTGCATCTTAGCCCTTAGTTTTTAGAAAAAAAGGAAAAAAAAAAAGGAAAAATAAAATTATGAGTTTTAGCTGTCATGTGTCAGTACATCAAATCCTTCTGCTCTTTTACTAAGTGTTATCGATGTCTATTACACAATTGTTTTAATTTTTAAGGTGCAATATAAATCGAGTAACAGGTGTCGATCGATTTTTACTGTTTAACTGTGGTAAAATATGTTTTGAAATGTTTTTATTACAATGTACCGATTTGTGGATTCAATTTGCAATGCTTTTAAGGATATTTTTCTTTAATCCAAATAAAGATTTTCTACTCCGGTTGAAGTATGTAGACTAAAACCCTGTGCTTCCTTCCCACAGCTACAGGCCAACCAGTATTTTGATGCCTCTCTCTGACCGTCCAGTTATTACATCCAGATGTACCACACAGTAATGGACATACACCTGTTGGCTTTGCCAAGGCTTGACAGCAGTTTCAGGACAAGGAGTAACGACGATTTTGTTGTGACTAATTTTGAATTGAAAAGTTTCCGCTTTGAAAATGTGACACTGCGAAATAACCATTATAATGCCTGTGGAAGCAGTAGTCATGTTCAGGGTGGCTCACTCATTCGCTCTCTCTCCCTTTCCATCACACTCACTCACTTTCTCTCCCTTTCCTTTCCTTTCCTTTGCAACCTGTGTTAGACCCGTGTGCCCTTTTACTCCACACCTCTTTCTGAGACCCCAGTCTGTATATCTTGGCCTCATTTATTTCTGCTTCAGCACACTCTTTTCACTCTCTCCTTCATCGGCCCCCCTACACACAGAGTAAACCCATTCTCCTGTGAGGTCTGCATTTTGTTTTACTTTCATCCTGTTAGTTTGTTGTATATTGTGTATCTCCTTAAAACAGAATCACATATTACAATTGACCCAATTTCCACTGCTCTGTACGATTCGCAGAGAGGCCAAGGATTGCATGGGCATGTATTCTGAACACCTTTATGACCCACTGACAGACGGTGAGAAACTCGCACTGCCCGTGGCTTGAACTCCAGAGTACTCAGTTGTGGCGCACTAGAAACACCCCCCTCCACACACACAACTTGAACTGCCACTCAGACGACTCGGTTCATACTACGCACTATGCAAGAGTGAAATCCTGCGCACACAAAAAAAAAACCACAGAAATGTAGAAAAAGCAAGCAATCTTAGGGAAGGGCATATCACAGCCCGACAGCAACACCTCACGCCACATGCGTAGAATGACGCCTGCCAGCGCTTGGCAGTTCCACACGCTGAGCAGACACCGCGGCTGCCTGTGTCTTACAATGAGCCCCTCGCCCTCCCCTGGACGCAAGCGCTGCCTCCTACCTCACTGAGGCAAGGCTCGTCGCGGCGCTCCACTCCGGCTTCCAAGAAGCAGGGTGGATATTCGGATCGCTAGTCTTGGTTTTATGCAGGGAGTTGGCCGTGCGCTTTCCTCCGATGCACCCTGTGTTAGAGCAGTGCTTAGGATGGAAAAGGAGAAGCGAGATACGTGCACAATTGATGGGGAGTGTCCTCGATGCGGGCATGCACAACATCAGCCTTTTCTTCTTCAAGTGTAAAAGTGCCCTCGAGGCAGGGTTGGGTTAGGATTGAAAATGGGCCCGGGCACGCAAAAAAAAAAAAATCGGCCCACATTTGGATAATCACTCCTCAAATCACTGCTATGGCGTAATCATATAAAAAAAAACTTTAGGGGGGGGGGGGGTTAAAAATAAATGCACGCGTTAGTTTACAGTGGTGAAACAAGTTAGGTCACTTCTTCTCAGGCCCCCTGCCCCCGCTCAGTATGTGCACACATTAGTGGGCCGGCCAGCGAGACAAAGGGAGTGACACCTCTTGCCTGTTTGGGAGTGACACCTCTTGCCTGTTGCTAAACGGAGGTAATGAGCGCCCATCTGCCTCAAGAAAGGCCACTCAGACACCTACTGGGCCGCTGGCTGTATTCAAAGAATGGAGACAGTGCCCAAATGGCCACCCCAGACATCTAAAAAAAAAAGAGGCCCACAGCAGCACTCGGACACCGGCCCCTCGGGCATTGCCCGAATGCCTGTGTTACCAATCCGACGCTGCCGCGAGCCCTTTGGCCAAGTTCGGCTCCTAGGTGCAGCCGTGCAGGGCGTAATTAGTATGTTGTTTTACATGGTTTATGTAGCGGGAACTTGGCCCAGGCAGGTAATACGTTTTACATGAGAAGCAGACGTTTTACTTTAGTTTTTATGGCATGGGTAGATTTTAGTGATTTGCTGAGAACTACGGGATGTTCTGCCGTTGCTGGGATTTCAATTTTCACCTCCCTGTGCCATAAAAATTAAAAAGGATGCTGTCATGTAGAACTTGGGCTACATATGTAAAGCGCTTTAATGCCCTCCTGCCCAGCCCGTGCTAACTGCAAAAAACGAGTTCCAATTGTGCCTTGAACTTGGCCGAAGGGCGTTAGGCGCTGTGACAGACAATGGCGCTGCACCCGTACACTCTAACTGAGCGTGACCCTTCCAGTGTCGGGAGCTCTGGCTGTTAAGGCACATCTCTTCACTCCTGTAGCTGTCAGATAGAATGTAAGGCTTCAGGAGCAACCTGCCTCTGGAATACAGGGGCCACTAACTGTCGCGCGCCCACACCCCAGAGCCTGCCCCTAGCATCACAGCATGCCAGTAGGAGTACTGGTACTCCCTTCACACAACCAGAAGTCCCGGTGCTCAACACTGAGTCCTGCCTGTTTTATAGATTTATTTAATGCATTTTTATATAGCGCAGACTTTACCCGAAGGTGTCAGAGCGCTGTACAATAGAACCAGTTAAGTTACATGAGAAAAATGTTACAAACTAGAATGTTACAAAACTAAACCGGAGAGGTAAGGCCTGTGTACAACCATAGAAGGCAATAACACGATATCACACACAAGCAAGCAAGGGAGAGGAATGTACACGAAAATATTACAAATTTACAACGATGAACGGACTTCCTAGAGGGGTTTGAGAATGAAGGTATTAGTTCTGAAAGTGTCTTTGGAAAGAGAAGAGATTTAAGGTCAGCTTTGACGATCCTGATAGAGGTGGTGGCATTGTTACTCAGTACCGGTACGTTCCGGCTCATTTAAAGCGCTGGTTTAGGGTGAATATTCAGACCCCGAATGGGCGTCCAGGACACACTAAAAAGGAAAACTTACTTTCCACAGCAGAGTCGGGGACCTGGCTGGCCACCTGAAGTCCGTCGTGTATGTGCGGGTAGCGGCTTCCAGGCGACTCACACCTCATTTACATGCGAAATCATTCTAGCACCCCGGAGCCCCACCTCCCTTCCACCCCCGCACATGCACAAACATGGCCGTTTTTACACCCACACAAATCTCTGTTGTTGATTCTCATGTGGGTCGTCATGTTATAAGGAGGGAGCGGGGAGCATGCTGGGGGATCCGGGTCCTATGCCAAGCGCGAGCAGAGCATCGGCAAGCGCGCACTTAGGACCCGTCCCCCCGGCCCCCGGCCCCCGCCCCCTACCTGATCTAGATAGGGGCGGCCGGTCCGCCCCAATGGGCGACCGGCCGCTTATCACTTCCAGGGTGGGAGGACGCACTTCCGGTGCGACAGAGGGCGGAGCCTGGTGACCTATTTAGGCGCTAGGGGCAGGGACCCCGGCCTCTCCCTCCTCTGTTGCACCGGATCGTGGCGGCCTCCCAGAAGCGTTCCTCTCCTTCAACCCCCCCTTTGTTTAGTTTTAAACTCCCACCCACCCGTCCCTTTAGCTCAGTGGATTTGAGGGGCGTGTTGCGGTAGAAAGACCTTGGGACAGTACAATTGACCGACGGAATGGACGGGAGTCCGCCTTGCGCACTCCCTAGGCTAGCACTGAGGGAGGAGACGGTAAGCTCTCCGCTGTGAAATAGGGCCCCGGCTGGGGAGGCTAGGGCGACAGGTTACGAGCCTCCTGGGTTCCTGGTCAGCCTAGTGGTCGGAGGGTGGGCCCCTGGAGAAGGCGGACAAGGATCAGAGGTTGGGGGCTCACCCCTCATGGTGCGCAGGTAGGTTTCACCTCGCGTGGATGCACGGCAGGGAAGAGGGGAGCCGGAAGCCCCCTTAGTGCTGGAGGATTAGAATCTTAATCTGGCGGAAGAAGATCAGGAAGTCAAGAATAAAATTGTGTTGATAACTGTATGTAATGAATTTGAAATGCCTTGTCATGTTTATGAAATGTCTAAATATTAAACATGGCCGTTTTTACACCCACACAAATCTCTGTTGTTGATTCTCATGTGGGTCGTCATGTTATAAGGAGGGAGCGGGGAGCATGCTGGGGGATCCGGGTCCTATGGGCGTCCAGGACACACTAAAAAGGAAAACTTACTTTCCACAGCAGAGTCGGGGACCTGGCTGGCCACCTGAAGTCCGTCGTGTATGTGCGGGTAGCGGCTTCCAGGCGACTCACACCTCATTGACATGCGAAATCATTCTAGCACCCCGGAGCCCCACCTCCCTTCCACCCCCGCACATGCACACAGAGGCTGAGGCGACACCCGCCAGGCTGTCTGCATTGTGTGATCCTAGTTACCGTTAACACACGGTGTGAATCTGGCACTCCGAGCAGGGAGCTGCCTAGAAATTAGGTTAATTAATAATCTGCAGTATGACTATGAAAGCAATTTGAGTGGCAGCGCCGAACGTAATACATAGTTGGAAGGTGATTCATTTGAGCTCAGTGGGTGGGGGGAGGGGTCAGAAACAAGTGGCTCTTGTTTCCTTCTCATCTTTGGGACGCGGGGTCCAGTGCAGTCTTCCTCTCCGCGGCTCTCATGTAGGGGTGCGTGGTCCCGGGCACTCCATCCAGCACCGACATTCACATTCCCCCTTTACAAATGCGGGGGATCCTGTGTTAATGACTTCATTTCCCAGTGCCCCGTTTCCCACATCTACAATGACGATGCCAAATGCTGGGACATATATATATATATATGTCCCAGCATTTAGCAGCGTCTCCGTCATTGTAGATGTGGGAAAGGGGCACACCAGCTTCTCACAAATTTGCCAGATTACTATCACCACTACTGTTTATATGTACCTATCACCCAAAGTGCTCCGTGTCCGCCATGGTATTTACCAGGACTAGGACTTTACAAGACCCAAAACAAAAATAAAAGAAAGGTTACGTTTATAAGGAAGTCCGATTGGCTATACATGACTCGGGCAACAGGAATCATCCAGGATACACCCAGACTCCCCTGACCAATCACTATGCTAAAGGCAGCGTTGTGATTGGTCTAAGCGTCGTGGTTCAGCGCTCAAACTGGGACTGGGGGCCAGGCAATGTTCTCCACCCAGGTTGTAATGCAGACTGCGTGGATATCATGCCAAGTGTGCAAGACTTTTTGGCCGGTCCGAAAGGGCAGGTCAAACATACATGCGCACTTGGTGGGTAAACCACTCCTCCCCTGTCCTGCTCGGAGAGCAGAGGAGCCCTGCTTGCCCCAGCCGCAATGCAGCAGGAACAAAAAACATGATAATAACATTGAGTTATTATCATTTTATTTTTCCTTTAGTTACACTGCTTGAAAGCAGTGGGCCGATGCTCCTCCGCCTTAGCGGAGGAGCCGTCACATTAGACTTGTGAGAGCTAATTTTGAAGCCTTCTTAATGCTCTTTACTCACTGCGTGTTCCTAGGAAAATTAAATTCATTTTGTCGCCGTTCTCATTCTTCCTTAATGGCTAAATGATAGTGTGAAGTTTACAAAGAAGAACCATTTAATTGGGACATAAGAATGCCATTTTTATTCAATTAACTATGAATTAGAAAATACTGCGGACACTTTATCCTAATAGGTTACTGCCATTGTTCTTTGTACTATGAAACATCTAACTCTGTAATAATATCTATAAAACCATCTCCCTGAATGTATTACAGCCTGTATTAAGAAAGTGCAGTGCTACTCTTCTTCTAAAAGTTATTTCAGTTGAGCTGTGAGGTCAAAAGGGCTGCAGCCAGTGTTCGATGTGAAAGGCAGGTCACTGAGCAGAATTACAACTGCTGCTTAAACAAAAGCTAGCCTTTCAGCTCTTTTTCTTGACCCTCAAATGTTTTCAGTCATTAGCTGATAAGGTGACATTGATGGCAGTATATTAGAGGCTAGGCTAAAGTCCATTACAAGAAAGCAGGAATTTATGTGTCTGTTATCCCACATTCTGAGCTGAAACCTATTATAGGAGTGGCAAGTTAAATTGCTCAAAATCTTTTTTCCAGACAATGTAAACGCTGGAAATTGCCCGACCAATTTTCACATTGTTTCATATTTTATCATGCGCCTGTCACCACTGAATATCTTTTATAACGTGGAGCAATTGAGCAAGGTTTTCAAATAGTATAGGGAAAGAACAATAGTATGGCGTGTATTTAAGGAATCAAACACCATCACTGCAGAGTTCTGGTATTTCATAAAGGGACTTGACCTCATTCTCATTTCGCGATATGGTCACAGAGCTCCTTGGCGAACAGCAGATGAAGAGGGCTGACCACGTAAGGACTCAAAATCTGAGGGTCCCTTCAAGGGATACTTTGCTTTTTGTTGCCGCCCACCACAGCACGAGGCAGGGGTCAGCCTTCTTCAGCTATTGGTGCTCTTCACTGTACGAGACAGCGTTTCTTGTACAACTCTTCAAAACAAGCATTTGCAATGCAATAGGTCTCGCATTTGCGAGAATTTAAGCTATTGATTGGCATTATAAATGACAATGCCTTTGATTTATATGTTTTGAGAATTAACACATAAATAAAAGGCTTTGTCATGTACAATGCCAATAGCTCAAGCTCTTGTAAATGCGAGACCTAGTCAAAGAAGCGACCGCCATTGTTTCGGGCTGCTTAGAAAGTGAAAGCACACATGGCGCGCTGAATGTTGAAGGACACGCATAAGCTTAGACAAGCGGTACTTAAAAATTGGCACCTTTTGGAGGACTTGGAATGTCCTTTCCCCCGTCCAATTTTTGCCTACAAAAAGAACAGGAGTTTGGGACAACAAATTGTGAGAGCTGATCTCCCGAAGTCCCAACCAAAACATGATCTTCTGGCCTTGTGGGACATGAAACCAATAGAAGGGCACCACAAGTGTGGGAATTGTGTTTCATGTGGTATCACTATTGAAGGGACTGAGTTTCAACACCAGGGAGTGAAGTGGAAACATCTTGGTTTCTCGAACTGTAAAACCAAAAATGTAATTTACGTTATCATTTGCCCTTGCCGGAAGATCTATATTGGCAAAACAAACCAGCAGGTCAACCTTCGTATAGGCCAACACAGGTCCAGAATAAAGAAGAAATACTCACGGCCCCCATGGGTGAACACTTTGTCGAAATGTCCCATAATGAAAACGA
The DNA here is from genome assembly GCF_964263255.1 of Lissotriton vulgaris. Lineage (NCBI taxonomy): Eukaryota > Metazoa > Chordata > Amphibia > Caudata > Salamandridae > Lissotriton > Lissotriton vulgaris. Next base: position 1,340,300,442 of record NC_141685.1, on the reverse strand, counting down.
CTTTAGATGGTCTGTACTCTATACAATGAACAACGTACAGCGCCCTACTGACACTGACAGGATGCTACTTGAGAAAGAAGCATACCTAATTCTGAAATTTAACTGCATAATGACTGGCTTAAATAATATGTCAGAATTGTCAAGGATTTGAGGTTTGGGGTCCTACTGCCTGAATGTAAATGCTTAGGCTGCAGGAACTTCCTGCAATAAGCAGAAACCATTTATGTATCATTTGCTTTCTGCTATTAGAATGAAGAGTGTGGAATTAAAACTTCAATTATCAATTATGTCATACAGCGAGCGACGCTTGTAACCATCAAACAATACTATGGGTATTTGAACAACTTCGTGTGATTCACAGTCGCACTCATAAAGCGCCTCAAAACTTCAGCTCCCATAATGCACCTATTGCAACAGCGGTCCGTTTTGTATACATCTGAAAATGGCCGCCGGCTCCACAAACGATTAGCAAGTGATCGAGGAGCATCGGCTGTATGGAGCAGAGCAGATCGCACTAACAGGTATCACAACACGATCGAGCTAGCCCAACTTGTGTTTGGTTTAAACTTTAATGGCGACTTATCCCATATTACGTTTCTCTCCTCAGAGAGTGATTGATTTATCCCAAAATCGGAACTCGCGAAGTATAAAGAAAGGCGAGCCTGATACACGTGTAGTCCCGGCCGGGGCCACAGACGGGGGCGAGAGGCTTTACCTCGTTCTTGATTAAAACAGGTAGGGAAGTCTTTGAGACCTTTTAATAATGTTACACGAACAATGCACTAACGAGTGCATTGTTTAAATAGGGAAACAAGGCCATCGCTAATGACAAGATGAAGTAACCCACCTGCATTAATACAGCGGATTACACGCCAGGTATGACGTGCATACAGTGCATAGTAAAACAACTAAAATGCTTACCGATATGTACAAGGTTGCTAAAAGCACGTTACGTGTTTCTGTTTAAATAGGATTAAAGCAAAACAGATACAGATATTCCTCCGTCCCCCCCTTTTTGCAGCACAAGCCCGCTTAGACGGAGGTATGAACTCCATGTTTATTTCAATAAGTTGTTCCAATGTTTTATGAGTATTTCCTACAAACGTGGACAATATGTTGTTCATCCCTAGATTCTTTAATAAAAAGATGTTCCACCTGAGATCTGAAAAAGAGTGCATCCATCAATAGAAGATACTACAGGTCATCCATATAGGAATACAGGTAGATATATACCTTATCCAAACAGTGTGGTTTAGAGAAGAGGCCAATAGGTTGTCATTAAAACTTCGTTTTTTTGCATCCTAAACAGACGATTAACAGAGCCCTGATGACGGTTCGGGGAGTCATGGCCCGAACTTGAAACGCGTCGGCAAACCCATCAAGAGCCAATTATTACATCTAGTGTCGTGTTGATAAAGTGATACGTGTTTTGTTGCTCTTGTTATGAATCAGTTCGTTTTTTTAGAAAAATAATTGTGACTATAGAAATGGTGCAGTGTATTGCAAAGTAGATCAACCGATATTTGCATTATTTGTTGGATGTTTCATTGATGTTACTTTCTTGGATATTTTTGTAATGTTTTATGTTAAATGTTGATTTAGTAATACTGTAAGTAATCTTTTGTATTGTGTATTCTTTTTTGCCATTAGAAACATTTTTGTATGAAATTATATGACTAAGAGGTATAAATAAATATACCGGACCAAATTTAATGAAATTGTTTATTTGGCCCTATCTGAAATTATATTACAAGTAGTCTGAGAATGGGGCACTTTTGTGTGTGTAGAATGTTGAAGGAAAGCATGTCGTGCCTGCAGTAGGAGAAACTATTTAGAGAAAATAGTGCTTACAGACTAAACAGGCATTTGCAATGCAATAGGTCTCGCATTATGAAAGTTTGAGCTATTGGTCTTGTAAATGACAATTTTTTTATTTATGTGTTGGTTTTGAAAATAGCTAAATTAATAGCTTTGTCATTTACAATGCCAATAGTTATAACGTTCGCAAATGGGACACCTATAGCATTTGTAATGCAACATGTTTTGTAATACGTGACTTGGATGTATTGATATTACAAATTACAATAGCTTTTAATTTTTGAAAAAAAAATTAATACTTAAATAAAAGTGATTGTAATTTATAATGGCAATAGCTTAAACTTTTGTGAAGATTATGTTCAGTGTATTTTATTGTGATGAAAATCCAAGAACAGAAATGAAATATTAACATCTTTTTGTGACATTTGTAATAAAGCTTGAAACATTGAGAGAACATATTTGAACCAGTTGTTGTTCAATGGTTGCAGAGATTGATGCTGTGATGGCGCTGAGTGATGCAGGGGTTGCGCTGAGTGATGCAGGGGTTGCGCTGAGTGATGCAGGGGTTGCGCTGAGTGATGCAGGGGTTGCCCTGAGTGATGCAGGGGTTGCCCTGAGTGATGCAGGGGTTGCCCTGAGTGATGCAGGGGTTGCCCTGAGTGATGCAGGGGTTGCCCTGAGTGATGCAGGGGTTGCCCTGAGTGATGCAGGGGTTGCCCTGAGTGATGCAGGGGTTGTGCTGAGTGATGCAGGGGTTGTGCTGAGTGATGCAGGGATTGCCCTGAGTGAGCAGGGGTTGCGCTGAGTGATGCAGGGGTTGCGCTGAGTGATGCAGGGGTTGCGCTGAGTGATGCAGGGGTTGCGCTGAGTGATGCAGGGGTTGCACTGAGTGATGCAGGGGTTGCACTGAGTGATGCAGGGGTTGCACTGAGTGATGCAGGGGTTGCTCTGAGTGATGCAGGGGTTGCGCTGAGTGATGCAGGGGTTGCGCTGAGTGATGCAGGGGTTGCGCTGAGTGATGCAGGGGTTGCGCTGAGTGATGCAGGGGTTGCACTGAGTGATGCAGGGTTTGCGCTGAGTGATGCAGGGGTTGCGCTGAGTGATGCAGGGGTTGCGCTGAGTGATGCAGGGGTTGCGCTGAGTGATGCAGGGGTTGCGCTGAGTGATGCTGGGGTTGCGCTGAGTGATGCTGGGGTCGCGCTGAGTGATGCTGCGCTGAGTGATGCTGCGCTGGGTGATGCATGGGTTGCGCTGAGTGATGCAGGGGTTGCGCTGAGTGATGCAGGGGTTGCGCTGAGTGATGCAGGGGTTGCGCTGAGTGATGCAGGGGTTGCGCTGAGTGATGCTGGGGTTGCGCTGAGTGATGCTGGGGTCGCGCTGAGTGATGCTGCGCTGAGTGATGCTGCGCTGGGTGATGCAGGGGTTGCGCTGAGTGATGCAGGGGTTGCGCTGAGTGATGCAGGGGTTGCGCTGAGTGATGCAGGGGTTGCCTGAGTGATGCAGGGGTTGCCCTGAGTGATGCAGGGGTTGCCCTGAGTGATGCAGGGGTTGCACTGAGTGATGCATGGGTTGCGCTGAGTGATGCATGGGTTGCGCTGAGTGATGCAGGGGTTGCGCTGAGTGATGCAGGGGTTGCGCTGAGTGATGCAGGGGTTGCCTGAGTGATGCAGGGGTTGCCCTGAGTGATGCAGGGGTTGCACTGAGTGATGCATGGGTTGCGCTGAGTGATGCAGGGGTTGCCCTGAGTGATGCAGGGGTTGCGCTGAGTGATGCAGGGGTTGCGCTGAGTGATGCAGGGGTTATACTGAGTGATGCAGGGGTTGCGCTGAGTGATGTAGGGGTTGCCCTGAGTGATGCAGGGGTTGCGCTGAGTGATGCATGGGTTGCGCTGAGTGATGCATGGGTTGCGCTGAGTGATGCAGGGGTTGCGCTGAGTGATGCAGGGGTTGTGCTGAGTGATGCAGGGGTTGCGCTGAGTGATGCAGGGGTTGCGCTGAGTGATGCAGGGGTTGCGCTGAGTGATGCAGGGGTTGCGCTGAGTGATGCTGGGGTTGCGCTGAGTGATGCTGGGGTTGCAAGGGAAAAAGGAGTGTAACAGAGGGCAGAAAAACAAGGGAAAAACGAGTCTAACAGAGGGCAGAAGAGCACAAAAAACGAGTCTAACAGAGGGCAGAAGGGCAGAAAAACGCGCCCGCGAAATAAAATTAAATAAACGCGGCCGGGAAATGAAATTAAAAGCGGCCGGGAAATGCGCATTCCTTTGTACTGAAGCAGGGGGCGGGGGAGCGGATGCCTTTGAAGTTAAGCTCATGGCCTTGCCAAACGAAAATTGCCTGTGAAATAAGAGCTGCTTGTGTCCAGAATGGCACAGTAATTGAATAAAAAGAAAGTAAAAAAAAAAAAAAAACAGGTGGGGGTATAACGTTGCCAAGGTAATAAATCGTCTTTGATTCGTACTGCCAACGACACAGGGCCGGATCCCTAGGAAGCCTTTGCTATAATTATAAAATCAAGTTTCAACATAGATAACGACCCCATCCTACCCTTAAACGCGACCAATTATTATGCACCTCTCAGAGCAAAATCCACAAAAAGCTGCTGCGCAGTGTGCCGACATACGTGTATAACCTAAAGTGCCCCCACCGCACGTGGACCCAAGTGTGAAAGGACTAGCCGCCCGTTCTGATCATAGCAAGATGGCCCGTTCAATAGTTGTTCAAAAAAGCACCATTGTTGGGTAATCTACACCCGAAAGTACGCAGGGATGTCACACTCTCTTCTTGGCACCTGAGAACTTTGAAGTGCCAGGTCGCTAGAGCAAGCGGTCAGGGGCCATGGTGCAATTAAGTGTTTGGATTGTGGCAAGCTGCGTGTAGGACAGTTTAAAGTGCAGGTCTGTGGAACAATACATCAACGAAAAAACTTAAAGTGCTGGATAGTGGGTGAAATGGCTACTGTATCCTGCTTTTTCAACCACGTCCAGAGATCTGAAAGGCAAAAGCAGGGGCATGCACGGTGCTCCGTTTTAGGTGTTGGCACTTGTGGCGCATTACAACATGATCACAAAGCAATGGCTGAAGGGGGCTGACCGTAAGTAGGGAGCTCAAGGGGCTGGGCCAGAAGCCCACTGTATGTTAAAACAAAAAAAATCTTGGCTACATTAGTATATTAAAGCAAGACCGACCAGCTTTGGCGTGCGGGCAGAATCAGACACTGACACACAATCACATGTCAGAGAGACACACACACAGACAGACACATACTCAGAGGCACACACACCATCCCCTTCCACGACAACAGTCTTGCAGAGCAGCAGACCTTGAAGAATGAGATCTCATTAAGGTGATGTCAGTGCCCAGTAAATAAACACGGCCCGGATGTCAGGTGGGACGATTGTTCTTAAACTGCTGGTAACCTGCGCATTTGTCCCCAGTAGCAGCAGATTGCAAAGGAGTTGACTCACTGCGCAGCAGCTCTCGGAGGGCTGGAAAGATCAACGGCAGAGTCCAGAAATCAATTACGAGGCTATTGTTCAGAGCGATGGTTTTAATAAAAGTACAGCGTCGCCAGCCTCTTCCTTGTCCTCAAGAATGCCCGAAGCGGAGGGAGCGGGTTTCTTTTGTTACGCAAGGGGCACTGGAAGAGGGCACTTTGAGTTAATGAATGAAGGAAGGCTCCCAGCCCTCCAGGCGGGAAGGGGAAGTGGGGCCGAGGTGAGGGGTATTGATTTACACATATCAATAGAACAGGTTTTACGAACAAGGTGAGAAGCTCCCCCTGCTTACACAAAGGGGCTTGTGGGAGGAGCTGGGGGGCCGTGGGTGCACGCTCAGCGGGGAGGGGTCTAGGGAACAAAGATGTGTGGGGGAGAGCAGATACCCAACAAACCGAAACTGCCCCTCCCACACCGCAACCCGACCACCCTCCCTGCACAGGTTTCGATCGCTTCGGGGAGCTACCCTGCCCTGCCAGGGACAGCACCAGCCAAAACAGGCGGGTTTTAAAGTGAGCTATAAGACACCGGAAAAAAAAAAGTTGGAGCTATTGGCATTGTAAATGACTTTTCCTTTTATTTATGTTTTGGTTTTTAAAATATAAATAAAAGGCATTATCATTTACAATGCCATTAGCTCAAACTCGTGGAAATGAGAGAACTATGGCATTGCAAATGCTTGATTACACTGGTTATGTGGTTTGCACTTCCGATGTTGTGAGGTTTGTGTAAAAATGGGTGCAATTACTCATTTTAAGCTAGTGATGTGTACTCCTACTATAAATTGCAGTAGTGGAACATTCTGCATTTCGACTCGATGGCGCCTGCTCTAGCACCATTCCAGGAGGCGAAGTTAAAAGGAATCAGCGGATTAGTTAAAGACAAATGTGCACAGGATAGTGCTAAGTGCACTGGAGTGCTAACCTCTTCACACAGTGCACTTGTGGAAGTGACGGCTCGGCCCGTTTTGGGAGACTGGAATTTTGCCTATAATAGAAGGTGGCATGGCGTTATGACCGCATCAGTGGTCTGTAAATAACAGGCAAAATGTGTGTCATATTGCAACCAGAATTATGGTAGTAATGTCTCGGACAGCTGGAGTGCGGGCTGGGGGAGGGGGTGAGACAGCACGGACAACAGGAGTGCGGGTAGGGGGAGTGAAAAGACACGGACAACGGAGTGAGAGTGGGGGGAGGAGGGGTGAGAAGGCACATACAATTGAGTGCAGGCGATGTGAGAAAGAAAAAAAAAGCATTTCCGTAACCTTCCTTCGCTCGATCATGTTCTGCACTGTTTAGAAGTGATGATGAAAGAAAGGAACTACACGCGACCTACCATATGGAGAGGGAGGAGGGCTGCCTACTGCAACAGATGGAGAGTGAGAGCAATTAGGGGGGATCTAAGGAAGGGTGGGCCGGGACTTTGGCGAACGATGGGGGAGCGGATCCTTTGAAGCACGGCCTCACGGCCGTAACAGCAGGGATGTAATTAGGGGGAGGAGAAGTCGCGCTTGGGTGAATACCTGAGGCCAAGCTGCCCGTGGGAGTGAGTCTGATGGCTGTGATAGAAGCGCGGTCACGAGCACGTGCACTTCTACAAATCCGGCTCGTAAAAAGTCATTTGTGGGTGGACGGCAATAGGTCTCTCTACGCGAGACCTAAAAAGACTCACCATGTAACAACTGAAGTAGAAGGGCCAGTCCTCAAGGGAGGTTACAAATGAAGACAAGGCAGTACTAAGGAGGGACTAACAAGCCTACTAACAAATCAGAAGCCAGCATTTACGAAGGACAATGACACAAGCCAATGACAAATATGGGCAAAGAGTGAGCGGGGCTTCTATTCCATACTCCAATAACAGATGGCTCGCAGAGCAGCGCATGCGCTGCCTAGGCTCGACCTAAAAAGATGCCTACTTCAGTGCAGGGCTGGTAGCCTAATCTCTGCTTTTGTACAGGCTTTTATTATTAGTGCATTTTTCTTTACTTCTGGCATGGGGATTTTGTACTTTTTATTGCAAACATGTGTACACCACCTTTAGCCAGTGTCATGTTTACTTTATATTTATTTTACCCTTTCAACGCCAAATGCATTGGTTACACAAAATTGACTGCAGCTTCGTCAGGCTAGATTTTTTTTCTTTAGAGATCCGCTGTGAACTCATCTTGAAAATGTTCCAGTATTGGGTCCTTCTTGAAACTCCTCAGCTCACACTCGGTGGTGATGCGGACATAGGCTAGCACGTGGGCATTGAGGGGGACAGCACATGTGGCGAAGCCAAGTCTAGTGCTCCAGTGTTAGTCCCTGCAACCCGCAGCTCTGTGTCAGTGCAGCAGAGGAGGCTTACCTGCAGCCAAAAGGACATATGTGCAGCTCTGGCTGTGGCTGAAGAAAAGGTGCATGCCTTCAATGTCTTTGTTTTGTTGTTGCAGTTTTATATAGCGCAAACTCGACCTGAAAGTATTGAAGCCTTTTACATGAGCACGAGTTACATTACTCAAGGGTACATTCTCTTTTTGTTAAGTTATGTTACTCAAGGACACGTTCATTTTTAGGTCAAGCGTGGGCACGCATGCGCTGCTCTGCGAGGCATACTGTATTCAGGTAGCAACTTGAACTTCCGCTCACTCTACGCCCATACTTTTCATTGGCTTGTTTCATTGTCCATTATAAACTGTGGCTGTTCATTGGTCAAAAGGCGTTGTAATCCCTCCTTAGTACTGTTAGGACACGAAGACCGTAGATCCCCTTTCTTCTTTCATGAGAGCAAGTACAGGCAGGAATATGCTGTTACGCGCTGCTTGTATTATGTCTCCCAGAATGCCCTGGGGGAGACGCACGTGAACCGAAAGACACTGGAGGTTGTAGGCCAATCACAGAGACTGAGGAGGCTCTTATACCTCCCCCTCCAAGATGGCGGCGCTTGGTTTTCCTAGCTTCAGTCCTTTGGCGTGTTTTCATGTTTGGACCGTGAACCTGCCCTGTTCCGCTAAGCGAGTGGCTGAACATCGCTTCCCTGTGAATACTCCTGAACTTCTACCAATTATCCTTTTTGTGATTCGCTGCATTACGCCGATCAGCGAGGAGTGTCTGGACATCGCGACTCCTCCCTTCATTGCCTCCACCTTCCCCGTCACCTCCATGACTCTTGACCGGGAGTTTCGTTTCGCGCTCGGAAGCGCTTCCACGAAACAGACTTTGTGCTTGGATTCGGCAGCGCGAGAAAGCGGCTGCCTTTTCTATATTTTGGTTCCTTTTTCCCTGGAAACGCGAGGTAGCGTTTTCTACCATTGACTATTGTACTTGGAACTCGGAAGAACGTGAGAACGTGTTTCTTCTTAAAATACATTCATCTTTATTTTTGGAACATTCTTTTTACCCGGAGCTAACAGAGTAAAGGAAAGCTTTCGGGGACTCTGTTGCCTTACCGTTCATTTACTTTGGAGAGAGACCTACAGACTCTTGCTTGAGCAGTATCCTTTTTTTTGTTGTTTGAGTGCTACTGTGTGCTCATTGACTTCTTTTGAGTTTATTTAACACTAAGGTCAGGTAAGCGTGTGACAGCATATTTCTTCTATGGTAATGTGTAAGCTAGTGATAAGACTTACAAATCTTTGCATGTTATTGAATCCTTTCTTTTGTTCTTGTCTTTTCTATCTTCTGCAGGGAACGGTGTACTATTGACGTTTGGGTCTCTGCCAGACCTCCCCTTTCTTCTTTAGACCTTGGTTTTGGTCTCTCTCTTTTCCTAGGATAGTACCCATCCCCTTGTGTTGTGTATCATGGAGGAGGGTATATCTTGGGGAAGGGGATTGACACTGTCTACGCTTCTGAGGAGTCTGGTTTCTGCCTGGACACTGGTCTACGCCCGACAAGTACCGCCTTGTCTCATTTTGTAATCTCCCATGGTGGCACCCCATGTTACGTGTGTTGTTACTCAGTAGACTTTAATTACAGCCTCTGAGCACTATATTCTCAAACTAGCAGCCCGTCCCGACGTTGTCCGGGTATGAATTGCTGCCGGCCAGTAGTATATTGTTTAGTAGGATTTCGTTTTGATAGCATTTCTTATCTGTGACAGGCCTGTGAAACGCTCCGATTCACAGTGCACTGCTGATGCACTCAAGAGTGCGCGTTCAGTAGTGTTGAACTCGAGTTTCCCTACTTTATTTTTCCTTGCAATATTATATAGAGCAAACTCGACAACACGGCATGAGCACAATTTACATTACAGAAGAACACATTCATTTGTGGTAGGCACGGGGAGAAAAGCGATTTGCCTGGAATCACAGGATGTTGAGCTGATGCCGAGATTCGAACTTAGCTCCCCAGCTCTAAAGTTCGCAATTCTAAAACTTGTGGCGGGAGGTGTGTCTAAATGTGTATGTTGGTGCTGGCCATCAATGAGAGAGACCTGTGCATTTTTCAAATGGGTGGTGAAGAAATATGAGTATGTTGCTGGAGATGTGGGCCGCCGTGCCACCAATGTACTTACCGGGGGAGGGTAAACACGCATTATTCCGCAACTTTCTTTCCCCATACCATCACTCCACATACTTTCATTATGAAAGTACCATGACTCCGCAATGCCATTATAACGCATGGCATTTTATATGCTTTTACCACTCATACACTCATACATTTACAACGAAATTCGTTGTAAATGCATGAATGATAAAAGCATGTTTTTTTATGTTTGGATAAGGTAAGTATGGGTATAGGGGTATATGTTTTGGGGTGTTTGGGTATTTTAAGGGTTCTGATATAGTTTTGGGTTATGGGGTACAGGTGTAGTTTTAGGGTTTAGGGATAGGTATGGGTTTTGGGGTATAGGGGTATTTTGGGGTTCAGGTGTAGGTTTGGGTTTTGGGGTACAGGTTTATTTTTAGGGTTCAGGGCTAGGTTTGGGTTTTGGGGTACAGGGGTATTTTTAGGGTTATGGGGTAGGTTTGGGTTTTGGGGTACAGGGTTATTTTAAGGGTTCAGGGCTAGGTTTGGGTTTGGAGTACAGAGTATTTTAGGGTTCAGGGGTAGGTTTGGGTTTTGGGGTACAGTGGTATTTTTAGGGTTCAGAACTAGGTTTGAGTTTTGGGGTACGAGAGTATTTTTAGGGTTCAGGGGTAGGTTTAGGTTTTGAGGTACATGGGTATTTATAGGGTTCAGGGCTAGGTTTGGGTTTTGGGGTACAGGGGTATTTTTAGGGTTCAGGGGTAGGTTTGGGTTTTGGGGTACAGTGGTATTTTTAGGGTTCAGGGCTAGGTTTGGGTTTTGGGGTACAGGGGTATTTTTAGGGTTCAGGGGTAGGTTTAGGTTTTGAGGTACAGGGGTATTTATAGGGTTCAGGGCTAGGTTTGAGTTTTGGGGTACAGGGGTAATTTTTAGGGTTTAGGGATAGGTTTGGGTTTTGGGGTACAGGGTATATTTATAGGGCTAAAATGGGTTAGTGTTTAAGGTTGTTGGGGTATTTTAAGGAGTAAGGGTGGGTTATGATTGTGGGGTGCAGGGGTATTTAAAGGGAGCAGGGTGGGATTAGCACACGATATGAGACATGGCATGAAGGGCGGAACGTACCACACGCCCCCAGCATTTATCCCGCCCCCAGCACACGCCCACAGCAGAACGCAGACACGCCCACAAGGGACTACTTTGCTGGCATGGTTCTTTTACCTTTTAAATGTATATGGTGGGCATCTGCAGAGCCTATGTCCTTCTGCTGCAAATGCCCTTTCCAACGCTGTATTGGGTGTTGTGATTGGTGCTGTGGTTCCTGAGATTACCCGCCTCAAAGGTTTGGGCTCTCTATTATATTAGTATAGATAGATAGCTTCGTCCTAACTCTTTTTTTTTCTTTTTTTACGGGTGCTGGCATTTGCAATGCAATAGATCTTGCAATTGTGAGAGTTTGCGCTATTGGCATTGTAAATGACAATGCCTTTTATTTATCTGCTTTGAAAACAACACATAAATAACAAGCATTCACAATGCAATAGGTCTCGCAGCATTAAAGTTTCAGTTACTGGAATTGTAAATGAAAATGCTTTGCATTATTATTATTTTTTTAATTTGCAATTGGTATATAAACATTGTTTGTGAATGGTTAGCTGATGTGGTGGTGTCCCCGAGTGATGTGGTGGTGTCCCCGAATGATGTGGTGGTGTCCCCGAGTGATGTGGTGGTGTCCCTGAGTGATGTGGTGGTGTCCCTGAGTGATGTGGTGGTGTCCCCGAGTGATGTGGTGGTGTCCCCGAGTGATGTGGTGGTGTCCCTGAGTGACGTGGTGGTGTCCCCGAGTGATGTGGTGGTGTCCCCGAGTGATGTGGTGGTGTCCCTGAGTGATGTGGTGGTGTCCCCGAGTGATGTGGTGGTGTCCCTGAGTGACGTGGTGGTACCCCTGAGTGGTGTCCCCGAGTGATGTGGTGGTGTCCCCGAGTGATGTGGTGGTGTCCCTGAGTGACGTGGTGGTGTCCCCGAGTGATGTGGTGGTGTCCCCGAGTGATGTGGTGGTGGTGTCCCCGAGTGATGAGTGGTGGTGTCCCCGAGTGATGAGTGGTGGTGTCCCCGAGTGATGAGTGGTGGTGTCCCCGAATGACGTGGTGGTACCCCGAGTGGTGTCTCTGAGTGATGTGGTGGTGTCCCCGAGTGATGTGGTGGTGTCCCCGAGTGATGTGGTGGTGTCCCCGGGTGACGTGGTGGTACCCCTGAGTGGTGTCTCTGAGTGATGTGGTGATGTCCCCGAGTGATGTGGTGGTGTCCCCGAGTGATGTGGTGGTGTCCCCGAGTGATGTGGCTCACTGGTTAGAGGCGGCAGACCCGGAAGCAGAGGACGGCCCGGGACCAGGGTTCAATTCCCGATGCGGCAGGGTCGGGAACCAGGGTCAGCGGACTCGATAATTCTCGCCTCGGTGCCTACTCTAACCAGGGATCACACTCGGCAACTCTGGGCATTAGCTTGCCTCATCTCCACAACGGCCCCCCACAAACGCCGGGGATGCCTGGTTTCACCTTGGAGATACCCAGGAGGGAACATCTCACAGGGAAAGCCAGGACGGGTTCCCCAGCGGTCTATAGCGCCAGGACGCCTACGGGTAGCAGTGCGCTTTACAAGACACACACATTTACATTTACATGTGGTGGTGGTGTCCCCGAGTGATGAGTGGTGGTGTCCCCGAGTGATGTGGTGATGTCCCCGAGTGATGTGGTGGTGTCCCCGAGTAATGTGGTGGTGTCCCTGAGTGACGTGGTGGTGTCCCTGAGTGACGTGGTGGTACCCCTGAGTGGTGAGGGTGAGGGTGTGAGGGTGAGAGGGTTGTGAGGGTGAGGGGTGTGAGGCTGTAAGGGCGAGTGAGCGAGTGTGAGGGTGAGTGGGTGTTAGGGTGACGGGGTGAGTGTGAGGAGGGGGAAGAGACATGCGCTGTTTTACCCTAGCCAATACATCTCCGTAAAGAGTGCCCCACCCCACACTTAAATGTAAGTAAAAGTTCTAGGCATCGAGTGAAAAATTGGTCTTGCTTTATTTTTCATTTATTTTTCCTGGTAGCATATTTGCTTTGGTTGAATGCGGACCCAGGGGCTATCGTAAGATGTTCTTATATGCATATGAGTCGTTTGAATGTGGTGCAGCATAGGTAGTACATGATATGATCATCGTTGGTAGCCATGGGATAAGCATGTGGCCAGCCAAAGGGTAACGCTGTCAGATTTCCTTTACCCTAATGATAATGAAGTGCGATGCCCTTTTAGCAAAATAAGAGGTGAAATAATTAGATGGTAGTACTGTCCCCACTAATGTCTGAAAGTACTAATGCATGCATGACATGGCAAACAAAACCTATTCTGTGGTATGAATACATTAATCTTTCTTGTTTTTTCCAAAAAGCATATTTAATGCACCTTTATTATTTCGCTCTGGACACGGAGGCTGAGATTTAGAGTGGCTTGGGGCGCTTGCAAGTGGTGCACTGCCTAGCGAAGAAGCACGAATGAGCCACGGTTTAAGTGAGGGAATCCTAGTTTCTGAAAAGCAGAAGGAATCCACTGGTGTATTCTTGTGAGGCAGGACTGCAAAGTGGCAATCAATAACAGATGGGTGTCATACGCACAAATAGTGAACTACAACTCAGTGAGAGGTGACAGTGAGGTGAAAGCTCACAGAGATGTCATGCACGGGGTTAAATAGCACGGATGATGGGGTGTTACCTTTAAGAATCCTGCAAGTAAGGGGCTGGGGGGAGGGTCGTAGTTTCAGTGAATATAAATTGAGATCTTTCCAAAGGGAAACAAGGAAGACTGGTTTCCTAAATGGGCCCTTTGTGTACACGTGCCTAGTGCGTATGTTCAGTGTGTGGAGAGGGTCAGGTTATGCCTGGTCTGATCCTCCTGCTGTGTACGGTTTAGTGACAGATGGGATCTTGTTACAGTGTTTACGTCGTAGCTGTCCGTGTAAAAAGTGATACTGGGGAGTTTGAGGTTATGTGCCAGGCCGATGCTGGCAGCGGGTAGCTGAAGCCGAGAATGCACTGCAGCCAGCACTTGCTGTGGTGGGACTGGTGAATGCCTATATGTCCTTTGGTGCGCCCTGTGAAGGACAACTGTCCTTGGTAAGAAAGAAAGGCCTAGCTAAAGCACAGGACTACGAGCAGTTACGTTTAGGACTTTGAGGGATACTAAAAGTTTCCCGGCTGGGAATCCATTAATGCAGAATTTTACAATGGTAAAGGAGGGCATTGCAGCGTCAAGTACGTTACAACTCTGCTACTATACAGTTTGTTTCAGTTTAACTGTACATAGTTTCTTTGTATTCAGTTGGGTGGCAGTGTAAAAAGCAGCCCTACTATGCAAGTGCGTTGGTCCACACTTAATTGTTTAGACTCATGCATGAGCTTGTATGCAATAATCACGATTGTTTACTCAGTATTCTGTATCAAAACTGCAGAGCATTTTAAATAGTGTGTTTAACCCCTTCGCTGCGGCGGCTATTCCGCCGCAGCGCTAAGGGGGTGGGGCGGTCACGCGGCGGTCCTGTGCTTGTGACGGAACTGCTCCGTCACGGCTCGCGGGTGAGCTGTGCTTGTAACGGAACGGTTCCGTCACGAACGCGCCCGCTCAATGGAACGCGCCGCGCAGGCGCGCCGAGCGGGCCGTGACGGAACCGTTCCGTCACTAGCACAGCTCAACCGAGGCTTGTGACGGAACGGTTCCGTCACAAGCATGCAAGGGGCTATAGGGACCGGATCCCCCAGCATGCTCCACGCCCTCCCATCACCCACCCAATAATTAAACTTGAGATTTGGTGGGTGTCAAAAAACGGCCATGTTTAATATTCACACAACATAAACATGACGAAGTATTATTATTAAAGTTATTAAACATTGCAAATCAGAACACCGAATTAAAACTGTACATTATCATGTTCAATAATCACACAGAATGACATTATCCCCCCAGCACCAAGGGGCCCTCGGGCTATGCTCTCCCCAGGAAGCGATGCCCACGCGAGGTGGAACCCACCTACGTCATAGAGTGATGGGCCCCAGCCCTCGTAACCTTGTCCGCCATTTCCAGGGCACCACCACTCCTCCACCAGGTTGACCAGGGACCCAGGAGGCTCGTACCTGTCGCCCTAGCCTCCCCAACCGGTGGTCTCCATCCCCCTGTGAAGAGCTTACCCTCTCTCCCCTCAGTGCTGGCCTAAGGGAGTGCTCAAAGGTGGACTCCCGTCTATGCCATCTATCAAGATCAGTGTTCGAATGTCTCTTTTCCGCCACAAGGGCGACTAGGGGCCATAGGTCCGACGCCCTCCCCCCCCTCCAATAGATGCAGCACAAAAGACCAGATTCCATTGATCCATGCGTCCATGCCAATGTACGACAAGTGCACTCCGTCCTGCAAGAGGTGGGGGCAGAAGGTGCGAGCAAGTCCGTGCGCAGGCGAGGAAAGAGGCCGACCGAATTGCGAAAGTGACCTATATAGGTCACGGCCTCTGACCCCGCCTGCGCCGGAAACGCGTCACCGCTCCCCCGGAAGGACTTCCCCTACCCGGTCGCCTCCCATAGGGTGGACGACCGGCTACCCTGCACGAATGGGGTGCGTGGGCCGGGGGGCCGGCCCCTAAAGGCGGGCTCATCTAGCCTCGCCCTTAGTAGGACATAGGACACTGAAAGAACTAGAAGGTGGGTGTGACACTTTCCTGTGTTCTTGGTTTACGTTTTACTTCTACAGGGGAGTACTGGCGTTTTGGTTTAGAGACACTTTGTAAATTATTTCATGTGATTAAAAGTGCAGTGAGGACTGATCTCTGAAGCGATTGGTAAACGTCATAGAAGGGTCAAAGTCTAACCTTTAGTTTACCTTTAGTTTAAGCTATTGGCATTGTAAATGGCTGTCTTATTTATGTTTTAAAAACCAGAATATAAATAAAAGTCATTGTCATTTACAATGCCAATAGCTCAAACTCGCGTAAATGCGAGACCTATTACATTGCAGATGCTGGTTTCAAATTGAATGAAACATGTTAAATTCAACTGCCGTGTGTTAAAGTGTATGAGAGGATAATGCTGTGGAACATAAAGTGTGATGGTTGTGTGCTCAAGTGGTGTTGGCAATTGGTGAGTGGAGATGAGTGTAAAGTAAAGTCAGCCTCAGATATGTTGGAATACTGCAAATATTTTTTATTATAAAATGTTTATTTTCGATTTAACAAATAAATATACAATAATGCATTTATTTGCTAAAACAGCAATAACTTCATAATATCCAATCAAATCGTATTTTAAAAATGTAATGGTCAATATATATGCAAAATTGGATTTCCCACAACACTTCCATAGTATCGTCCGAGTGGCCTAAAAATATACATTTTCATTTTCAAGTTAAATGAAAACAAATGCTGAAGGAACAACAGCTGTGTTACATAATCGAGAAGTTGAAAGGCAAGCGCCCCCATACTCCCACCGCCTTAAATACAGGGAAGCGGGTGAACCTTATCCGAAAAAAAAGTTTACAACTTCAGCAGACATTTTTGTTTCAGGGTGTTTGGTATGATCAGTGCTCAGATAATTGTATGTATAACTTGTAGCTAAAAAGTTACTGTGCATCCCAAACCCTACACGCCTCATGTACCCTTCTTGATAGCGTTCAGCAGCCTAAACTACACCCGACCACTGCGGGGCTTCATACCCTATACTCTGCAGTCCACACCCCCTATTATCTGCGATCCACTGACCCACAGACCTATTATCTGCAATCCACTGACCCACAGACCTATTATCTGCAATCCACTGACCCACAGACCTATTATCTGCGATCCACTGACCCACAGACCTATTATCTGCGATCCACTGACCCACAACCCATATTATCTGCGATCCAAACACACCCACCAGTATCCAGGCCCAAACACACCCACCAGTACCCAGGTCCTGCGAGTGTCTCACGTCAATGTTTATGCACTAATCCCACAGCCCAGAGGAATTCTCCAGCACCCAACCCAGCCACACACACACGCCCAAGTATCTACTCGCCGCTCTTGGGTTTAGTTTCTCCCGCGGGCCCGGTCGAGCCGGCCCTGGGCTAGGTTTTGCTGATAGTGCTGCTGTCCATGTCGGCTGCGACGGCTGGGCTCAGGGGCATGGACGGGGGCGCCGGAGGAGGGAGCGGAACATGGGAGGTGCTGGAGGACACCGAGGCTCATGGCGTTCGGGCACTGCGGGAGGGACCACACCTCAGGCACCATGAAGACATCCGTGAGCGTGCGCGCGACCAAATCCGCGCGTGGCCAGCTCTTGTCGCTCCCTCTCCCATTCAGAATGCTGGGCGCATGCCCAGCTCTTGTCTCCATTTGTTGGCTGAAACGATTGCTATAGTTCTCTGCCGAGAACGCGCTTTGCGCGTCTCTAAGCCGAGACTTAAAAAGCATTGTTATTTACAATAACAATAGCTCAAACTCTCATAAATGTGAGACCTATTGCATTGCAAATGCTTGTTTGGTAGGTTACGTTACTCAAGGACACATTCACTTTTAGGGCTTGCGTTGCACTGCTCACGCAGGCGAGAGCCCTTTTGTCCAGGGTTTCAAAACGGTGCCTGGAATCGCACATGCTTGTGCATGTGCTTTTCCTTTTGGCTTCCGCTATTGGGCTTTGAACACGGAATAGGCCAAAGGCGGGTGCATTGCTCTGCCCATGGCCTATTGGTGTCTGTTAGGCTCACCAAAGCCCATGTGATTTCAATTATCGTGCCCAGACATGGGCGCGATAATTGAAAACATATGGCGCGCTGTGGCTTGCGGGCGTGTTTTTTTGTTTTTACATTTTTCTGCCGTGCTGAAGCAAATATGCTCAGCTTGTTTTACAAACACTTCAAATGTTGCTTTTTTTTTCAGTATGCATTTCAACGTGGTTTGCCCAGGATCACACAGTTTCAGTCATGTGAGGGAGCTGCGATTAGAGCTGGGGGTTCAAGGCTAAGTTTCCCATTTATCCCTAAATGAATCCATGCAGAGTTCCTCCCTTGTATTTGTCCCAAGGGTATGAAAATATGTTAAAACCTACTTGCATATATGGTGCCTGACAGGACTTTGTAACGGGATGTGTGAGTACACCAACGTGCTTGTGTAAAAACATCTGTCGGTAGTAACTATCGCTGTTACAGCTTTGCGCCCAAAAATGTCACAGCTCGTTTAAAGAAACGAGTGGGGCTGCGACGGCCAGCGGTCGTTCGTAGCACCAGGTAGGTAGTGCTCCTGTCGGCCATTGGCCGACGGGAGCACGAAACGGGTTATACAAACAAGAATACTGTTTTCTTTTGCATGCTTATTTGGGATTGCGCTGCCTATGTTTTTGCAATTAATTAGAATATGTTTGTGCCTTCGTCACTATGACACTGTCGTTACCCCCAGGGTGTGTATATTTTTTTTAGCCTGCAACATTGCCCTTTTGAGTGCAACAACCAATTTATGACATGCCAGTCTCTGACTCACCCTCCCAAACTTCTGTTTGTATTTTCTGTTATTTCTGACTCTAAACCCAACTCTGAGGTCACGTGCCTCAGATGCACCTCTGAACTGGCCGGCATGGTAGCATTGAAATGCAATTCCTGTACTCCATGCAGGAAAGGATTCTGTGGTGCGAGTGTAACAAACTATTTCCAAGGACATGGCTATCTCTCTAAGATGGATGCCACCTCACCACATTTGTATTTGAAGCATTTATCGTTGGTATATTATCACAATGTCATCTTGGTAGCAGAAGTCACAGGCTGTTTCAACATTGTGTGTGTGTCCTGTCATCACAGGTTCATTGCTCCTGGTAGAAGCAGTATGTGTCCACTTGCAAGTGGTTTAGTCTCGATTCAGCTGCAGTCTTCTACCCTGCTGCAGGTGCGACTCCTTCCTCCGGTCAACGCCCTCCCATAACAACATGTTAGGGACTGCACAAGCCAGTTATCCCAGTGTTTAATTAAACTTTAACTGTGGTTCTGCTTATCAAAGAGGAGAGCACCAGACACCAGCTACAAGGCACTGAGCAAGAACTCCAGGCACGCCCATTCAATCCCACAATCTGTCTATTAATGACACACACACCTGCCCTTGCAGCCCATAAATCCAACCAGACGACAAGTCCCGCAGCAAAAAACAACAGAACCACAAACACACCGCTGACCTTACAGCCCATAAACCCAACCAGGAACACAAACACACTGCTGTACTTACAGCCCATAAACCCAAATAAACACAGGTCCCACAGCAAAGAACAGCAGAACCACAAACACACCACTGACCTTGCAGCCCATAAACCCAACCAGACACAGGTCTAGGTTGAAATCATCAATATGGAGGGAGGATGTACTCGGCCCCAGTGGGGCTGCAGGACTTTCCTTAATCTGCCACAGATATTCGACAGCACTTGACAAAAAACAAAGGAAACACGTTTGACAGCCATCATTACGAGTAAATATTAGCGGAAAAAGATGTACAATATATAATTCTGCTGCATGGTCTGAGCATTCCACTAGAAAAGTCAGCAACAAAGAGAGTTTACAGCAAATGCACCAATGCAATGCAATGCAAGTATTGTGTGTGCAATTTTAGCTTCACCCTTAGACAGCTGCTGCTGAACGAGGTTTGTGGGGCGCAAAAATGCCCCTAAGAGTGTCCCAGCTCACTCTGCTTTGATGTGCTGCTGTTACATCTGAGTTAATTTTAAGTGCCATTTACAAGAAAGAAAGACTTTCACTGCAGTGTTTCTCTACTTTTCACCACCCTTTATTATTTATAGTTTTTGTAAAGTTATGGTGTACACTAGGAATTACTGGAAGCATTCATATGAAGTAACGGGGAGGCAGGAACAACAACAAACAAGCATTTGCAGTGCAATAGGTCTCGCATTATTAAAGTTTGAGCTATTGGTGTGGCATTATTTAACAACGGCAATAGCTCAAACTTTAATAATGCAAGACCTAGTGCAGTGCAAATGCTTGTTTTGGTAGGCCCAGGGAGTTTAAGTGATTTGCCCAGCATTACAGGATGCTGTGCTGGGCCGGAGTGGGAACCGAAACCGGCCCTGGCAAACTGTTCGGCCGGGCCCCCTGGGGGCACGGGGTGCAGATGAACTGTTTGCTAGGACCGGTTTTGGTCGATTTTGTTCCATGGGCCAATACGGCTGGCCACCTGTAAAAAAAACAGTCCCCTAGGGGCCCAAAACCGGCCCCCATCCTGGAAGTCCACCAGGGAAACACCTGGTGCCTGCTACGGTCAGTCTGGCCCTGATGTTGAGCCGATGCCGAGACTCGAACCTGATTCCAAGATCCAAAATAGGCAGCTCTGGCCATTACACCACATCCTCTCCATCTTGAATCTGGTAGCTAGCTGTGGCCAATGTTTATTGACCAGTGTTGGAGCCACACCTCATTTTCAGGAAAACATCCAAAAGCGCAAATAATTTTGTTTTTTTTCATGAACTGTTTCAGATAGGATAGAATGGGAATTTATAAAGCGAGCTAAACCAAGAAGGTGTCAAGGCGCTAAGCGGGATGAAGGAGAAACTTAACATTGACCAACTACAAGGCAAAGAGCCAGGTCTTTAGGATCTTTGTATGTGGAGCAGGTGAAAATTCCTTAAAGCTGGCATAACTGCTGGCTGCATGCATGGTGCGTGGATAGAAGCAGTACAGAGGCCTTGCAAGCGCTATGAAAAGGGCTATAGAACCACCAGTGACATGACCCCTTGATGGGGCATCAACACAACCAAGGGAGGCCTGATGACGTCACAAGACCCATGGTCTCTGGTCTCTCACAGACGAGGCGTGGATATAACAGGAGCCGCATGCTACCACATTAAAAGTTGAAATGGGACAACACTCATAGCCTTGCGCCGGATCTTGGCTATTGGTGCCAACCCATACAAAAAAACTGATTACCAAAATAGCTTTGACTCCCCTAGAAAGAGACTCTGCCTTGACAAGGCTTCTCCAGTATTACTTTGAGTGGCACAGATCACACGTTTTAAACAGCATTCAATTAGAAGGCCAACATACCTTTTTCTGCCCTGAAGAATTCCGAGGGGACGAAACGCGTTGGCTACGGTTTTATTGTGTTATGCAGAAAAGCTCATGAATAAAGGAAAATTGGAATAACACCTGCTGAATCAATTTCCTGTTTAAATCATATGATGTAATTAGAGAAATTGTGATTTTGAGTGCTGGACCAAATTGTTGTTGTACATACATAATATATGTCTAACACATAACAAGGAAAATAACATTCATAAAATAACATTCATACTATAACAGTACCAAACAAATAGCCTGCATAATGTAATCTTCCTGAGCTAGCATGCGTGACCAAAGTACATAATTTAACATAATAAAATGCATGCCATACCAGGCACTACATAACCTACATTACCTAAAGCGCTTTATGTAACGACTATAATAAGCCACACATAACTTCATAACCTGCATACAAGCCATGCACGAAAACTTGCAGAAAAGGTGTACACAATGGAACACCCTTCACCAGGGCTTTGAAAGGGATGAGAAAAGTTGGAGTTCTCTAAAAGGGACACGGCCTAAAAATCCCTTCAAAGAGTTGTGACGTGTATATTAAACAATGTCATGGACTATGTAGACTAAAACCATGTGCTTCCTTCCCACAGCTACAGGCCAACCAGTATTTTGATGCCTCTCTCTGATCGTCCAGTTATTACATCCAGATGCACCACACAGTAATGGACATACACCTGTTGGCTTTGCCAATGCTTGACAGCAGTTTCAGGACAAGGAGTAACGACGATATTGTTGTGACTAATTAGAATTGAAAAGTTTCCGTTTTGAAAATGTGACACTGCGAAATAACCATTATAATGCCTGTGGAAGCAGTAGTCACGTTCAGGGTGGCTCACTCATTCGCTCTCTCTCCCTTTCCATCACACTCACTCACTTTCTCTCCCTTTCCTTTACTTTCCTTTGCAACCTGTGTTAGACCCGTGTGCCCTTTTACTCCACACCTCTTTCTGAGACCCCAGTCTGTATATCTTGGCCTCATTTATTTCTGCTTCAGCACACTCTTTTCACTCTCTCCTTCATCGGGCCCCTACACACAGAATAAACCCATTCTCCTGTGAGGTCTGCATTTTGTTTTACTTTCATCCTGTTAGTTTGTTGTATATTGTGTATCTCCTTAAAACAGAATCGCATATTACAATTGACCCAATTACCACTGCTCTGTACGATTCACAGAGAGGCCAAGGATTGCATGGTCATGTATTCTGAACACCTTTATGGCCCACTGACAGACGGTGAGAAACTCGCACTGCCCGTGGCTTGAACTCCAGAGTACTCAGTTGTGGCGCACTAGAAACACCCCCCTCCACACACACAACCTGAACTGCCACTCAGACGACTCGGTTCATACTACGCACTATGCAAGAGTGAAATCCTGCGCACACAAATAAACACAGAAATGTGGGAAAAGCAAGCAATTTTAGGGAAGGGCATATCACAGCCCGACAGCAACACCTCACGCCACATGCGTAGAATGACGCCTGCCAGCGCTTGGCAGTTCCACACGCTGAGCAGACACCGCGGCTGCCTGTGTCTTACAATGAGCCCCTCGCCCTCCCTTGGACGCAAGCGCTGCCTCCTACCTCACTGAGACAAGGCTCGTCGCGGCGCTCCACTCCGGCTTCCAAGAAGCAGGGTGGATATTCGGATCGCTAGTCTTGGTTTTATGCAGGGAGTTGGCCGTGCGCTTTCCTCCGATGCACCCTGTGTTAGAACAGTGCTTAGGATGGAAAAGGAGAAGCGAGATTCGTGCACAATTGATGGGGGTGTGTCCTCGATGCGGGCATGCACAACATCAGCCTTTTCTCCTTCAAGTGTAAAGGGCCCTCGAGGCTCGAGCCCTTTGGCCAAGTTCGGCTGTTAGGTGCAGGGCGTAATTAGTATGTTGTTTTACATGGTTTATATAGCGGGAACTTGGCCCAGGCAGGTAAAACGTTTTACATGAGAAGCAGACGTTTTACTTTAGTTTTTATGGCATGGGTAGATTTTTGTGATTTGCTGAGAACCACGGGATGTTCTGCCGTTGCTGGGATTTCAATTTTCACCTCCCTGTGCCATAAAAATTAAAAAGGATGCTGTCATGTAGAACTTGGGCTACATATGTAAAGCGCTTTAATGCCCTCCTGCCCAGCCCGTGCTAACTGCAAAAAACGAGTTCCAATTGTAAAGCGCTTTAATGCCCTCGTGCCAAGCCCGTGCTAACTGTAAAAAACAAGTTCCAATTGTGCCTTGAACTTGGCCGAAGGGCGTTAGGCGCTGTGACAGACAATGGCGCTGCACCCGTACACTCTAACTGAGCGTGACCCTTCCAGTGTCGGGAGCTCTGGCTGTTAAGGCACATCTCTTCACTCCTGTAGCTGTCAGATAGAATGTAAGGCTTCAGGAGCAACCTGCCTCTGGAATACAGGGGCCACTAACTGTCGCGCGCCCACACCCCAGAGCCTGCCCCTAGCATCACAGCATGCCAGTAGGAGTACTGGTACTCCCTTCACACAACCAGAAGTCCCGGTGCTCAACACTGAGTCCTGCCTGTTTTATAGATTTATTTAATGCATTTTTATATAGCGCAGACTTTACCCGAAGGTGTCAGAGCGCTGTACAATAGAACCAGTTAAGTTACATGAGAAAAATGTTACAAACTAGAATGTTACAAAACTAAACCGGAGAGGTAAGGCCTGGGTACAACCATAGAAGGCCATAAAACACTATCAAACACAAGCAAGCAAGGGAGAGGAATGTACACGAAAATATTACACATTTACAACGATGAACGGACTTCCTAGAGGGTTTGAGAATGAAGGTCTTAGTTCTGAAAGTGTCTTTGGAAAGAGAAGAGATTTAAGGTCAGCTTTGACGATCCTGATAGAGGTGGTGGCATTGTTACTCAGTACCGGTAAGTTCCGGCTCATTTAAAGCGCTAGTTTAGGGTGAATATTTAGACTCCGCACGTGCGTCCTGGGCACACTAAAAAGGAAAACTTACTTTCCACAGAAGAGTCGGGGACCTGGCTGGCCACCTGAAGTCCGTCGTGTATGTGCGGGTAGCGGCTTCCAGGCGACTCACACCTCATTGACATGCGAAATCATTCTAGCACCCCGGAGCCCCACCTCCCTTCCACCCCCGCACATGTACACAGAGGCTGAGGCTGCGGCGACACCCGCCAGGCTGTCTGCATTGTGTGATCCTAGTTACCGTTAACACACGGTGTGAATCTGGCGCTCCGAGCAGGGAGCTGCCTAGAAATTAGGTTAATTAATAATCTGCAGTATGACTATGAAAGCAGTTTGAGTGGCAGCGCGAACGTAATACTTAGTTGGAAGGTGATTCATTTCAGCTCAGTGGGTGGGGGGAGGGGTCAGAAACAAGTGGCTCTTGTTTCCTTCTCATCTTTGGGACGCGGGGTCCAGTGCAGTCTTCCTCTCCGCGGCTCCCATGTAGGGGTGCGTGGTACGGAGAGCACGCTGTAGCTTTGGGTCCGGGCACTCCATCCAGTATCGACATTCCCCCTTTACAAACGCGTGGGATCCTGTGTTAATGACTTCATTTCCCCGTGCCCCGTTTCCCACATCTACAATGACGGAGACGCTGCTAAATGCTGGGACATATATATATATATATATATATATATATATATATATATATATATATATATATATATATATATATATATATATATATATATATATATATATATATATATATATATATTTATGTGTGTATATATATATATATATATATATATATATAAATAAATATATATATATATACACATAAGTATATATATTTATATGTATATATATAAACCTTTGCATAAATACAAATCTCCTTTTTGAGAGGTAAAATCAGCCATTCTCTGAAATCGACAACAGTGCTAAGGAAACAGCAACATCTGCGTGCTCTCAAAAAAGCAAGTTATATTATGATCATTTTTACTGTTGTAATATATTTTGGGGCGTTCGGGGCGCATGCTGGGAGCGGGATCGTTAACCCGTTTTGTGCTCACCTTGAAAAAGTCTCGATAGTGCTCTATGCGGAAGCTCCTGTGTGCGCTCTGTGTGGTAAAGCGGCTAAAGGCCGGGGGCTTGGCGCTAGTCGGCACAGTGGACCCCCGCAGCTTCCCTCGGGGCGGGTCTGGCAGTGCTCCTGCGGCTGCCGTCCCTGTGCTCTAGAGCGCGCACCTGTGCGGCCGTGGGCGTGGCCTGAGGAGAGGTGCACCTCCAGTGCCTTCAAGCAGAGCCTTATTCCTTCCCACTCAGAGAAAGGAGCTCGGCGGACCGGACCCGAAGCCCTACTGTTGCTGCCAGCCAGATCCCCCTATGCAAAAGGATTTCCATTTAAAACAACTGTAGGGAAATCTAGCGCCTGGTAAGATTCTGGAAATATGCCGTGGCTTCAGCCATCGCAACCAAATGCAGGACGAAGGCAAATATGTTACATTCAGATGTGATTGCTTCAAAACACGGGGAAGATACGCAAACATCCGAGAGCGCCCACTCACAAGAGAGCTCGGCTGCCCGGGGAGGGGGGGGGGGGGGGGGTGCATAGGGGGGTCAGCGCAAGCCACATCCGTAACATCCCACTGTCTATCCCCAAGCAAAAAACATGTATAAAATCAGATCATGTGACACGCAAAAGACAAACTCCATAACACACATTATGTTACACGCATTACACAACGTGCAGAAACATAACATAACATTTATAAACAACAATCACATAAAATAACATGTTAGAATACTATAATATGCACAATCAAACGGGTGTAAAATTAAATGCGAACTGAGCATAACACTCCTTGCAAACATGCTGTAACCATCATAATGTAGCATGCATAAAATAACGGATAGAAGCTGTCAAACTTGACAGGTTAGCCAGTCGCACTCTTTTGGGGAAATTAATCCCTTCTGTGTCAAATATAGTTCAACTGAAATGGGTAATAATGACCATATGCCAAGGTAAACTATAAGTTGCACGTATTTATTCACTTGTGGTTTAATTGTTCGGTCCTTTTTACAAAGTGAAGCTGTTACGTCACAGCTGTATATCATTTCATCATTTATCCAATACACGATTATTTGTCCACAAGATCAATCTTGGACCCAATGCATTTCGTGCTTTTCAGCACTTCATCAGGGGAAATACATTTCTGTGGGGTAAAGCCAAAAGGTGAAGTGTAATCAATGATAGGGAAACAGGCCACAGTTGTATTCAAAACATACAAATTATATAAACAATAATTATCAAAATTATCTACAAGCATCTACGGTAAAATGCAATGAAAACGGTGGCGTCTATCTCAAAGCTCACGAACATCGATTGAAAGGTGCGGGTACAGAGAAAGCCTGTGTGCATGCAATACGAGTCAAGGCTCGTTGTATCTTACCGGTCTGGTGGACGCGTAAAGCGTATCGCTGTTCTGTGTTCGTAATAGTGTTTACTCGCGCATGCGTGCCACATTTGTTATGAAAAAGTACCCACGTGACCCGGAAGAAGACGGGATGTGAAGAAGATAAATAAAAAGGAATAAACAGCTGGTGTATCAAATAAGTGTGCACGAAGAGAGGGGTGAACAATCTATTCTAATGGTTATAAGTATACATGTTTAACCAGGACTGTAGGTACACATACATGAATGGTCCGAGTCGTGGCCATCTTGGAACGGTCAAAAAACTGTATACAAATGTGTGAATACATTCTAAATGGGATAAAACACTCGTGATGGCTGAAACTAATTTCATATGGTGATGTGAGCTTTGAGATACACGCCACCGTGGCGGTTTAACCGCGCTAGATCAGTTAAGAGTTCACTTGCCTGTCCGCACTCGAGCACTCCACTAATATCCTTACGAGCCTTGAGAAACACGTTTTCATTGCATTTTACCGCACTGATTTAATAACGGTTTACATGACGCCAGCACCATAGTACTCTAGTTATGTTTGCATGAGGTTGGACCATGTCCTAAGTGCGTTCACTATCCTGTCATTTACTTTTTTGTAACAAACACCGGGGTTAGGTATTCAATCTCCACCATGTTTTCTACCATATTTTAATGAGACAGCATGCTTGTAGATAATTTTGATAATTATTGTTTATATAATTTGTATGTTTTGAATACAACTGTGGCCTGTTTCCCTATCATTGATTACACTTCACCTTTTGGCTTTACCCCACAGAAATGTATTTCCCCTGATGAAGTGCTGAAAAGCACGAAATGCATTGGGTCCAAGATTGATCTTGTGGACAAATAATCGTGTATTGGATAAATGATGAAATGATATACAGCTGTGACGTAACAGCTTCACTTTGTAAAAAGGACCGAACAATTAAACCACAAGTGAATAAATACGTGCAACTTATAGTTTACCTTGGCATATGGTCATTATTACCCATTTCAGTTGAAATATATTTGACACAGAAGGGATTAATTTCCCCAAAAGAGTGCGACTGGCTAACCTGTCAAGTTTGACAGCTTCTATCCGTTATTATTGAGAACTCCCTTAAGGTCAGAGGGAGCAAACCGGCCAGCACCTAAACGACTAAAAGTGTTTCAAACCGCAATTTACCTACAGAGTGCCACACCTCCCCCTCTAGGCATGCATAAAATAACCATAACCTGCTTCCACCCCACTGATCCCCCTGAGACTAGATCTGGGCAGAAGAGCCCTAAAGGATTTGGTGAGGCTACGCCCATTGCTCTTCTGGACCCGTTTAAGAAGAACTGAGGAGCTTGCAAAATACGCTGAAGGGTTGGATGATCTTCTTCTGTTGGACACTGGGAAAAAAATAGGATGGCTGAACAATGTGAGAGACCTGGTTCTTAAATTAGGACTAAGGGATGCTTGGGAGTCCCAAACGCCGCCGCCCAAGGAAGTGATCAAAAAGCTATATTGGGACTGGGTACAGAGCGAAGCACTGAGTGGTTTGGATGGGGGCTCACTCACGGATCAATTTTTGCTAATTAAATGGGTGAAAAAACTGGAACCTTTCCTCGACCTGATAACTAAACCTCTAGATAGAGCGCTATATCTAAAACTGAGATATGGGACGCTCCCGGTGTATGACTTCACGTCGAGGTGGTCTAACTCTGGTGCCCCCTTGCGTTCGTGCCCTGGCTGCGCAGCACCAAAGGAGACTGTGGCCCACCTATTCTTTGCCTGCCCCGCTTACAAAGTGGCCCGGAAAATCTGGCTGAAACCTGTATGTAGGGAGCTGGGGTTGAGGTGTCATAGCCAGGCACTACGTGTACTTTCTACTGATTCTTCATCCTCCATCATGATATGTGGGGTGGCAAAATTCTTGGGCAGTGCATGGGTGACGCGCTCCCGGTTACTGAAATTGCATTCTAGGGTACCAACGGTCTGATGCTGTAACCGCTTGTAGCTAACTAGTGACTGTGGTGCATTTCTTCCGTATCATTTTATAGTTTTTACCGGAGAATTGGAAATGTATTATGTATATGTATTCTTTTATGGTGATCAAATTTGCCGAATAAAGATATTTAACAACAACAACATAACCAGCATATCATGTATGGCCTGCCTCAGACAATGTACTCTGCATAAGGAAGATCATATCACATAAAATATTAAGCAAAACGAAACATGATGAATGTAACGAAGCATGACATAAATATTGTGCATATCACATATCCATAACTTAACCTGCGCAACGTAGCATACGTGAAATAACAGCAAATGTTTGACGTTAAGTAACATGGCCCGTGCAATACAACACGTGCAAAATAATGAAAATTGCATAAGAATAACATAATGCTACATGCACAGCACATTTTATAATGCAACGTGCAAAACTGAGCCTACATCACATAGCATAACACAAAAATGCCTACACCCAACTACTTTTCAAACAAATATTTTTTGAGCAATAGGGTAAACACAAAAACTCTTGAGTTTAACCCTGTATTTTTATTTATACCTGTCTACTTTGGGATTTATACACTATATTTTTTAAATTTCGCAAAAAAGGAAAAACTGTACATTCAATACATTTCAATTACAATACATAACTATTTACAAACAAATATTTACATTTCATATACACAATTATCATACATTCCACAAAGGAAACAGAATACAAACAAACAATAATAATTGACATTTTCAATGGAGTTGATCTATATCCAAAAAAGAAAGGGGACAAAGTCAAAAGAAGGAGCAAATGAGAATAACTTGACAACCAGCCGAGGCCAGTTCAAACGCTTAATGGTATTAATTACTCCCTCGGATGTGCCGACGGGTTTCTAGTCCAAGGAAACCAGTTCCCGGACTTTTATCAGGGCTTTGTCACTTATCTGTATAAAAATGCAGAAGAACAATAAAGTTTTTATTATCTGACTGAAACCCTCTATTCTGACTCGTATTGCACCACAAGGTCTCAAATATTTACCTGTTGGTGTCTGAAGTCCTGGCCTCTCGAGATGTCATTAGGGTCAGGTAGAGCTAGTTTTAGTCTCTGTTTTTTCAATCTCTATTATGGATCAGGACGTTTATGCCAATGATGGAAGAAAATTTGCTAAGTTAATGCAATGATTTTCATGCACAGGGGGTGAAGAATGGAGGATACTTATGGGGAACAGAGACAATGTAGCTTGTTCCTACCTCTGTTCCAAAGAAACTGATTCTGAGTGGTGGCTGCTCTTTCACTTTTTGTTGAAGTTTTGAGGGGCGAGTTCTAACAAAAATAATTATTTACCATTAGACCCTTAGCGCCCATTCACATATTGGTTGTTTAATGCATTTCAAACGGCTAGCTGTGACACGTACCTTTCTCAGCGTGTGACGTGGCAGGTAGTACTGGATCTGATTAAAATTCCCTGCACTCCATCGTCAATTGATGCCGGCGTGAGCAGACACAAACTAAAGCGAGAGAAACCGATACATTTGTATCTAACCTTGGCTTGGCACTTATGACATGGTAGTTAAGTTCACACGTTCTAGCGGAGCTGGGCGTACCTGATTGGGTCTGTGGCGTAGTACTCCGCTCTCTCTGCACGGACGGACTTTCTATAACACGGCTCCTACGAATGTAATAATATTCATTTGAGTACGTGCGAACGTGTGAATGCAAATCAATGTAGCCGCTTTGAAAGTCAGCAATTTAGCATGGTGAAAAAAATACCTAATATCGCAGCCGGCACCAAAACGGGTTTTCTCTGTTCTGATATGCTGGTGGCCATCTTGGACCGCCTATATTTACATATCCTTTATTTAAACAGAGGATTGTGGGACACGTAGTTTGAAATCAATGAAGGGGCTGTGTTAAACCTTTATTATATGTAATATGACCGTGAATCCAAACCTGAAGCGATGTTTCTTAAACTAAGCATGATATAGAGACTCAATATCATGCTTAGTTTAAGAAACATCACAGAGAAAATCTGTTTTGGTGCAGGCTGCGATATTAGGTATTTTTTTCACCATGCTAAATTGCTGAAAATCCCAAAGTAGACAGGTATAAATAAAAATACCCGGTTAAACTCAAGAGTTTTTGTGTTTACCCTATTGCTCAAAAAATAATTGTTTGAAAAGTAGTTGGGTGTAGGCATTTTTGTGTTTTCCAATATAGAATAGGGTCCAGCCTACCCCACCCTGTTTGGACCTAACTCCTTAGTTTTATAAAAATACATCACATAGCAGGCATAATATAATGTGGCATGCATTATGCAACATGCATAAGAATGGTAATCCTTCATAAAGTGACATGTAGAACATTGTAACGCCCCTTGCCTGGAGTGGTGCGCACTTGTGAATACAGCCTCCCCATGCCACAGCTGCATCTGGTGCACCCTTCACAAGCACGTGCCTTCTTTAGTGCACTTCCACCCTCTGTTATCACTAAGGGTGGGCGTAGTTCGCGAAGTAGCGCTACGCGAAGTGCACTTCGCACTACGCAAACTTCACGTAGCACTACGCGAGCTGCGTAGTAGCATGTTCTCACTGTGCAAGATGTGTTTTCAATGATTGCACAGTGCGGACAAGCATCCGGCACTGTGCAATCATTGAAAACGGCATCTTGCACAGTGCGAGCTGTAGTTTTCTGCTGCTCGAGTAGATTATTACTCGAGCTGCAGCTTTCTCAACGCGAACTGGTAGTTTCTCATTGAGAGCGGTCGCGAGCATGCGCAACCACTCACAATGAGAAACCTTACCTCCCCGCGTTGAGAATCTCGCTGGGATGTCATTTTGCTTGCTCGCGGTCGCGAACATGATGTTCAGGACCTCGAACAAGCAAAAAATGAGCGCTGCACTACGCTACGCTGCACTACGCGTGTTCGCACTGTGCTACGTGCAGCTCGCGTAGTGCGAAGTTGCACAAACTTCGCAAACTCCGCGAGCGTAGCGTAGTGCTTAGCCCAGGCCTAGTTATCACCTCCATGCAATGCTTGAAAGTGCAGGTACTCTGTGCCAGAGTACCTGCTTGTTTCTGAGAAGTGCCGGTACTCTCCTCTTCAAAATAAATAAAAATGTGCCGGTACTCAGTACTGGGCAGTACCGGCCCATTTAAAGCACTGCCTCCACGTGGGCGGCAGTGGGAAGTTGGAGTTTCATTCCAGGGTGTTATCATCTGTGTCCTCTTGTTTAGTGTCGATCATCTACTATAGATTCTCGGTTCATGTGTATTTGCAGAATCTCACGCGCTGCTTTTGTTTCTGTGTCTCCCGGTGGCAGTTTTGGCTTGGCACATCCAGAGAAAAGAAAGTGACCCTAGTGCAGAGGTCTTCAAACTTATGTAGGTTGAGCCCCCAGCTCAAATTTTTTAGCTGTTGGGGCCCCCCCAACACCTGAAAGGAATTTCTGGAATCTGGTACACTACATAATTGACCGTCGCGCGCATATCCTGGGCCAAATCCAGCATATAATGTTCAACATAATAAGAGTGTTTAGTAAAGTGCAGGTTTGTGAGTGGGTATGCTGAAATGACAGATTATTACATAGCTCAAACCACAATTTTCCTAGATAAAATGTGCGCAAAGTGTTTTTACTAGGATTCGTTGTTTTACACATTGATTGATAACACCACCAACATAAATGTGACGGGTGTGCCTGTTTTTCGTCACAGACGGTCAATCTGTGGATGGATTTTTACTACTGCCATCCTCAGGTTGTGCTCCACATCCAGGGGCAGATTTACAAGGAAGTGCCGCAGCGTGGCACCGCAAGCCCTTTGGCTGCGCCACGCTACAGCACTTCTGAAGCACAGGGATGCAACATATTTACAAGAATATGTCACATCTCTGTGCTTACCCTTGCGCTGGCACACAAACTGCAGCCATGCGCTGCCGTAGGCATCCTTGCACCATGGTGCAAGGATGCCTGCGTCGTGGGGAGATTGCTTTTGTGCAGGAAGGGGCACCTTCCTGCACATAAACAATCACTACAGGCATTTCCCTCTTTCAATACATGCTGTAGAATGCAGCACGCATTGAAAGAGGGAAAAACAAGGAAAAATGAAAACTTTTCTCCTCGTTGCGCCTCGCTAAGCCACCTCTGGGGTGGCGTAGCATTCAGACGCATTTCCAGATTTACGATTCCTTGTAAATCTGGAGATGTGTCTTGTTCCATGGGTGTTGCGTGGGAACACCCACAGCAATACCCATGAAACAACCTTTCAACACAAAGTGCTGTGTGTGAAGGGGCCGTATTTACAAGGAGAGGAAAAGTCACGTAGCGTGGCTTTTCCCGTCCTTGTAAATATGGAGGAGCCCCCTGCACCACCAGAACATCACGAAAAGTAACGCACTGGTGGCGGAGTGCTCTTGTAAATCTGCCCCCTAGTCTTTAATACCACAAGTGCTGAGAACCCAATCTCACATAAATAGGACGAGCTGAAAGGCAAGGCTGAGGTACAGGGTGAACAGTGCAAGTGCATTGTGAGTGCAGAGTGATTACTGAGTGCAGGGTAAGTGGGTGAATGGTGTGAATGCATGGGGATCAGTGTGAGTGCAGGGTGAGCGTGAAAGTGAAGGGCGAGAATGAGAAGTGAGTTTTCTGAATGCAAGGTGCATTCCCAGACACTTGAAGTAACTCAGAATGTTATTGAGGGCAGCGTAGGGTTTCATATGTGTTAAACTATTGCTAATATGACAGTAACCAGTAACCAAGGATCAGGGTGTACGAAATAAATAATGTGGTGATCCTGCAACAAACTCCCAGTCTTGTGATTAGGGTTGCCAGCTCATTATTTTGATGTCCCAGGCGGAACCAAAAATAAGCAATCACCTAAAGCTGTTTTGTTAGTACTTGTCCATGCATACTTTGAACAGCAAATATAAGTTGAAATAACTTTTACTTGTGTTCTAGGGCTGCCAGAATAATCTATGGCTGATAATAAAAGGGAACATGCTTCTTTATTTATAGACAAGCAATTTGCAGTCTGTTTAAAAGAACACATGGCTTGCTGGCTGGCATTTTGCACGCCTGCCTGTGTAGTTTTTTTTCCCCACCTACTCAGTGTTTAGTCAAAAACTTAACAAGTAATAAGAGATTTTAGCTTGCTTACTGCAGTGGCAACACAGCAAAGCCGCAAAATATCACTTGTGAGTAGTCTGCATACAATTTTTTTACAGTGTTTTCTGTAGTTTAGCAACTATATAAAAATAGGCTCATTAAAACACACATAAAACATTAAACATATACCACAGTTCTTTCTTGACATTCCACGTGCATTCTGTATAAGCTTTAACAATACTTTTTGTACAGTGATAAAACTACGCACCATTTTAATTAACTACTCCCGATTTTTAGTGTTACATTTTTAGCCAGCTTTAAAAGTGTAGACTCCTTCTGATTCACTCCTTTCTTAAAACTCTCAGATTTTCCTTCATTGTTTGCATTTGCTATTGTTATTTTAAAACAATTCATACAGGGAGTGCAATTAAAAAATGAAAAACAATCTTTTTATTGTTTAATTCAATGCATACATGTCACCATTAAACACAAGATTTAACACTTGCAACAGAAACAGTACCCTGAATTGTTTACCTGCAAACAATAAATGAAACCTTGTCTCCTTTCTGGGAAGCGCTAACCCTGCCAGGAGGGGGTTACTTCATAGAGGTGAAATGCTTCAGCTGCAGTGAGAGGCAGGATGTCTCCTCTACTATAATATTGAATGCCAAGGAACAGGCCTGTCTGTTGTTTACCTTTTGGATTTAGCAGAGGAGACTTCCTGCCTCCTCACTGCAGCTGAAGCTGAATGAATTAACCCCCTCCTGGGACGGTGAACATAATAAAAGCATGGGCACTTCGTGCCCAGTAGATTTCCCCTCCCTCCTCCTTTGACTTGCGACAGGGTACAAATGTAAAATTAAAGTGGAGTGCGCGCCCCCCCCTAGGATGGTGTCGTGCCCGCCTACCCAGGGGGGCGCACCCCAGAGTTTGAAGAACTCTGCCCTAGTGGGTGATGAAGTGACTTAAGTGAAACCCTTATTACACCTGGATATAGGTATCTGCGTATCGTTTCTTAAAATCTCTTCCCTCTGACCCTGTGTACTTGCCCTCCCACTGGATTGGATGGCTTGACGCCTACAGGAAGTGACTCGCAAGCGGGCTCTAGTTACTGCTTCTCACCCCAGTAAGAAGGTGTTTAAACAAGCATTTGCAATGCAATAGGTCTCGCATTAGGAAAGTTTGAGCTATTGGCATTGTAAATGACAACTTTTTTATTTATGTGTTGGTTTTGAAAATGGATAAATTATTAGCATTGGTATTTACAATGCCAATAGCTTAAACTTTCGCAAATGTGACACCTATTGCATTTGTAATGTGCATGTGTTGAGAGTGAGGGAGTGAGTCAGTGGTTCAGAGTGAGTGGGAGAGTCAGTCAGGGAGTGGGAGAGTCAGTCAGAGAGTGGGAGAGTCTGTCAGTGAGAGTGAGTCAGTGAGAGAGAGTGGGAGAGTCAGTTAGTGAGAGGGTGAGAGTTAGTGAGAGTTTGTCAGTGACAGTGAGTCAGTCATTGAGTGAGAGTGAGTCAGTCAGTCAGTGAGTGAGAGAGAGTGGGAGAGTCTGTCAGTGAAAGTCTATTTTATTTTATTTATTTTTTATTTATATGCTTGTATAGCGCTAGAATCGACCCCCGAAAGGGTATCTCTGCGCTTAGGCGGGACATGCGGTAGAAGTGAGGGCGCAGCAAGCTAACAGGTGCTAAAAAGAGTAGTTTTGAGCACCTTCCTGAATTGTGAATGGTCTGTGCACAGTCTCAAAGGTAGGGGCAGCTCGTCCCAGTAACAGGGGCCACGATGTGAAAGGGCCTTTCCTCCTAGTCTTGCTCTTCTAACCCGTGGTACCATCAGCATATGCTTAGTGCTTGAGCGAAGAGATCTCGGAGGAACATAAGGCTTGAATTTCCATAAAGATAGGAAGGGCCTGAGTTATACAATGCCTTATGGACGATGCAGCAGATTTTGAATTTGACCCTCTGGCGGATGGGAAGCCAGTGTAGTTTCATCAAGGGAGGGCGGGAGGGGGTTCTTGGGGGGCTTTAAGAACCTATCACGCTGCCAAGTTCTGAATTACCTGTAATCTGGCCAATGAAGCTTCGTTGGCAGAGACAAGCAGGCCGTTACAGTAGTCAAGGCGACTCAATATAAGTGCCTGGACAAAGGTTTTACGGGAGGAATCAGGGAGTAGAGGGAAAGTGCGGCGTAGTAGGCCCATAACATGGAAACAAGAGCCCGCAGTTTGAGCTGTATGCTCCTTCATTGTAAGTGCCTGATCTAGCCAGATCCCCAGATTTTTAACCACTGTTTTGGGCACCGGAAGGGAGCCTAAATCTGTCGGTCACCAGTCTGGTGTCCACAGGAGGGGTGCCTCTCCGAAGAGCATAATTTCT
The DNA here is from genome assembly GCF_964263255.1 of Lissotriton vulgaris. Taxonomy (NCBI): domain Eukaryota; kingdom Metazoa; phylum Chordata; class Amphibia; order Caudata; family Salamandridae; genus Lissotriton; species Lissotriton vulgaris. The sequence continues at coordinate 1,340,264,722 of NC_141685.1, read as the reverse complement.
GTCTTTCCTACATAACACTGGAGGAAATTACCCCTCATCCAGTGTGAGATTGCTCTCATTCCATTGGGAGAGGCAGCCCAAACTTCTGAGATGAGTTTATTGAATGGGAAGAGTAATTGGGTGTCATCGGCATATGATATGGGGATGAACCCATGTGATCTCAGGAGGTTGGCCAAGGAAGCCACGTAGATATGAAATAATGTAGGTCTCAGACAGGAGCCCTGGGGTACTCCCTTGGTCAGTTCTGTGGGGGCCGATTGATGGGGTCCTAGATTAATGACCTGAGATCGGTCAGATAGGAAGCTCTTCATCCATTGTAAAGCAGTTTTTCTTAATCCAATCTCTTCCAGTCTTTTGGTCATGATATTGTGTGAGACTGTGTTGAATGCTGCGGACAGGTCCAAAAGTACAAGAATCATACAAAGGACATTATCTAGGGTCATCCTGATGTTGTCTGTGACCGCTAGTAGTGCTGATTCGGTGCTGTATTTGGGCCTGAAGCCGGACTGGGAAGGGTCTAGACATCCAGTTTGTTCGACAAATTTGGAGAGATAGGAGTTTACGTGTTTTTCCAAGAGCTTGCTGGTAAGCGGTAGGAGCAAGATGTGGCGTAGATTTGAGTGTTCCCGTCCATGGAAGTTTTGGTATTTTTGCAAATCGGCCTGACCTGAGCAATTTTCCACTCTAATGGTACATGCCCTTCTATAAGGGAGAGGTTTATAAGATTCTGCATGGTGGAAGCCAGGTTTTTGGCCAGGGAAGGGAGGATCTTTGCCGGGATACAATCGGCAGGGGAGCCAGATTTAATTTGATTAATCAATAGTTCGACCTCCATTAATGAAATAGTTGGAAAATTCTCTAATGTCTGAATATCAGAAGGATTGGGCTGATATATCATCACTTGGGTCCCTGACATATCTCCTGCTCCTATAATTTTTTCATAGATGAGCTCTATCTTTTGAGTGAAATAGAGGGCAGTCTCGTTACACAGTGGTTGGGTGGGAGCCTCTATATTGTCACAGGCTTTGGGGTTGACAAAAGATTGAAGAATTTGGTATAGAGTTTTGGATGAATTGCCAGCCCTGGCTAGCTGGGAGGTAATATATGATTTACGTGATGCTTTTATGTTTTTATGATAGTTAGATAGGGCGGACTGGAATTGAGTCTCATCATCATCTTTATGGGAGAGGCGCCTCATCCTCTCCAGCTTCCTGCATAATTGTTTTTGAGCTCGCAGTTGGCTAGAAAACCAAGCTGCCTGTGGTCTGTTCGGAGGGCTGGGCACATTTTTCAGAGGTGCAATGTAGTCAATGGCTGTAGAGACAGCTGAATTATATTTGAGCAGGGCTTCTTCGACATTATCCGATGTCAAAAATTCTGGCCTCTGAAAGACAGCTTGAAAGTTCTCCTCTGTGACTTTCTTCCATTCTTCCATCAGTGAGAGTCTTTCAGTGAGAGTGAGTGAGTTAGTTAGTCAGTGAGTGAGAGAGAGAGAGTGGGAGAGTCAGTTAGTGCGAGAGTGGGAGAGTCAGTCAGTGAGAGTCTGTTAGCGAGCGTGAGTCAGTGAGAGTCTGTCAGTGAGAGTGAGTGAGTTAGTCTGTCAGTGAGAGTCTGTTATAGAGAGTGAGTGAGTGAGAGAGTGGGAAAGTCTGTCAGTAAGAGTGAGTTAGTTAGTGCGAGTGTGTGAGTCAGTCAGTGAGATAGTGGGAGAGTCTGTCAATAAAACATGTCCCTTACACAAAACGGCCCTGTTTGTAGCCTTATCGAAAAGTCCTCTGCACGCCATGATATTATGGCCTTGGTGGATGCTTTGTGTTGTATTAAAAGCAGTTGTAGGATAAGAGGGTGGGTGAATAAGAACAAACAAACAAGAAAGGAGAACTGGAGAGTTTTTGTTTAAAAAAATAGAGAGTTCAAAGGGAAATAGGGGTTTGAGGGAAGAGAAAAGGTACAGGACACAGGAGGATGTTATAGAAAGTGCTTTAAGTTGTGTGGAAAGATATGGCCAGATTGGCAGGAAATGTATGAGGAACAAATCACTGACGGGAGAAAACAAGCAACACAAACAAAGGAAGGACGGAGTGTGAGTGGGGGAAAGCAACATAAACATCAGAAGGAGGAATGGAGGGCTTGTCAGGGAAAGCAATATGGACAAAAGAAGGCGGCAGGCAGGGCTGGTCAGAGCACCCAACACATACAACAGAAGGAAGGAGGGCTGGTAGATGCAAGCAAAATGGACAAAGGAAGAAGGTAGGGTCAGTGTCCCTTCTGAGATGGCACAGCACCCTGTGATGTGATGTTGCAGGGCCCCTTATAAGATGTCCCGGTGATCGTTGCATTATGCTCGGTTTCCCTTTAATGTGATGTCACAGGGCACTTTGATGTGAAGGCACAATGCTAAATGCTGCGATATCACACCGCCTCATGTGATGTCGTAGCATTCTTTGCTCTGATTACACAGTTCCTCTTGATGTGATGTCATAGTTCCCCTTGAGGTGATGTCACAGTGCCCCTTAGCCATGATGTCAGAAAGCCCATCTGTGATGTCACAGTGCTCCTTGATGTTAGCACACAATGCCAAATGCGGCAATATCACACCTTCTCCTGTGATGTCATAGTATGTGTTACTCGGATGACACCGTCTCCCTTGGTGTGATGTCACAGGGCCCTTTGAGGTGATGTCACAAAGCCCCTTGATGTTATTTCACAGTACCCATTTACCGTGATGTCAAAAGTTCTCTCTGTGAAGTCACGGTGATGGTTGCTGTGAGGTCACAGCACCTCTTGCAGTGATTACACAGTAGGGCTGTATATGATGTTTTAGTGCATCTGTCTCTGTTGCTTAGTGCCCTTTGCTATGAAGTAACTGTGCGCGTTGCTGTGGTGACAGTGCTCCTTGCTGTGATGTGATGGTGTTCACTCCTTTGATGCAAGAGTCATTGCAGCATTTATGTCACAATGATCCTTGTTGTATTGCCACAGTGCTGGTCGTTGTGATGGCACATTACCCCTCGTTATGATGTCATAGTGCTGGTTGCCTTGACAGTACTAACCCCCCATTGCTAGTTGCTAGGGTGTCACAGTGCCCAGTAATGGGAATGTCGCCCCTCTTGGTGTGATAATTGTGAGATGACAGTGCTCGTTGGTGTGCTGTCAGTGGCGGGTGCAGTGATGTGGCACCTCTTGGGGGGATATCTGTCTGCCACTTGCTGCTGTGAAGTCACATTGCCCGTAATGGTGATGCTGCTGTTATTTATATTAAAACACGCATGTCTCTTTCCTTAGTCTGGCAAGGGCACAGCCATATCTACAAGTAGATATTACCGTCATTTGCTTGACTTCTTCACGTCTCTGCCGATCTAAGGTACGACTGAGAGGCCTGAGACTTCAGCCTCTTAGATCTGGGTAACTTAAGAAATAGCTGTGATCTGGGAGGCTGTTATTGTAACACATGCACACCCTGGGCCTAATGTTGTAATATATGTGCAGCCTGCTTTACAGATCCGGAGCATGAGGTTGTAAAATGGATGCAACCATTGGGATAGCTGCTCTGCATGAGATCTGAGACTATAATATTGATGCAGTGCGACCCCTCTGAGTGATGTGTGTGTGTGTGCGTGCATGTGTGTTCATTCGTTCCATGGGATAGCGCTGCTGTGTAGTAAGCAAAAAATTGCGATTCCTTATTTTGCTTAAGCATTTAAGAAATCGCAATATTGCGATTCCTTAAATGCTATGTATGAAGCTTTTTAGACTTGCGATTTCAGGTTTAGAAATCACAAATTACCACCAACTTGTAGTTGGTGGTAATTTGCGATTTCTTGTAAATATGCACAATTGTGCATTTGTGAGGGTGGCATATGAAGCACATACATGCCCATCTTATCTTATCTTAGGGGATTCTTGTATAGCACGCTGACACCGAAAGGTTTCCTGGCGCTGGCTGAGTGAGAATGAAATGGAGAGACGGGGGTCTAGCCAGTCTGTGTGAAGAGGTGAATTTTCAGGAGTTTTCTGAAAGCCAGAAGGGAATTGGCAGATTTAAGAGGGAGAGGTAACTGGTTCCAGAAGGCGGGGGCAAGGTAGGCAAATCTACGACCGCTGTTTTTTTTTAGTTTGGTAACAGGGACAGCTAGCAAAAGGCGATGGGAGGAACGAAGATTGCGTACCGGACGATAAGGAATGACCAGTGATTTGAGAAAGGCAAGGGAGGTCCCGAACACAGCTTTGAAGGTCAGGCAGCCGATCTTAAATGCAGTCCTCTGCTCCACCGGCAACCAGTGGAGTCTGTGAAGTAGTGGTCTCGCAGATTGCCACTTCGGGGTTTTATAGGCCAGCCTTGCCGCTTGGTTCAGTACAATCTGGAGCTTATTAAGGAGGAATTTAGGTAGGCCGTAGTACAGGGAGTTTGAAAAATCCAGGCGGGAGAGCACTAGGGCAATCAGGACTTGTATCAGGGCCTCTGGTGTCAGGAGATGGGAAACTTTCCTGATTTTTCTAAGCTGGAACATACATGAGGACACAACCGCACCAACCTGAGGCTTAAGAGAGAGCTCCGAGTCAATTATGACCCCGAGGCTCTTTGCTGATTTAGCCGGGATGGGCGGGGAGCCGAGCTCAGTTGGCCAGAACTGTGGGCCCCAGTGAGTGAGACTGTTTCCTGGAAGGTTTAACTCGGTCTTCCCCGGGTTCAATTTAAGCTGGTGGGAGTTCATCCAATGTTGGATGTGTAGCATCACTGCTTGACAATCGAGGGCTGCATTGGGGGTGTTAAGCGGAAAAATGATTTGCAGATAGTCTGCATAGTTGAATATGGTGATATTCCACCTCTTCAAGGAAGAGATGAGCGGCTGAAGATAAAGATTAAAAAGCAGAGGGGACAGGGACGATCCCTGAGGCACTTCGCAGATGGATGGGACCTGTGCGGCTGTGAAGGGACCAAGCCGGACCACCTGCATTCTGCCCGACAAGAAGGATTTAAGCCAGGCAGAGGCCAGGCCTCGGATGCCGGCTTGCTCGGCACGGTGGATAAGGATGTTGTGGTCCACCGTGTCGAACGCAGCCGACAGATCCAATAAAACGAGCGCCTGTGATGTCCCTTTATCGGCGTTAGCCCTAAGCGTATCCATGACTGCCAAGATCACAGCCTCGGTGGAATGGGCTGGTCTGAACCCAGCCTGATTAGGTTCGAGAAAGTTGGAACGCTCGATGAATTCAGATAGGCAGCTAGTAACATGTGCCTCCAGGAGTTTGGCTAGGTAGGGTAAGAGGGAGATAGGCCGATAGTTGGCGAGATCGTCCGGCTCAGCTCCAGGCTTCTTCAGTAAGGGCACAAGGACAGCCTCCTTGAAGGAATTAGGTACTACTCCTGCCTCCAATGAGGCGTTTAATAGAGGCAAGATGCAGTCCGGTATGGACAGGCAGATGTCGCGAAAGACAGAGGGGGGACAACAATCATTAGGTGAGCCGGATTTGACTCGAGCAACAAGTTTAGCCAGAGTGCTGGGGTAGAGGGCAGGGAAAGAAAGCAAGGAGAGCGGGTTTTCAGGGGGAGATACTGGCATATCATCAGGGAGGACTGAAGGAATCGTATTCTTGATCTTGGCAATTTTTTCAATAAAGAAGTTATTTAAGGCATTACAAGATTCTTGCGTCGGGGTCTGAGAAGGAAGAGTCCTTGCATCAGACGTAAGCTCCCTCATGATTGAGAAGATCTCCTGAGATTTGTTATGAGCAGTGAGAATCCTTTCCGAGATGTGAAGAGCTTTTGCTGCAATAATAGCATCTTTATATTTTTTCCTTGCAGCGATATATAGCTCTCTGTCGATGGGCAGGTAATTGCGTCTCCACCTACGCTCCGTTTGGCGCAGTTCGAGTTGCTGAGCTTTCAGGGTGGAGTTGAACCACTTGTGGGATTTACTGTGCCGGGAACGGGGGAAGCTGGAGGGAGGGGCAAAGCGATCACGGGCTTTGATGATCCAGCCAGTAAGATCTTCCTCCAGAGTGTGGACAGTCGCAGTTTTAGATAACGAAGGACGAGTTTCAGCCAAAAATGAGAGGAATGCCTGAGAGTCAAGAGTGCTCCATTTACGTGCAGTCCCACCGGCCATGGGAGGGACCTTAATGCAACCTCTGACTGTGATCACTGTATCGATCAAGTAATGGTCGGACCAGATAAAACGGGTGATCACAGGATAGGAGAGAGTGAGATTATGAGTCCAGATGTGATCTAAAATATGACCCCCAGTGTGAGTGGGGGAAGTGACGTGTTGGTTCATGTTGAAGCTGGTGAGGACTTCAAATAGCTCAGCCACATGAGGGCCAGCTTCCTTGTCATTATACCAATAGTTGCAGTCGCCAAAGATGGCGACTCGAGCAGATGAAATAAGTAGGTTGGCTAGCTGTTCACCGAGGGCAGCAAGGAACGAAGGCGTAGGGTAGGGAGGACGATAACGGATGATAATGGTGACAGCACCCTCTCCGGTCTCTAGCTTAATGATGAGATTGTCCACGTCAGTGAGAGTGAAAGAGGACGTGGGCATGTATGTGTGCCATATGCACACACATGTAATTTACAGGGGTGCAGCAGGGTGTCCTTGAGACATCCCTGCACCCTTGCAATAATTCTCAAATTGCGATTAGCAAATTGCGAATTCGCAAATTGAGAATTATTTCGCAATCATTCCTATGGGCCTCCTGGCCCATAGGAATGCATTGGAAATTATTCCTTAATTGCGAATTCGCAAAATGCGAATTCGCAATTAAGAAAGATTAAGGAATTGCTAAAAAAAAGCGATTTTCTTCATACATACCATTTTGCGATTCCTAAAAATCGCTATTTAGAATCGCAAAACGGAACTATGATACATATGGCCCTATGTTTTGAAAATTGGGCTAGACATTGCACTTTCTCCCCACAAGATGGCGATGCTGCTTGCGGCCAGGGCCCCCGCTGAAAAACAGTACAGACTCCAAGAAGGCTGGACCATAGGTTGATGGTGCCAGCCTCGTGACAGTGTTAGCGGGCCCTGACTCTGTCACACCGTAACCACATTGCCTCTTCCTGCTGGTTTCACGCCATGGTCCAATTTCTCCTCGTGATACACACCTCACGCACCCAGGACAAACTGGGGTAGTGTCATGGTTGGGCCGGTGGCAGATTGGGCAGTTTGCATGTCGGCATGTCCTTGGGGAACGGTCTTATAGCAGCTTGATGATGAATACAACAGGTTACATGCTCGCCCTGCTGCATGGCCCTTTGCGGCCAAATCCTTGCAAAGTTGCCTGTCCCTGAGAAGGGACAGTCACATCCTGACTCAGTGGCAAGTACTGCGTAGGCATGGAACACATTTTTGCCCATTTGAAACTACTGGAGCAGTCTTTTTCTCTGACAGGGACTGCTGATGAAGCCGTGCTCAAAGAGGCAGCGGGTGCATGGGGAAACAGGTGGCAGGCGCGCACCAAACAGCTGCAATGTCTCGGCTCTGCTGGGGTGTCTGTGTCTTTGCTGTATTGTGGTCGGTGACTGTTTAACAGGTGTGCATAGTACCACGTCACAGTTTTAGGACTGCCATGTCAAAGCACCACTTTCTGTGGTGTCACAGTGCCATTTGCTGTGATGTTGCAGTGTCCCTTCTGAGATGGCACAGCACCCTGTGATGTGATGTTGCAGGGCCCCTTATAAGATGTCCCGGTGCTCGTTGCATTATGCTCGGTTTCCCTTTAATGTGATGTCACAGGGCACTTTGATGTGAAGGCACAATGCTAAATGCTGCGATATCACACCGCCTCATGTGATGTCGTAGCATTCTTTGCTCTGATTACACAGTTCCTCTTGATGTGATGTCATAGTTCCCCTTGAGGTGATGTCACAGTGCCCCTTAGCCATGATGTCAGAAAGCCCATCTGTGATGTCACAGTGCTCCTTGATGTTAGCACACAATGCCAAATGCGGCAATATCACACCTTCTCCTGTGATGTCATAGTATGTGTTACTCGGATGACACCGTCTCCCTTGGTGTGATGTCACAGGGCCCTTTGAGGTGATGTCACAAAGCCCCTTGATGTTATTTCACAGTACCCATTTACCGTGATGTCAAAAGTTCTCTCTGTGAAGTCACGGTGATGGTTGCTGTGAGGTCACAGCACCTCTTGCAGTGATTACACAGTAGGGCTGTATATGATGTTTTAGTGCATCTGTCTCTGTTGCTTAGTGCCCTTTGCTATGAAGTAACTGTGCGCGTTGCTGTGGTGACAGTGCTCCTTGCTGTGATGTGATGGTGTTCACTCCTTTGATGCAAGAGTCATTGCAGCATTTATGTCACAATGATCCTTGTTGTATTGCCACAGTGCTGGTCGTTGTGATGGCACATTACCCCTCGTTATGATGTCATAGTGCTGGTTGCCTTGACAGTACTAACCCCCCATTGCTAGTTGCTAGGGTGTCACAGTGCCCAGTAATGGGAATGTCGCCCCTCTTGGTGTGATAATTGTGAGATGACAGTGCTCGTTGGTGTGCTGTCAGTGGCGGGTGCAGTGATGTGGCACCTCTTGGGGGGATATCTGTCTGCCACTTGCTGCTGTGAAGTCACATTGCCCGTAATGGTGATGCTGCTGTTATTTATATTAAAACACGCATGTCTCTTTCCTTAGTCTGGCAAGGGCACAGCCATATCTACAAGTAGATATTACCGTCATTTGCTTGACTTCTTCACGTCTCTGCCGATCTAAGGTACGACTGAGAGGCCTGAGACTTCAGCCTCTTAGATCTGGGTAACTTAAGAAATAGCTGTGATCTGGGAGGCTGTTATTGTAACACATGCACACCCTGGGCCTAATGTTGTAATATATGTGCAGCCTGCTTTACAGATCCGGAGCATGAGGTTGTAAAATGGATGCAACCATTGGGATAGCTGCTCTGCATGAGATCTGAGACTATAATATTGATGCAGTGCGACCCCTCTGAGTGATGTGTGTGTGTGTGTGCGTGCATGTGTGTTCATTCGTTCCATGGGATAGCGCTGCTGTGTAGTAAGCAAAAAATTGCGATTCCTTATTTTGCTTAAGCATTTAAGAAATCACAATATTGCGATTCCTTAAATGCTATGTATGAAGCTTTTTAGACTTGCGATTTCAGGTTTAGAAATCACAAATTACCACCAACTTGTAGTTGGTGGTAATTTGCGATTTCTTGTAAATATGCACAATTGTGCATTTGTGAGGGTGGCATATGAAGCACATACATGCCCATCTTATCTTATCTTAGGGGATTCTTGTATAGCACGCTGACACCGAAAGGTTTCCTGGCGCTGGCTGAGTGAGAATGAAATGGAGAGACGGGGGTCTAGCCAGTCTGTGTGAAGAGGTGAATTTTCAGGAGTTTTCTGAAAGCCAGAAGGGAATTGGCAGATTTAAGAGGGAGAGGTAACTGGTTCCAGAAGGCGGGGGCAAGGTAGGCAAATCTACGACCGCCGTTTTTTTTTAGTTTGGTAACAGGGACAGCTAGCAAAAGGCGATGGGAGGAACGAAGATTGCGTACCGGACGATAAGGAATGACCAGTGATTTGAGAAAGGCAAGGGAGGTCCCGAACACAGCTTTGAAGGTCAGGCAGCCGATCTTAAATGCAGTCCTCTGCTCCATCGGCAACCAGTGGAGTCTGTGAAGTAGTGGTCTCGCAGATTGCCACTTCGGGGTTTTATAGGCCAGCCTTGCCGCTTGGTTCAGTACAATCTGGAGCTTATTAAGGAGGAATTTAGGTAGGCCGTAGTACAGGGAGTTTGAAAAATCCAGGCGGGAGAGCACTAGGGCAATCAGGACTTGTATCAGGGCCTCTGGTGTCAGGAGATGGGAAACTTTCCTGATTTTTCTAAGCTGGAACATACATGAGGACACAACCGCACCAACCTGAGGCTTAAGAGAGAGCTCCGAGTCAATTATGACCCCGAGGCTCTTTGCTGATTTAGCCGGGATGGGCGGGGAGCCGAGCTCAGTTGGCCAGAACTGTGGGCCCCAGTGAGTGAGACTGTTTCCTGGAAGGTTTAACTCGGTCTTCCCCGGGTTCAATTTAAGCTGGTGGGAGTTCATCCAATGTTGGATGTGTAGCATCACTGCTTGACAATCGAGGGCTGCATTGGGGGTGTTAAGCGGAAAAATGATTTGCAGATAGTCTGCATAGTTGAATATGGTGATATTCCACCTCTTCAAGGAAGAGATGAGCGGCTGAAGATAAAGATTAAAAAGCAGAGGGGACAGGGACGATCCCTGAGGCACTTCGCAGATGGATGGGACCTGTGCGGCTGTGAAGGGACCAAGCCGGACCACCTGCATTCTGCCCGACAAGAAGGATTTAAGCCAGGCAGAGGCCAGGCCTCGGATGCCGGCTTGCTCGGCACGGTGGATAAGGATGTTGTGGTCCACCGTGTCGAACGCAGCCGACAGATCCAATAAAACGAGCGCCTGTGATGTCCCTTTATCGGCGTTAGCCCTAAGCGTATCCATGACTGCCAAGATCACAGCCTCGGTGGAATGGGCTGGTCTGAACCCAGCCTGATTAGGTTCGAGAAAGTTGGAACGCTCGATGAATTCAGATAGGCAGCTAGTAACATGTGCCTCCAGGAGTTTGGCTAGGTAGGGTAAGAGGGAGATAGGCCGATAGTTGGCGAGATCGTCCGGCTCAGCTCCAGGCTTCTTCAGTAAGGGCACAAGGACAGCCTCCTTGAAGGAATTAGGTACTACTCCTGCCTCCAATGAGGCGTTTAATAGAGGCAAGATGCAGTCCGGTATGGACAGGCAGATGTCGCGAAAGACAGAGGGGGGACAACAATCATTAGGTGAGCCGGATTTGACTCGAGCAACAAGTTTAGCCAGAGTGCTGGGGTAGAGGGCAGGGAAAGAAAGCAAGGAGAGCGGGTTTTCAGGGGGAGATACTGGCATATCATCAGGGAGGACTGAAGGAATCGTATTCTTGATCTTGGCAATTTTTTCAATAAAGAAGTTATTTAAGGCATTACAAGATTCTTGCGTCGGGGTCTGAGAAGGAAGAGTCCTTGCATCAGACGTAAGCTCCCTCATGATTGAGAAGATCTCCTGAGATTTGTTATGAGCAGTGAGAATCCTTTCCGAGATGTGAAGAGCTTTTGCTGCAATAATAGCATCTTTATATTTTTTCCTTGCAGCGATATATAGCTCTCTGTCGATGGGCAGGTAATTGCGTCTCCACCTACGCTCCGTTTGGCGCAGTTCGAGTTGCTGAGCTTTCAGGGTGGAGTTGAACCACTTGTGGGATTTACTGTGCCGGGAACGGGGGAAGCTGGAGGGAGGGGCAAAGCGATCACGGGCTTTGATGATCCAGCCAGTAAGATCTTCCTCCAGAGTGTGGACAGTCGCAGTTTTAGATAACGAAGGACGAGTTTCAGCCAAAAATGAGAGGAATGCCTGAGAGTCAAGAGTGCTCCATTTACGTGCAGTCCCACCGGCCATGGGAGGGACCTTAATGCAACCTCTGACTGTGATCACTGTATCGATCAAGTAATGGTCGGACCAGATAAAACGGGTGATCACAGGATAGGAGAGAGTGAGATTATGAGTCCAGATGTGATCTAAAATATGACCCCCAGTGTGAGTGGGGGAAGTGACGTGTTGGTTCATGTTGAAGCTGGTGAGGACTTCAAATAGCTCAGCCGCATGAGGGCCAGCTTCCTTGTCATTATACCAATAGTTGCAGTCGCCAAAGATGGCGACTCGAGCAGATGAAATAAGTAGGTTGGCTAGCTGTTCACCGAGGGCAGCAAGGAACGAAGGCGTAGGGTAGGGAGGACGATAACGGATGATAATGGTGACAGCACCCTCTCCGGTCTCTAGCTTAATGATGAGATTGTCCACGTCAGTGAGAGTGAAAGAGGACGTGGGCATGTATGTGTGCCATATGCACACACATGTAATTTACAGGGGTGCAGCAGGGTGTCCTTGAGACATCCCTGCACCCTTGCAATAATTCTCAAATTGCGATTAGCAAATTGCGAATTCGCAAATTGAGAATTATTTCGCAATCATTCCTATGGGCCTCCTGGCCCATAGGAATGCATTGGAAATTATTCCTTAATTGCGAATTCGCAAAATGCGAATTCGCAATTAAGAAAGATTAAGGAATTGCTAAAAAAAAGCGATTTTCTTCATACATACCATTTTGCGATTCCTAAATAGCGATTCCTTAAAAATCACTATTTAGAATCGCAAAACGGAACTATGATACATATGGCCCTATGTTTTGAAAATTGGGCTAGACATTGCACTTTCTCCCCACAAGATGGCGATGCTGCTTGCGGCCAGGGCCCCCGCTGAAAAACAGTACAGACTCCAAGAAGGCTGGACCATAGGTTGATGGTGCCAGCCTTGTGACAGTGTTAGCGGGCCCTGACTCTGTCACACCGTAACCACATTGCCTCTTCCTGCTGGTTTCACGCCATGGTCCAATTTCTCCTCGTGATACACACCTCACGCACCCAGGACAAACTGGGGTAGTGTCATGGTTGGGCCGGTGGCAGATTGGGCAGTTTGCATGTCGGCATGTCCTTGGGGAACGGTCTTATAGCAGCTTGATGATGAATACAACAGGTTACATGCTCGCCCTGCTGCATGGCCCTTTGCGGCCAAATCCTTGCAAAGTTGCCTGTCCCTGAGAAGGGACAGTCACATCCTGACTCAGTGGCAAGTACTGCGTAGGCATGGAACACATTTTTGCCCATTTGAAACTACTGGAGCAGTCTTTTTCTCTGACAGGGACTGCTGATGAAGCCGTGCTCAAAGAGGCAGCGGGTGCATGGGGAAACAGGTGGCAGGCGCGCACCAAACAGCTGCAATGTCTCGGCTCTGCTGGGGTGTCTGTGTCTTTGCTGTATTGTGGTCGGTGACTGTTTAACAGGTGTGCATAGTACCACGTCACAGTTTTAGGACTGCCATGTCAAAGCACCACTTTCTGTGGTGTCACAGTGCCATTTGCTGTGATGTTGCAGTGTCCCTTCTGAGATGGCACAGCACCCTGTGATGTGATGTTGCAGGGCCCCTTATAAGATGTCCCGGTGCTCGTTGCATTATGCTCGGTTTCCCTTTAATGTGATGTCACAGGGCACTTTGATGTGAAGGCACAATGCTAAATGCTGCGATATCACACCGCCTCATGTGATGTCGTAGCATTCTTTGCTCTGATTACACAGTTCCTCTTGATGTGATGTCATAGTTCCCCTTGAGGTGATGTCACAGTGCCCCTTAGCCATGATGTCAGAAAGCCCATCTGTGATGTCACAGTGCTCCTTGATGTTAGCACACAATGCCAAATGCGGCAATATCACACCTTCTCCTGTGATGTCATAGTATGTGTTACTCGGATGACACTGTCTCCCTTGGTGTGATGTCACAGGGCCCTTTGAGGTGATGTCACAAAGCCCCTTGATGTTATTTCACAGTACCCATTTACCGTGATGTCAAAAGTTCTCTCTGTGAAGTCACGGTGATGGTTGCTGTGAGGTCACAGCACCTCTTGCAGTGATTACACAGTAGGGCTTTATATGATGTTTTAGTGCATCTGTCTCTGTTGCTTAGTGCCCTTTGCTATGAAGTAACTGTGCGCGTTGCTGTGGTGACAGTGCTCCTTGCTGTGATGTGATAGTGTTCACTCCTTTGATGCAAGAGTCATTGCAGCATTTATGTCACAATGATCCTTGTTGTATTGCCACAGTGCTGGTCGTTGTGATGGCACATTACCCCTCGTTATGATGTCATAGTGCTGGTTGCCTTGACAGTACTAACCCCCCATTGCTAGTTGCTAGGGTGTCACAGTGCCCAGTAATGGGAATGTCGCCCCTCTTGGTGTGATAATTGTGAGATGACAGTGCTCGTTGGTGTGCTGTCAGTGGCGGGTGCTGTGATGTGGCACCTCTTGGGGGGATATCTGTCTGCCACTTGCTGCTGTGAAGTCACATTGCCCGTAATGGTGATGCTGCTGTTATTTATATTAAAACACGCATTTCTCTTTCCTTAGTCTGGCAAGGGCACAGCCATATCTACAAGTAGATATTACCGTCATTTGCATGACTTCTTCACGTCTCTGCCGAACTGTTGGAAAGAAGAGAGGAAGAGAGATAAGCAGGAAGTGGGATAAGGGAGGGGGTGGCAAATGGTGAGCACTTTCGCGGCCGCTTTGATGTTCTCAGTGGCCGCGCGGCTCACTGCGAACATCAAAGCAGCTGTGAAAGTGATAAGCAGGCAGACAAATAGTGTGTGCACCCGGCACACATGCACTGTACCCGATCCGCACTTTGTGAGCCCCTTTGAAAGCCCCTACTTAATACTCGCCAAAGCATCGCTAACGCGATGGCTTAGGCGAGACCTAAAAAAAGGGATTTGAGATGCCTTATTGGGAGAGGGCTTATCCTCACCAAGTAAGGACTCTGGTGAAGAAGATGACCACAGGAGAAATGTAAGTTTAGTTATTGAATCAGACACATTTGTTCTTTTGTCAGAATTCAAATTATTTTGCCGAATGGTTTCTAAGCTTGTCAGAGTGTCTTTGTTCCCAGTAACACCATGGAAAGTGTGGAGACAGTTTCCCTATGATCACCTATGTCCACTGTCTCCTATGCACATTTTATTCCTAAATATTTAAAATGTCTCAGTTTCACATGGCCTTGGTTCCGGCTAACCCTTTCCATTCACATTAGACCCCCATATAGCAGGAAGTGGCTTAAATATACGTTGAACTCTTCACTGATGAAATACTTCCTTAAGCTGCAGAAATGGTGAGTGTGTCCTCCTTAACCCCTCTATATACATAAAATGACAACACAGAGCAATCTACAAGCTGAGCTCGTGCAAATCGATTTTTCATAGAAACACTAGCATTGTGCGGACCTTCACCAAGTTCAGCAGAAGTTTCAGAAAGAACCACTCCCACTTTCAGGCCTTACCACCCTCCTCCTTCTTCCAGTGAGATCCATCACGTGGCACCGCACAGGGACAAGCACATAGAAGCATCTGGGCACCCGGATATCCGACTGAGAGTAAAGATAAGTTGCCTCAATGAATGAGACGATGCTGAGAAACGCAGCGAAGCCCAGAATCCAAATGCCAGGGCTGGTATAGGACAACCTGACATTTGGCATGATGGCTTTGATGCCAACATTTACCCATTTCTTTGAAAGCATCCCTCTGCTTCTGAATGAGAGCTTTATTAGGGACTTCAGTTACATGCCAATTAGAAATGGTGGCAACATGAGAGAAACAGGAAGCTTGTGACCACACTGTTGCCATACAAAAGGGGACCTTAGAACCCAGCTAGTCGACGGCACCCCTACAGCACACTGAGAAGTGGGACTGAGAATGCCTGGAAATATGTGTGGTAAGTGTACCACCAGCAGGGAATGTGGCAAACGATGATGAAAGCAGAGCCCAGTCATGAGCACCATTAGCCCCATGCATCACAGTGCTTAAACATGTCTGGCCACATTGTTTAAGAAGCTGGCAGGGAATGTAGCCTGCATGCCGTTCTGTGAGTGGTAGGTCCTTTAAGGAAAGCGCCTCCAATAGGGTTGCAAAATGAGGCAACAATTTATAGGGAGTCTTTTCTGAGGATCAGGGAAGAGTTCAATATATAGGTTAGTCAAATTCAAAGCCCTGTGCATAGCACACAGGATGCTTCAAACTAAAGGCCCCTCTCTCTACTACGACCTCTCATCTTACCCTACACCCCTGGCAGAACCCTTAGATCAGCCAAGGCTCGTCTGGCTGGAGTTCTCCACATTCGGAGAGCTTGAATTGGAGGGAGCTCTTTTAGCTACAATGTGGCCAAACTGTGGAACGCCTTCCGTATACAGTACGGCTCATTGATAATGAACGGATCTTCCGGAAACACCTAAAAACGTGGCTGTGTGACGACTAACCCCTATAGTGCGGGATGGGCAGTCTATGTTGCAGATGCTAAGCGCTGAGGAGCCCTAGGATAGCCACGCGCTTTACAAATGTGCATAGAATAGAATAGAACTCTTTCAATTTGTACGAATACTGAGAACAGAAAGGGACAGTGGGGTAACAATACTGTGTGAACCTAAGTAAACTTTAGCACCTTGACCGAAATTAACATGAACCTTGGTGGACATAAATGGTGCTTTGGAAACGGACTCCAACAATGTGCAAGACATGAAGACACTGTGTGTCTCAAGGTTAGAAACAATAGGGCCCGGACCCCCAGCATGTCCCCCGCCACAACCTCACGCAAGCCCACAAACAACTAACCAGTCAAGGGTGTGGGTAAAAACGGCCATGTTTAATCTTCCAAAACATTCATAAACATGACAAGATCGTTTCAGGATTCAAATATTTACATTTTGATATGTACAAGTCTGCTAACTTATTCAAAACCAACGGTTATGTAATAACTACTTCCTCCAGCACCAAGGGGCCCCCTGCCGCGTTGGTCCCTCCTTAGTTACAGTGTTATGAGCCGCACCACCGCTGTGAAATGAATACACTATGTAATTTTTTTTAATTCCGGTTGAGTTTAAGTTGATAGGAAGGCAGCAATGCGTCAAAAGACATGAAAAACTTTTTTTCTAAAACTATCTGGGCCTGATTCAGAAATACTATTGTGGGAGCAGGTGTTACTTAGGCCTTGCCAGAAGTACTGCAAGGGTAACCCATATCTACTCATAGCAACCCTTTTGTGAATCAGGCCCTATATCATTAACACCATTATTAGGCATATTTGTTCATTTATATTCTACAGTCATTATGATCAATTATTTCACTTGCTTTTTCAATAAACATTTTCCTGATTGAAAAAAACACCCTTTTCTAGCTAAATGAAGCAAAATAAACGTGATTAAAAAACACACATAAGGGGAAGTGTCTAAAACGCCCTAAAACAGTTCATAATTTGTGCTGGTGGTTGCCAGTGGGCATCACTGTTTAAAGAAAATGGTGGACCCAATATACCCTTGTAGGCTTGGGCAATAAAATCAATCAAAGTAAGGATGTCTACAAGGGATTTCACTTGGTTTCAAAATAATATAAATTCAAACGTATTTGTGAGTCAGTTACACAATATCAGACTCCAAGGTGTCCCATTGCGACAACCAAGCTAAATATAGTCAACAAAGCACAAAAGAAAAGCACAGCACACGGAAGATCCTAGTTATAGAAAATAAATGTATCTGATTTTAGCATATTTTAAAATTGAGAAGGGTACAGATGAACAAAGTAGATATCAGCAAAAAGTTATAACAAAGATGTACAAATGAATTTGAACACACAGTGCATAACAAATGTCAGCTCCTAAAAATCACAAAGCAAATGTTATCCAAAAATCAACAAATATTGCTTCAGAGAGACAATTGTTTTTGGAGTTGGCGGGAATGTCAACGTTTCGGTCTTGGTGGCTTCAGTCCATTAGACCATCCTCAGGACAAATAGCTTTACTTTATGCAGGATATACAACATTCAAGGGTAATCACCAGGTCACAAAAAGTTGACCTGGAGTCGAATTGGCAGTGAAAGACAGCGTAGAAATCACCGGCAGTGGAGAACAGCGTGAGAATCACTGGTATTAGCGAACAGCATAGATGTCAGAAAAGTGAGGCCAAACAATGGGTCTTCATATATTCTTCTAGAGTGGAATGACCATCAATTTAAAAGACTGATGAGCAGTCAAACGTGACGGGAAATCGGACGTACTGTGTCAAGTCTTTTAAATTGATGGTCATTCCACTCTAGAAGAATGAAGACCCATTGTTTGGTCTCACTTTTCTGACATCTATTGCCTAGGGATGGGGAGCCTAGACCGCGGCCTGTGGGAGGCGAACCCGGTGGGAGAGATACACCTGCCAATTGGGCCTGGAGGAAGACGATGGGAAGCGTGGCCCAGCCGGGATCACTCATGGGAGACCTGGTGACACGAAGCAACCCCAGACCATAGGTGACTAGAGCAGATTGGGCGGCACCGCTTCAGGACTGAATAGTGAGGTAGAGGCTACACCACTACAGCAGTGTCCCGACGCCTTGGGGCTGGAGACGCCGTCTGAGAGGGCGGCCACTGGGGGGTGGCACTTCTCACCTGCGATGCTTACCTGTGCCAGTGGCGGTTCAGTGGAGAGGTGCCTGGCCCGGCCGTACGTCACTGGCTTGACGAGGGATGAGTGAGCAGCCCTGTGCTTATACCACTATCACGGAGGATTGGGCGTTGTGTGTCCTCCGCTTGACGGACCCTGGGACAAACATCTGAGACCAGGAATATGGGGAAACCGAGGGCAAAACCTGGAGCGCCGCCCCCTGATCCCGTGGAGGAGATGTCGGAGGGCCAAGATCAGGAGTCCACTGGGGCGCAGGCATCAGGACTACAGCAACAACAGATGGAACAAATCCTAAAAGCTATTTCAGACACAAGGGAGGCATTGCATCACGATATAACGCAGGTGTCCACGAGCTTGGGGCTACTGCGTGCGGACCACGGAAAGCTAGCAGACCGAGTCAAAACCACAGAACTAGGTTTGGAGATGCTGGAGCCAGCTCACAAGGTGACTGATGCGGCAGTGAGGGACCTGTTGCGGAGGGTGCAACACCTGGAGAAAAGGGCAGAGGACGCTGAAGGCCGTAACAGGCGTAATAACGTACAAGTGGTGGGCCTGCCCGAAAAAATTGAAGGGAACGATATGGTTGCCTACCTAGAGACCTGGCTGCACGATGTGGTGGCCCCTGAGGGACTGTCGCAATTCTACACTCTGGAGCGGGTCCACCGGGTGCCTGCCCGCCCACCGGCCACCGTCCGCCCTCCCCGACCTGTGGTGGCACGTTTATTACATTTTAAACACCGGGATGTTATATTGCAGAAGGAACAAGCAATGGGTCCCTACCAGGTGGATAATGCCTCCGTGTCCATTTATCCTGACTATTCCTATGAAGTTCAACGCAGTCTCTCCACTTTTCTAGTGGTCAAGAGGGCCCTTCGCGACGAGGGCCTACAGTACTCTCTCCTCTTCCCGGCACGCCTGAGGCTTTTGGTGGATGGCAACAAGTTCTTTTTGACTCACCTGATGATGCCTGGAGCTGGCTGGAAACGTATAGGGCTGGCGGGGATGGCAACGGGATGACGGAGAAGATGACAGAGACCAGCCCGAAGCCCCGTAGGAGACGTCGGACCAGGGGACGCGCGGCATCTGTCCGAACACCATCGCAGTCTCAGACAGAGCTAGACCGACGGGCGGCCCTCCAGGCGGTCTCTACCATTTCGGGAGCGGTGGTCGCGGAACCTGTGGTGGACTCGGGATCCCAGCTGGGATCAGAGGAACTGGTGTCTGAATCTGATGTGGACAACCGGGCCTTGCCGCATGCCACGCCGAGAACTGCGGATGGCCTCTCGGACGAATGACTCTTGTGTGACCTAGCTCATGTACAGTAAGAGGGTGATATCCTGGAACTGGGCTGGCCTAATGGGGTGAGAACCGGGGGAGTCTGCCACCGGGATTGGTGAATATTATCAATCTTTTTCATGTTAGGTGGGGTAAATGATGTAAATGTTTGTGGGGTTCCCTCCGGGGCGGGGCGGCGTGAGAATAGGGGGTTTATATTGGAGGCTGAGCGTAGATTGTGACAGGGTGGTATCGTCGCCTAGCTCGCCCAAGTGTAGAGTCACCCCCCCCATACTCATGCTAGTTGTGAGACTCTGGTAGTTGCCAGAGAGTTCCCGCTCTCGGGACCGGGTTTGGATGGGTAACTGCGGTTTAGTGCCTGTTCTGGGGAAGGGAGGGAGGGGGGTTGGTTGGGGATGTTTGGGGTTTGGGGAGTTGTCAGTGTGCCCACTCAGGAGAGGGAGAAGTTGTGTCTTTGTGTATTCAAATATGGGGACCCGCCTTGAATTGAAATGCATTACCTGGAATGTGCGGGGGCTGAACTCTATGAGGAAACGATATAAGGAGCATGCATACTTGGTGCGCAGAGGGATCCAAGCAGCCTTCTTACAGGAGACCCACATTGTTCAGACTGATGGTCGGGCGCTGCAGCGCAGTTCGAGGGGTCAATTGTTTTATACTACTTACTCTGCGTATACGTGAGGTGCATTGATTTGTGTGTGGGCAGGTGTTCTT
Organism: Lissotriton vulgaris; assembly: GCF_964263255.1. Classification (NCBI taxonomy): domain Eukaryota; kingdom Metazoa; phylum Chordata; class Amphibia; order Caudata; family Salamandridae; genus Lissotriton; species Lissotriton vulgaris. Next base: position 1,340,244,595 of record NC_141685.1, on the reverse strand, counting down.
TACCAGACTTTGACCACAGTGATTGACCCAGAGGGGAGGTTTTTAGCAGTGCAGGGGTGAATGGATGGAAGGGAGGTGACCCTGCGCAGTGTGTATGCTCCGAATGTGGAACAACCGACCTTTTTCTCGCATCTGTCTGGGAAGCTGGTGACCCTCCTGACTGGCACAGTGTTTTTGGGGGGCAATTTCAATTCGGTTGCTAATGTAGAACTAGATTGCTCACATCCTCCGCTGGCCCAGTCAACTGTGCATAGGATAGCGAAGGTGAGGCGAGATTGGCAGAACACATGGGGCCTGATTGACACTTGGCGGACACACCATCCAACAGATAGGGACTATTCGTTCTATTCCGTACTGCATGATTTGCATGTGCAGATTGATGGTATCCTGTGCTCACCGGAAGTCCAGGGATGACCTATCACAGCGAATATCTGGCAAGGACGCTTTCGGATCACAATCCCTGTCTAATAGCGGTGCGGTGGACAATACAGCGCCAGGCGATCCCCACGTGGCGTTTGAAGACTGGAAACACGCTGAACTCACCGCCCTTCTGAAAAAACCCACAGCGGACCCCACCGAACTCAAAAATTACCGCCCCATCTCGCTTCTTCCATTCCCGGCCAAAGTCATCGAGAAAGCTGTCAACAACCAGCTCGCCGCCTTCCTCGAAGCCAACAAATCCCTCGACCCCTCACAATCTGGCTTTCGAGCAAAACACAGCACTGAGACCGCCCTCATCGCAGCAACAGACGACATTCGAACTCTACTGGACAATGGAGACACAGTCGCCCTCATCCTCCTCGACCTCTCTGCAGCATTCGACACAGTCTGCCAGAGCACCCTCTTACAACGCCTCAATAACATCGGAATCCAAGGAAAAGCACTTGAATGGATCACCTCGTTCCTCACCGGAAGAACCCAGAGAGTCCGCCTTCCACCATTCAAGTCCGAGGCCTCTGAAGTCATCTGCGGCGTACCACAAGGATCCTCACTCAGTCCCACCCTCTTCAACGTATACATGAGCCCCCTCGCGGCCATCGCACGCCAACACAACCTCAACATCATCTCGTACGCGGATGACACTCAACTGATCCTTTCCCTCACCAATGACCCCAGCACCGCCAAAACCAACCTACACGAAGGAATGAAAGAAGTTGCCGAATGGATGAAACAAAGCCGTCTGAAACTGAACTCAGACAAAACAGAAGTCCTCATCTTAGGTACATCCCCCTCTGCATGGGACGACTCCTGGTGGCCGGAAGCCCTCGGAAAAGCACCCATCCCAACTGACCACGCACGGAACCTAGGCGTCATCCTGGATTCCTCACTCTCAATGAACAGACAAGTCAGCGCCGTATCCTCTTCCTGCTTCAACATTCTTCGCATGCTCAGAAAAACATTTCGCTGGATCCCCTCCGAAACAAGGAAAATAGTCACCCACGCTCTGGTCACGAGCCGACTGGACTACGGAAACACCCTCTACGCAGGTACTACCGCAAAACTCCAGAAGAAACTCCAACGAATCCAAAACGCCTCAGCCAGACTCATATTAGACATCCCACGCAACGATCACATCTCTGGTCACCTTAAAGACTTCCACTGGCTACCCGTCAATAAGAGGATCACTTTCCGACTGCTTACCCACGCACACAAATCACTCTACGACATCGGTCCAGAATGTCTCAACTCACGACTGTCCTTCTACACCTCCTCCCGCCAACTACGTTCTTCCAGCCAAGCCCTCGCCACTGTACCTCGCATCAACAAGACCACCATGGGAGGCAGATCCTTTTCATACCTGGCTGCTAAAACATGGAACTCTCTCCCCGCTTACCTTCGCCTTACCCAGAACCACCTAGCATTCAGAAAGCAACTTAAAACGTGGATATTTGACAAGTAATTCTCCTCCCCTTCCTAAGCGCCTTGAAACCCTCCGGGTATGTAGTGCGCTATATAAATCCTTTGACTTGACTTGACTATGGCCTTGGAAGACCCTGTTTTTAGTACAGAGGTCCGAAATGGCATAGAACACTATTTCACTGAAAATGCGAATACGGCGTCCAGTTGGGCTCATGAATGGGATGCGTTTAAAGTCGTAATGAGAGGAGTGTGCATCTCGGCTACGACGGGAGCCCGCAAGACTTTGTTGCGGGATATCGAGAGGGAGGAAGATCGGCTGCGTCAAGCAGAGAGGGCAAGCCACACTGATGCAGCAGGTCAGAAGGCGGTCCTGGAGGCGCGTGAGGCGGTAGCCAACCAGGTAGAGCGGTTGCGTTGTCTTGATTATAAGGAGTACCTAGTGCGGGCCCATGCAGAGAGGGACAAAGTGGGTTCTTTACTAGCTTGGCTAGCGAACCCGGCGGCTCAGGGCACCCCAATCTTATCTTTGAGCACGGCAACCGGGGACCTAGTGTACTCTCAGAAGGAGATAAATGACCAATTCCTTAGCTACTATACCTTGCTCTATCGGAGTGCGATGCCAGACCCGCCTGAGGAGATCCACGATTTCCTTTTGGCAGCCCAGCTTCCAAGATTGGAACCGGCACAAGGAAATAAGTTGGGGGAGGCTATCTCTTTGGGTGAAATTCGGGCCGCGATCAAACACATGGCGCGGTGAAAGATGCCAGGGGCTGACGGTCTCCCGGTAGAGTTTTATGGGAAGTATGTTGACCTCTTAGCGCCAAGGCTGCACTTGGTATACAGGGAAGCGTGGGATCTGGGAAGGCTACCTGCGACTGCCAGGGAGGCGATTATAATACCATTGCTGAAGAAGGGTGGAGATGCCAGCTTACGCTCGGCGTACCGGCCACTCTCTATGCTTACGGTAGATTATAAAATTCTCAGCAAGGTCCTTGCGACACGGCTCTTGGATCACATGACGGCCCTAGTACATCCAGATCAGGCAGGCTTTATCCCCACCAGGAACACAGCGACGTGCATACGTCGGCTGCTTAGAGTTATGGAAGGAGGTTGCCATGATGTCCCGAACGCAGCTGTGCTTTCGGTTGATATTGAGAAGGCCTTTGATAGCGTAGAATGTCCCTATATGTTTCAGGTTTTAAGAGAGTTTGGCCTGGGAGATCAGTTTATACAATGGACTACGCTGCTATACAACTCAGACACCGCCAGGGTCAGGTCGGGACCGACTATATCGGCGGTGTACCAGGTTGGGAGGGGCACCCGGCAGGGCTGCTCCTTATCCCCACTATTGTTTGCTCTCGCGATCGAGCCGCTGGCTGCACATGCTAGGTTGGGGAGATCGTATGAGGGTCTGTCATTACGAGAGGAGACTCTTTACATTTCCTAATACGCTGATGATCTACTGATGTTCTTGTCGGGAGTAGATGAATCGTTACGATGTGCCAGAGCTCTGCTTCAGCAATTTGGTAGTCTGTCGGGTCTGCGTGTGAATTGGAACAAAACCTGCCTATTCCCATTGGCCCAAGATGGGCGGAAATCCCCGGCGGGGGAGGATTTGAGGTGGGAACCCTGCTGCCTGCCTTACTTGGGCACCCGTATTTATCACACACAGTCTGATCTCCTGGAAGGTAACGTGCACAAGGCGATAAGGGGCCTTAGTGGTAGCATGGAATTTTGGAGTACCCTCCCTCTATCGGTTGCTGGCCGGGTGGCACTCTTAAAGATGGTGGCTTTACTTCTTCCGCGCATTGCCTGTGTGGATTACAACCTCAGTCTTCCAGACGCTCAGGGCTTTGACCACGGCTTTTCTCTGGGGCTCGGGTAGGGGACGAGTTGCGCTGACCACCCTGATGCGACCAAGGGCTGAAGGTTGGACTGGCGGTGCCTGACTTCGAATGGTATTATTTAGCAGCACAGCTTCAGTGGCTTACGCTGGCGGTGGCTCGGGATTTCCAGGGATTTGAGGGACACTGTGGTAGAGTGATTCCTCAACACGTCTCATCATTCATAGTCCTTCAACAGAAGATCGACCTTAACCAGCTCACTCTTGAGGAACGCACTGTCCGTTTGTGCTGGAATCGGAGTCAGAAACGCATAGGTTGCTCCAGCCCATATGCCCCGGAGATACCGTTGGGCATGTGTACGGCCCTTTCCACGGGGGAAACTGGTCCGCGCTGGCGGTTTGGGAGGAGCTCGGCCTTCACATGGTGGGAGATCTATATAGAGATGGCGCATTACTGTCCTTTCAGGAATTACAAGACGTGTTTGAGTTGCCACGGGGAGACTATTTATTGTACGCTGCGTTGGTGGTGGGGCTGCAGCGCTGCTGGAAGATGGGGCTGCAGGAACCTCCGACTTCGCTGGGCTGTCAATATGTTACCATGGCGGCGGGTACGTTTAAAGCTGTTACTTGCCTCTATCAAAGCCTGTCGAACAAACAGCTTCCGTCCCTAGATACCCTGAAAGGTAAATGGGAGGCAGACATCGGCAGAGCCATACCGGAGTCGACGGGCCCCAATTGTTGCGGCGGGCCTGGAAGGGTACGCGTAATCCCCGGTTCCAGCTGGTACAGTTTTTTACGCTACATAGGGCGTATCTGACCCCGGCCAAGATCCTACGGTACTTTGGTGTTTCCCACTCAACGTGCCCGAGATGTAATGCAGACGGTGCTGATTTCCTGCACATGTTCTGGTCCTGCACAGGGTTGGGATCCTACTGGGAAGAGGTAGTGACTTGCTTGAACCACGCGACAGGGCGGACATTAGAGGCAGAGATAGCGACTTGTTTGTTGCTCTGGTTTCCGCATACTCCCAACACTAAGGTTAATAGTAAGTTCTATGACTTGGGGTTGATTATGGCAAAAAGGGAACTCACCATGCATTGGAAATCTAGGACGGGCCCTAGCTATCAGAGATGGCGGGCGAGTTTCTTGAATTGGGCGGGTAGCGAGGGGACGCTGCGCCTGCAATTAGCTAGGCGCTCAGCTAATGACAAGGCGTTAGAAGCGGTGAGAGCATGGGAGGCGTTGGTGGCCGAACTGCAAACCCCATCCGCAGATACTGTATTTCCTCAACTGTTATATCCGTTTTAAGAACCCAGCTTAGTTTTGTAGCAATCTGCAAGCTGTCCTCACAAACAGTTACGAGAAATTTCTGTTAAGCTGCGCTCATAGTGCCTATGCCGGAGTTTGTATATATTTCAGACAATATTTCCGATGCGCATGGCATTTCTACTAGCCTCTGACCCCATAGAAAGAATCCCATATTTGTAAATATTTAAAAAAGGTACTCGGCGGAAATCCCAAACTCATCTTTTAATGCAGCAAAGATCAAAACCCCCGTCTACCATATAGTTATCCTAATCGGTTAATGCCCTTACTCTGCCAGCCTCTTCCGATGTGGTCCTGAAATATATCAGGCTACACGGGGTTGCCCCATAACACCGTGTGCTGGTGCAGCGAGGGCAGAGAATATTTATTACAAGTATCTTACCAGATCATAGTGATGTCTTTCACTGCCTTTAGCCTGACACGCTTGTAATAGTTGGGATCAGAAGTCTTATATAGTGTGAACCCAATGGAGGGTCCGCAAACTAACTGATAAGACAACAAAGCTGAGCCAGCATCGAGCCTGTTGAGAATGCTCTGGATCCATCTGATGAATGCAGCCCAGTAGTAGAGCTTAAAGTCTGGGAGCTTAAAACCCCCTTGTTTATGAGGCAGTTTAATAAACCTGAGTGCCCTCCTGGCACGTCTATACCCCCAGATGAAACTGCCTATGCCGCTGTCTAAGCGCTTAAAAAAGGACCATGGAACCTACAGGGGAATTAAGCGATATAGATATAGAAATTTAGGGAGTATATTGATTTTTATTATGTAACACCTTCCATATACACTAAGAGGGAGTCGATGCCAACTACGCCATTTAGCCAAGACTATTTTAAGAAGTGGCTCATAATTCAAGATTCAATGTCCTCTACTTGACTGCTAAGCAGACGTTTAGATATGTAGCCGTTTATGTAGCCCCTAATGATATAGGTGAAGTTTCAAGTTAGAACTTTAAAATTGTCTGAGTCTTAGCCAGATTTAACTTGTAGCCAGAAAAAGAGCTGAAAAGCTCGGCCTCTGCTGTAATGTTGGCTATAGCGTCACCTGGATTAACAGAGAAGACAGCAATGTCATCTGCACACACAGTCAGCTTAAGTTCTATACCACTGAGACACATTGGGGAGATCCCTATGTTCTGCAACAAATGCCTTATAAAAGGCTTGATGGACAATCCTACCATGTGGCCCTTTGAACAGCAAAGTGGGCTGATGAGATGCCATTCAACTCAACTGTTGCTACAGGGTTTTTATAAAGTTTCCGAACAGAGGAGATGAACCTAGAGCTCGGGCCAAATGTTGACATAGTGAGCAGAGTGCTTCCCAGGAAACCCAAGGCCCTTTCAGCATCATGCATAACCATCCCTATGTGTTTATTTAATTTGCCAGATACATAAAAAATGGCAACAGCTGTATTGATATGAGCCGCCGTGTTTCCACCAGGGACAAAGTCATGCTGTTGCTCCAAAACTAACAGATGGAGGAGCCAGGCGTGAATTCAGAATTTTAGAGAAAATGTTGACATCGGCATTAATCAAATATTTTAGATGATAATAACCTCTGTCATCAACTGGTTTCCCCTTCTTGGGGAATACCACAATATCAGTGACACTCCAAGAAGCTGGGGCATCGCCCCATTAGTAATGCCAGTAATCAATTCCGTAAAGACAGGTACCAGGATATCCCTGAAGGTTTTATAGAATTCGAGCGGGATAGTATCCTCGCTGGCCGCCTTTCCTGAGGGTAGAGACTTAATTGCATCCTCGACCTCAACTAACTCTATATCTTTTTGTAATAATACAAACTCCAAGGGGTTGAGTCATGGCAAGTGGCTCTCCTGCAAATACTCAAGAAAAGTATGTTTGTTGTAAGAGGCTGACTCGCAGTAAAGATTAGCATAAAATAGTCTAAACTGTTCAACTATATCCAGTGGTCGAGTCTAAGACAGACCGCCTTCACCTTTAATTAGTTAGATGTTGGATCTAGCTTTCTGGGCTGAAATCTGAATAATCAACAGACGACCAATCCTCTCTCCGTATTCATACTGCAGGATTTTATGCTTATGATAATTAGTGGCGACTTTGTCTGTTAATCCTCTATTTAGTTTAAATCTAACTTCTAGGAGCCAAAGATATATTGACTGCCCCGTCACATCCCTTGCTACAATTGTCTTTGCGTGCTGGTGTTCCAGATATAAGTAGTCTAGGCAAAACTATTCTGCCTCCTGATTTACCCACCGATTCTGTGCTAAAATGAACCGGAGAGTAGCCCCTCTCACAAAAGCTTTCATACAATCCCATACTGTCGAAATAGAAGCAGTGCCCATATTGTTTCTTAAATACTCCCCCAGTGCTCTTCTAATATGTGCCTGATACTCTGGATTGCTAAGTAAATGTCTAGGAAATGAGAATGCCTGAAAAGCCTCTCTGGCCCCCAACTGTTTCTGCAAAGTTAGCATCACTGGATTGTGATCAGATGTGATTTTAGGGCAGACCTCCATACGTGTGTTTTCCAATATGGATCTTTTAATAAAGATTATGTCAATATGAGAGTATTGTTTATGTGGGGGATGAGTAAAACGTATACCCTGGCAGCATTGGAAACATTGTCCTCCAAGCGCCATCTAGCTGGTGTATACGCAGTAGTTTAAACATAGGTGCCCTTGTCCTAACCATTCTGGTCCGTATTTTACTATTAGTAGTGTCTATTTTATTGTCCATGATACAGTTAAAGTCCCCCATAATTATCAAATCCCCTGCCCACCCCAGCAGTTTGGAGCTTAAATTATGGAAAACGTCAGTCAGTGTTGGGGCCATACACTACACAGATCGTAACCCTACGCCCTAATATCAGCAGCTGAGCTATCGCCCATCTTCCCTTAGGATCGGCTAGTGTGTGTAAGACTGTAACCGCTAGAGTCCTAGATTTCAATATGGCAAACCTGTGTATAGAGACAGCCTGTGAGGCACATATTAATGTATCAAAATCCAATTGTTTCAGCTGAGATCTATCTTTGTAAGCAAGGGGAGTCTCAGTTAGGCCAAGTAAGTGTGGCTGAAATACACAAAGTTCCTCTCCGATTAATCGCCGCTTTCTGGCTTAGTTCAGCCCCGCAACGTTCCAACACATACGTTTTAGATCAGACATTGCATAGACTCAATTCAGCTGTCTGGCCCCTAATTCTGTCCTCTTGCCCCTTTTGTTTTGCAAAATAATTTCTAGCTATTGAGTGGCTACTTAACACCCTCCCTTCCCAACCCCTCCACCACAAACCCCCCCAAAAATGATGAAAAACCGCTAACCAGCAATACCAACCCCCAACCTACCCCTACTGAATCCACCCCTGGCCCCTGCTGTCACTGACTGACAGCCTGAAGAGTGCGCCCTCCCTACCCCCTCCCGAGACCCAAAGCCCTAACCATCCCCCCACATCCCCCACCAGTGAGTACAAAAAGTATCTCAAGCAAAAGAAAATGAGAGAGGGGGCCCTGAAAAAATAAAAAAAGAAGAGCAGCTCCATGCCACTTTACATGCCTGCCCTTGTCTTTTGCAGTCATCCAGCAGATTCAGACTGCCATTTTGAAAGCGCTTGCTCAGCATCATATTCAGTATAGAAAAAGTGTGAGTGTCCGTATATGAGAATCTTGAGGCGAGCTGGTTCCTGCAAAAATACTTGTGAGCAGACTGCATTGAAGGGATCTATTAGCTGACGAAGCTTCAAACGCTTGTCCATTGTAGATTTGCACAGAGATCTGAACGTACAATCATAGAGATTGTATCCAATTTAACAGGAATGGAAGGACAGGCTTTAACATAAATTGCTTGACGGAGCAGAATATTGCTCAGAAATACCAGAATTGGGCGTGGATGAGATGGCTTGACTTGGTTCCCTTGTGAGATAGTAAGAGGTAATCGGTGCGCCCGCTAAACTTGTGAATCCATGTCCCAGTCTGCCAGATCTGGGAATGCTTGCTGGACTAGACTAACAATGTAAGCCCAGGGGTCAGAGACTTACCTCCCTTCTGGTATGCCGAAGATCCTCTGGTTATGTCGACGTTGGCGGTTTTCGAGGTCCTCAACTTTTGCCTGTAAAAATGCCATCAAAGTCTTGTGAGTTTTAGCCACTGTCAAGGTGAAAGTGTTTGCTTCTTCAACTGCTGCGACCCGCTCTTGCAGATCTGTAACTTCCAAGGACAGTGAGGCGACCTTGGTGGCGACATCCATCAATGCCTGTTTAATCTCCATACTATCGGCTTTAGCTTGAAGGTAGTATTCTTGAGCCTCGGCTCTTTGGGTAGATAATGCCTGCAAGACTGTAGACAGAGAGGGCTTGTCACACTCAACAAGTCGCGGGTCACCAGCAGACGACCCTTTCGTGTAATCGGCATGCTCCGTTGACCTCTGCCCTGGTTCCCATCAGAACTGCCCAGTTGAGCCGGTAACGAAGCTGCAGTATTGGGGCAAGAATGACTGAGTGTTAATGGGTCTCCCCCCTCAGATGCTGCAGCCTCCATATTGCCAGAGTTAGATAGTTGAGAGATGATAGCTTTGACCTCTCCCTTTGGACCAATCTTTGTACCACTCGAGGGAGAGTCCTTAATTTGCCCCAGTGAGGCAGTAAGTGGGGGTTTAGTGCTGCCGCTTGCCCTTGCCTTCTTTAGCCCGTCTGGAACTTTTCAACTTTTCCCCCTTAGGCATTTCCCCCCCACTGGGGTACAGGCGTTTAGGGTATTAGACTCTGGGACCTCATCAGTCTCACCGGTTACATCCATTTGCAGGGCCATGGGGTCCAACTGAGTGCAGGTCCGAGTGTATAAGGAAGGGTAAGTAAGATGGGTATGTTCAGTTCCGGCGGATGCCTCAGGCCCAAGATCGTTAATTCCTGAGCTCGGTTGTTGCTGGTCCGGACCAGTAGTGATGTCAGTTTGAGGCTACAGTCCACAGTGTCCAGAGTAGTCGTCCTTCGGCTGCTTATGCATAATTGCGAGTGCAATTGTGGTTGCGTAGGCAGACCGGGTTGAATGGTTGATGTTAAAAGAGAACTATGACAGACAAATTCCGGGCCAGCAGAGTTTGTTTGTTCTAGGCAATTTTCTTTTTCCATATCCTTTTCCATGATGTTCAGGTTTACTGAGGAGGAGCCATCCCCCCATACCCTTCCCCTGCTGTCCAAGAGCCAAAGTTGCTGTACAGATAGCAGAACAAGCCAGAGGACCACCCTTTTCCCCCAGCCGTCCTGATCTGCTAAAATCAGGTAATCGGCCAACTCAGATCCCAGACTGGATGTCTCTGAGCCGCAGCCCTGCCTGAACAGAGCTGACGGAGAGAATCGGCTTGCCAAGTTGGGAACAGGAAGCTGCGTCCAGAGCTGCGGCTGAGTCCATAGCCGTTTCACCACTGAATTCAGCACAACCCCTGCCCAATGCATAGATCCCATGCCCTGAGGTTGCTATTGCCACTGATAGCATCTGGACGTGGCAGGGTTCCTTCGAGGAGGCAGGTCGTTGTGGAGCCATTCTTTTAATGCGTGCAGCCAAGGTCTGCCTGCATTATGGGATCCGGATGATGAGCTTTGGATCAGGAGAGGAGAACAAGCTTGTCTGAAGCAACCCCGCTGATCTACTTGAGAAGATACAGCTGCTGAACCAAGCCGGCATATCGAGCTTCCAGTTGCCAGCAGTAGCCGCCCTTGAGTATTTCCTCCATATGTAATCTGTTTATTGCACACAGGGGCACAGGTAGTCACAAGGTTAATCCCCCCTCTCCATAGGTGATGATTTTACAGTCTTCATGTTCGTGGGGGATGGGGGACACCAGGGGCAGCGGAGTCTACAGTAAAGGACAACAGGAGGCACCCTCCGGAGCGGAGTCAATCCTCCATCTTCCTTCGACACCCCACCTCAAACAAAAACAGTACTAAATAGCTAACATACAAACAAAAAATCTGGCTGCAGGAACAAGAACATCCCTAATTGATACTTAGTTTGTATTACAGTTACCACCAGCATAACTGAATGTAGAATGTTTTTTATATATGTTTTTACTCTTTATTGCTGTATTTATTATTTTATGTACTATATTATTTCTATACCATTTTCCGATTATTATATTTTTCAGACATAATGTACTTTTTGTGCATGATTAATTGCTTTTTGATCTGTTTTCATTCATGCCTTTTTAGTATTCTATACCTTTCAAATGCCTCCCATCAGGTGTGACACCTTCGGGTAATATTGTCTTTTCAGACAAGTTATGTTTTTTGATCTTACACTAAACAATATTAAAACAATTAAACCCATTTCCCAGAATACAGTCCTGTGCTGAATTAAATTCATGATTAGCTGAATGTGTGGCACAATGTACGTGGTATTTTAACATTGCTGGACTGTACCTTAATGTTTTTAGATCTCACATAGAGGCAGCTTTTAGCCATCTGTTGTTGATGGCTTATTGTGAGCAATACCAATACTTGCAGTGGGCTTGGGTCCCCCCACTGCTTATCATTGGTTGCCTTTCTTGTCAATCTCATTTGCTTGCTTCTTCTGCAACGGCTTTCGTTCCTCTTCTTGTGTTTGTCTTTCACCTGAAGCATAGTTTCTTTATCATGCTTTTGATGGTATGACTAGTATCCTTCTGCTGCCTATTTTCAGTGAACCACTTCTCTCATTAAAAAGAAACTCTGAGTGGCTGTATTTTCTTTCTCTCTTGTGTGCTGTTTTCCCTCACAAATTCTTCCTCCATGCTCTCTGGGTTATTCTACCCAAACCCCTGTTCAGTCCAAAACAAACAAGAATTTACAATGCAATAGGTCTTGCAATTGCGAGATTTTGAGCTATTGGCATTGTAAATGGCAATGCCTTTTATAATATTAAAAGGCATTGTCATTTAAAATACCAATAGGTCAAACATAAAAAAAAGTGAGACCTATTGTATTGCAGAGCGTGGTGTCCGTAAAGCGGCCGCCGCGCTCACAAATAAAGTAAAAAAAAAGAAACACAGCGCTGTGTCCCTGAAGCGGGCACTGCCATGCTCAACATTATAGTTTAAAAAGAAATGAAACTGAGCGCGGTGTCCCTAAATTGGGAGCCACTCTCAGCATGCGATTTTATTTAAAAAATATAAAAGCTGAGAGAAACCATGAAGTCCCTGAAGCGGATGCTTCATTCATCTCAAAAGTAAAAAAATACAAAAAAGTGTTGCCATTGTGCCATTGTGTAACTTTTAAGGTTAGAGTGGCATAGCGCTCGATGTGAAAAGCGGCTGGCATTGTCCTAGGTGGGCACGCTGGAAATGCAAGAAACAGACGGCATTGTCCCCAATATTTAGATGATAAACAAAATAGTGCTCACCGACTTAAAACAGAGACCGTGTAATAAACCAAGTAAAAGGGACAGTTGCCATTGGAGGGCCAAATGAAAACAAGGCGGTACTAAGGAGGGACTATGCAAACCAGTTTGTTTAAAATCTAATCGATATATATTAGTGTCTACTATATTTAAATATCCTTATTGTATTTGAAATTAGTCGATATGGCCACAAAATTGGGCAAGCATAGGAAGTCCCTGGTGGGAGGCTCCATTACAGGGACTTTAGATGATTTCATCACTAGGGCAGCCTCTGTTTTAGAAAAAGAGATTGCAATAACGGAGCGACGCCTATCCTTATAGCGCCACTATGTAACAAGCGGTCCTCTCTTGGGCTACTTTAACTAGCTATTACCCCACCAAGATCGCAGATAACACCTGGTAATGATAAGAACCAAATAAATACAGCCAATACCTCGCCTTCTATTTCTCTCTTAGATGCTATTACAGCCCCACACAGGGATTCTACTAGAGAGGATTCAAGTGTGGAGCCAACGTTGGAAATCATCTCAGAGGAGAGTGATTTTTACCCCTCATTAAAACTAAAACCCAAAGATAGCCACCAACCTGTCCCACAAGCTCAGGGGGTCACATCTAAAAGGAAGCATAGGGGGATTAAGCATAGAGGAAGAGAGGCAAAAACTCCAAAACTATACGTATCTCCACTTAAGGAAAACATCTATGCCCCCAGGAAATCAGTGGTAAATGCTTCGGCCCTACTGCCCTCTCATTCACAAGCTGTACTTGAAAAAATTGAGCTAATGCTCAAATCTTTAATTGTACCACTAGTTGAAAGGCTAAAAAGAATAGGGGAGAAGTTAGGGACTATAGAGAATGAGATAAATTCTAATACCACACTTATTAATAAATTGTCTATATCTCCTCAAGAACATCCCCATGACTCGACCCAAAATCAAGATCAGCCAAGCGCTATTTCTGGGCTAGAGAATGGAAAGTATCAGAACGAGGTGGGGCAGAAGTTAGTGCTCTCTCCCAATACAGTGCAACCGTTGAATAACACCAATGTTGGCCCAAATCAGAGAGAACAAGGCATGGTGGGTAAGGTAAACATACCTCTCAATTGCGTTGGTGAAAGTAATAATGGTGGAACTATTGGAGCGGCAGTTCGCATTGACTTGCCACCCGAGACAGCTCCCTACGTAGCTGTCCTATCAGGGGTTCCCGAATTACCCACAGGTAGAAAAGAGGGATATTATGAGCTGAAAAACAAGGTAGTATATTGGTTAAGCAAAAATAGACCGCTTCCTGTAAATATAAATGGGGAAATCCTTCATGTGAGGAGAGTGGGATGGCTGGGACATAGACCAAAAAACTTACCTGGAGATTTGATCATTGTAAACTTTAAGGATAGGCGCGTAACTTCTTTTCTCCAAGACTGGTGTGGCCAGAGAGGGGAGGGAGGCATAGTTACGTGGGATTTGAGTTACTTTTATCCCAGATTGCATGCTATGCCCTTGGCAAGATACCACCCTGGAGATTTATATACATCAAGGTTAGATATGCCATTCCCAACAAACTATCCAAGAGACGAGCATGTAGTTAGACCAGTTGACCACTATTATAATGGTTTTAATACCCCAACATCAAATCAATATGCTTTGTTATCAGGCTTAGAATCTGTTGATTGACCCCTCAAGGAACTAACTAATCTAAGTGTGAAACAACTGACATGTAAGAGTTTATCCAATAGTGATCAGAAGGTAGTGAGAGTGCTCAGGGAAGGTATGAAGGAAAACCGATATGATGAGCGAGTTCCTTTTGAGAGTGATTCAATGGACAGATGTGGTCATAGTATCAACCTACAGGATCCCAGTCCCCTCAATTCCCCTGCTGCTAGAGTGGCTTTTAATGCTGATAAAAGTGGTGCAAGTAATAATCTGAATACTGAGGTAGATTCATTGGGGAAGAGTTTGGTGAGGATTGATCCTGGTAATCCTACTACCCTTGTAAATAGCGGGGATGTATGCTGTGTAATGTTTTGGAATGTGGCAGGCCTTAGAGCCAAAATAACGAACCCAATTTGGATAAACTTCATAAATGATTTTGATATCATATGTCTCCAGAAGACATGGATAACAGTGCCACTCCATCTTTCCGGTTATAAGACGTTGTTTACATCGGCTGTGGATGTTCCACATGGCAGGGCCAAAGGGGGTCTGTCCGTATTTTTATTGAATCAGCTTCATTACCAGAAAGTTCAATTACTCTATACTAATACCTATTATCAGCTAGTAAGGAAATTCATAAATAAGGCGGCGTGTGTTGTAATTGTTTATTTTTATAATAACATCCCATTAGCAGATATGGAAATGATGTTAAAAAAATTGGGTAACGAACTGAGCAGAGAAATAGATACAAATTCTAGAGAAGTAACGGTCATTTGGGGCAGTGATTTTAATTGTACAATTTGTAAAAATCATCAACAAGGAGTCTGTGGCATCATGCTTGACCATGATAATGATTTAACACATTTTGAGCATTCTATGTGTGGGGATTTGCTAAACGATATTGTTTTTTCTGGGGACTTGGGGTATGCTAATGAAATTGCCCAGATTGAGTCTCCTTTTGTGCCAACATTTATTGGCAGGGGAGCATTCTACACAATAGATTTTATCTTAGTTTCTGGTAGATATGGACATATGATTAAAACTTGCCAGACTCTGATTAGTGCGCTAAGTGACCATTACCCATCAATTTTGGAGATTTTAAACCCATTTCGGGAACTGGGCGATGGACAACCTTGCAGGCAGAATGTTCAGATATAAGTATAAGGAAAAAATGGTTATTCCCTTAAATAGAAGAAGGTGGTCCCTGAGGATTTCATGGCAAATCTAATATCCAAATGCCTACCTAGCTTCCTGGCTATCTTGGATAAGAATTCTGATAGTCAGGATATTGTCAAACAGTTTGACATCATTGCTTCTCAAATTAAGGAGAGTTTATGGGTGGAAGTTAAAAACCTAAAGAAAAGAACAGAAGATGGTTTGATTCTGACTGTACAAAGGCCCACACTACACTTAAACATGCTTTACATGCCGTTCCCCGTGACCCCATACTGGTTAAGGAGTCGCGGAGAATCTATTATCAGGCATTGAAAAAAAATAAAATGGGAATTAAAAGGGAGGCATGGGAGGTACTATGTGAGGCCTCTCAAACTAGGGATGTTTCTGCCTTCTGGAAAGCAGTGAATGCCCCGTTCTTTGATGACAACACCAAAGCACGTATTGAAATTACCATTTCCGAGGATGTGTGGGTAAATCATTATTCTAAATTGTATAGTACCCTAGAAGGTGGGCAACAATCCCCACTACAACTTCTAAGGGATGTGGGAGCCAAGGATTTAAAACTGGATGTCACCCTAGAGGAGGTACTGGTTAGCCTTAAAGCCAAACAAATGGTCTCTGTTACCAGATTCCTAAGAGCCTTGCTAGTTACTATGAACCGCAATCAACACACAATGGGGTCGATCGTGGAAAAATCATATTATGTAAAAAAAGGAGAAATTGCTCCTTTTTTAGGTGTCCCCGAACTCACCAGGGTTGCCCCATGGTGACATGCTTCATCATTGGGGCCATCCCAGTCCTCTACGGGCTGGGGCGTGCTACGACTTGCGAGTTACGTAGGAGCACTTTTTAGAAGACTATGTGTGGTGCATGTGTATTTGAGGAGTGGACTATGTGATTCGTCTGTAAAAATCCTTGGGAGAATTATTCTAGGTAGACTGCAAAGTTGGGCGGAGGATAACTCTGTTATTAGTGATCTCCAGTACGGGTTTAAAAAAAGGGGTAGGAACAGTGGACCAAGGGTTAAATTTATTTATCCTGCAACAAAAATATATCAGGGCTAAGCGTGAGCGCATTTATTTTGTTTTCGTTGACTTGACGTCAGCGTTCGACTGCGTCTCACATAGCAACCTATGGTCCATCTCGGGCAATTTGGAAGTAGAAGAAAAAATAATGTATTTTCTGAGAGAACTCTATTCTGGTGCCACTGCGACAGTGCGTCATGGAAAAATGGAGAATGTACTAGATCATTTGACATAGGGAGTGGGGTATGCCAGGGATGCGGCCTCGCACCGTTTCTATTCTAGGTATACATAAATGGCCTTGAAGAAGCCCTGTTGAAAGCATTGAATGATATGCCCATGGTAGCCAAAAGACCTATCCCTCGCTTCTTTAGGCAGATGATGCGGTCATCATGGCTCGGATGCCTATGGCACTACAGGGTCTAATAACATCTTTTAACACCTTTATGTCAAATTTAGATCTAAACATTAACTGCACTAAAATATTTCTGATGACTTGTGGCTCTGGCTCTAATAAAAAGAAGAGGGCTATGTATATTAATGATAGTCCCTTAGAATGTACCCCCACCTTTTCATATTTAGCCATTTTGTTTCACAAAGCTGGCACATGGGCAAGTGCAATAAAAGCAAGGAAACTTTTGTTTGATAAATCGATTATGGCCCTAAATTATTATTATTTTTTTAAATGGGGAAAAAAACCAACAGTGGAACTTTTAAGAATTTTTAATGCGTCTTGTATTTCAATTGCCGTCTACAGTGCTGGTATATGGGGTTACGCCAATACTAAATCAATCCAGCTGGCAGAAAATATGTTCTTGAGGTACATCTTAGATGTACCTGACAGTGTCTCAAGCTATATTTGTCATATGGAACTTGGTCAACCCATCATCGAAGACACAATTAGGGTCCAACCAATATTATTGTGGCACAGGGCTTGGACCAATGATGAGTGTGTATTGAACAGCGCTATTTTAAAAGATGTGTTATTTTTAGATCATGTGGGTAGGATACGATGGTTTGTTTATGTAAAAGATTCCCTTGTGAAATTGGGCTGTCAAAACTATTATGATGACCCACTATCAATGTCTAATATCTCAAGGAAATCTCTGAAAGTATTATGCATGCGTTACCTGGAAGATATCAGAGCAAGTGAGGAAATAAAGAAAAAGACTGTTGTGGCTCACCAACTGTTATTGACCCATGGTAAAATACAACCATACCTAACCCTTACCATGAGTGAACAAGAGCTGTTTTTCTTAACTCGTTTTAGGTTAAATATATTTTTTAGAGTTATAAGTTTCCCCGTTAAGAATTCCTGGTCACGTGATTTAATCAAATGCCCGTGTGATTATTCATCCGACCAATCGGATATTCATGTCTTATTCTTCTGTAAGTTTTACATATTACCTCGAAAAAGACTGATTATCCCCATCCTGAAAGAGATAGAAGCTAACCGCTCCCGCCCAACTTTTTTAATATCACGGAAATTGGATGTTATCTTGATTGTGGCATCTATCTCCGAATTTTTAAAAAACGTTTTTAGGTTACGTAATTCAATTTGTATCTGAGGTATTTTAAATGTATTAACTTCTCCAGTGTTGACCTTTTCTTCTCTCTTTTTTCTCTGTAATGTATTTTTATATTTGATTGATGACATTTTATATGTACTTTTATGGTTATTTCTTTTGTCAATGTCAATGTCAGAGTTTCTTTTATAGCGCAGCTTATCACCGCAAGGTCTCAAGGCACTTGCAGCACAAGGAACCGGATAGAAGATGACAAACAGAAGAAAAAAGAG
Organism: Lissotriton vulgaris; assembly: GCF_964263255.1. Classification (NCBI taxonomy): domain Eukaryota; kingdom Metazoa; phylum Chordata; class Amphibia; order Caudata; family Salamandridae; genus Lissotriton; species Lissotriton vulgaris. The sequence continues at coordinate 1,340,226,585 of NC_141685.1, read as the reverse complement.
ATTAAACAACACAGGGGGTTTTAACCGAATAAAGTTGAATTGAATTGAATTGAATTGAAGGAGGGACTAACAATCCTATTAACAAATCAGAAGCCAGCATTTACAAAGGTCAATGACACAAGCCAATGACAAATATGGTGGGCGGGGCTTCCAGTGCATACTCCATTACAGCATGCAGAGCAGAGCCAGCAGCGCATGCACGCTGCCTTTAGGCTCAACCTAAAAATGATTACTGGATATAACTTCTTTGCCATGATATATGGGCTTTGAAACCACTGGTAAATATGATAGAAAACTGGCACATCATGCAATGTGATGAGAAGGGCAATTTACAGATGTGCTGATTATAATATGTTGTGTATTATAATTGCTGTGTGTTGGTAGGTGCCATGATCCACAAGAGACAAAGCCTATATACGTATGTATGTTTGTGGGTTGTGTATTCATAAAACATACACTTTTACTTAACATACACAAACACAAAATATTAATCATTTCTCATGCACATTAAACCTTTTTACCCATAAAGGGTAGTTAAGAATGGGTGACTATGTAATCAGGTACAAAACTAGTTATGGTTTGTACATTTTTAACCTGGGATGTTACTGGGACTATACTCATTCAGGCAATAATGTTGTTTGTATTTACAGTGAATGTGTTTTAGTACATTACTACAGCACTGTTTCCTGATTAACTCTCCTTTATAGGTTTAGCTTGACAGCATAGCTATTGCCAACCTTATTTGAACAACCTTAAAAAGAGATTTAAGGGATTTAACAGGGGGGGGCTTTGGCTCCGCCCACATGTTGGTGACAGGTGTACATGATTTCATTGAGCAGAAGTTCTGTGCTTTTACAGGAAAAGTGCTATGAGCTGTATTCATTTGTTTACCAAGTTGTGTGCGCCAGAGCTCCTTTTCAAGTCTAGGTATTGTGTTACAACAGAGCTTGCCCTTTAAACACATGCTATTGCAAATCTATGACTCCTAGACAATAAGAAAATATGGTGTTAGTTCTTCTCTGGTTGTGGGGCAGATGGGAGGAGGTCTATCAGGAGGCATGTGTTGTTGTTGTGCTGTAGTCCCAGCCACTTTACCTTCCCTCTCCATCATTAATTGTATTATTATTATTGTTATTATTATAATTATTATTTTAGACTTGTAGAGCGCGTAGCTGCCCTAGGGCTTCCCAGTGCTAAAAGACAGATCTGCAGACCGAGTCTAGCGGAAGATTAGAAATGCTGCAAAACCAGCTATGTTTTTATTAATTTCCGGAATTCTAGTTTCTTGTCCAGGGTCCGACATTCCCTCGGTAGGGAATTCCAGAGTTTGGGAGCAAGGTGAGAGAAGGATCTCCCCCCACCTCACTTTTTTGATAGATGTTGGTGTTAGAAGTCTTTCTCCGCTCGATCTCAGGTTTCTATTTGGGACATTGAGGATACCAGATTTCTGATTTTCTTGCTGAGTAGAGCCCTGTGCATTATAATCAATGCCTTGAACTTGTTTCTGGCCTCCACCAGGAGCCAATGTAGCCCTTTAAGGTGCTTTTTGACTGATACCCGAGGTGGGGTCTTGCACAGTAGTCTGGCTGCTGCATTCTGGACCACCTGGAGTCTATTGGTCACATATTTCGGCGTACCCAGAAATAGCGGGGTTCCATAATCCAGGCGTGATGTGACCAGGGAGTGGACTACAGTCTTCCCAATCGGTGTTGGGATACGAGCTAGGATTTTCCGAAGACCTCTAAGTAGTCCAAACATATACCAGCGACTTTCTTAGCTTGGGTCATCATTGAGAGGTCCTTTTCTAGCCAGAAGCCTAAATTCTTAATGTGGGCGTAGGTGGGCTACCTAGACAGTCCAGCCAGCTTATGGATGGCCTAGGGACTGTCCTATTTCCGAGGATCATTAGCTCCGTCTTGTCCCAGTTTAGCTTTAAGCAGCTTTTCGTCATCCATTCCATGACTTTTTCCATGCAGGGTGAAAAACTATCACAATCCTATTGGAATTCCCGTTGGTTTTAGGGTCTAAAGAGATCACCAGCTGCGTGTCATCGGCATAGGACGTCATTGAGATATCAAATCTGAGGGCAATCTGGGACAGTGGCTCCATGTAAACATTAAACAGTGTGGGGCTCAACGAGGAGCCCTGTGGCACCCCACACATTAATGACATTATTTTGGACAGAGTGGTGTTTTCCTGAAGTAAGGCCGCCGAGTTTCCCTGATCTAATGTTGTTCTAAGTTCATTAACCACTGTCAAGGGAGCGGACTCTGTGCTATGTTGTGCACAAAATCCCATCTGGGAGGGATGGAGACAGAGATTTGTTTCAAGGAACTCAGCCAGGGATTTATTGACGTGTTTTTCCAAGAGCTTGCCTCCAAACGGCAGAAATGAAATGGGGCAGTAGTTCCCTAGTTGTGATGGATCTGCATAGTTTTTCTTTAGCAGAGGTTTGATTATTGCAAGTTTCCAGGCTGCTGGGACCTCGCCAGTCTCCAGAGACTGGTTCATGATCTTGATTAGCGAAGAGAGAATGGCAGGATTGACTGTTTGAAGGAAGTGCGGCGGGGCTGTGTCAAGAGGTGTTCTGGACTTCACCTTGGCCATCAATGTTTCTACCTCTTCTGCTTCTACTAATGGGAGGTGAGTGATAGATTGTAATGGGGAATCTACCGCCTGAACTTCATCCCCCTTTCAGAGATACTTTAACATTAAACTTCTTGAGAAAATTGTGTTTTTAAAATGTGTGGGTCGAAGAGTCCTTTCAAAAGGTCCTCAGCTCAAAAAGTTAAAACATTTAATTTTAATAAGTTAAAAATATTATTTTTAATTTACTTCAAACGTAATATTTATATATATTAAATTACATTAAATTACTTATTTGAGATACTGTATTTTTAAGTTACCCTTCCCTGAATTCTAAAAAGCACTTACTACCACTTAACACTAGAATTCCCTGAACCCTACAAACTCCTTGCCACCCCTTAATGCTACCCTTCTCTGAACCCTCAATATCCCTTACGATCCCTTAACATGAATATACAGACAATGCAGTTACATAATTGAAGAGAAACAGATTGATGAATCTGGATGTGTTTTCTAGTAGTGATCCAATGGAACTTACTATTGGCCTGCTGGGTGGGTCATTCCTGTTCTTATACATTTTCAGCAAAAAGTACCAGTGTATTGAGATCTTACAACTTCAAGTAAGAATATTCTTTATGGTCCAATAGCTCTCTCGTTCTCCATTCTGACAATTTTACATTAAATTCTGAGGAAATTTGTTTTGTTGGATCAGATTCTAGTTTATCATAATGAATTTCATTATCAAGTTGTGTCATGGCTCCCTTGATATTATGACTTTTGTCCATTAACACAATATTTCCACCCTTAACAGATGCCTTGATTATTGTGTTGTGATCTTTACATAATTCACTGAGAGCGTTCCATTCTTTTATTATCTTATTTGATTTTCTGACCTTCACAAATTTCTTTGTTTCCCATCTGAGGTTTTAAGGACTACCTCTTGGGATAAATTAATTTTTGTTTCCATCCAGTAATTGTGGCAGAATTTAGATGTTAATTTACAACCACTTGTCTGAGTCACGTTTGTATTTATTCCACTTTTATGACATATTTCTAGATCTACGAACATTGGAGCCTCGTCATCCACCCAAACCAAGATGCACAGCATATGTATGTAAATTGTCCAATACAGTGCACACATATTTGTCCATATTTGAATACAATTTCATCCAACTGTTATCTCGAAGTAATCAATGATTCTGTGTTTTCATCATTCCAAATTTCACTTTATTTCAACAAGTGTCTTCCAGGCTTAGCTCATATGAAATGCAGAGGTTCAAATTTAATATAAGCCAACATGAGGAATTTGATCCTATCCCAATGCATTTCGGGCTTTTATTGCCCTTCCTCCGGGGTAACTACAATGTTGTTAATATGGGGAACAATAATTAAGACACCACAGTAGAAATTAACTCAAATTTGTAATCAACCAACATCTGTAACATGCAATTATATTCTGATTACATTGTAGTATTTTTTCTATACACGTAGACTAATATCAACAATCTATGGACTTTTAATTTAATTTAATGTACCACATTCGCTATCAGCAGGGCCACTAGAAAAATGGGATGGTATGAATTTGACACACTCACAACATAATCAAACATTATCTGCTTAATTTAACAAATGTAAAAAATGTGTTCCTGTTTTAAAGGGATGAAAGGTTAAATAGTATAAGCAAAATGTGAGCTGTAAGCGTCTTAGAGGAAGCTCTGAAGATATGAGTTTGTGATTGTTTAGGCATGCTGTCTCCGAAGACTGGTGACTAGGACTATGTAAGTTGATGTGTCAAATACAAATTGTAAATGTGTTGATAAATATGCAAAATACCAATAAAACATATAAAAAAAGGATACAAGTTTATTAAAGTCATTGATCAATGGGTGCAGCACCTGCCAGATACTTTACAAAGGTTAATTGGTTACCTTTCAACTCTAGAATCTTGTATTCACGCTTTAAGGGAGTGATAATTTAAATTCAATAGTGCAAACTGTGATCTTAAAATGGCAAAAAAGTAACATAAATATGGCACAGAATGTGCCACATAATGTCGCCATTTCTTCCACATAATTTGGCCGACCCCATGGCATACATTTTTCCTCAGCTGCTGCATAATTACAGTGCCCTGAATATCAGTCAAGTATGTTTTAAGAGGGTTTCTCTTGCTCATGGCAAGTATGGCCAGTTTTTCCATGCTTCAGGTACAGATTCAACAGCAGGCTGATTAATAGTTTGGGAAAGAATGTCGTAACTTTTTAGCATACGAGGAATGTGGGCGCAGCTTACTGCATGGGCAAGATTGCTGCATTCCTTTGAAGCTCCAGGGAGCAGAGCTTGTTGTGGCGGTGCGACAGTGCTTAATTTGTGCCGGTGCTTTCCGGTGCTAAGCACCGGCACTTCTTTCTCAGGGCCGGGTCTACAAAGGGCGACTGCTATTAAGAGATTGTCCTAATAAAAGAAAAACCCACGAGCTGTTACAGGATGTACGTTACCAGAAACCTGTGTTTTTAAGCACAATGCAGCTCGAGCTCCCCATGTGTGAACCCGGCGAGATTTACTGGGGCCTCTGACACCTGTGTGTGCCGGGCCTCCGGCTGCTCTGCTGAGTGCTCGCTCCCCGCAGACTTGCCAGCAGGACTCCAGGAGACAGTAATTGCCATGATCGTGCTGCTCTGGGAGTGCTTGCCCAATGCTTGCTACAATGTTGCAAAAAGTTTCATCTGCCAGGGCATGCTGCTGCCTCTCTGCCTGCAATAATTCCCGCCCGGTGCTGACCACATGACAGACAGGAAGTGAGGGTCTCTGAGAAGCGGCGGGGGACTCGACTGACTGAAGAGGTGTGCTGCCCTGTGTCGATATGATGTCCCCGTCGGCCGTCCCAGAGACTGAAACTAGTTGCGCTGCCTGCCGCAGCCAGCCTGAGCTGAATGCGCGGTAAATTATTTTGCCCGGCTGGCGTTGGACACCGGCGCTGCCATGACGGCACTGAGCATGGACTGTGAGACTCAGAGTCTCACTGAGTGAAAATCATGGCACAGCGCAGCATGAGAGGCCTGGGCTGCATCGGGCGCTGCATATGCGGGGAGAGCACACTGCTGCTGTGCGACCTCCGAAGGACAGATCCCCTGTGTGGCTCAGCGGCTCTAGTCTGGGCTCACCGCTCCGTTACTGACCCCTGCTCGGCTCGGAGACAGCCAGGACTGAGTGCCTGCCACATACAGTGGAATGCCAGCTGCTGCAGTCACTGGACTCGACTCTATCTGAGACTAGTAGCAGAAGTTGAAGCAGAAGTTGAAGTCTGTTCACAACAGTAAGTAATACTACGTCATAATACTTTCTGTTACTGCGGCCTAACCTTTTGTGTTGTGTGATATCTCTTGTCACGCACAGCTGCACACACGGATGGAGTTGAATTTTTAAAATATAGCTGCCACGGTTTCAGATTGCTATGTCTGACATTTCGATAATTTTTTATGTTTATGTGTTTCTCTCATCTTAATTACTTGATTCGGCTCGCAAAAAAGTGTCACTCATATAAGTTGAAATGTCACTCATAAATTACACAGAAATTATGAAAATGTCACACATAGCAATCTGAAACCATGGCAGCTATGCGGAGGCACAAGGCAGTGTTGTATCATCAGGATGGTGGGCGCCGCATTTTACAATTACATGTATATATTTGCTTCATAAGGTGACAGTCTGTTAAGTCCTCTAGCCTGGGGCGGGGTGGGGTGTGCACACAGCACCAGAGACAAGAGACCGGGTTGATTTTGAGTCAACATGTGAATCCCTCCCCCACCCAATGCTGGCCTGGAATGCTTTTGCTTCAAAGAGCAGGGGCTGGAGGAGGGGCCCACAGTGTATTTGGCAGTTGGCGCCTTGCATGTGAGAAGTAACGGGTGCAGCCGGCCAGATCATTTTGTTTGCAACTCGGCAAGGTGTGTATTGCTCTGTCAATCGTAGTGGTTCTTTCTCCTGTCTGCCTGGCGCCACTAGGAATGGGGAATAAGTAACACCATAAAGTAGAACCCAGCCCCAGTGATGACACAGACTTCAGAAATTAGATAATTTTTTGCTTTAATCCTAATACGAGAGGTTTAAGAATAATACAATTCAGTAACAGAATGCTAAATTAATGAATGTGCATGTGAAATAATTCCTATGTGTTAGTGTGTAATTTTCTGCTTTTTAAAACAAATAGCGAACATACATTGTGTGACACATTGCTCTTAAAAGAGTACCAGGTACCTTGTAAGCAATTGGTTGCTAATGCATTGTTTATAAAAAAGATACTTTTTCAAACTGTCTGTTTTATTGACTATAGTAAACATCCAATAATCGAAAAGCAACCGTAATCTGGGTACAGGAGCATCTATGCACCTGATTTGCACCCTTATGCTAAATGTAATGCCTCCTGTACCCAGAACCGACTTGGTGCCTGTCATTTACAAAATATTTCGCCTTACTAATGGAAATTGTCCCTCATGCCAAAACATAAGCAAATGGTGACATAGTTTTCTACAACGGGCATGTGTCAGGTTGATTTGTCACACTAATGGTAAGATTGTTTGTAATAGTCTCCTACTAGCAGCATGCAGATGACCGATGCCAGAATAATCATACTCTTGCTTTACAACAAACTGGTATTGAGCAAGAAATACCACTTGAGTTAAAGTGGCGATATGAAAAGTAATATTCACACCTTCTCTGCTTGGCTCATGGTGCCATATGGTCGGATTACTAGGCCTTGTCTGATTGCTCCCTCTTTTTTTGGTGCCACACACTGAGCACCCCACTGTCCTTAAGATCATGCTTATGGTGTGTAGCATGTACCACGGTGCACTTCAAACATGCTTCACTTGCGGCGTGCTTTCAGTTTTGTTAAGGCCTCAGACATCGTTGTGCTGGTGTGTGTGCACACGTTTTCAAGCGCTTCAAGTGTACCGAGTGCAGCCTGGGCACAATGTGTGCTGAACAGCTAAGGTGAGATAGAGCTGCACTCACAGGAGGAAAACTCATGGCCTGCAGCCCTACTGGAATTTTGGCAGCCGCTTCATGTCTGGTGTAGGCACTACCTCTGAAAGGCTTCTGGTCCCTGCAGGCTGAGCAGAAGCACAATGTTTTAATTTCAAAATTCTGCCACCACCAAGAATTGCTTCTGCCGCCAACCGAATTCATAATTCTACGACCTACATGACTTCCCGAACAGTGCTCCTCTCGCTGGTTGTAGCGATTCTTTCGTGGCTATGCCAGTCATGGTGAGACTTGAGAGTGTGCACCGTGTGTCTAAAACGCAGGGCACAGCTCTGAAAGTCTGCCACAGCATGACCTCTCACCCTCACTACAACCTGCAGATGGACTAGGCTTCTCTTGTCTCCAGCACATCACAACAATATCAGTCAGATCACCGGTTTGTAGTGAGTGACCCCACAGTCTCCAGCTACAGCGACCAGGCTGAGCAGTAGGAATTATTTACCCAACACCCAGTGACTCTGTAGGTAAGTGAAAGATAAAGTGATGATTTATCATGTTCCTGCTGAGAGATCAGAGTTGTCTGGTGCAACTTTTGACTCTGCTGTAGCACAGAGAGAGAGTTAACACGCCTGCTGCAAAGAACGTCTATTCTGCATATCACAGAAAACTATTTTTATGTGGGAAGCTCAGGGGGTTACTACTTTTGTCACATAGATTGTTTTGTTACTTGCAATCCATACATTTCAATCCTAATCTATAGTAACCTTAAAACTGTTATCAAAGACTTCAGCTGCATGTAAAGTGCTATGCCAGAGATGGCCACCATAATGCCAAGGACAACACATTAGGCCAATAATGGGTACCATTGTGTGAATGCCACCTCTGTGTGAGGTCTAGACACCAATAATACTATGGATGCCCAAAATATATTAAAAATGGTAATCAGAGTGGCAACTTAAGTTCAAGGATGCACTCAGTTTGTCAATGGTGGCCACCATTATACAACATGTGGCTACCTCAATTTGACAATGATGCTAATATCCGAACACTGGCCACCACTGTGTAATGCCTTCATTATGCCAGTGCTAGGCATTATAATGCATGTGAGTATTGTCCTTTCCCTAAAGCGGCACATAGTGCACTGGAATGTTGCACTTGTCCCTTTTCAATGCACTTGTAATTTTAGCTAATTTATTCTAAAATTGTGCTTTAAATGCACTTTTCATTTAATCTTTTTCAAAATGTTCACAGGGCAGGGAAAACTCCTATCAAAACCTTACTTGGAGCAAGGCTCCCTTGCTGAAATTCAGATCGGGTATTACATCTGCCTTTTCATCAGTGCCAGTTGAGGACGTGGGCGGAGCCACTAGAGTGGGTGGAGCCAGGTGAAAGTGGGTGTGGCCTCCGACATTTTTTAGAGCACCTGCACTTCATATTTTACAAATTAAGTACTGCGGTGCGACGACGGCCTCCCGACTCCTGGGTACCTTCTGTCACCCTAAATGGACCCGTAATACATAGCGGTCAAGGCGCATCTGCTTTTTAGAACTCAGGAAGGCGCGCATGATGTTATTCGTTTCCTCTCCTCAGTGGCAGCCACCATTTTGACAGCGGGGTGAGGCATCGCATTAAATAACAGCTGAATGCCAGCGAATTGACCTTGAAAGGCATATTCTCAATTTAAAGGCATATTCCACTCCTAAAGGCATTTTCATCATCATCAACTGAAGCATTGAACCTGCAGAAACGAGTGTTTAGGCTTCGCTTTAAGGTAATTTTCTGTCAAGTTCAGCATTCCCTCTGGTTCTCCTCTTCAATAACATATTTGCTTTGGCATCTCTATTTGCTGAATCATTTTAGAGTTTTCTTTTCTGTGGTAATATTTGTTGTACACCGACTGTGTCTTTATTTGTACTTGGTGTGATTTTACTATATGTGCAGGTCAAAAGTTCTTATGCCATTCATTTTCCACTAGGCAAATCGTGAAGATGCTTGTCGATGCAATCAGTATCCAATGCAATGGAGAAATCTGTTTCAACTACAAGGTCCAGTATTGTCTCTTCTTCTATTTTAACACCCACAACCACTCAACCATCTACCAATGAGGTACCAGTTAAGAGGCTTAAGAAAGACCTTGACAGAAATTCCTTATCTCATTACATACCAAAGAAAGCGCAAACACATTTGCACAAGCTTTTCAAAGATGCCACCTTACCGATGCCTGGAGACTATGTAACCCCACTTTACAGGAGTATATGTTTTTTTCCGCAGTACATTATACACAATCCTGATTTAACTATGTTTTTATTTCACACCAACTAACTCACTAACTTACATTCAGCGGATATTGGTTCTATTTTATTTTTTGTTCCTGCTCCAGTATCTTTGCACCTAAATATCTTACCTAAATCTACCTCTCCAAAAATGTGTAGATTTATTAACTCATTACTACTAGACATCACTATTACTTCTTACTTGAATACCTTTGCTCAAGATTTGTTTCTCCTTAATCAGATGGGAGATGTCTCCTTTCACACTGTATGGGAAGCATTTAAGGCCCCAGTCCGTGACTTCATAATTAATTTTGCTTTGAAAAAAAAATTACTATCTCAATTGCAGTCTAAACAAATTCTAGGTGAAATTAAATGCCAGAACATTCTTACTATACTTCTCATACTCAGCAATTTATAAATCAACTCAATAAAAGCCAAACTCGAATTTAATGCTGCTTCATATCTCCTCAAATCTAGTACTAAATCCTACGGAGGTCTTCTTATTTCACTCTTCACAGATGAGTTTGTCAAGGTTGCACCCTCTCCCCCTTCCTTTTTAATTTAGCTCTAAAACCGTTTTTGTCTAGGATTCGTCAGAATGCTGACATACATGGTTTCACTCATGATTCTCAAGAAGTTACATTAGCTGGGTATGCTGATGAAAATTTGCTATTTATTTATCATTCCCATTCTTCACTACCTCCTTTTACTCTGTCTCCCGGTATAAATGTAACAATGATAAATGCGGAATTTTGCCCCTTAAGAAATTCTCCTTCAGGCATATTTTCCTCCTCAAATTTTAAATGGCAATCCAAGCAACTTAAATACCTTGTTCTCCAATTCACTTAATCCCTCACCTCTTCCATTTCTATCAATATCAACACAAGCATTCAGAAAATGTACTCCTTAAACAGCAAACGGCATCCTCTCTACCAGTCTTGGTGGGGTCGGCTTGAAATCATTACGATGATGTTAGTTCCTATCATACTTATTACTCTTTCTAATATATACGCTGACATGTCCCTCTTAAGTCTCACAAGAGAATGCATTCAATAATATCTTAATTTATTGGGAATAATAAAAAGCCTTTTATGCCCTTAATCAAGTTTAAGCAGCCTAAAGCTGAAGGTGGAGTGAACTTTCCTGATTTCCCTAAATATCATAACCCTTTTCTATGAAGACAATCCTCCCAATGGATCCTCCTCCCTTGCTATATACTTCGCTGTGGATTGAGTTGGAATTGGCATTTTTGTCCCCCTTATTCATTTTTAGAATAGTTAACTTTTACGCGAATAACCTCAAGAGCTTCCTACTGCTAAAATCAAAAAACACTTTTGTTTCTCAATTCTACTATTTGGCATAACCAATATATTCAAGTAAAGAACCGTTCTATTTATCGGCATTCCTCAAGAATGAAAGGGCTGATTTGGGCTCAGCAATTTTTGATCAGGACTCACTTCTCCCTTTTACACAAGTTCAGGAACTTTTCCGTCTCCCATCCACTTTTCCTACCAAATTTCTTCTTCTACAAACATTATTTCTCAAGCTTACAATCACTGCAAATCCATTCCTTCCTCTAGTATATCATCACCTACGCCATTAGCTACTCTTTTATCGACACACCCTAAGGCTTCTACTATGTATTCCCATTTATTGGATGCTTCAATTGTTAGACCTAATTCTAAGTCTGAACTTGCATGGGAGAACGACGTCTCTATAAATTTATCCATATGTACCCGGAAACATATCTGGATTGAGATTAAAAAATCTTCCTGTACAGCCAACACAACATAAACACTTTTTTTCATATACATTAGACTCTTTATGACACCAGAAGCCCTCCACAAGATTCATCAAGACATCTTGGATACTTCTTGGTCTTGTTATGCACAACAAGCTGACTTGAAACACTAACACTTACCCTCGTCCTCTTGTTTCTACATTTTGGTCACAAGTTTGGCATCAGATTCATTCCATTTTTCAAAGTACTGTTCCCTATTCTCTTTCTAATGTATTTTTGGAAAGTGTAGCTGAACTTTTGAGTCAATGCTTCATACGAGATCGATTATTAGCACTTGCTTTCCAGCAAATAAATCACAATTGGAAACAATCAATACAGCTATCATCTAAAGTGTGTTGGTATGCAGTTTGTCATAATCACCAATTGGATACCGCATATATGCGCCCCTTATCTCTTGTTTTAAAATGGAAAGACCTTTGGACAGCTGTTACTCAATTACTTGACTAATTTGTCATTAGAACCTTCGTCCCCACCTCATATCCTGGAAGATCTACAGCCTCCCTGACTTCCCCATTCTGATCACATTTTTTTTATATTATTTACTTGTTAGTTATTCATATATGTATATTTGACAAATACTCGGTCATTTTTATGCATTATTTTTCTTTCTTTCCTCCCTTACCTTCATTATTTTATAGTTTTTTGCTATCTTAATGTATGTTATCACAAGCTCAATAAACTCATTTTCAAAATGTTAAATAAAAGTATAAGATGAATGTAATTACTCTGGACCCTGAGCTGCATGCACAGTTGGATTACTTATTAAAGAACTTCACCCTGCCATAAACTGCCCATTAGCTCCTGGTGATTAGCGTCTGTTATTTGGGACTTAAAGGAGATTTTACAAGGATACATAAATATACCTGCACTTTGCAAAGCTAATGTAAACAAGCAGAATGAGGTGGTTTCTGCTGAGAAATAAGTATGTTTCAAACTCGCCCAGGACAGGAACCTGAAGCTGACTGTTACCCCACCCCAGAGTTCATCTGTAGTCCTCCCTTCACCAGACCAGAGCAATGTTCTAGATCTCTACCAATTCACACAGGTTCACTTACACTTCTGTATTTCTCTGAGGTATACTTACACCCGGTACTCTACAACATAAGTCTACATAGAGAGCTACCAAAATACCTGGTGGGCTTTTAAAAAGGATGACAACCATGAAGGAGCTGGTGGTTGGCCCAGTACCTTGCCCAACTAATATGCAGCCATGTTCCAGAAGTTAAGTTAGAGGCCCAGCAACTAGGATATACACGTTGTAATCTAACTTCCCAATCTGGCCACATTTTGCAATTCTAACCTGCTCTCTTTAAGGCTGCTACTCAGTGTCTCAGACAGCTGAGTGGAGAGCACGCTCAGGCACACATTGTCTGTAGAAACTTAGAGGCAGCCCACTCCAACCAATCCTGGTGCTGCTCTCATGCTGCTGATCATTATAAGCAGCATGAGAGCAGCATCTAAATTGGTGCAGAGAATTCAACTGCTTCAAGCTTACAGCGGCTAGGGACTGAAGCAGAGGACCAGAGGTGGCAAACCAGCGGATGGAGTAAGTACTCTCTCTGCTCGTTATTTTGCCTCTTTCTGCTTGTTTTTTTCCCCTTATTTTGCCTATTTCTTATGTTTCTGTCCTTTATTTTGCCTCTTTCTTTTCTGTTTCTGACCTTTATTTTCTCCTCATTCTGCCCATTGTTTTTCCTCTTTCAGCTCGTTTCAGACTTTTATTTTGCCTCTTCCTGCTCGTTTCTGCCCGTTATGTGTCCTCTTTCTGTTCATTTCTGACCTTTATTCTGTCTCTTTCTGCTTGTTTCTGACCTTAATATTTCCTCTTTCCGCTCGTATCTGACCTTTATTTTTCCTCTTTCTGCTCTTTTCTATCCTGGTGCCTCGACTGAGACGTTGCATCCACAGAGCCCAAGTACCCCTATGGCTGACAGTGCTGTGCTATACAAATGCTCATTGATTTACTGACCTCGCATGATTGCACCCACCCACCACCCATTTGCCTGCTTCACCACTCTTGGGAGGTTGCCAGCCGCACCTGTTTCTGTGAATATTAAAGTGGCCTCTAACCATACAAAGGGGTAGCCCATGTGTACTTCAAGTTTCGGGAGAAGGGGTATTGCAGCAACAACAAAAATTAAATACTTCAGGTCAACCAATATTGCTTCTATTCTTGCATCAAATCACAAAATCTCGACACAGAATGCACTATGCCCATTACATTTTTAACATCTTCTCTTCAACAGTTTATTTACTTTCAGATCCTTGACTTTTTAATAAATATTTCAATATTGAATGTTGCAGTAATCCTTGTAAAAAAATTATCAACAGCACTCCCGCTTCGCTGGCTCACACATTCCAACTCCTTCATTACACTCATTTAAAAAGCAATGGGTCCCAGCAACATCACTAACTTCCTCAGGACTAACTTCCAATTTCTCCAACCTGTTACAGGTTACCTGTAATGAATGTGTGAGAAAGTGAAGTTAGGACTCAGGGGTAGTTTAGATAATGTTTTTATTGGTAATGATTATTGCGATGTTAGATTATACTGAAATATGTGTTATAGAATCAAGGATCTTGGATGTAAATAAATTGTTGAAGAAAAAATGGTAAAATGTATAGCATTATGAATTTATATATTGCATGTTGTGCAGGAGTTCTTGAGATGTGATGAAAGAATAGAAGCAATACAATTTGAGCTAGATTAATTATTTTTTGTTGATGTATTAGAGTAGCCAACTAAACTCTTGCATCATGGGTCCTGCAGTTTTATGTGAGAACCTAATGAATTATGGGTGTAGAAGCCTGGTTTGCTACCATTGAACTGGTTAGACTACTGCACTTGAGAGCAATGATTTGTAAGTGGGAAGTAAATCAAGAAAAACACAATGTCCATTATGACACTGAGTGACGTGGCCTACTTGATACCCATGAGGAGGGGTCACTCACGGGTATTAATGTAGGTCAATCAGTGTCATCAACTGTGACTCACAATGAAATCATGTGTCTCCCTTGGCACTTTGCTGCTGTGGGCAGGCTCTTCTCCCCTTATTCTGTGTATGTTTGGATAGGGGGTGATACTTACTGCACCCAGTAAATGATTATATCCCCCAGGGTGAAGCATTTACCAAGTACATTAAATACCTCTCATTCTCTCCCATTCTAATATACATTCCCTGTCTGGACTTGAAAAGCTTATGAAACTCTACACACTCTTGGCGTGTGGTGGAAACTACTTCTAGAGTGCAGCAGTGACACAGGGACTCAGTTTAATCTTGTTCACTCTAAGTTGGCAGGGTATGCCCAGACGTGGGTCCCTTGCCTACTTTGCCACTGGATTCAAGCTAGCCTGGCTGATGAGGGGTGTTACCAGGAAATCAATCCCAGGATGCTTGTTTCCAGTCCAGGGAAGACCTGGCTAGGCAGTTCGGGCTGGACTTTTCCCATAAGGAATAGGGTCAAGACTGATTTGCATATGGGTGGGTCTGAACTGGGGTGGCAAAGTGAGCTAAAGAACGATTATGGATTCAACCCAGATCTGTGATTTAGAGTGAGTGTCTGAAAAGTTTTAGAGCTCTGTCCATGATCTCGTTGTGTTTGCTTTGTTCGCCCCAAGTTGGCAGGGAATGGCCAGACGTGGGTCCCTTGCTCACTTTGTCATTGGATTCAAGCTAGCCTGGCTGATGAGTCGTGTAAAGACTGATTTGCATATTGCTGGGTCCAAACTAGGGTGGCATGGTGAGCAAGAAAACAATGGACTGAACCCCGATCTTTGTGACTGGGGGTAAATGTTTGCATTGTTCAGCATTCCATCCATCAATTGTTCCTTTTGGATTTGTCGCCCTAAGTGGTAAGGGTATGCCCAGACGTGGGTCCTGTGCTCACTGCGCCACTAGATTAAAGCTAGCCTGCCTGATGAGGGATGATGCCCCGAAACCGGTCCCAAGATGCTTGCTTCTGGTCCAGGGAGGACCCGGCTTGGCAGTTCGGGCTGGACTATTCCCTTAAGGAACAGGGTCAAGACTGATTTGCATATGGCTTAGTCCAAACTGGGGTGGCTTGGTGAGCAAAAGAACAACTGATTAAACCCAGATCTTTGTGACTGGGGTGAATGTTTGCATTGTTCAGCATTACGTCCATCCATTGTTCTTTTTGAAATTGCTATGTAGTCAGCACTTCTGGGTCCAAGGCGGGACATTCTGAATAGAGCGGCCAATAGCACCATGGCTACTTTCAGTCAGCCCAAGAACAGCTGCCATGTGAGGAGCAAGAGACCATTTGAAGAAAACGTGATTTGGTGGATATTAACAGGAAGTTAAGACAGTTATGCGAACTTCGTAACAATGGGCGGGAAGGGATCCAAAAGCAACTAAACAGAAGCATTTAATTCCATACCAGTGTTGCAGCGAGCAACCAAAACTGACCATCTCCATATGTTTTTTAGATGGTAATAGTGTGTCACAAGTTTTCAAACGTATGAGTTTAAATGAAATTGTTTTTTTTCTAGCCAGTACAAGATGTAAGTAAATGGAATATTACAATACTTCAAGTTCTGCTACAATAGCCTGCTGAAATTTTTCACCATTGCAGTAAATCATGCATATTTCTATAGTAGTGCGTGCCCAATTTAAAAGAAACTGGACGCACAGTGGGCAGACGTGTAAGGTAATTCAAATGTATGTCTGAATGACGCACAAATATCCCATTAAGTGCCTGTTCTTCATGAGTGCTGCTGATAATATGATGCTCAGTGTATCTGTTTACCTGGGATCCTGCACAAATATGCTAGAAAATGACTCAGTGGGCCATTTTGTTAGCCGTGCTCACTGTTCCAAACAATGAGACTGGTCCTATTTCCAGAGGGCAACTCAGGGTCTCCGAGCTGCTCTCCAGGGTGCCAGGAGCGAGGCGAGTTACAATAAATACATACTTCCCAGGGGCGTAGCACAGGCCCCGCAGCCCCCGTGGGGCAGGGGGGCTCTAGGTGGTCCCCTCGACACTGCACTCTGGCTGGAGAGCTCCTGATTGAGCCCTCAATTTTCGTTACGCCAGTGATACTTCCAGTTTTCAAATCACAGCCGCTGATCCCTGCACATGCACAGTGCAGCTCAGTGGCGTAGCTAGACCTGCGGTCGCCTGTGCAGGGGATTTCTGCGGCAGCCGCCACCGCCCCCGCGACAGCCGTAGGTAATGGGGGCGGCAGAGGCTGCCGTCCTCAAAACTCGTGCCGGCCAGGAGGTGCAGCTGTTGTGTAAAACACCATTCCTGGCGGCTCTCGCTCGCATTGCTGTGAGTGTGAAGCTCCGTTCTACCAGCGCTGAAGACGCAGCTTGGCAATGGACGCGTTTTCATTTTACTAGTCTGTGCTACAGATGCACTGACCCCGGGCCCTGCCTGACTGGCCTCCACTGACCACCGTAAAATGTCCCTTCTGCATTAATTCGTCAGTTGGTGCAAAATGGCAGCGCACCTTATGTAATCCGAACCCAAATAAATACATATGTGTCGAAGAAGAGACATGCTTTTTGCAAGAATTATTTGACTTTTTTTAATGTAATAATTTCAACTTCCCTATTCGCACACCATATGAATATATAAATGCTGTAGCTCGATACAGGGCGTCTCCTCCTCAGTGTTCAACAACGGGTTTGCACACCACGCAAATAACACTTTCGCAGTGAGACTAACTGATATGTGAATGGCTCTGAGGTGAAACTCACACCTGCAGGAATCGTTAACACATTTGATCTATCCCCCTCCAAATGTTTCTTTAAATAGGAACCTATTTATTTTTAACCTAAACAGATTTAGACCACTGAAGTATATGCTAATAGGAAGCATAGTCATAGGCCTTTAGGCGAGTTGTACAAGACTTCTGCGTGCGATTTCCTAATAGCGAATTTTTGCGATTCGTGATTAGGAAATCACAAGCAGCTATGTACTCCAGTGTGTTTTACACTGTTTGTGATTCCCATTGGGTCACAAGGGACCAGCCTCATTAATATTTATATGGCAGGTCGCAATTTGCGACCAATTGGGAATGGCTAGCACTCACAGGGATGGTGGTCTGCTGGCGTCAGCAGACCACTATGTCTGTGACTGCTCTTTAAATAAAGGAGGTTTTTTATTTTGAAATGCAGCCCGTTTCCCTTAATGTAAAACGTGACACATTTAAAATGGAAACATTTCCTTTGCATTTTTTAAGAGTAGGCAGTAGTCTGCGGAACCATTGCCTGCTCTAAAAAATTGTTGGCATCCACATTCACAAAGGAGAAGGTGGGGGGGGGTCCCATATCAGGTTACAATGGTCTAAACACGATAATGTTTTGTAAAAAGAGTACAGGCACAACAAAATAAAGATATATGTTTTATGTTTCCCTGTAACTCAATTTTAACCTATGGAGTGCCATGGAAGGCCTCCTTCTTTAACAGGGGTCTACAGGGAACGTATTATTTAGATGTGCACAAAAATGACTAATACAGAGAAATAAATCCAAGAATACATCCAGACCGCTGGCCACGGCCTGGGAGGCACAATAGCAACTAATTGCAAAACACAGTTGCAAACGGTGGACGCTACCTCGCAGTACGTCGGGTTGGTACCGGCAGTCGATAGTCCAGAAGTAGCACTCGGGGGAGGGGGAGGTACTTAGCGACAGCCTCCTCGTGGGCTGCAAGCGCGCGTGGACATCGCGCACACACACACAGACAGAGCCACGCACACACACACACACAGACAGAGCCACGCACACACACACACAGACAGAGCCACGCACACACACACACAGACAGAGCCACGCACACACACACACACACACACTCACACAGACAGAGCCACGCACACACACAGACAGAGCCACGCACACACACAGACAGAGCCACGCACACACAAAGACAGAGCCACGCACACACACAGACAGAGCCATGCACACACACAGACAGAGCCACGCACACACAGACAGAGCCACGCACACACACAGACAGAGCCACGTTGCATCTAGCTATACAAGTAACAATACACCTACAACAAGCCAGGACTATTGGCTTTGTCAATAGTTGTTAGATGCATATGACAAATAAGCAACAACTGTGGTTCATAGTATATAATATTGAAAATAATTCAGCTCTGAAATGAGTCGCCTGTGAAAGAACTAAATCAAATCTTTTTGATGTTACAACAAAGGCTTTAAGCAGCTCTACTGCTGTAGAGTTAAGGTTTTTTTCACTCTGAGGGTGATTGCAGATATGGAGCGCCCGATAGGGACCCGTCTCAGCACCTGCTTTTTAGAACTGCGGGTGCAGAGCACGGGCCAGACCCGGTCCACTTAAAGCCCTGGGCCTGAGAGAGCAGGGCTTAGCTCTGGTGATCGTAAACAGAGACTGTGATTGAAACAACACTATTTTGCAAACATAAATCGTAAAAAATAGTACCTAGAAAATTGAGTTGGCAAAAATACTGCAAACCCGTATAAAACAATGTCCTCTTCATATTTGTTTTGTAAATAAGTCCTGCTCAGCGCAGTCACCAAAATATGGACAACAGCTTGGGGACAAGCAGTGTCACTCGACTTAATTTAGTCAAATGTGCAAGCCAAAGGAGGTTTTCCTACCCGACAAAAGAGATGGGGTGTTCTCTTGAATTAAAATCTCCAGCTCTTAGCCACAACAAACCAACAATATTCACTGGTGTGCACGAATGAAGTATTACTTAAACAGCAAGAAAGTGAAATCGAGATACAATTAGAATTACAATAGAGCTCTCAAACGGAATAGGTCCAATGGGGGAGTCGTTTACCCAGACCAGAATCAATTTGCACACTGGGACTTGTAGTCCTTACTTTACAATGGTCTAGACAGACTGCACATCCCGGGTCGCACAGAAAATTAAGTGGACTAGCGGTGCCCACCCTATGCTCTGGACTAGCATGCCCACATGGAACTAATAAACGTAAGAGCGCTAATACAGAGAAATAAATCCCAGAATACATGCAGACCGCTGGCCACGGCGTGGGAGGAACAATAGCAACTAATTGCAAAACGCAGTTGCAAACGGTGGACGCTACCTCGCAGTACATCGGGTTGGTACCGGCAGTCGATAGTCCAGAAGTAGCACTTGGGGGAGGGGGAGGTACTCAGCGACAGCCTCCTAGTGGGCTGCAAGCGCGGTGGACATCGCCGCTGCAGATGGTGGCTGTGCGGTGTCGAATCCGAAAGGAGGCCTCCTTCCCAGCACCTGTTGCCGGGCTCCAACCCTCGGTGCGCTCCAAGGCGGACCCGCCCATACTGTCTTTAAGTATCTCTCCATCGTCGAGCCCTGGGTGGTCTGCCAGGGGCATCGGCGCCTCGGCTTACGCCAGACACCCATCGCAGACCTCGTCAGTCCCGTAGACACACTCCAAGGCAAACATCTCCGTCCTCTGAGCGGAAGTGACTTTTTCCTTTCGCAGAAAGGATGGTTTCATTTAAAATCTCGGTTCCCAAGTGCACGGAGAACGCTTCTACTCTACTCCATCTGAATCCTATTAGGTATTAATCGTTTTGTTGTTGTGTTTTTTTGCTTCAAACAATTGAATTGCTTGTTAGGAGATATAGGGCCTGGAAGCGGATTGAAAACTTGTTAGACGAGTGACGGATGACGTCACAGATAGAAAGAACGCAAAAAACACGCCCCCAAATCCGAAAAAGATGGGGCTTGAACCGAGTGACACCCCTCTCCTCCAATGGCTGGCCTCCGTTTAGTAAGCCAGCCAATGGAGAAGAGGGGCGGGTTCAAGCCCCCTAACTAAAAAACATAAAATCTTCGGCTCCGCCCACTGCTACACAGTGCGACGGTCCTCGACCTACAAAGGTGTAGAAACAAATATAAAATCAAAAATGGTCTTGCACCCTCTCCCAATAAAAGTGAGAGTAAAATCAGTTTTCCCCGGAGGCAGCTTGTTAATGGCAGATATCAGATCGAATTTGTGTAGGATAGCATTAAGTGCAGTGCCCTGCGGTGTATGTTCCATATGCAGGCCAGCTTGTCTCGCACGGCCCATGGCTTTCACCCCTCCATGCTTGATGTCTACACACATATAGATGTTAAAATCCCCTGTTATAAATATGTTCTAGTAACTCTACCCTTTCAGGGTAATATTCCGGAGTACGGACCCCAACTGTGTTATGTTACATTCTTCCAGGTGGGAAACTCCTGCGTTGTAAAAAGTTTAGAGGAGGAGCTTACTCGTTCCACTTAATATTAGCATCACTTGTAGTGTGGGGGAGGCGTCAAGCAATGTAGAAGAGCTATCTCATACTGCGACTGAAACAAAAGTAACAAGCCCTCCCTTAACTCGTCCTAGCCTAAAGGGGATCGCTGGCACAAAGAAGGTTTGGTAACTATTCTCTACAGCCCATGTTTCCTGGAGGCAGATCACATCAAAACGTTTGACAAGAAGTAACCATTCAGGGTCCTCGATCTTGCTCGCAAGCCCTGCAATGTTCCAAGATAAACTTACACCCTTCACACTCAAAGTCCCAAGTCTAAAGTGCGTACCTTCCCCTGGGGTATCGGTGCATCAGGGTCGTGGGAGCCAACACTCCATCAATCACAACCTTCCAATGAACTCAGGAGAATGAACCTATTTACTAAGCTTACTCCTGTGGTCTCCTCAAAGTGACTCCTGTAGCCCACATTTTGATGCTGCACCCGTTGGTACCATGATTGGTGACTTCTCTGCCTATAAAAATAGCCCAGCTGGAGTGCCACAATTGCTGATTTCCAACATCTATAGTTAGAGTGTGTGACTAAGCTTAAAATTCGGTTTACCATAAAAGAATTGTTAAAATGAATGATGACACAGTCCCCCACCCATCTTTCTTGGCACTGTCCACCCAGGCTGTCCTGTGCACCATAATAACCTGGTTCTCCAGCGCAGGCCCTGAGGTAATGTTCAAATCTAAAGACACACAATTGAAGGACGGAATGCAGAACAAATCAAATCATTCTCCCCCAGTCAAGAGATCTGGGTTAAATCCATAATTCTTTTGATCACCATGCCACCCCAGTTTAGACCTGGCCATATGCAAATCAGTCTTGACCCTGTGCCTCATGGGAACAGTCCAGCCCGAACTGCCAAGGCAAGTCCTCCCTGGACCGGAAACAAGCATCCTAGGACCGGTTTCGGGGTTTCACCCCTCTTCAGCCAGGATACTTGAATCCAGTGGCACAGTGAGCCAGAGACCTACTTCTAGGCATACCCGGCGCACGTAGGGCGAGAAAGCAAAAGACACACAATTGATGGATGGAATGCGGAACAAAACAAAACATTCTCCCCCAGTCAAGAGATCTGGGTTAAATCCATCATTCTTTTGCTCACCATGCCACCCCAGTTTAGACCTGGCCATATGGAAATCAGTCTTGACCCTGTGCCTCATGGGAACAGTCCAGCCTGAACTGCCAAGCCAGGTCCTCCTTGGACTGAAAACAAGCAATCTAGGACCGGTTTCGGGGTTTCACCCCTTTTCAGCCAGGATAGCTTGAATCCAGTGGCACGGTGAGCTCAGTACCTACGTCTAGCCCAGTGTCACCTTGAGTTTGCCACCTGTCTAGATAGTGAGGGTATTCCTTCGGACAAAGCGAACACAAGGACTGTGACTGGGGGTGAGTGTCTGAAAAGTTTCAGCACTCCGTCCATCATCTCCTTGTGTTTGCGCTATTCCTTTCGACATCATGGAT
Organism: Lissotriton vulgaris; assembly: GCF_964263255.1. NCBI lineage: Eukaryota > Metazoa > Chordata > Amphibia > Caudata > Salamandridae > Lissotriton > Lissotriton vulgaris. The sequence goes on along the minus strand of NC_141685.1, from coordinate 1,340,204,225 downwards.
GCTTTCGGAAGTATTTCAAGAGCCATATGGAAGGTATTATGGGCCCCGTGCAGGTGCCCTACGCCCCTAGGACCGAGATGGTTCATTTCTGAGTGTTCTCGGGCTTCCGGGAATCTGAAACAGGCCTTGGGAGCGACGCCTCGAGATCAGGTGGCTGTCAAAAGCCTCAGGAGAGCCTATAAGGCTGCTCTAGCAAAACGCAAGTATGCATTGAAGGAGGAAGCCTGGTCAGACCTAGTGGAGGCTAGCACTTTGAATAACAGCTCAAAGTTTTGGGGCATTATTTATAGTCCCTTTTTAGCAGGAGATAGTGGCACTCTACTGGATGCCCATATCCTAGAGGATGATTAGGTAAATCATTTTGAGGGTATCTTCCAGTCTGACAATTTATTGACAGAAGGGCAATACAACACAAGAGGTTAGAACCAGCATAATGAAACTGTCAAAAAACAAGGCCCCAGGTCCGGATGGGATTCTGCCTGACCTTTACATCGCACATGTGGAAACCTGGGTGCCAGTACTTACTGTTGTCATCAATGCATAATTCCAGACTGGTCACCCTAGTTCCTGGGCCTTATCGACCATCATCCCAGTGTTTAAAAAGAGTGATCGTGATAGCACTCTTTGCTATAGGCCCATCTGTCTGGGCCTATAGCAAAGAGTGCTATCTGTGGTGAAGGTGGTGGGCCGCATGGTACTGGACAGAGTTGTATCCTGGACTGATGAAAAGAAACTCTCAACCGAGGTTCAATATGGTTTCCGCCCAGGTCGCTCCACAGTGGAACAATGTTTAAACCAGTATATAGTTTTGAATAAGTACACTGTGGCTCGCACCGGCTCTATCCACCTAGCTTTTATGGATCTGTCCTCTCCCTTCGATTGTGTAAAGTGATCGAAGCTTTGGCAGTTGAATGTCCTCTATTGGCATTTACAGGGACATTGTCTTGTTTCTAAGGGACTTTCACAGAGATTCTAAAGTGGTTATCTATTATTCAAAAGATCACAAAGTTACCTGCAAGTTTGACATCAAGGGAGGGGTGTGCCAGGGGTGCATATTGGCCCCCTTCCTCTTTCTTCAATCTATATATTAACTCCCTGGAGAACGTCCTCTAGGATGCAAAAGCTGATTGTCCCCAGTTGGGTAAGCTTAGTCTGCCGGTCCTCCTATATTCAGGGACAGCCAGGTGTTTACAGCTCCTATTGAACTCTTTTGTCCATTTTATGGAGCACCTGGACCTGATAGTTAATCATACTAAATCCTTTGCCATGCAGGTGGGACCTCGCACGGCTAAGCAGTCTATTTTTAAGATAGGAACATTGTCTATACCCAAGACAAATATTTTTTTTCTATCTGGGGGTAGTGCTTGACGACACCTTGAATTGGGGCCCTTTGACCACTCGTAATAAAGGGGACAAGGTCAGAGCAACCGCAGCTGTTTTTAATTTTGCTTCTAGAGTAGGGGCGGGGGGAACCAATAGGCGCCCTTTTGAAGATTTACAGAGCAAAATGCATTGTAAAGGCCAGTTATGGGAGCGAGATATGGGGTCATATTGGGTTGGAGGCCCTGCAAAATGCAGAAAATACTATCCGGAGACAGGTTCTTTCAGTACCGCAAAGTAACCCATCCAATGTTGTGCATGAAGAGATGGGGATGACCTTCCTCTCAGACGAATTGGCTTTCCACCCACTTTCATTGTGTTTAAAGATTTGGGCCAAGCAAGAAAATGCTCTTACCAAGGACATCTTAAAGGATTGTCTTTCCCTCGACTATGTCACCCGCATCAAATGGCTCCAATAATAAGAGTAGGCTTCTGTAGGCTAGGAATGACAGCATTATTTGAAATCCCCGGGACCATATGTAAGAGGGACTTTACCTGTGCTAAAGAGTGTTTTTTTAGACGGCGATGATGTGACAGAGAGGAAACAGAGCTATGCAAGCCCAGTGTACATAGGTACATCGCACTAAAAACTGTATCAACCACTGAACCATATCTTTTAGGGCTCAAAAGCATTTATGATCACTTTCTATTGACTAGATTTCGGCTTGATCTTTTTCACTATCTCCTGGCACAACCACTTGGTGTTCACAGAGGGCAGTGCCTCATGCCCTGTGGCTGTGACCTTCTGTCTCCTCAGGACATGATGCACTTTTGAATGTTTTGTAGTTTTTACAGGTTCTTAGACATTCTTTAATTATCCCTATTCTTAAATAGGCTTGTTTTAGGAGGGTGAAACCTGCTTTTATTTTTTTACAACTTCTCTCTAATGACATTGTCTTATACACGCTTAGCTTTTTAACGGCTGCTATTAGGTCAAGCTGCAACTAACCTTGGCATTGAGATCTATACATCTTACTCTGTAATTAGACCACCCAGGAAGTACTGTATTGCGATTTTGTACTCATGTGAAGTTTTTATCAATGCTTGTATGACTTTTATGGTTTTATTAGAAAAGCCAAATAAAGTTTGATGATGATGATAAATAAGTACGTATTTGTAAAGCGCGAACAACTCCACCCTTACGGGTCTCAAGGCGCTAGGGGCGTCGTGGAAATGAAGTGAGCTATTGCCCAGAGTCACATGGTGCTGAGCTGAGCTGCTGCCTGATCTGGGGATCGAACTATCAACCCTGTGCTCCGAAGTCAGCTGCCCTGGCAGTTGCACCACACCTCTCCACAGATGAACTGGGAGAGGAAGTACACCAACACTGAGACTACTAATGACTCACATAATGAATGAGAGGGCTACACTGACAAGCACACTGTAACAGAATCACAAACACTGATCTTCAATGATTTGGTGGAAGACTCACAGATGCCCTCAGTGTCACTCGTCCTCCTCAATATCTCCCCTGATTTCCACTGCTACCCCAGACACCCCTTTCAATGGATAAACTAAAACAAAGACAGGCCCTCTGCATAACTAGATGCCGAACAGTGCCTAAAGATTATGAGAAGGACAAGTAAGGGATTGATGTAGTCTTCCCAACTCAGGGCTGTTCCTTAAAGCAACATTAGTAACCACTGACCCAAGCAGCCATTCTTTCTCAACAATTGGCTACTTCTCTTGACAGTCATTCAGGACACAGAAGACCATAAAGCAGGCACGTGACCAGAACTTCATGCTCAGTCTGAGGAGTGTTGGGAGAAGATACGATGATCCTGAACTCTTCTTCTGAAGACTGTGATCCTACCCTCAATATTCCAGTTGAAGCCTAAAGAGTGACTAGAAGGAACATGATTTTAGAGCCATCTCTTCTCTGCTCTGCCTTACTTGACACACCATTCCACGTGAGCGGCAATCCACCTATGTGAATATCCTGCACTTGCAGTACATGTTCTTCTACAATGTCAAAAGGCAAATGCTGCTAGTATGAAAAGACTCGAAGTACATCCCTTACCCCCACCTGTGCTCGAAAGATCCTAACCAGGAGCAGCCCGTGCAGGTAAGAGCAGTAGGTCGGTGGGGCAGTGTTGGGGGGGGAACTCGACAGACGACAAAGAGGGAGAATTAATTATTCGTTTAATTTTCCCTCGTCATCGGTCGAGTCCCCACAACCCCGACTCACCACTCTTACCTGCACGGGCCGCTCCTGATCCTAGCCCTGAAGGAAACCATGTCTCTGCCCAAGGGAGGAGGCAGGACAGGCCACCCAAAGTGGGATCTAAAATTGATATACACATTGGGACTAGTGAAGTGACTGATTACATTAAAGATATTTATGTCTTGGTATACCTCCTGACTAAAGTCAACTTATGAAAACAGTTGGAACAAAAGTTTGGGTCATTGTGTGATGTGTTTTGTTCATCAATGGTCCGTGATTTTTGGAGCTTCCCTCTTTCAGATAACGAACTGGCACTATGCACTGCCCCTTCTGTAAATGAGTACCAGTGCCAGTCTTGGTCAGTGAATTCAGGGAATCATGAGATAGGGTAGAAGAGAAGACGGCCTCCCTTGGGAATTACTGCATCACATTTAGAATTTAAAACCTCTCTTCTCACTTTGCTTTTTTGTATGATTATCTGATGATTCTATGTCATCAGGGACACGATTTTCCATTTCTTGGCTCTCCTTTAACAAACTACTGCATTCTGGGAATCATAGTCGTGGTTAATTTCAAATGAACCAGCTTTGTAGAAGGACATCCTAGGAATTGAACCTGGTGTCCTGGATGACATGGGAGTCATCTGGTATGCATGCTGTTTCTTAACAAAAACTCGAAACACGCTTTAGTCTGGGTTAGTGAGCTGTCAACACTCTGGGGCAGATTTACAAGCCCCTTGCGCCACTTTTGTGTCACTTTTCCCATGTTAAACATGACCCAAAAGTGGCGCAAGGGGCTTGTAAATCTGCCCCTATGTGTATACGCCCCACAGAGGCAAACAACCCCACCATAGACCAAGCAACAACCTATCATCATCCTTGACAAACTTTCTGTTGAATTTAAAAACACTACCGCACAGTTCTGCTCGGGTGCATGATGTTCTGGTTCATGCTTGACATTTCTTAGGCGTCACTGTTTTTGCTTTTGAAGTGTCTCCTCTTTCTATTGTACTGTACACAAACAAAGGCTCTCAGGTGTGTTATTCGTGCAAACAGCAAGGGGCATACTTGCAGCCTGCTATTGTTTTGGGCACTATCTAGGGTTTACAAGTTCAGTGTGAGAAAACTATAGGGAGACTTCAGTTACCCACCCGGGCTTAAGACCTCCTAGACAAACGGAGATGGGGTGGGAGCAAAGTTCTGGGAAGCCTGGAAACGATGTACAGCTGATAAATATGCCAGAGGAGAGGGCCTGACACAGAGCAATACAAGTTCCTAGCTTGTAAAATGGTTGACTGGAGACTGACGTATAAATAAAGAAATCTTCAGTCAAAACACACACACATATCTATCTATCTATATATATATATATATATATATCCGTACTAATATAATAAAGAGAGAGCCCAAACCTTTGAGGTGGGTAATCTCAGGAACCACAGCACCAATCACAACACCCAATACAGCGTTGGAAAGGGCAGTTGCAGCAGAAGGACATAGGCTATGCAGACGCCCACCATATACATTTAAAAGGTAAAAGAACCGTGCCAGCAAAGTAGTCCCATGTGGGTGTGTCTGCGTTGCGCTGTGGGCGTGTGCTTGGGGCGTGACAAACGCTGGGGGCATGTGGTACGTTCCGACCTTCATGCCATGTCTCATATCGTGTGCTAATCCCACCCTGCTCCCTTTAAATACCCTTTCACCCCATAATCATAACCCACCCTTACTCCTTAAAATACCCCAACACCCTTAAACACTAACCCTTCTTAACCCTATAAATATACACTGTACCCCAAAACCCAAAGCTATCCCTAAACCCTAAAAATACCCCTGTACCCCAAAACCCAAACCTTACCTTTAACCCTATAAATACCCCTATACCCCAAAACCCAAACCTAGCCTTGGACCCTAAAAATACCACTGTACCCCAAACTATCCCTAAACCCTAAAAGTACCCCTGTACCCCATAACCCAAAACTATATCTGAACCCTTAAAATACACAAAGACCCCAGAAAATATACCTCAGCACCCCAAAACATATACCCCTATACCCCTACTTACCATATCCAAACATTAAAAAAAAACATGCTTTTACCATTCATGCATTTACAACGAATTTCGTTGTAAATATATGCGTGGTAAAAGCATATAAAATGTAATGCCATGAGTTATAATGGCATTGCGGAGTCATGGTACTTTTGTAATGAAAGTATACGGAGTGATGGTATGCGGAAAGAAAATTGCGGAATAATGGGTGTTTACCCTCCCCCGGTATGTACATTGGTGGCACGGCGGCCCACATCTCTAGCAACATACTCATATTTTTTCACCACCCATTTGAAAAATGCACTGGTCTCTCTCATTGATGACCAGCACCGACATACACTTTTAGACACACCTCCCGCCACAAGTTCTAGAATTGCGAACTTTAGAGCTGGGAAGCTACGTTCGAATCTCGGCATCAGCTCAACATCCTGTGATTCCAGGCAAATCGCTTTGTCTCCTCGTGCCTACCACAAATGAATGTGTTCTTCTGTAATGTAAATTGTGCTCATGCAATGTTGTCGAGTTCGCGCTATATAATATTGAAAGGAAAAATAAAGTAGGGAAACTCAAGTTCACAAACTACTGAACGTGCACTCTTAAGTGCATCAGAGTGCACTGTGAATCGGAGGGTTTCACAGGCCTGTCACAGATAAAAAATGCTATCAAAACGAAATCCTATAAAACAATATACTACTGGCCGGCAGCAATTCATACCCGGAAGGGCTGCTAGTGTGTATATATATATATATATATATATATATATATATATATATATATATATATATATATATATATATATATATGTGTGAAATCTGTGAGAGTTCATGTAACAACATACCTGACTGCAGACTTTACTGTGGTGCAAAAATACGCAGCCCTTAAAGGCCTCATGATTTTAACAGATGAATCATATAATGAATACGTCAGACATATTGCCTTTCTTTTATCTTTTAATAATAAACTGATCAAACCTATAGCATCTGAAATGCCATTTTACTAGTGAACCAATCAGGCATACAGCTGTTTTCATTGGTTTGTCACCATAATCAACTCAGGCCTAATGGATTGATTTTAGCTTTCCCACAGTACAACCAACCATCAGGCACAGAGTCATAAAATTACCCATGCATACCAAATTACAGTTGATGAAGCAAACGGCTATCAACCCTAAAAGACATTTACAGGGATTCTCACGTGCAAATCTTCTATATGCACAGTTTGTCAAAGGGGTTAACACCACCAAAACCCTTGCCTACCACAGTGATTTGTGTAACAAAATACCTATCAGTAGGGTTTAATACAGACAATAATATAGTCTATGGACTGTAATGTATGATTTTCACAAACAATATGTCAGCCCTACTGCCTGATTGTTCTCGTAATAAACATCAAAGGCCTGTGACCTTTATTGTTAGCTTGTCACCATAACCAACTCAGTCCTTCTGTGTTGGTCATAAGCTTTCCCACAAGGCAACCTTCAAGTATAAGTTAATAACATTATGAGTATGTACGCAATTACGGTTCTCAAAACAATATAAAATCCCTTCTAATAGAGACTATTACAGATTACCATAGTGCAAACCTTCTATTTACATGGTTTTCTCTGGTGGGTCACCAACAGCAAAGCCCTTGTGTACGTACCTCTCTTGCCTGCGAGATTCTGTGTAACAAAATACCTGCCTACAGGATTTAGCACAGTGAAATAACAATCCACCCGTGAAAGTCTGTTACCATCAGAACTTGGTTTTCACAATAAGCACTTCAGGCCTTCTTGCTTTGTAACAACTTTGCACTATGAACAGATCAGACCTAAGGAATCTGACATAACTTTTCCCTGTGAACTGATAAGGCTGTTAGCATTTACTACTGACTGACACTGTTTGCAACACAGGCCTACTGAAGTGTGCATAAACTGGCAACTATCATGCATACAGTTATAACATTACAAATATGTACATTTTGCAAAACAATATACAACCCCTCTCAATAGGGCCAAATAAAAATCATCATAGTGAAAACACCCAGGTTTTGTCAGAGTGGGTGGCCAACACCAAAATCATTGCCCACTATAGCAATCTGTGATATTACATGTAACAAAATACCTGTCTATCGCCTGTAACAAAATGTAATAGCAATTAACTCTTAAATGCCTACTG